>NC_092127.1:106107099-107325407 GCF_043159975.1 Macaca nemestrina | reverse complement strand
GGCCAAAGGTAATATCCTCCGATAACAAAGAGAAAGAAGCTTTCTGAGAAACTTCTTTGCGTTCTGTGAAATCATCTCATAGAGTTACAGCTTTCCCCTCAAGAAGCCTTTCGCTAAGACAGTTATTGTGGAATTGGCAAAGTGACATTTGGAAGCCCATAGTGGGCTATGGTGAAAAAGGAAATATCCTCAGATGAAATCTGGAAAGAAGCTTTCTGAGAAACTGCTTAGTGTTCTGTTAATTCATCTCACAGAGTTACATCTGTATTTCGTGGATCTCTTAGCTAGCCTTATTTCTGTGGAATCTGAGAACAGATATTTCGGATCCCTTTGAAGACTATAGGGCCAAAGGAAATATCCTCGTATAACAAAGAGAAATAAGCTTTCTGAGAAACTTCTTTGTGTTCTGTGAAATCATCTCACAGAGTTACAGCTCTGCCTTCAAGAAGCCTTTCGCTAAGACAGTTCTTGTGGAATTGGCAAAGTGATATTTGGAAGCCCATAGAGGGCTATGGTGAAAAAGGAAATATCCTCAGATGAAATCTGGAAAGAAGTTTTCTGAAAAACTGCTTAGTGTTCTGTTAATTCATCTCACAGAGTTACATCTGTATTTCGTGGATCTCTTTGCTAGCCTTATTTCTGTGGAATCTGAGAACAGATATTTCGGATCCCTTTGAAGACTATAGGGACAAAGAAAATATCCTCCGATAACAAAGAAAAGGAAGCTTTCTGAGAAACTTCTTTTTGTTCTGTGAAATCATCTCACAGAGTTACAGCTTTCCCCTCAAGAAGTCTTTCGCTAAGACAGTTCTTCTGGAATTGGAAAAGTGATATTTGGAAGCCCATAGAGGGCTATGGTGAAAAAGGTAATATCCTCAGATGAAATCTGGAAAGAAGCTTTCTGAGAAACTGCTTAGTGTTCTGTTAATTCATCTCACAGAGTTACATCTGTATTTCGTGGATCTCTTTGCTCGCCTTATTTCTCTGGATTCTGAGACAGATATTTCGGATCCCTTTGAAGACTATAGAGCCAAAGGAATTATCCTCCGATAACAAAGAGAAAGAAGCTCTCTGAGAAACTTCTTTGTGTTCTGTGAAATCATCTCACAGAGTTACAGCTTTCCCCTCAAGAAGCCTTTCGCTAAGACAGTTCTTGTGGAATTGGCAAAGTGATATTTGGAAGCCCATAGAGGGCTATGGTGAAAAAGGAAATATCCTCAGATGAAATCTGGAAAGAAGCTTTCTGAGAAACTGCTCAGTGTTCTGTTAATTCATCTCACAGAGTTACATCTGTATTTCGTGGATCTCTTTGCTAGCCTTATTTCTGTGGAATCTGAGAACAGATATTCCGGATCCCTTTGAAGACTATAGGGCCAAAGGAAATATCCTCAGATAACAAAGAGAAGGAAGCTTTCTGAGAAACTTCTTTGTGTTCTGTGAAATCATCTCACAGAGTTACAGCTTTCCCCTCAAGAAGCCTTTCACTAAGACAGTTCTTGTGGAATTGGCAAAGTGATATTTGGAAGCCCATAGAGGGCTATGGTGAAAAAGGAAATATCCTCAGATGAAATCTGGAAAGAAGCTTTCTGAGAAACTGCTCAGTGTTCTGTTAATTCATCTCACGGAGTTACATCTGTATTTCGTGGATCTCTTTGCTAGCCTTATTTCTGTGGAATCTGAGAACAGATATTTCGGATCCCTTTGAAGACTATAGGGCCAAAGGAAATATCCTCCGATAACAAAGAGAAAGAAGCTTTCTGAGAAACTTCTTTGTGTTCTGTGAAATCATCTCACAGAGTTACAGCTTTCCCCTCAAGAAGCCTTTCGCTAAGACAGTTCTTGTGGAATTCGCAGAGTGACATTTTGAAGCCCATAGAGGGCTATGTTGAAAAAGGAAATATCCTGAGATCAAATCTGGAAAGAAGCTTTCTGAGAAACTGCTTAGTGTTCTGTTAATTCATCTCACAGAGTTACATCTGTATTTCGTGGATCTCTTTGCTAGCCTTATTTCTCTGGATTCTGAGAACAGATATTTCGGATCCGTTTGAAGACTATAGAGCCAAACGAATTATCCTCCGATAACAAAGAGAAGGAAGCTCTCTGAGAAACTTCTTTGTGTTCTGTGAAATCATCTCACAGAGTTACAGCTTTCCCCTCAAGAAGCCTTTCGCTAAGGCAGTTCTTGTGGAATTGGCCAAGTAATATTTGGAAGCCCATAGAGGGCTATGGAGAAAAAGGAAATATCCTCAGATGAAATCTCGAAAGAAGATTTCTGAGAAACTGCTAAGTGTTCTGTTAATTCATCTCACAGAGTTACATCTGTATTTCGTGAATCTCTTTGCTAGCCCTATTTCTGTGGAATCTGAGAACAGATATTTCGGATCCCTTTGAAGACTATAGGGCCAAAGGTAATATCCTCCGATAACAAAGAGAAAGAAGCTTTCTGAGAAACTTCTTTGCGTCTGTGAAATCATCTCATAGAGTTACAGCTTTCCCCTCAAGAAGCCTTTCGCTAAGACAGTTATTGTGGAATTGGCAAAGTGACATTTGGAAGCCCATAGAGGGCTATGGTGAAAAAGGAAATATCCTCAGATGAAATCTGGAAAGAAGCTTTCTGAGAAAATGCTTAGTGTTCTGTTAATTCATCTCACAGAGTTACATCTGTATTTCGTGGATCTCTTAGCTAGCCTTATTTCTGTGGAATCTGAGAACAGATATTTCGGATCCCTTTGAAGACTATAGGGCCAAAGGAAATATCCTCCGATAACAAAGAGAAAGAAGCTTTCTGAGAAACTTCTTTGTGTTCTGTGAAATCATCTCACAGAGTTAGAGCTTTCCCCTCAAGAAGCCTTTCGCTAAGACAGTTCTTGTGGAATTGGCAGAGTGATATTTTGAAGCCCATAGAGGCCTATGTTGAAAAAGGAAATATCCTGAGATAAAATCTGGAAAGAAGCTTTCTGAGAAACTGCTTAGTGTTCTGTTAATTCATCTCACAGAGTTACATATGTATTTCGTGGATCTCTTTGCTCGCCTTATTTCTCTGGATTCTGAGAACAGATATTTCGTATCCGTTTGAAGACTATAGAGCCAAACGAATTATCCTCCGATAACAAAGAGAAGGAAGCTCTCTGAGAAACTTCTTTGTGTTCTCTGAAATCATCTCACAGAGTTACAGCTTTCCCCTCAAGAATCCTTTCGCTAAGACAGTTCTTGTGGAATTGGCAAAGTGATATTTGGAAGCCCATAGAGGGCTATGTTGAAAAAGGAAATATCCTCAGATGAAATCTGGAAAGAAGCTTTCTGAGAAACTGCTTAGTGTTCTGTTAATTCATCTCACAGAGTTACATCTGTATTTCGTGGATCTCTTTGCTAGCCTTATTTCTGTGGAATCTGAGAACAGATATTTCGGATCCCTTTGAAGACTATAGGGCCAAAGGAAATATCCTCCGATAACAAAGAGAAAGAAGCTTTCTGAGAAACTTCTTTGTGTTCTGTGAAATCATCTCACAGAGTTACAGCTTTCCCCTCAAGAAGCCTTTCGCTGAGACAGTTATTGTGGAATTGGCAAAGTGACATTTGGAAGCCCATAGAGGGCTACAGTGAAAAAGGAAATATCCTCAGATGAAATCTGGAAAGAAGCTTTCTGAGAAACTGCTTAGTGTTCTGTTAATTCATCTCACAGAGTTACATCTGTATTTCGTGGATCTCCTTGTTAGCCTTATTTCTGTGGAATCTGAGAACAGATATTTCGTATCCCTTTGAAGACTATAGGGCCAAAGGAAATATCCTCCGATAACAAAGAGAAAGAAGCTTTCTGAGAAACTTCTTTGTGTTCTGTGAAATCATCTCACAGAGTTACAGCTTTCCCCTCAAGAAGCCTTTCGCTAAGACAGTTGTTGTGGAATTGGCATAGTGACATTTTGAAGCCCATAGAGGGCTATGTTGAAAAAGGAAATATCCTCAGATCAAATCTGGAAAGAAGATTTCTGAGAAACTGCTTAGTGTTCTGTTAATTCATCTCACAGAGTTACATCTGTATTTCGTGGATCTCTTTGCTCGCCTTATTTCTGTGGAATCTGAGAACAGATATTTCGGATCATTTTGAAGAGCATAAGGCCAAAGGAAATATCCTCCGATCACAAAGAGAAAGAAGCTTTCTGAGAAACTTCTTTGTGTTCTGTGAAATCATCTCACAGAGTTAGAGCTTTCCCCTCAAGAAGCCTTTCGCTAAGACAGTTCTTGTGGAATTGGCAAAGTGATATTTGGAAGCCCATAGAGGGCTATGGTGAAAAAGGAAATATCCTCAGATGAAATCTGGAAAGAAGATTTCTGAGAAACTGCTAAGTGTTCTGTTAATTCATCTCACAGAGTTACATCTGTATTTCGTGGATCTCTTTGCTAGCCCTATTTCTGTGGAATCTGAGAACAGATATTTCGGATCACTTTGAAGACTATAGGGCCAAAGGTAATATCCTCCGATAACAAAGAGAAAGAAGCTTTCTGAGAAACTTCTTTGCGTTCTGTGAAATCATCTCATAGAGTTACAGCTTTCCCCTCAAGAAGCCTTTCGCTAAGACAGTTTTTGTGGAATTGGCAAAGTGACATTTGGAAGCCCATAGAGGGCTATGGTGAAAAAGGAAATATCCTCAGATGAAATCTGGAAAGAAGCTTTCTGAGAAACTGCTTAGTGTTCTGTTAATTCATCTCACAGAGTTACATCTGTATTTCGTGGATCTCTTAGCTAGCCTTATTTCTGTGGAATCTGAGAACAGATATTTCGGATCCCTTTGAAGACTATAGGGCCAAAGGAAATATCCTCGGATAACAAAGAGAAAGAAGCTTTCTGAGAAACTTCTTTGTGTTCTGTGAAATCATCTCACAGAGTTACAGCTCTGCCTTCAAGAAGCCTTTCGCTAAGACAGTTCTTGTGGAATTGGCAAAGTGATATTTGGAAGCCCATAGAGGGCTATGGTGAAAAAGGAAATATCCTCAGATGAAATCTGGAAAGAAGTTTTCTGAGAAACTGCTTAGTGTTCTGTTAATTCATCTCACAGAGTTACATCTGTATTTCGTGGATCTCTTTGCTAGCCTTATTTCTGTGGAATCTGAGAACAGATATTTCGGATCCCTTTGAAGACTATAGGGCCAAAGGAAATATCCTCCGATAACAAAGAAAAGGAAGCTTTCTGAGAAACTTCTTTTTGTTCTGTGAAATCATCTCACAGAGTTACAGCTTTCCCCTCAAGAAGTCTTTCGCTAAGACAGTTCTTCTGGAATTGGAAAAGTGATATTTGGAAGCCCATAGAGGGCTATGGTGAAAAAGGAAATATCCTCAGATGAAATCTGGAAAGAAGCTTTCTGAGAAACTGCTTAGTGTTCTGTTAATTCATCTCCCAGAGTTACATCTGTATTTCGTGGATCTCTTTGCTCGCCTTATTTCTCTGGATTCTGAGACAGATATTTCGGATCCCTTTGAAGACTATAGAGCCAAAGGAATTATCCTCCGATAACAAAGAGAAAGAAGCTCTCTGAGAAACTTCTTTGTGTTCTGTGAAATCATCTCACAGAGTTACAGCTTTCCCCTCAAGAAGCCTTTCGCTAAGACAGTTCTTGTGGAATTGGCAAAGTGATATTTGGAAGCCCATAGAGGGCTATGTTGAAAAAGGAAATATCCTCAGATGAAATCTGTAAAGAAGTTTTCTGAGAAACCGATTAGTGTTCTGTTAATTCATCTCACAGAGTTACATCTGTATTTCGTGGATCTCTTTGCTAGCCTTATTTCTGTGGAATCTGAGAACAGATATTTCGGATCCCTTTGAAGACTATAGGGCCAAAGGAAATATCCTCCGATAACAAAGAGAAAGAAGCTTTCTGAGAAACTTCGTTGTGTTCTGTGAAATCATCTCACAGAGTTACAGCTTTCCCCTCAAGAAGCCTTTCGCTAAGACAGTTCTTGCGGAATTGGCAAAGTGATATTTGGAAGCCCATAGAGGGCTATGGTGAAAAAGGAAATATCCTCAGATGAAATCTGGAAAGAAGCTTTCTGAGAAACTGCTTAGTGTTCTGTTAATTCATCTCACAGAGTTACATCTGTATTTCGTGGATCTCTTTGCTAGCCTTATTTCTGTGGAATCTGAGAACAGATATTCCGGATCCCTTTGAAGACTATAGGGCCAAAGGAAATATCCTCCGATAACAAAGAGAAAGAAGCTTTCTGAGAAACTTCTTTGTGTTCTGTGAAATCATCTCACAGAGTTACAGCTTTCCCCTCAAGAAGCCTTTCACTAAGACAGTTCTTGTGGAATTGGCAAAGTGATATTTGGAAGCCCATAGAGGGCTATGGTGAAAAAGGAAATATCCTCAGATGAAATCTGGAAAGAAGCTTTCTGAGAAACTGCTCAGTGTTCTGTTAATTCATCTCACGGAGTTACATCTGTATTTCGTGGATCTCTTTGCTAGCCTTATTTCTGTGGAATCTGAGAACAGATATTTCGGATCCCTTTGAAGACTATAGGGCCAAAGGAAATATCCTCCGATAACAAAGAGAAAGAAGCTTTCTGAGAAACTTCTTTGTGTTCTGTGAAATCATCTCACAGAGTTACAGCTTTCCCCTCAAGAAGCCTTTCGCTAAGACAGTTCTTGTGGAATTCGCAGAGTGACATTTTGAAGCCCATAGAGGGCTATGTTGAAAAAGGAAATATCCTGAGATCAAATCTGGAAAGAAGCTTTCTGAGAAACTGCTTAGTGTTCTGTTAATTCATCTCACAGAGTTACATCTGTATTTCGTGGATCTCTTTGCTAGCCTTATTTCTGTGGAATCTGAGAACAGATATTCCGGATCCCTTTGAAGACTATAGGGCCAAAGGAAATATCCTCCGATAACAAAGAGAAAGAAGCTTTCTGAGAAACTTCTTTGCGTTCTGTGAAATCATCTCATAGAGTTACAGTTTTCCCCTCAAGAAGCCTTTCGCTAAGACACTTATTGTGGAATTGGCAAAGTGACATTTGGAAGCCCATAGAGGGCTATGGTGAAAAAGGAAATATCCTCAGATGAAATCTGGAAAGAAGCTTTCTGAGAAACTGCTTAGTGTTCTGTTAATTCATCTCACAGAGTTACATCTGTATTTCCTGCATCTCTTTTCTAGCCTTATTTCTGTGGAATCTGAGAACAGATATTTCGTATCCCTTTGAAGACTATAGGGCCAAAGGAAATATCCTCCGATAACAAAGAGAAAGAAGCTTTCTGAGAAACTTCTTTGTGTTCTGTGAAATCATCTCACAGAGTTACAGCTTTCCCCTCAAGAAGCCTTTTGCTAAGACAGTTCTTGTGGAATTGGCAGCGTGACATTTTGTAGCCCATAGAGGGCTATGTTGAAAAAGGAAATATCCTCAGATCAAATCTGGAAAGAAGCTTTCTGAGAAACTGCTTAGTGTTCTGTTAATTCATCTCACAGAGTTACATCTGTATTTCGTGGATCACTTTGCTAGCCTTATTTCTGTGGAATCTGACAACAGATATTTCGGATCCCTTTGAAGAGTATAAGGCCAAAGGAAATATCCTCCGATCACAAAGAGAAAGAAGCTTTCTAAGAAACTTCTATGTGTTCTGCGAAATCATCTCACAGAGTTACAGTTTTCCCCTCAAGATGCCTTTCGCTAAGACAGTTCTTGTGGAATTGGAAAAGTGATATTTGGAAGCCCATAGAGGGCTATGGTGAAAAAGGAAATATCCTCAGATGAAATCTGGAAAGAAGCTTTCTGAGAAACTGCTTAGTGTTCTGTTAATTCATCTCACAGATTTCCATCTGTATTTCGTGGATCTCTTTGCTAGCCTTATTTCTGTGGGATCTGAGAACAGATATTTCGGATCCCTTTGAAGACTATAGGGTCAAAGGAAATATCCTCCGATAACAAAGAGAAAGAAGCTTTCTGAGAAACTTCTTTGTGTTCTGTGAAATCATCTCACAGAGTTACAGCTTTGCCCTCAAGAAGCCTTTCGATAAGACAGTTCTTGTGGAATTGGCCAGGTGATATTTGGAAGCCCATAGAGGGCTATGGTGAAAAAGGAAATATCCTCAGATGAAATCTCGAAAGAAGATTTCTGAGAAACTGCTTAGTGTTCTGTTAATTCATCTCACAGAGTTACATCTGTATTTCGTGGATCTCTTTGCTAGCCTTATTTCTGTGGAATCTGAGAACAGATATTTCGTATCCCTTTGAAGACTATAGGGCCAAAGGAAATATCCTCCGATAACAAAGAGAAAGAAACTTTCTGAGAAACTTCTTTGTGTTCTGTGAAATCATCTCACACAGTTACAGCTTTCCCCTCAAGAAGCCTTTCGCTAAGACAGTTCTTGTGGAATTGGCAAAGTGATATTTGGAAGCCCATAGAGGGCTATGGTGAAAAAGGAAATATCCTCAGATGAAATCTGGAAAGAAGCTTTCTGAGAAACTGCTTAGTGTTCTGTTAATTCATCTCACAGAGTTACATCTGTATTTCGTGGATCTCTTTGCTAGCCCAATTTCTGTGGAATCTGAGAACAGATATTTCGGATCCCTTTGAAGACTATAGGGCCAAAGGAAATATCCTCCGATAACAAAGAGAAAGAAGCTTTCTGAGAAACTTCTTCGCGTTCTGTAAAATCATCTCACAGAGTTACAGCTTTCCCCTCAAGAAGACTTTCGCTAAGATAGTTTTTCTGGAATTGGCAAAGTGATATTTGGAAGCCCATAGAGGGCTATGGTGAAAAAGGAAATATCCTCAGATGAAATCTGGAAAGAAGCTTTCTGAGAAACTGCTTAGTGTTCTGTTAATTCATCTCACCGAGTTACATCTGTATTTCGTGGATCTCTTTGCTAGCCTTATTTCTGTGGAATCTGAGAACAGATATTTCGGATCACTTTGAAGACTATAGGGCCAAAGGAAATATCCTCCGATAACAAAGAGAAAGAAGCTTTCTGAGAAACTTCCTTATGTTCTGTGAAATCATCTCACAGAGTTACAGCTTTCCCCTTAAGAAGCCTTTCACTAAGACAGTTCTTGTGGAATTGGCAAAGTGATATTTCGGAGCCCATAGAGGGCTATGGTGAAAAAGGAAATATCCTCCGATGAAATCTGGAAAGAAGCTTTTTGAGAAACTGCTTAGTGTTCTGTTAATTCATCTCACAGAGTTACATCTCTATTTCGTGGATCTCTTTGCTAGCCTTATTTCTGTGAAATCTGAGAACAGATATTTCGGATCGTTTGAAGACTATAGGGCCAAAGGAAATATCCTCCGATAACAAAGAGAAAGAAGCTTTCTGAGAAACTTCTTTGTGTTCTGTGAAATCATCTCACAGAGTTACAGCTTTCCCCTCAAGAAGCCTTTCGCTTAGAGAGTTCTTGTGGAATTGGCAAAGTGATATTCGGAAGCCCATAGAGGGCTATGGTGAAAAAGGAAATATCCTCAGATGAAATCTGGAAAGAAGCTTTCTGAGAAACTGTTTAGTGTTCTGTTAATTCATCTCACAGAGTTACATCTGTATTTCGTGGATCTCTTTGCTAGCCTTATTTCTGTGGGATCTGAGAACAGATATTTCGGATCCCTTTGAAGACTATAGGGTCAAAGGAAATATCCTCCGATAACAAAGAGAAAGAAGCTTTCTGAGAAACTTCTTTGTGTTCTGTGAAATCATCTCACAGAGTTACAGCTTTCCCCTCAAGAAGCCTTTCGATAAGACAGTTCTTGTGGAATTGACCAGGTGATATTTGGAAGCCCATAGAGGGCTATGGTGAAAAAGGAAATATCCTCAGATGAAATCTCGAAAGAAGCTTTCTGAAAAACTGCTTAGTGTTCTGTTAATTCATCTCACAGAGTTACATCAGTATTTCGTGGATCTCTTTGCTCGCCTTATTTCTGTGTCATCTGAGAACAGATATTTCGGATCCCATTGAAGAGTAAAAGGCTAAAGGAAATATCCTCCGATCACAAAGAGAAAGAAGCTTTCTGAGAAACTTCCTTATGTTCTGTGAAATCATCTCACAGAGTTACAGCTTTCCCCTTAAGAAGCCTTTCACTAAGACAGTTCTTGTGGAATTGGCAAAGTGATATTTCGGAGCCCATAGAGGGCTATGGTGAAAAAGGAAATATCCTCCGATGAAATCTGGAAAGAAGCTTTTTGAGAAACTGCTTAGTGTTCTGTTAATTCATCTCACAGAGTTACATCTCTATTTCGTGGATCTCTTTGCTAGCCTTATTTCTGTGAAATCTGAGAACAGATATTTCGGATCGTTTGAAGACTATAGGGCCAAAGGAAATATCCTCCGATAACAAAGAGAAAGAAGCTTTCTGAGAAACTTCTTTGTGTTCTGTGAAATCATCTCACAGAGTTACAGCTTTCCCCTCAAGAAGCCTTTCGCTTAGAGAGTTCTTGTGGAATTGGCAAAGTGATATTCGGAAGCCCATAGAGGGCTATGGTGAAAAAGGAAATATCCTCAGATGAAATCTGGAAAGAAGCTTTCTGAGAAACTGTTTAGTGTTCTGTTAATTCATCTCACAGAGTTACATCTGTATTTCGTGGATCTCTTTGCTAGCCTTATTTCTGTGGGATCTGAGAACAGATATTTCGGATCCCTTTGAAGACTATAGGGTCAAAGGAAATATCCTCCGATAACAAAGAGAAAGAAGCTTTCTGAGAAACTTCTTTGTGTTCTGTGAAATCATCTCACAGAGTTACAGCTTTCCCCTCAAGAAGCCTTTCGATAAGACAGTTCTTGTGGAATTGACCAGGTGATATTTGGAAGCCCATAGAGGGCTATGGTGAAAAAGGAAATATCCTCAGATGAAATCTCGAAAGAAGCTTTCTGAGAAACTGCTTAGTGTTCTGTTAATTCATCTCACAGAGTTACATCAGTATTTCGTGGATCTCTTTGCTCGCCTTATTTCTGTGTCATCTGAGAACAGATATTTCGGATCCCATTGAAGAGTAAAAGGCTAAAGGAAATATCCTCCGATCACAAAGAGAAAGAAGCTTTCTGAGAAACTTCTTTGTGTTCTGTGAAATCATCTGACAGAGTTACAGCTTTCCCTTCAAGAAGCCTTTCGCTAAGACAGTTCTTGTGGAATTGGAAAAGTGATATTTGGAAGCCCATAGAGGGCTATGGTGAAAAAGGAAATATCCTCAGATGAAATCTGGAAAGAAGCTTTCTGAGAAACTGCTTAGTGTTCTGTTAATTCATCTCACAGAGTTACATCTGTATTTCGTGGATCTCTTTGCTAGCCTTATTTCTGTGGATTCTGAGAACAGATATTTCGGATCCCTTTGAAGACTATAGAGCCAAAGGAATTATCCTCCGATATCAAAGAGAAGGAAGCTCTCTGAGAAACTTCTTTGTGTTCTGTGAAATCATCTCACAGAGTTATAGCTTTCCCCTCAAGAAGCCTTTCGCTAAGACAGTTCTTGTGGAATTGGCAAAGTGATATTTGGAAGCCCATAGAGGGCTATGGTTAAAAAGGAAATATCCTCAGATGAAATCTGGAAAGAAGCTTTCTGAGAAACTGCTTAGTGTTCTGTTAATTCATCTCACAGAGATACATCTGTATTTCGTGGATCTCTTTGCTAGCCTTATTTCTGTGGAATCTGAGAACAGATGTTTCGGATCCCTTTGAAGACTATAGGGCCAAAGGAAATATCCTCGGATAACAAAGAGAAAGAAGCTTTCTGAGAAACTTCTTTGTGTTCTGTGAAATCATCTCACAGAGTTACAGCTTTCCCCTCAAGAAGCCTTTCGCAAAGACAGTTCTTGTGGAATTGGCCAAGTGATATTTGGAAGCCCATAGAGGGCTATGGTGAAAAAGGAAATATCCTCAGATGAAATCTCGAAAGAAGCTTTCTGAGAAACTGCTTAGTGTTCTGTTATTTCATCTCACAGAGTTACATCTGAATTTCGTGGATCTCTTTGCTAGCCTTGTTTCTGCGGAATCTGAGAACAGATGTTTCGGATCCCTTTGAAGACTATAGGGCCAAAGGAAATATCCTCCGATAACAAAGAGAAAGAAGCTTTCTGAGAAACTTCTTTGTGTTCTGTGAAATCATCTCACAGAGTTACAGCTTTCCCCTCAAGAAGACTTTCGCTAAGATAGTTTTTCTGGAATTGGCAAAGTGATATTTGGAAGCCCATAGAGGGCTATGGTGAAAAAGGAAATATCCTCAGATGAAATCTGGAAAGAAGCTTTCTGAGAAACTGCTTAGTGTTCTGTTAATTCATCTCACCGAGTTACATCTGTATTTCGTGGATCTCTTTGCTAGCCTTATTTCTGTGGAATCTGAGAACAGATATTTCGGATCACTTTGAAGACTATAGGGCCAAAGGAAATATCCTCCGATAACAAAGAGAAAGAAGCTTTCTGAGAAACTTCCTTATGTTCTGTGAAATCATCTCACAGAGTTACAGCTTTCCCCTTAAGAAGCCTTTCACTAAGACAGTTCTTGTGGAATTGGCAAACTGATATTTCGGAGCCCATAGAGGGCTATGGTGAAAAAGGAAATATCCTCAGATGAAATCTGGAAAGAAGCTTTTTGAGAAACTGCTTAGTGTTCTGTTAATTCATCTCACAGAGTTACATCTCTATTTCGTGGATCTCTTTGCTAGCCTTATTTCTGTGAAATCTGAGAACAGATATTTCGGATCGTTTGAAGACTATAGGGCCAAAGGAAATATCCTCCGATAACAAAGAGAAAGAAGCTTTCTGAGAAACTTCTTTGTGTTCTGTGAAATCATCTCACAGAGTTACAGCTTTCCCCTCAAGAAGCCTTTCGCTTAGAGAGTTCTTGTGGAATTGGCAAAGTGATATTCGGAAGCCCATAGAGGGCTATGGTGAAAAAGGAAATATCCTCAGATGAAATCTGGAAAGAAGCTTTCTGAGAAACTGTTTAGTGTTCTGTTAATTCATCTCACAGAGTTACATCTGTATTTCATGGATCTCTTTGCTAGCCTTATTTCTGTGGAATCTGAGAACAGATATTTCGGATCCCTTTGAAGAGTATAGGGCCAAAGGAAATATCCTCCGATAACAAAGAGAAAGAAGCTTTCTGAGAAACTTCTTTGTGTTCTGTGAAATCATCTCACAGAGTTACAGCTTTTCCCTCAGGAAGCCTTTCGCTAAGACAGTTCTTGTGGAATTGGCAAAGTGATATTTGGAAGCCCATAGAGGGGTATGGTGAAAAAGGAAATATCCTCAGATGAAATCTGGAAAGAAGCTTTCTGAGAAACTGCTCAGTGTTCTGTTAATTCATCTCACGGAGTTACATCTGTATTTCGTGGATCTCTTTGCTAGCCTTATTTCTGTGGAATCTGAGAACAGATATTTCGGATCCCTTTGAAGACTATAGGGCCAAAGGAAATATCCTCCGATAACAAAGAGAAAGAAGCTTTCTGAGAAACTTCTTTGTGTTCTGTGAAATCATCTCACAGAGTTACAGCTTTCCCCTCAAGAAGCCTTTCGCTAAGACAGTTCTTGTGGAATTCGCAGAGTGACATTTTGAAGCCCATAGAGGGCTATGTTGAAAAAGGAAATATCCTGAGATCAAATCTGGAAAGAAGCTTTCTGAGAAACTGCTTAGTGTTCTGTTAATTCATCTCACAGAGTTACATCTGTATTTCGTGGATCTCTTTGCTAGCCTTATTTCTCTGGATTCTGAGAACAGATATTTCGGATCCGTTTGAGGACTATAGAGCCAAACGAATTATCCTCCGATAACAAAGAGAAGGAAGCTCTCTGAGAAACTTCTTTGTGTTCTGTGAAATCATCTCACAGAGTTACAGCTTTCCCCTCAAGAAGCCTTTCGCTAAGACAGTTCTTGTGGAATTGGCAAAGTGATATTTGGAAGCCCATAGTGGGCTATGGTGAAAAAGGAATTATCCTCAGATGAAATCTGGAAAGAAGTTTTCTGAGAAACCGATTAGTGTTCTGTTAATCCATCTCACAGAGTTACATCTGTATTTCGTGGATCTCTTTGCTAGCCTTATTTCTGTGGAATCTGAGAACAGATATTTCGGATCCCTTTGAAGACTATAGGGCCAAAGGAAATATCCTCCGATAAAAAAGAGAAAGAAGCTTTCTGAGAAAATTCTTTGTGTTCTGTGAAATCATCTCACAGAGTTACAGCTTTCCCCTCAAGAAGCCTTTCGCTAAGACAGTTCTTGCGGAATTGGCAAAGTGATATTTGGAAGCCCATAGAGGGCTATTTTGAAAAGGAAATATCCTCAGAAGAAATCTGGAAAGAAGCTTTCAGAGAAACTGCTTAGTGTTATGTTAATTCATCTCACAGAGTTACATCTGTATTTCGTGGATCTCTTTGCTAGCCTTATTTCTGTGGAATCTGAGAACAGATATTCCGGATCCCTTTGAAGACTATAGGGCCAAAGGAAATATCCTCCGATAACAAAGAGAAAGAAGCTTTCTGAGAAACTTCTTTGCGTTCTGTGAAATCATCTCATAGAGTTACAGTTTTCCCCTCAAGAAGCCTTTCGCTAAGACACTTATTGTGGAATTGGCAAAGTGACATTTGGAAGCCCATAGAGGGCTATGGTGAAAAAGGAAATATCCTCAGATGAAATCTGGAAAGAAGCTTTCTGAGAAACTGCTTAGTGTTCTGTTAATTCATCTCACAGAGTTACATCTGTATTTCCTGCATCTCTTTTCTAGCCTTATTTCTGTGGAATCTGAGAACAGATATTTCGTATCCCTTTGAAGACTATAGGGCCAAAGGAAATATCCTCCGATAACAAAGAGAAAGAAGCTTTCTGAGAAACTTCTTTGTGTTCTGTGAAATCATCTCACAGAGTTACAGCTTTCCCCTCAAGAAGCCTTTTGCTAAGACAGTTCTTGTGGAATTGGCAGCGTGACATTTTGTAGCCCATAGAGGGCTATGTTGAAAAAGGAAATATCCTCAGATCAAATCTGGAAAGAAGCTTTCTGAGAAACTGCTTAGTGTTCTGTTAATTCATCTCACAGAGTTACATCTGTATTTCGTGGATCACTTTGCTAGCCTTATTTCTGTGGAATCTGACAACAGATATTTCGGATCCCTTTGAAGAGTATAAGGCCAAAGGAAATATCCTCCGATCACAAAGAGAAAGAAGCTTTCTAAGAAACTTCTATGTGTTCTGCGAAATCATCTCACAGAGTTACAGTTTTCCCCTCAAGATGCCTTTCGCTAAGACAGTTCTTGTGGAATTGGAAAAGTGATATTTGGAAGCCCATAGAGGGCTATGGTGAAAAAGGAAATATCCTCAGATGAAATCTGGAAAGAAGCTTTCTGAGAAACTGCTTAGTGTTCTGTTAATTCATCTCACAGATTTCCATCTGTATTTCGTGGATCTCTTTGCTAGCCTTATTTCTGTGGGATCTGAGAACAGATATTTCGGATCCCTTTGAAGACTATAGGGTCAAAGGAAATATCCTCCGATAACAAAGAGAAAGAAGCTTTCTGAGAAACTTCTTTGTGTTCTGTGAAATCATCTCACAGAGTTACAGCTTTGCCCTCAAGAAGCCTTTCGATAAGACAGTTCTTGTGGAATTGGCCAGGTGATATTTGGAAGCCCATAGAGGGCTATGGTGAAAAAGGAAATATCCTCAGATGAAATCTCGAAAGAAGATTTCTGAGAAACTGCTTAGTGTTCTGTTAATTCATCTCACAGAGTTACATCTGTATTTCGTGGATCTCTTTGCTAGCCTTATTTCTGTGGAATCTGAGAACAGATATTTCGTATCCCTTTGAAGACTATAGGGCCAAAGGAAATATCCTCCGATAACAAAGAGAAAGAAACTTTCTGAGAAACTTCTTTGTGTTCTGTGAAATCATCTCACACAGTTACAGCTTTCCCCTCAAGAAGCCTTTCGCTAAGACAGTTCTTGTGGAATTGGCAAAGTGATATTTGGAAGCCCATAGAGGGCTATGGTGAAAAAGGAAATATCCTCAGATGAAATCTGGAAAGAAGCTTTCTGAGAAACTGCTTAGTGTTCTGTTAATTCATCTCACAGAGTTACATCTGTATTTCGTGGATCTCTTTGCTAGCCCAATTTCTGTGGAATCTGAGAACAGATATTTCGGATCCCTTTGAAGACTATAGGGCCAAAGGAAATATCCTCCGATAACAAAGAGAAAGAAGCTTTCTGAGAAACTTCTTCGCGTTCTGTAAAATCATCTCATAGAGTTACAGCTTTCCCCTCAAGAAGCTTTTCGCTAAGACAGTTATTGTGGAATTGGCAAAGTGACATTTGGAAGCCCATAGAGGGCTATGGTGAAAAACGAAATATCCTCAGATGAAATCTGGAAAGAAGCTTTCTGAGAAACTGCTTAGTGTTCTGTTAATTCATCTCACAGAGTTACATGTGTATTTCGTGGATCTCTTAGCTAGCCTTATTTCTGTGAAATCTGAGAACAGATATTTCGGATCCCTTTGAAGACTATAGGGCCAAAGGAAATATCCTCCGATAAAAAAGAGAAAGAAGCTTTCTGAGAAACTTCTTTGTGTTCTGTGAAATCATCTCACAGAGTTACAGCTTTCCCCTCAAGAAGCCTTTCGCTAAGACAGTTCTTGTGGAATTGGCAGAGTGAAATTTTGAAGCCCATAGAGGGCTATGTTGAAAAAGGAAATATCCTGAGATCAAATCTGGAAAGAAGCTTTCTGAGAAACTGCTTAGTGTTCTGTTAATTCATCTCACAGAGTTACATCTGTATTTCGTGGATCTCTTTGCTCGCCTTATTTCTGTGTCATCTGAGAACAGATATTTCGGATCCCATTGAAGAGTAAAAGGCTAAAGGAAATATCCTCCGATCACAAAGAGAAAGAAGCTTTCTGAGAAACTTCTTTGTGTTCTGTGAAATCATCTGACAGAGTTACAGCTTTCCCTTCAAGAAGCCTTTCGCTAAGACAGTTCTTGTGGAATTGGAAAAGTGATATTTGGAAGCCCATAGAGGGCTATGGTGAAAAAGGAAATATCCTCAGATGAAATCTGGAAAGAAGCTTTCTGAGAAACTGCTTAGTGTTCTGTTAATTCATCTCACAGAGTTACATCTGTATTTCGTGGATCTCTTTGCTAGCCTTATTTCTGTGGATTCTGAGAACAGATATTTCGGATCCCTTTGAAGACTATAGAGCCAAAGGAATTATCCTCCGATATCAAAGAGAAGGAAGCTCTCTGAGAAACTTCTTTGTGTTCTGTGAAATCATCTCACAGAGTTATAGCTTTCCCCTCAAGAAGCCTTTCGCTAAGACAGTTCTTGTGGAATTGGCAAAGTGATATTTGGAAGCCCATAGAGGGCTATGGTGAAAAAGGAAATATCCTCAGATGAAATCTGGAAAGAAGCTTTCCGAGAAACTGCTTAGTGTTCTGTTAATTCATCTCACGGAGATACATCTGTATTTCGTGGATCTCTTTGCTAGCTTTATTTCTGTGGAATCTGAGAACAGATGTTTCGGATCCCTTTGAAGACTATAGGGCCAAAGGAAATATCCTCGGATAACAAAGAGAAAGAAGCTTTCTGAGAAACTTCTTTGTGTTCTGTGAAATCATCTCACAGAGTTACAGCTTTCCCCTCAAGAAGCCTTTCGCAAAGACAGTTCTTGTGGAATTGGCCAAGTGATATTTGGAAGCCCATAGAGGGCTATGGTGAAAAAGGAAATATCCTCAGATGAAATCTCGAAAGAAGCTTTCTGAGAAACTGCTTAGTGTTCTGTTATTTCATCTCACAGAGTTACATCTGAATTTCGTGGATCTCTTTGCTAGCCTTGTTTCTGCGGAATCTGAGAACAGATGTTTCGGATCCCTTTGAAGACTATAGGGCCAAAGGAAATATCCTCCGATAACAAAGAGAAAGAAGCTTTCTGAGAAACTTCTTTGTGTTCTGTGAAATCATCTCACAGAGTTACAGCTTTCCCCTCAAGAAGACTTTCGCTAAGATAGTTTTTCTGGAATTGGCAAAGTGATATTTGGAAGCCCATAGAGGGCTATGGTGAAAAAGGAAATATCCTCAGATGAAATCTGGAAAGAAGCTTTCTGAGAAACTGCTTAGTGTTCTGTTAATTCATCTCACCGAGTTACATCTGTATTTCGTGGATCTCTTTGCTAGCCTTATTTCTGTGGAATCTGAGAACAGATATTTCGGATCACTTTGAAGACTATAGGGCCAAAGGAAATATCCTCCGATAACAAAGAGAAAGAAGCTTTCTGAGAAACTTCCTTATGTTCTGTGAAATCATCTCACAGAGTTACAGCTTTCCCCTTAAGAAGCCTTTCACTAAGACAGTTCTTGTGGAATTGGCAAAGTGATATTTCGGAGCCCATAGAGGGCTATGGTGAAAAAGGAAATATCCTCCGATGAAATCTGGAAAGAAGCTTTTTGAGAAACTGCTTAGTGTTCTGTTAATTCATCTCACAGAGTTACATCTCTATTTCGTGGATCTCTTTGCTAGCCTTATTTCTGTGAAATCTGAGAACAGATATTTCGGATCGTTTGAAGACTATAGGGCCAAAGGAAATATCCTCCGATAACAAAGAGAAAGAAGCTTTCTGAGAAACTTCTTTGTGTTCTGTGAAATCATCTCACAGAGTTACAGCTTTCCCCTCAAGAAGCCTTTCGCTTAGAGAGTTCTTGTGGAATTGGCAAAGTGATATTTGGAAGCCCATAGAGGGCTATGGTGAAAAAGGAAATATCCTCAGATGAAATCTGGAAAGAAGCTTTCTGAGAAACTGTTTAGTGTTCTGTTAATTCATCTCACAGAGTTACATCTGTATTTCGTGGATCTCTTTGCTAGCCTTATTTCTGTGGGATCTGAGAACAGATATTTCGGATCCCTTTGAAGACTATAGGGTCAAAGGAAATATCCTCCGATAACAAAGAGAAAGAAGCTTTCTGAGAAACTTCTTTGTGTTCTGTGAAATCATCTCACAGAGTTACAGCTTTCCCCTCAAGAAGCCTTTCGATAAGACAGTTCTTGTGGAATTGACCAGGTGATATTTGGAAGCCCATAGAGGGCTATGGTGAAAAAGGAAATATCCTCAGATGAAATCTCGAAAGAAGCTTTCTGAGAAACTGCTTAGTGTTCTGTTAATTCATCTCACAGAGTTACATCAGTATTTCGTGGATCTCTTTGCTCGCCTTATTTCTGTGTCATCTGAGAACAGATATTTCGGATCCCATTGAAGAGTAAAAGGCTAAAGGAAATATCCTCCGATCACAAAGAGAAAGAAGCTTTCTGAGAAACTTCTTTGTGTTCTGTGAAATCATCTGACAGAGTTACAGCTTTCCCTTCAAGAAGCCTTTCGCTAAGACAGTTCTTGTGGAATTGGAAAAGTGATATTTGGAAGCCCATAGAGGGCTATGGTGAAAAAGGAAATATCCTCAGATGAAATCTGGAAAGAAGCTTTCTGAGAAACTGCTTAGTGTTCTGTTAATTCATCTCACAGAGTTACATCTGTATTTCGTGGATCTCTTTGCTAGCCTTATTTCTGTGGATTCTGAGAACAGATATTTCGGATCCCTTTGAAGACTATAGAGCCAAAGGAATTATCCTCCGATATCAAAGAGAAGGAAGCTCTCTGAGAAACTTCTTTGTGTTCTGTGAAATCATCTCACAGAGTTATAGCTTTCCCCTCAAGAAGCCTTTCGCTAAGACAGTTCTTGTGGAATTGGCAAAGTGATATTTGGAAGCCCATAGAGGGCTATGGTTAAAAAGGAAATATCCTCAGATGAAATCTGGAAAGAAGCTTTCTGAGAAACTGCTTAGTGTTCTGTTAATTCATCTCACAGAGATACATCTGTATTTCGTGGATCTCTTTGCTAGCCTTATTTCTGTGGAATCTGAGAACAGATGTTTCGGATCCCTTTGAAGACTATAGGGCCAAAGGAAATATCCTCGGATAACAAAGAGAAAGAAGCTTTCTGAGAAACTTCTTTGTGTTCTGTGAAATCATCTCACAGAGTTACAGCTTTCCCCTCAAGAAGCCTTTCGCAAAGACAGTTCTTGTGGAATTGGCCAAGTGATATTTGGAAGCCCATAGAGGGCTATGGTGAAAAAGGAAATATCCTCAGATGAAATCTCGAAAGAAGCTTTCTGAGAAACTGCTTAGTGTTCTGTTATTTCATCTCACAGAGTTACATCTGAATTTCGTGGATCTCTTTGCTAGCCTTGTTTCTGCGGAATCTGAGAACAGATGTTTCGGATCCCTTTGAAGACTATAGGGCCAAAGGAAATATCCTCCGATAACAAAGAGAAAGAAGCTTTCTGAGAAACTTCTTTGTGTTCTGTGAAATCATCTCACAGAGTTACAGCTTTCCCCTCAAGAAGACTTTCGCTAAGATAGTTTTTCTGGAATTGGCAAAGTGATATTTGGAAGCCCATAGAGGGCTATGGTGAAAAAGGAAATATCCTCAGATGAAATCTGGAAAGAAGCTTTCTGAGAAACTGCTTAGTGTTCTGTTAATTCATCTCACCGAGTTACATCTGTATTTCGTGGATCTCTTTGCTAGCCTTATTTCTGTGGAATCTGAGAACAGATATTTCGGATCACTTTGAAGACTATAGGGCCAAAGGAAATATCCTCCGATAACAAAGAGAAAGAAGCTTTCTGAGAAACTTCCTTATGTTCTGTGAAATCATCTCACAGAGTTACAGCTTTCCCCTTAAGAAGCCTTTCACTAAGACAGTTCTTGTGGAATTGGCAAACTGATATTTCGGAGCCCATAGAGGGCTATGGTGAAAAAGGAAATATCCTCAGATGAAATCTGGAAAGAAGCTTTTTGAGAAACTGCTTAGTGTTCTGTTAATTCATCTCACAGAGTTACATCTCTATTTCGTGGATCTCTTTGCTAGCCTTATTTCTGTGAAATCTGAGAACAGATATTTCGGATCGTTTGAAGACTATAGGGCCAAAGGAAATATCCTCCGATAACAAAGAGAAAGAAGCTTTCTGAGAAACTTCTTTGTGTTCTGTGAAATCATCTCACAGAGTTACAGCTTTCCCCTCAAGAAGCCTTTCGCTTAGAGAGTTCTTGTGGAATTGGCAAAGTGATATTCGGAAGCCCATAGAGGGCTATGGTGAAAAAGGAAATATCCTCAGATGAAATCTGGAAAGAAGCTTTCTGAGAAACTGTTTAGTGTTCTGTTAATTCATCTCACAGAGTTACATCTGTATTTCATGGATCTCTTTGCTAGCCTTATTTCTGTGGAATCTGAGAACAGATATTTCGGATCCCTTTGAAGAGTATAGGGCCAAAGGAAATATCCTCCGATAACAAAGAGAAAGAAGCTTTCTGAGAAACTTCTTTGTGTTCTGTGAAATCATCTCACAGAGTTACAGCTTTTCCCTCAGGAAGCCTTTCGCTAAGACAGTTCTTGTGGAATTGGCAAAGTGATATTTGGAAGCCCATAGAGGGGTATGGTGAAAAAGGAAATATCCTCAGATGAAATCTGGAAAGAAGCTTTATGAGAAACTGCTTAGTGTTCTCTTAATTCATCTCACGGAGTTACATCTGTATTTCGTGGATCTCTTTGCTAGCCTTATTTCTGTGGAATCTGAGAACAGATATTTCGGATCCCTTTGAAGACTATAGGGCCAAAGGAAATATCCTCCGATAACAAAGAGAAAGAAGCTTTCTGAGAAACTTCTTTGTGTTCTGTGAAATCATCTCACAGAGTTACAGCTTTCCCCTCAAGAAGCCTTTCGCTAAGACAGTTCTTGTGGAATTGGCAAAGTGATATTTGGAAGCCCATAGAGGGCTACGGTGAAAAAGGAAATATCCTCAGATGAAATCTGGAAAGAAGCTTTCTGAGAAACTGCTTAGTGTTCTGTAAATTCATCTCACAGAGTTACATCTGTATTTCGTGGATCTCTTTGCTAGCCTTATTTCTGTGGAATCTGAGAACAGATATTTCGGATCCCTTTGAAGACTATAGGGCCAAAGGAAATATCCTCCGATAACAAAGAGAAAGAAGCTTTTTGAGAAACTTCTTTGTGTTCTGTGAAATCATCTCACAGAGTTACAGCTTTCCCCTCAAGAAGCCTTTTGCTAAGAGAGTTCTTGTGGAATTGGCAAAGTGATATTCGGAAGCCCATAGAGGGCTACGGTGAAAAAGGAAGTATCCTCAGATGAAATCTGGAAAGAAGCTTTCTGAGAAACTGCTTAGTGTTCTGTTAATTCATCTCACAGAGTTACATCTGTATTTCGTGGATCTCTTTGCTCGCCTTATTTCTGTGGAATCTGAGAACAGATATTTCGGATCCCTTTGAAGACTATAGGTCCTAAGGAAATATCCTCCGATAACAAAGAGAAAGAAGCTTTCTGAGAAACTTCTTTGTGTTCTGTGAAATCATCTCACAGAGTTACAGCTTTCCCCTCAAGAAGCCTTTCGCTAAGACAGTTCTTGTGGAATTGGCCAAGTCATATTTGGAAGCCCATAGAGGGCTATGGTGAAAAAGGAAATGTCCTCAGATGAAATCTGGAAAGAAGCTTTCTGAGAAACTGCTTAGTGTTCTGTTAATTCATCTCACAGAGTTATATCTGTATTTCGTGGATCTCTTTGCTCGCCTTATTTCTCTGGATTCTGAGAACAGATATTTCGGATCCCTTTGAAGACTATAGAGAAAAGGAATTATCCTCCGATAACAAAGAGAAAGAAGCTCTCTGAGAAACTTCTTTGTGTTCTGTGAAATCATCTCACAGAGTTACAGCTTTCCCCTCAAGAAGCCTTTCGCTAAGACAGTTCTTGTGGAATTGGCAAAGTGATATTTGGAAGCCCATAGAGGGCTATGTTGAAAAAGGAAATATCCTCAGATGAAATCTGGAAAGAAGTTTTCTGAGAAACCGATTAGTGTTCTGTTAATCCATCTCACAGAGTTACATCTGTATTTCGTCGATCTCTTTGCTAACCTTATTTCTGTGGAATCTGAGAACAGATATTTCGGATCCCTTTGAAGACTATAGGGCCAAAGGAAATATCCTCCGATAACAAAGAGAAAGCAGCTTTCTGAGAAACTTCTTTGTGTTCTGTGAAATCATCTCACTGAGTTACAGCTTTCCCCTCAAGAAGCCTTTCGCTAAGACAGTTCTTGCGGAATTGGCAAAGTGATATTTGGAAGCCCATAGAGGGCTATTTTGAAAAAGGAAATATCCTCAGAAGAAATCTGGAAAGAAGCTTTCAGAGAAACCGCTTAGTGTTCTGTTAATTCATCTCACAGAGTTACATCTGTATTTCGTGGATCTCTTTGCTAGCCTTATTTCTGTGGAATCTGAGAACAGATATTCCGGATCCCTTTGAAGACTATAGGGCCAAAGGAAATATCCTCAGATAAAAAAGAGAAAGAAGCCTTCTGAGAAACTTCTTTGTGTTCTGTGAAATCATCTGACAGAGTTACAGCTTTCCCCTCAAGAAGCCTTTCACTAAGACAGTTCTTGTGGAATTGGCAAAGTGATATTTGGAAGCCCATAGAGGGCTATGGTGAAAAAGGAAATATCCTCAGATGAATACTGGAAAGAAGCTTTCTGAGAAACTGCTCAGTGTTCTGTTAATTCATCTCAAGGAGTTACATCTGTATTTCGTGGATCTCTTTGCTAGCCTTATTTCTGTGGAATCTGAGAACAGATATTTCGGATCCCTTTGAAGACTATAGGGCCAAAGGAAATATCCTCCTATAACAAAGAGAAAGAAGCTTTCTGAGAAACTTCTTTGCGTTCTGTGAAATCATCTCATAGAGTTACATTTTTCCCCTCAAGAAGCCTTTCGCTAAGACAGTTATTGTGGAATTGGCAAAGTGACATTTGGAAGCCCATAGAGGGCTATGGTGAAAAAGGAAATATCCTCAGATGAAATCTGGAAAGAAGCTTTCTGAGAAACTGCTTAGTGTTCTGTTAATTCATCTCACAGAGTTACATCTGTATTTCGTGCATCTCTTTGCTAGCGTTATTTCTGTGGAATCTGAGAACAGATATTTCGTATCCCTTTGAAGACTATAGGGCCAAAGGAAATATCCTCCGATAACGAAGAGAAAGAAGCTTTCTGAGAAACTTCTTTGTGTTCTGTGAAATCATCTCACAGAGTTACAGCTTTCCCCTCAAGAAGCCTTTCGCTAAGACAGTTCTTGTGGAATTGGAAAAGTGATATTTCGGAGCCCATAGAGGGCTATGGTGAAAAAGGAAATATCCTCAGATGAAATCTGGAAAGAAGCTTTTTGAGAAACTGCTTAGTGTTCTGTTAATTCATCTCACAGAGTTACATCTCTATTTCGTGGATCTCTTTGCTAGCTTTATTTCTGTGAAATCTGAGAACAGATATTTCGGATCGTTTGAAGACTATAGGGCCAAAGGAAATATCCTCCGATAACAAAGAGAAAGAAGCTTTCTGAGAAACTTCTTTGTGTTCTGTGAAATCATCTCACAGAGTTACAGCTTTCCCCTCAAGAAGCCTTTCGCTTAGAGAGTTCTTGTGGAATTGGCAAAGTGATATTCGGAAGCCCATAGAGGGCTATGGTGAAAAAGGAAATATCCTCAGATGAAATCTGGAAAGAAGCTTTCTGAGAAACTGTTTAGTGTTCTGTTAATTCATCTCACAGAGTTACATCTGTATTTCATGGATCTCTTTGCTAGCCTTATTTCTGTGGAATCTGAGAACAGATATTTCGGATCCCTTTGAAGAGTATAGGGCCAAAGGAAATATCCTCCGATAACAAAGAGAAAGAAGCTTTCTGAGAAACTTCTTTGTGTTCTGTGAAATCATCTCACAGAGTTACAGCTTTCCCCTCAGGAAGCCTTTCGCTAAGACAGTTCTTGTGGAATTGGCAAAGTGATATTTGGAAGCCCATAGAGGGCTATGGTGAAAAAGGAAATATCCTCAGATGAAATCTGGAAAGAAGCTTTCTGAGAAACTGCTTAGTGTTCTGTTAATTCATCTCACGGAGTTACATCTGTATTTCGTGGATCTCTTTGCTAGCCTTATTTCTGTGGAAGCTGAGAACAGATATTTCGGATCCCTTTGAAGACTATAGGGCCAAAGTTAATATACTCCGATAACAAAGAGAAAGAAGCTTTCTGAGAAACTTCTTTGTGTTCTGGGAAGTTGTATCACAGAGTTACAGCTTTCCCCTCAAGAAGCCTTTCGCTAAGACCGTTCTTGTGGAATTGGCAAAGTGATATTTGGAAGCCCATAGAGGGCTATGGTGAAAAAGGAAATATCCTCAGATGAAATCTGGAAAGAACTTTTCTGAGAAAGTGCTTAGTGTTCTGTTAACTCATCTCACAGAGTTACATCTGTATTTCGTGGATCTCCTTGCTAGCCTTATTTCTCTGGAATCTTAGAACAGATATTTCGGATCCCTTTGAAGACTAAAGGGCCAAAGGAAATATCCTCCGATAACAAAGAGAAAGAAGCTTCATGAGAAACTTCTTTGTGTTCTGTGAAATCAACTCACAGAGTTACAGCTTTCCCCTCAAGAAGCCTTTCGCTAAGACAGTTCTTGTGGTATTGGCAATGTGATATTTGGAAGCCCCTAGAGGGCTATGGTGAAAAAGGAAATATCCTCAGATGAAATCTGGAAAGAAGCTTTCTGAGAAACTGCTTAGTGTTCTGCTAATTCATCTCACAGAGTTACATCTATATTTCGTGGATTTCTTTGCTAGCCTTATTTCTGTGGAATCTGAGAACAGATATTCCGGATCCCTTTGAAGACTATAGGGCCAAAGGAATTATCCTCCGATAACAAAGAGAAAGAAGCTTTCTGAGAAACTTCTTTGTGTTCTGTGAAATCATCTCACAGAGTTACAGCTTTCCCCTCAAGAAGCCTTTCGCTAAGACAGTTCTTGTGGAATTGGCAAAGTGTATTTGGAAGCCCATAGAGGGCTATGGTGAAAAAGGAAATATCTTCAGATGAAATCTGTAAAGAAGCTTTCTGAGAAACGGCTTAGTGTTTTGTTAATTCATCTCACAGAGTTACATCTGTATTTTGTGAATCTCTTTGCTAGCCTTATATCTGTGGAATCTGAGAACAGATATTTCGGATCCCTTTGAAGACTATAGGGCCAAAGGAAATATCCTCCGATAACAAAGAGAAAGAAGCTTTCTGAGAAACTTCTTTGTGTTCTGTGAAATCGTCTCACAGAGTTACAGCTTTCCCCTCAAGAAGCCTTTCGCTAAGACAGTTCTTGTGGAATTGGCAAAGTTATATTTGGAAGCCCATAGAGGGCTATGGTGAAAAAGGAAATATCCTCAGATGAAATCTGGAAAGAAGCTTTCTGAGAAACTCCTTAGTGTTCTGTTAATTCATCTCACAGAGTTACATCTGTATTTCGTGGATCTCTTTGCTAGCCTTATTTCTGTGGAATCTGAGAACAGATATTTCGGATCCCTTTGAAGACTAAAGGGCCAAAGGAAATATCCTCCGATAACAAAGAGAAAGAAGCTTTCTGAGAAACTTCTTTGTGTTCCGTGAAATCATCTCACAGAGTTACAACTTTCCCCTCAAGAAGCCTTTCGCTAAGACAGTTCTTGTGGAATTGGCAAAGTGATATTTGGAAGCCCATAGAGGGCTATGGTGAAAAAGGAAATATCGTCAGATGAAATCTGGAAAGAAGCTTTCTGAGAAACTTCTTTGTGTTCTGTGAAATCATCTCACAGAGTTACAGCTTTTCCCTCAGGAAGCCTTTCGCTAAGACAGTTCTTGTGGAATTGGCAAAGTGATATTTGGAAGCCCATAGAGGGGTATGGTGAAAAAGGAAATATCCTCAGATGAAATCTGGAAAGAAGCTTTATGAGAAACTGCTTAGTGTTCTCTTAATTCATCTCACGGAGTTACATCTGTATTTCGTGGATCTCTTTGCTAGCCTTATTTCTGTGGAATCTGAGAACAGATATTTCGGATCCCTTTGAAGACTATAGGGCCAAAGGAAATATCCTCCGATAACAAAGAGAAAGAAGCTTTCTGAGAAACTTCTTTGCGTTCTGTGAAATCATCTCACAGAGTTACAGCTTTCCCCTCAAGAAGCCTTTCGCTAAGACAGTTCTTGTGGAATTGGCAAAGTGATATTTGGAAGCCCATAGAGGGCTACGGTGAAAAAGGAAATATCCTCAGATGAAATCTGGAAAGAAGCTTTCTGAGAAACTGCTTAGTGTTCTGTAAATTCATCTCACAGAGTTACATCTGTATTTCGTGGATCTCTTTGCTAGCCTTATTTCTGTGGAATCTGAGAACAGATATTTCGGATCCCTTTGAAGACTATAGGGCCAAAGGAAATATCCTCCGATAACAAAGAGAAAGAAGCTTTTTGAGAAACTTCTTTGTGTTCTGTGAAATCATCTCACAGAGTTACAGCTTTCCCCTCAAGAAGCCTTTTGCTAAGAGAGTTCTTGTGGAATTGGCAAAGTGATATTCGGAAGCCCATAGAGGGCTACGGTGAAAAAGGAAGTATCCTCAGATGAAATCTGGAAAGAAGCTTTCTGAGAAACTGCTTAGTGTTCTGTTAATTCATCTCACAGAGTTACATCTGTATTTCGTGGATCTCTTTGCTCGCCTTATTTCTGTGGAATCTGAGAACAGATATTTCGGATCCCTTTGAAGACTATAGGTCCTAAGGAAATATCCTCCGATAACAAAGAGAAAGAAGCTTTCTGAGAAACTTCTTTGTGTTCTGTGAAATCATCTCACAGAGTTACAGCTTTCCCCTCAAGAAGCCTTTCGCTAAGACAGTTCTTGTGGAATTGGCCAAGTCATATTTGGAAGCCCATAGAGGGCTATGGTGAAAAAGGAAATGTCCTCAGATGAAATCTGGAAAGAAGCTTTCTGAGAAACTGCTTAGTGTTCTGT
Source organism: Macaca nemestrina (assembly GCF_043159975.1). Lineage (NCBI taxonomy): Eukaryota > Metazoa > Chordata > Mammalia > Primates > Cercopithecidae > Macaca > Macaca nemestrina. Next base: position 107,297,568 of record NC_092127.1, on the reverse strand, counting down.
TAATTCATCTCACAGAGTTATATCTGTATTTCGTGGATCTCTTTGCTCGCCTTATTTCTCTGGATTCTGAGAACAGATATTTCGGATCCCTTTGAAGACTATAGAGAAAAGGAATTATCCTCCGATAACAAAGAGAAAGAAGCTCTCTGAGAAACTTCTTTGTGTTCTGTGAAATCATCTCACAGAGTTACAGCTTTCCCCTCAAGAAGCCTTTCGCTAAGACAGTTCTTGTGGAATTGGCAAAGTGATATTTGGAAGCCCATAGAGGGCTATGTTGAAAAAGGAAATATCCTCAGATGAAATCTGGAAAGAAGTTTTCTGAGAAACCGATTAGTGTTCTGTTAATCCATCTCACAGAGTTACATCTGTATTTCGTCGATCTCTTTGCTAACCTTATTTCTGTGGAATCTGAGAACAGATATTTCGGATCCCTTTGAAGACTATAGGGCCAAAGGAAATATCCTCCGATAACAAAGAGAAAGCAGCTTTCTGAGAAACTTCTTTGTGTTCTGTGAAATCATCTCACTGAGTTACAGCTTTCCCCTCAAGAAGCCTTTCGCTAAGACAGTTCTTGCGGAATTGGCAAAGTGATATTTGGAAGCCCATAGAGGGCTATTTTGAAAAAGGAAATATCCTCAGAAGAAATCTGGAAAGAAGCTTTCAGAGAAACCGCTTAGTGTTCTGTTAATTCATCTCACAGAGTTACATCTGTATTTCGTGGATCTCTTTGCTAGCCTTATTTCTGTGGAATCTGAGAACAGATATTCCGGATCCCTTTGAAGACTATAGGGCCAAAGGAAATATCCTCAGATAAAAAAGAGAAAGAAGCCTTCTGAGAAACTTCTTTGTGTTCTGTGAAATCATCTGACAGAGTTACAGCTTTCCCCTCAAGAAGCCTTTCACTAAGACAGTTCTTGTGGAATTGGCAAAGTGATATTTGGAAGCCCATAGAGGGCTATGGTGAAAAAGGAAATATCCTCAGATGAATACTGGAAAGAAGCTTTCTGAGAAACTGCTCAGTGTTCTGTTAATTCATCTCAAGGAGTTACATCTGTATTTCGTGGATCTCTTTGCTAGCCTTATTTCTGTGGAATCTGAGAACAGATATTTCGGATCCCTTTGAAGACTATAGGGCCAAAGGAAATATCCTCCTATAACAAAGAGAAAGAAGCTTTCTGAGAAACTTCTTTGCGTTCTGTGAAATCATCTCATAGAGTTACATTTTTCCCCTCAAGAAGCCTTTCGCTAAGACAGTTATTGTGGAATTGGCAAAGTGACATTTGGAAGCCCATAGAGGGCTATGGTGAAAAAGGAAATATCCTCAGATGAAATCTGGAAAGAAGCTTTCTGAGAAACTGCTTAGTGTTCTGTTAATTCATCTCACAGAGTTACATCTGTATTTCGTGCATCTCTTTGCTAGCGTTATTTCTGTGGAATCTGAGAACAGATATTTCGTATCCCTTTGAAGACTATAGGGCCAAAGGAAATATCCTCCGATAACGAAGAGAAAGAAGCTTTCTGAGAAACTTCTTTGTGTTCTGTGAAATCATCTCACAGAGTTACAGCTTTCCCCTCAAGAAGCCTTTCGCTAAGACAGTTCTTGTGGAATTGGAAAAGTGATATTTCGGAGCCCATAGAGGGCTATGGTGAAAAAGGAAATATCCTCAGATGAAATCTGGAAAGAAGCTTTTTGAGAAACTGCTTAGTGTTCTGTTAATTCATCTCACAGAGTTACATCTCTATTTCGTGGATCTCTTTGCTAGCTTTATTTCTGTGAAATCTGAGAACAGATATTTCGGATCGTTTGAAGACTATAGGGCCAAAGGAAATATCCTCCGATAACAAAGAGAAAGAAGCTTTCTGAGAAACTTCTTTGTGTTCTGTGAAATCATCTCACAGAGTTACAGCTTTCCCCTCAAGAAGCCTTTCGCTTAGAGAGTTCTTGTGGAATTGGCAAAGTGATATTCGGAAGCCCATAGAGGGCTATGGTGAAAAAGGAAATATCCTCAGATGAAATCTGGAAAGAAGCTTTCTGAGAAACTGTTTAGTGTTCTGTTAATTCATCTCACAGAGTTACATCTGTATTTCATGGATCTCTTTGCTAGCCTTATTTCTGTGGAATCTGAGAACAGATATTTCGGATCCCTTTGAAGAGTATAGGGCCAAAGGAAATATCCTCCGATAACAAAGAGAAAGAAGCTTTCTGAGAAACTTCTTTGTGTTCTGTGAAATCATCTCACAGAGTTACAGCTTTCCCCTCAGGAAGCCTTTCGCTAAGACAGTTCTTGTGGAATTGGCAAAGTGATATTTGGAAGCCCATAGAGGGCTATGGTGAAAAAGGAAATATCCTCAGATGAAATCTGGAAAGAAGCTTTCTGAGAAACTGCTTAGTGTTCTGTTAATTCATCTCACGGAGTTACATCTGTGTTTCGTGGATCTCTTTGCTAGCCTTATTTCTGTGGAAGCTGAGAACAGATATTTCGGATCCCTTTGAAGACTATAGGGCCAAAGTTAATATACTCCGATAACAAAGAGAAAGAAGCTTTCTGAGAAACTTCTTTGTGTTCTGGGAAGTTGTATCACAGAGTTACAGCTTTCCCCTCAAGAAGCCTTTCGCTAAGACCGTTCTTGTGGAATTGGCAAAGTGATATTTGGAAGCCCATAGAGGGCTATGGTGAAAAAGGAAATATCCTCAGATGAAATCTGGAAAGAACTTTTCTGAGAAAGTGCTTAGTGTTCTGTTAACTCATCTCACAGAGTTACATCTGTATTTCGTGGATCTCCTTGCTAGCCTTATTTCTCTGGAATCTTAGAACAGATATTTCGGATCCCTTTGAAGACTAAAGGGCCAAAGGAAATATCCTCCGATAACAAAGAGAAAGAAGCTTCATGAGAAACTTCTTTGTGTTCTGTGAAATCAACTCACAGAGTTACAGCTTTCCCCTCAAGAAGCCTTTCGCTAAGACAGTTCTTGTGGTATTGGCAATGTGATATTTGGAAGCCCCTAGAGGGCTATGGTGAAAAAGGAAATATCCTCAGATGAAATCTGGAAAGAAGCTTTCTGAGAAACTGCTTAGTGTTCTGCTAATTCATCTCACAGAGTTACATCTATATTTCGTGGATTTCTTTGCTAGCCTTATTTCTGTGGAATCTGAGAACAGATATTCCGGATCCCTTTGAAGACTATAGGGCCAAAGGAATTATCCTCCGATAACAAAGAGAAAGAAGCTTTCTGAGAAACTTCTTTGTGTTCTGTGAAATCATCTCACAGAGTTACAGCTTTCCCCTCAAGAAGCCTTTCGCTAAGACAGTTCTTGTGGAATTGGCAAAGTGTATTTGGAAGCCCATAGAGGGCTATGGTGAAAAAGGAAATATCTTCAGATGAAATCTGTAAAGAAGCTTTCTGAGAAACGGCTTAGTGTTTTGTTAATTCATCTCACAGAGTTACATCTGTATTTTGTGAATCTCTTTGCTAGCCTTATATCTGTGGAATCTGAGAACAGATATTTCGGATCCCTTTGAAGACTATAGGGCCAAAGGAAATATCCTCCGATAACAAAGAGAAAGAAGCTTTCTGAGAAACTTCTTTGTGTTCTGTGAAATCGTCTCACAGAGTTACAGCTTTCCCCTCAAGAAGCCTTTCGCTAAGACAGTTCTTGTGGAATTGGCAAAGTTATATTTGGAAGCCCATAGAGGGCTATGGTGAAAAAGGAAATATCCTCAGATGAAATCTGGAAAGAAGCTTTCTGAGAAACTCCTTAGTGTTCTGTTAATTCATCTCACAGAGTTACATCTGTATTTCGTGGATCTCTTTGCTAGCCTTATTTCTGTGGAATCTGAGAACAGATATTTCGGATCCCTTTGAAGACTAAAGGGCCAAAGGAAATATCCTCCGATAACAAAGAGAAAGAAGCTTTCTGAGAAACTTCTTTGTGTTCCGTGAAATCATCTCACAGAGTTACAACTTTCCCCTCAAGAAGCCTTTCGCTAAGACAGTTCTTGTGGAATTGGCAAAGTGATATTTGGAAGCCCATAGAGGGCTATGGTGAAAAAGGAAATATCGTCAGATGAAATCTGGAAAGAAGCTTTCTGAGAAACTTCTTTGTGTTCTGTGAAATCATCTCACAGAGTTACAGCTCTCCCCTAAAGAAACCTTTCGCTAAGACAGTTCTTGTGGAATTGGAAAAGTGATATTTTGAAGCCCTTAGAGGGCTATGGTGAAAAAGGAAATATCCTCAGATGAAATCTGGAAAGAAGCTTTCTGAGAAACTGCTTAGTGTTCTGTTAATTCATCTCACAGAGTTACATCTGTATTTCGTGGATCTCCTTGCTAGCCTTATTTCTGTGGAATCTAAGAACAGATATTTCGGATCCCTTTGAAGACTATAGGGCCAAAGGAAATATCCTCGGATAACAAAGAGAAAGAAGCTTTTTGTGATACTTCTTTGTGTTCTGTGAAATCATCTCACAGAGTTACAGCTCTGCCTTCAAGAAGCCTTTCGCTAAGACAGTTCTTGTGGAATTGGCAAAGTGATATTTGGAAGCCCATAGAGGGCTATGGTGAAAAAGGAAATATCCTCAGATGAAATCTGGAAAGAAGCTTTCTGAGAAACTGCTTAGTGTTCTGTTAATTCATCTCACAGAGATACATTTGTATTTCGTGGATCCCTTTGCTCGCCTTATTTCTGTGGAATCTGTGAACAGATATTTCGGATCCCTTTGAAGACTATAGGGCCAAAGGAAATATCCTCAGATAACAAAGAGAAAGAAGCTTTTTGAGAAACTTCTTTGTGTTCTGTGAAATCATATCACAGAGTTACAGCTTTCCCCTCAAGAAGCCTTTCGCTAAGACAGTTCTTGTGGAATTGGCAAAGTTATATTTGGAAGCCCATACAGGGCTATGGTGAAAAAGGAAATATCCTCAGATGAATTCTGGAAAGAAGTTTTCTGAGAAACTCCTTAGTGTTCTGTTAATTCATCTCACAGAGTTACATCTCTATTTCGTGGATCTCTTTGCTCGCCTTATTTCTGTGGAATCTGAGAACAGATATTTCGGATCCCTTTGAAGACTATAGGGTCAAAGGAAATATCCTCCGATAACAAAGAGAAAGAAGCTTTCTGACAAACTTCTTTGTGTTCTGTGAAATCATCTCACAGAGTTACAGTTTTCCCCTCAAGAAGCCTTTCGCTAAGACAGATCTTGTGGAATTGGCAAAGTGATATTTGGAAGCCCATAGAGGGCTATGGTGAAAAAGGAAATATCCTCAGATGAAATCTCGAAGGAAGCTTTCTGAGAAACTTCTTTGTGTTCTGTGAAATCATCTCACAGAGTTACAGCTCTCCCCTAAAGAAACCTTTCGCTAAGAGATTTCTTGTGGAATTGGAAAAGTGATATTTTGAAGCCCTTAGAAGGCTATGGTGAAAAAGGAAATATCCTCAGATGAAATCTGGAAAGAAGCTTTCTGAGAAACTGCTTAGTGTTCTGTTAATTCATCTCACAGAGTTACATCTGTATTTCGTGGATCTCCTTGCTAGCCTTATTTCTGTGGAATCTAAGAACAGATATTTCGGATCCCTTTGAAGACTATAGGGTCAAAGGAAATATCCTCCGATAACTAAGAGAAAGAAGCTTTCTGAGAAACTTCTTTGTGTTCTGTGAAATCATCTCACAGAGTTACAGCTTTCCCCTCAAGAAGCCTTTCGCTAAGACAGTTCTTGTGGAATTGGCAAAGTGATATTTGGAGGCCCATAGAGGGCTATGGTGAAAAAGGAAATATCCTCAGATGAAATCTGGAAAGAAGTTTTCTGAGAAACTGCTTAGTGTTCTGTTAATTCATCTCACAGAGTTACATCTGTATTTCGTGGATCACTTTGCTAGCCTTATTTCTGTGGAATCTGAGAACAGATATTTCAGATCCCTTTGAAGACTATAGGGCCAAAGGAAATATCCTCCGATAACAAAGTGAAGGAAGCTTTCTGAGAAACTTCTTTGTTTTCTGTGAAATCGTCTCACAGAGTTACAGCTTTCCCCTCAGGAAGACTTTCGCTAAGACAGTTCTTGTGGAATTGGCAAAGTGATATTTGGAAGCCCATAGAGGGCTCTGGTGAAAAAGGAAATATCCTCAGATGAAATCTGGAAAGAACTTTTCTGAGAAACTGCTTAGTGTTCTGTTAATTCATCTCACACAGTTACATTTGTATTTCGTGAATATCTTTGTTAGCCTTATTTCTCTGGAATCTTAGAACAGATATTTCGGATCGCTTTGAAGACTATAGGGCCAAAGGAAATATCCTCCGATAACAAAGAGAAAGAAGCTTTCTGAGAAACTTCTTTGTGTTCTGTGAAATCATCTCACAGAATTACAGTTTTCCACTCAAGAAGCCTTTCGCTAAGGCAGTTCTTGTGGAATTGGCAAACTGATATTTGGAAGCATATAGAAGGCTATGGTGATAAAGGAAATATCCTCAGATGAAATCTGGAAAGAAGCTTTCTGAGAAACTGCTTAGTGTTCTGTTAATTCATCTCACAGAGTTACATTTGTATTTCGTGGATCTCTTTGCTCGCCTTATTTCTGTGGAATCTGAGAACAGATATTTCGGATCCCTTTTAAGACTATAGGGCCAAAGGAAATATCCCCCGATAAGAAAGAGAAAGAAGCTTTCTGAGAAACTTCTTTGTGTTCTGTGAAATCATCACACAGAGTTACAGCTTTCCCCTCAAGAAGCCTTTCGCTAAGACAGTTCTTCTGGAATTGGCAAAGTGATATTTGGAAGCCCATAGAGGGCTATGGTGAAATAGGAAATATCCTCAGATGAAATCTGGAAAGAACTTTTCTGAGAAACTGCTTAGTGTTCTGTTAACTCATCTCACCGAGTTACATCTGTATTTCGTGGATCTCTTTGCTAGCCTTATTTCTGTGGAATCTGAGAACAGATATTTCGGATCGTTTGAAGACTATAGGGCCAAAGGAAATATCCTCCGATAACAAAGAGAAAGAAGCTTTCTGAGAAACTTCTTTGTGTTCTGTGAAATCAACTCACAGAGTTACAGCTTTCCCCTCAAGAAGCCTTTCGCTTAGAGAGTTCTTGTGGAATTGGCAAAGTGATATTCGGAAGCCCATAGAGGGCTATGGTGAAAAAGGAAATATCCTCAGATGAAATCTGGAAAGAAGCTTTCTGAGAAACTGCTTAGTGTTCTGTTAATTCATCTCACGGAGTTACATCTGTATTTCGTGGATCTCTTTGCTAGCCTTATTTCTGTGGAATCTGAGAACAGATATTTCGGATCCCTTTGAAGACTATAGGGCCAAAGGAAATATCCTCCGATAACAAAGAGAAAGAAGCTTTCTGAGAAACTTCTTTGTGTTCTGTGAAATCATCTCACAGAGTTACAGCTTTCCCCTCAAGAAGCCTTTCGCTAAGGCAGTTCTTGTGGAATTGGCAAAGTGATATTCGGAAGCCCATAGAGGGCTATGGTGAAAAAGGAAATATCCTCAGATGAAATCTGGAAAGAAGCTTTCTGAGAAACTGCTTAGTGTTCTGTTAATTCATCTCACGGAGTTACATCTGTATTTCGTGGATCTCTTTGCTAGCCTTATTTCTGTGGAATCTGAGAACAGATATTTCGGATCCCTTTGAAGACTATAGGGCCAAAGGAAATATCCTCCGATAACAAAGAGAAAGAAGCTTTCTGAGAAACTTCTTTGTGTTCTGTGAAATCATCTCACAGAGTTACATCTTTCCCCTCAAGAAGCCTTTCGCTAAGGCAGTTCTTGTGGAATTGGCAAAGTGATATTTGGAAGCCCTTAGAGGGCTATGGTGAAAAAGGAAATATCCTCAGATGAAATCTGGAAAGAAGCTTTCTGAGAAACTGCTTAGTGTACTGTTAATTCATCTCACAGAGTTACATCTGTATTTCGTGGATCTCTTTGCTAGCCTTATTTCTGTGGAATCTGAGAACAGATATTTCGGATCCCTTTGAAGACTATAGGGCCAAAGGAAATATCCTCCGATAACAAAGAGAAAGAAGCTTTTTGAGAAACTTCTTTGTGTTCTGTGAAATCATCTCACAGAGTTACAGCTTTCCCCTCAAGAAGCCTTTTGCTAAGAGAGTTCTTGTGGAATTGGCAAAGTGATATTCGGAAGCCCATAGAGGGCTATGGTGAAAAAGGAAGTATCCTCAGATGAAATCTGGAAAGAAGCTTTCTGAGAAACTGCTTAGTGTTCTGTTAATTCATCTCACAGAGTTACATCTGTATTTCGTGGATCTCTTTGCTCGCCTTATTTCTGTGGAATCTGAGAACAGATATTTCGGATCCCTTTGAAGACTATAGGGCCTAAGGAAATATCCTCCGATAACAAAGAGAAAGAAGCTTTCTGAGAAACTTCTTTGTGTTCTGTGAAATCGTCTCACAGAGTTACAGCTTTCCCCTCAAGAAGACTTTCGCTAAGACAGTTCTTGTGGAATTGGCATAGTGATATTTGGAAGCCCTTAGAGGGCTATGGTGAAAAAGGAAATATCCTCAGATGAAATCTGGAAAGAAGTTTTCTGAGAAACTGCTTAGTGTTCTGTTAATTCATCTCATAGAGTTACATCTGTATTTCGTGGATCTCTTTGCTAGCCTTATTTCTGTGGAATCTGAGAACAGATATTTCGGATCCCTTTGAAGACTATAGGGCCAAACTTAATATACTCCGATAACAAAGAGAAAGAAGCTTTCTGAGAAACTTCTTTGTGTTCTGGGAAGTTGTATCACAGAGTTACAGCTTTCCCCTCAAGAAGCCTTTCGCTAAGACAGTTCTTGTGGAATTGGCAAAGTGATATTTGGAAGCCCATAGAGGGCTACGGTGATAAAGGAAATATCCTCAGATGAAATCTGGAAAGAAGCTTTCTGAGAAACCGCTTAGTGTTCTGTTAATTCATCTCACAGAGTTACATCTGTATTTCGTGGATCTCTTTGCTAGCCTTATTTCTGTGGAATCTGAGAACAGATATTTCGGATCCCTTTAAAGAATATAGGGCCAAAGGAAATATCCTCCGATAACAAAGAGAAAGAAGCTTTCTGAGAACCTTCTTTGTGTTCTGTGAAATCATCTCACAGAGTTACAGCTTTCCCCTCAAGAAGCCTTTCGCTAAGACAGATCTTGTGTAATTGGCAAAGTGATATTTGGAAGCCCATAGAGGGCTATGGTGAAAAAGGAAATATCCTCAGATGAAATCTGGAAGGAAGCTTTCTGAGAAACTTCTCTGTGTTCTGTGAAATCATCTCACAGAGTTACAGCTCTCCCCTAAAGAAACCTTTCGCTAAGAGAGTTCTTGTGGAATTGGGAAAGTGATATTTTGAAGCCCTTAGAAGGCTATGGTGAAAAAGGAAATATCCTCAGATGAAATCTGGAAAGAAGCTTTCTGATAAACTGCTTAGTGTTCTGTTAATTCATCTCACAGAGTTACATCTGTATTTCGTGGATCTCCTTGCTAGCCTTATTTCTGTGGAATCTAAGAACAGATATTTCGGATCCCTTTGAAGACTATAGGGCCAAAGGAAATATCCTCGGATAACAAAGAGAAAGAAGCTTTCTGAGAAACTTCTTTGTGTTCTGTGAAATCATCTCACAGAGTTACAGCTTTCCCCTCAAGAAGCCTTTCGCTAAGACAGTTCTTGTGGAATTGGCAAAGTGATATTTGGAGGCCCATAGAGGGCTATGGTGAAAAAGGAAATATCCTCAGATGAAATCTGGAAAGAAGATTTCTGAGAAACTGCTTAGTGTTCTGTTAATTCATCTCACAGAGTTACATCTGTATTTCGTGGATCTCTTTGCTAGCCTTATTTCTGTGGAATCTGAGAACAGATATTTCAGATCCCTTTGAAGACTATAGGGCCAAAGGAAATATCCTCCGATAACAAAGAGAAAGAAGCTTTCTGAGAAACTTCTTTGTTTTCTGTGAATTCGTCTCACAGAGTTACAGCTTTCCCCTCAGGAAGACTTTCGCTAAGACAGTTCTTGTGGAATTGGCAAAGTGATATTTGGAAGCCCATAGAGGGCTATGGTGAAAAAGGAAATATCCTCAGATGAAATCTGGAAAGAACTTTTCTGAGAAACTGCTTAGTGTTCTGTTAATTCATCTCACAGAGTTACATTTGTATTTCGTGGATCTCTTTGTTAGCGTTATTTCTCTGGAATCTTAGAACAGATATTTCGGATCGCTTTGAAGACTATAGGGCCAAAGGAAATATCCTCCGATAAGAAAGAGAAAGAAGCTTTCTGAGAAACTTCTTTGTGTTCTGTGAAATCATCTCACAGAGTTACAGCTTTCCCCTCAAGAAGCCTTTCGCCAAGACAGTTCTTCTGGAATTGGCAAAGTGATATTTGGAAGCCCATAGAGGGCTATGGTGAAAAAGGAAATATCCTCAGATGAAATCTGGAAAGAACTTTTCTGAGAAAGTGCTTAGTGTTCTGTTAACTCATCTCACAGAGTTACATCTGTATTTCGTGGATCTCCTTGCTAGCCTTATTTCTCTGGAATCTTAGAACAGATATTTCGGATCCCTTTGAAGACTAAAGGGCCAAAGGAAATATCCTCCGATAACAAAGAGAAAGAAGCTTCATGAGAAACTTCTTTGTGTTCTGTGAAATCAACTCACAGAGTTACAGCTTTCCCCTCAAGAAGCCTTTCGCTAAGACAGTTCTTGTGGTATTGGCAATGTGATATTTGGAAGCCCATAGAGGGCTATGGTGAAAAAGGAAATATCCTCAGATGAAATCTGGAAAGAAGCTTTCTGAGAAACTGCTTAGTGTTCTGCTAATTCATCTCACAGAGTTACATCTATATTTCGTGGATTTCTTTGCTAGCCTTATTTCTGTGGAATCTGAGAACAGATATTCCGGATCCCTTTGAAGACTATAGGGCCAAAGGAATTATCCTCCGATAACAAAGAGAAAGAAGCTTTCTGAGAAACTTCTTTGTGTTCTGTGAAATCATCTCACAGAGTTACAGCTTTCCCCTCAAGAAGCCTTTCGCTAAGACAGTTCTTGTGGAATTGGCAAAGTGTATTTGGAAGCCCATAGAGGGCTATGTTGAAAAAGGAAATATCCTCAGATGAAATCTGGAAAGAAGTTTTCTGAGAAACCGATTAGTGTTCTGTTAATCCATCTCACAGAGTTACATCTGTATTTCGTCGATCTCTTTGCTAACCTTATTTCTGTGGAATCTGAGAACAGATATTTCGGATCCCTTTGAAGACTATAGGGCCAAAGGAAATATCCTCCGATAACAAAGAGAAAGAAGCTTTCTGAGAAACTTCTTTGTGTTCTGTGAAATCATCTCACTGAGTTACAGCTTTCCCCTCAAGAAGCCTTTCGCTAAGACAGTTCTTGCGGAATTGGCAAAGTGATATTTGGAAGCCCATAGAGGGCTATTTTGAAAAAGGAAATATCCTCAGAAGAAATCTGGAAAGAAGCTTTCAGAGAAACCGCTTAGTGTTCTGTTAATTCATCTCACAGAGTTACATCTGTATTTCGTGGATCTCTTTGCTAGCCTTATTTCTGTGGAATCTGAGAACAGATATTCCGGATCCCTTTGAAGACTATAGGGCCAAAGGAAATATCCTCAGATAAAAAAGAGAAAGAAGCCTTCTGAGAAACTTCTTTGTGTTCTGTGAAATCATCTGACAGAGTTACAGCTTTCCCCTCAAGAAGCCTTTCACTAAGACAGTTCTTGTGGAATTGGCAAAGTGATATTTGGAAGCCCATAGAGGGCTATGGTGAAAAAGGAAATATCCTCAGATGAATACTGGAAAGAAGCTTTCTGAGAAACTGCTCAGTGTTCTGTTAATTCATCTCAAGGAGTTACATCTGTATTTCGTGGATCTCTTTGCTAGCCTTATTTCTGTGGAATCTGAGAACAGATATTTCGGATCCCTTTGAAGACTATAGGGCCAAAGGAAATATCCTCCTATAACAAAGAGAAAGAAGCTTTCTGAGAAACTTCTTTTCGTTCTGTGAAATCATCTCATAGAGTTACATTTTTCCCCTCAAGAAGCCTTTCGCTAAGACAGTTATTGTGGAATTGGCAAAGTGACATTTGGAAGCCCATAGAGGGCTATGGTGAAAAAGGAAATATCCTCAGATGAAATCTGGAAAGAAGCTTTCTGAGAAACTGCTTAGTGTTCTGTTAATTCATCTCACAGAGTTACATCTGTATTTCGTGCATCTCTTTGCTAGCGTTATTTCTGTGGAATCTGAGAACAGATATTTCGTATCCCTTTGAAGACTATAGGGCCAAAGGAAATATCCTCCGATAACGAAGAGAAAGAAGCTTTCTGAGAAACTTCTTTGTGTTCTGTGAAATCATCTCACAGAGTTACAGCTTTCCCCTCAAGAAGCCTTTCGCTAAGACAGTTCTTGTGGAATTGGCAAAGTGATATTTCGGAGCCCATAGAGGGCTATGGTGAAAAAGGAAATATCCTCAGATGAAATCTGGAAAGAAGCTTTCTGAGAAACTGCTTAGTGTTCTGTTAATTCATCTCACAGAGTTACATCTCTATTTCGTGGATCTCTTTGCTAGCTTTATTTCTGTGAAATCTGAGAACAGATATTTCGGATCGTTTGAAGACTATAGGGCCAAAGGAAATATCCTCCGATAACAAAGAGAAAGAAGCTTTCTGAGAAACTTCTTTGTGTTCTGTGAAATCATCTCACAGAGTTACAGCTTTCCCCTCAAGAAGCCTTTCGCTTAGAGAGTTCTTGTGGAATTGGCAAAGTGATATTCGGAAGCCCATAGAGGGCTATGGTGAAAAAGGAAATATCCTCAGATGAAATCTGGAAAGAAGCTTTCTGAGAAACTGTTTAGTGTTCTGTTAATTCATCTCACAGAGTTACATCTGTATTTCATGGATCTCTTTGCTAGCCTTATTTCTGTGGAATCTGAGAACAGATATTTCGGATCCCTTTGAAGAGTATAGGGCCAAAGGAAATATCCTCCGATAACAAAGAGAAAGAAGCTTTCTGAGAAACTTCTTTGTGTTCTGTGAAATCATCTCACAGAGTTACAGCTTTCCCCTCAGGAAGCCTTTCGCTAAGACAGTTCTTGTGGAATTGGCAAAGTGATATTTGGAAGCCCATAGAGGGCTGTGGTGAAAAAGGAAATATCCTCAGATGAAATCTGGAAAGAAGCTTTCTGAGAAACTGCTTAGTGTTCTGTTAATTCATCTCACGGAGTTACATCTGTATTTCGTGGATCTCTTTGCTAGCCTTATTTCTGTGGAAGCTGAGAACAGATATTTCTGATCCCTTTGAAGACTATAGGGCCAAAGTTAATATACTCCGATAACAAAGAGAAAGAAGCTTTCTGAGAAACTTCTTTGTGTTCTGGGAAGTTGTATCACAGAGTTACAGCTTTCCCCTCAAGAAGCCTTTCGCTAAGACAGTTCTTGTGGAATTGGCAAAGTGATATTTGGAAGCCCATAGAGGGCTACGGTGATAAAGGAAATATCCTCAGATGAAATCTGGAAAGAAGCTTTCTGAGAAACCGCTTAGTGTTCTGTTAATTCATCTCACAGAGTTACATCTGTATTTCGTGGATCTCTTTGCTAGCCTTATTTCTGTGGAATCGGAGAACAGATATTTCGGATCCCTTTAAAGACTATAGGGCCAAAGGAAATATCCTCCGATAACAAAGAGAAAGAAGCTTTCTGAGAACCTTCTTTGTGTTCTGTGAAATCATCTCACAGAGTTACAGCTTTCCCCTCAAGAAGCCTTTCGCTAAGACAGATCTTGTGTAATTGGCAAAGTGATATTTGGAAGCCCATAGAGGGCTATGATGAAAAAGGAAATATCCTCAGATGAAATCTGGAAGGAAGCTTTCTGAGAAACTTCTCTGTGTTCTGTGAAATAATCTCACAGAGTTACAGCTCTCCCCTAAAGAAACCTTTCGCTAAGAGAGTTCTTGTGGAATTGGAAAAGTGATATTTTGAAGCCCTTAGAAGGCTATGGTGAAAAAGGAAATATCCTCAGATGAAATCTGGAAAGAAGCTTTCTGATAAACTGCTTAGTGTTCTGTTAATTCATCTCACAGAGTTACATCTGTATTTCGTGGATCTCCTTGCTAGCCTTATTTCTGTGGAATCTAAGAACAGATATTTCGGATCTCTTTGAAGACTATAGGGCCAAAGGAAATATCCTCGGATAACAAAGAGAAAGAAGCTTTCTGAGAAACTTCTTTGTGTTCTGTGAAATCATCTCACAGAGTTACAGCTTTCCCCTCAAGAAGCCTTTCGCTAAGACAGTTCTTGTGGAATTGGCAAAGTGATATTTGGAAGCCCATAGAGGGCTATGGTGAAAAAGGAAATATCCTCAGATGAAATCTGGAAAGAACTTTTCTGAGAAACTGCTTAGTGTTCTGTTAATTCATCTCACAGAGTTACATTTGTATTTCGTGGATCTCTTTGTTAGCCTTATTTCTCTGGAATCTTAGAACAGATATTTCGGATCGCTTTGAAGGCTATAGGGCCAAAGGAAATATCCTCCGATAAGAAAGAGAAAGAAGCTTTCTGAGAAACTTCTTTGTGTTCTGTGAAATCATCTCACAGAGTTACAGCTTTCCCCTCAAGAAGCCTTTCGCTAAGACAGTTCTTCTGGAATTGGCAAAGTGATATTTGGAAGCCCATAGAGGGCTATGGTGAAAAAGGAAATATCCTCAGATGAAATCTGGAAAGAACTTTTCTGAGAAACTGCTTAGTGTTCTCTTAATTCATCTCACAGAGTTACATCTGTATTTCGTGGATCTCTTTGTTAGCCTTATTTCTCTGGAATCTTAGAACAGATATTTCGGATCGCTTTGAAGGCTATAGGGCCAAAGGAAATATCCTCCGATAAGAAAGAGAAAGAAGCTTTCTGAGAAACTTCTTTGTGTTCTGTGAAATCATCTCACAGAGTTACAGCTTTCCCCTCAAGAAGCCTTTCGCTAAGACAGTTCTTGTGGAATTGGCAAAGTGATATTTGGAAGCCCATAGAGGGCTATGGTGAAAAAGGAAATATCCTCAGATGAAATCTGGAAAGAACTTTTCTGAGAAAGTGCTTAGTGTTCTGTTAACTCATCTCACAGAGTTACATCTGTATTTCGTGGATCTCTTTGCTAGCCTTATTTCTCTGGAATCTTAGAACAGATATTTCGGATCCCTTTGAAGACTAAAGGGCCAAAGGAAATATCCTCCGATAACAAAGAGAAAGAAGCTTCATGAGAAACTTCTTTGTGTTCTGTGAAATCATCTCACAGAGTTACAGCTTTCCCCTCAAGAAGCCTTTCGCTAAGACAGTTCTTGTGGTATTGGCAATGTGATATTTGGAAGCCCATAGAGGGCTATGGTGAAAAAGGAAATATCCTCAGATGAAATCTGGAAAGAAGCTATCTGAGAAACTGCTTAGTGTTCTGCTAATTCATCTCACAGAGTTACATCTGTATTTCGTGGATTTCTTTGCTAGCCTTATTTCTGTGGAATCTGAGAACAGATGTTCCGGATCCCTTTGAAGACTATAGGGCCAAAGGAATTATCCTCCGATAACAAAGAGAAAGAAGCTTTCTGAGAAACTTCTTTGTGTTCTGTGAAATCATCTCACAGAATTACAGTTTTCCACTCAAGAAGCCTTTCGCTAAGACAGTTCTTGTGGAATTGGCAAACTGATATTTGGAAGCATATAGAAGGCTATGGTGATAAAGGAAATATCCTCAGATGAAATCTGGAAAGAAGCTTTCTGAGAAACTGCTTAGTGTTCTGTTAATTCATCTCACAGAGTTACATTTGTATTTCGTGGATCTCTTTGCTCGCCTTATTTCTGTGGAATCTGAGAACAGATATTTCGGATCCCTTTTAAGACTATAGGGCCAAAGGAAATATCCCCCGATAAGAAAGAGAAAGAAGCTTTCTGAGAAACTTCTTTGTGTTCTGTGAAATCATCACACAGAGTTACAGCTTTCCCCTCAAGAAGCCTTTCGCTAAGACAGTTCTTCTGGAATTGGCAAAGTGATATTTGGAAGCCCATAGAGGGCTATGGTGAAATAGGAAATATCCTCAGATGAAATCTGGAAAGAACTTTTCTGAGAAACTGCTTAGTGTTCTGTTAACTCATCTCACAGAGTTACATCTGTATTTCGTAGATCTCTTTGCTAGCCTTATTTCTCTGGAATCTTAGAACAGATATTTCGGATCCCTTTGAAGACTATAGGGCCAAAGGAAATATCCTCCGATAACAAAGAGAAAGAAGCTTTCTGAGAAAATTCTTTGTGTTCTGTGAAATCATCTCACAGAGTTACAGCTTTCCCCTCAAGAAGCCTTTAGCTAAGACAGTTCTTGTGTAATTGGCAAAGTGTATTTGGAAGCTCATAGAGGGCTATGGTGAAAAAGGAAATATCCTCAGATGAAATCTGTAAAGAAGCTTTCTGAGAAACGGCTTAGTGTTCTGTTAATTCATCTCACAGAGTTACATCTGTATTTTGTGAATCTCTTTGCTAGCCTTATATCTGTGGAATCTGAGAACAGATATTTCGGATCCCTTTGAAGACTATAGGGCCAAAGGAAATATCCTCCGATAACAAAGAGAAAGAAGCTTTCTGAGAAACTTCTTTGTGTTCTGTGAAATCGTCTCACAGAGTTACAGCTTTCCCAACAAGAAGCCTTTCGCTAAGACAGTTCTTGTTGAATTGGCAAAGTGATATTTGGAAGCCCATAGAGGGCTATGGTGAAAAAGGAAATATCCTCAGATGAAATCTGGAAAGAAGCTTTCTGAGAAACTCCTTAGTGTTCTGTTAATTCATCTCACAGAGTTACATCTGTATTTCGTGGATCTCTTTGCTAGCCTTATTTCTGTGGAATCTGAGAACAGATATTTCGGATCCCTTTGAAGACTATATGGCCAAAGGAAATATCCTCCGATAACAAAGAGAAAGAAGCTTTCTGAGAAACTTCTTTGTGTTCTGTGAAATCATCTCACAGAGTTACAGCTTTCCTCTCAAGAAGCCTTTCGCTAAGACAGTTCTTGTCGAAATGGCAAAGTGATATTTGGAAGCCCATAGAGGGCTATGGTGAAAAAGGAAATATGCTCAGATGAAATCTGGAAAGAAGCTTTCTGAGAAACTTCTTTGTGTTCTGTGAAATCATCTCACAGAGTTACAGCTCTCCCCTAAAGAAACCTTTCGCTAAGTCAGTTGTTGTGGAATTGGAAAAGTGATATTTTGAAGCCCTTAGATGGCTATGGTGAAAAAGGAAATATCCTCAGATGAAATCTGGAAAGAAGCTTTCTGAGAAACTGCTTAGTGTTCTGTTAATTCATCTCACAGAGTTACATCTGTATTTCGTGGATCTCCTTGCTAGCCTTATTTCTGTGGAATCTAAGAACAGATATTTCGGATCCCTTTGAAGACTATAGGGCCAAAGGAAATATCCTCGGATAACAAAGAGACAGAAGCTTTCTGAGAAACTTCTCTGTGTTCTGTGAAATCATCTTACAGAGTTACAGCTCTGCCTTCAAGAAGCCTTTCGCTAAGACAGTTCTTGTGGAATTGGCAAAGTGATATTTGGAAGCCCATAGAGGGCTATGGTGAAAAAGGAAATATCCTCAGATGAAATCTGGAAAGAAGTTTTCTGAGAAACTGCTTAGTGTTCTGTTATTTCATCTCACAGAGTTACATCTGTATTTCGTGGATCTCTTTGCTAGCCTTATTTCTGTGGAATCTGAGAACAGATATTTCGGATCCCTTAGAAGACTATAGGGCCAAAGGAAATATCCTCCGATAACAAAGAGGAAGAAACTTTCTGAGAAACTTCTTTGTGTTCTGTGAAATCATCTCACAGAGTTACAGCTTTCCCCTCAAGAAGTCGTTCGCTAAGACAGTTCTTGTGGAATTGGCCAAGTGATATTTGGAAGCACATAGAGGGCTATGGTGAAAAAGGAAATATCCTCAGATGAAATCTGGAAAGAAGCTTTCTGAGAAACTGCTTAGTGTTCTGTTAATTCATCTCACAGAGTTACATT
The DNA here is from genome assembly GCF_043159975.1 of Macaca nemestrina. Taxonomy (NCBI): domain Eukaryota; kingdom Metazoa; phylum Chordata; class Mammalia; order Primates; family Cercopithecidae; genus Macaca; species Macaca nemestrina. The sequence goes on along the minus strand of NC_092127.1, from coordinate 107,279,541 downwards.
TGTATTTCGTGGATCTCTTTGCTCGCCTTATTTCTGTGCAATCTGAGAACAGATATTTCGGATCCCTTTGAAGACTATAGGGCCAAAGGAAATATCCTCCGATAACAAAGAGAAAGAAGCTTTTTGAGAAACTTCTTTGTGTTCTGTGAAATCATCTCACAGAGTTACAGCTTTCCCCTCAAGAAGCCTTTCGCTAAGACAGTTCTTGTGGTATTGGCAAAGTGATATTTGGAAGCCCATAGAGGGCTATGTTGAAAAAGGAAATATCCTCAGATGAAATCTGGAAAGAAGCTTTCTGAGAAACTGCTTAGTGTTCTGCTAATTCATCTCACAGAGTTACATCTGTATTTCGTGGATTTCTTTGCTAGCCTCATTTCTGTGGAATCTGAGAACAGATATTCCAGATCCCTTTGAAGACTATAGGGCCAAAGAAATTATCCTCCGATAACAAATAGAAAGAAGCTTTCTGAGAAACTTCTTTGTGTTCTGTGAAATCATCTCACAGAGTTACAGATTTCCCATCAAGAAGTCTTTCGCTAAGACAGTTATTGTGTAATTGGCCAAGTGATATTTGGAAGCACGTAGAGGGCTATGGTGAAAAAGGAAATATCCTCAGATGAAATCTGGAAAGAAGCTTTCTGAGAAACTGCTTAGTGTTCTGCTAATTCATCTCACAGAGTTACATCTGTATTTCGTGGATTTCTTTGCTAGCCTTATTTCTGTGGAATCTGAGAACAGATATTCCGGATCCCTTTGAAGACTATAGGGCCAAAGGAATTATCCTCCGATAACAAAGAGAAAGAAGCTTTCTGAGAAACTTCTTTGTGTTCTGTGAAATCGTCTCACAGAGTTACAGCTTTCCCCTCAAGAAGCCTTTCGCTAAGACAGTTCTTGTGGAATTGGCAAAGTTATATTTGGAAGCCCATAGAGGTCTATGGTGAAAAAGGAAATATCCTCAGATGAAATCTGGAAAGAAGCTTTCTGAGAAACTCCTTAGTGTTCTGTTAATTCATCTCACAGAGTTACATCTGTATTTCGTGGATCTCTTTGCTAGCCTTATTTCTGTGGAATCTGAGAACAGATATTTCGGATCCCTTTGAAGACTATAGGGCCAAAGGAAATATCCTCCGATAACAAAGAGAAAGAAGCTTTCTGAGAAACTTCTTTGTGTTCTGTGAAATCATCTCACAGAGTTACAGCTTTCCCCTCAAGAAGCCTTTCGCTAAGACAGTTCTTGTCGAATTGGCAAAGTGATATTTGGAAGCCCATAGAGGGCTATGGTGAAAAAGGAAATATCCTCAGATGAAATCTGGAAAGAAGCTTTCTGAGAAACTTCTTTGTGTTCTGTGAAATCATCTCACAGAGTTACAGCTCTCCCCTAAAGAAACCTTTCGCTAAGACAGTTGTTGTGGAATTGGAAAAGTGATATTTTGAAGCCCTTAGAGGGCTATGGTGAAAAAGGAAATATCCTCAGATGAAATCTGGAAAGAAGCTTTCTGAGAAACTGCTTAGTGTTCTGTTTATTCATCTCACAGAGTTACATTTGTATTTCGTGGATCTCTTTGCTCGCCTTATTTCTGTGGAATCTGAGAACAGATATTTCGGATGCCTTTGAAGACTATAGGGCCAAAGGAAATATCCTCCGATAACAAAGAGAAAGAAGCTTTTTGAGAAACTTCTTTGTGTACTGTGAAATCATCTCACAGAGTTACAGCTTTCCCCTCAAGAAGCCTTTCGCTAAGACAGTTCTTGTGGTATTGGCAAAGTGATATTTGGAAGCCCATAGAGGGCTATGTTGAAAAAGGAAATATCCTCAGATGAAATCTGGAAAGAAGCTTTCTGAGAAACTGCTTAGTGTTCTGCTAATTCATCTCACAGAGTTACATCTGTATTTCGTGGATTTCTTTGCTAGCCTTATTTCTGTGGAATCTGAGAACAGATATTCCGGATCCCTTTGAAGACTATAGGGCCAAAGGAATTATCCTCCGATAACAAATAGAAAGAAGCTTTCTGAGAAACTTCTTTGTGTTCTGTGAAATCATCTCACAGAGTTACAGCTTTCCCCTCAAGCAGCCTTTCGCTAAGACAGTTCTTGTGGAATTGGCAAAGTGTATTTGGAAGCCCATAGAGGGCTATGGAGAAAAAGGAATTATCCTCAGATGAAATCTGGAAAGAATCTTTCTGAGAAACGGCTTAGTGTTCTGTTAATTCATCTCACAGAGTTACATCTGTATTTTGTGAATCTCTTTGCTAGCTTTATATCTGTGGAATCTGAGAACAGATATTTCGGATCCCTTTGAACACTATAGGGCCAAAGGAAATATCCTCCGATAACAAAGAGAAAGAAGCTTTCTGAGAAACTTCTTCGTGTTCTGTGAAATCATCTCACAGAGATACAGCTTTCCCCTCAAGAAGCCTTTCGCTAAGACAGTTCTTGTGGTATTGGCAAAGTGATATTTGGAAGCCCATAGAGGGCTATGGTGAAAAAGGAAATATCCTCAGATGAAATCTGGAAAGAAGCTTTCTGAGAAACTGTTTAGTGTTCTGTTAATTCATCTCACAGAGTTACATCTGTATTTCATGGATCTCTTTGCTAGCCTTATTTCTGTGGAATCTGAGACCAGATATTTCGGATCCCTTTGAAGAGTATAGGGCCAAAGGAAATATCCTCCGATAACAAAGAGAAAGAAGCTTTCTGAGAAACTTCTTTGTGTTCTGTGAAATCATCTCACAGAGTTACAGCTTTCCCCTCAGGAAGCCTTTCGCTAAGACAGTTCTTGTGGAATTGGCAAAGTGATATTTGGAAGCCCATAGAGGGCTATGGTGAAAAAGGAAATATCCTCAGATGAAATCTGGAAAGAAGCTTTATGAGAAACTGCTTAGTGTTCTGTTAATTCATCTCACGGAGTTACATCTGTATTTCGTGGATCTCTTTGCTAGCCTTATTTCTGTGGAATCTGAGAACAGATATTTCGGATCCCTTTGAAGACTATAGGGCCAAAGGAAATATCCTCCGATAACAAAGAGAAAGAAGCTTTCTGAGAAACTTCTTTGTGTTCTGTGAAATCATCTCACAGAGTTACAGCTTTCCCCTCAAGAAGCCTTTCGCTAAGACAGTTCTTGTGGAATTGGCAAAGTGATATTTGGAAGCCCATAGAGGGCTACGGTGAAAAAGGAAATATCCTCAGATGAAATCTGGAAAGAAGCTTTCTGAGAAACTGCTTAGTGTTCTGTAAATTCATCTCACAGAGTTACATCTGTATTTCGTGGATCTCTTTGCTAGCCTTATTTCTGTGGAATCTGAGAACAGATATTTCGGATCCCTTTGAAGACTATAGGGCCAAAGGAAATATCCTCCGATAACAAAGAGAAAGAAGCTTTTTGAGAAACTTCTTTGTGTTCTGTGAAATCATCTCACAGAGTTACAGCTTTCCCCTCAAGAAGCCTTTTGCTAAGAGAGTTCTTGTGGAATTGGCAAAGTGATATTCGGAAGCCCATAGAGGGCTACGGTGAAAAAGGAAGTATCCTCAGATGAAATCTGGAAAGAAGCTTTCTGAGAAACTGCTTAGTGTTCTGTTAATTCATCTCACAGAGTTACATCTGTATTTCGTGGATCTCTTTGCTCGCCTTATTTCTGTGGAATCTGAGAACAGATATTTCGGATCCCTTTGAAGACTATAGGGCCTAAGGAAATATCCTCCGATAACAAAGAGAAAGAAGCTTTCTGAGAAACTTCTTTGTGTTCTGTGAAATCATCTCACAGAGTTACAGCTTTCCCCTCAAGAAACCTTTCGCTAAGACAGTTCTTGTGGAATTGGCCAAGTCATATTTGGAAGCCCATAGAGGGCTATGGTGAAAAAGGAAATGTCCTCAGATGAAATCTGGAAAGAAGCTTTCTGAGAAACTGCTTAGTGTTCTGTTAATTCATCTCACAGAGTTATATCTGTATTTCGTGGATCTCTTTGCTCGCCTTATTTCTCTGGATTCTGAGAACAGATATTTCGGATCCCTTTGAAGACTATAGAGCAAAGGAATTATCCTCCGATAACAAAGAGAAAGAAGCTCTCTGAGAAACTTCTTTGTGTTCTGTGAAATCATCTCACAGAGTTACAGCTTTCCCCTCAAGAAGCCTTTCGCTAAGACAGTTCTTGTGGAATTGGCAAAGTGATATTTGGAAGCCCATAGAGGGCTATGGTGAAAAAGGAAATATCCTCAGATGAAATCTGGAAAGAAGTTTTCTGAGAAACCGATTAGTGTTCTGTTAATCCATCTCACAGAGTTACATCTGTATTTCGTGGATCTCTTTGCTAACCTTATTTCTGTGGAATCTGAGAACAGATATTTCGGATCCCTTTGAAGACTATAGGGCCAAAGGAAATATCCTCCGATAACAAAGAGAAAGCAGCTTTCTGAGAAACTTCTTTGTGTTCTGTGAAATCATCTCACTGAGTTACAGCTTTCCCCTCAAGAAGCCTTTCGCTAAGACAGTTCTTGCGGAATTGGCAAAGTTATATTTGGAAGCCCATAGAGGGCTATTTTGAAAAAGGAAATATCCTCAGAAGAAATCTGGAAAGAAGCTTTCAGAGAAACTGCTTAGTGTTCTGTTAATTCATCTCACAGAGTTACATCTGTATTTCGTGGATCTCTTTGCTAGCCTTATTTCTGTGGAATCTGAGAACAGATATTCCGGATCCCTTTGAAGACTATAGGGCCAAAGGAAATATCCTCAGATAACAAAGAGAAAGAAGCCTTCTGAGAAACTTCTTTGTGTTCTGTGAAATCATCTGACAGAGTTACAGCTTTCCCCTCAAGAAGCCTTTCACTAAGACAGTTCTTGTGGAATTGGCAAAGTGATATTTGGAAGCCCATAGAGGGCTATGGTGAAAAAGGAAATATCCTCAGATGAAATCTGGAAAGAAGCTTTCGTGGAAACTGCTCAGTGTTCTGTTAATTCATCTCAAGGAGTTACATCTGTATTTCGTGGATCTCTTTGCTAGCCTTATTTCTGTGGAATCTGAGAACAGATATTTCGGATCCCTTTGAAGACTATAGGGCCAAAGGAAATATCCTCCTATAACAAAGAGAAAGAAGCTTTCTGAGAAACTTCTTTGCGTTCTGTGAAATCATCTCATAGAGTTACAGTTTTCCCCTCAAGAAGCCTTTCGCTAAGACAGTTATTGTGGAATTGGCAAAGTGACATTTGGAAGCCCATAGAGGGCTATGGTGAAAAAGGAAATATCCTCAGATGAAATCTGGAAAGAAGCTTTCTGAGAAACTGCTTAGTGTTCTGTTAATTCATCTCACAGAGTTACATCTGTATTTCGTGCATCTCTTTGCTAGCGTTATTTCTGTGGAATCTGAGAACAGATGTTTCGTATCCCTTTGAAGACTATAGGGCCAAAGGAAATATCCTCCGATAACGAAGAGAAAGAAGCTTTCTGAGAAACTTCTTTGTGTTCTGTGAAATCATCTCACAGAGTTACAGCTTTCCCCTCAAGAAGCCTTTCGCTAAGACAGTTCTTGTGGAATTGGCAGCGTGACATTTTGAAGCTCATAGAGGGCTATGTTGAAAAAGGAAATATCCTCAGATGAAATCTGGAAAAAAGCTTTCTGAGAAACTGCTTAGTGTTCTGTTAATTCATCTCACAGAGTTACATCTGTATTTCGTGGATCTCTTTGCTAGCCCAATTTCTGTGGAATCTGAGAACAGATATTTCGGATCCCTTTGAAAACTATAGGGCCAAAGGAAATATCCTCCGATAACAAAGAGAAAGAAGCTTTCTGAGAAACTTCTTTGCGTTCTGTAAAATCATCTCATAGAGTTACAGCTTTCCCCTCAAGAAGCTTTTCGCTAAGACAGTTATTGTGGAATTGGCAAAGTGACATTTGGAAGCCCATAGAGGGCTATGGTGAAAAAGGAAATATCCTCAGATGAAATCTGGAAAGAAGCTTTCTGAGAAACTGCTTAGTGTTCTGTTAATTCATCTCACAGAGTTACATCTGTATTTCGTGGATCTCTTAGCTAGCCTTATTTCTGTGGAATCTGAGAACAGATATTTCGGATCCCTTTGAAGACTATAGGGCCAAAGGAAATATCCTCCGATAAAAAAGAGAAAGAAGCTTTCTGAGAAACTTCTTTGCGTTCTGTGAAATCATCTCACAGAGTTACAGCTTTCCCCTCAAGAAGCCTTTCGCTAAGACACTTCTTGTGGAATTGGCAGAGTGAAATTTTGAAGCCCATAGAGGGCTATGTTGAAAAAGGAAATATCCTGAGATCAAATCTGGAAAGAAGCTTTCTGAGAAACTGCTTAGTGTTCTGTTAATTCATCTCACAGAGTTACATCTGTATTTCGTGGATCTCTTTGCTCGCCTTATTTCTGTGTCATCTGAAAACAGATATTTCGGATCCCTTTGAAGAGTAAAAGGCTAAAGGAAATATCCTCCGATCACAAAGAGAAAGAAGCTTTCTGAGAAACTTCTTTGTGTTCTGTGAAATCATCTGACAGAGTTACAGCTTTCCCTTCAAGAAGCCTTTCGCTAAGACAGTTCTTGTGGAATTGGAAAAGTGATATTTGGAAGCCCATAGAGGGCTATGGTGAAAAAGGAAATATCCTCAGATGAAATCTGGAAAGAAGCTTTCTGAGAAACTGCTTAGTGTTCTGTTAATTCATCTCACAGAGTTACATCTGTATTTCGTGGATCTCTTTGCTAGCCTTATTTCTGTGGATTCTGAGAACAGATATTTCGGATCCCTTTGAAGACTATAGAGCCAAAGGAATTATCCTCCGATATTAAAGAGAAGGAAGCTCTCTGAGAAACTTCTTTGTGTTCTGTGAAATCATCTCACAGAGTTATAGCTTTCCCCTCAAGAAGCCTTTCGCTAAGACAGTTCTTGCGGAATTGGCAAAGTGATATTTGGAAGCCCATAGAGGGCTATGGTGAAAAAGGAAATATCCTCAGATGAAATCTGGAAAGAAGCTTTCTGAGAAACTGCTTAGTGTTCTGTTAATTCATCTCACCGAGTTACATCGGTATTTCGTGGATCTCTTTGCTAGCCTTATTTCTGTGGAATCTGAGAACAGATATTTCGGATCACTTTGAAGACTATAGGGCCAAAGGAAATATCCTCCGATAACAAAGAGAAAGAAGCTTTCTGAGAAACTTCCTTATGTTCTGTGAAATCATCTCACAGAGTTACAGCTTTCCCCTTAAGAAGCCTTTAACTAAGACAGTTCTTGTGGAATTGGCAAAGTGATATTTCGGAGCCCATAGAGGGCTACGGTGAAAAAGGAAATATCCTCAGATGAAATGTGGAAAGAAGCTTTTTGAGAAACTGCTTAGTGTTCTGTTAATTCATCTCACAGAGTTACATCTCTATTTCGTGGATCTCTTTGCTAGCCTTATTTCTGTGAAATCTGAGAACAGATATTTCGGATCGTTTGAAGACTATAGGGCCAAAGGAAATATCCTCGGATAACAAAGAGAAAGAAGCTTTCTGAGAAACTTCTTTGTGTTCTGTGAAATCAACTCACAGAGTTACAGCTTTCCCCTCAAGAAGCCTTTCGCTTAGAGAGTTCTTGTGGAATTGGCAAAGTGATATTCGGAAGCCCATAGAGGGCTATGGTGAAAAAGGAAATATCCTCAGATGAAATCTGGAAAGAAGCTTTCTGAGAAACTGCTTAGTGTTCTGTTAATTCATCTCACGGAGTTACATCTGTATTTCGTGGATCTCTTTGCTAGCCTTATTTCTGTGGAATCTGAGAACAGATATTTCGGATCCCTTTGAAGACTATAGGGCCAAAGGAAATATCCTCCGATAACAAAGAGAAAGAAGCTTTCTGAGAAACTTCTTTGTGTTCTGTGAAATCATCTCACAGAGTTACAGCTTTCCCCTCAAGAAGCCTTTCGCTAAGGCAGTTCTTGTGGAATTGGCAAAGTGATATTCGGAAGCCCATAGAGGGCTATGGTGAAAAAGGAAATATCCTCAGATGAAATCTGGAAAGAAGCTTTCTGAGAAACTGCTTAGTGTTCTGTTAATTCATCTCACGGAGTTACATCTGTATTTCGTGGATCTCTTTGCTAGCCTTATTTCTGTGGAATCTGAGAACAGATATTTCGGATCCCTTTGAAGACTATAGGGCCAAAGGAAATATCCTCCGATAACAAAGAGAAAGAAGCTTTCTGAGAAACTTCTTTGTGTTCTGTGAAATCATCTCACAGAGTTACAGCTTTCCCCTCAAGAAGCCTTTCGCTAAGGCAGTTCTTGTGGAATTGGCAAAGTGATATTTGGAAGCCCTTAGAGGGCTATGGTGAAAAAGGAAATATCCTCAGATGAAATCTGGAAAGAAGCTTTCTGAGAAACTGCTTAGTGTACTGTTAATTCATCTCACAGAGTTACATCTGTATTTCGTGGATCTCTTTGCTAGCCTTATTTCTGTGGAATCTGAGAACAGATATTTCGGATCCCTTTGAAGACTATAGGGCCAAAGGAAATATCCTCCGATAACAAAGAGAAAGAAGCTTTTTGAGAAACTTCTTTGTGTTCTGTGAAATCATCTCACAGAGTTACAGCTTTCCCCTCAAGAAGCCTTTTGCTAAGAGAGTTCTTGTGGAATTGGCAAAGTGATATTCGGAAGCCCATAGAGGGCTATGGTGAAAAAGGAAGTATCCTCAGATGAAATCTGGAAAGAAGCTTTCTGAGAAACTGCTTAGTGTTCTGTTAATTCATCTCACAGAGTTACATCTGTATTTCGTGGATCTCTTTGCTCGCCTTATTTCTGTGGAATCTGAGAACAGATATTTCGGATCCCTTTGAAGACTATAGGGCCTAAGGAAATATCCTCCGATAACAAAGAGAAAGAAGCTTTCTGAGAAACTTCTTTGTGTTCTGTGAAATCGTCTCACAGAGTTACAGCTTTCCCCTAAAGAAGACTTTCGCTAAGACAGTTCTTGTGGAATTGGCATAGTGATATTTGGAAGCCCTTAGAGGGCTATGGTGAAAAAGGAAATATCCTCAGATGAAATCTGGAAAGAAGTTTTCTGAGAAACTGCTTAGTGTTCTGTTAATTCATCTCACAGAGTTACATCTGTATTTCGTGGATCTCTTTGCTAGCCTTATTTCTGTGGAATCTGAGAACAGATATTTCGGATCCCTTTGAAGACTATAGGGCCAAAGTTAATATACTCCGATAACAAAGAGAAAGAAGCTTTCTGAGAAACTTCTTTGTGTTCTGGGAAGTTGTATCACAGAGTTACAGCTTTCCCCTCAAGAAGCCTTTCGCTAAGACAGTTCTTGTGGAATTGGCACAGTGATATTTGGAAGCCCATAGAGGGCTACGGTGATAAAGGAAATATCCTCAGATGAAATCTGGAAAGAAGCTTTCTGAGAAACCGCTTAGTGTTCTGTTAATTCATCTCACAGAGTTACATCTGTATTTCGTGGATCTCTTTGCTAGCCTTATTTCTGTGGAATCTGAGAACAGATATTTCGGATCCCTTTAAAGAATATAGGGCCAAAGGAAATATCCTCCGATAACAAAGAGAAAGAAGCTTTCTGAGAACCTTCTTTGTGTTCTGTGAAATCATCTCACAGAGTTACAGCTTTCCCCTCAAGAAGCCTTTCGCTAAGACAGATCTTGTGTAATTGGCAAAGTGATATTTGGAAGCCCATAGAGGGCTATGGTGAAAAAGGAAATATCCTCAGATGAAATCTGGAAGGAAGCTTTCTGAGAAACTTCTCTGTGTTCTGTGAAATCATCTCACAGAGTTACAGCTCTCCCCTAAAGAAACCTTTCGCTAAGAGAGTTCTTGTGGAATTGGGAAAGTGATATTTTGAAGCCCTTAGAAGGCTATGGTGAAAAAGGAAATATCCTCAGATGAAATCTGGAAAGAAGCTTTCTGATAAACTGCTTAGTGTTCTGTTAATTCATCTCACAGAGTTACATCTGTATTTCGTGGATCTCCTTGCTAGCCTTATTTCTGTGGAATCTAAGAACAGATATTTCGGATCCCTTTGAAGACTATAGGGCCAAAGGAAATATCCTCGGATAACAAAGAGAAAGAAGCTTTCTGAGAAACTTCTTTGTGTTCTGTGAAATCATCTCACAGAGTTACAGCTTTCCCCTCAAGAAGCCTTTCGCTAAGACAGTTCTTGTGGAATTGGCAAAGTGATATTTGGAGGCCCATAGAGGGCTATGGTGAAAAAGGAAATATCCTCAGATGAAATCTGGAAAGAAGATTTCTGAGAAACTGCTTAGTGTTCTGTTAATTCATCTCACAGAGTTACATCTGTATTTCGTGGATCTCTTTGCTAGCCTTATTTCTGTGGAATCTGAGAACAGATATTTCAGATCCCTTTGAAGACTATAGGGCCAAAGGAAATATCCTCCGATAACAAAGAGAAAGAAGCTTTCTGAGAAACTTCTTTGTTTTCTGTGAATTCGTCTCACAGAGTTACAGCTTTCCCCTCAGGAAGACTTTCGCTAAGACAGTTCTTGTGGAATTGGCAAAGTGATATTTGGAAGCCCATAGAGGGCTATGGTGAAAAAGGAAATATCCTCAGATGAAATCTGGAAAGAACTTTTCTGAGAAACTGCTTAGTGTTCTGTTAATTCATCTCACAGAGTTACATTTGTATTTCGTGGATCTCTTTGTTAGCCTTATTTCTCTGGAATCTTAGAACAGATATTTCGGATCGCTTTGAAGACTATAGGGCCAAAGGAAATATCCTCCGATAAGAAAGAGAAAGAAGCTTTCTGAGAAACTTCTTTGTGTTCTGTGAAATCATCTCACAGAGTTACAGCTTTCCCCTCAAGAAGCCTTTCGCCAAGACAGTTCTTCTGGAATTGGCAAAGTGATATTTGGAAGCCCATAGAGGGCTATGGTGAAAAAGGAAATATCCTCAGATGAAATCTGGAAAGAACTTTTCTGAGAAAGTGCTTAGTGTTCTGTTAACTCATCTCACAGAGTTACATCTGTATTTCGTGGATCTCCTTGCTAGCCTTATTTCTCTGGAATCTTAGAACAGATATTTCGGATCCCTTTGAAGACTAAAGGGCCAAAGGAAATATCCTCCGATAACAAAGAGAAAGAAGCTTCATGAGAAACTTCTTTGTGTTCTGTGAAATCAACTCACAGAGTTACAGCTTTCCCCTCAAGAAGCCTTTCGCTAAGACAGTTCTTGTGGTATTGGCAATGTGATATTTGGAAGCCCATAGAGGGCTATGGTGAAAAAGGAAATATCCTCAGATGAAATCTGGAAAGAAGCTTTCTGAGAAACTGCTTAGTGTTCTGCTAATTCATCTCACAGAGTTACATCTATATTTCGTGGATTTCTTTGCTAGCCTTATTTCTGTGGAATCTGAGAACAGATATTCCGGATCCCTTTGAAGACTATAGGGCCAAAGGAATTATCCTCCGATAACAAAGAGAAAGAAGCTTTCTGAGAAACTTCTTTGTGTTCTGTGAAATCATCTCACAGAGTTACAGCTTTCCCCTCAAGAAGCCTTTCGCTAAGACAGTTCTTGTGGAATTGGCAAAGTGTATTTGGAAGCCCATAGAGGGCTATGGTGAAAAAGGAAATATCTTCAGATGAAATCTGTAAAGAAGCTTTCTGAGAAACGGCTTAGTGTTTTGTTAATTCATCTCACAGAGTTACATCTGTATTTTGTGAATCTCTTTGCTAGCCTTATATCTGTGGAATCTGAGAACAGATATTTCGGATCCCTTTGAAGACTATAGGGCCAAAGGAAATATCCTCCGATAACAAAGAGAAAGAAGCTTTCTGAGAAACTTCTTTGTGTTCTGTGAAATCGTCTCACAGAGTTACAGCTTTCCCCTCAAGAAGCCTTTCGCTAAGACAGTTCTTGTGGAATTGGCAAAGTTATATTTGGAAGCCCATAGAGGGCTATGGTGAAAAAGGAAATATCCTCAGATGAAATCTGGAAAGAAGCTTTCTGAGAAACTCCTTAGTGTTCTGTTAATTCATCTCACAGAGTTACATCTGTATTTCGTGGATCTCTTTGCTAGCCTTATTTCTGTGGAATCTGAGAACAGATATTTCGGATCCCTTTGAAGACTATAGGGCCAAAGGAAAAATCCTCCGATAACAAAGAGAAAGAAGCTTTCTGAGAAACTTCTTTGTGTTCCGTGAAATCATCTCACAGAGTTACAACTTTCCCCTCAAGAAGCCTTTCGCTAAGACAGTTCTTGTGGAATTGGCAAAGTGATATTTGGAAGCCCATAGAGGGCTATGGTGAAAAAGGAAATATCCTCAGATGAAATCTGGAAAGAAGCTTTCTGAGAAACTTCTTTGTGTTCTGTGAAATCATCTCACAGAGTTACAGCTCTCCCCTAAAGAAACCTTTCGCTAAGACAGTTCTTGTGGAATTGGAAAAGTGATATTTTGAAGCCCTTAGAGGGCTATGGTGAAAAAGGAAATATCCTCAGATGAAATCTGGAAAGAAGCTTTCTGAGAAACTGCTTAGTGTTCTGTTAATTCATCTCACAGAGTTACATCTGTATTTCGTGGATCTCCTTGCTAGCCTTATTTCTGTGGAATCTAAGAACAGATATTTCGGATCCCTTTGAAGACTATAGGGCCAAAGGAAATATCCTCGGATAACAAAGAGAAAGAAGCTTTTTGAGATACTTCTTTGTGTTCTGTGAAATCATCTCACAGAGTTACAGCTCTGCCTTCAAGAAGCCTTTCGCTAAGACAGTTCTTGTGGAATTGGCAAAGTGATATTTGGAAGCCCATAGAGGGCTATGGTGAAAAAGGAAATATCCTCAGATGAAATCTGGAAAGAAGCTTTCTGAGAAACTGCTTAGTGTTCTGTTAATTCATCTCACAGAGATACATTTGTATTTCGTGGATCCCTTTGCTCGCCTTATTTCTGTGGAATCTGTGAACAGATATTTCGGATCCCTTTGAAGACTATAGGGCCAAAGGAAATATCCTCAGATAACAAAGAGAAAGAAGCTTTTTGAGAAACTTCTTTGTGTTCTGTGAAATCATATCACAGAGTTACAGCTTTCCCCTCAAGAAGCCTTTCGCTAAGACAGTTCTTGTGGAATTGGCAAAGTTATATTTGGAAGCCCATACAGGGCTATGGTGAAAAAGGAAATATCCTCAGATGAATTCTGGAAAGAAGTTTTCTGAGAAACTCCTTAGTGTTCTGTTAATTCATCTCACAGAGTTACATCTCTATTTCGTGGATCTCTTTGCTCGCCTTATTTCTGTGGAATCTGAGAACAGATATTTCGGATCCCTTTGAAGACTATAGGGTCAAAGGAAATATCCTCCGATAACAAAGAGAAAGAAGCTTTCTGACAAACTTCTTTGTGTTCTGTGAAATCATCTCACAGAGTTACAGTTTTCCCCTCAAGAAGCCTTTCGCTAAGACAGATCTTGTGGAATTGGCAAAGTGATATTTGGAAGCCCATAGAGGGCTATGGTGAAAAAGGAAATATCCTCAGATGAAATCTCGAAGGAAGCTTTCTGAGAAACTTCTTTGTGTTCTGTGAAATCATCTCACAGAGTTACAGCTCTCCCCTAAAGAAACCTTTCGCTAAGAGATTTCTTGTGGAATTGGAAAAGTGATATTTTGAAGCCCTTAGAAGGCTATGGTGAAAAAGGAAATATCCTCAGATGAAATCTGGAAAGAAGCTTTCTGAGAAACTGCTTAGTGTTCTGTTAATTCATCTCACAGAGTTACATCTGTATTTCGTGGATCTCCTTGCTAGCCTTATTTCTGTGGAATCTAAGAACAGATATTTCGGATCCCTTTGAAGACTATAGGGTCAAAGGAAATATCCTCCGATAACTAAGAGAAAGAAGCTTTCTGAGAAACTTCTTTGTGTTCTGTGAAATCATCTCACAGAGTTACAGCTTTCCCCTCAAGAAGCCTTTCGCTAAGACAGTTCTTGTGGAATTGGCAAAGTGATATTTGGAGGCCCATAGAGGGCTATGGTGAAAAAGGAAATATCCTCAGATGAAATCTGGAAAGAAGTTTTCTGAGAAACTGCTTAGTGTTCTGTTAATTCATCTCACAGAGTTACATCTGTATTTCGTGGATCACTTTGCTAGCCTTATTTCTGTGGAATCTGAGAACAGATATTTCAGATCCCTTTGAAGACTATAGGGCCAAAGGAAATATCCTCCGATAACAAAGTGAAGGAAGCTTTCTGAGAAACTTCTTTGTTTTCTGTGAAATCGTCTCACAGAGTTACAGCTTTCCCCTCAGGAAGACTTTCGCTAAGACAGTTCTTGTGGAATTGGCAAAGTGATATTTGGAAGCCCATAGAGGGCTCTGGTGAAAAAGGAAATATCCTCAGATGAAATCTGGAAAGAACTTTTCTGAGAAACTGCTTAGTGTTCTGTTAATTCATCTCACACAGTTACATTTGTATTTCGTGAATATCTTTGTTAGCCTTATTTCTCTGGAATCTTAGAACAGATATTTCGGATCGCTTTGAAGACTATAGGGCCAAAGGAAATATCCTCCGATAACAAAGAGAAAGAAGCTTTCTGAGAAACTTCTTTGTGTTCTGTGAAATCATCTCACAGAATTACAGTTTTCCACTCAAGAAGCCTTTCGCTAAGACAGTTCTTGTGGAATTGGCAAACTGATATTTGGAAGCATATAGAAGGCTATGGTGATAAAGGAAATATCCTCAGATGAAATCTGGAAAGAAGCTTTCTGAGAAACTGCTTAGTGTTCTGTTAATTCATCTCACAGAGTTACATTTGTATTTCGTGGATCTCTTTGCTCGCCTTATTTCTGTGGAATCTGAGAACAGATATTTCGGATCCCTTTTAAGACTATAGGGCCAAAGGAAATATCCCCCGATAAGAAAGAGAAAGAAGCTTTCTGAGAAACTTCTTTGTGTTCTGTGAAATCATCACACAGAGTTACAGCTTTCCCCTCAAGAAGCCTTTCGCTAAGACAGTTCTTCTGGAATTGGCAAAGTGATATTTGGAAGCCCATAGAGGGCTATGGTGAAATAGGAAATATCCTCAGATGAAATCTGGAAAGAACTTTTCTGAGAAACTGCTTAGTGTTCTGTTAACTCATCTCACCGAGTTACATCTGTATTTCGTGGATCTCTTTGCTAGCCTTATTTCTGTGGAATCTGAGAACAGATATTTCGGATCGTTTGAAGACTATAGGGCCAAAGGAAATATCCTCCGATAACAAAGAGAAAGAAGCTTTCTGAGAAACTTCTTTGTGTTCTGTGAAATCAACTCACAGAGTTACAGCTTTCCCCTCAAGAAGCCTTTCGCTTAGAGAGTTCTTGTGGAATTGGCAAAGTGATATTCGGAAGCCCATAGAGGGCTATGGTGAAAAAGGAAATATCCTCAGATGAAATCTGGAAAGAAGCTTTCTGAGAAACTGCTTAGTGTTCTGTTAATTCATCTCACGGAGTTACATCTGTATTTCGTGGATCTCTTTGCTAGCCTTATTTCTGTGGAATCTGAGAACAGATATTTCGGATCCCTTTGAAGACTATAGGGCCAAAGGAAATATCCTCCGATAACAAAGAGAAAGAAGCTTTCTGAGAAACTTCTTTGTGTTCTGTGAAATCATCTCACAGAGTTACAGCTTTCCCCTCAAGAAGCCTTTCGCTAAGGCAGTTCTTGTGGAATTGGCAAAGTGATATTCGGAAGCCCATAGAGGGCTATGGTGAAAAAGGAAATATCCTCAGATGAAATCTGGAAAGAAGCTTTCTGAGAAACTGCTTAGTGTTCTGTTAATTCATCTCACGGAGTTACATCTGTATTTCGTGGATCTCTTTGCTAGCCTTATTTCTGTGGAATCTGAGAACAGATATTTCGGATCCCTTTGAAGACTATAGGGCCAAAGGAAATATCCTCCGATAACAAAGAGAAAGAAGCTTTCTGAGAAACTTCTTTGTGTTCTGTGAAATCATCTCACAGAGTTACATCTTTCCCCTCAAGAAGCCTTTCGCTAAGGCAGTTCTTGTGGAATTGGCAAAGTGATATTTGGAAGCCCTTAGAGGGCTATGGTGAAAAAGGAAATATCCTCAGATGAAATCTGGAAAGAAGCTTTCTGAGAAACTGCTTAGTGTACTGTTAATTCATCTCACAGAGTTACATCTGTATTTCGTGGATCTCTTTGCTAGCCTTATTTCTGTGGAATCTGAGAACAGATATTTCGGATCCCTTTGAAGACTATAGGGCCAAAGGAAATATCCTCCGATAACAAAGAGAAAGAAGCTTTTTGAGAAACTTCTTTGTGTTCTGTGAAATCATCTCACAGAGTTACAGCTTTCCCCTCAAGAAGCCTTTTGCTAAGAGAGTTCTTGTGGAATTGGCAAAGTGATATTCGGAAGCCCATAGAGGGCTATGGTGAAAAAGGAAGTATCCTCAGATGAAATCTGGAAAGAAGCTTTCTGAGAAACTGCTTAGTGTTCTGTTAATTCATCTCACAGAGTTACATCTGTATTTCGTGGATCTCTTTGCTCGCCTTATTTCTGTGGAATCTGAGAACAGATATTTCGGATCCCTTTGAAGACTATAGGGCCTAAGGAAATATCCTCCGATAACAAAGAGAAAGAAGCTTTCTGAGAAACTTCTTTGTGTTCTGTGAAATCGTCTCACAGAGTTACAGCTTTCCCCTCAAGAAGACTTTCGCTAAGACAGTTCTTGTGGAATTGGCATAGTGATATTTGGAAGCCCTTAGAGGGCTATGGTGAAAAAGGAAATATCCTCAGATGAAATCTGGAAAGAAGTTTTCTGAGAAACTGCTTAGTGTTCTGTTAATTCATCTCACAGAGTTACATCTGTATTTCGTGGATCTCTTTGCTAGCCTTATTTCTGTGGAATCTGAGAACAGATATTTCGGATCCCTTTGAAGACTATAGGGCCAAAGTTAATATACTCCGATAACAAAGAGAAAGAAGCTTTCTGAGAAACTTCTTTGTGTTCTGGGAAGTTGTATCACAGAGTTACAGCTTTCCCCTCAAGAAGCCTTTCGCTAAGACAGTTCTTGTGGAATTGGCAAAGTGATATTTGGAAGCCCATAGAGGGCTACGGTGATAAAGGAAATATCCTCAGATGAAATCTGGAAAGAAGCTTTCTGAGAAACCGCTTAGTGTTCTGTTAATTCATCTCACAGAGTTACATCTGTATTTCGTGGATCTCTTTGCTAGCCTTATTTCTGTGGAATCTGAGAACAGATATTTCGGATCCCTTTAAAGAATATAGGGCCAAAGGAAATATCCTCCGATAACAAAGAGAAAGAAGCTTTCTGAGAACCTTCTTTGTGTTCTGTGAAATCATCTCACAGAGTTACAGCTTTCCCCTCAAGAAGCCTTTCGCTAAGACAGATCTTGTGTAATTGGCAAAGTGATATTTGGAAGCCCATAGAGGGCTATGGTGAAAAAGGAAATATCCTCAGATGAAATCTGGAAGGAAGCTTTCTGAGAAACTTCTCTGTGTTCTGTGAAATCATCTCACAGAGTTACAGCTCTCCCCTAAAGAAACCTTTCGCTAAGAGAGTTCTTGTGGAATTGGGAAAGTGATATTTTGAAGCCCTTAGAAGGCTATGGTGAAAAAGGAAATATCCTCAGATGAAATCTGGAAAGAAGCTTTCTGATAAACTGCTTAGTGTTCTGTTAATTCATCTCACAGAGTTACATCTGTATTTCGTGGATCTCCTTGCTAGCCTTATTTCTGTGGAATCTAAGAACAGATATTTCGGATCCCTTTGAAGACTATAGGGCCAAAGGAAATATCCTCGGATAACAAAGAGAAAGAAGCTTTCTGAGAAACTTCTTTGTGTTCTGTGAAATCATCTCACAGAGTTACAGCTTTCCCCTCAAGAAGCCTTTCGCTAAGGCAGTTCTTGTGGAATTGGCAAAGTGATATTTGGAGGCCCATAGAGGGCTATGGTGAAAAAGGAAATATCCTCAGATGAAATCTGGAAAGAAGATTTCTGAGAAACTGCTTAGTGTTCTGTTAATTCATCTCACAGAGTTACATCTGTATTTCGTGGATCTCTTTGCTAGCCTTATTTCTGTGGAATCTGAGAACAGATATTTCAGATCCCTTTGAAGACTATAGGGCCAAAGGAAATATCCTCCGATAACAAAGAGAAAGAAGCTTTCTGAGAAACTTCTTTGTTTTCTGTGAATTCGTCTCACAGAGTTACAGCTTTCCCCTTAGGAAGACTTTCGGTAAGACAGTTCTTGTGGAATTGGCAAAGTGATATTTGGAAGCCCATAGAGGGCTATGGTGAAAAAGGAAATATCCTCAGATGAAATCTGGAAAGAACTTTTCTGAGAAACTGCTTAGTGTTCTGTTAATTCATCTCACAGAGTTACATTTGTATTTCGTGGATCTCTTTGTTAGCGTTATTTCTCTGGAATCTTAGAACAGATATTTCGGATCGCTTTGAAGACTATAGGGCCAAAGGAAATATCCTCCGATAAGAAAGAGAAAGAAGCTTTCTGAGAAACTTCTTTGTGTTCTGTGAAATCATCTCACAGAGTTACAGCTTTCCCCTCAAGAAGCCTTTCGCCAAGACAGTTCTTCTGGAATTGGCAAAGTGATATTTGGAAGCCCATAGAGGGCTATGGTGAAAAAGGAAATATCCTCAGATGAAATCTGGAAAGAACTTTTCTGAGAAAGTGCTTAGTGTTCTGTTAACTCATCTCACAGAGTTACATCTGTATTTCGTGGATCTCCTTGCTAGCCTTATTTCTCTGGAATCTTAGAACAGATATTTCGGATCCCTTTGAAGACTAAAGGGCCAAAGGAAATATCCTCCGATAACAAAGAGAAAGAAGCTTCATGAGAAACTTCTTTGTGTTCTGTGAAATCAACTCACAGAGTTACAGCTTTCCCCTCAAGAAGCCTTTCGCTAAGACAGTTCTTGTGGTATTGGCAATGTGATATTTGGAAGCCCATAGAGGGCTATGGTGAAAAAGGAAATATCCTCAGATGAAATCTGGAAAGAAGCTTTCTGAGAAACTGCTTAGTGTTCTGCTAATTCATCTCACAGAGTTACATCTATATTTCGTGGATTTCTTTGCTAGCCTTATTTCTGTGGAATCTGAGAACAGATATTCCGGATCCCTTTGAAGACTATAGGGCCAAAGGAATTATCCTCCGATAACAAAGAGAAAGAAGCTTTCTGAGAAACTTCTTTGTGTTCTGTGAAATCATCTCACAGAGTTACAGCTTTCCCCTCAAGAAGCCTTTCGCTAAGACAGTTCTTGTGGAATTGGCAAAGTGTATTTGGAAGCCCATAGAGGGCTATGGTGAAAAAGGAAATATCTTCAGATGAAATCTGTAAAGAAGCTTTCTGAGAAACGGCTTAGTGTTTTGTTAATTCATCTCACAGAGTTACATCTGTATTTTGTGAATCTCTTTGCTAGCCTTATTTCTGTGGAATCTGAGAACAGATATTTCGGATCCCTTTGAAGACTATAGGGCCAAAGGAAATATCCTCCGATAACAAAGAGAAAGAAGCTTTTTGAGAAACTTCTTTGTGTTCTGTGAAATCATCTCACAGAGTTACAGCTTTCCCCTCAAGAAGCCTTGTGCTAAGAGAGTTCTTGTGGAATTGGCAAAGTGATATTCGGAAGCCCATAGAGGGCTATGGTGAAAAAGGAAGTATCCTCAGATGAAATCTGGAAAGAAGCTTTCTGAGAAACTGCTTAGTGTTCTGTTAATTCATCTCACAGAGTTACATCTGTATTTCGTGGATCTCTTTGCTCGCCTTATTTCTGTGGAATCTGAGAACAGATATTTCGGATCCCTTTGAAGACTATAGGGCCTAAGGAAATATCCTCCGATAACAAAGAGAAAGAAGCTTTCTGAGAAACTTCTTTGTGTTCTGTGAAATCGTCTCACAGAGTTACAGCTTTCCCCTCAAGAAGACTTTCGCTAAGACAGTTCTTGTGGAATTGGCATAGTGATATTTGGAAGCCCTTAGAGGGCTATGGTGAAAAAGGAAATATCCTCAGATGAAATCTGGAAAGAAGTTTTCTGAGAAACTGCTTAGTGTTCTGTTAATTCATCTCACAGAGTTACATCTGTATTTCGTGGATCTCTTTGCTAGCCTTATTTCTGTGGAATCTGAGAACAGATATTTCGGATCCCTTTGAAGACTATAGGGCCAAAGTTAATATACTCCGATAACAAAGAGAAAGAAGCTTTCTGAGAAACTTCTTTGTGTTCTGGGAAGTTGTATCACAGAGTTACAGCTTTCCCCTCAAGAAGCCTTTCGCTAAGACAGTTCTTGTGGAATTGGCAAAGTGATATTTGGAAGCCCATAGAGGGCTACGGTGATAAAGGAAATATCCTCAGATGAAATCTGGAAAGAAGCTTTCTGAGAAACCGCTTAGTGTTCTGTTAATTCATCTCACAGAGTTACATCTGTATTTCGTGGATCTCTTTGCTAGCCTTATTTCTGTGGAATCTGAGAACAGATATTTCGGATCCCTTTAAAGAATATAGGGCCAAAGGAAATATCCTCCGATAACAAAGAGAAAGAAGCTTTCTGAGAACCTTCTTTGTGTTCTGTGAAATCATCTCACAGAGTTACAGCTTTCCCCTCAAGAAGCCTTTCGCTAAGACAGATCTTGTGTAATTGGCAAAGTGATATTTGGAAGCCCATAGAGGGCTATGGTGAAAAAGGAAATATCCTCAGATGAAATCTGGAAGGAAGCTTTCTGAGAAACTTCTCTGTGTTCTGTGAAATCATCTCACAGAGTTACAGCTCTCCCCTAAAGAAACCTTTCGCTAAGAGAGTTCTTGTGGAATTGGGAAAGTGATATTTTGAAGCCCTTAGAAGGCTATGGTGAAAAAGGAAATATCCTCAGATGAAATCTGGAAAGAAGCTTTCTGATAAACTGCTTAGTGTTCTGTTAATTCATCTCACAGAGTTACATCTGTATTTCGTGGATCTCCTTGCTAGCCTTATTTCTGTGGAATCTAAGAACAGATATTTCGGATCCCTTTGAAGACTATAGGGCCAAAGGAAATATCCTCGGATAACAAAGAGAAAGAAGCTTTCTGAGAAACTTCTTTGTGTTCTGTGAAATCATCTCACAGAGTTACAGCTTTCCCCTCAAGAAGCCTTTCGCTAAGGCAGTTCTTGTGGAATTGGCAAAGTGATATTTGGAGGCCCATAGAGGGCTATGGTGAAAAAGGAAATATCCTCAGATGAAATCTGGAAAGAAGATTTCTGAGAAACTGCTTAGTGTTCTGTTAATTCATCTCACAGAGTTACATCTGTATTTCGTGGATCTCTTTGCTAGCCTTATTTCTGTGGAATCTGAGAACAGATATTTCAGATCCCTTTGAAGACTATAGGGCCAAAGGAAATATCCTCCGATAACAAAGAGAAAGAAGCTTTCTGAGAAACTTCTTTGTTTTCTGTGAATTCGTCTCACAGAGTTACAGCTTTCCCCTCAGGAAGACTTTCGGTAAGACAGTTCTTGTGGAATTGGCAAAGTGATATTTGGAAGCCCATAGAGGGCTCTGGTGAAAAAGGAAATATCCTCAGATGAAATCTGGAAAGAACTTTTCTGAGAAACTGCTTAGTGTTCTGTTAATTCATCTCACAGAGTTACATTTGTATTTCGTGGATCTCTTTGTTAGCGTTATTTCTCTGGAATCTTAGAACAGATATTTCGGATCGCTTTGAAGACTATAGGGCCAAAGGAAATATCCTCCGATAAGAAAGAGAAAGAAGCTTTCTGAGAAACTTCTTTGTGTTCTGTGAAATCACCTCACAGAGTTACAGCTTTCCCCTCAAGAAGCCTTTCGCCAAGACAGTTCTTCTGGAATTGGCAAAGTGATATTTGGAAGCCCATAGAGGGCTATGGTGAAAAAGGAAATATCCTCAGATGAAATCTGGAAAGAACTTTTCTGAGAAAGTGCTTAGTGTTCTGTTAACTCATCTCACAGAGTTACATCTGTATTTCGTGGATCTCCTTGCTAGCCTTATTTCTCTGGAATCTTAGAACAGATATTTCGGATCCCTTTGAAGACTAAAGGGCCAAAGGAAATATCCTCCGATAACAAAGAGAAAGAAGCTTCATGAGAAACTTCTTTGTGTTCTGTGAAATCAACTCACAGAGTTACAGCTTTCCCCTCAAGAAGCCTTTCGCTAAGACAGTTCTTGTGGTATTGGCAATGTGATATTTGGAAGCCCATAGAGGGCTATGGTGAAAAAGGAAATATCCTCAGATGAAATCTGGAAAGAAGCTTTCTGAGAAACTGCTTAGTGTTCTGCTAATTCATCTCACAGAGTTACATCTATATTTCGTGGATTTCTTTGCTAGCCTTATTTCTGTGGAATCTGAGAACAGATATTCCGGATCCCTTTGAAGACTATAGGGCCAAAGGAATTATCCTCCGATAACAAAGAGAAAGAAGCTTTCTGAGAAACTTCTTTGTGTTCTGTGAAATCATCTCACAGAGTTACAGCTTTCCCCTCAAGAAGCCTTTCGCTAAGACAGTTCTTGTGGAATTGGCAAAGTGTATTTGGAAGCCCATAGAGGGCTATGGTGAAAAAGGAAATATCTTCAGATGAAATCTGTAAAGAAGCTTTCTGAGAAACGGCTTAGTGTTTTGTTAATTCATCTCACAGAGTTACATCTGTATTTTGTGAATCTCTTTGCTAGCCTTATATCTGTGGAATCTGAGAACAGATATTTCGGATCCCTTTGAAGACTATAGGGCCAAAGGAAATATCCTCCGATAACAAAGAGAAAGAAGCTTTCTGAGAAACTTCTTTGTGTTCTGTGAAATCGTCTCACAGAGTTACAGCTTTCCCCTCAAGAAGCCTTTCGCTAAGACAGTTCTTGTGGAATTGGCAAAGTTATATTTGGAAGCCCATAGAGGGCTATGGTGAAAAAGGAAATATCCTCAGATGAAATCTGGAAAGAAGCTTTCTGAGAAACTCCTTAGTGTTCTGTTAATTCATCTCACAGAGTTACATCTGTATTTCGTGGATCTCTTTGCTAGCCTTATTTCTGTGGAATCTGAGAACAGATATTTCGGATCCCTTTGAAGACTATAGGGCCAAAGGAAATATCCTCCGATAACAAAGAGAAAGAAGCTTTCTGAGAAACTTCTTTGTGTTCCGTGAAATCATCTCACAGAGTTACAACTTTCCCCTCAAGAAGCCTTTCGCTAAGACAGTTCTTGTGGAATTGGCAAAGTGATATTTGGAAGCCCATAGAGGGCTATGGTGAAAAAGGAAATATCCTCAGATGAAATCTGGAAAGAAGCTTTCTGAGAAACTTCTTTGTGTTCTGTGAAATCATCTCACAGAGTTACAGCTCTCCCCTAAAGAAACCTTTCGCTAAGACAGTTCTTGTGGAATTGGAAAAGTGATATTTTGAAGTCCTTAGAGGGCTATGGTGAAAAAGGAAATATCCTCAGGTGAAATCTGGAAAGAAGCTTTCTGAGAAACTGCTTAGTGTTCTGTTAATTCATCTCACAGAGTTACATCTGTATTTCGTGGATCTCCTTGCTAGCCTTATTTCTGTGGAATCTAAGAACAGATATTTCGGATCCCTTTGAAGACTATAGGGCCAAAGGAAATATCCTCGGATAACAAAGAGAAAGAAGCTTTTTGAGATACTTCTTTGTGTTCTGTGAAATCATCTCACAGAGTTACAGCTCTGCCTTCAAGAAGCCTTTCGCTAAGACAGTTCTTGTGGAATTGGCAAAGTGATATTTGGAAGCCCATAGAGGGCTATGGTGAAAAAGGAAATATCCTCAGATGAAATCTGGAAAGAAGCTTTCTGAGAAACTGCTTAGTGTTCTGTTAATTCATCTCACAGAGATACATTTGTATTTCGTGGATCCCTTTGCTCGCCTTATTTCTGTGGAATCTGTGAACAGATATTTCGGATCCCTTTGAAGACTATAGGGCCAAAGGAAATATCCTCAGATAACAAAGAGAAAGAAGCTTTTTGAGAAACTTCTTTGTGTTCTGTGAAATCATATCACAGAGTTACAGCTTTCCCCTCAAGAAGCCTTTCGCTAAGACAGTTCTTGTGGAATTGGCAAAGTTATATTTGGAAGCCCATACAGGGCTATGGTGAAAAAGGAAATATCCTCAGATGAATTCTGGAAAGAAGTTTTCTGAGAAACTCCTTAGTGTTCTGTTAATTCATCTCACAGAGTTACATCTCTATTTCGTGGATCTCTTTGCTCGCCTTATTTCTGTGGAATCTGAGAACAGATATTTCGGATCCCTTTGAAGACTATAGGGTCAAAGGAAATATCCTCCGATAACAAAGAGAAAGAAGCTTTCTGACAAACTTCTTTGTGTTCTGTGAAATCATCTCACAGAGTTACAGTTTTCCCCTCAAGAAGCCTTTCGCTAAGACAGATCTTGTGGAATTGGCAAAGTGATATTTGGAAGCTAATAGAGGGCTATGGTGAAAAAGGAAATATCCTCAGATGAAATCTCGAAGGAAGCTTTCTGAGAAACTTCTTTGTGTTCTGTGAAATCATCTCACAGAGTTACAGCTCTCCCCTAAAGAAACCTTTCGCTAAGAGATTTCTTGTGGAATTGGAAAAGTGATATTTTGAAGCCCTTAGAAGGCTATGGTGAAAAAGGAAATATCCTCAGATGAAATCTGGAAAGAAGCTTTCTGAGAAACTGCTTAGTGTTCTGTTAATTCATCTCACAGAGTTACATCTGTATTTCGTGGATCTCCTTGCTAGCCTTATTTCTGTGGAATCTAAGAACAGATATTTCGGATCCCTTTGAAGACTATAGGGTCAAAGGAAATATCCTCCGATAACTAAGAGAAAGAAGCTTTCTGAGAAACTTCTTTGTGTTCTGTGAAATCATCTCACAGAGTTACAGCTTTCCCCTCAAGAAGCCTTTCGCTAAGACAGTTCTTGTGGAATTGGCAAAGTGATATTTGGAGGCCCATAGAGGGCTATGGTGAAAAAGGAAATATCCTCAGATGAAATCTGGAAAGAAGTTTTCTGAGAAACTGCTTAGTGTTCTGTTAATTCATCTCACAGAGTTACATCTGTATTTCGTGGATCACTTTGCTAGCCTTATTTCTGTGGAATCTGAGAACAGATATTTCAGATCCCTTTGAAGACTATAGGGCCAAAGGAAATATCCTCCGATAACAAAGTGAAGGAAGCTTTCTGAGAAACTTCTTTGTTTTCTGTGAAATCGTCTCACAGAGTTACAGCTTTCCCCTCAGGAAGACTTTCGCTAAGACAGTTCTTGTGGAATTGGCAAAGTGATATTTGGAAGCCCATAGAGGGCTCTGGTGAAAAAGGAAATATCCTCAGATGAAATCTGGAAAGAACTTTTCTGAGAAACTGCTTAGTGTTCTGTTAATTCATCTCACACAGTTACATTTGTATTTCGTGAATATCTTTGTTAGCCTTATTTCTCTGGAATCTTAGAACAGATATTTCGGATCGCTTTGAAGACTATAGGGCCAAAGGAAATATCCTCCGATAACAAAGAGAAAGAAGCTTTCTGAGAAACTTCTTTGTGTTCTGTGAAATCATCTCACAGAATTACAGTTTTCCACTCAAGAAGCCTTTCGCTAAGACAGTTCTTGTGGAATTGGCAAACTGATATTTGGAAGCATATAGAAGGCTATGGTGATAAAGGAAATATCCTCAGATGAAATCTGGAAAGAAGCTTTCTGAGAAACTGCTTAGTGTTCTGTTAATTCATCTCACAGAGTTACATTTGTATTTCGTGGATCTCTTTGCTCGCCTTATTTCTGTGGAATCTGAGAACAGATATTTCGGATCCCTTTTAAGACTATAGGGCCAAAGGAAATATCCCCCGATAAGAAAGAGAAAGAAGCTTTCTGAGAAACTTCCTTGTGTTCTGTGAAATCATCACACAGAGTTACAGCTTTCCCCTCAAGAAGCCTTTCGCTAAGACAGTTCTTCTGGAATTGGCAAAGTGATATTTGGAAGCCCATAGAGGGCTATGGTGAAATAGGAAATATCCTCAGATGAAATCTGGAAAGAACTTTTCTGAGAAACTGCTTAGTGTTCTGTTAACTCATCTCACCGAGTTACATCTGTATTTCGTGGATCTCTTTGCTAGCCTTATTTCTGTGGAATCTGAGAACAGATATTTCGGATCCCTTTGAAGACTATAGGGCCAAAGGAAATATCCTCCGATAACAAAGAGAAAGAAATTTCATGAGAAACTTCTTTGTGTTCTGTGAAATCATCTCACAGAGTTACAGCTTTCCGCTCAAGAAGCCTTTCGCTAAGACAGTTCTTGTGGTATTGGCAAAGTGATATTTGGAAGCCCATAGAAGGCTATGGTGAAAAAGGAAATATCCTCAGATGAAATCTGGAAAGAAGCTTTCTGAGAAACTGCTTAGTGTTCTGCTAATTCATCTCACAGAGTTACATCTGTATTTCGTGGATTTCTTTGATAGCCTTATTTCTGTGGAATCTGAGAACAGATATTCCGGATCCCGTTGAAGACTATAGGGCCAAAGGTAATATCCTCCGATAACAAAGAGAAAGAAGCTTTCTGAGAAAATTCTTTGTGTTCTGTGAAATCATCTCACAGAGTTACAGCTTTCCCCTCAAGAAGCCTTTAGCTAAGACAGTTCTTGTGTAATTGGCAAAGTGTATTTGGAAGCCCATAGAGGGCTATGGTGAAAAAGGAAATATCCTCAGATGAAATCTGTAAAGAAGCTTTCTGAGAAACGGCTTAGTGTTCTGTTAATTCATCTCACAGAGTTACATCTGTATTTTGTGAATCTCTTTGCTAGCCTTATATCTGTGGAATCTGAGAACAGATATTTCGGATCCCTTTGAAGACTATAGGGCCAAAGGAAATATCCTCCGATAACAAAGAGAAAGAAGCTTTCTGAGAAACTTCTTTGTGTTCTGTGAAATCGTCTCACAGAGTTACAGCTTTCCCCTCAAGAAGCCTTTCGCTAAGACAGTTCTTGTTGAATTGGCAAAGTGATATTTGGAAGCCCATAGAGGGCTATGGTGAAAAAGGAAATATCCTCAGATGAAATCTGGAAAGAAGCTTTCTGAGAAACTCCTTAGTGTTCTGTTAATTCATCTCACAGAGTTACATCTGTATTTCGTGGATCTCTTTGCTAGCCTTATTTCTGTGGAATCTGAGAACAGATATTTCGGATCCCTTTGAAGACTATATGGCCAAAGGAAATATCCTCCGATACCAAAGAGAAAGAAGCTTTCTGAGAAACTTCTTTGTGTTCTGTGAAATCATCTCACAGAGTTACAGCTTTCTTCTCAAGAAGCCTTTCGCTAAGACAGTTCTTGTCGAAATGGCAAAGTGATATTTGGAAGCCCATAGAGGGCTATGGTGAAAAAGGAAATATGCTCAGATGAAATCTGGAAAGAAGCTTTCTGAGAAACTTCTTTGTGTTCTGTGAAATCATCTCACAGAGTTACAGCTCTCCCCTAAAGAAACCTTTCGCTAAGTCAGTTGTTGTGGAATAGGAAAAGTGATATTTTGAAGCCCTTAGATGGCTATGGTGAAAAAGGAAATATCCTCAGATGAAATCTGGAAAGAAGCTTTCTGAGAAACTGCTTAGTGTTCTGTTAACTCATCTCACCGAGTTACATCTGTATTTCGTGGATCTCTTTGCTAGCCTTATTTCTGTGGAATCTGAGAACAGATATTTCGGATCCCTTTGAAGACTATAGGGCCAAAGGAAATATCCTCCGATAACAAAGAGAAAGAAATTTCATGAGAAACTTCTTTGTGTTCTGTGAAATCATCTCACAGAGTTACAGCTTTCCCCTCAAGAAGCCTTTCGCTAAGACAGTTCTTGTGGTATTGGCAAAGTGATATTTGGAAGCCCATAGAAGGCTATGGTGAAAAAGGAAATATCCTCAGATGAAATCTGGAAAGAAGCTTTCTGAGAAACTGCTTAGTGTTCTGCTAATTCATCTCACAGAGTTACATCTGTATTTCGTGGATTTCTTTGATAGCCTTATTTCTGTGGAATCTGAGAACAGATATTCCGGATCCCGTTGAAGACTATAGGGCCAAAGGTAATATCCTCCGATAACAAAGAGAAAGAAGCTTTCTGAGAAAATTCTTTGTGTTCTGTGAAATCATCTCACAGAGTTACAGCTTTCCCCTCAAGAAGCCTTTAGCTAAGACAGTTCTTGTGTAATTGGCAAAGTGTATTTGGAAGCCCATAGAGGGCTATGGTGAAAAAGGAAATATCCTCAGATGAAATCTGTAAAGAAGCTTTCTGAGAAACGGCTTAGTGTTCTGTTAATTCATCTCACAGAGTTACATCTGTATTTTGTGAATCTCTTTGCTAGCCTTATATCTGTGGAATCTGAGAACAGATATTTCGGATCCCTTTGAAGACTATAGGGCCAAAGGAAATATCCTCCGATAACAAAGAGAAAGAAGCTTTCTGAGAAACTTCTTTGTGTTCTGTGAAATCGTCTCACAGAGTTACAGCTTTCCCCTCAAGAAGCCTTTCGCTAAGACAGTTCTTGTTGAATTGGCAAAGTGATATTTGGAAGCCCATAGAGGGCTATGGTGAAAAAGGAAATATCCTCAGATGAAATCTGGAAAGAAGCTTTCTGAGAAACTCCTTAGTGTTCTGTTAATTCATCTCACAGAGTTACATCTGTATTTCGTGGATCTCTTTGCTAGCCTTATTTCTGTGGAATCTGAGAACAGATATTTCGGATCCCTTTGAAGACTATATGGCCAAAGGAAATATCCTCCGATAACAAAGAGAAAGAAGCTTTCTGAGAAACTTCTTTGTGTTCTGTGAAATCATCTCACAGAGTTACAGCTTTCTTCTCAAGAAGCCTTTCGCTAAGACAGTTCTTGTCGAAATGGCAAAGTGATATTTGGAAGCCCATAGAGGGCTATGGTGAAAAAGGAAATATGCTCAGATGAAATCTGGAAAGAAGCTTTCTGAGAAACTTCTTTGTGTTCTGTGAAATCATCTCACAGAGTTACAGCTCTCCCCTAAAGAAACCTTTCGCTAAGTCAGTTGTTGTGGAATAGGAAAAGTGATATTTTGAAGCCCTTAGATGGCTATGGTGAAAAAGGAAATATCCTCAGATGAAATCTGGAAAGAAGCTTTCTGAGAAACTGCTTAGTGTTCTGTTAATTCATCTCACAGAGTTACATCTGTATTTCGTGGATCTCCTTGCTAGCCTTATTTCTGTGGAATCTAAGAACAGATATTTCGGATCCCTTTGAAGACTATAGGGCCAAAGGAAATATCCTCGGATAACAAAGAGAAAGAAGCTTTTTGAGAAACTTCTTTGTGTTCTGTGAAATCATCTCACAGAGTTACAGCTCTGCCTTCAAGAAGCCTTTCGCTAAGACAGTTCTTGTGGAATTGGCAAAGTGATATTTGGAAGCCCATAGAGGGCTATGGTGAAAAAGGAAATATCCTCAGATGAAATCTGGAAAGAAGCTTTCTGAGAAACTGCTTAGTGTTCTGTTAATTCATCTCACAGAGATACATTTGTATTTCGTGGATCCCTTTGCTCGCCTTATTTCTGTGGAATCTGTGAACAGATATTTCGGATCCCTTTGAAGACTATAGGGCCAAAGGAAATATCCTCCGATAACAAAGAGAAAGAAGCTTTTTGAGAAACTTCTTTGTGTTCTGTGAAATCATATCACAGAGTTACAGCTTTCCCCTCAAGAAGCCTTTCGCTAAGACAGTTCTTGTGGAATTGGCAAAGTTATATTTGGAAGCCCATACAGGGCTATGGTGAAAAAGGAAATATCCTCAGATGAATTCTGGAAAGAAGTTTTCTGAGAAACTCCTTAGTGTTCTGTTAATTCATCTCACAGAGTTACATCTCTATTTCGTGGATCTCTTTGCTCGCCTTATTTCTGTGGAATCTGAGAACAGATATTTCGGATCCCTTTGAAGACTATAGGGTCAAAGGAAATATCCTCCGATAACAAAGAGAAAGAAGCTTTCTGACAAACTTCTTTGTGTTCTGTGAAATCATCTCACAGAGTTACAGTTTTCCCCTCAAGAAGCCTTTCGCTAAGACAGATCTTGTGGAATTGGCAAAGTGATATTTGGAAGCCCATAGAGGGCTATGGTGAAAAAGGAAATATCCTCAGATGAAATCTCGAAGGAAGCTTTCTGAGAAACTTCTTTGTGTTCTGTGAAATCATCTCACAGAGTTACAGCTCTCCCCTAAAGAAACCTTTCGATAAGGGAGTTCTTGTGGAATTGGAAAAGTGATATTTTGAAGCCCTTAGAAGGCTATGGTGAAAAAGGAAATATCCTCAGATGAAATCTGGAAAGAAGCTTTCTGAGAAACTGCTTAGTGTTCTGTTAATTTATCTCACAGAGTTACATCTGTATTTCGTGGATCTCCTTGCTAGCCTTATTTCTGTGGAATCTAAGAACAGATATTTCGGATCCCTTTGAAGACTATAGGGTCAAAGGAAATATCCTCCGATAACTAAGAGAAAGAAGCTTTCTGAGAAACTTCTTTGTGTTCTGTGAAATCATCTCACAGAGTTACAGCTTTGCCCTCAAGAAGCCTTTCGCTAAGACAGTTCTTGTGGAATTGGCAAAGTGATATTTGGAGGCCCATAGAGGGCTATGGTGAAAAAGGAAATATCCTCAGATGAAATCTGGAAAGAAGTTTTCTGAGAAACTGCTTAGTGTTCTGTTAATTCATCTCACAGAGTTACATCTGTATTTCGTGGATCTCTTTGCTAGCCTTATTTCTGTGGAATCTGAGAAAAGATATTTCAGATCCCTTTGAAGACTATAGGGACAAAGGAAATATCCTCCGATAACAAAGTGAAGGAAGCTTTCTGAGAAACTTCTTTGTTTTCTGTGAAATCGTCTCACAGAGTTACAGCTTTCCCCTCAGGAAGACTTTCGCTAAGACAGTTCTTGTGGAATTGGCAAAGTGATATTTGGAAGCCCATAGAGGGCTCTGGTGAAAAAGGAAATATCCTCAGATGAAATCTGGAAAGAAATTTTCTGAGAAACTGCTTAGTGTTCTGTTAATTCATCTCACAGCGTTACATTTGTATTTCGTGAATCTCTTTGTTAGCCTTATTTCTCTGGAATCTTAGAACAGATATTTCGGATCGCTTTGAAGACTATAGGGCCAAAGGAAATATCCTCCGATAACAAAGAGAAAGAAGCTTTCTGAGAAACTTCTTTGTGTTCTGTGAAATCATCTCACAGAATTACAGTTTTCCACTCAAGAAGCCTTTCGTTAAGACAGTTCTTGTGGAATTGGCAAACTGATATTTGGAAGCATATAGAAGGCTATGGTGAAAAAGGAAATATCCTCAGATGAAATCTGGAAAGAAGCTTTCTGAGAAACTGCTTAGTGTTCTGTTAATTCATCTCACAGAGTTACATCTGTATTTCGTGGATCTCTTTGCTAGCCTTATTTCTGTGGAATCTGAGAACAGATATTCCGGATCCCTTTGAAGACTATAGGGCCAAAGGAAATATCCTCAGATAACAAAGAGAAAGAAGCCTTCTGAGAAACTTCTTTGTGTTCTGTGAAATCATCTGACAGAGTTACAGCTTTCCCCTCAAGAAGCCTTTCACTAAGACAGTTCTTGTGGAATTGGCAAAGTGATATTTGGAAGACCATAGAGGGCTATGGTGAAAAAGGAAATATCCTCAGATGAAATCTGGAAAGAAGCTTTCTGAGAAACTGCTCAGTGTTCTGTTAATTCATCTCAAGGAGTTACATCTGTATTTCGTGGATCTCTTTGCTAGCCTTATTTCTGTGGAATCTGAGAACAGATATTTCGGATCCCTTTGAAGACTATAGGGCCAAAGGAAATATCCTCCTATAACAAAGAGAAAGAAGCTTTCTGAGAAACTTCTTTGCGTTCTGTGAAATCATCTCATAGAGTTACAGTTTTCCCCTCAAGAAGCCTTTCGCTAAGACAGTTATTGTGGAATTGGCAAAGTGACATTTGGAAGCCCATAGAGGGCTATGGTGAAAAAGGAAATATCCTCAGATGAAATCTGGAAAGAAGCTTTCTGAGAAACTGCTTAGTGTTCTGTTAATTCATCTCACAGAGTTACATCTGTATTTCGTGCATCTCTTTGCTAGCGTTATTTCTGTGGAATCTGAGAACAGATGTTTCGTATCCCTTTGAAGACTATAGGGCCAAAGGAAATATCCTCCGATAACGAAGAGAAAGAAGCTTTCTGAGAAACTTCTTTGTGTTCTGTGAAATCATCTCACAGAGTTACAGCTTTCCCCTCAAGAAGCCTTTCGCTAAGACAGTTCTTGTGGAATTGGCAGCGTGACATTTTGAAGCTCATAGAGGGCTATGTTGAAAAAGGAAATATCCTCAGATGAAATCTGGAAAAAAGCTTTCTGAGAAACTGCTTAGTGTTCTGTTAATTCATCTCACAGAGTTACATCTGTATTTCGTGGATCTGTTTGCTAGCCCAATTTCTGTGGAATC
Organism: Macaca nemestrina; assembly: GCF_043159975.1. Lineage (NCBI taxonomy): Eukaryota > Metazoa > Chordata > Mammalia > Primates > Cercopithecidae > Macaca > Macaca nemestrina. The sequence continues at coordinate 107,247,088 of NC_092127.1, read as the reverse complement.
TGAGAACAGATATTTCGGATCCCTTTGAAAACTATAGGGCCAAAGGAAATATCCTCCGATAAGAAAGAGAAAGAAGCTTTCTGAGAAACTTCTTTGCGTTCTGTAAAATCATCTCATAGAGTTACAGCTTTCCCCTCAAGAAGCTTTTCGCTAAGACAGTTATTGTGGAATTGGCAAAGTGACATTTGGAAGCCCATAGAGGTCTATGGTGAAAAAGGAAATATCCTCAGATGAAATCTGGAAAGAAGCTTTCTGAGAAACTGCTTAGTGTTCTGTTAATTCATCTCACAGAGTTACATCTGTATTTCGTGGATCTCTTAGCTAGCCTTATTTCTGTGGAATCTGAGAACAGATATTTCGGATCCCTTTGAAGACTATAGGGCCAAAGGAAATATCCTCCGATAAAAAAGAGAAAGAAGCTTTCTGAGAAACTTCTTTGCGTTCTGTGAAATCATCTCACAGAGTTACAGCTTTCCCCTCAAGAAGCCTTTCGCTAAGACACTTCTTGTGGAATTGGCAGAGTGAAATTTTGAAGCCCATAGAGGGCTATGTTGAAAAAGGAAATATCCTGAGATCAAATCTGGAAAGAAGCTTTCTGAGAAACTGCTTAGTGTTCTGTTAATTCATCTCACAGAGTTACATCTGTATTTCGTGGATCTCTTTGCTCGCCTTATTTCTGTGTCATCTGAGAACAGATATTTCGGATCCCTTTGAAGAGTAAAAGGCTAAAGGAAATATCCTCCGATCACAAAGAGAAAGAAGCTTTCTGAGAAACTTCTTTGTGTTCTGTGAAATCATCTGACAGAGTTACAGCTTTCCCTTCAAGAAGCCTTTCGCTAAGACAGTTCTTGTGGAATTGGAAAAGTGATATTTGGAAGCCCATAGAGGGCTATGGTGAAAAAGGAAATATCCTCAGATGAAATCTGGAAAGAAGCTTTCTGAGAAACTGCTTAGTGTTCTGTTAATTCATCTCACAGAGGTACATCTGTATTTCGTGGATCTCTTTGCTAGCCTTATTTCTGTGGATTCTGAGAACAGATATTTCGGATCCCTTTGAAGACTATAGAGCCAAAGGAATTATCCTCCGATATTAAAGAGAAGGAAGCTCTCTGAGAAACTTCTTTGTGTTCTGTGAAATCATCTCACAGAGTTATAGCTTTCCCCTCAAGAAGCCTTTCGCTAAGACAGTTCTTGCGGAATTGGCAAAGTGATATTTGGAAGCCCATAGAGGGCTATGGTGAAAAAGGAAATATCCTCAGATGAAATCTGGAAAGAAGCTTTCTGAGAAACTGCTTAGTGTTCTGTTAATTCATCTCACCGAGTTACATCTGTATTTCGTGGATCTCTTTGCTAGCCTTATTTCTGTGGAATCTGAGAACAGATATTTCGGATCACTTTGAAGACTATAGGGCCAAAGGAAATATCCTCCGATAACAAAGAGAAAGAAGCTTTCTGAGAAACTTCCTTATGTTCTGTGAAATCATCTCACAGAGTTACAGCTTTCCCCTTAAGAAGCCTTTAACTAAGACAGTTCTTGTGGAATTGGCAAAGTGATATTTCGGAGCCCATAGAGGGCTATGGTGAAAAAGGAAATATCCTCAGATGAAATCTGGAAAGAAGCTTTTTGAGAAACTGCTTAGTGTTCTGTTAATTCATCTCACAGAGTTACATCTCTATTTCGTGGATCTCTTTGCTAGCCTTATTTCTGTGAAATCTGAGAACAGATATTTCGGATCGTTTGAAGACTATAGGGCCAAAGGAAATATCCTCCGATAACAAAGAGAAAGAAGCTTTCTGAGAAACTTCTTTGTGTTCTGTGAAATCAACTCACAGAGTTACAGCTTTCCCCTCAAGAAGCCTTTCGCTTAGAGAGTTCTTGTGGAATTGGCAAAGTGATATTCGGAAGCCCATAGAGGGCTATGGTGAAAAAGGAAATATCCTCAGATGAAATCTGGAAAGAAGCTTTCTGAGAAACTGCTTAGTGTTCTGTTAATTCATCTCACGGAGTTACATCTGTATTTCGTGGATCTCTTTGCTAGCCTTATTTCTGTGGAATCTGAGAACAGATATTTCGGATCCCTTTGAAGACTATAGGGCCAAAGGAAATATCCTCCGATAACAAAGAGAAAGAAGCTTTCTGAGAAACTTCTTTGTGTTCTGTGAAATCATCTCACAGAGTTACAGCTTTCCCCTCAAGAAGCCTTTCGCTAAGGCAGTTCTTGTGGAATTGGCAAAGTGATATTCGGAAGCCCATAGAGGGCTATGGTGAAAAAGGAAATATCCTCAGATGAAATCTGGAAAGAAGCTTTCTGAGAAACTGCTTAGTGTTCTGTTAATTCATCTCACGGAGTTACATCTGTATTTCGTGGATCTCTTTGCTAGCCTTATTTCTGTGGAATCTGAGAACAGATATTTCGGATCCCTTTGAAGACTATAGGGCCAAAGGAAATATCCTCCGATAACAAAGAGAAAGAAGCTTTCTGAGAAACTTCTTTGTGTTCTGTGAAATCATCTCACAGAGTTACAGCTTTCCCCTCAAGAAGCCTTTCGCTAAGGCAGTTCTTGTGGAATTGGCAAAGTTATATTTGGAAGCCCTTAGAGGGCTATGGTGAAAAAGGAAATATCCTCAGATGAAATCTGGAAAGAAGCTTTCTGAGAAACTGCTTAGTGTACTGTTAATTCATCTCACAGAGTTACATCTGTATTTCGTGGATCTCTTTGCTAGCCTTATTTCTGTGGAATCTGAGAACAGATATTTCGGATCCCTTTGAAGACTATAGGGCCAAAGGAAATATCCTCCGATAACAAAGAGAAAGAAGCTTTTTGAGAAACTTCTTTGTGTTCTGTGAAATCATCTCACAGAGTTACAGCTTTCCCCTCAAGAAGCCTTTTGCTAAGAGAGTTCTTGTGGAATTGGCAAAGTGATATTCGGAAGCCCATAGAGGGCTATGGTGAAAAAGGAAGTATCCTCAGATGAAATCTGGAAAGAAGCTTTCTGAGAAACTGCTTAGTGTTCTGTTAATTCATCTCACAGAGTTACATCTGTATTTCGTGGATCTCTTTGCTCGCCTTATTTCTGTGGAATCTGAGAACAGATATTTCGGATCCCTTTGAAGACTATAGGGCCTAAGGAAATATCCTCCGATAACAAAGAGAAAGAAGCTTTCTGAGAAACTTCTTTGTGTTCTGTGAAATCGTCTCACAGAGTTACAGCTTTCCCCTCAAGAAGACTTTCGCTAAGACAGTTCTTGTGGAATTGGCATAGTGATATTTGGAAGCCCTTAGAGGGCTATGGTGAAAAAGGAAATATCCTCAGATGAAATCTGGAAAGAAGTTTTCTGAGAAACTGCTTAGTGTTCTGTTAATTCATCTCACAGAGTTACATCTGTATTTCGTGGATCTCTTTGCTAGCCTTATTTCTGTGGAATCTGAGAACAGATATTTCGGATCCCTTTGAAGACTATAGGGCCAAAGTTAATATACTCCGATAACAAAGAGAAAGAAGCTTTCTGAGAAACTTCTTTGTGTTCTGGGAAGTTGTATCACAGAGTTACAGCTTTCCCCTCAAGAAGCCTTTCGCTAAGACAGTTCTTGTGGAATTGGCAAAGTGATATTTGGAAGCCCATAGAGGGCTACGGTGATAAAGGAAATATCCTCAGATGAAATCTGGAAAGAAGCTTTCTGAGAAACCGCTTAGTGTTCTGTTAATTCATCTCACAGAGTTACATCTGTATTTCGTGGATCTCTTTGCTAGCCTTATTTCTGTGGAATCTGAGAACAGATATTTCGGATCCCTTTAAAGAATATAGGGCCAAAGGAAATATCCTCCGATAACAAAGAGAAAGAAGCTTTCTGAGAACCTTCTTTGTGTTCTGTGAAATCATCTCACAGAGTTACAGCTTTCCCCTCAAGAAGCCTTTCGCTAAGACAGATCTTGTGTAATTGGCAAAGTGATATTTGGAAGCCCATAGAGGGCTATGGTGAAAAAGGAAATATCCTCAGATGAAATCTGGAAGGAAGCTTTCTGAGAAACTTCTCTGTGTTCTGTGAAATCATCTCACAGAGTTACAGCTCTCCCCTAAAGAAACCTTTCGCTAAGAGAGTTCTTGTGGAATTGGGAAAGTGATATTTTGAAGCCCTTAGAAGGCTATGGTGAAAAAGGAAATATCCTCAGATGAAATCTGGAAAGAAGCTTTCTGATAAACTGCTTAGTGTTCTGTTAATTCATCTCACAGAGTTACATCTGTATTTCGTGGATCTCCTTGCTAGCCTTATTTCTGTGGAATCTAAGAACAGATATTTCGGATCCCTTTGAAGACTATAGGGCCAAGGGAAATATCCTCGGATAACAAAGAGAAAGAAGCTTTCTGAGAAACTTCTTTGTGTTCTGTGAAATCATCTCACAGAGTTACAGCTTTCCCCTCAAGAAGCCTTTCGCTAAGACAGTTCTTGTGGAATTGGCAAAGTGATATTTGGAGGCCCATAGAGGGCTATGGTGAAAAAGGAAATATCCTCAGATGAAATCTGGAAAGAAGATTTCTGAGAAACTGCTTAGTGTTCTGTTAATTCATCTCACAGAGTTACATCTGTATTTCGTGGATCTCTTTGCTAGCCTTATTTCTGTGGAATCTGAGAACAGATATTTCAGATCCCTTTGAAGACTATAGGGCCAAAGGAAATATCCTCCGATAACAAAGAGAAAGAAGCTTTCTGAGAAACTTCTTTGTTTTCTGTGAAATCGTCTCACAGAGTTACAGCTTTCCCCTCAGGAAGACTTTCGCTAAGACAGTTCTTGTGGAATTGGCAAAGTGATATTTGGAAGCCCATAGAGGGCTATGGTGAAAAAGGAAATATCCTCAGATGAAATCTGGAAAGAACTTTTCTGAGAAACTGCTTAGTGTTCTGTTAATTCATCTCACAGAGTTACATTTGTATTTCGTGGATCTCTTTGTTAGCCTTATTTCTCTGGAATCTTAGAACAGATATTTCGGATCGCTTTGAAGACTATAGGGCCAAAGGAAATATCCTCCGATAAGAAAGAGAAAGAAGCTTTCTGAGAAACTTCTTTGTGTTCTGTGAAATCATCTCACAGAGTTACAGCTTTCCCCTCAAGAAGCCTTTCGCCAAGACAGTTCTTCTGGAATTGGCAAAGTGATATTTGGAAGCCCATAGAGGGCTATGGTGAAAAAGGAAATATCCTCAGATGAAATCTGGAAAGAACTTTTCTGAGAAAGTGCTTAGTGTTCTGTTAACTCATCTCACAGAGTTACATCTGTATTTCGTGGATCTCCTTGCTAGCCTTATTTCTCTGGAATCTTAGAACAGATATTTCGGATCCCTTTGAAGACTAAAGGGCCAAAGGAAATATCCTCCGATAACAAAGAGAAAGAAGCTTCATGAGAAACTTCTTTGTGTTCTGTGAAATCAACTCACAGAGTTACAGCTTTCCCCTCAAGAAGCCTTTCGCTAAGACAGTTCTTGTGGTATTGGCAATGTGATATTTGGAAGCCCATAGAGGGCTATGGTGAAAAAGGAAATATCCTCAGATGAAATCTGGAAAGAAGCTTTCTGAGAAACTGCTTAGTGTTCTGCTAATTCATCTCACAGAGTTACATCTATATTTCGTGGATTTCTTTGCTAGCCTTATTTCTGTGGAATCTGAGAACAGATATTCCGGATCCCTTTGAAGACTATAGGGCCAAAGGAATTATCCTCCGATAACAAAGAGAAAGAAGCTTTCTGAGAAACTTCTTTGTGTTCTGTGAAATCATCTCACAGAGTTACAGCTTTCCCCTCAAGAAGCCTTTCGCTAAGACAGTTCTTGTGGAATTGGCAAAGTGTATTTGGAAGCCCATAGAGGGCTATGGTGAAAAAGGAAATATCTTCAGATGAAATCTGTAAAGAAGCTTTCTGAGAAACGGCTTAGTGTTTTGTTAATTCATCTCACAGAGTTACATCTGTATTTTGTGAATATCTTTGCTAGCCTTATATCTGTGGAATCTGAGAACAGATATTTCGGATCCCTTTGAAGACTATAGGGCCAAAGGAAATATCCTCCGATAACAAAGAGAAAGAAGCTTTCTGAGAAACTTCTTTGTGTTCTGTGAAATCGTCTCACAGAGTTACAGCTTTCCCCTCAAGAAGCCTTTCGCTAAGACAGTTCTTGTGGAATTGGCAAAGTTATATTTGGAAGCCCATAGAGGGCTATGGTGAAAAAGGAAATATCCTCAGATGAAATCTGGAAAGAAGCTTTCTGAGAAACTCCTTAGTGTTCTGTTAATTCATCTCACAGAGTTACATCTGTATTTCGTGGATCTCTTTGCTAGCCTTATTTCTGTGGAATCTGAGAACAGATATTTCGGATCCCTTTGAAGACTATAGGGCCAAAGGAAATATCCTCCGATAACAAAGAGAAAGAAGCTTTCTGAGAAACTTCTTTGTGTTCCGTGAAATCATCTCACAGAGTTACAACTTTCCCCTCAAGAAGCCTTTCGCTAAGACAGTTCTTGTGGAATTGGCAAAGTGATATTTGGAAGCCCATAGAGGGCTATGGTGAAAAAGGAAATATCCTCAGATGAAATCTGGAAAGAAGCTTTCTGAGAAACTTCTTTGTGTTCTGTGAAATCATCTCACAGAGTTACAGCTCTCCCCTAAAGAAACCTTTCGCTAAGACAGTTCTTGTGGAATTGGAAAAGTGATATTTTGAAGCCCTTAGAGGGCTATGGTGAAAAAGGAAATATCCTCAGATGAAATCTGGAAAGAAGCTTTCTGAGAAACTGCTTAGTGTTCTGTTAATTCATCTCACAGAGTTACATCTGTATTTCGTGGATCTCCTTGCTAGCCTTATTTCTGTGGAATCTAAGAACAGATATTTCGGATCCCTTTGAAGACTATAGGGCCAAAGGAAATATCCTCGGATAACAAAGAGAAAGAAGCTTTTTGAGATACTTCTTTGTGTTCTGTGAAATCATCTCACAGAGTTACAGCTCTGCCTTCAAGAAGCCTTTCGCTAAGACAGTTCTTGTGGAATTGGCAAAGTGATATTTGGAAGCCCATAGAGGGCTATGGTGAAAAAGGAAATATCCTCAGATGAAATCTGGAAAGAAGCTTTCTGAGAAACTGCTTAGTGTTCTGTTAATTCATCTCACAGAGATACATTTGTATTTCGTGGATCCCTTTGCTCGCCTTATTTCTGTGGAATCTGTGAACAGATATTTCGGATCCCTTTGAAGACTATAGGGCCAAAGGAAATATCCTCAGATAACAAAGAGAAAGAAGCTTTTTGAGAAACTTCTTTGTGTTCTGTGAAATCATATCACAGAGTTACAGCTTTCCCCTCAAGAAGCCTTTCGCTAAGACAGTTCTTGTGGAATTGGCAAAGTTATATTTGGAAGCCCATAGAGGGCTATGGTGAAAAAGGAAATATCCTCAGATGAATTCTGGAAAGAAGTTTTCTGAGAAACTCCTTAGTGTTCTGTTAATTCATCTCACAGAGTTACATCTCTATTTCGTGGATCTCTTTGCTCGCCTTATTTCTGTGGAATCTGAGAACAGATATTTCGGATCCCTTTGAAGACTATAGGGTCAAAGGAAATATCCTCCGATAACAAAGAGAAAGAAGCTTTCTGACAAACTTCTTTGTGTTCTGTGAAATCATCTCACAGAGTTACAGTTTTCCCCTCAAGAAGCCTTTCGCTAAGACAGATCTTGTGGAATTGGCAAAGTGATATTTGGAAGCCCATAGAGGGCTATGGTGAAAAAGGAAATATCCTCAGATGAAATCTCGAAGGAAGCCTTCTGAGAAACTTCTTTGTGTTCTGTGAAATCATCTCACAGAGTTACAGCTCTCCCCTAAAGAAACCTTTCGCTAAGAGATTTCTTGTGGAATTGGAAAAGTGATATTTTGAAGCCCTTAGAAGGCTATGGTGAAAAAGGAAATATCCTCAGATGAAATCTGGAAAGAAGCTTTCTGAGAAACTGCTTAGTGTTCTGTTAATTCATCTCACAGAGTTACATCTGTATTTCGTGGATCTCCTTGCTAGCCTTATTTCTGTGGAATCTAAGAACAGATATTTCGGATCCCTTTGAAGACTATAGGGTCAAAGGAAATATCCTCCGATAACTAAGAGAAAGAAGCTTTCTGAGAAACTTCTTTGTGTTCTGTGAAATCATCTCACAGAGTTACAGCTTTCCCCTCAAGAAGCCTTTCGCTAAGACAGTTCTTGTGGAATTGGCAAAGTGATATTTGGAGGCCCATAGAGGGCTATGGTGAAAAAGGAAATATCCTCAGATGAAATCTGGAAAGAAGTTTTCTGAGAAACTGCTTAGTGTTCTGTTAATTCATCTCACAGAGTTACATCTGTATTTCGTGGATCACTTTGCTAGCCTTATTTCTGTGGAATCTGAGAACAGATATTTCAGATCCCTTTGAAGACTATAGGGCCAAAGGAAATATCCTCCGATAACAAAGTGAAGGAAGCTTTCTGAGAAACTTCTTTGTTTTCTGTGAAATCGTCTCACAGAGTTACAGCTTTCCCCTCAGGAAGACTTTCGCTAAGACAGTTCTTGTGGAATTGGCAAAGTGATATTTGGAAGCCCATAGAGGGCTCTGGTGAAAAAGGAAATATCCTCAGATGAAATCTGGAAAGAACTTTTCTGAGAAACTGCTTAGTGTTCTGTTAATTCATCTCACACAGTTACATTTGTATTTCGTGAATATCTTTGGTAGCCTTATTTCTCTGGAATCTTAGAACAGATATTTCGGATCGCTTTGAAGACTATAGGGCCAAAGGAAATATCCTCCGATAACAAAGAGAAAGAAGCTTTCTGAGAAACTTCTTTGTGTTCTGTGAAATCATCTCACAGAATTACAGTTTTCCACTCAAGAAGCCTTTCGCTAAGACAGTTCTTGTGGAATTGGCAAACTGATATTTGGAAGCATATAGAAGGCTATGGTGATAAAGGAAATATCCTCAGATGAAATCTGGAAAGAAGCTTTCTGAGAAACTGCTTAGTGTTCTGTTAATTCATCTCACAGAGTTACATTTGTATTTCGTGGATCTCTTTGCTCGCCTTATTTCTGTGGAATCTGAGAACAGATATTTCGGATCCCTTTTAAGACTATAGGGCCAAAGGAAATATCCCCCGATAAGAAAGAGAAAGAAGCTTTCTGAGAAACTTCTTTGTGTTCTGTGAAATCATCACACAGAGTTACAGCTTTCCCCTCAAGAAGCCTTTCGCTAAGACAGTTCTTCTGGAATTGGCAAAGTGATATTTGGAAGCCCATAGAGGGCTATGGTGAAATAGGAAATATCCTCAGATGAAATCTGGAAAGAACTTTTCTGAGAAACTGCTTAGTGTTCTGTTAACTCATCTCACCGAGTTACATCTGTATTTCGTGGATCTCTTTGCTAGCCTTATTTCTGTGGAATCTGAGAACAGATATTTCGGATCGTTTGAAGACTATAGGGCCAAAGGAAATATCCTCCGATAACAAAGAGAAAGAAGCTTTCTGAGAAACTTCTTTGTGTTCTGTGAAATCAACTCACAGAGTTACAGCTTTCCCCTCAAGAAGCCTTTCGCTTAGAGAGTTCTTGTGGAATTGGCAAAGTGATATTCGGAAGCCCATAGAGGGCTATGGTGAAAAAGGAAATATCCTCAGATGAAATCTGGAAAGAAGCTTTCTGAGAAACTGCTTAGTGTTCTGTTAATTCATCTCACGGAGTTACATCTGTATTTCGTGGATCTCTTTGCTAGCCTTATTTCTGTGGAATCTGAGAACAGATATTTCGGATCCCTTTGAAGACTATAGGGCCAAAGGAAATATCCTCCGATAACAAAGAGAAAGAAGCTTTCTGAGAAACTTCTTTGTGTTCTGTGAAATCATCTCACAGAGTTACAGCTTTCCCCTCAAGAAGCCTTTCGCTAAGGCAGTTCTTGTGGAATTGGCAAAGTGATATTCGGAAGCCCATAGAGGGCTATGGTGAAAAAGGAAATATCCTCAGATGAAATCTGGAAAGAAGCTTTCTGAGAAACTGCTTAGTGTTCTGTTAATTCATCTCACGGAGTTACATCTGTATTTCGTGGATCTCTTTGCTAGCCTTATTTCTGTGGAATCTGAGAACAGATATTTCGGATCCCTTTGAAGACTATAGGGCCAAAGGAAATATCCTCCGATAACAAAGAGAAAGAAGCTTTCTGAGAAACTTCTTTGTGTTCTGTGAAATCATCTCACAGAGTTACATCTTTCCCCTCAAGAAGCCTTTCGCTAAGGCAGTTCTTGTGGAATTGGCAAAGTGATATTTGGAAGCCCTTAGAGGGCTATGGTGAAAAAGGAAATATCCTCAGATGAAATCTGGAAAGAAGCTTTCTGAGAAACTGCTTAGTGTACTGTTAATTCATCTCACAGAGTTACATCTGTATTTCGTGGATCTCTTTGCTAGCCTTATTTCTGTGGAATCTGAGAACAGATATTTCGGATCCCTTTGAAGACTATAGGGCCAAAGGAAATATCCTCCGATAACAAAGAGAAAGAAGCTTTTTGAGAAACTTCTTTGTGTTCTGTGAAATCATCTCACAGAGTTACAGCTTTCCCCTCAAGAAGCCTTTTGCTAAGAGAGTTCTTGTGGAATTGGCAAAGTGATATTCGGAAGCCCATAGAGGGCTATGGTGAAAAAGGAAGTATCCTCAGATGAAATCTGGAAAGAAGCTTTCTGAGAAACTGCTTAGTGTTCTGTTAATTCATCTCACAGAGTTACATCTGTATTTCGTGGATCTCTTTGCTCGCCTTATTTCTGTGGAATCTGAGAACAGATATTTCGGATCCCTTTGAAGACTATAGGGCCTAAGGAAATATCCTCCGATAACAAAGAGAAAGAAGCTTTCTGAGAAACTTCTTTGTGTTCTGTGAAATCGTCTCACAGAGTTACAGCTTTCCCCTCAAGAAGACTTTCGCTAAGACAGTTCTTGTGGAATTGGCATAGTGATATTTGGAAGCCCTTAGAGGGCTATGGTGAAAAAGGAAATATCCTCAGATGAAATCTGGAAAGAAGTTTTCTGAGAAACTGCTTAGTGTTCTGTTAATTCATCTCACAGAGTTACATCTGTATTTCGTGGATCTCTTTGCTAGCCTTATTTCTGTGGAATCTGAGAACAGATATTTCGGATCCCTTTGAAGACTATAGGGCCAAAGTTAATATACTCCGATAACAAAGAGAAAGAAGCTTTCTGAGAAACTTCTTTGTGTTCTGGGAAGTTGTATCACAGAGTTACAGCTTTCCCCTCAAGAAGCCTTTCGCTAAGACAGTTCTTGTGGAATTGGCAAAGTGATATTTGGAAGCCCATAGAGGGCTACGGTGATAAAGGAAATATCCTCAGATGAAATCTGGAAAGAAGCTTTCTGAGAAACCGCTTAGTGTTCTGTTAATTCATCTCACAGAGTTACATCTGTATTTCGTGGATCTCTTTGCTAGCCTTATTTCTGTGGAATCTGAGAACAGATATTTCGGATCCCTTTAAAGAATATAGGGCCAAAGGAAATATCCTCCGATAACAAAGAGAAAGAAGCTTTCTGAGAACCTTCTTTGTGTTCTGTGAAATCATCTCACAGAGTTACAGCTTTCCCCTCAAGAAGCCTTTCGCTAAGACAGATCTTGTGTAATTGGCAAAGTGATATTTGGAAGCCCATAGAGGGCTATGGTGAAAAAGGAAATATCCTCAGATGAAATCTGGAAGGAAGCTTTCTGAGAAACTTCTCTGTGTTCTGTGAAATCATCTCACAGAGTTACAGCTCTCCCCTAAAGAAACCTTTCGCTAAGAGAGTTCTTGTGGAATTGGGAAAGTGATATTTTGAAGCCCTTAGAAGGCTATGGTGAAAAAGGAAATATCCTCAGATGAAATCTGGAAAGAAGCTTTCTGATAAACTGCTTAGTGTTCTGTTAATTCATCTCACAGAGTTACATCTGTATTTCGTGGATCTCCTTGCTAGCCTTATTTCTGTGGAATCTAAGAACAGATATTTCGGATCCCTTTGAAGACTATAGGGCCAAAGGAAATATCCTCGGATAACAAAGAGAAAGAAGCTTTCTGAGAAACTTCTTTGTGTTCTGTGAAATCATCTCACAGAGTTACAGCTTTCCCCTCAAGAAGCCTTTCGCTAAGGCAGTTCTTGTGGAATTGGCAAAGTGATATTTGGAGGCCCATAGAGGGCTATGGTGAAAAAGGAAATATCCTCAGATGAAATCTGGAAAGAAGTTTTCTGAGAAACTGCTTAGTGTTCTGTTAATTCATCTCACAGAGTTACATCTGTATTTCGTGGATCACTTTGCTAGCCTTATTTCTGTGGAATCTGAGAACAGATATTTCAGATCCCTTTGAAGACTATAGGGCCAAAGGAAATATCCTCCGATAACAAAGTGAAGGAAGCTTTCTGAGAAACTTCTTTGTTTTCTGTGAAATCGTCTCACAGAGTTACAGCTTTCCCCTCAGGAAGACTTTCGCTAAGACAGTTCTTGTGGAATTGGCAAAGTGATATTTGGAAGCCCATAGAGGGCTCTGGTGAAAAAGGAAATATCCTCAGATGAAATCTGGAAAGAACTTTTCTGAGAAACTGCTTAGTGTTCTGTTAATTCATCTCACACAGTTACATTTGTATTTCGTGAATATCTTTGTTAGCCTTATTTCTCTGGAATCTTAGAACAGATATTTCGGATCGCTTTGAAGACTATAGGGCCAAAGGAAATATCCTCCGATAACAAAGAGAAAGAAGCTTTCTGAGAAACTTCTTTGTGTTCTGTGAAATCATCTCACAGAATTACAGTTTTCCACTCAAGAAGCCTTTCGCTAAGACAGTTCTTGTGGAATTGGCAAACTGATATTTGGAAGCATATAGAAGGCTATGGTGATAAAGGAAATATCCTCAGATGAAATCTGGAAAGAAGCTTTCTGAGAAACTGCTTAGTGTTCTGTTAATTCATCTCACAGAGTTACATTTGTATTTCGTGGATCTCTTTGCTCGCCTTATTTCTGTGGAATCTGAGAACAGATATTTCGGATCCCTTTTAAGACTATAGGGCCAAAGGAAATATCCTCCGATAACAAAGAGAAAGAAGCTTTCTGAGAAACTTCTTTGTGTTCTGTGAAATCATCACACAGAGTTACAGCTTTCCCCTCAAGAAGCCTTTCGCTAAGACAGTTCTTCTGGAATTGGCAAAGTGATATTTGGAAGCCCATAGAGGGCTATGGTGAAATAGGAAATATCCTCAGATGAAATCTGGAAAGAACTTTTCTGAGAAACTGCTTAGTGTTCTGTTAACTCATCTCACCGAGTTACATCTGTATTTCGTGGATCTCTTTGCTAGCCTTATTTCTGTGGAATCTGAAAACAGATATTTCGGATCCCTTTGAAGACTATAGGGCCAAAGGAAATATCCTCCGATAACAAAGAGAAAGAAATTTCATGAGAAACTTCTTTGTGTTCTGTGAAATCATCTCACAGAGTTACAGCTTTCCGCTCAAGAAGCCTTTCGCTAAGACAGTTCTTGTGGTATTGGCAAAGTGATATTTGGAAGCCCATAGAAGGCTATGGTGAAAAAGGAAATATCCTCAGATGAAATCTGGAAAGAAGCTTTCTGAGAAACTGCTTAGTGTTCTGCTAATTCATCTCACAGAGTTACATCTGTATTTCGTGGATTTCTTTGATAGCCTTATTTCTGTGGAATCTGAGAACAGATATTCCGGATCCCGTTGAAGACTATAGGGCCAAAGGTAATATCCTCCGATAACAAAGAGAAAGAAGCTTTCTGAGAAAATTCTTTGTGTTCTGTGAAATCATCTCACAGAGTTACAGCTTTCCCCTCAAGAAGCCTTTAGCTAAGACAGTTCTTGTGTAATTGGCAAAGTGTATTTGGAAGCCCATAGAGGGCTATGGTGAAAAAGGAAATATCCTCAGATGAAATCTGTAAAGAAGCTTTCTGAGAAACGGCTTAGTGTTCTGTTAATTCATCTCACAGAGTTACATCTGTATTTTGTGAATCTCTTTGCTAGCCTTATATCTGTGGAATCTGAGAACAGATATTTCGGATCCCTTTGAAGACTATAGGGCCAAAGGAAATATCCTCCGATAACAAAGAGAAAGAAGCTTTCTGAGAAACTTCTTTGTGTTCTGTGAAATCGTCTCACAGAGTTACAGCTTTCCCCTCAAGAAGCCTTTCGCTAAGACAGTTCTTGTTGAATTGGCAAAGTGATATTTGGAAGCCCATAGAGGGCTATGGTGAAAAAGGAAATATCCTCAGATGAAATCTGGAAAGAAGCTTTCTGAGAAACTCCTTAGTGTTCTGTTAATTCATCTCACAGAGTTACATCTGTATTTCGTGGATCTCTTTGCTAGCCTTATTTCTGTGGAATCTGAGAACAGATATTTCGGATCCCTTTGAAGACTATATGGCCAAAGGAAATATCCTCCGATACCAAAGAGAAAGAAGCTTTCTGAGAAACTTCTTTGTGTTCTGTGAAATCATCTCACAGAGTTACAGCTTTCTTCTCAAGAAGCCTTTCGCTAAGACAGTTCTTGTCGAAATGGCAAAGTGATATTTGGAAGCCCATAGAGGGCTATGGTGAAAAAGGAAATATGCTCAGATGAAATCTGGAAAGAAGCTTTCTGAGAAACTTCTTTGTGTTCTGTGAAATCATCTCACAGAGTTACAGCTCTCCCCTAAAGAAACCTTTCGCTAAGTCAGTTGTTGTGGAATAGGAAAAGTGATATTTTGAAGCCCTTAGATGGCTATGGTGAAAAAGGAAATATCCTCAGATGAAATCTGGAAAGAAGCTTTCTGAGAAACTGCTTAGTGTTCTGTTAACTCATCTCACCGAGTTACATCTGTATTTCGTGGATCTCTTTGCTAGCCTTATTTCTGTGGAATCTGAGAACAGATATTTCGGATCCCTTTGAAGACTATAGGGCCAAAGGAAATATCCTCCGATAACAAAGAGAAAGAAATTTCATGAGAAACTTCTTTGTGTTCTGTGAAATCATCTCTCAGAGTTACAGCTTTCCCCTCAAGAAGCCTTTCGCTAAGACAGTTCTTGTGGTATTGGCAAAGTGATATTTGGAAGCCCATAGAAGGCTATGGTGAAAAAGGAAATATCCTCAGATGAAATCTGGAAAGAAGCTTTCTGAGAAACTGCTTAGTGTTCTGCTAATTCATCTCACAGAGTTACATCTGTATTTCGTGGATTTCTTTGATAGCCTTATTTCTGTGGAATCTGAGAACAGATATTCCGGATCCCGTTGAAGACTATAGGGCCAAAGGTAATATCCTCCGATAACAAAGAGAAAGAAGCTTTCTGAGAAAATTCTTTGTGTTCTGTGAAATCATCTCACAGAGTTACAGCTTTCCCCTCAAGAAGCCTTTAGCTAAGACAGTTCTTGTGTAATTGGCAAAGTGTATTTGGAAGCCCATAGAGGGCTATGGTGAAAAAGGAAATATCCTCAGATGAAATCTGTAAAGAAGCTTTCTGAGAAACGGCTTAGTGTTCTGTTAATTCATCTCACAGAGTTACATCTGTATTTTGTGAATCTCTTTGCTAGCCTTATATCTGTGGAATCTGAGAACAGATATTTCGGATCCCTTTGAAGACTATAGGGCCAAAGGAAATATCCTCCGATAACAAAGAGAAAGAAGCTTTCTGAGAAACTTCTTTGTGTTCTGTGAAATCGTCTCACAGAGTTACAGCTTTCCCCTCAAGAAGCCTTTCGCTAAGACAGTTCTTGTTGAATTGGCAAAGTGATATTTGGAAGCCCATAGAGGGCTATGGTGAAAAAGGAAATATCCTCAGATGAAATCTGGAAAGAAGCTTTCTGAGAAACTCCTTAGTGTTCTGTTAATTCATCTCACAGAGTTACATCTGTATTTCGTGGATCTCTTTGCTAGCCTTATTTCTGTGGAATCTGAGAACAGATATTTCGGATCCCTTTGAAGACTATATGGCCAAAGGAAATATCCTCCGATAACAAAGAGAAAGAAGCTTTCTGAGAAACTTCTTTGTGTTCTGTGAAATCATCTCACAGAGTTACAGCTTTCTTCTCAAGAAGCCTTTCGCTAAGACAGTTCTTGTCGAAATGGCAAAGTGATATTTGGAAGCCCATAGAGGGCTATGGTGAAAAAGGAAATATGCTCAGATGAAATCTGGAAAGAAGCTTTCTGAGAAACTTCTTTGTGTTCTGTGAAATCATCTCACAGAGTTACAGCTCTCCCCTAAAGAAACCTTTCGCTAAGTCAGTTGTTGTGGAATAGGAAAAGTGATATTTTGAAGCCCTTAGATGGCTATGGTGAAAAAGGAAATATCCTCAGATGAAATCTGGAAAGAAGCTTTCTGAGAAACTGCTTAGTGTTCTGTTAATTCATCTCACAGAGTTACATCTGTATTTCGTGGATCTCCTTGCTAGCCTTATTTCTGTGGAATCTAAGAACAGATATTTCGGATCCCTTTGAAGACTATAGGGCCAAAGGAAATATCCTCGGATAACAAAGAGAAAGAAGCTTTTTGAGAAACTTCTTTGTGTTCTGTGAAATCATCTCACAGAGTTACAGCTCTGCCTTCAAGAAGCCTTTCGCTAAGACAGTTCTTGTGGAATTGGCAAAGTGATATTTGGAAGCCCATAGAGGGCTATGGTGAAAAAGGAAATATCCTCAGATGAAATCTGGAAAGAAGCTTTCTGAGAAACTGCTTAGTGTTCTGTTAATTCATCTCACAGAGATACATTTGTTTTCGTGGATCCCTTTGCTCGCCTTATTTCTGTGGAATCTGTGAACAGATATTTCGGATCCCTTTGAAGACTATAGGGCCAAAGGAAATATCCTCAGATAACAAAGAGAAAGAAGCTTTTTGAGAAACTTCTTTGTGTTCTGTGAAATCATATCACAGAGTTACAGCTTTCCCCTCAAGAAGCCTTTCGCTAAGACAGTTCTTGTGGAATTGGCAAAGTTATATTTGGAAGCCCATACAGGGATATGGTGAAAAAGGAAATATCCTCAGATGAATTCTGGAAAGAAGTTTTCTGAGAAACTCCTTAGTGTTCTGTTAATTCATCTCACAGAGTTACATCTCTATTTCGTGGATCTCTTTGCTCGCCTTATTTCTGTGGAATCTGAGAACAGATATTTCGGATCCCTTTGAAGACTATAGGGTCAAAGGAAATATCCTCCGATAACAAAGAGAAAGAAGCTTTCTGACAAACTTCTTTGTGTTCTGTGAAATCATCTCACAGAGTTACAGTTTTCCCCTCAAGAAGCCTTTCGCTAAGACAGATCTTGTGGAATTGGCAAAGTGATATTTGGAAGCCCATAGAGGGCTATGGTGAAAAAGGAAATATCCTCAGATGAAATCTCGAAGGAAGCTTTCTGAGAAACTTCTTTGTGTTCTGTGAAATCATCTCACAGAGTTACAGCTCTCCCCTAAAGAAACCTTTCGATAAGGGAGTTCTTGTGGAATTGGAAAAGTGATATTTTGAAGCCCTTAGAAGGCTATGGTGAAAAAGGAAATATCCTCAGATGAAATCTGGAAAGAAGCTTTCTGAGAAACTGCTTAGTGTTCTGTTAATTTATCTCACAGAGTTACATCTGTATTTCGTGGATCTCCTTGCTAGCCTTATTTCTGTGGAATCTAAGAACAGATATTTCGGATCCCTTTGAAGACTATAGGGTCAAAGGAAATATCCTCCGATAACTAAGAGAAAGAAGCTTTCTGAGAAACTTCTTTGTGTTCTGTGAAATCATCTCACAGAGTTACAGCTTTGCCCTCAAGAAGCCTTTCGCTAAGACAGTTCTTGTGGAATTGGCAAAGTGATATTTGGAGGCCCATAGAGGGCTATGGTGAAAAAGGAAATATCCTCAGATGAAATCTGGAAAGAAGTTTTCTGAGAAACTGCTTAGTGTTCTGTTAATTCATCTCACAGAGTTACATCTGTATTTCGTGGATCTCTTTGCTAGCCTTATTTCTGTGGAATCTGAGAAAAGATATTTCAGATCCCTTTGAAGACTATAGGGACAAAGGAAATATCCTCCGATAACAAAGTGAAGGAAGCTTTCTGAGAAACTTCTTTGTTTTCTGTGAAATCGTCTCACAGAGTTACAGCTTTCCCCTCAGGAAGACTTTCGCTAAGACAGTTCTTGTGGAATTGGCAAAGTGATATTTGGAAGCCCATAGAGGGCTCTGGTGAAAAAGGAAATATCCTCAGATGAAATCTGGAAAGAAATTTTCTGAGAAACTGCTTAGTGTTCTGTTAATTCATCTCACAGAGTTACATTTGTATTTCGTGAATCTCTTTGTTAGCCTTATTTCTCTGGAATCTTAGAACAGATATTTCGGATCGCTTTGAAGACTATAGGGCCAAAGGAAATATCCTCCGATAACAAAGAGAAAGAAGCTTTCTGAGAAACTTCTTTGTGTTCTGTGAAATCATCTCACAGAATTACAGTTTTCCACTCAAGAAGCCTTTCGCTAAGACAGTTCTTGTGGAATTGGCAAACTGATATTTGGAAGCATATAGAAGGCTATGGTGAAAAAGGAAATATCCTCAGATGAAATCTGGAAAGAAGCTTTCTGAGAAACTGCTTAGTGTTCTGTTAATTCATCTCACAGAGTTACATTTGTATTTCGTGGATCTCTTTGCTCGCCTTATTTCTGTGGAATCTGAGAACAGATATTTCGGATCCCTTTTAAGACTATAGGGCCAAAGGAAATATCCCCCGATAAGAAAGAGAAAGAAGCTTTCTGAGAAACTTCTTTGTGTTCTGTGAAATCATCACACAGAGTTACAGCTTTCCCCTCAAGAAGCCTTTCGCTAAGACAGTTCTTGTGGAATTGGCAAAGTGATATTTGGAAGCCCATAGAGGGCTATGGTGAAAAAGGAAATATCCTCAGATGAAATCTGGAAAGAAGTTTTCTGAGAAACCGATTAGTGTTCTGTTAATCCATCTCACAGAGTTACATCTGTATTTCGTGGATCTCTTTGCTAACCTTATTTCTGTGGAATCTGAGAACAGATATTTCGGATCCCTTTGAAGACTATAGGGCCAAAGGAAATATCCTCCGATAACAAAGAGAAAGCAGCTTTCTGAGAAACTTCTTTGTGTTCTGTGAAATCATCTCACTGAGTTACAGCTTTCCCCTCAAGAAGCCTTTCGCTAAGACAGTTCTTGCGGAATTGGCAAAGTTATATTTGGAAGCCCATAGAGGGCTATTTTGAAAAAGGAAATATCCTCAGAAGAAATCTGGAAAGAAGCTTTCAGAGAAACTGCTTAGTGTTCTGTTAATTCATCTCACAGAGTTACATCTGTATTTCGTGGATCTCTTTGCTAGCCTTATTTCTGTGGAATCTGAGAACAGATATTCCGGATCCCTTTGAAGACTATAGGGCCAAAGGAAATATCCTCAGATAACAAAGAGAAAGAAGCCTTCTGAGAAACTTCTTTGTGTTCTGTGAAATCATCTGACAGAGTTACAGCTTTCCCCTCAAGAAGCCTTTCACTAAGACAGTTCTTGTGGAATTGGCAAAGTGATATTTGGAAGACCATAGAGGGCTATGGTGAAAAAGGAAATATCCTCAGATGAAATCTGGAAAGAAGCTTTCTGAGAAACTGCTCAGTGTTCTGTTAATTCATCTCAAGGAGTTACATCTGTATTTCGTGGATCTCTTTGCTAGCCTTATTTCTGTGGAATCTGAGAACAGATATTTCGGATCCCTTTGAAGACTATAGGGCCAAAGGAAATATCCTCCTATAACAAAGAGAAAGAAGCTTTCTGAGAAACTTCTTTGCGTTCTGTGAAATCATCTCATAGAGTTACAGTTTTCCCCTCAAGAAGCCTTTCGCTAAGACAGTTATTGTGGAATTGGCAAAGTGACATTTGGAAGCCCATAGAGGGCTATGGTGAAAAAGGAAATATCCTCAGATGAAATCTGGAAAGAAGCTTTCTGAGAAACTGCTTAGTGTTCTGTTAATTCATCTCACAGAGTTACATCTGTATTTCGTGCATCTCTTTGCTAGCGTTATTTCTGTGGAATCTGAGAACAGATGTTTCGTATCCCTTTGAAGACTATAGGGCCAAAGGAAATATCCTCCGATAACGAAGAGAAAGAAGCTTTCTGAGAAACTTCTTTGTGTTCTGTGAAATCATCTCACAGAGTTACAGCTTTCCCCTCAAGAAGCCTTTCGCTAAGACAGTTCTTGTGGAATTGGCAGCGTGACATTTTGAAGCTCATAGAGGGCTATGTTGAAAAAGGAAATATCCTCAGATGAAATCTGGAAAAAAGCTTTCTGAGAAACTGCTTAGTGTTCTGTTAATTCATCTCACAGAGTTACATCTGTATTTCGTGGATCTGTTTGCTAGCCCAATTTCTGTGGAATCTGAGAACAGATATTTCGGATCCCTTTGAAAACTATAGGGCCAAAGGAAATATCCTCCGATAAGAAAGAGAAAGAAGCTTTCTGAGAAACTTCTTTGCGTTCTGTAAAATCATCTCATAGAGTTACAGCTTTCCCCTCAAGAAGCTTTTCGCTAAGACAGTTATTGTGGAATTGGCAAAGTGACATTTGGAAGCCCATAGAGGTCTATGGTGAAAAAGGAAATATCCTCAGATGAAATCTGGAAAGAAGCTTTCTGAGAAACTGCTTAGTGTTCTGTTAATTCATCTCACAGAGTTACATCTGTATTTCGTGGATCTCTTAGCTAGCCTTATTTCTGTGGAATCTGAGAACAGATATTTCGGATCCCTTTGAAGACTATAGGGCCAAAGGAAATATCCTCCGATAAAAAAGAGAAAGAAGCTTTCTGAGAAACTTCTTTGCGTTCTGTGAAATCATCTCACAGAGTTACAGCTTTCCCCTCAAGAAGCCTTTCGCTAAGACACTTCTTGTGGAATTGGCAGAGTGAAATTTTGAAGCCCATAGAGGGCTATGTTGAAAAAGGAAATATCCTGAGATCAAATCTGGAAAGAAGCTTTCTGAGAAACTGCTTAGTGTTCTGTTAATTCATCTCACAGAGTTACATCTGTATTTCGTGGATCTCTTTGCTCGCCTTATTTCTGTGTCATCTGAGAACAGATATTTCGGATCCCTTTGAAGAGTAAAAGGCTAAAGGAAATATCCTCCGATCACAAAGAGAAAGAAGCTTTCTGAGAAACTTCTTTGTGTTCTGTGAAATCATCTGACAGAGTTACAGCTTTCCCTTCAAGAAGCCTTTCGCTAAGACAGTTCTTGTGGAATTGGAAAAGTGATATTTGGAAGCCCATAGAGGGCTATGGTGAAAAAGGAAATATCCTCAGATGAAATCTGGAAAGAAGCTTTCTGAGAAACTGCTTAGTGTTCTGTTAATTCATCTCACAGAGTTACATCTGTATTTCGTGGATCTCTTTGCTAGCCTTATTTCTGTGGATTCTGAGAACAGATATTTCGGATCCCTTTGAAGACTATAGAGCCAAAGGAATTATCCTCCGATATTAAAGAGAAGGAAGCTCTCTGAGAAACTTCTTTGTGTTCTGTGAAATCATCTCACAGAGTTATAGCTTTCCCCTCAAGAAGCCTTTCGCTAAGACAGTTCTTGCGGAATTGGCAAAGTGATATTTGGAAGCCCATAGAGGGCTATGGTGAAAAAGGAAATATCCTCAGATGAAATCTGGAAAGAAGCTTTCTGAGAAACTGCTTAGTGTTCTGTTAATTCATCTCACCGAGTTACATCTGTATTTCGTGGATCTCTTTGCTAGCCTTATTTCTGTGGAATCTGAGAACAGATATTTCGGATCACTTTGAAGACTATAGGGCCAAAGGAAATATCCTCCGATAACAAAGAGAAAGAAGCTTTCTGAGAAACTTCCTTATGTTCTGTGAAATCATCTCACAGAGTTACAGCTTTCCCCTTAAGAAGCCTTTAACTAAGACAGTTCTTGTGGAATTGGCAAAGTGATATTTCGGAGCCCATAGAGGGCTATGGTGAAAAAGGAAATATCCTCAGATGAAATCTGGAAAGAAGCTTTTTGAGAAACTGCTTAGTGTTCTGTTAATTCATCTCACAGAGTTACATCTCTATTTCGTGGATCTCTTTGCTAGCCTTATTTCTGTGAAATCTGAGAACAGATATTTCGGATCGTTTGAAGACTATAGGGCCAAAGGAAATATCCTCCGATAACAAAGAGAAAGAAGCTTTCTGAGAAACTTCTTTGTGTTCTGTGAAATCAACTCACAGAGTTACAGCTTTCCCCTCAAGAAGCCTTTCGCTTAGAGAGTTCTTGTGGAATTGGCAAAGTGATATTCGGAAGCCCATAGAGGGCTATGGTGAAAAAGGAAATATCCTCAGATGAAATCTGGAAAGAAGCTTTCTGAGAAACTGCTTAGTGTTCTGTTAATTCATCTCACGGAGTTACATCTGTATTTCGTGGATCTCTTTGCTAGCCTTATTTCTGTGGAATCTGAGAACAGATATTTCGGATCCCTTTGAAGACTATAGGGCCAAAGGAAATATCCTCCGATAACAAAGAGAAAGAAGCTTTCTGAGAAACTTCTTTGTGTTCTGTGAAATCATCTCACAGAGTTACAGCTTTCCCCTCAAGAAGCCTTTCGCTAAGGCAGTTCTTGTGGAATTGGCAAAGTGATATTCGGAAGCCCATAGAGGGCTATGGTGAAAAAGGAAATATCCTCAGATGAAATCTGGAAAGAAGCTTTCTGAGAAACTGCTTAGTGTTCTGTTAATTCATCTCACGGAGTTACATCTGTATTTCGTGGATCTCTTTGCTAGCCTTATTTCTGTGGAATCTGAGAACAGATATTTCGGATCCCTTTGAAGACTATAGGGCCAAAGGAAATATCCTCCGATAACAAAGAGAAAGAAGCTTTCTGAGAAACTTCTTTGTGTTCTGTGAAATCATCTCACAGAGTTACAGCTTTCCCCTCAAGAAGCCTTTCGCTAAGGCAGTTCTTGTGGAATTGGCAAAGTGATATTTGGAAGCCCTTAGAGGGCTATGGTGAAAAAGGAAATATCCTCAGATGAAATCTGGAAAGAAGCTTTCTGAGAAACTGCTTAGTGTACTGTTAATTCATCTCACAGAGTTACATCTGTATTTCGTGGATCTCTTTGCTAGCCTTATTTCTGTGGAATCTGAGAACAGATATTTCGGATCCCTTTGAAGACTATAGGGCCAAAGGAAATATCCTCCGATAACAAAGAGAAAGAAGCTTTTTGAGAAACTTCTTTGTGTTCTGTGAAATCATCTCACAGAGTTACAGCTTTCCCCTCAAGAAGCCTTTTGCTAAGAGAGTTCTTGTGGAATTGGCAAAGTGATATTCGGAAGCCCATAGAGGGCTATGGTGAAAAAGGAAGTATCCTCAGATGAAATCTGGAAAGAAGCTTTCTGAGAAACTGCTTAGTGTTCTGTTAATTCATCTCACAGAGTTACATCTGTATTTCGTGGATCTCTTTGCTCGCCTTATTTCTCTGGAATCTTAGAACAGATATTTCGGATCCCTTTGAAGACTATAGGGCCAAAGGAAATATCCTCCGATAAGAAAGAGAAAGAAGCTTTCTGAGAAACTTCTTTGTGTTCTGTGAAATCATCTCACAGAGTTACAGCTTTCCCCTCAAGAAGCCTTTCGCCAAGACAGTTCTTCTGGAATTGGCAAAGTGATATTTGGAAGCCCATAGAGGGCTATGGTGAAAAAGGAAATATCCTCAGATGAAATCTGGAAAGAACTTTTCTGAGAAAGTGCTTAGTGTTCTGTTAACTCATCTCACAGAGTTACATCTGTATTTCGTGGATCTCCTTGCTAGCCTTATTTCTCTGGAATCTTAGAACAGATATTTCGGATCCCTTTGAAGACTAAAGGGCCAAAGGAAATATCCTCCGATAACAAAGAGAAAGAAGCTTCATGAGAAACTTCTTTGTGTTCTGTGAAATCAACTCACAGAGTTACAGCTTTCCCCTCAAGAAGCCTTTCGCTAAGACAGTTCTTGTGGTATTGGCAATGTGATATTTGGAAGCCCATAGAGGGCTATGGTGAAAAAGGAAATATCCTCAGATGAAATCTGGAAAGAAGCTTTCTGAGAAACTGCTTAGTGTTCTGCTAATTCATCTCACAGAGTTACATCTATATTTCGTGGATTTCTTTGCTAGCCTTATTTCTGTGGAATCTGAGAACAGATATTCCGGATCCCTTTGAAGACTATAGGGCCAAAGGAATTATCCTCCGATAACAAAGAGAAAGAAGCTTTCTGAGAAACTTCTTTGTGTTCTGTGAAATCATCTCACAGAGTTACAGCTTTCCCCTCAAGAAGCCTTTTGCTAAGACAGTTCTTGTGGAATTGGCAAAGTGTATTTGGAAGCCCATAGAGGGCTATGGTGAAAAAGGAAATATCTTCAGATGAAATCTGTAAAGAAGCTTTCTGAGAAACGGCTTAGTGTTTTGTTAATTCATCTCACAGAGTTACATCTGTATTTTGTGAATCTCTTTGCTAGCCTTATATCTGTGGAATCTGAGAACAGATATTTCGGATCCCTTTGAAGACTATAGGGCCAAAGGAAATATCCTCCGATAACAAAGAGAAAGAAGCTTTCTGAGAAACTTCTTTGTGTTCTGTGAAATCATCTCACAGAGTTACAGCTTTCCCCTCAAGAAGCCTTTCGCTAAGACATTTCTTGTGGAATTGGCAAAGTTATATTTGGAAGCCCATAGAGGGCTATGGTGAAAAAGGAAATATCCTCAGATGAAATCTGGAAAGAAGCTTTCTGAGAAACTCCTTAGTGTTCTGTTAATTCATCTCACAGAGTTACATCTGTATTTCGTGGATCTCTTTGCTAGCCTTATTTCTGTGGAATCTGAGAACAGATATTTCGGATCCCTTTGAAGACTATAGGGCCAAAGGAAATATCCTCCGATAACAAAGAGAAAGAAGCTTTCTGAGAAACTTCTTTGTGTTCCGTGAAATCATCTCACAGAGTTACAACTTTCCCCTCAAGAAGCCTTTCGCTAAGACAGTTCTTGTGGAATTGGCAAAGTGATATTTGGAAGCCCATAGAGGGCTATGGTGAAAAAGGAAATATCCTCAGATGAAATCTGGAAAGAAGCTTTCTGAGAAACTTCTTTGTGTTCTGTGAAATCATCTCACAGAGTTACAGCTCTACCCTAAAGAAACCTTTCGATAAGACAGTTCTTGTGGAATTGGAAAAGTGATATTTTGAAGCCCTTAGAGGGCTATGGTGAAAAAGGAAATATCCTCAGATGAAATCTGGAAAGAAGCTTTCTGAGAAACTGCTTAGTGTTCTGTTAATTCATCTCACAGAGTTACATCTGTATTTCGTGGATCTCCTTGCTAGCCTTATTTCTGTGGAATCTAAGAACAGATATTTCGGATCCCTTTGAAGACTATAGGGCCAAAGGAAATATCCTCGGATAACAAAGAGAAAGAAGCTTTTTGAGATACTTCTTTGTGTTCTGTGAAATCATCTCACAGAGTTACAGCTCTGCCTTCAAGAAGCCTTTCGCTAAGACAGTTCTTGTGGAATTGGCAAAGTGATATTTGGAAGCCCATAGAGGGCTATGGTGAAAAAGGAAATATCCTCAGATGAAATCTGGAAAGAAGCTTTCTGAGAAACTGCTTAGTGTTCTGTTAATTCATCTCACAGAGATACATTTGTATTTCGTGGATCCCTTTGCTCGCCTTATTTCTGTGGAATCTGTGAACAGATATTTCGGATCCCTTTGAAGACTATAGGGCCAAAGGAAATATCCTCAGATAACAAAGAGAAAGAAGCTTTTTGAGAAACTTCTTTGTGTTCTGTGAAATCATATCACAGAGTTACAGCTTTCCCCTCAAGAAGCCTTTCGCTAAGACAGTTCTTGTGGAATTGGCAAAGTTATATTTGGAAGCCCATACAGGGCTATGGTGAAAAAGGAAATATCCTCAGATGAATTCTGGAAAGAAGTTTTCTGAGAAACTCCTTAGTGTTCTGTTAATTCATCTCACAGAGTTACATCTCTATTTCGTGGATCTCTTTGCTCGCCTTATTTCTGTGGAATCTGAGAACAGATATTTCGGATCCCTTTGAAGACTATAGGGTCAAAGGAAATATCCTCCGATAACAAAGAGAAAGAAGCTTTCTGACAAACTTCTTTGTGTTCTGTGAAATCATCTCACAGAGTTACAGTTTTCCCCTCAAGAAGCCTTTCGCTAAGACAGATCTTGTGGAATTGGCAAAGTGATATTTGGAAGCCCATAGAGGGCTATGGTGAAAAAGGAAATATCCTCAGGTGAAATCTCGAAGGAAGCTTTCTGAGAAACTTCTTTGTGTTCTGTGAAATCATCTCACAGAGTTACAGCTCTCCCCTAAAGAAACCTTTCGCTAAGAGAGTTCTTGTGGAATTGGAAAAGTGATATTTTGAAGCCCTTAGAAGGCTATGGTGAAAAAGGAAATATCCTCAGATGAAATCTGGAAAGAAGCTTTCTGAGAAACTGCTTAGTGTTCTGTTAATTCATCTCACAGAGTTACATCTGTATTTCGTGGATCTCCTTGCTAGCCTTATTTCTGTGGAATCTAAGAACAGATATTTCGGATCCCTTTGAAGACTATAGGGTCAAAGGAAATATCCTCCGATAACAAAGTGAAGGAAGCTTTCTGAGAAACTTCTTTGTTTTCTGTGAAATCGTCTCACAGAGTTACAGCTTTCCCCTCAGGAAGACTTTCGCTAAGACAGTTCTTGTGGAATTGGCAAAGTGATATTTGGAAGCCCATAGAGGGCTCTGGTGAAAAAGGAAATATCCTCAGATGAAATCTGGAAAGAACTTTTCTGAGAAACTGCTTAGTGTTCTGTTAATTCATCTCACACAGTTACATTTGTATTTCGTGAATATCTTTGTTAGCCTTATTTCTCTGGAATCTTAGAACAGATATTTCGGATCCCTTTGAAGACTATAGGGCCAAAGGAAATATCCTCCGATAACAAAGAGAAAGAAGCTTTCTGAGAAACTTCTTTGTGTTCTGTGAAATCATCTCACAGAATTACAGTTTTCCACTCAAGAAGCCTTTCGCTAAGACAGTTCTTGTGGAATTGGCAAACTGATATTTGGAAGCATATAGAAGGCTATGGTGATAAAGGAAATATCCTCAGATGAAATCTGGAAAGAAGCTTTCTGAGAAACTGCTTAGTGTTCTGTTAATTCATCTCACAGAGTTACATCTGTATTTCGTGGATCTCTTTGCTCGCCTTATTTCTGTGGAATCTGAGAACAGATATTTCGGATCCCTTTGAAGACTATAGGGCCTAAGGAAATATCCTCCGATAACAAAGAGAAAGAAGCTTTCTGAGAAACTTCTTTGTGTTCTGTGAAATCATCTCACAGAGTTACAGCTTTCCCCTCAAGAAGCCTTTCGCTAAGACAGTTCTTGTGGAATTGGCCAAGTCATATTTGGAAGCCCATAGAGGGCTATGGTGAAAAAGGAAATGTCCTCAGATGAAATCTGGAAAGAAGCTTTCTGAGAAACTGCTTAGTGTTCTGTTAATTCATCTCACAGAGTTATATCTGTATTTCGTGGATCTCTTTGCTCGCCTTATTTCTCTGGATTCTGAGAACAGATATTTCGGATCCCTTTGAAGACTATAGAGCCAAAGGAATTATCCTCCGATAACAAAGAGAAAGAAGCTCTCTGAGAAACTTCTTTGTGTTCTGTGAAATCATCTCACAGAGTTACAGCTTTCCCCTCAAGAAGCCTTTCGCTAAGACAGTTCTTGTGGAATTGGCAAAGTGATATTTGGAAGCCCATAGAGGGCTATGGTGAAAAAGGAAATATCCTCAGATGAAATCTGGAAAGAAGTTTTCTGAGAAACCGATTAGTGTTCTGTTAATCCATCTCACAGAGTTACATCTGTATTTCGTGGATCTCTTTGCTAACCTTATTTCTGTGGAATCTGAGAACAGATATTTCGGATCCCTTTGAAGACTATAGGGCCAAAGGAAATATCCTCCGATAACAAAGAGAAAGCAGCTTTCTGAGAAACTTCTTTGTGTTCTGTGAAATCATCTCACTGAGTTACAGCTTTCCCCTCAAGAAGCCTTTCGCTAAGACAGTTCTTGCGGAATTGGCAAAGTTATATTTGGAAGCCCATAGAGGGCTATTTTGAAAAAGGAAATATCCTCAGAAGAAATCTGGAAAGAAGCTTTCAGAGAAACTGCTTAGTGTTCTGTTAATTCATCTCACAGAGTTACATCTGTATTTCGTGGATCTCTTTGCTAGCCTTATTTCTGTGGAATCTGAGAACAGATATTCCGGATCCCTTTGAAGACTATAGGGCCAAAGGAAATATCCTCAGATAACAAAGAGAAAGAAGCCTTCTGAGAAACTTCTTTGTGTTCTGTGAAATCATCTGACAGAGTTACAGTTTTCCCCTCAAGAAGCCTTTCGCTAAGACAGTTATTGTGGAATTGGCAAAGTGACATTTGGAAGCCCATAGAGGGCTATGGTGAAAAAGGAAATATCCTCAGATGAAATCTGGAAAGAAGCTTTCTGAGAAACTGCTTAGTGTTCTGTTAATTCATCTCACAGAGTTACATCTGTATTTCGTGCATCTCTTTGCTAGCGTTATTTCTGTGGAATCTGAGAACAGATGTTTCGTATCCCTTTGAAGACTATAGGGCCAAAGGAAATATCCTCCGATAACGAAGAGAAAGAAGCTTTCTGAGAAACTTCTTTGTGTTCTGTGAAATCATCTCACAGAGTTACAGCTTTCCCCTCAAGAAGCCTTTCGCTAAGACAGTTCTTGTGGAATTGGCAGCGTGACATTTTGAAGCTCATAGAGGGCTATGTTGAAAAAGGAAATATCCTCAGATGAAATCTGGAAAAAAGCTTTCTGAGAAACTGCTTAGTGTTCTGTTAATTCATCTCACAGAGTTACATCTGTATTTCGTGGATCTCTTTGCTAGCCCAATTTCTGTGGAATCTGAGAACAGATATTTCGGATCCCTTTGAAAACTATAGGGCCAAAGGAAATATCCTCCGATAACAAAGAGAAAGAAGCTTTCTGAGAAACTTCTTTGCGTTCTGTAAAATCATCTCATAGAGTTACAGCTTTCCCCTCAAGAAGCCTTTCGCTAAGACACTTCTTGTGGAATTGGCAGAGTGAAATTTTGAAGCCCATAGAGGGCTATGTTGAAAAAGGAAATATCCTGAGATCAAATCTGGAAAGAAGCTTTCTGAGAAACTGCTTAGTGTTCTGTTAATTCATCTCACAGAGTTACATCTGTATTTCGTGGATCTCTTTGCTCGCCTTATTTCTG
Source organism: Macaca nemestrina (assembly GCF_043159975.1). Classification (NCBI taxonomy): domain Eukaryota; kingdom Metazoa; phylum Chordata; class Mammalia; order Primates; family Cercopithecidae; genus Macaca; species Macaca nemestrina. Next base: position 107,217,772 of record NC_092127.1, on the reverse strand, counting down.
TGTCATCTGAGAACAGATATTTCGGATCCCTTTGAAGAGTAAAAGGCTAAAGGAAATATCCTCCGATCACAAAGAGAAAGAAGCTTTCTGAGAAACTTCTTTGTGTTCTGTGAAATCATCTGACAGAGTTACAGCTTTCCCTTCAAGAAGCCTTTCGCTAAGACAGTTCTTGTGGAATTGGAAAAGTGATATTTGGAAGCCCATAGAGGGCTATGGTGAAAAAGGAAATATCCTCAGATGAAATCTGGAAAGAAGCTTTCTGAGAAACTGCTTAGTGTTCTGTTAATTCATCTCACAGAGTTACATCTGTATTTCGTGGATCTCTTTGCTAGCCTTATTTCTGTGGATTCTGAGAACAGATATTTCGGATCCCTTTGAAGACTATAGAGCCAAAGGAATTATCCTCCGATATTAAAGAGAAGGAAGCTCTCTGAGAAACTTCTTTGTGTTCTGTGAAATCATCTCACAGAGTTATAGCTTTCCCCTCAAGAAGCCTTTCGCTAAGACAGTTCTTGCGGAATTGGCAAAGTGATATTTGGAAGCCCATAGAGGGCTATGGTGAAAAAGGAAATATCCTCAGATGAAATCTGGAAAGAAGCTTTCTGAGAAACTGCTTAGTGTTCTGTTAATTCATCTCACCGAGTTACATCTGTATTTCGTGGATCTCTTTGCTAGCCTTATTTCTGTGGAATCTGAGAACAGATATTTCGGATCACTTTGAAGACTATAGGGCCAAAGGAAATATCCTCCGATAACAAAGAGAAAGAAGCTTTCTGAGAAACTTCCTTATGTTCTGTGAAATCATCTCACAGAGTTACAGCTTTCCCCTTAAGAAGCCTTTAACTAAGACAGTTCTTGTGGAATTGGCAAAGTGATATTTCGGAGCCCATAGAGGGCTATGGTGAAAAAGGAAATATCCTCAGATGAAATCTGGAAAGAAGCTTTTTGAGAAACTGCTTAGTGTTCTGTTAATTCATCTCACAGAGTTACATCTCTATTTCGTGGATCTCTTTGCTAGCCTTATTTCTGTGAAATCTGAGAACAGATATTTCGGATCGTTTGAAGACTATAGGGCCAAAGGAAATATCCTCCGATAACAAAGAGAAAGAAGCTTTCTGAGAAACTTCTTTGTGTTCTGTGAAATCAACTCACAGAGTTACAGCTTTCCCCTCAAGAAGCCTTTCGCTTAGAGAGTTCTTGTGGAATTGGCAAAGTGATATTCGGAAGCCCATAGAGGGCTATGGTGAAAAAGGAAATATCCTCAGATGAAATCTGGAAAGAAGCTTTCTGAGAAACTGCTTAGTGTTCTGTTAATTCATCTCACGGAGTTACATCTGTATTTCGTGGATCTCTTTGCTAGCCTTATTTCTGTGGAATCTGAGAACAGATATTTCGGATCCCTTTGAAGACTATAGGGCCAAAGGAAATATCCTCCGATAACAAAGAGAAAGAAGCTTTCTGAGAAACTTCTTTGTGTTCTGTGAAATCATCTCACAGAGTTACAGCTTTCCCCTCAAGAAGCCTTTCGCTAAGGCAGTTCTTGTGGAATTGGCAAAGTGATATTCGGAAGCCCATAGAGGGCTATGGTGAAAAAGGAAATATCCTCAGATGAAATCTGGAAAGAAGCTTTCTGAGAAACTGCTTAGTGTTCTGTTAATTCATCTCACGGAGTTACATCTGTATTTCGTGGATCTCTTTGCTAGCCTTATTTCTGTGGAATCTGAGAACAGATATTTCGGATCCCTTTGAAGACTATAGGGCCAAAGGAAATATCCTCCGATAACAAAGAGAAAGAAGCTTTCTGAGAAACTTCTTTGTGTTCTGTGAAATCATCTCACAGAGTTACAGCTTTCCCCTCAAGAAGCCTTTCGCTAAGGCAGTTCTTGTGGAATTGGCAAAGTGATATTTGGAAGCCCTTAGAGGGCTATGGTGAAAAAGGAAATATCCTCAGATGAAATCTGGAAAGAAGCTTTCTGAGAAACTGCTTAGTGTACTGTTAATTCATCTCACAGAGTTACATCTGTATTTCGTGGATCTCTTTGCTAGCCTTATTTCTGTGGAATCTGAGAACAGATATTTCGGATCCCTTTGAAGACTATAGGGCCAAAGGAAATATCCTCCGATAACAAAGAGAAAGAAGCTTTTTGAGAAACTTCTTTGTGTTCTGTGAAATCATCTCACAGAGTTACAGCTTTCCCCTCAAGAAGCCTTTTGCTAAGAGAGTTCTTGTGGAATTGGCAAAGTGATATTCGGAAGCCCATAGAGGGCTATGGTGAAAAAGGAAGTATCCTCAGATGAAATCTGGAAAGAAGCTTTCTGAGAAACTGCTTAGTGTTCTGTTAATTCATCTCACAGAGTTACATCTGTATTTCGTGGATCTCTTTGCTCGCCTTATTTCTGTGGAATCTGAGAACAGATATTTCGGATCCCTTTGAAGACTATAGGGCCTAAGGAAATATCCTCCGATAACAAAGAGAAAGAAGCTTTCTGAGAAACTTCTTTGTGTTCTGTGAAATCGTCTCACAGAGTTACAGCTTTCCCCTCAAGAAGACTTTCGCTAAGACAGTTCTTGTGGAATTGGCATAGTGATATTTGGAAGCCCTTAGAGGGCTATGGTGAAAAAGGAAATATCCTCAGATGAAATCTGGAAAGAAGTTTTCTGAGAAACTGCTTAGTGTTCTGTTAATTCATCTCACAGAGTTACATCTGTATTTCGTGGATCTCTTTGCTAGCCTTATTTCTGTGGAATCTGAGAACAGATATTTCGGATCCCTTTGAAGACTATAGGGCCAAAGTTAATATACTCCGATAACAAAGAGAAAGAAGCTTTCTGAGAAACTTCTTTGTGTTCTGGGAAGTTGTATCACAGAGTTACAGCTTTCCCCTCAAGAAGCCTTTCGCTAAGACAGTTCTTGTGGAATTGGCAAAGTGATATTTGGAAGCCCATAGAGGGCTACGGTGATAAAGGAAATATCCTCAGATGAAATCTGGAAAGAAGCTTTCTGAGAAACCGCTTAGTGTTCTGTTAATTCATCTCACAGAGTTACATCTGTATTTCGTGGATCTCTTTGCTAGCCTTATTTCTGTGGAATCTGAGAACAGATATTTCGGATCCCTTTAAAGAATATAGGGCCAAAGGAAATATCCTCCGATAACAAAGAGAAAGAAGCTTTCTGATAACCTTCTTTGTGTTCTGTGAAATCATCTCACAGAGTTACAGCTTTCCCCTCAAGAAGCCTTTCGCTAAGACAGATCTTGTGTAATTGGCAAAGTGATATTTGGAAGCCCATAGAGGGCTATGGTGAAAAAGGAAATATCCTCAGATGAAATCTGGAAGGAAGCTTTCTGAGAAACTTCTCTGTGTTCTGTGAAATCATCTCACAGAGTTACAGCTCTCCCCTAAAGAAACCTTTCGCTAAGAGAGTTCTTGTGGAATTGGGAAAGTGATATTTTGAAGCCCTTAGAAGGCTATGGTGAAAAAGGAAATATCCTCAGATGAAATCTGGAAAGAAGCTTTCTGATAAACTGCTTAGTGTTCTGTTAATTCATCTCACAGAGTTACATCTGTATTTCGTGGATCTCCTTGCTAGCCTTATTTCTGTGGAATCTAAGAACAGATATTTCGGATCCCTTTGAAGACTATAGGGCCAAAGGAAATATCCTCGGATAACAAAGAGAAAGAAGCTTTCCGAGAAACTTCTTTGTGTTCTGTGAAATCATCTCACAGAGTTACAGCTTTCCCCTCAAGAAGCCTTTCGCTAAGACAGTTCTTGTGGAATTGGCAAAGTGATATTTGGAGGCCCATAGAGGGCTATGGTGAAAAAGGAAATATCCTCAGATGAAATCTGGAAAGAAGATTTCTGAGAAACTGCTTAGTGTTCTGTTAATTCATCTCACAGAGTTACATCTGTATTTCGTGGATCTCTTTGCTAGCCTTATTTTTGTGGAATCTGAGAACAGATATTTCAGATCCCTTTGAAGACTATAGGGCCAAAGGAAATATCCTCCGATAACAAAGAGAAAGAAGCTTTCTGAGAAACTTCTTTGTTTTCTGTGAAATCGTCTCACAGAGTTACAGCTTTCCCCTCAGGAAGACTTTCGCTAAGACAGTTCTTGTGGAATTGGCAAAGTGATATTTGGAAGCCCATAGAGGGCTATGGTGAAAAAGGTAATATCCTCAGATGAAATCTGGAAAGAACTTTTCTGAGAAACTGCTTAGTGTTCTGTTAATTCATCTCACAGAGTTACATTTGTATTTCGTGGATCTCTTTGTTAGCCTTATTTCTCTGGAATCTTAGAACAGATATTTCGGATCGCTTTGAAGACTATAGGGCCAAAGGAAATATCCTCCGATAAGAAAGAGAAAGAAGCTTTCTGAGAAACTTCTTTGTGTTCTGTGAAATCATCTCACAGAGTTACAGCTTTCCCCTCAAGAAGCCTTTCGCCAAGACAGTTCTTCTGGAATTGGCAAAGTGATATTTGGAAGCCCATAGAGGGCTATGGTGAAAAAGGAAATATCCTCAGATGAAATCTGGAAAGAACTTTTCTGAGAAAGTGCTTAGTGTTCTGTTAACTCATCTCACAGAGTTACATCTGTATTTCGTGGATCTCCTTGCTAGCCTTATTTCTCTGGAATCTTAGAACAGATATTTCGGATCCCTTTGAAGACTAAAGGGCCAAAGGAAATATCCTCCGATAACAAAGAGAAAGAAGCTTCATGAGAAACTTCTTTGTGTTCTGTGAAATCAACTCACAGAGTTACAGCTTTCCCCTCAAGAAGCCTTTCGCTAAGACAGTTCTTGTGGTATTGGCAATGTGATATTTGGAAGCCCATAGAGGGCTATGGTGAAAAAGGAAATATCCTCAGATGAAATCTGGAAAGAAGCTTTCTGAGAAACTGCTTAGTGTTCTGCTAATTCATCTCACAGAGTTACATCTATATTTCGTGGATTTCTTTGCTAGCCTTATTTCTGTGGAATCTGAGAACAGATATTCCGGATCCCTTTGAAGACTATAGGGCCAAAGGAATTATCCTCCGATAACAAAGAGAAAGAAGCTTTCTGAGAAACTTCTTTGTGTTCTGTGAAATCATCTCACAGAGTTACAGCTTTCCCCTCAAGAAGCCTTTCGCTAAGACAGTTCTTGTGGAATTGGCAAAGTGTATTTGGAAGCCCATAGAGGGCTATGGTGAAAAAGGAAATATCTTCAGATGAAATCTGTAAAGAAGCTTTCTGAGAAACGGCTTAGTGTTTTGTTAATTCATCTCACAGAGTTACATATGTATTTTGTGAATCTCTTTGCTAGCCTTATATCTGTGGAATCTGAGAACAGATATTTCGGATCCCTTTGAAGACTATAGGGCCTAAGGAAATATCCTCCGATAACAAAGAGAAAGAAGCTTTCTGAGAAACTTCTTTGTGTTCTGTGAAATCGTCTCACAGAGTTACAGCTTTCCCCTCAAGAAGCCTTTCGCTAAGACAGTTCTTGTGGAATTGGCAAAGTTATATTTGGAAGCCCATAGAGGGCTATGGTGAAAAAGGAAATATCCTCAGATGAAATCTGGAAAGAAGCTTTCTGAGAAACTCCTTAGTGTTCTGTTAATTCATCTCACAGAGTTACATCTGTATTTCGTGGATCTCTTTGCTAGCCTTATTTCTGTGGAATCTGAGAACAGATATTTCGGATCCCTTTGAAGACTATAGGGCCAAAGGAAATATCCTCCGATAACAAAGAGAAAGAAGCTTTCTGAGAAACTTCTTTGTGTTCCGTGAAATCATCTCACAGAGTTACAACTTTCCCCTCAAGAAGCCTTTCGCTAAGACAGTTCTTGTGGAATTGGCAAAGTGATATTTGGAAGCCCTTAGAGGGCTATGGTGAAAAAGGAAATATCCTCAGATGAAATCTGGAAAGAAGCTTTCTCAGAAACTTCTTTGTGTTCTGTGAAATCATCTCACAGAGTTACAGCTCTCCCCTAAAGAAACCTTTCGCTAAGACAGTTCTTGTGGAATTGGAAAAGTGATATTTTGAAGCCCTTAGAGGGCTATGGTGAAAAAGGAAATATCCTCAGATGAAATCTGGAAAGAAGCTTTCTGAGAAACTGCTTAGTGTTCTGTTAATTCATCTCACAGAGTTACATCTGTATTTCGTGGATCTCCTTGCTAGCCTTATTTCTGTGGAATCTAAGAACAGATATTTCGGATCCCTTTGAAGACTATAGGGCCAAAGGAAATATCCTCGGATAACAAAGAGAAAGAAGCTTTTTGAGATACTTCTTTGTGTTCTGTGAAATCATCTCACAGAGTTACAGCTCTGCCTTCAAGAAGCCTTTCGCTAAGACAGTTCTTGTGGAATTGGCAAAGTGATATTTGGAAGCCCATAGAGGGCTATGGTGAAAAAGGAAATATCCTCAGATGAAATCTGGAAAGAAGCTTTCTGAGAAACTGCTTAGTGTTCTGTTAATTCATCTCACAGAGATACATTTGTATTTCGTGGATCCCTTTGCTCGCCTTATTTCTGTGGAATCTGTGAACAGATATTTCGGATCCCTTTGAAGACTATAGGGCCAAAGGAAATATCCTCAGATAACAAAGAGAAAGAAGCTTTTTGAGAAACTTCTTTGTGTTCTGTGAAATCATATCACAGAGTTACAGCTTTCCCCTCAAGAAGCCTTTCGCTAAGACAGTTCTTGTGGAATTGGCAAAGTTATATTTGGAAGCCCATACAGGGCTATGGTGAAAAAGGAAATATCCTCAGATGAATTCTGGAAAGAAGTTTTCTGAGAAACTCCTTAGTGTTCTGTTAATTCATCTCACAGAGTTACATCTCTATTTCGTGGATCTCTTTGCTCGCCTTATTTCTGTGGAATCTGAGAACAGATATTTCGGATCCCTTTGAAGACTATAGGGTCAAAGGAAATATCCTCCGATAACAAAGAGAAAGAAGCTTTCTGACAAACTTCTTTGTGTTCTGTGAAATCATCTCACAGAGTTACAGTTTTCCCCTCAAGAAGCCTTTCGCTAAGACAGATCTTGTGGAATTGGCAAAGTGATATTTGGAAGCCCATAGAGGGCTATGGTGAAAAAGGAAATATCCTCAGATGAAATCTCGAAGGAAGCTTTCTGAGAAACTTCTTTGTGTTCTGTGAAATCATCTCACAGAGTTACAGCTCTCCCCTAAAGAAACCTTTCGCTAAGAGAGTTCTTGTGGAATTGGAAATGTGATATTTTGAAGCCCTTAGAAGGCTATGGTGAAAAAGGAAATATCCTCAGATGAAATCTGGAAAGAAGCTTTCTGAGAAACTGCTTAGTGTTCTGTTAATTCATCTCACAGAGTTACATCTGTATTTCGTGGATCTCCTTGCTAGCCTTATTTCTGTGGAATCTAAGAACAGATATTTCGGATCCCTTTGAAGACTATAGGGTCAAAGGAAATATCCTCCGATAACTAAGAGAAAGAAGCTTTCTGAGAAACTTCTTTGTGTTCTGTGAAATCATCTCACAGAGTTACAGCTTTCCCCTCAAGAAGCCTTTCGCTAAGACAGTTCTTGTGGAATTGGCAAAGTGATATTTGGAGGCCAATAGAGGGCTATGGTGAAAAAGGAAATATCCTCAGATGAAATCTGGAAAGAAGTTTTCTGAGAAACTGCTTAGTGTTCTGTTAATTCATCTCACAGAGTTACATCTGTATTTCGTGGATCACTTTGCTAGCCTTATTTCTGTGGAATCTGAGAACAGATATTTCAGATCCCTTTGAAGACTATAGGGCCAAAGGAAATATCCTCCGATAACAAAGTGAAGGAAGCTTTCTGAGAAACTTCTTTGTTTTCTGTGAAATCGTCTCACAGAGTTACAGCTTTCCCCTCAGGAAGACTTTCGCTAAGACAGTTCTTGTGGAATTGGCAAAGTGATATTTGGAAGCCCATAGAGGGCTCTGGTGAAAAAGGAAATATCCTCAGATGAAATCTGGAAAGAACTTTTCTGAGAAACTGCTTAGTGTTCTGTTAATTCATCTCACACAGTTACATTTGTATTTCGTGAATATCTTTGTTAGCCTTATTTCTCTGGAATCTTAGAACAGATATTTCGGATCGCTTTGAAGACTATAGGGCCAAAGGAAATATCCTCCGATAACAAAGAGAAAGAAGCTTTCTGAGAAACTTCTTTGTGTTCTGGGAAATCATCTCACAGAATTACAGTTTTCCACTCAAGAAGCCTTTCGCTAAGACAGTTCTTGTGGAATTGGCAAACTGATATTTGGAAGCATATAGAAGGCTATGGTGATAAAGGAAATATCCTCAGATGAAATCTGGAAAGAAGCTTTCTGAGAAACTGCTTAGTGTTCTGTTAATTCATCTCACAGAGTTACATTTGTATTTCGTGGATCTCTTTGCTCGCCTTATTTCTGTGGAATCTGAGAACAGATATTTCGGATCCCTTTTAAGACTATAGGGCCAAAGGAAATATCCCCCGATAAGAAAGAGAAAGAAGCTTTCTGAGAAACTTCTTTGTGTTCTGTGAAATCATCACACAGAGTTACAGCTTTCCCCTCAAGAAGCCTTTCGCTAAGACAGTTCTTCTGGAATTGGCAAAGTGATATTTGGAAGCCCATAGAGGGCTATGGTGAAATAGGAAATATCCTCAGATGAAATCTGGAAAGAACTTTTCTGAGAAACTGCTTAGTGTTCTGTTAACTCATCTCACCGAGTTACATCTGTATTTCGTGGATCTCTTTGCTAGCCTTATTTCTGTGGAATCTGAGAACAGAGATTTCGGATCCCTTTGAAGACTATAGGGCCAAAGGAAATATCCTCCGATAACAAAGAGAAAGAAATTTCATGAGAAACTTCTTTGTGTTCTGTGAAATCATCTCACAGAGTTACAGCTTTCCGCTCAAGAAGCCTTTCGCTAAGACAGTTCTTGTGGTATTGGCAAAGTGATATTTGGAAGCCCATAGAAGGCTATGGTGAAAAAGGAAATATCCTCAGATGAAATCTGGAAAGAAGCTTTCTGAGAAACTGCTTAGTGTTCTGCTAATTCATCTCACAGAGTTACATCTGTATTTCGTGGATTTCTTTGATAGCCTTATTTCTGTGGAATCTGAGAACAGATATTCCGGATCCCGTTGAAGACTATAGGGCCAAAGGTAATATCCTCCGATAACAAAGAGAAAGAAGCTTTCTGAGAAAATTCTTTGTGTTCTGTGAAATCATCTCACAGAGTTACAGCTTTCCCCTCAAGAAGCCTTTAGCTAAGACAGTTCTTGTGTAATTGGCAAAGTGTATTTGGAAGCCCATAGAGGGCTATGGTGAAAAAGGAAATATCCTCAGATGAAATCTGTAAAGAAGCTTTCTGAGAAACGGCTTAGTGTTCTGTTAATTCATCTCACAGAGTTACATCTGTATTTTGTGAATCTCTTTGCTAGACTTATATCTGTGGAATCTGAGAACAGATATTTCGGATCCCTTTGAAGACTATAGGGCCAAAGGAAATATCCTCCGATAACAAAGAGAAAGAAGCTTTCTGAGAAACTTCTTTTTGTTCTGTGAAATCGTCTCACAGAGTTACAGCTTTCCCCTCAAGAAGCCTTTCGCTAAGACAGTTCTTGTTGAATTGGCAAAGTGATATTTGGAAGCCCATAGAGGGCTATGGTGAAAAAGGAAATATCCTCAGATGAAATCTGGAAAGAAGCTTTCTGAGAAACTCCTTAGTGTTCTGTTAATTCATCTCACAGAGTTACATCTGTATTTCGTGGATCTCTTTGCTAGCCTTATTTCTGTGGAATCTGAGAACAGATATTTCGGATCCCTTTGAAGACTATATGGCCAAAGGAAATATCCTCCGATACCAAAGAGAAAGAAGCTTTCTGAGAAACTTCTTTGTGTTCTGTGAAATCATCTCACAGAGTTACAGCTTTCTTCTCAAGAAGCCTTTCGCTAAGACAGTTCTTGTCGAAATGGCAAAGTGATATTTGGAAGCCCATAGAGGGCTATGGTGAAAAAGGAAATATGCTCAGATGAAATCTGGAAAGAAGCTTTCTGAGAAACTTCTTTGTGTTCTGTGAAATCATCTCACAGAGTTACAGCTCTCCCCTAAAGAAACCTTTCGCTAAGTCAGTTGTTGTGGAATAGGAAAAGTGATATTTTGAAGCCCTTAGATGGCAATGGTGAAAAAGGAAATATCCTCAGATGAAATCTGGAAAGAAGCTTTCTGAGAAACTGCTTAGTGTTCTGTTAATTCATCTCACAGAGTTACATCTGTATTTCGTGGATCTCCTTGCTAGCCTTATTTCTGTGGAATCTAAGAACAGATATTTCGGATCCCTTTGAAGACTATAGGGTCAAAGGAAATATCCTCCGATAACTAAGAGAAAGAAGCTTTCTGAGAAACTTCTTTGTGTTCTGTGAAATCATCTCACAGAGTTACAGCTTTCCCCTCAAGAAGCCTTTCGCTAAGACAGTTCTTGTGGAATTGGCAAAGTGATATTTTAAGGCCCATAGAGGGCTATGGTGAAAAAGGAAATATCCTCAGATGAAATCTGGAAAGAAGTTTTCTGAGAAACTGCTTAGTGTTCTGTTAATTCATCTCACAGAGTTACATCTGTATTTCGTGGATCACTTTGCTAGCCTTATTTCTGTGGAATCTGAGAACAGATATTTCAGATCCCTTTGAAGACTATAGGGCCAAAGGAAATATCCTCCGATAACAAAGTGAAGGAAGCTTTCTGAGAAACTTCTTTGTTTTCTGTGAAATCGTCTCACAGAGTTACAGCTTTCCCCTCAGGAAGACTTTCGCTAAGACAGTTCTTGTGGAATTGGCAAAGTGATATTTGGAAGCCCATAGAGGGCTCTGGTGAAAAAGGAAATATCCTCAGATGAAATCTGGAAAGAACTTTTCTGAGAAACTGCTTAGTGTTCTGTTAATTCATCTCACACAGTTACATTTGTATTTCGTGAATATCTTTGTTAGCCTTATTTCTCTGGAATCTTAGAACAGATATTTCGGATCGCTTTGAAGACTATAGGGCCAAAGGAAATATCCTCCGATAACAAAGAGAAAGAAGCTTTCTGAGAAACTTCTTTGTGTTCTGTGAAATCATCTCACAGAATTACAGTTTTCCACTCAAGAAGCCTTTCGCTAAGACAGTTCTTGTGGAATTGGCAAACTGATATTTGGAAGCATATAGAAGGCTATGGTGATAAAGGAAATATCCTCAGATGAAATCTGGAAAGAAGCTTTCTGAGAAACTGCTTAGTGTTCTGTTAATTCATCTCACAGAGTTACATTTGTATTTCGTGGATCTCTTTGCTCGCCTTATTTCTGTGGAATCTGAGAACAGATATTTCGGATCCCTTTTAAGACTATAGGGCCAAAGGAAATATCCCCCGATAAGAAAGAGAAAGAAGCTTTCTGAGAAACTTCTTTGTGTTCTGTGAAATCATCACACAGAGTTACAGCTTTCCCCTCAAGAAGCCTTTCGCTAAGACAGTTCTTCTGGAATTGGCAAAGTGATATTTGGAAGCCCATAGAGGGCTATGGTGAAATAGGAAATATCCTCAGATGAAATCTGGAAAGAACTTTTCTGAGAAACTGCTTAGTGTTCTGTTAACTCATCTCATCGAGTTACATCTGTATTTCGTGGATCTCTTTGCTAGCCTTATTTCTGTGGAATCTGAGAACAGATATTTCGGATCCCTTTGAAGACTATAGGGCCAAAGGAAATATCCTCCGATAACAAAGAGAAAGAAATTTCATGAGAAACTTCTTTGTGTTCTGTGAAATCATCTCACAGAGTTACAGCTTTCCCCTCAAGAAGCCTTTCGCTAAGACAGTTCTTGTGGTATTGGCAAAGTGATATTTGGAAGCCCATAGAAGGCTATGGTGAAAAAGGAAATATCCTCAGATGAAATCTGGAAAGAAGCTTTCTGAGAAACTGCTTAGTGTTCTGCTAATTCATCTCACAGAGTTACATCTGTATTTCGTGGATCTCTTTGCTAGCCTTATTTCTGTGGAATCTGAGAACAGATATTTCGGATCCCTTTGAAGACTATAGGGCCAAAGGAAATATCCTCCGATAACAAAGAGAAAGAAGCTTTCTGAGAAACTTCTTTGTGTTCCGTGAAATCATCTCACAGAGTTACAACTTTCCCCTCAAGAAGCCTTTCGCTAAGACAGTTCTTGTGGAATTGGCAAAGTGATATTTGGAAGCCCATAGAGGGCTATGGTGAAAAAGGAAATATCCTCAGATGAAATCTGGAAAGAAGCTTTCTGAGAAACTTCTTTGTGTTCTGTGAAATCATCTCACAGAGTTACAGCTCTCCCCTAAAGAAACCTTTCGCTAAGACAGTTCTTGTGGAATTGGAAAAGTGATATTTTGAAGCCCTTAGAGGGCTATGGTGAAAAAGGAAATATCCTCAGATGAAATCTGGAAAGAAGCTTTCTGAGAAACTGCTTAGTGTTCTGTTAATTCATCTCACAGAGTTACATCTGTATTTCGTGGATCTCCTTGCTAGCCTTATTTCTGTGGAATCTAAGAACAGATATTTCGTATCCCTTTGAAGACTATAGGGCCAAAGGAAATATCCTCGGATAACAAAGAGAAAGAAGCTTTTTGAGATACTTCTTTGTGTTCTGTGAAATCATCTCACAGAGTTACAGCTCTGCCTTCAAGAAGCCTTTCGCTAAGACAGTTCTTGTGGAATTGGCAAAGTGATATTTGGAAGCCCATAGAGGGCTATGGTGAAAAAGGAAATATCCTCAGATGAAATCTGGAAAGAAGCTTTCTGAGAAACTGCTTAGTGTTCTGTTAATTCATCTCACAGAGATACATTTGTATTTCGTGGATCCCTTTGCTCGCCTTATTTCTGTGGAATCTGTGAACAGATATTTCGGATCCCTTTGAAGACTATAGGGCCAAAGGAAATATCCTCAGATAACAAAGAGAAAGAAGCTTTTTGAGAAACTTCTTTGTGTTCTGTGAAATCATATCACAGAGTTACAGCTTTCCCCTCAAGAAGCCTTTCGCTAAGACAGTTCTTGTGGAATTGGCAAAGTTATATTTGGAAGCCCATACAGGGCTATGGTGAAAAAGGAAATATCCTCAGATGAATTCTGGAAAGAAGTTTTCTGAGAAACTCCTTAGTGTTCTGTTAATTCATCTCACAGAGTTACATCTCTATTTCGTGGATCTCTTTGCTCGCCTTATTTCTGTGGAATCTGAGAACAGATATTTCGGATCCCTTTGAAGACTATAGGGTCAAAGGAAATATCCTCCGATAACAAAGAGAAAGAAGCTTTCTGACAAACTTCTTTGTGTTCTGTGAAATCATCTCACAGAGTTACAGTTTTCCCCTCAAGAAGCCTTTCGCTAAGACAGATCTTGTGGAATTGGCAAAGTGATATTTGGAAGCCCATAGAGGGCTATGGTGAAAAAGGAAATATCCTCAGATGAAATCTCGAAGGAAGCTTTCTGAGAAACTTCTTTGTGTTCTGTGAAATCATCTCACAGAGTTACAGCTCTCCCCTAAAGAAACCTTTCGCTAAGAGAGTTCTTGTGGAATTGGAAAAGTGATATTTTGAAGCCCTTAGAAGGCTATGGTGAAAAAGGAAATATCCTCAGATGAAATCTGGAAAGAAGCTTTCTGAGAAACTGCTTAGTGTTCTGTTAATTCATCTCACAGAGTTACATCTGTATTTCGTGGATCTCCTTGCTAGCCTTATTTCTGTGGAATCTAAGAACAGATATTTCGGATCCCTTTGAAGACTATAGGGTCAAAGGAAATATCCTCCGATAACTAAGAGAAAGAAGCTTTCTGAGAAACTTCTTTGTGTTCTGTGAAATCATCTCACAGAGTTACAGCTTTCCCCTCAAGAAGCCTTTCGCTAAGACAGTTCTTGTGGAATTGGCAAAGTGATATTTGGAGGCCCATAGAGGGCTATGGTGAAAAAGGAAATATCCTCAGATGAAATCTGGAAAGAAGTTTTCTGAGAAACTGCTTAGTGTTCTGTTAATTCATCTCACAGAGTTACATCTGTATTTCGTGGATCACTTTGCTAGCCTTATTTCTGTGGAATCTGAGAACAGATATTTCAGATCCCATTGAAGACTATAGGGCCAAAGGAAATATCCTCCGATAACAAAGTGAAGGAAGCTTTCTGAGAAACTTCTTTGTTTTCTGTGAAATCGTCTCACAGAGTTACAGCTTTCCCCTCAGGAAGACTTTCGCTAAGACAGTTCTTGTGGAATTGGCAAAGTGATATTTGGAAGCCCATAGAGGGCTCTGGTGAAAAAGGAAATATCCTCAGATGAAATCTGGAAAGAACTTTTCTGAGAAACTGCTTAGTGTTCTGTTAATTCATCTCACACAGTTACATTTGTATTTCGTGAATATCTTTGTTAGCCTTATTTCTCTGGAATCTTAGAACAGATATTTCGGATCGCTTTGAAGACTATAGGGCCAAAGGAAATATCCTCCGATAACAAAGAGAAAGAAGCTTTCTGAGAAACTTCTTTGTGTTCTGTGAAATCATCTCACAGAATTACAGTTTTCCACTCAAGAAGCCTTTCGCTAAGACAGTTCTTGTGGAATTGGCAAACTGATATTTGGAAGCATATAGAAGGCTATGGTGATAAAGGAAATATCCTCAGATGAAATCTGGAAAGAAGCTTTCTGAGAAACTGCTTAGTGTTCTGTTAATTCATCTCACAGAGTTACATTTGTATTTCGTGGATCTCTTTGCTCGCCTTATTTCTGTGGAATCTGAGAACAGATATTTCGGATCCCTTTGAAGACTATAGGGCCAAAGGAAATATCCCCCGATAAGAAAGAGAAAGAAGCTTTCTGAGAAACTTCTTTGTGTTCTGTGAAATCATCACACAGAGTTACAGCTTTCCCCTCAAGAAGCCTTTCGCTAAGACAGTTCTTCTGGAATTGGCAAAGTGATATTTGGAAGCCCATAGAGGGCTATGGTGAAATAGGAAATATCCTCAGATGAAATCTGGAAAGAACTTTTCTGAGAAACTGCTTAGTGTTCTGTTAACTCATCTCACCGAGTTACATCTGTATTTCGTGGATCTCTTTGCTAGCCTTATTTCTGTGGAATCTGAGAACAGATATTTCGGATCCCTTTGAAGACTATAGGGCCAAAGGAAATATCCTCCGATAACAAAGAGAAAGAAATTTCATGAGAAACTTCTTTGTGTTCTGTGAAATCATCTCACAGAGTTACAGCTTTCCGCTCAAGAAGCCTTTCGCTAAGACAGTTCTTGTGGTATTGGCAAAGTGATATTTGGAAGCCCATAGAAGGCTATGGTGAAAAAGGAAATATCCTCAGATGAAATCTGGAAAGAAGCTTTCTGAGAAACTGCTTAGTGTTCTGCTAATTCATCTCACAGAGTTACATCTGTATTTCGTGGATTTCTTTGATAGCCTTATTTCTGTGGAATCTGAGAACAGATATTCCGGATCCCGTTGAAGACTATAGGGCCAAAGGTAATATCCTCCGATAACAAAGAGAAAGAAGCTTTCTGAGAAAATTCTTTGTGTTCTGTGAAATCATCTCACAGAGTTACAGCTTTCCCCTCAAGAAGCCTTTAGCTAAGACAGTTCTTGTGTAATTGGCAAAGTGTATTTGGAAGCCCATAGAGGGCTATGGTGAAAAAGGAAATATCCTCAGATGAAATCTGTAAAGAAGCTTTCTGAGAAACGGCTTAGTGTTCTGTTAATTCATCTCACAGAGTTACATCTGTATTTTGTGAATCTCTTTGCTAGCCTTATATCTGTGGAATCTGAGAACAGATATTTCGGATCCCTTTGAAGACTATAGGGCCAAAGGAAATATCCTCCGATAACAAAGAGAAAGAAGCTTTCTGAGAAACTTCTTTGTGTTCTGTGAAATCGTCTCACAGAGTTACAGCTTTCCCCTCAAGAAGCCTTTCGCTAAGACAGTTCTTCTTGAATTGGCAAAGTGATATTTGGAAGCCCATAGAGGGCTATGGTGAAAAAGGAAATATCCTCAGATGAAATCTGGAAAGAAGCTTTCTGAGAAACTCCTTAGTGTTCTGTTAATTCATCTCACAGAGTTACATCTGTATTTCGTGGATCTCTTTGCTAGCCTTATTTCTGTGGAATCTGAGAACAGATATTTCGGATCCCTTTGAAGACTATATGGCCAAAGGAAATATCCTCCGATAACAAAGAGAAAGAAGCTTTCTGAGAAACTTCTTTGTGTTCTGTGAAATCATCTCACAGAGTTACAGCTTTCTTCTCAAGAAGCCTTTCGCTAAGACAGTTCTTGTCGAAATGGCAAAGTGATATTTGGAAGCCCATAGAGGGCTATGGTGAAAAAGGAAATATGCTCAGATGAAATCTGGAAAGAAGCTTTCTGAGAAACTTCTTTGTGTTCTGTGAAATCATCTCACAGAGTTACAGCTCTCCCCTAAAGAAACCTTTCGCTAAGTCAGTTGTTGTGGAATAGGAAAAGTGATATTTTGAAGCCCTTAGATGGCTATGGTGAAAAAGGAAATATCCTCAGATGAAATCTGGAAAGAAGCTTTCTGAGAAACTGCTTAGTGTTCTGTTAATTCATCTCACAGAGTTACATCTGTATTTCGTGGATCTCCTTGCTAGCCTTATTTCTGTGGAATCTAAGAACAGATATTTCGGATCCCTTTGAAGACTATAGGGTCAAAGGAAATATCCTCCGATAACTAAGAGAAAGAAGCTTTCTGAGAAACTTCTTTGTGTTCTGTGAAATCATCTCACAGAGTTACAGCTTTCCCCTCAAGAAGCCTTTCGCTAAGACAGTTCTTGTGGAATTGGCAAAGTGATATTTGGAGGCCCATAGAGGGCTATGGTGAAAAAGGAAATATCCTCAGATGAAATCTGGAAAGAAGTTTTCTGAGAAACTGCTTAGTGTTCTGTTAATTCATCTCACAGAGTTACATCTGTATTTCGTGGATCACTTTGCTAGCCTTATTTCTGTGGAATCTGAGAACAGATATTTCAGATCCCTTTGAAGACTATAGGGCCAAAGGAAATATCCTCCGATAACAAAGTGAAGGAAGCTTTCTGAGAAACTTCTTTGTTTTCTGTGAAATCGTCTCACAGAGTTACAGCTTTCCCCTCAGGAAGACTTTCGCTAAGACAGTTCTTGTGGAATTGGCAAAGTGATATTTGGAAGCCTATAGAGGGCTATGGTGAAAAAGGAAATATCCTCAGATGAAATCTGGAAAGAACTTTTCTGAGAAACTGCTTAGTGTTCTGTTAATTCATCTCACAGAGTTACATTTGTATTTCTTGAATATCTTTGTTAGCCTTATTTCTCTGGAATCTTAGAACAGATATTTCGGATCGCTTTGAAAACTATAGGGCCAAAGGAAATATCCTCCGATAACAAAGAGAAAGAAGCTTTCTGAGAAACTTCTTTGTGTTCTGTGAAATCATCTCACAGAATTACAGTTTTCCACTCAAGAAGCCTTTCGCTAAGACAGTTCTTGTGGAATTGGCAAACTGATATTTGGAAGCATATAGAAGGCTATGGTGATAAAGGAAATATCCTCAGATGAAATCTGGAAAGAAGCTTTCTGAGAAACTGCTTAGTGTTCTCTTAATTCATCTCACAGAGTTACATTTGTATTTCGTGGATCTCTTTGCTCGCCTTATTTCTGTGGAATCTGAGAACAGATATTTCGGATCCCTTTTAAGACTATAGGGCCAAAGGAAATATCCCCCGATAAGAAAGAGAAAGAAGCTTTCTGAGAAACTTCTTTGTGTTCTGTGAAATCATCACACAGAGTTACAGCTTTCCCCTCAAGAAGCCTTTCGCTAAGACAGTTCTTCTGGAATTGGCAAAGTGATATTTGGAAGCCCATAGAGGGCTATGGTGAAATAGGAAATATCCTCAGATGAAATCTGGAAAGAACTTTTCTGAGAAACTGCTTAGTGTTCTGTTAACTCATCTCACCGAGTTACATCTGTATTTCGTGGATCTCTTTGCTAGCCTTATTTCTGTGGAATCTGAGAACAGATATTTCGGATCCCTTTGAAGACTATAGGGCCAAAGGAAATATCCTCCGATAACAAAGAGAAAGAAATTTCATGAGAAACTTCTTTGTGTTCTGTGAAATCATCTCACAGAGTTACAGCTTTCCCCTCAAGAAGCCTTTCGCTAAGACAGTTCTTGTGGTATTGGCAAAGTGATATTTGGAAGCCCATAGAAGGCTATGGTGAAAAAGGAAATATCCTCAGATGAAATCTGGAAAGAAGCTTTCTGAGAAACTGCTTAGTGTTCTGCTAATTCATCTCACAGAGTTACATCTGTATTTCGTGGATCTCTTTGCTAGCCTTATTTCTGTGGAATCTGAGAACAGATATTTCGGATCCCTTTGAAGACTATATGGCCAAAGGAAATATCCTCCGATAACAAAGAGAAAGAAGCTTTCTGAGAAACTTCTTTGTGTTCTGTGAAATCATCTCACAGAGTTACAGCTTTCTTCTCAAGAAGCCTTTCGCTAAGACAGTTCTTGTCGAAATGGCAAAGTGATATTTGGAAGCCCATAGAGGGCTATGGTGAAAAAGGAAATATGCTCAGATGAAATCTGGAAAGAAGCTTTCTGAGAAACTTCTTTGTGTTCTGTGAAATCATCTCACAGAGTTACAGCTCTCCCCTAAAGAAACCTTTCGCTAAGTCAGTTGTTGTGGAATAGGAAAAGTGATATTTTGAAGCCCTTAGATGGCTATGGTGAAAAAGGAAATATCCTCAGATGAAATCTGGAAAGAAGCTTTCTGAGAAACTGCTTAGTGTTCTGTTAATTCATCTCACAGAGTTACATCTGTATTTCGTGGATCTCCTTGCTAGCCTTATTTCTGTGGAATCTAAGAACAGATATTTCGGATCCCTTTGAAGACTATAGGGCCAAAGGAAATATCCTCGGATAACAAAGAGAAAGAAGCTTTTTGAGAAACTTCTTTGTGTTCTGTGAAATCATCTCACAGAGTTACAGCTCTGCCTTCAAGAAGCCTTTCGCTAAGACAGTTCTTGTGGAATTGGCAAAGTGATATTTGGAAGCCCATAGAGGGCTATGGTGAAAAAGGAAATATCCTCAGATGAAATCTGGAAAGAAGCTTTCTGAGAAACTGCTTAGTGTTCTGTTAATTCATCTCACAGAGATACATTTGTATTTCGTGGATCCCTTTGCTCGCCTTATTTCTGTGGAATCTGTGAACAGATATTTCGGATCCCTTTGAAGACTATAGGGCCAAAGGAAATATCCTCAGATAACAAAGAGAAAGAAGCTTTTTGAGAAACTTCTTTGTGTTCTGTGAAATCATATCACAGAGTTACAGCTTTCCCCTCAAGAAGCCTTTCGCTAAGACAGTTCTTGTGGAATTGGCAAAGTTATATTTGGAAGCCCATACAGGGCTATGGTGAAAAAGGAAATATCCTCAGATGAAATCTGGAAAGAAGTTTTCTGAGAAACTGCTTAGTGTTCTGTTAATTCATCTCACAGAGTTACATCTGTATTTCGTGGATCTCTTTGCTAGCCTTATTTCTGTGGAATCTGAGAAAAGATATTTCAGATCCCTTTGAAGACTATAGGGACAAAGGAAATATCCTCCGATAACAAAGTGAAGGAAGCTTTCTGAGAAACTTCTTTGTTTTCTGTGAAATCGTCTCACAGAGTTACAGCTTTCCCCTCAGGAAGACTTTCGCTAAGACAGTTCTTGTGGAATTGGCAAAGTGATATTTGGAAGCCCATAGAGGGCTCTGGTGAAAAAGGAAATATCCTCAGATGAAATCTGGAAAGAACTTTTCTGAGAAACTGCTTAGTGTTCTGTTAATTCATCTCACAGAGTTACATTTGTATTTCGTGAATCTCTTTGTTAGCCTTATTTCTCTGGAATCTTAGAACAGATATTTCGGATCGCTTTGAAGACTATAGGGCCAAAGGAAATATCCTCCGATAACAAAGAGAAAGAAGCTTTCTGAGAAACTTCTTTGTGTTCTGTGAAATCATCTCACAGAATTACAGTTTTCCACTCAAGAAGCCTTTCGCTAAGACAGTTCTTGTGGAATTGGCAAACTGATATTTGGAAGCATATAGAAGGCTATGGTGATAAAGGAAATATCCTCAGATGAAATCTGGAAAGAAGCTTTCTGAGAAACTGCTTAGTGTTCTGTTAATTCATCTCACAGAGTTACATTTGTATTTCGTGGATCTCTTTGCTCGCCTTATTTCTGTGGAATCTGAGAACAGATATTTCGGATCCCTTTTAAGACTATAGGGCCAAAGGAAATATCCCCCGATAAGAAAGAGAAAGAAGCTTTCTGAGAAACTTCTTTGTGTTCTGTGAAATCATCACACAGAGTTACAGCTTTCCCCTCAAGAAGCCTTTCGCTAAGACAGTTCTTGTGGAATTGGCAAAGTGATATTTGGAAGCCCATAGAGGGCTATGGTGAAAAAGGAAATATCCTCAGATGAAATCTGGAAAGAAGTTTTCTGAGAAACCGATTAGTGTTCTGTTAATCCATCTCACAGAGTTACATCTGTATTTCGTGGATCTCTTTGCTAGCCTTATTTCTGTGGAATCTGAGAACAGATATTTCGGATCCCTTTGAAGACTATAGGGCCAAAGGAAATATCCTCCGATAACAAAGAGAAAGCAGCTTTCTGAGAAACTTCTTTGTGTTCTGTGAAATCATCTCACTGAGTTACAGCTTTCCCCTCAAGAAGCCTTTCGCTAAGACAGTTCTTGCGGAATTGGCAAAGTTATATTTGGAAGCCCATAGAGGGCTATTTTGAAAAAGGAAATATCCTCAGAAGAAATCTGGAAAGAAGCTTTCAGAGAAACTGCTTAGTGTTCTGTTAATTCATCTCACAGAGTTACATCTGTATTTCGTGGATCTCTTTGCTAGCCTTATTTCTGTGGAATCTGAGAACAGATATTCCGGATCCCTTTGAAGACTATAGGGCCAAAGGAAATATCCTCAGATAACAAAGAGAAAGAAGCCTTCTGAGAAACTTCTTTGTGTTCTGTGAAATCATCTGACAGAGTTACAGCTTTCCCCTCAAGAAGCCTTTCACTAAGACAGTTCTTGTGGAATTGGCAAAGTGATATTTGGAAGCCCATAGAGGGCTATGGTGAAAAAGGAAATATCCTCAGATGAAATCTGGAAAGAAGCTTTCTGAGAAACTGCTCAGTGTTCTGTTAATTCATCTCAAGGAGTTACATCTGTATTTCGTGGATCTCTTTGCTAGCCTTATTTCTGTGGAATCTGAGAACAGATATTTCGGATCCCTTTGAAGACTATAGGGCCAAAGGAAATATCCTCCTATAACAAAGAGAAAGAAGCTTTCTGAGAAACTTCTTTGCGTTCTGTGAAATCATCTCATAGAGTTACAGTTTTCCCCTCAAGAAGCCTTTCGCTAAGACAGTTATTGTGGAATTGGCAAAGTGACATTTGGAAGCCCATAGAGGGCTATGGTGAAAAAGGAAATATCCTCAGATGAAATCTGGAAAGAAGCTTTCTGAGAAACTGCTTAGTGTTCTGTTAATTCATCTCACAGAGTTACATCTGTATTTCGTGCATCTCTTTGCTAGCGTTATTTCTGTGGAATCTGAGAACAGATGTTTCGTATCCCTTTGAAGACTATAGGGCCAAAGGAAATATCCTCCGATAACGAAGAGAAAGAAGCTTTCTGAGAAACTTCTTTGTGTTCTGTGAAATCATCTCACAGAGTTACAGCTTTCCCCTCAAGAAGCCTTTCGCTAAGACAGTTCTTGTGGAATTGGCAGCGTGACATTTTGAAGCTCATAGAGGGCTATGTTGAAAAAGGAAATATCCTCAGATGAAATCTGGAAAAAAGCTTTCTGAGAAACTGCTTAGTGTTCTGTTAATTCATCTCACAGAGTTACATCTGTATTTCGTGGATCTCTTTGCTAGCCCAATTTCTGTGGAATCTGAGAACAGATATTTCGGATCCCTTTGAAAACTATAGGGCCAAAGGAAATATCCTCCGATAAGAAAGAGAAAGAAGCTTTCTGAGAAACTTCTTTGCGTTCTGTAAAATCATCTCATAGAGTTACAGCTTTCCCCTCAAGAAGCTTTTCGCTAAGACAGTTATTGTGGAATTGGCAAAGTGACATTTGGAAGCCCATAGAGGGCTATGGTGAAAAAGGAAATATCCTCAGATGAAATCTGGAAAGAAGCTTTCTGAGAAACTGCTTAGTGTTCTGTTAATTCATCTCACAGAGTTACATCTGTATTTCGTGGATCTCTTAGCTAGCCTTATTTCTGTGGAATCTGAGAACAGATATTTCGGATCCCTTTGAAGACTATAGGGCCAAAGGAAATATCCTCCGATAAAAAAGAGAAAGAAGCTTTCTGAGAAACTTCTTTGCGTTCTGTGAAATCATCTCACAGAGTTACAGCTTTCCCCTCAAGAAGCCTTTCGCTAAGACACTTCTTGTGGAATTGGCAGAGTGAAATTTTGAAGCCCATAGAGGGCTATGTTGAAAAAGGAAATATCCTGAGATCAAATCTGGAAAGAAGCTTTCTGAGAAACTGCTTAGTGTTCTGTTAATTCATCTCACAGAGTTACATCTGTATTTCGTGGATCTCTTTGCTCGCCTTATTTCTGTGTCATCTGAGAACAGATATTTCGGATCACTTTGAAGAGTAAAAGGCTAAAGGAAATATCCTCCGATCACAGAGAGAAAGAAGCTTTCTGAGAAACTTCTTTGTGTTCTGTGAAATCATCTGACAGAGTTACAGCTTTCCCTTCAAGAAGCCTTTCGCTAAGACAGTTCTTGTGGAATTGGAAAAGTGATATTTGGAAGCCCATAGAGGGCTATGGTGAAAAAGGAAATATCCTCAGATGAAATCTGGAAAGAAGCTTTCTGAGAAACTGCTTAGTGTTCTGTTAATTCATCTCACAGAGTTACATCTGTATTTCGTGGATCTCTTTGCTAGCCTTATTTCTGTGGATTCTGAGAACAGATATTTCGGATCCCTTTGAAGACTATAGAGCCAAAGGAATTATCCTCCGATATTAAAGAGAAGGAAGCTCTCTGAGAAACTTCTTTGTGTTCTGTGAAATCATCTCACAGAGTTATAGCTTTCCCCTCAAGAAGCCTTTCGCTAAGACAGTTCTTGCGGAATTGGCAAAGTGATATTTGGAAGCCCATAGAGGGCTATGGTGAAAAAGGAAATATCCTCAGATGAAATCTGGAAAGAAGCTTTCTGAGAAACTGCTTAGTGTTCTGTTAATTCATCTCACCGAGTTACATCTGTATTTCGTGGATCTCTTTGCTAGCCTTATTTCTGTGGAATCTGAGAACAGATATTTCGGATCACTTTGAAGACTATAGGGCCAAAGGAAATATCCTCCGATAACAAAGAGAAAGAAGCTTTCTGAGAAACTTCCTTATGTTCTGTGAAATCATCTCACAGAGTTACAGCTTTCCCCTTAAGAAGCCTTTAACTAAGACAGTTCTTGTGGAATTGGCAAAGTGATATTTCGGAGCCCATAGAGGGCTATGGTGAAAAAGGAAATATCCTCAGATGAAATCTGGAAAGAAGCTTTTTGAGAAACTGCTTAGTGTTCTGTTAATTCATCTCACAGAGTTACATCTCTATTTCGTGGATCTCTTTGCTAGCCTTATTTCTGTGAAATCTGAGAACAGATATTTCGGATCGTTTGAAGACTATAGGGCCAAAGGAAATATCCTCCGATAACAAAGAGAAAGAAGCTTTCTGAGAAACTTCTTTGTGTTCTGTGAAATCAACTCACAGAGTTACAGCTTTCCCCTCAAGAAGCCTTTCGCTTAGAGAGTTCTTGTGGAATTGGCAAAGTGATATTCGGAAGCCCATAGAGGGCTATGGTGAAAAAGGAAATATCCTCAGATGAAATCTGGAAAGAAGCTTTCTGAGAAACTGCTTAGTGTTCTGTTAATTCATCTCACGGAGTTACATCTGTATTTCGTGGATCTCTTTGCTAGCCTTATTTCTGTGGAATCTGAGAACAGATATTTCGGATCCCTTTGAAGACTATAGGGCCAAAGGAAATATCCTCCGATAACAAAGAGAAAGAAGCTTTCTGAGAAACTTCTTTGTGTTCTGTGAAATCATCTCACAGAGTTACAGCTTTCCCCTCAAGAAGCCTTTCGCTAAGGCAGTTCTTGTGGAATTGGCAAAGTGATATTCGGAAGCCCATAGAGGGCTATGGTGAAAAAGGAAATATCCTCAGATGAAATCTGGAAAGAAGCTTTCTGAGAAACTGCTTAGTGTTCTGTTAATTCATCTCACGGAGTTACATCTGTATTTCGTGGATCTCTTTGCTAGCCTTATTTCTGTGGAATCTGAGAACAGATATTTCGGATCCCTTTGAAGACTATAGGGCCAAAGGAAATATCCTCCGATAACAAAGAGAAAGAAGCTTTCTGAGAAACTTCTTTGTGTTCTGTGAAATCATCTCACAGAGTTACAGCTTTCCCCTCAAGAAGCCTTTCGCTAAGGCAGTTCTTGTGGAATTGGCAAAGTGATATTTGGAAGCCCTTAGAGGGCTATGGTGAAAAAGGAAATATCCTCAGATGAAATCTGGAAAGAAGCTTTCTGAGAAACTGCTTAGTGTACTGTTAATTCATCTCACAGAGTTACATCTGTATTTCGTGGATCTCTTTGCTAGCCTTATTTCTGTGGAATCTGAGAACAGATATTTCGGATCCCTTTGAAGACTATAGGGCCAAAGGAAATATCCTCCGATAACAAAGAGAAAGAAGCTTTTTGAGAAACTTCTTTGTGTTCTGTGAAATCATCTCACAGAGTTACAGCTTTCCCCTGAAGAAGCCTTTTGCTAAGAGAGTTCTTGTGGAATTGGCAAAGTGATATTCGGAAGCCCATAGAGGGCTATGGTGAAAAAGGAAGTATCCTCAGATGAAATCTGGAAAGAAGCTTTCTGAGAAACTGCTTAGTGTTCTGTTAATTCATCTCACAGAGTTACATCTGTATTTCGTGGATCTCTTTGCTCGCCTTATTTCTGTGGAATCTGAGAACAGATATTTCGGATCCCTTTGAAGACTATAGGGCCTAAGGAAATATCCTCCGATAACAAAGAGAAAGAAGCTTTCTGAGAAACTTCTTTGTGTTCTGTGAAATCGTCTCACAGAGTTACAGCTTTCCCCTCAAGAAGACTTTCGCTAAGACAGTTCTTGTGGAATTGGCATAGTGATATTTGGAAGCCCTTAGAGGGCTATGGTGAAAAAGGAAATATCCTCAGATGAAATCTGGAAAGAAGTTTTCTGAGAAACTGCTTAGTGTTCTGTTAATTCATCTCACAGAGTTACATCTGTATTTCGTGGATCTCTTTGCTAGGCTTATTTCTGTGGAATCTGAGAACAGATATTTCGGATCCCTTTGAAGACTATAGGGCCAAAGTTAATATACTCCGATAACAAAGAGAAAGAAGCTTTCTGAGAAACTTCTTTGTGTTCTGGGAAGTTGTATCACAGAGTTACAGCTTTCCCCTCAAGAAGCCTTTCGCTAAGACAGTTCTTGTGGAATTGGCAAAGTGATATTTGGAAGCCCATAGAGGGCTACGGTGATAAAGGAAATATCCTCAGATGAAATCTGGAAAGAAGCTTTCTGAGAAACCGCTTAGTGTTCTGTTAATTCATCTCACAGAGTTACATCTGTATTTCGTGGATCTCTTTGCTAGCCTTATTTCTGTGGAATCTGAGAACAGATATTTCGGATCCCTTTAAAGAATATAGGGCCAAAGGAAATATCCTCCGATAACAAAGAGAAAGAAGCTTTCTGAGAACCTTCTTTGTGTTCTGTGAAATCATCTCACAGAGTTACAGCTTTCCCCTCAAGAAGCCTTTCGCTAAGACAGATCTTGTGTAATTGGCAAAGTGATATTTGGAAGCCCATAGAGGGCTATGGTGAAAAAGGAAATATCCTCAGATGAAATCTGGAAGGAAGCTTTCTGAGAAACTTCTCTGTGTTCTGTGAAATCATCTCACAGAGTTACAGCTCTCCCCTAAAGAAACCTTTCGCTAAGAGAGTTCTTGTGGAATTGGGAAAGTGATATTTTGAAGCCCTTAGAAGGCTATGGTGAAAAAGGAAATATCCTCAGATGAAATCTGGAAAGAAGCTTTCTGATAAACTGCTTAGTGTTCTGTTAATTCATCTCACAGAGTTACATCTGTATTTCGTGGATCTCCTTGCTAGCCTTATTTCTGTGGAATCTAAGAACAGATATTTCGGATCCCTTTGAAGACTATAGGGCCAAGGGAAATATCCTCGGATAACAAAGAGAAAGAAGCTTTCTGAGAAACTTCTTTGTGTTCTGTGAAATCATCTCACAGAGTTACAGCTTTCCCCTCAAGAAGCCTTTCGCTAAGACAGTTCTTGTGGAATTGGCAAAGTGATATTTGGAGGCCCATAGAGGGCTATGGTGAAAAAGGAAATATCCTCAGATGAAATCTGGAAAGAAGATTTCTGAGAAACTGCTTAGTGTTCTGTTAATTCATCTCACAGAGTTACATCTGTATTTCGTGGATCTCTTTGCTAGCCTTATTTCTGTGGAATCTGAGAACAGATATTTCAGATCCCTTTGAAGACTATAGGGCCAAAGGAAATATCCTCCGATAACAAAGAGAAAGAAGCTTTCTGAGAAACTTCTTTGTTTTCTGTGAAATCGTCTCACAGAGTTACAGCTTTCCCCTCAGGAAGACTTTCGCTAAGACAGTTCTTGTGGAATTGGCAAAGTGATATTTGGAAGCCCATAGAGGGCTATGGTGAAAAAGGAAATATCCTCAGATGAAATCTGGAAAGAACTTTTCTGAGAAACTGCTTAGTGTTCTGTTAACTCATCTCACAGAGTTACATCTGTATTTCGTGGATCTCCTTGCTAGCCTTATTTCTCTGGAATCTTAGAACAGATATTTCGGATCCCTTTGAAGACTAAAGGGCCAAAGGAAATATCCTCCGATAACAAAGAGAAAGAAGCTTCATGAGAAACTTCTTTGTGTTCTGTGAAATCAACTCACAGAGTTACAGCTTTCCCCTCAAGAAGCCTTTCGCTAAGACAGTTCTTGTGGTATTGGCAATGTGATATTTGGAAGCCCATAGAGGGCTATGGTGAAAAAGGAAATATCCTCAGATGAAATCTGGAAAGAAGCTTTCTGAGAAACTGCTTAGTGTTCTGCTAATTCATCTCACAGAGTTACATCTATATTTCGTGGATTTCTTTGCTAGCCTTATTTCTGTGGAATCTGAGAAAAGATATTCCGGATCCCTTTGAAGACTATAGGGCCAAAGGAATTATCCTCCGATAACAAAGAGAAAGAAGCTTTCTGAGAAACTTCTTTGTGTTCTGTGAAATCATCTCACAGAGTTACAGCTTTCCCCTCAAGAAGCCTTTCGCTAAGACAGTTCTTGTGGAATTGGCAAAGTGTATTTGGAAGCCCATAGAGGGCTATGGTGAAAAAGGAAATATCTTCAGATGAAATCTGTAAAGAAGCTTTCTGAGAAACGGCTTAGTGTTTTGTTAATTCATCTCACAGAGTTACATCTGTATTTTGTGAATCTCTTTGCTAGCCTTATATCTGTGGAATCTGAGAACAGATATTTCGGATCCCTTTGAAGACTATAGGGCCAAAGGAAACATCCTCCGATAACAAAGAGAAAGAAGCTTTCTGAGAAACTTCTTTGTGTTCTGTGAAATCGTCTCACAGAGTTACAGCTTTCCCCTCAAGAAGCCTTTCGCTAAGACAGTTCTTGTGGAATTGGCAAAGTTATATTTGGAAGCCCATAGAGGGCTATGGTGAAAAAGGAAATATCCTCAGATGAAATCTGGAAAGAAGCTTTCTGAGAAACTCCTTAGTGTTCTGTTAATTCATCTCACAGAGTTACATCTGTATTTCGTGGATCTCTTTGCTAGCCTTATTTCTGTGGAATCTGAGAACAGATATTTCGGATCCCTTTGAAGACTATAGGGCCAAAGGAAATATCCTCCGATAACAAAGAGAAAGAAGCTTTCTGAGAAACTTCTTTGTGTTCCGTGAAATCATCTCACAGAGTTACAACTTTCCCCTCAAGAAGCCTTTCGCTAAGACAGTTCTTGTGGAATTGGCAAAGTGATATTTGGAAGCCCATAGAGGGCTATGGTGAAAAAGGAAATATCCTCAGATGAAATCTGGAAAGAAGTTTTCTGAGAAACTGCTTAGTGTTCTGTTAATTCATCTCACAGAGTTACATCTGTATTTCGTGGATCTCTTTGCTAGCCTTATTTCTGTGGAATCTGAGAACAGATATTTCGGATCCCTTTGAAGACTATAGGGCCAAAGTTAATATACTCCGATAACAAAGAGAAAGAAGCTTTCTGAGAAACTTCTTTGTGTTCTGGGAAGTTGTATCACAGAGTTACAGCTTTCCCCTCAAGAAGCCTTTCGCTAAGACAGTTCTTGTGGAATTGGCAAAGTGATATTTGGAAGCCCATAGAGGGCTACGGTGATAAAGGAAATATCCTCAGATGAAATCTGGAAAGAAGCTTTCTGATAAACTGCTTAGTGTTCTGTTAATTCATCTCACAGAGTTACATCTGTATTTCGTGGATCTCCTTGCTAGCCTTATTTCTGTGGAATCTAAGAACAGATATTTCGGATCCCTTTGAAGACTATAGGGCCAAGGGAAATATCCTCGGATAACAAAGAGAAAGAAGCTTTCTGAGAAACTTCTTTGTGTTCTGTGAAATCATCTCACAGAGTTACAGCTTTCCCCTCAAGAAGCCTTTCGCTAAGACAGTTCTTGTGGAATTGGCAAAGTGATATTTGGAGGCCCATAGAGGGCTATGGTGAAAAAGGAAATATCCTCAGATGAAATCTGGAAAGAAGATTTCTGAGAAACTGCTTAGTGTTCTGTTAATTCATCTCACAGAGTTACATCTGTATTTCGTGGATCTCTTTGCTAGCCTTATTTCTGTGGAATCTGAGAACAGATATTTCAGATCCCTTTGATGACTATAGGGCCAAAGGAAATATCCTCCGATAACAAAGAGAAAGAAGCTTTCTGAGAAACTTCTTTGTTTTCTGTGAAATCGTCTCACAGAGTTACAGCTTTCCCCTCAGGAAGACTTTCGCTAAGACAGTTCTTGTGGAATTGGCAAAGTGATATTTGGAAGCCCATAGAGGGCTATGGTGAAAAAGGAAATATCCTCAGATGAAATCTGGAAAGAACTTTTCTGAGAAACTGCTTAGTGTTCTGTTAACTCATCTCACAGAGTTACATCTGTATTTCGTGGATCTCCTTGCTAGCCTTATTTCTCTGGAATCTTAGAACAGATATTTCGGATCCCTTTGAAGACTAAAGGGCCAAAGGAAATATCCTCCGATAACAAAGAGAAAGAAGCTTCATGAGAAACTTCTTTGTGTTCTGTGAAATCAACTCACAGAGTTACAGCTTTCCCCTCAAGAAGCCTTTCGCTAAGACAGTTCTTGTGGTATTGGCAATGTGATATTTGGAAGCCCATAGAGGGCTATGGTGAAAAAGGAAATATCCTCAGATGAAATCTGGAAAGAAGCTTTCTGAGAAACTGCTTAGTGTTCTGCTAATTCATCTCACAGAGTTACATCTATATTTCGTGGATTTCTTTGCTAGCCTTATTTCTGTGGAATCTGAGAACAGATATTCCGGATCCCTTTGAAGACTATAGGGCCAAAGGAATTATCCTCCGATAACAAAGAGAAAGAAGCTTTCTGAGAAACTTCTTTGTGTTCTGTGAAATCATCTCACAGAGTTACAGCTTTCCCCTCAAGAAGCCTTTCGCTAAGACAGTTCTTGTGGAATTGGCAAAGTGTATTTGGAAGCCCATAGAGGGCTATGGTGAAAAAGGAAATATCTTCAGATGAAATCTGTAAAGAAGCTTTCTGAGAAACGGCTTAGTGTTTTGTTAATTCATCTCACAGAGTTACATCTGTATTTTGTGAATCTCTTTGCTAGCCTTATATCTGTGGAATCTGAGAACAGATATTTCGGATCCCTTTGAAGACTATAGGGCCAAAGGAAATATCCTCCGATAACAAAGAGAAAGAAGCTTTCTGAGAAACTTCTTTGTGTTCTGTGAAATCGTCTCACAGAGTTACAGCTTTCCCCTCAAGAAGCCTTTCGCTAAGACAGTTCTTGTGGAATTGGCAAAGTTATATTTGGAAGCCCATAGAGGGCTATGGTGAAAAAGGAAATATCCTCAGATGAAATCTGGAAAGAAGCTTTCTGAGAAACTCCTTAGTGTTCTGTTAATTCATCTCACAGAGTTACATCTGTATTTCGTGGATCTCTTTGCTAGCCTTATTTCTGTGGAATCTGAGAACAGATATTTCGGATCCCTTTGAAGACTATAGGGCCAAAGGAAATATCCTCCGATAACAAAGAGAAAGAAGCTTTCTGAGAAACTTCTTTGTGTTCCGTGAAATCATCTCACAGAGTTACAACTTTCCCCTCAAGAAGCCTTTCGCTAAGACAGTTCTTGTGGAATTGGCAAAGTGATATTTGGAAGCCCATAGAGGGCTATGGTGAAAAAGGAAATATCCTCAGATGAAATCTGGAAAGAAGCTTTCTGAGAAACTTCTTTGTGTTCTGTGAAATCATCTCACAGAGTTACAGCTCTCCCCTAAAGAAACCTTTCGCTAAGACAGTTCTTGTGGAATTGGAAAAGTGATATTTTGAAGCCCTTAGAGGGCTATGGTGAAAAAGGAAATATCCTCAGATGAAATCTGGAAAGAAGCTTTCTGAGAAACTGCTTAGTGTTCTGTTAATTCATCTCACAGAGTTACATCTGTATTTCGTGGATCTCCTTGCTAGCCTTATTTCTGTGGAATCTAAGAACAGATATTTCGGATCCCTTTGAAGACTATAGGGCCAAAGGAAATATCCTCGGATAACAAAGAGAAAGAAGCTTTTTGAGATACTTCTTTGTGTTCTGTGAAATCATCTCACAGAGTTACAGCTCTGCCTTCAAGAAGCCTTTCGCTAAGACAGTTCTTGTGGAATTGGCAAAGTGATATTTGGAAGCCCATAGAGGGCTATGGTGAAAAAGGAAATATCCTCAGATGAAATCTGGAAAGAAGCTTTCTGAGAAACTGCTTAGTGTTCTGTTAATTCATCTCACAGAGATACATTTGTATTTCGTGGATCCCTTTGCTCGCCTTATTTCTGTGGAATCTGTGAACAGATATTTCGGATCCCTTTGAAGACTATAGGGCCAAAGGAAATATCCTCAGATAACAAAGAGAAAGAAGCTTTTTGAGAAACTTCTTTGTGTTCTGTGAAATCATATCACAGAGTTACAGCTTTCCCCTCAAGAAGCCTTTCGCTAAGACAGTTCTTGTGGAATTGGCAAAGTTATATTTGGAAGCCCATACAGGGCTATGGTGAAAAAGGAAATATCCTCAGATGAATTCTGGAAAGAAGTTTTCTGAGAAACTCCTTAGTGTTCTGTTAATTCATCTCACAGAGTTACATCTCTATTTCGTGGATCTCTTTGCTCGCCTTATTTCTGTGGAATCTGAGAACAGATATTTCGGATCCCTTTGAAGACTATAGGGTCAAAGGAAATATCCTCCGATAACAAAGAGAAAGAAGCTTTCTGACAAACTTCTTTGTGTTCTGTGAAATCATCTCACAGAGTTACAGTTTTCCCCTCAAGAAGCCTTTCGCTAAGACAGATCTTGTGGAATTGGCAAAGTGATATTTGGAAGCCCATAGAGGGCTATGGTGAAAAAGGAAATATCCTCAGGTGAAATCTCGAAGGAAGCTTTCTG
This sequence comes from Macaca nemestrina, assembly GCF_043159975.1. Taxonomy (NCBI): domain Eukaryota; kingdom Metazoa; phylum Chordata; class Mammalia; order Primates; family Cercopithecidae; genus Macaca; species Macaca nemestrina. The sequence goes on along the minus strand of NC_092127.1, from coordinate 107,185,956 downwards.
AGAAACTTCTTTGTGTTCTGTGAAATCATCTCACAGAGTTACAGCTCTCCCCTAAAGAAACCTTTCGCTAAGAGAGTTCTTGTGGAATTGGAAAAGTGATATTTTGAAGCCCTTAGAAGGCTATGGTGAAAAAGGAAATATCCTCAGATGAAATCTGGAAAGAAGCTTTCTGAGAAACTGCTTAGTGTTCTGTTAATTCATCTCACAGAGTTACATCTGTATTTCGTGGATCTCCTTGCTAGCCTTATTTCTGTGGAATCTAAGAACAGATATTTCGGATCCCTTTGAAGACTATAGGGTCAAAGGAAATATCCTCCGATAACTAAGAGAAAGAAGCTTTCTGAGAAACTTCTTTGTGTTCTGTGAAATCATCTCACAGAGTTACAGCTTTCCCCTCAAGAAGCCTTTCGCTAAGACAGTTCTTGTGGAATTGGCAAAGTGATATTTGGAGGCCCATAGAGGGCTATGGTGAAAAAGGAAATATCCTCAGATGAAATCTGGAAAGAAGTTTTCTGAGAAACTGCTTAGTGTTCTGTTAATTCATCTCACAGAGTTACATCTGTATTTCGTGGATCACTTTGCTAGCCTTATTTCTGTGGAATCTGAGAACAGATATTTCAGATCCCTTTGAAGACTATAGGGCCAAAGGAAATATCCTCCGATAACAAAGTGAAGGAAGCTTTCTGAGAAACTTCTTTGTTTTCTGTGAAATCGTCTCACAGAGTTACAGCTTTCCCCTCAGGAAGACTTTCGCTAAGACAGTTCTTGTGGAATTGGCAAAGTGATATTTGGAAGCCCATAGAGGGCTCTGGTGAAAAAGGAAATATCCTCAGATGAAATCTGGAAAGAACTTTTCTGAGAAACTGCTTAGTGTTCTGTTAATTCATCTCACACAGTTACATTTGTATTTCGTGAATATCTTTGTTAGCCTTATTTCTCTGGAATCTTAGAACAGATATTTCGGATCGCTTTGAAGACTATAGGGCCAAAGGAAATATCCTCCGATAACAAAGAGAAAGAAGCTTTCTGAGAAACTTCTTTGTGTTCTGTGAAATCATCTCACAGAATTACAGTTTTCCACTCAAGAAGCCTTTCGCTAAGACAGTTCTTGTGGAATTGGCAAACTGATATTTGGAAGCATATAGAAGGCTATGGTGATAAAGGAAATATCCTCAGATGAAATCTGGAAAGAAGCTTTCTGAGAAACTGCTTAGTGTTCTGTTAATTCATCTCACAGAGTTACATTTGTATTTCGTGGATCTCTTTGCTCGCCTTATTTCTGTGGAATCTGAGAACAGATATTTCGGATCCCTTTGAAGACTATAGGGCCAAAGGAAATATCCCCCGATAAGAAAGAGAAAGAAGCTTTCTGAGAAACTTCTTTGTGTTCTGTGAAATCATCACACAGAGTTACAGCTTTCCCCTCAAGAAGCCTTTCGCTAAGACAGTTCTTCTGGAATTGGCAAAGTGATATTTGGAAGCCCATAGAGGGCTATGGTGAAATAGGAAATATCCTCAGATGAAATCTGGAAAGAACTTTTCTGAGAAACTGCTTAGTGTTCTGTTAACTCATCTCACCGAGTTACATCTGTATTTCGTGGATCTCTTTGCTAGCCTTATTTCTGTGGAATCTGAGAACAGATATTTCGGATCCCTTTGAAGACTATAGGGCCAAAGGAAATATCCTCCGATAAAAAGAGAAAGAAATTTCATGAGAAACTTCTTTGTGTTCTGTGAAATCATCTCACAGAGTTACAGCTTTCCGCTCAAGAAGCCTTTCGCTAAGACAGTTCTTGTGGTATTGGCAAAGTGATATTTGGAAGCCCATAGAAGGCTATGGTGAAAAAGGAAATATCCTCAGATGAAATCTGGAAAGAAGCTTTCTGAGAAACTGCTTAGTGTTCTGCTAATTCATCTCACAGAGTTACATCTGTATTTCGTGGATTTCTTTGATAGCCTTATTTCTGTGGAATCTGAGAACAGATATTCCGGATCCCGTTGAAGACTATAGGGCCAAAGGTAATATCCTCCGATAACAAAGAGAAAGAAGCTTTCTGAGAAAATTCTTTGTGTTCTGTGAAATCATCTCACAGAGTTACAGCTTTCCCCTCAAGAAGCCTTTAGCTAAGACAGTTCTTGTGTAATTGGCAAAGTGTATTTGGAAGCCCATAGAGGGCTATGGTGAAAAAGGAAATATCCTCAGATGAAATCTGTAAAGAAGCTTTCTGAGAAACGGCTTAGTGTTCTGTTAATTCATCTCACAGAGTTACATCTGTATTTTGTGAATCTCTTTGCTAGCCTTATATCTGTGGAATCTGAGAACAGATATTTCGGATCCCTTTGAAGACTATAGGGCCAAAGGAAATATCCTCCGATAACAAAGAGAAAGAAGCTTTCTGAGAAACTTCTTTGTGTTCTGTGAAATCGTCTCACAGAGTTACAGCTTTCCCCTCAAGAAGCCTTTCGCTAAGACAGTTCTTGTTGAATTGGCAAAGTGATATTTGGAAGCCCATAGAGGGCTATGGTGAAAAAGGAAATATCCTCAGATGAAATCTGGAAAGAAGCTTTCTGAGAAACTCCTTAGTGTTCTGTTAATTCATCTCACAGAGTTACATCTGTATTTCGTGGATCTCTTTGCTAGCCTTATTTCTGTGGAATCTGAGAACAGATATTTCGGATCACTTTGAAGACTATATGGCCAAAGGAAATATCCTCCGATAACAAAGAGAAAGAAGCTTTCTGAGAAACTTCTTTGTGTTCTGTGAAATCATCTCACAGAGTTACAGCTTTCTTCTCAAGAAGCCTTTCGCTAAGACAGTTCTTGTCGAAATGGCAAAGTGATATTTGGAAGCCCATAGAGGGCTATGGTGAAAAAGGAAATATGCTCAGATGAAATCTGGAAAGAAGCTTTCTGAGAAACTTCTTTGTGTTCTGTGAAATCATCTCACAGAGTTACAGCTCTCCCCTAAAGAAACCTTTCGCTAAGTCAGTTGTTGTGGAATAGGAAAAGTGATATTTTGAAGCCCTTAGATGGCTATGGTGAAAAAGGAAATATCCTCAGATGAAATCTGGAAAGAAGCTTTCTGAGAAACTGCTTAGTGTTCTGTTAATTCATCTCACAGAGTTACATCTGTATTTCGTGGATCTCCTTGCTAGCCTTATTTCTGTGGAATCTAAGAACAGATATTTCGGATCCCTTTGAAGACTATAGGGTCAAAGGAAATATCCTCCGATAACTAAGAGAAAGAAGCTTTCTGAGAAACTTCTTTTTGTTCTGTGAAATCATCTCACAGAGTTACAGCTTTCCCCTCAAGAAGCCTTTCGCTAAGACAGTTCTTGTGGAATTGGCAAAGTGATATTTTGAGGCCCATAGAGGGCTATGGTGAAAAAGGAAATATCCTCAGATGAAATCTGGAAAGAAGTTTTCTGAGAAACTGCTTAGTGTTCTGTTAATTCATCTCACAGAGTTACATCTGTATTTCGTGGATCACTTTGCTAGCCTTATTTCTGTGGAATCTGAGAACAGATATTTCAGATCCCTTTGAAGACTATAGGGCCAAAGGAAATATCCTCCGATAACAAAGTGAAGGAAGCTTTCTGAGAAACTTCTTTGTTTTCTGTGAAATCGTCTCACAGAGTTACAGCTTTCCCCTCAGGAAGACTTTCGCTAAGACAGTTCTTGTGGAATTGGCAAAGTGATATTTGGAAGCCCATAGAGGGCTCTGGTGAAAAAGGAAATATCCTCAGATGAAATCTGGAAAGAACTTTTCTGAGAAACTGCTTAGTGTTCTGTTAATTCATCTCACAGAGTTACATTTGTATTTCTTGAATATCTTTGTTAGCCTTATTTCTCTGGAATCTTAGAACAGATATTTCGGATCGCTTTGAAAACTATAGGGCCAAAGGAAATATCCTCCGATAACAAAGAGAAAGAAGCTTTCTGAGAAACTTCTTTGTGTTCTGTGAAATCATCTCACAGAATTACAGTTTTCCACTCAAGAAGCCTTTCGCTAAGACAGTTCTTGTGGAATTGGCAAACTGATATTTGGAAGCATATAGAAGGCTATGGTGATAAAGGAAATATCCTCAGATGAAATCTGGAAAGAAGCTTTCTGAGAAACTGCTTAGTGTTCTCTTAATTCATCTCACAGAGTTACATTTGTATTTCGTGGATCTCTTTGCTCGCCTTATTTCTGTGGAATCTGAGAACAGATATTTCGGATCCCTTTTAAGACTATAGGGCCAAAGGAAATATCCCCCGATAAGAAAGAGAAAGAAGCTTTCTGAGAAACTTCTTTGTGTTCTGTGAAATCATCACACAGAGTTACAGCTTTCCCCTCAAGAAGTCTTTCGCTAAGACAGTTCTTCTGGAATTGGCAAAGTGATATTTGGAAGCCCATAGAGGGCTATGGTGAAATAGGAAATATCCTCAGATGAAATCTGGAAAGAACTTTTCTGAGAAACTGCTTAGTGTTCTGTTAACTCATCTCACCGAGTTACATCTGTATTTCGTGGATCTCTTTGCTAGCCTTATTTCTGTGGAATCTGAGAACAGATATTTCGGATCCCTTTGAAGACTATAGGGCCAAAGGAAATATCCTCCGATAACAAAGAGAAAGAAATTTCATGAGAAACTTCTTTGTGTTCTGTGAAATCATCTCACAGAGTTACAGCTTTCCCCTCAAGAAGCCTTTCGCTAAGACAGTTCTTGTGGTATTGGCAAAGTGATATTTGGAAGCCCATAGAAGGCTATGGTGAAAAAGGAAATATCCTCAGATGAAATCTGGAAAGAAGCTTTCTGAGAAACTGCTTAGTGTTCTGCTAATTCATCTCACAGAGTTACATCTGTATTTCGTGGATCTCTTTGCTAGCCTTATTTCTGTGGAATCTGAGAACAGATATTTCGGATCCCTTTGAAGACTATATGGCCAAAGGAAATATCCTCCGATAACAAAGAGAAAGAAGCTTTCTGAGAAACTTCTTTGTGTTCTGTGAAATCATCTCACAGAGTTACAGCTTTCTTCTCAAGAAGCCTTTCGCTAAGACAGTTCTTGTCGAAATGGCAAAGTGATATTTGGAAGCCCATAGAGGGCTATGGTGAAAAAGGAAATATGCTCAGATGAAATCTGGAAAGAAGCTTTCTGAGAAACTTCTTTGTGTTCTGTGAAATCATCTCACAGAGTTACAGCTCTCCCCTAAAGAAACCTTTCGCTAAGTCAGTTGTTGTGGAATAGGAAAAGTGATATTTTGAAGCCCTTAGATGGCTATGGTGAAAAAGGAAATATCCTCAGATGAAATCTGGAAAGAAGCTTTCTGAGAAACTGCTTAGTGTTCTGTTAATTCATCTCACAGAGTTACATCTGTATTTCGTGGATCTCCTTGCTAGCCTTATTTCTGTGGAATCTAAGAACAGATATTTCGGATCCCTTTGAAGACTATAGGGCCAAAGGAAATATCCTCGGATAACAAAGAGAAAGAAGCTTTTTGAGAAACTTCTTTGTGTTCTGTGAAATCATCTCACAGAGTTACAGCTCTGCCTTCAAGAAGCCTTTCGCTAAGACAGTTCTTGTGGAATTGGCAAAGTGATATTTGGAAGCCCATAGAGGGCTATGGTGAAAAAGGAAATATCCTCAGATGAAATCTGGAAAGAAGCTTTCTGAGAAACTGCTTAGTGTTCTGTTAATTCATCTCACAGAGATACATTTGTATTTCGTGGATCCCTTTGCTCGCCTTATTTCTGTGGAATCTGTGAACAGATATTTCGGATCCCTTTGAAGACTATAGGGCCAAAGGAAATATCCTCAGATAACAAAGAGAAAGAAGCTTTTTGAGAAACTTCTTTGTGTTCTGTGAAATCATATCACAGAGTTACAGCTTTCCCCTCAAGAAGCCTTTCGCTAAGACAGTTCTTGTGGAATTGGCAAAGTTATATTTGGAAGCCCATACAGGGCTATGGTGAAAAAGGAAATATCCTCAGATGAATTCTGGAAAGAAGTTTTCTGAGAAACTCCTTAGTGTTCTGTTAATTCATCTCACAGAGTTACATCTCTATTTCGTGGATCTCTTTGCTCGCCTTATTTCTGTGGAATCTGAGAACAGATATTTCGGATCCCTTTGAAGACTATAGGGTCAAAGGAAATATCCTCCGATAACAAAGAGAAAGAAGCTTTCTGACAAACTTCTTTGTGTTCTGTGAAATCATCTCACAGAGTTACAGTTTTCCCCTCAAGAAGCCTTTCGCTAAGACAGATCTTGTGGAATTGGCAAAGTGATATTTGGAAGCCCATAGAGGGCTATGGTGAAAAAGGAAATATCCTCAGATGAAATCTCGAAGGAAGCTTTCTGAGAAACTTCTTTGTGTTCTGTGAAATCATCTCACAGAGTTACAGCTCTCCCCTAAAGAAACCTTTCGCTAAGGGAGTTCTTGTGGAATTGGAAAAGTGATATTTTGAAGCCCTTAGAAGGCTATGGTGAAAAAGGAAATATCCTCAGATGAAATCTGGAAAGAAGCTTTCTGAGAAACTGCTTAGTGTTCTGTTAATTCATCTCACAGAGTTACATCTGTATTTCGTGGATCTCCTTGCTAGCCTTATTTCTGTGGAATCTAAGAACAGATATTTCGGATCCCTTTGAAGACTATAGGGTCAAAGGAAATATCCTCCGATAACTAAGAGAAAGAAGCTTTCTGAGAAACTTCTTTGTGTTCTGTGAAATCATCTCACAGAGTTACAGCTTTGCCCTCAAGAAGCCTTTCGCTAAGACAGTTCTTGTGGAATTGGCAAAGTGATATTTGGAGGCCCATAGAGGGCTATGGTGAAAAAGGAAATATCCTCAGATGAAATCTGGAAAGAAGTTTTCTGAGAAACTGCTTAGTGTTCTGTTAATTCATCTCACAGAGTTACATCTGTATTTCGTGGATCTCTTTGCTAGCCTTATTTCTGTGGAATCTGAGAAAAGATATTTCAGATCCCTTTGAAGACTATAGGGACAAAGGAAATATCCTCCGATAACAAAGTGAAGGAAGCTTTCTGAGAAACTTCTTTGTTTTCTGTGAAATCGTCTCACAGAGTTACAGCTTTCCCCTCAGGAAGACTTTCGCTAAGACAGTTCTTGTGGAATTGGCAAAGTGATATTTGGAAGCCCATAGAGGGCTCTGGTGAAAAAGGAAATATCCTCAGATGAAATCTGGAAAGAACTTTTCTGAGAAACTGCTTAGTGTTCTGTTAATTCATCTCACAGAGTTACATTTGTATTTCGTGAATCTCTTTGTTAGCCTTATTTCTCTGGAATCTTAGAACAGATATTTCGGATCGCTTTGAAGACTATAGGGCCAAAGGAAATATCCTCCGATAACAAAGAGAAAGAAGCTTTCTGAGAAACTTCTTTGTGTTCTGTGAAATCATCTCACAGAATTACAGTTTTCCACTCAAGAAGCCTTTCGCTAAGACAGTTCTTGTGGAATTGGCAAACTGATATTTGGAAGCATATAGAAGGCTATGGTGATAAAGGAAATATCCTCAGATGAAATCTGGAAAGAAGCTTTCTGAGAAACTGCTTAGTGTTCTGTTAATTCATCTCACAGAGTTACATTTGTATTTCGTGGATCTCTTTGCTCGCCTTATTTCTGTGGAATCTGAGAACAGATATTTCGGATCCCTTTTAAGACTATAGGGCCAAAGGAAATATCCCCCGATAAGAAAGAGAAAGAAGCTTTCTGAGAAACTTCTTTGTGTTCTGTGAAATCATCACACAGAGTTACAGCTTTCCCCTCAAGAAGCCTTTCGCTAAGACAGTTCTTGTGGAATTGGCAAAGTGATATTTGGAAGCCCATAGAGGGCTATGGTGAAAAAGGAAATATCCTCAGATGAAATCTGGAAAGAAGTTTTCTGAGAAACCGATTAGTGTTCTGTTAATCCATCTCACAGAGTTACATCTGTATTTCGTGGATCTCTTTGCTAGCCTTATTTCTGTGGAATCTGAGAACAGATATTTCGGATCCCTTTGAAGACTATAGGGCCAAAGGAAATATCCTCCGATAACAAAGAGAAAGCAGCTTTCTGAGAAACTTCTTTGTGTTCTGTGAAATCATCTCACTGAGTTACAGCTTTCCCCTCAAGAAGCCTTTCGCTAAGACAGTTCTTGCGGAATTGGCAAAGTTATATTTGGAAGCCCATAGAGGGCTATTTTGAAAAAGGAAATATCCTCAGAAGAAATCTGGAAAGAAGCTTTCAGAGAAACTGCTTAGTGTTCTGTTAATTCATCTCACAGAGTTACATCTGTATTTCGTGGATCTCTTTGCTAGCCTTATTTCTGTGGAATCTGAGAACAGATATTCCGGATCCCTTTGAAGACTATAGGGCCAAAGGAAATATCCTCAGATAACAAAGAGAAAGAAGCCTTCTGAGAAACTTCTTTGTGTTCTGTGAAATCATCTGACAGAGTTACAGCTTTCCCCTCAAGAAGCCTTTCACTAAGACAGTTCTTGTGGAATTGGCAAAGTGATATTTGGAAGCCCATAGAGGGCTATGGTGAAAAAGGAAATATCCTCAGATGAAATCTGGAAAGAAGCTTTCTGAGAAACTGCTCAGTGTTCTGTTAATTCATCTCAAGGAGTTACATCTGTATTTCGTGGATCTCTTTGCTAGCCTTATTTCTGTGGAATCTGAGAACAGATATTTCGGATCCCTTTGAAGACTATAGGGCCAAAGGAAATATCCTCCTATAACAAAGAGAAAGAAGCTTTCTGAGAAACTTCTTTGCGTTCTGTGAAATCATCTCATAGAGTTACAGTTTTCCCCTCAAGAAGCCTTTCGCTAAGACAGTTATTGTGGAATTGGCAAAGTGACATTTGGAAGCCCATAGAGGGCTATGGTGAAAAAGGAAATATCCTCAGATGAAATCTGGAAAGAAGCTTTCTGAGAAACTGCTTAGTGTTCTGTTAATTCATCTCACAGAGTTACATCTGTATTTCGTGCATCTCTTTGCTAGCGTTATTTCTGTGGAATCTGAGAACAGATGTTTCGTATCCCTTTGAAGACTATAGGGCCAAAGGAAATATCCTCCGATAACGAAGAGAAAGAAGCTTTCTGAGAAACTTCTTTGTGTTCTGTGAAATCATCTCACAGAGTTACAGCTTTCCCCTCAAGAAGCCTTTCGCTAAGACAGTTCTTGTGGAATTGGCAGCGTGACATTTTGAAGCTCATAGAGGGCTATGTTGAAAAAGGAAATATCCTCAGATGAAATCTGGAAAAAAGCTTTCTGAGAAACTGCTTAGTGTTCTGTTAATTCATCTCACAGAGTTACATCTGTATTTCGTGGATCTCTTTGCTAGCCCAATTTCTGTGGAATCTGAGAACAGATATTTCGGATCCCTTTGAAAACTATAGGGCCAAAGGAAATATCCTCCGATAAGAAAGAGAAAGAAGCTTTCTGAGAAACTTCTTTGCGTTCTGTAAAATCATCTCATAGAGTTACAGCTTTCCCCTCAAGAAGCTTTTCGCTAAGACAGTTATTGTGGAATTGGCAAAGTGACATTTGGAAGCCCATAGAGGGCTATGGTGAAAAAGGAAATATCCTCAGATGAAATCTGGAAAGAAGCTTTCTGAGAAACTGCTTAGTGTTCTGTTAATTCATCTCACAGAGTTACATCTGTATTTCGTGGATCTCTTAGCTAGCCTTATTTCTGTGGAATCTGAGAACAGATATTTCGGATCCCTTTGAAGACTATAGGGCCAAAGGAAATATCCTCCGATAAAAAAGAGAAAGAAGCTTTCTGAGAAACTTCTTTGCGTTCTGTGAAATCATCTCACAGAGTTACAGCTTTCCCCTCAAGAAGCCTTTTGCTAAGAGAGTTCTTGTGGAATTGGCAAAGTGATATTCGGAAGCCCATAGAGGGCTATGGTGAAAAAGGAAGTATCCTCAGATGAAATCTGGAAAGAAGCTTTCTGAGAAACTGCTTAGTGTTCTGTTAATTCATCTCACAGAGTTACATCTGTATTTCGTGGATCTCTTTGCTCGCCTTATTTCTGTGGAATCTGAGAACAGATATTTCGGATCCCTTTGAAGACTATAGGGCCTAAGGAAATATCCTCCGATAACAAAGAGAAAGAAGCTTTCTGAGAAACTTCTTTGTGTTCTGTGAAATCGTCTCACAGAGTTACAGCTTTCCCCTCAAGAAGACTTTCGCTAAGACAGTTCTTGTGGAATTGGCATAGTGATATTTGGAAGCCCTTAGAGGGCTATGGTGAAAAAGGAAATATCCTCAGATGAAATCTGGAAAGAAGTTTTCTGAGAAACTGCTTAGTGTTCTGTTAATTCATCTCACAGAGTTACATCTGTATTTCGTGGATCTCTTTGCTAGCCTTATTTCTGTGGAATCTGAGAACAGATATTTCGGATCCCTTTGAAGACTATAGGGCCAAAGTTAATATACTCCGATAACAAAGAGAAAGAAGCTTTCTGAGAAACTTCTTTGTGTTCTGGGAAGTTGTATCACAGAGTTACAGCTTTCCCCTCAAGAAGCCTTTCGCTAAGACAGTTCTTGTGGAATTGGCAAAGTGATATTTGGAAGCCCATAGAGGGCTACGGTGATAAAGGAAATATCCTCAGATGAAATCTGGAAAGAAGCTTTCTGAGAAACCGCTTAGTGTTCTGTTAATTCATCTCACAGAGTTACATCTGTATTTCGTGGATCTCTTTGCTAGCCTTATTTCTGTGGAATCTGAGAACAGATATTTCGGATCCCTTTAAAGAATATAGGGCCAAAGGAAATATCCTCCGATAACAAAGAGAAAGAAGCTTTCTGAGAACCTTCTTTGTGTTCTGTGAAATCATCTCACAGAGTTACAGCTTTCCCCTCAAGAAGCCTTTCGCTAAGACAGATCTTGTGTAATTGGCAAAGTGATATTTGGAAGCCCATAGAGGGCTATGGTGAAAAAGGAAATATCCTCAGATGAAATCTGGAAGGAAGCTTTCTGAGAAACTTCTCTGTGTTCTGTGAAATCATCTCACAGAGTTACAGCTCTCCCCTAAAGAAACCTTTCGCTAAGAGAGTTCTTGTGGAATTGGGAAAGTGATATTTTGAAGCCCTTAGAAGGCTATGGTGAAAAAGGAAATATCCTCAGATGAAATCTGGAAAGAAGCTTTCTGATAAACTGCTTAGTGTTCTGTTAATTCATCTCACAGAGTTACATCTGTATTTCGTGGATCTCCTTGCTAGCCTTATTTCTGTGGAATCTAAGAACAGATATTTCGGATCCCTTTGAAGACTATAGGGCCAAGGGAAATATCCTCGGATAACAAAGAGAAAGAAGCTTTCTGAGAAACTTCTTTGTGTTCTGTGAAATCATCTCACAGAGTTACAGCTTTCCCCTCAAGAAGCCTTTCGCTAAGACAGTTCTTGTGGAATTGGCAAAGTGATATTTGGAGGCCCATAGAGGGCTATGGTGAAAAAGGAAATATCCTCAGATGAAATCTGGAAAGAAGATTTCTGAGAAACTGCTTAGTGTTCTGTTAATTCATCTCACAGAGTTACATCTGTATTTCGTGGATCTCTTTGCTAGCCTTATTTCTGTGGAATCTGAGAACAGATATTTCAGATCCCTTTGAAGACTATAGGGCCAAAGGAAATATCCTCCGATAACAAAGAGAAAGAAGCTTTCTGAGAAACTTCTTTGTTTTCTGTGAAATCGTCTCACAGAGTTACAGCTTTCCCCTCAGGAAGACTTTCGCTAAGACAGTTCTTGTGGAATTGGCAAAGTGATATTTGGAAGCCCATAGAGGGCTATGGTGAAAAAGGAAATATCCTCAGATGAAATCTGGAAAGAACTTTTCTGAGAAACTGCTTAGTGTTCTGTTAACTCATCTCACAGAGTTACATCTGTATTTCGTGGATCTCCTTGCTAGCCTTATTTCTCTGGAATCTTAGAACAGATATTTCGGATCCCTTTGAAGACTAAAGGGCCAAAGGAAATATCCTCCGATAACAAAGAGAAAGAAGCTTCATGAGAAACTTCTTTGTGTTCTGTGAAATCAACTCACAGAGTTACAGCTTTCCCCTCAAGAAGCCTTTCGCTAAGACAGTTCTTGTGGTATTGGCAATGTGATATTTGGAAGCCCATAGAGGGCTATGGTGAAAAAGGAAATATCCTCAGATGAAATCTGGAAAGAAGCTTTCTGAGAAACTGCTTAGTGTTCTGCTAATTCATCTCACAGAGTTACATCTATATTTCGTGGATTTCTTTGCTAGCCTTATTTCTGTGGAATCTGAGAACAGATATTCCGGATCCCTTTGAAGACTATAGGGCCAAAGGAATTATCCTCCGATAACAAAGAGAAAGAAGCTTTCTGAGAAACTTCTTTGTGTTCTGTGAAATCATCTCACAGAGTTACAGCTTTCCCCTCAAGAAGCCTTTCGCTAAGACAGTTCTTGTGGAATTGGCAAAGTGTATTTGGAAGCCCATAGAGGGCTATGGTGAAAAAGGAAATATCTTCAGATGAAATCTGTAAAGAAGCTTTCTGAGAAACGGCTTAGTGTTTTGTTAATTCATCTCACAGAGTTACATCTGTATTTTGTGAATCTCTTTGCTAGCCTTATATCTGTGGAATCTGAGAACAGATATTTCGGATCCCTTTGAAGACTATAGGGCCAAAGGAAACATCCTCCGATAACAAAGAGAAAGAAGCTTTCTGAGAAACTTCTTTGTGTTCTGTGAAATCGTCTCACAGAGTTACAGCTTTCCCCTCAAGAAGCCTTTCGCTAAGACAGTTCTTGTGGAATTGGCAAAGTTATATTTGGAAGCCCATAGAGGGCTATGGTGAAAAAGGAAATATCCTCAGATGAAATCTGGAAAGAAGCTTTCTGAGAAACTCCTTAGTGTTCTGTTAATTCATCTCACAGAGTTACATCTGTATTTCGTGGATCTCTTTGCTAGCCTTATTTCTGTGGAATCTGAGAACAGATATTTCGGATCCCTTTGAAGACTATAGGGCCAAAGGAAATATCCTCCGATAACAAAGAGAAAGAAGCTTTCTGAGAAACTTCTTTGTGTTCCGTGAAATCATCTCACAGAGTTACAGCTTTCCCCTCAAGAAGCCTTTCGCTAAGACAGTTCTTGTGGAATTGGCAAAGTGATATTTGGAAGCCCATAGAGGGCTATGGTGAAAAAGGAAATATCCTCAGATGAAATCTGGAAAGAAGTTTTCTGAGAAACTGCTTAGTGTTCTGTTAATTCATCTCACAGAGTTACATCTGTATTTCGTGGATCTCTTTGCTAGCCTTATTTCTGTGGAATCTGAGAACAGATATTTCGGATCCCTTTGAAGACTATAGGGCCAAAGTTAATATACTCCGATAACAAAGAGAAAGAAGCTTTCTGAGAAACTTCTTTGTGTTCTGGGAAGTTGTATCACAGAGTTACAGCTTTCCCCTCAAGAAGCCTTTCGCTAAGACAGTTCTTGTGGAATTGGCAAAGTGATATTTGGAAGCCCATAGAGGGCTACGGTGATAAAGGAAATATCCTCAGATGAAATCTGGAAAGAAGCTTTCTGAGAAACCGCTTAGTGTTCTGTTAATTCATCTCACAGAGTTACATCTGTATTTCGTGGATCTCTTTGCTAGCCTTATTTCTGTGGAATCTGAGAACAGATATTTCGGATCCCTTTAAAGAATATAGGGCCAAAGGAAATATCCTCCGATAACAAAGAGAAAGAAGCTTTCTGAGAACCTTCTTTGTGTTCTGTGAAATCATCTCACAGAGTTACAGCTTTCCCCTCAAGAAGCCTTTCGCTAAGACAGATCTTGTGTAATTGGCAAAGTGATATTTGGAAGCCCATAGAGGGCTATGGTGAAAAAGGAAATATCCTCAGATGAAATCTGGAAGGAAGCTTTCTGAGAAACTTCTCTGTGTTCTGTGAAATCATCTCACAGAGTTACAGCTCTCCCCTAAAGAAACCTTTCGCTAAGAGAGTTCTTGTGGAATTGGGAAAGTGATATTTTGAAGCCCTTAGAAGGCTATGGTGAAAAAGGAAATATCCTCAGATGAAATCTGGAAAGAAGCTTTCTGATAAACTGCTTAGTGTTCTGTTAATTCATCTCACAGAGTTACATCTGTATTTCGTGGATCTCCTTGCTAGCCTTATTTCTGTGGAATCTAAGAACAGATATTTCGGATCCCTTTGAAGACTATAGGGCCAAGGGAAATATCCTCGGATAACAAAGAGAAAGAAGCTTTCTGAGAAACTTCTTTGTGTTCTGTGAAATCATCTCACAGAGTTACAGCTTTCCCCTCAAGAAGCCTTTCGCTAAGACAGTTCTTGTGGAATTGGCAAAGTGATATTTGGAGGCCCATAGAGGGCTATGGTGAAAAAGGAAATATCCTCAGATGAAATCTGGAAAGAAGATTTCTGAGAAACTGCTTAGTGTTCTGTTAATTCATCTCACAGAGTTACATCTGTATTTCGTGGATCTCTTTGCTAGCCTTATTTCTGTGGAATCTGAGAACAGATATTTCAGATCCCTTTGATGACTATAGGGCCAAAGGAAATATCCTCCGATAACAAAGAGAAAGAAGCTTTCTGAGAAACTTCTTTGTTTTCTGTGAAATCGTCTCACAGAGTTACAGCTTTCCCCTCAGGAAGACTTTCGCTAAGACAGTTCTTGTGGAATTGGCAAAGTGATATTTGGAAGCCCATAGAGGGCTATGGTGAAAAAGGAAATATCCTCAGATGAAATCTGGAAAGAACTTTTCTGAGAAACTGCTTAGTGTTCTGTTAACTCATCTCACAGAGTTACATCTGTATTTCGTGGATCTCCTTGCTAGCCTTATTTCTCTGGAATCTTAGAACAGATATTTCGGATCCCTTTGAAGACTAAAGGGCCAAAGGAAATATCCTCCGATAACAAAGAGAAAGAAGCTTCATGAGAAACTTCTTTGTGTTCTGTGAAATCAACTCACAGAGTTACAGCTTTCCCCTCAAGAAGCCTTTCGCTAAGACAGTTCTTGTGGTATTGGCAATGTGATATTTGGAAGCCCATAGAGGGCTATGGTGAAAAAGGAAATATCCTCAGATGAAATCTGGAAAGAAGCTTTCTGAGAAACTGCTTAGTGTTCTGCTAATTCATCTCACAGAGTTACATCTATATTTCGTGGATTTCTTTGCTAGCCTTATTTCTGTGGAATCTGAGAACAGATATTCCGGATCCCTTTGAAGACTATAGGGCCAAAGGAATTATCCTCCGATAACAAAGAGAAAGAAGCTTTCTGAGAAACTTCTTTGTGTTCTGTGAAATCATCTCACAGAGTTACAGCTTTCCCCTCAAGAAGCCTTTCGCTAAGACAGTTCTTGTGGAATTGGCAAAGTGTATTTGGAAGCCCATAGAGGGCTATGGTGAAAAAGGAAATATCTTCAGATGAAATCTGTAAAGAAGCTTTCTGAGAAACGGCTTAGTGTTTTGTTAATTCATCTCACAGAGTTACATCTGTATTTTGTGAATCTCTTTGCTAGCCTTATATCTGTGGAATCTGAGAACAGATATTTCGGATCCCTTTGAAGACTATAGGGCCAAAGGAAATATCCTCCGATAACAAAGAGAAAGAAGCTTTCTGAGAAACTTCTTTGTGTTCTGTGAAATCGTCTCACAGAGTTACAGCTTTCCCCTCAAGAAGCCTTTCGCTAAGACAGTTCTTGTGGAATTGGCAAAGTTATATTTGGAAGCCCATAGAGGGCTATGGTGAAAAAGGAAATATCCTCAGATGAAATCTGGAAAGAAGCTTTCTGAGAAACTCCTTAGTGTTCTGTTAATTCATCTCACAGAGTTACATCTGTATTTCGTGGATCTCTTTGCTAGCCTTATTTCTGTGGAATCTGAGAACAGATATTTCGGATCCCTTTGAAGACTATAGGGCCAAAGGAAATATCCTCCGATAACAAAGAGAAAGAAGCTTTCTGAGAAACTTCTTTGTGTTCCGTGAAATCATCTCACAGAGTTACAACTTTCCCCTCAAGAAGCCTTTCGCTAAGACAGTTCTTGTGGAATTGGCAAAGTGATATTTGGAAGCCCATAGAGGGCTATGGTGAAAAAGGAAATATCCTCAGATGAAATCTGGAAAGAAGCTTTCTGAGAAACTTCTTTGTGTTCTGTGAAATCATCTCACAGAGTTACAGCTCTCCCCTAAAGAAACCTTTCGCTAAGACAGTTCTTGTGGAATTGGAAAAGTGATATTTTGAAGCCCTTAGAGGGCTATGGTGAAAAAGGAAATATCCTCAGATGAAATCTGGAAAGAAGCTTTCTGAGAAACTGCTTAGTGTTCTGTTAATTCATCTCACAGAGTTACATCTGTATTTCGTGGATCTCCTTGCTAGCCTTATTTCTGTGGAATCTAAGAACAGATATTTCGGATCCCTTTGAAGACTATAGGGCCAAAGGAAATATCCTCGGATAACAAAGAGAAAGAATCTTTTTGAGATACTTCTTTGTGTTCTGTGAAATCATCTCACAGAGTTACAGCTCTGCCTTCAAGAAGCCTTTCGCTAAGACAGTTCTTGTGGAATTGGCAAAGTGATATTTGGAAGCCCATAGAGGGCTATGGTGAAAAAGGAAATATCCTCAGATGAAATCTGGAAAGAAGCTTTCTGAGAAACTGCTTAGTGTTCTGTTAATTCATCTCACAGAGATACATTTGTATTTCGTGGATCCCTTTGCTCGCCTTATTTCTGTGGAATCTGTGAACAGATATTTCGGATCCCTTTGAAGACTATAGGGCCAAAGGAAATATCCTCAGATAACAAAGAGAAAGAAGCTTTTTGAGAAACTTCTTTGTGTTCTGTGAAATCATATCACAGAGTTACAGCTTTCCCCTCAAGAAGCCTTTCGCTAAGACAGTTCTTGTGGAATTGGCAAAGTTATATTTGGAAGCCCATACAGGGCTATGGTGAAAAAGGAAATATCCTCAGATGAATTCTGGAAAGAAGTTTTCTGAGAAACTCCTTAGTGTTCTGTTAATTCATCTCACAGAGTTACATCTCTATTTCGTGGATCTCTTTGCTCGCCTTATTTCTGTGGAATCTGAGAACAGATATTTCGGATCCCTTTGAAGACTATAGGGTCAAAGGAAATATCCTCCGATAACAAAGAGAAAGAAGCTTTCTGACAAACTTCTTTGTGTTCTGTGAAATCATCTCACAGAGTTACAGTTTTCCCCTCAAGAAGCCTTTCGCTAAGACAGATCTTGTGGAATTGGCAAAGTGATATTTGGAAGCCCATAGAGGGCTATGGTGAAAAAGGAAATATCCTCAGGTGAAATCTCGAAGGAAGCTTTCTGAGAAACTTCTTTGTGTTCTGTGAAATCATCTCACAGAGTTACAGCTCTCCCCTAAAGAAACCTTTCGCTAAGAGAGTTCTTGTGGAATTGGGAAAGTGATATTTTGAAGCCCTTAGAAGGCTATGGTGAAAAAGGAAATATCCTCAGATGAAATCTGGAAAGAAGCTTTCTGATAAACTGCTTAGTGTTCTGTTAATTCATCTCACAGAGTTACATCTGTATTTCGTGGATCTCCTTGCTAGCCTTATTTCTGTGGAATCTAAGAACAGATATTTCGGATCCCTTTGAAGACTATAGGGCCAAAGGAAATATCCTCGGATAACAAAGAGAAAGAAGCTTTCTGAGAAACTTCTTTGTGTTCTGTGAAATCATCTCACAGAGTTACAGCTTTCCCCTCAAGAAGCCTTTCGCTAAGACAGTTCTTGTGGAATTGGCAAAGTGATATTTGGAGGCCCATAGAGGGCTATGGTGAAAAAGGAAATATCCTCAGATGAAATCTGGAAAGAAGTTTTCTGAGAAACTGCTTAGTGTTCTGTTAATTCATCTCACAGAGTTACATCTGTATTTCGTGGATCACTTTGCTAGCCTTATTTCTGTGGAATCTGAGAACAGATATTTCAGATCCCTTTGAAGACTATAGGGCCAAAGGAAATATCCTCCGATAACAAAGTGAAGGAAGCGTTCTGAGAAACTTCTTTGTTTTCTGTGAAATCGTCTCACAGAGTTACAGCTTTCCCCTCAGGAAGACTTTCGCTAAGACAGTTCTTGTGGAATTGGCAAAGTGATATTTGGAAGCCCATAGAGGGCTCTGGTGAAAAAGGAAATATCCTCAGATGAAATCTGGAAAGAACTTTTCTGAGAAACTGCTTAGTGTTCTGTTAATTCATCTCACAGAGTTACATTTGTATTTCGTGAATATCTTTGTTAGCCTTATTTCTCTGGAATCTTAGAACAGATATTTCGGATCGCTTTGAAGACTATAGGGCCAAAGGAAATATCCTCCGATAACAAAGAGAAAGAAGCTTTCTGAGAAACTTCTTTGTGTTCTGTGAAATCATCTCACAGAATTACAGTTTTCCACTCAAGAAGCCTTTCGCTAAGACAGTTCTTGTGGAATTGGCAAACTGATATTTGGAAGCATATAGAAGGCTATGGTGATAAAGGAAATATCCTCAGATGAAATCTGGAAAGAAGCTTTCTGAGAAACTGCTTAGTGTTCTGTTAATTCATCTCACAGAGTTACATTTGTATTTCGTGGATCTCTTTGCTCGCCTTATTTCTGTGGAATCTGAGAACAGATATTTCGGATCCCTTTTAAGACTATAGGGCCAAAGGAAATATCCCCCGATAAGAAAGAGAAAGAAGCTTTCTGAGAAACTTCTTTGTGTTCTGTGAAATCATCACACAGAGTTACAGCTTTCCCCTCAAGAAGCCTTTCGCTAAGACAGTTCTTCTGGAATTGGCAAAGTGATATTTGGAAGCCCATAGAGGGCTATGGTGAAATAGGAAATATCCTCAGATGAAATCTGGAAAGAACTTTTCTGAGAAACTGCTTAGTGTTCTGTTAACTCATCTCACCGAGTTACATCTGTATTTCGTGGATCTCTTTGCTAGCCTTATTTCTGTGGAATCTGAGAACAGATATTTCGGATCCCTTTGAAGACTATAGGGCCAAAGGAAATATCCTCCGATAACAAAGAGAAAGAAATTTCATGAGAAACTTCTTTGTGTTCTGTGAAATCATCTCACAGAGTTACAGCTTTCCCCTCAAGAAGCCTTTCGCTAAGACAGTTCTTGTGGTATTGGCAAAGTGATATTTGGAAGCCCATAGAAGGCTATGGTGAAAAAGGAAATATCCTCAGATGAAATCTGGAAAGAAGCTTTCTGAGAAACTGCTTAGTGTTCTGCTAATTCATCTCACAGAGTTACATCTGTATTTCGTGGATTTCTTTGATAGCCTTATTTCTGTGGAATCTGAGAACAGATATTCCGGATCCCGTTGAAGACTATAGGGCCAAAGGTAATATCCTCCGATAACAAAGAGAAAGAAGCTTTCTGAGAAAATTCTTTGTGTTCTGTGAAATCATCTCACAGAGTTACAGCTTTCCCCTCAAGAAGCCTTTAGCTAAGACAGTTCTTGTGTAATTGGCAAAGTGTATTTGGAAGCCCATAGAGGGCTATGGTGAAAAAGGAAATATCCTCAGATGAAATCTGTAAAGAAGCTTTCTGAGAAACGGGTTAGTGTTCTGTTAATTCATCTCACAGAGTTACATCTGTATTTTGTGAATCTCTTTGCTAGCCTTATATCTGTGGAATCTGAGAACAGATATTTCGGATCCCTTTGAAGACTATAGGGCCAAAGGAAATATCCTCCGATAACAAAGAGAAAGAAGCTTTCTGAGAAACTTCTTTGTGTTCTGTGAAATCGTCTCACAGAGTTACAGCTTTCCCCTCAAGAAGCCTTTCGCTAAGACAGTTCTTGTTGAATTGGCAAAGTGATATTTGGAAGCCCATAGAGGGCTATGGTGAAAAAGGAAATATCCTCAGATGAAATCTGGAAAGAAGCTTTCTGAGAAACTCCTTAGTGTTCTGTTAATTCATCTCACAGAGTTACATCTGTATTTCGTGGATCTCTTTGCTAGCCTTATTTCTGTGGAATCTGAGAACAGATATTTCGGATCCCTTTGAAGACTATATGGCCAAAGGAAATATCCTCCGATAACAAAGAGAAAGAAGCTTTCTGAGAAACTTCTTTGTGTTCTGTGAAATCATCTCACAGAGTTACAGCTTTCTTCTCAAGAAGCCTTTCGCTAAGACAGTTCTTGTCGAAATGGCAAAGTGATATTTGGAAGCCCATAGAGGGCTATGGTGAAAAAGGAAATATGCTCAGATGAAATCTGGAAAGAAGCTTTCTGAGAAACTTCTTTGTGTTCTGTGAAATCATCTCACAGAGTTACAGCTCTCCCCTAAAGAAACCTTTCACTAAGTCAGTTGTTGTGGAATAGGAAAAGTGATATTTTGAAGCCCTTAGATGGCTATGGTGAAAAAGGAAATATCCTCAGATGAAATCTGGAAAGAAGCTTTCTGAGAAACTGCTTAGTGTTCTGTTAATTCATCTCACAGAGTTACATCTGTATTTCGTGGATCTCCTTGCTAGCCTTATTTCTGTGGAATCTAAGAACAGATATTTCGGATCCCTTTGAAGACTATAGGGCCAAAGGAAATATCCTCGGATAACAAAGAGAAAGAAGCTTTTTGAGAAACTTCTTTGTGTTCTGTGAAATCATCTCACAGAGTTACAGCTCTGCCTTCAAGAAGCCTTTCGCTAAGACAGTTCTTGTGGAATTGGCAAAGTGATATTTGGAAGCCCATAGAGGGCTATGGTGAAAAAGGAAATATCCTCAGATGAAATCTGGAAAGAAGCTTTCTGAGAAACTGCTTAGTGTTCTGTTAATTCATCTCACAGAGATACATTTGTATTTCGTGGATCCCTTTGCTCGCCTTATTTCTGTGGAATCTGTGAACAGATATTTCGGATCCCTTTGAAGACTATAGGGCCAAAGGAAATATCCTCAGATAACAAAGAGAAAGAAGCTTTTTGAGAAACTTCTTTGTGTTCTGTGAAATCATATCACAGAGTTACAGCTTTCCCCTCAAGAAGCCTTTCGCTAAGACAGTTCTTGTGGAATTGGCAAAGTTATATTTGGAAGCCCATACAGGGCTATGGTGAAAAAGGAAATAT
This sequence comes from Macaca nemestrina, assembly GCF_043159975.1. Classification (NCBI taxonomy): domain Eukaryota; kingdom Metazoa; phylum Chordata; class Mammalia; order Primates; family Cercopithecidae; genus Macaca; species Macaca nemestrina. The sequence continues at coordinate 107,164,893 of NC_092127.1, read as the reverse complement.
CCTCAGATGAATTCTGGAAAGAAGTTTTCTGAGAAACTCCTTAGTGTTCTGTTAATTCATCTCACAGAGTTACATCTCTATTTCGTGGATCTCTTTGCTCGCCTTATTTCTGTGGAATCTGAGAACAGATATTTCGGATCCCTTTGAAGACTATAGGGTCAAAGGAAATATCCTCCGATAACAAAGAGAAAGAAGCTTTCTGACAAACTTCTTTGTGTTCTGTGAAATCATCTCACAGAGTTACAGTTTTCCCCTCAAGAAGCCTTTCGCTAAGACAGATCTTGTGGAATTGGCAAAGTGATATTTGGAAGCCCATAGAGGGCTATGGTGAAAAAGGAAATATCCTCAGATGAAATCTCGAAGGAAGCTTTCTGAGAAACTTCTTTGTGTTCTGTGAAATCATCTCACAGAGTTACAGCTCTCCCCTAAAGAAACCTTTCGCTAAGGGAGTTCTTGTGGAATTGGAAAAGTGATATTTTGAAGCCCTTAGAAGGCTATGGTGAAAAAGGAAATATCCTCAGATGAAATCTGGAAAGAAGCTTTCTGAGAAACTGCTTAGTGTTCTGTTAATTCATCTCACAGAGTTACATCTGTATTTCGTGGATCTCCTTGCTAGCCTTATTTCTGTGGAATCTAAGAACAGATATTTCGGATCCCTTTGAAGACTATAGGGTCAAAGGAAATATCCTCCGATAACTAAGAGAAAGAAGCTTTCTGAGAAACTTCTTTGTGTTCTGTGAAATCATCTCACAGAGTTACAGCTTTGCCCTCAAGAAGCCTTTCGCTAAGACAGTTCTTATGGAATTGGCAAAGTGATATTTGGAGGCCCATAGAGGGCTATGGTGAAAAAGGAAATATCCTCAGATGAAATCTGGAAAGAAGTTTTCTGAGAAACTGCTTAGTGTTCTGTTAATTCATCTCACAGAGTTACATCTGTATTTCGTGGATCTCTTTGCTAGCCTTATTTCTGTGGAATCTGAGAAAACATATTTCAGATCCCTTTGAAGACTATAGGGACAAAGGAAATATCCTCCGATAACAAAGTGAAGGAAGCTTTCTGAGAAACTTCTTTGTTTTCTGTGAAATCGTCTCACAGAGTTACAGCTTTCCCCTCAGGAAGACTTTCGCTAAGACAGTTCTTGTGGAATTGGCAAAGTGATATTTGGAAGCCCATAGAGGGCTCTGGTGAAAAAGGAAATATCCTCAGATGAAATCTGGAAAGAACTTTTCTGAGAAACTGCTTAGTGTTCTGTTAATTCATCTCACAGAGTTACATTTGTATTTCGTGAATCTCTTTGTTAGCCTTATTTCTCTGGAATCTTAGAACAGATATTTCGGATCGCTTTGAAGACTATAGGGCCAAAGGAAATATCCTCCGATAACAAAGAGAAAGAAGCTTTCTGAGAAACTTCTTTGTGTTCTGTGAAATCATCTCACAGAATTACAGTTTTCCACTCAAGAAGCCTTTCGCTAAGACAGTTCTTGTGGAATTGGCAAACTGATATTTGGAAGCATATAGAAGGCTATGGTGATAAAGGAAATATCCTCAGATGAAATCTGGAAAGAAGCTTTCTGAGAAACTGCTTAGTGTTCTGTTAATTCATCTCACAGAGTTACATTTGTATTTCGTGGATCTCTTTGCTCGCCTTATTTCTGTGGAATCTGAGAACAGATATTTCGGATCCCTTTTAAGACTATAGGGCCAAAGGAAATATCCCCCGATAAGAAAGAGAAAGAAGCTTTCTGAGAAACTTCTTTGTGTTCTGTGAAATCATCACACAGAGTTACAGCTTTCCCCTCAAGAAGCCTTTCGCTAAGACAGTTCTTCTGGAATTGGCAAAGTGATATTTGGAAGCCCATAGAGGGCTATGGTGAAATAGGAAATATCCTCAGATGAAATCTGGAAAGAACTTTTCTGAGAAACTGCTTAGTGTTCTGTTAACTCATCTCACAGAGTTACATCTGTATTTCGTGGATCTCTTTGCTAGCCTTATTTCTCTGGAATCTTAGAACAGATATTTCGGATCCCTTTGAAGACTATAGGGCCAAAGGAAATATCCTCCGATAACAAAGAGAAAGAAACTTCATGAGAAACTTCTTTGTGTTCTGTGAAATCATCTCACAGAGTTACAGCTTTCCCCTCAAGAAGCCTTTCGCTAAGACAGTTCTTGTGGTATTGGCAAAGTGATATTTGGAAGCCCATAGAAGGCTATGGTGAAAAAGGAAATATCCTCAGATGAAATCTGGAAAGAAGCTTTCTGAGAAACTGCTTAGTGTTCTGCTAATTCATCTCACAGAGTTACATCTGTATTTCGTGGATTTCTTTGATAGCCTTATTTCTGTGGAATCTGAGAACAGATATTCCGGATCCCGTTGAAGACTATAGGGCCAAAGGAATTATCCTCCGATAACAAAGAGAAAGAAGCTTTCTGAGAAAATTCTTTGTGTTCTGTGAAATCATCTCACAGAGTTACAGCTTTCCCCTCAAGAAGCCTTTAGCTAAGATAGTTCTTGTGTAATTGGCAAAGTGTATTTGGAAGCCCATAGAGGGCTATGGTGAAAAAGGAAATATCCTCAGATGAAATCTGTAAAGAAGCTTTCTGAGAAACGGCTTAGTGTTCTGTTAATTCATCTCACAGAGTTACATCTGTATTTTGTGAATCTACTTGCTAGCCTTATATCTGTGGAATCTGAGAACAGATATTTCGGATCCCTTTGAAGACTATAGGGCCAAAGGAAATATCCTCCGATAACAAAGAGAAAGAAGCTTTCTGAGAAACTTCTTTGTGTTCTGTGAAATCGTCTCACAGAGTTACAGCTTTCCCCTCAAGAAGCCTTTCGCTAAGACAGTTCTTGTTGAATTGGCAAAGTGATATTTGGAAGCCCATAGAGGGCTATGGTGAAAAAGGAAATATCCTCAGATGAAATCTGGAAAGAAGCTTTCTGAGAAACTCCTTAGTGTTCTGTTAATTCATCTCACAGAGTTACATCTGTATTTCGTGGATCTCTTTGCTAGCCTTATTTCTGTGGAATCTGAGAACAGATATTTCGGATCCCTTTGAAGACTATATGGCCAAAGGAAATATCCTCCGATAACAAAGAGAAAGAAGCTTTCTGAGAAACTTCTTTGTGTTCTGTGAAATCATCTCACAGAGTTACAGCTTTCCTCTCAAGAAGCCTTTCGCTAAGACAGTTCTTGTCGAAATGGCAAAGTGATATTTGGAAGCCCATAGAGGGCTATGGTGAAAAAGGAAATATGCTCAGATGAAATCTGGAAAGAAGCTTTCTGAGAAACTTCTTTGTGTTCTGTGAAATCATCTCACAGAGTTACAGCTCTCCCCTAAAGAAACCTTTCGCTAAGTCAGTTGTTGTGGAATAGGAAAAGTGATATTTTGAAGCCCTTAGATGGCTATGGTGAAAAAGGAAATATCCTCAGATGAAATCTGGAAAGAAGCTTTCTGAGAAACTGCTTAGTGTTCTGTTAATTCATCTCACAGAGTTACATCTGTATTTCGTGGATCTCCTTGCTAGCCTTATTTCTGTGGAATCTAAGAACAGATATTTCGGATCCCTTTGAAGACTATAGGGCCAAAGGAAATATCCTCGGATAACAAAGAGACAGAAGCTTTCTGAGAAACTTCTCTGTGTTCTGTGAAATCATCTTACAGAGTTACAGCTCTGCCTTCAAGAAGCCTTTCGCTAAGACAGATCTTGTGGAATTGGCAAAGTGATATTTGGAAGCCCATAGAGGGCTATGGTGAAAAAGGAAATATCCTCAGATGAAATCTGGAAAGAAGCTTTCTGAGAAACTGCTTAGTGTTCTCTTAATTCATCTCACAGAGTTACATCTGTATTTCGTGGATCTCTTTGCTAGCCTTATTTCTGTGGAATCTGAGAACAGATATTTCGGATCCCTTAGAAGACTATAGGGCCAAAGGAAATATCCTCCGATAACAAAGAGGAAGAAACTTTCTGAAAAACTTCTTTGTGTTCTGTGAAATCATCTCACAGAGTTACAGCTTTCCCCTCAAGAAGTCTTTCGCTAAGACAGTTCTTGTGGAATTGGCCAAGTGATATTTGGAAGCACATAGAGGGCTATGGTGAAAAAGGAAATATCCTCAGATGAAATCTGGAAAGAAGCTTTCTGAGAAACTGCTTAGTGTTCTGTTAATTCATCTCACAGAGTTACATTTGTATTTCGTGGATCTCTTTGCTCGCCTTATTTCTGTGGAATCTGAGAACAGATATTTCGGATCCCTTTGAAGACTATAGGGCCAAAGGAAATATCCTCCGATAACAAAGAGAAAGAAGCTTTTTGAGAAACTTCTTTGTGTTCTGTGAAATCATCTCACAGAGTTACAGCTTTCCCCTCAAGAAGCCTTTCGCTAAGACAGTTCTTGTGGTATTGACAAAGTGATATTTCGAAGCCCATAGAGGGCTATGTTGAAAAAGGAAATATCCTCAGAAGAAATCTGGAAAGAAGCTTTCTGAGAAACTGCTTAGTGTTCTGCTAATTCATCTCACAGAGTTACATCTGTATTTCGTGGATTTCTTTGCTAGCCTCATTTCTGTGGAATCTGAGAACAGATATTCCAGATCCCTTTGAAGACTATAGGGCCAAAGAAATTATCCTCCGATAACAAATAGAAAGAAGCTTTCTGAGAAACTTCTTTGTGTTCTGTGAAATCATCTCACAGAGTTACAGATTTCCCCTCAAGAAGTCTTTCGCTAAGACAGTTCTTGTGGAATTGGCCAAGTGATATTTGGAAGCACATAGAGGGCTATGGTGAAAAAGGAAATATCCTCAGATGAAATCTGGAAAGAAGCTTTCTGAGAAACTGCTTAGTGTTCTGCTAATTCATCTCACAGAGTTACATCTGTATTTCGTGAATTTCTTTGCTAGCCTTATTTCTGTGGAATCTGAGAACAGATATTTCGGATCCCTTTGAAGACTATAGGGCCAAAGGAATTATCCTCCGATAACAAAGAGAAAGAAGCTTTCTGAGAAACTTCTTTGTGTTCTGTGAAATCGTCTCACAGAGTTACAGCTTTCCCCTCAAGAAGCCTTTCGCTAAGACAGTTCTTGTGGAATTGGCAAAGTTATATTTGGAAGCCCATAGAGGGCTATGGTGAAAAAGGAAATATCCTCAGATGAAATCTGGAAAGAAGCTTTCTGAGAAACTCCTTAGTGTTCTGTTAATTCATCTCACAGAGTTACATCTTTATTTCGTGGATCTCTTTGGTAGCCTTATTTCTGTGGAATCTGAGAACAGATATTTCGGATCCCTTTGAAGACTATAGGGCCAAAGGAAATATCCCTCGATAACAAAGAGAAAGAAGCTTTCTGAGAAACTTCTTTGTGTTCTGTGAAATCATCTCACAGAGTTACAGCTTTCCCCTCAAGAAGCCTTTCGCTAAGACAGTTCTTGTCGAATTGGCAAAGTGATATTTGGAAGCCCATAGAGGGCTATGGTGAAAAAGGAAATATCCTCAGATGAAATCTGGAAAGAAGCTTTCTGAGAAACTTCTTTGTGTTCTGTGAAATCATCTCACAGAGTTACAGCTCTCCCCTAAAGAAACCTTTCGCTAAGACAGTTGTTGTGGAATTGGAACAGTGATATTTTGAAGCCCTTAGAGGGCTATGGTGAAAAAGGAAATATCCTCAGATGAATTCTGGAAAGAAGTTTTCTGAGAAACTCCTTAGTGTTCTGTTAATTCATCTCACAGAGTTACATCTCTATTTCGTGGATCTCTTTGCTCGCCTTATTTCTGTGGAATCTGAGAACAGATATTTCGGATCCCTTTGAAGACTATAGGGTCAAAGGAAATATCCTCCGATAACAAAGAGAAAGAAGCTTTCTGACAAACTTCTTTGTGTTCTGTGAAATCATCTCACAGAGTTACAGTTTTCCCCTCAAGAAGCCTTTCGCTAAGACAGATCTTGTGGAATTGGCAAAGTGATATTTGGAAGCCCATAGAGGGCTATGGTGAAAAAGGAAATATCCTCAGGTGAAATCTCGAAGGAAGCTTTCTGAGAAACTTCTTTGTGTTCTGTGAAATCATCTCACAAAGTTACAGCTCTCCCCTAAAGAAACCTTTCGCTAAGAGAGTTCTTGTGGAATTGGAAAAGTGATATTTTGAAGCCCTTAGAAGGCTATGGTGAAAAAGGAAATATCCTCAGATGAAATCTGGAAAGAAGCTTTCTGAGAAACTGCTTAGTGTTCTGTTAATTCATCTCACAGAGTTACATCTGTATTTCGTGGATCTCCTTGCTAGCCTTATTTCTGTGGAATCTAAGAACAGATATTTCGGATCCCTTTGAAGACTATAGGGTCAAAGGAAATATCCTCCGATAACTAAGAGAAAGAAGCTTTCTGAGAAACTTCTTTGTGTTCTGTGAAATCATCTCACAGAGTTACAGCTTTCCCCTCAAGAAGCCTTTCGCTAAGATAGTTCTTGTGGAATTGGCAAAGTGATATTTGGAGGCCCATAGAGGGCTATGGTGAAAAAGGAAATATCCTCAGATGAAATCTGGAAAGAAGTTTTCTGAGAAACTGCTTAGTGTTCTGTTAATTCATCTCACAGAGTTACATCTGTATTTCGTGGATCACTTTGCTAGCCTTATTTCTGTGGAATCTGAGAACAGATATTTCAGATCCCTTTGAAGACTATAGGGCCAAAGGAAATATCCTCCGATAACAAAGTGAAGGAAGCTTTCTGAGAAACTTCTTTGTTTTCTGTGAAATCGTCTCACAGAGTTACAGCTTTCCCCTCAGGAAGACTTTCGCTAAGACAGTTCTTGTGGAATTGGCAAAGTGATATTTGTAAGCCCATAGAGGGCTCTGGTGAAAAAGGAAATATCCTCAGATGAAATCTGGAAAGAACTTTTCTGAGAAACTGCTTAGTGTTCTGTTAATTCATCTCACACAGTTACATTTGTATTTCGTGAATATCTTTGTTAGCCTTATTTCTCTGGAATCTTAGAACAGATATTTCGGATCGCTTTGAAGACTATAGGGCCAAAGGAAATATCCTCCGATAACAAAGAGAAAGAAGCTTTCTGAGAAACTTCTTTGTGTTCTGTGAAATCATCTCACAGAATTACAGTTTTCCACTCAAGAAGCCTTTCGCTAAGACAGTTCTTGTGGAATTGGCAAACTGATATTTGGAAGCATATAGAAGGCTATGGTGATAAAGGAAATATCCTCAGATGAAATCTGGAAAGAAGCTTTCTGACAAACTGCTTAGTGTTCTGTTAATTCATCTCACAGAGTTACATTTGTATTTCGTGGATCTCTTTGCTCGCCTTATTTCTGTGGAATCTGAGAACAGATATTTCGGATCCCTTTTAAGACTATAGGGCCAAAGGAAATATCCCCCGATAAGAAAGAGAAAGAAGCTTTCTGAGAAACTTCTTTGTGTTCTGTGAAATCATCACACAGAGTTACAGCTTTCCCCTCAAGAAGCCTTTCGCTAAGACATTTCTTCTGGAATTGGCAAAGTGATATTTGGAAGCCCATAGAGGGCTATGGTGAAATAGGAAATATCCTCAGATGAAATCTGGAAAGAACTTTTCTGAGAAACTGCTTAGTGTTCTGTTAACTCATCTCACCGAGTTACATCTGTATTTCGTGGATCTCTTTGCTAGCCTTATTTCTGTGGAATCTGAGAACAGATATTTCGGATCCCTTTGAAGACTATAGGGCCAAAGGAAATATCCTCCGATAACAAAGAGAAAGAAATTTCATGAGAAACTTCTTTGTGTTCTGTGAAATCATCTCACAGAGTTACAGCTTTCCGCTCAAGAAGCCTTTCGCTAAGACAGTTCTTGTGGTATTGGCAAAGTGATATTTGGAAGCCCATAGAAGGCTATGGTGAAAAAGGAAATATCCTCAGATGAAATCTGGAAAGAAGCTTTCTGAGAAACTGCTTAGTGTTCTGCTAATTCATCTCACAGAGTTACATCTGTATTTCGTGGATTTCTTTGATAGCCTTATTTCTGTGGAATCTGAGAACAGATATTCCGGATCCCGTTGAAGACTATAGGGCCAAAGGTAATATCCTCCGATAACAAAGAGAAAGAAGCTTTCTGAGAAAATTCTTTGTGTTCTGTGAAATCATCTCACAGAGTTACAGCTTTCCCCTCAAGAAGCCTTTAGCTAAGACAGTTCTTGTGTAATTGGCAAAGTGTATTTGGAAGCCCATAGAGGGCTATGGTGAAAAAGGAAATATCCTCAGATGAAATCTGTAAAGAAGCTTTCTGAGAAACGGCTTAGTGTTCTGTTAATTCATCTCACAGAGTTCCATCTGTATTTTGTGAATCTCTTTGCTAGCCTTATATCTGTGGAATCTGAGAACAGATATTTCGGATCCCTTTGAAGACTATAGGGCCAAAGGAAATATCCTCCGATAACAAAGAGAAAGAAGCTTTCTGAGAAACTTCTTTGTGTTCTGTGAAATCGTCTCACAGAGTTACAGCTTTCCCCTCAAGAAGCCTTTCGCTAAGACAGTTCTTGTTGAATTGGCAAAGTGATATTTGGAAGCCCATAGAGGGCTATGGTGAAAAAGGAAATATCCTCAGATGAAATCTGGAAAGAAGCTTTCTGAGAAACTCCTTAGTGTTCTGTTAATTCATCTCACAGAGTTACATCTGTATTTCGTGGATCTCTTTGCTAGCCTTATTTCTGTGGAATCTGAGAACAGATATTTCGGATCCCTTTGAAGACTATATGGCCAAAGGAAATATCCTCCGATAACAAAGAGAAAGAAGCTTTCTGAGAAACTTCTTTGTGTTCTGTGAAATCATCTCACAGAGTTACAGCTTTCTTCTCAAGAAGCCTTTCGCTAAGACAGTTCTTGTCGAAATGGCAAAGTGATATTTGGAAGCCCATAGAGGGCTATGGTGAAAAAGGAAATATGCTCAGATGAAATCTGGAAAGAAACTTTCTGAGAAACTTCTTTGTGTTCTGTGAAATCATCTCACAGAGTTACAGCTCTCCCCTAAAGAAACCTTTCGCTAAGTCAGTTGTTGTGGAATAGGAAAAGTGATATTTTGAAGCCCTTAGATGGCTATGGTGAAAAAGGAAATATCCTCAGATGAAATCTGGAAAGAAGCTTTCTGAGAAACTGCTTAGTGTTCTGTTAATTCATCTCACAGAGTTACATCTGTATTTCGTGGATCTCCTTGCTAGCCTTATTTCTGTGGAATCTAAGAACAGATATTTCGGATCCCTTTGAAGACTATAGGGTCAAAGGAAATATCCTCAGATAACTAAGAGAAAGAAGCTTTCTGAGAAACTTCTTTGTGTTCTGTGAAATCATCTCACAGAGTTACAGCTTTCCCCTCAAGAAGCCTTTCGCTAAGACAGTTCTTGTGGAATTGGCAAAGTGATATTTGGAGGCCCATAGAGGGCTATGGTGAAAAAGGAAATATCCTCAGATGAAATCTGGAAAGAAGTTTTCTGAGAAACTGCTTAGTGTTCTGTTAATTCATCTCACAGAGTTACATCTGTATTTCGTGGATCACTTTGCTAGCCTTATTTCTGTGGAATCTGAGAACAGATATTTCAGATCCCTTTGAAGACTATAGGGCCAAAGGAAATATCCTCCGATAACAAAGTGAAGGAAGCTTTCTGAGAAACTTCTTTGTTTTCTGTGAAATCGTCTCACAGAGTTACAGCTTTCCCCTCAGGAAGACTTTCGCTAAGACAGTTCTTGTGGAATTGGCAAAGTGATATTTGGAAGCCCATAGAGGGCTCTGGTGAAAAAGGAAATATCCTCAGATGAAATCTGGAAAGAACTTTTCTGAGAAACTGCTTAGTGTTCTGTTAATTCATCTCACAGAGTTACATTTGTATTTCGTGAATATCTTTGTTAGCCTTATTTCTCTGGAATCTTAGAACAGATATTTCGGATCGCTTTGAAGACTATAGGGCCAAAGGAAATATCCTCCGATAACAAAGAGAAAGAAGCTTTCTGAGAAACTTCTTTGTGTTCTGTGAAATCATCTCACAGAATTACAGTTTTCCACTCAAGAAGCCTTTCGCTAAGACAGTTCTTGTGGAATTGGCAAACTGATATTTGGAAGCATATAGAAGGCTATGGTGATAAAGGAAATATCCTCAGATGAAATCTGGAAAGAAGCTTTCTGAGAAACTGCTTAGTGTTCTGTTAATTCATCTCACAGAGTTACATTTGTATTTCTTGGATCTCTTTGCTCGCCTTATTTCTGTGGAATCTGAGAACAGATATTTCGGATCCCTTTTAAGACTATAGGGCCAAAGGAAATATCCCCCGATAAGAAAGAGAAAGAAGCTTTCTGAGAAACTTCTTTGTGTTCTGTGAAATCATCACACAGAGTTACAGCTTTCCCCTCAAGAAGCCTTTCGCTAAGACAGTTCTTCTGGAATTGGCAAAGTGATATTTGGAAGCCCATAGAGGGCTATGGTGAAATAGGAAATATCCTCAGATGAAATCTGGAAAGAACTTTTCTGAGAAACTGCTTAGTGTTCTGTTAACTCATCTCACCGAGTTACATCTGTATTTCGTGGATCTCTTTGCTAGCCTTATTTCTGTGGAATCTGAGAACAGATATTTCGGATCCCTTTGAAGACTATAGGGCCAAAGGAAATATCCTCCGATAACAAAGAGAAAGAAATTTCATGAGAAACTTCTTTGTGTTCTGTGAAATCATCTCACAGAGTTACAGCTTTCCCCTCAAGAAGCCTTTCGCTAAGACAGTTCTTGTGGTATTGGCAAAGTGATATTTGGAAGCCCATAGAAGACTATGGTGAAAAAGGAAATATCCTCAGATGAAATCTGGAAAGAAGCTTTCTGAGAAACTGCTTAGTGTTCTGCTAATTCATCTCACAGAGTTACATCTGTATTTCGTGGATTTCTTTGATAGCCTTATTTCTGTGGAATCTGAGAACAGATATTCCGGATCCCGTTGAAGACTATAGGGCCAAAGGTAATATCCTCCGATAACAAAGAGAAAGAAGCTTTCTGAGAAAATTCTTTGTGTTCTGTGAAATCATCTCACAGAGTTACAGCTTTCCCCTCAAGAAGCCTTTAGCTAAGACAGTTCTTGTGTAATTGGCAAAGTGTATTTGGAAGCCCATAGAGGGCTATGGTGAAAAAGGAAATATCCTCAGATGAAATCTGTAAAGAAGCTTTCTGAGAAACGGCTTAGTGTTCTGTTAATTCATCTCACAGAGTTACATCTGTATTTTGTGAATCTCTTTGCTAGCCTTATATCTGTGGAATCTGAGAACAGATATTTCGGATCCCTTTGAAGACTATAGGGCCAAAGGAAATATCCTCCGATAACAAAGAGAAAGAAGCTTTCTGAGAAACTTCTTTGTGTTCTGTGAAATCGTCTCACAGAGTTACAGCTTTCCCCTCAAGAAGCCTTTCGCTAAGACAGTTCTTGTTGAATTGGCAAAGTGATATTTGGAAGCCCATAGAGGGCTATGGTGAAAAAGGAAATATCCTCAGATGAAATCTGGAAAGAAGCTTTCTGAGAAACTCCTTAGTGTTCTGTTAATTCATCTCACAGAGTTACATCTGTATTTCGTGGATCTCTTTGCTAGCCTTATTTCTGTGGAATCTGAGAACAGATATTTCGGATCCCTTTGAAGACTATATGGCCAAAGGAAATATCCTCCGATAACAAAGAGAAAGAAGCTTTCTGAGAAACTTCTTTGTGTTCTGTGAAATCATCTCACAGAGTTACAGCTTTCTTCTCAAGAAGCCTTTCGCTAAGACAGTTCTTGTCGAAATGGCAAAGTGATATTTGGAAGCCCAAAGAGGGCTATGGTGAAAAAGGAAATATGCTCAGATGAAATCTGGAAAGAAGCTTTCTGAGAAACTTCTTTGTGTTCTGTGAAATCATCTCACAGAGTTACAGCTCTCCCCTAAAGAAACCTTTCGCTAAGTCAGTTGTTGTGGAATAGGAAAAGTGATATTTTGAAGCCCTTAGATGGCTATGGTGAAAAAGGAAATATCCTCAGATGAAATCTGGAAAGAAGCTTTCTGAGAAACTGCTTAGTGTTCTGTTAATTCATCTCACAGAGTTACATCTGTATTTCGTGGATCTCCTTGCTAGCCTTCTTTCTGTGGAATCTAAGAACAGATATTTCGGATCCCTTTGAAGACTATAGGGCCAAAGGAAATATCCTCGGATAACAAAGAGAAAGAAGCTTTTTGAGAAACTTCTTTGTGTTCTGTGAAATCATCTCACAGAGTTACAGCTCTGCCTTCAAGAAGCCTTTCGCTAAGACAGTTCTTGTGGAATTGGCAAAGTGATATTTGGAAGCCCATAGAGGGCTATGGTGAAAAAGGAAATATCCTCAGATGAAATCTGGAAAGAAGCTTTCTGAGAAACTGCTTAGTGTTCTGTTAATTCATCTCACAGAGATACATTTGTATTTCGTGGATCCCTTTGCTCGCCTTATTTCTGTGGAATCTGTGAACAGATATTTCGGATCCCTTTGAAGACTATAGGGCCAAAGGAAATATCCTCAGATAACAAAGAGAAAGAAGCTTTTTGAGAAACTTCTTTGTGTTCTGTGAAATCATATCACAGAGTTACAGCTTTCCCCTCAAGAAGCCTTTCGCTAAGACAGTTCTTGTGGAATTGGCAAAGTTATATTTGGAAGCCCATACAGGGCTATGGTGAAAAAGGAAATATCCTCAGATGAATTCTGGAAAGAAGTTTTCTGAGAAACTCCTTAGGGTTCTGTTAATTCATCTCACAGAGTTACATCTCTATTTCGTGGATCTCTTTGCTCGCCTTATTTCTGTGGAATCTGAGAACAGATATTTCGGATCCCTTTGAAGACTATAGGGTCAAAGGAAATATCCTCCGATAACAAAGAGAAAGAAGCTTTCTGACAAACTTCTTTGTGTTCTGTGAAATCATCTCACAGAGTTACAGTTTTCCCCTCAAGAAGCCTTTCGCTAAGACAGATCTTGTGGAATTGGCAAAGTGATATTTGGAAGCCCATAGAGGGCTATGGTGAAAAAGGAAATATCCTCAGATGAAATCTCGAAAAAAGCTTTCTGAGAAACTTCTTTGTGTTCTGTGAAATCATCTCACAGAGTTACAGCTCTCCCCTAAAGAAACCTTTCGCTAAGGGAGTTCTTGTGGAATTGGAAAAGTGATATTTTGAAGCCCTTAGAAGGCTATGGTGAAAAAGGAAATATCCTCAGATGAAATCTGGAAAGAAGCTTTCTGAGAAACTGCTTAGTGTTCTGTTAATTCATCTCACAGAGTTACATCTGTATTTCGTGGATCTCCTTGCTAGCCTTATTTCTGTGGAATCTAAGAACAGATATTTCGGATCCCTTTGAAGACTATAGGGTCAAAGGAAATATCCTCCGATAACTAAGAGAAAGAAGCTTTCTGAGAAACTTCTTTGTGTTCTGTGAAATCATCTCACAGAGTTACAGCTTTGCCCTCAAGAAGCCTTTCGCTAAGACAGTTCTTGTGGAATTGGCAAAGTGATATTTGGAGGCCCATAGAGGGCTATGGTGAAAAAGGAAATATCCTCAGATGAAATCTGGAAAGAAGTTTTCTGAGAAACTGCTTAGTGTTCTGTTAATTCATCTCACAGAGTTACATCTGTATTTCGTGGATCTCTTTGCTAGCCTTATTTCTGTGGAATCTGAGAAAAGATATTTCAGATCCCTTTGAAGACTATAGGGACAAAGGAAATATCCTCCGATAACAAAGTGAAGGAAGCTTTCTGAGAAACTTCTTTGTTTTCTGTGAAATCGTCTCACAGAGTTACAGCTTTCCCCTCAGGAAGACTTTCGCTAAGACAGTTCTTGTGGAATTGGCAAAGTGATATTTGGAAGCCCATAGAGGGCTCTGGTGAAAAAGGAAATATCCTCAGATGAAATCTGGAAAGAACTTTTCTGAGAAACTGCTTAGTGTTCTGTTAATTCATCTCACAGAGTTACATTGGTATTTCGTGAATCTCTTTGTTAGCCTTATTTCTCTGGAATCTTAGAACAGATATTTCGGATCGCTTTGAAGACTATAGGGCCAAAGGAAATATCCTCCGATAACAAAGAGAAAGAAGCTTTCTGAGAAACTTCTTTGTGTTCTGTGAAATCATCTCACAGAATTACAGTTTTCCACTCAAGAAGCCTTTCGCTAAGACAGTTCTTGTGGAATTGGCAAACTGATATTTGGAAGCATATAGAAGGCTATGGTGATAAAGGAAATATCCTCAGATGAAATCTGGAAAGAAGCTTTCTGAGAAACTGCTTAGTGTTCTGTTAATTCATCTCACAGAGTTACATTTGTATTTCGTGGATCTCTTTGCTCGCCTTATTTCTGTGGAATCTGAGAACAGATATTTCGGATCCCTTTTAAGACCATAGGGCCAAAGGAAATATCCCCCGATAAGAAAGAGAAAGAAGCTTTCTGAGAAACTTCTTTGTGTTCTGTGAAATCATCACACAGAGTTACAGCTTTCCCCTCAAGAAGCCTTTCGCTAAGACAGTTCTTCTGGAATTGGCAAAGTGATATTTGGAAGCCCATAGAGGGCTATGGTGAAATAGGAAATATCCTAAGATGAAATCTGGAAAGAACTTTTCTGAGAAACTGCTTAGTGTTCTGTTAACTCATCTCACAGAGTTACATCTGTATTTCGTGGATCTCTTTGCTAGCCTTATTTCTCTGGAATCTTAGAACAGATATTTCGGATCCCTTTGAAGACTATAGGGCCAAAGGAAATATCCTCCGATAACAAAGAGAAAGAAACTTCATGAGAAACTTCTTTGTGTTCTGTGAAATCATCTCACAGAGTTACAGCTTTCCCCTCAAGAAGCCTTTCGCTAAGACAGTTCTTGTGGTATTGGCAAAGTGATATTTGGAAGCCCATAGAAGGCTATGGTGAAAAAGGAAATATCCTCAGATGAAATCTGGAAAGAAGCTTTCTGAGAAACTGCTTAGTGTTCTGCTAATTCATCTCACAGAGTTACATCTGTATTTCGTGGATTTCTTTGATAGCCTTATTTCTGTGGAATCTGAGAACAGATATTCCGGATCCCGTTGAAGACTATAGGGCCAAAGGAATTATCCTCCGATAACAAAGAGAAAGAAGCTTTCTGAGAAAATTCTTTGTGTTCTGTGAAATCATCTCACAGAGTTACAGCTTTCCCCTCAAGAAGCCTTTAGCTAAGATAGTTCTTGTGTAATTGGCAAAGTGTATTTGGAAGCCCATAGAGGGCTATGGTGAAAAAGGAAATATCCTCAGATGAAATCTGTAAAGAAGCTTTCTGAGAAACGGCTTAGTGTTCTGTTAATTCATCTCACAGAGTTACATCTGTATTTTGTGAATCTATTTGCTAGCCTTATATCTGTGGAAATTGAGAACAGATATTTCGGATCCCTTTGAAGACTATAGGGCCAAAGGAAATATCCTCCGATAACAAAGAGAAAGAAGCTTTCTGAGAAACTTCTTTGTGTTCTGTGAAATCGTCTCACAGAGTTACAGCTTTCCCCTCAAGAAGCCTTTCGCTAAGACAGTTCTTGTTGAATTGGCAAAGTGATATTTGGAAGCGCATAGAGGGCTATGGTGAAAAAGGAAATATCCTCAGATGAAATCTGGAAAGAAGCTTTCTGAGAAACTCCTTAGTGTTCTGTTAATTCATCTCACAGAGTTACATCTGTATTTCGTGGATCTCTTTGCTAGCCTTATTTCTGTGGAATCTGAGAACAGATATTTCGGATCCCTTTGAAGACTATATGGCCAAAGGAAATATCCTCCGATAACAAAGAGAAAGAAGCTTTCTGAGAAACTTCTTTGTGTTCTGTGAAATCATCTCACAGAGTTACAGCTTTCCTCTCAAGAAGCCTTTCGCTAAGACAGTTCTTGTCGAAATGGCAAAGTGATATTTGGAAGCCCATAGAGGGCTATGGTGAAAAAGGAAATATGCTCAGATGAAATCTGGAAAGAAGCTTTCTGAGAAACTTCTTTGTGTTCTGTGAAATCATCTCACAGAGTTACAGCTCTCCCCTAAAGAAACCTTTCGCTAAGTCAGTTGTTGTGGAATAGGAAAAGTGATATTTTGAAGCCCTTAGATGGCTATGGTGAAAAAGGAAATATCCTCAGATGAAATCTGGAAAGAAGCTTTCTGAGAAACTGCTTAGTGTTCTGTTAATTCATCTCACAGAGTTACATCTGTATTTCGTGGATCTCCTTGCTAGCCTTATTTCTGTGGAATCTAAGAACAGATATTTCGGATCCCTTTGAAGACTATAGGGCCAAAGGAAATATCCTCGGATAAAAAAGAGACAGAAGCTTTCTGAGAAACTTCTCTGTGTTCTGTGAAATCATCTTACAGAGTTACAGCTCTGCCTTCAAGAAGCCTTTCGCTAAGACAGTTCTTGTGGAATTGGCAAAGTGATATTTGGAAGCCCATAGAGGGCTATGGTGAAAAAGGAAATATCCTCAGATGAAATCTGGAAAGAAGCTTTCTGAGAAACTGCTTAGTGTTCTCTTAATTCATCTCACAGAGTTACATCTGTATTTCGTGGATCTCTTTGCTAGCCTTATTTCTGTGGAATCTGAGAACAGATATTTCGGATCCCTTAGAAGACTATAGGGCCAAAGGAAATATCCTCCGATAACAAAGAGGAAGAAACTTTCTGAGAAACTTCTTTGTGTTCTGTGAAATCATCTCACAGAGTTACAGCTTTCCCCTCAAGAAGTCTTTCGCTAAGACAGTTCTTGTGGAATTGGCCAAGTGATATTTGGAAGCACATAGAGGGCTATGGTGAAAAAGGAAATATCCTCAGATGAAATCTGGAAAGAAGCTTTCTGAGAAACTGCTTAGTGTTCTGTTAATTCATCTCACAGAGTTACATTTGTATTTCGTGGATCTCTTTGCTCGCCTTATTTCTGTGGAATCTGAGAACAGATATTTCGGATCCCTTTGAAGACTATAGGGCCAAAGGAAATATCCTCCGATAACAAAGAGAAAGAAGCTTTTTGAGAAACTTCTTTGTGTTCTGTGAAATCATCTCACAGAGTTACAGCTTTCCCCTCAAGAAGCCTTTCGCTAAGACAGTTCTTGTGGTATTGACAAAGTGATATTTCGAAGCCCATAGAGGGCTATGTTGAAAAAGGAAATATCCTCAGAAGAAATCTGGAAAGAAGCTTTCTGAGAAACTGCTTAGTGTTCTGCTAATTCATCTCACAGAGTTACATCTGTATTTCGTGGATTTCTTTGCTAGCCTCATTTCTGTGGAATCTGAGAACAGATATTCCAGATCCCTTTGAAGACTATAGGGCCAAAGAAATTATCCTCCGATAACAAATAGAAAGAAGCTTTCTGAGAAACTTCTTTGTGTTCTGTGAAATCATCTCACAGAGTTACAGATTTCCCCTCAAGAAGTCTTTCGCTAAGACAGTTCTTGTGGAATTGGCCTAGTGATATTTGGAAGCACATAGAGGGCTATGGTGAAAAAGGAAATATCCTCAGATGAAATCTGGAAAGAAGCTTTCTGAGAAACTGCTTAGTGTTCTGCTAATTCATCTCACAGAGTTACATCTGTATTTCGTGGATTTCTTTGCTAGCCTTATTTCTGTGGAATCTGAGAACAGATATTTCGGATCCCTTTGAAGACTATAGGGCCAAAGGAATTATCCTCCGATAACAAAGAGAAAGAAGCTTTCTGAGAAACTTCTTTGTGTTCTGTGAAATCGTCTCACAGAGTTACAGCTTTCCCCTCAGGAAGCCTTTCGCTAAGACAGTTCTTGTGGAATTGGCAAAGTTATATTTGGAAGCCCATAGAGGGCTATGGTGAAAAAGGAAATATCCTCAGATGAAATCTGGAAAGAAGCTTTCTGAGAAACTCCTTAGTGTTCTGTTAATTCATCTCACAGAGTTACATCTTTATTTCGTGGATCTCTTTGCTAGCCTTATTTCTGTGGAATCTGAGAACAGATATTTCGGATCCCTTTGAAGACTATAGGGCCAAAGGAAATATCCCTCGATAACAAAGAGAAAGAAGCTTTCTGAGAAACTTCTTTGTGTTCTGTGAAATCATCTCACAGAGTTACAGCTTTCCCCTCAAGAAGCCTTTCGCTAAGACAGTTCTTGTCGAATTGGCAAAGTGATATTTGGAAGCCCATAGAGGGCTATGGTGAAAAAGGAAATATCCTCAGATGAAATCTGGAAAGAAGCTTTCTGAGAAACTTCTTTGTGTTCTGTGAAATCATCTCACAGAGTTACAGCTCTCCCCTAAATAAACCTTTCGCTAAGACAGTTGTTGTGGAATTGGAACAGTGATATTTTGAAGCCCTTAGAGGGCTATGGTGAAAAAGGAAATATCCTCAGATGAAATCTGGAAAGAAGCTTTCTGAGAAACTGCTTAGTGTTCTGTTTATTCATCTCACAGAGTTACATTTGTATTTCGTGGATCTCTTTGCTCGCCTTATTTCTGTGGAATCTGAGAACAGATATTTCGGATGCCTTTGAAGACTATAGGGCCAAAGGAATTATCCTCCGATAACAAATAGAAAGAAGCTTTCTGAGAAACTTCTTTGTGTTCTGTGAAATCATCTCACAGAGTTACAGCTTTCCCCTCAAGCAGCCTTTCGCTAAGACAGTTCTTGTGGAATTGGCAAAGTGTATTTGGAAGCCCATAGAGGGCTATGGAGAAAAAGGAATTATCCTCAGATGAAATCTGGAAAGAAGCTTTCTGAGAAACGGCTTAGTGTTCTGTTAATTCATCTCACAGAGTTACATCTGTATTTTGTGAATCTCTTTGCTAGCCTTATATCTGTGGAATCTGAGAACAGATATTTCGGATCCCTTTGAAGACTATAGGGCCAAAGGAAATATCCTCCGATAACAAAGAGAAAGAAGCTTTCTGAGAAACTTCTTCGTGTTCTGTGAAATCGTCTCACAGAGTTACAGCTTTCCCCTCAAGAAGCCTTTCGCTAAGACAGTTCTTGTGGAATTGGAAAAGTGATATTTTGAAGCCCATAGAGGGCTATGGTGAAAAAGGAAATATCCTCAGATGAAATCTGGAAAGAAGCTTTCTGAGAAGCTGCTTAGTGTTCTGTTAATTCATCGCACAGAGTTACATTTGTATTTCGTGGATATCTTTGCTAACCTTATTTCTGTGGAATCTGAGAACAGATATTCCGGATCCCTTTGAAGACTATAGGGCCAAAGGAAATATCCTCCGATAACAAAGAGAAAGAAGCCTTCTGAGAAACCTCTTTGCGTTCTGTGAAATCATCTGACAGAGTTACAGCTTTCCCTTAAGAAGCCTTTCGCTAAGACAGTTCTTGTGGAATTGGCAAAGTGACATTTGGAACCCCTAGAGGGCTATGGTGAAAAAGGAAATATCCTCACATGAAATCTGGAAAGAAGCTTTCTGAGAAACTGCTTGGTGTTCTGTTAATTCATCTCACAGAGTTACATCTGTATTTCGTGGATCTCTTTGCTAGCCTTATTTCTGTGGAATCTGAGAACAGATATTTCGGATCCCGTTGAAGACTATAGGGCCAAAGGAAATATCCTCCTATAACAAAGAGAAAGAAGCTTTCTGGGAAACTTCTTTGTGTTCTGTGAAATCATCTCACAGAGTTACAGCTTTCTCCTCAAGAAGCCTTTCGCTAAGACAATTCTTGTGGAATTGGCAAAGTGATATTTGGAAGCCCTTAGAGTGCTATGGTGAAAAAGGAAATATCCTCAGATGAAATCTGGAAAGAAGCTTTCTGAGAAACTGCTTAGTGTTCTGTTAATTCATCTCACAGAGTTACATCTGTATTTCGTGGATCTCTTTGCTAGCCTTATTTCTGTGGAATCTGAGAAAAGATATTTCGGATCCCTTTGAAGACTATAGGGTCAAAGGAAATATCCTCCGATAACAAAGAGAAAGAAGCTTTCTGAGAAACTTCTTTGTGTTCTGTGAAATCATCTCACAGACTTACAGTTTTCTTCTAAAGAAGCCTTTCGCTAAGACAGTTCTTGTGGAATTGGCAAAGTGATATTCGGAAGCCCATAGAGGGCTATGGTGAAAAAGGAAATATCCTCAGATGAAATCTGGAAAGAAGCTTGCTGAGAAACTGCTTAGTGTTCTGTTAATTCATCTCACAGAGTTACATCTGTATTTCGTGGATCTCTTTGCTAGCCTTATTTCTGTGGAATTTGAGAACAGATATTCCGGATCCCATTGAAGACTACAGGGCCAAAGGAAATATCCTCCGATAACAGAGAGAAAGAAGCTTTCTGAGAAACTTCTTTGTGTTCTGTGAAATCATCTCACAGAGTTACAGCTTTTCCCTCAAGAAGCCTTTCGCTAAGACAGTTCTTGTGGAATTGGCAAAGTGATATTTGGAAGCCCATAGAGGGCTATGGTGAAAAAGGAAATATCCTCAGATGAAATCTGGAAAGAAACTTTCTGAGAAACTTCTTTGTGTTCTGTGAAATCATTTCACAGAGTTACAGCTCTCCCCTAAAGAATCCTTTCGCTAAGAAAGTTCTTGTGGAATTGGAAAAGTGATATTTTGAAGCCCTTAGAGGGCTATGATGAAAAAGGATATATCCTCAGATGAAATCTGGAAAGAAGCTTTCTGAGAAACTGCTTAGTGTTCTGTTAATTCATCTCACAGAGTTACATCTGTATTTCGTGGATCTCTTTGCTAGCCTTATTTCTGTGGTATCTAAGAACAGATATTTCGGATCCCTTTGAAGACTATAAGGCCAAAGGAAATATCCTCGGATAACAAAGAGAAAGAAGCTTTCTGAGAAACTTCTTTGTGTTCTGTGAAATCATCTCACAGAGTTACAGCTTTCCCCTCAAGAAGCCTTTCGCTAAGACAGTTCTTGTGGAATTGGCAAAGTTATATTTGGAAGCCCATAGAGGGCTATGGTGAAAAAGGAAATATCCTCAGATGAAATCTGGAAAGAAGCTTTCTGAGAAGCTGCTTAGTGTTCTGTTAATTCATCGCACAGAGTTACATTTGTATTTCGTGGATATCTTTGCTAACCTTATTTCTGTGGAATCTGAGAACAGATATTCCGGATCCCTTTGAAGACTATAGGGCCAAAGGAAATATCCTCCGATAACAAAGAGATAGAAGCCTTCTGAGAAACCTCTTTGCGTTCTGTGAAGTCATCTGACAGAGTTACAGCTTTCCCTCAAGAAGCCTTTCGCTAAGACAGTTCTTGTGGAATTGGCAAAGTGACATTTGGAACCCCTAGAGGGCTATGGTGAAAAAGGAAATATCCTCACATGAAATCTGGAAAGAAGCTTTCTGAGAAACTGCTTGGTGTTCTGTTAATTCATCTCACAGAGTTACATCTGTATTTCGTGGATCTCTTTGCTAGCCTTATTTCTGTGGAATCTGAGAACAGATATTTCGGATCCCTTTGAAGACTATAGGGCCAAAGGAAATATCCTCCTATAACAAAGAGAAAGAAGTTTTCTGGGAAACTTCTTTGTGTTCTGTGAAATCATCTCACAGAGTTACAGCTTTCTCCTCTACAAGCCTATCGCTAAGACAGTTCTTGTGGAATTGGCAAGGTGATATTTGGAAGCCCATAGAGGGCTATGGTGAAAAAGGAAATATCCTCAGATGAAATATGGAAAGAAGCTTTCTGAGAATCTGCTTAGTGTTCTGTTAATTCATCTCACAGAGTTACATTTGTATTTCGTGGATCTCTTTGCTAACCTTATTTCTGTGGAATCTGAGAACAGATATTCCGGATCCCTTTGAAGACTATAGGGCCAAAGGAAATATCCTCCGATAACAAAGAGAAAGAAGCTTTGTGAGAAACTTCTTTGTGTTCTGTGAAATCATCTCACAGAGTTACAGCTTTCTCCTCAAGAAGCCTTTCGCTAAGACAATTCTTGTGGAATTGGCAAAGTGATATTTGGAAGCCCTTAGATTGCTATGGTGAAAAAGGAAATATCCTCAGATGAAATCTGGAAAGAAGCTTTCTGAGAAACTGCTTAGTGTTCTGTTAATTCATCTCACAGAGTTACATCTGTATTTCGTGGATCTCTTTGCTAGCCTTATTTCTGTGGAATCTGAGAAAAGATATTTCGGATCCCTTTGAAGACTATAGGGTCAAAGGAAATATCCTCCGATAACAAAGAGAAAGAAGCTTTCTGAGAAACTTCTTTGTGTTCTGTGAAATCATCTCACAGACTTACAGTTTTCTTCTAAAGAAGCCTTTCGCTAAGACAGTTCTTGTGGAATTGGCAAAGTGATATTCGGAATCCCATAGAGGGCTATGGTGAAAAAGGAAATATCCTCAGATGAAATCTGGAAAGAAGCTTGCTGAGAAACTGCTTAGTGTTCTGTTAATTCATCTCACAGAGTTACATCTGTATTTCGTGGATCTCTTTGCTAGCCTTATTTCTGTGGAATTTGAGAATAGATATTCCGGATCCCTTTGAAGACTATAGGGCCAAAGGAAATATCCTCCGATAACAGAGAGAAAGAAGCTTTCTGAGAAACTTCTTTGTGTTCTGTGAAATCATCTCACAGAGTTACAGCTTTTCCCTCAAGAAGCCTTTCGCTAAGACAGTTCTTGTGGAATTGGCAAAGTGATATTTGGAAGCCCATAGAGGGCTATGGTGAAAAAGGAAATATCCGCAGATGAAATCTGGAAAGAAACTTTCTGAGAAACTTCTTTGTGTTCTGTGAAATCATCTCACAGAGTTACAGCTCTCCCCTAAAGAAACCTTTCGCTAAGAAAGTTCTTGTGGAATTGGAAAAGTGATATTTTGAAGCCCTTAGAGGGCTATGATGAAAAAGGAAATATCCTCAGATGAAATCTGGAAAGAAGCTTTCTGAGAAACTGCTTAGTGTTCTGTTAATTCATCTCACAGAGTTACATCTGTATTTCGTGGATCTCTTTGCTAGCCTTATTTCTGTGGAATCTAAGAACAGATATTTCGGATCCCTTTGAAGACTATAAGGCTAAAGGAAATATCCTCGGATAACAAAGAGAAAGAAGATTTCTGAGAAACTTCTTTGTGTTCTGTGAAATCATCTCACAGAGTTACAGCTTTCCCCTCAAGAAGCCTTTCGCTAAGACAGTTCTTGTGGAATTGGCAAAGTGATATTTGGAAGCCCATAGAGGGCTATGGTGAAAAAGGAAATATCCTCAGATGAAATCTGGAAAGAAGCTTTCTGAGAAACTGCTTAGTGTTCTCTTAATTCATCTCACAGAGTTACATTTGTATTTCGTGGATCTCTTTGCTCGCCTTATTTCTGTGGAATCTGAGAACAGATATTTCGGATCCCTTTGAAGACTATAGGGCCAAAGGAAATATCCTCCGATAACAAAGAGAAAGAAGCTTTTTGAGAAACTTCTTTGTGTTCTGTGAAATCATCTCACAGAGTTACAGCTTTCCCCTCAAGAAGCCTTTCGCTAAGACAGTTCTTGTGGTATTGACAAAGTGATATTTCGAAGCCCATAGAGGGCTATGTTGAAAAAGGAAATATCCTCAGAAGAAATCTGGAAAGAAGCTTTCTGAGAAACTGCTTAGTGTTCTGCTAATTCATCTCACAGAGTTACATCTGTATTTCGTGGATTTCTTTGCTAGCCTCATTTCTGTGGAATCTGAGAACAGATATTCCAGATCCCTTTGAAGACTATAGGGCCAAAGAAATTATCCTCCGATAACAAATAGAAAGAAGCTTTCTGAGAAACTTCTTTGTGTTCTGTGAAATCATCTCACAGAGTTACAGATTTCCCCTCAAGAAGTCTTTCGCTAAGACAGTTCTTGTGGAATTGGCCTAGTGATATTTGGAAGCACATAGAGGGCTATGGTGAAAAAGGAAATATCCTCAGATGAAATCTGGAAAGAAGCTTTCTGAGAAACTGCTTAGTGTTCTGCTAATTCATCTCACAGAGTTACATCTGTATTTCGTGGATTTCTTTGCTAGCCTTATTTCTGTGGAATCTGAGAACAGATATTTCGGATCCCTTTGAAGACTATAGGGCCAAAGGAATTATCCTCCGATAACAAAGAGAAAGAAGCTTTCTGAGAAACTTCTTTGTGTTCTGTGAAATCGTCTCACAGAGTTACAGCTTTCCCCTCAAGAAGCCTTTCGCTAAGACAGTTCTTGTGGAATTGGCAAAGTTATATTTGGAAGCCCATAGAGGGCTATGGTGAAAAAGGAAATATCCTCAGATGAAATCTGGAAAGAAGCTTTCTGAGAAACTCCTTAGTGTTCTGTTAATTCATCTCACAGAGTTACATCTTTATTTCGTGGATCTCTTTGCTAGCCTTATTTCTGTGGAATCTGAGAACAGATATTTCGGATCCCTTTGAAGACTATAGGGCCAAAGGAAATATCCCTCGATAACAAAGAGAAAGAAGCTTTCTGAGAAACTTCTTTGTGTTCTGTGAAATCATCTCACAGAGTTACAGCTTTCCCCTCAAGAAGCCTTTCGCTAAGACAGTTCTTGTCGAATTGGCAAAGTGATATTTGGAAGCCCATAGAGGGCTATGGTGAAAAAGGAAATATCCTCAGATGAAATCTGGAAAGAAGCTTTCTGAGAAACTTCTTTGTGTTCTGTGAAATCATCTCACAGAGTTACAGCTCTCCCCTAAAGAAACCTTTCGCTAAGACAGTTGTTGTGGAATTGGAACAGTGATATTTTGAAGCCCTTAGAGGGCTATGGTGAAAAAGGAAATATCCTCAGATGAAATCTGGAAAGAAGCTTTCTGAGAAACTGCTTAGTGTTCTGTTTATTCATCTCACAGAGTTACATTTGTATTTCGTGGATCTCTTTGCTCGCCTTATTTCTGTGGAATCTGAGAACAGATATTTCGGATGCCTTTGAAGACTATAGGGCCAAAGGAATTATCCTCCGATAACAAATAGAAAGAAGCTTTCTGAGAAACTTCTTTGTGTTCTGTGAAATCATCTCACAGAGTTACAGCTTTCCCCTCAAGCAGCCTTTCGCTAAGACAGTTCTTGTGGAATTGGCAAAGTGTATTTGGAAGCCCATAGAGGGCTATGGAGAAAAAGGAATTATCCTCAGATGAAATCTGGAAAGAAGCTTTCTGAGAAACGGCTTAGTGTTCTGTTAATTCATCTCACAGAGTTACATCTGTATTTTGTGAATCTCTTTGCTAGCCTTATATCTGTGGAATCTGAGAACAGATATTTCGGATCCCTTTGAAGACTATAGGGCCAAAGGAAATATCCTCCGATAACAAAGAGAAAGAAGCTTTCTGAGAAACTTCTTCGTGTTCTGTGAAATCGTCTCACAGAGTTACAGCTTTCCCCTCAAGAAGCCTTTCGCTAAGACAGTTCTTGTGGAATTGGAAAAGTGATATTTTGAAGCCCATAGAGGGCTATGGTGAAAAAGGAAATATCCTCAGATGAAATCTGGAAAGAAGCTTTCTGAGAAGCTGCTTAGTGTTTTGTTAATTCATCGCACAGAGTTACATTTGTATTTCGTGGATATCTTTGCTAACCTTATTTCTGTGGAATCTGAGAACAGATATTCCGGATCCCTTTGAAGACTATAGGGCCAAAGGAAATATCCTCCGATAACAAAGAGAAAGAAGCCTTCTGAGAAACCTCTTTGCGTTCTGTGAAATCATCTGACAGAGTTACAGCTTTCCCTTAAGAAGCCTTTCGCTAAGACAGTTCTTGTGGAATTGGCAAAGTGACATTTGGAACCCCTAGAGGGCTATGGTGAAAAAGGAAATATCCTCACATGAAATCTGGAAAGAAGCTTTCTGAGAAACTGCTTGGTGTTCTGTTAATTCATCTCACAGAGTTACATCTGTATTTCGTGGATCTCTTTGCTAGCCTTATTTCTGTGGAATCTGAGAACAGATATTTCGGATCCCGTTGAAGACTATAGGGCCAAAGGAAATATCCTCCTATAACAAAGAGAAAGAAGCTTTCTGGGAAACTTCTTTGTGTTCTGTGAAATCATCTCACAGAGTTACAGCTTTCTCCTCAAGAAGCCTTTCGCTAAGACAATTCTTGTGGAATTGGCAAAGTGATATTTGGAAGCCCTTAGAGTGCTATGGTGAAAAAGGAAATATCCTCAGATGAAATCTGGAAAGAAGCTTTCTGAGAAACTGCTTAGTGTTCTGTTAATTCATCTCACAGAGTTACATCTGTATTTCGTGGATCTCTTTGCTAGCCTTATTTCTGTGGAATCTGAGAAAAGATATTTCGGATCCCTTTGAAGACTATAGGGTCAAAGGAAATATCCTCCGATAACAAAGAGAAAGAAGCTTTCTGAGAAACTTCTTTGTGTTCTGTGAAATCATCTCACAGACTTACAGTTTTCTTCTAAAGAAGCCTTTCGCTAAGACAGTTCTTGTGGAATTGGCAAAGTGATATTCGGAAGCCCATAGAGGGCTATGGTGAAAAAGGAAATATCCTCAGATGAAATCTGGAAAGAAGCTTGCTGAGAAACTGCTTAGTGTTCTGTTAATTCATCTCACAGAGTTACATCTGTATTTCGTGGATCTCTTTGCTAGCCTTATTTCTGTGGAATTTGAGAACAGATATTCCGGATCCCATTGAAGACTACAGGGCCAAAGGAAATATCCTCCGATAACAGAGAGAAAGAAGCTTTCTGAGAAACTTCTTTGTGTTCTGTGAAATCATCTCACAGAGTTACAGCTTTTCCCTCAAGAAGCCTTTCGCTAAGACAGTTCTTGTGGAATTGGCAAAGTGATATTTGGAAGCCCATAGAGGGCTATGGTGAAAAAGGAAATATCCTCAGATGAAATCTGGAAAGAAACTTTCTGAGAAACTTCTTTGTGTTCTGTGAAATCATTTCACAGAGTTACAGCTCTCCCCTAAAGAATCCTTTCGCTAAGAAAGTTCTTGTGGAATTGGAAAAGTGATATTTTGAAGCCCTTAGAGGGCTATGATGAAAAAGGATATATCCTCAGATGAAATCTGGAAAGAAGCTTTCTGAGAAACTGCTTAGTGTTCTGTTAATTCATCTCACAGAGTTACATCTGTATTTCGTGGATCTCTTTGCTAGCCTTATTTCTGTGGTATCTAAGAACAGATATTTCGGATCCCTTTGAAGACTATAAGGCCAAAGGAAATATCCTCGGATAACAAAGAGAAAGAAGCTTTCTGAGAAACTTCTTTGTGTTCTGTGAAATCATCTCACAGAGTTACAGCTTTCCCCTCAAGAAGCCTTTCGCTAAGACAGTTCTTGTGGAATTGGCAAAGTTATATTTGGAAGCCCATAGAGGGCTATGGTGAAAAAGGAAATATCCTCAGATGAAATCTGGAAAGAAGCTTTCTGAGAAGCTGCTTAGTGTTCTGTTAATTCATCGCACAGAGTTACATTTGTATTTCGTGGATATCTTTGCTAACCTTATTTCTGTGGAATCTGAGAACAGATATTCCGGATCCCTTTGAAGACTATAGGGCCAAAGGAAATATCCTCCGATAACAAAGAGATAGAAGCCTTCTGAGAAACCTCTTTGCGTTCTGTGAAGTCATCTGACAGAGTTACAGCTTTCCCTCAAGAAGCCTTTCGCTAAGACAGTTCTTGTGGAATTGGCAAAGTGACATTTGGAACCCCTAGAGGGCTATGGTGAAAAAGGAAATATCCTCACATGAAATCTGGAAAGAAGCTTTCTGAGAAACTGCTTGGTGTTCTGTTAATTCATCTCACAGAGTTACATCTGTATTTCGTGGATCTCTTTGCTAGCCTTATTTCTGTGGAATCTGAGAACAGATATTTCGGATCCCTTTGAAGACTATAGGGCCAAAGGAAATATCCTCCTATAACAAAGAGAAAGAAGTTTTCTGGGAAACTTCTTTGTGTTCTGTGAAATCATCTCACAGAGTTACAGCTTTCTCCTCTACAAGCCTATCGCTAAGACAGTTCTTGTGGAATTGGCAAGGTGATATTTGGAAGCCCATAGAGGGCTATGGTGAAAAAGGAAATATCCTCAGATGAAATATGGAAAGAAGCTTTCTGAGAATCTGCTTAGTGTTCTGTTAATTCATCTCACAGAGTTACATTTGTATTTCGTGGATCTCTTTGCTAACCTTATTTCTGTGGAATCTGAGAACAGATATTCCGGATCCCTTTGAAGACTATAGGGCCAAAGGAAATATCCTCCGATAACAAAGAGAAAGAAGCTTTGTGAGAAACTTCTTTGTGTTCTGTGAAATCATCTCACAGAGTTACAGCTTTCTCCTCAAGAAGCCTTTCGCTAAGACAATTCTTGTGGAATTGGCAAAGTGATATTTGGAAGCCCTTAGATTGCTATGGTGAAAAAGGAAATATCCTCAGATGAAATCTGGAAAGAAGCTTTCTGAGAAACTGCTTAGTGTTCTGTTAATTCATCTCACAGAGTTACATCTGTATTTCGTGGATCTCTTTGCTAGCCTTATTTCTGTGGAATCTGAGAAAAGATATTTCGGATCCCTTTGAAGACTATAGGGTCAAAGGAAATATCCTCCGATAACAAAGAGAAAGAAGCTTTCTGAGAAACTTCTTTGTGTTCTGTGAAATCATCTCACAGACTTACAGTTTTCTTCTAAAGAAGCCTTTCGCTAAGACAGTTCTTGTGGAATTGGCAAAGTGATATTCGGAATCCCATAGAGGGCTATGGTGAAAAAGGAAATATCCTCAGATGAAATCTGGAAAGAAGCTTGCTGAGAAACTGCTTAGTGTTCTGTTAATTCATCTCACAGAGTTACATCTGTATTTCGTGGATCTCTTTGCTAGCCTTATTTCTGTGGAATTTGAGAATAGATATTCCGGATCCCTTTGAAGACTATAGGGCCAAAGGAAATATCCTCCGATAACAGAGAGAAAGAAGCTTTCTGAGAAACTTCTTTGTGTTCTGTGAAATCATCTCACAGAGTTACAGCTTTTCCCTCAAGAAGCCTTTCGCTAAGACAGTTCTTGTGGAATTGGCAAAGTGATATTTGGAAGCCCATAGAGGGCTATGGTGAAAAAGGAAATATCCGCAGATGAAATCTGGAAAGAAACTTTCTGAGAAACTTCTTTGTGTTCTGTGAAATCATCTCACAGAGTTACAGCTCTCCCCTAAAGAAACCTTTCGCTAAGAAAGTTCTTGTGGAATTGGAAAAGTGATATTTTGAAGCCCTTAGAGGGCTATGATGAAAAAGGAAATATCCTCAGATGAAATCTGGAAAGAAGCTTTCTGAGAAACTGCTTAGTGTTCTGTTAATTCATCTCACAGAGTTACATCTGTATTTCGTGGATCTCTTTGCTAACCTTATTTCTGTGGAATCTAAGAACAGATATTTCGGATCCCTTTGAAGACTATAAGGCTAAAGGAAATATCCTCGGATAACAAAGAGAAAGAAGATTTCTGAGAAACTTCTTTGTGTTCTGTGAAATCATCTCACAGAGTTACAGCTTTCCCCTCAAGAAGCCTTTCGCTAAGACAGTTCTTGTGGAATTGGCAAAGTGATATTTGGAAGCCCATAGAGGGCTATGGTGAAAAAGGAAATATCCTCAGATGAAATCTAGAAAGAAGCTTTCTGAGAAACTGCTTAGTGTTCTGTTAATTCATTTCAAAGAGTTACATCTGTATTTCGTGGATCTCTTTGCTAGCCTTATTTCTGTGGAATCTGAGAACAGATATTTCGGATCCCTTTGAAGACTATAGGGCCAAAGGAAATATCCTCCGATAACAAAGAGAAAGAAAATTTCTGAGAAACTTCTTTGTGTTCTGTGAAATCGTCTCACAGAGTTACAACTTTCCCCTCAAGAAGCCTTTCGTTAAGTCAGTTCTTGTGGAATTGGCAAAGTGATATTTGGAAGCCCATAGAGGGCTGTGGTGAAAAAGGAAATATCCTCAGAGGAAATCTGGCAGGAACTTTTCTGAAAAACTGCTTAGTGTTCTGTTAATTCATCTCACAGAGTTACATCTGTATTTCGTGGATCTCTTTGCCAGCCTTATTTCTGTGGAATCTGGGAACAGATATTTCGGATCCCTTTGAAGACTATAGGGCCAAAGGAAATATCCTCCTATAACAAAGAGAAAGAAGATTTCTGAGAAACTTCTTTGTGTTCTGTGAAATCATCTCACAGAGTTACAGCTTTCTCCTCAAAAAGCCTTTGGCTAAGACAGTTCTTGTGGAATTGGCAAAGTGATATTTGGAAGCCCATAGAGGGCTATGGTGAAAAAGGAAATATCCTCAGATGAAATCTGGAAAGAAGCTTTCTGAGAAGCTGCTTAGTGTTCTGTTAATTCATCTCACAGAGTTACATTTGTATTTCGTGGATCTCTTTGCTAACCTTATTTCTGTGGAATCTGAGAACAGATATTCCGGATCCCTTTGAAGACTATAGGGCCAAAGGAAATATCCTCCGATAACAAAGAGAAAGAAGCTTTCTGAGAAACTTCTTTGTGTTCTGTGAAATCATCTCACAGAGTTACAGCTTTCTCCTCAAGAAGCCTTTCGCTAAGACAGTTCTTATGGAATTGGCAAAGTGATATTTGGAAGCCCATAGAGGGCTATGGTGAAAAAGGAAATATCCTCAGATGAAATCTGGAAAGAAGCTTTCTGAGAAACTGCTTAGAGTTCTGTTAATTCATCTCACAGAGTTACATCTGTATTTCGTGGATCTCTTTGCTCGCCTTATTTCTGTGGAATCTGAGAACAGATATTTCGGATCCCTTTGAAGACTATAGAGCTATAGGAAATATCCTCCGATAACAAAGAGAAAGAAGCTTTCTGAGAAACTTCTTTGTGTTCTGTGAAATCATCTCACAGACTTACAGCTTTTCCCTGAAGAAGCCTATCACTAAGACAGTTCTTGTGGAATTGGCAAAGTGATATTCGGAAGCCCATAGAGGGCTATGGTCAAAAAGGAAATATCCTCAGATGAAATCTGGAAAGAAGCTTTCTGAGAAACTGCTTAGTGTTCTGTTAATTCATCTCAAAGAGTTACATCTGTATTTCGTGGATCTCTTTGCTAGCCTTATTTCTGTGGAATCTGAGAACAGATATTTCGGATCCCGTTGAAGAGTATAGGGCCAAAGGAAATATCCTCCGATAAAAAAGAGAAAGAAGCTTTCTGAGAAACTTCGTTGTGTTCTGTGAAATCGTCTCACAGAGTTACAGCTTTCCCCTCAAGAAGCCTTTCACTAAGACAGTTCTTGTGGAATTGGCAAAGTGATATTTGGAAGCCCTTAGAGGGCTATGGTGAAAAAGGAAATATCCTCAGATGAAATCTGGAAAGAAGCTTTCTGAGAAACTCCTTAGTGTTCTGTTAATTCATCTCACAGAGTTACATCTGTATTTCGTGGATCTCTTTGCTAGCCTTATTTCTGTGGAATCTGAGAACAGATATTTCGGATCCCTTTGAAGACTATAGGGCCAAAGGAAATATGCTCCGATCACAAAGAGAAAGAAGATTTCTGAGAAACTTCTTTGTGTTCTGTGAAATCATCTCACAGAGTTACAGCTTTCCCCTCAAGAAGCCTTTCGCTAAGACAGTTCTTGTGGAATTGGCAAAGTGATATTTGGAAGCCCATAGAGGGCTATGGTGAAATAGGAAATATCCTCAGATGAAATCTGGAAAGAAGCTTTCTGAGAAACTTCTTTGTGTTCTGTGAAATCATCTCAGAGAGTTACAGCTCTCCCCTATAGAAACCTTTCACTAAGACAGTTCTTGTGGAATTGGAAAAGTGATATTTTGAAGCCCTTAGAGGGCTATGGTGAAAAAGGAAATATCCTCAGATGAAATCTGGAAAGAAGCTTTCTGAGAAACTGCTTAGTGTTCTGTTAATTCATCTCACAGAGTTACATCTGTATTTCGTGGATCTCTTTGCTAGCCTTATTTCTGTGGAATCTAAGAACAGATATTTCGGATCCCTTTGAAGACTATAGGGCCAAAGGAAATATCCTCGGATAACAAAGAGAAAGAAGCTTTCTGAGAAACTTCTTTGTGTTCTGTGAAATCATCTCACAGAGTTACAGCTTTCTCCTCAAGAAGCCTTTCGCTAAGACAGTCTTGTGGAATTGGCAAAGTGATATTTGGAAGCCCATAGGGGGCTATGGTGAAAAAGGAAATATCCTCAGATGAAATCTGGAAAGAAGTTTTCTGAGAAACTGCTTAGTGTTCTGTTAATTCATCTCACAGAGTTACATCTGTATTTCGTGGATCCCTTTGCTAGCCTTATTTCTGTGGAATATGAGAACAGATATTTCGGATCCCATTGAAGACTATAGGGCCAAAGGGAATATCCTCCTATAACAAAGAGAAAGAAGCTTTCTGAGAAACTTCTTTGTGTTCTGTGAAATCATCTCACAGAGTTACAGCTTTCCCCTAAAGAAGCCTTTCGCTAAGACAGTTCTTGTGGAATTGGCAAAGTGATATTTGGAAGCCCATAGAGGGCTATGGTGAAAAAGGAAATATCCTCAGATGAAATCTGGAAAGAAGCTTTCTGAGAAGCTGCTTAGTGTTCTGTTAATTCATCTCACAGAGTTACATTTGTATTTCGTGGATATCTTTCCTAACCTTATTTCTGTGGAATCTAAGAACAGATATTCCGCATCCCTTTGAAGACTATAAGGCCAAAGGAAATATCCTCCGATAACAAAGAGAAAGAAGCTTTCTGAGAAACTTCTTTGCGTTCTGGGAAATCATCTGACAGAGTTACAGCTTTCCCTCAAGAAGCCTTTCGCTAAGACAGTTCTTGTGGAATTGGCAAAGTGATATTTGGAAGCCCATAGAGGGCTATGGTGAAAAAGGATATATCCTCAGATGAAATCTGGAAAGAAGCTTTCTGAGAAACTCCTTAGTGTTCTCTTAATTCATCTCACATAGTTACATCTGTATTTCGTGAATCTCTTTGCTAGCCTTATTTCTGTGGAATCTGAGAACAGATATTTCGGATCCCTTTGAAGACTATAGGGCCAAAGGAAATATCCTCCGATAACAAAGAGAAAGAAGCTTTCTGAGAAACTTCATTGTGTTCTGTGAAATCATCTCACAGAGTTACAGCTTTCCCCTCAAGAAGCCTTTCGCTAAGACAGTTCTTGTGGAATTGGCAAAGTGATATTTGGAAGCCCATAGAGGGCTATGGTGAAAAAGGAAATATCCTCAGATGAAATGTGGAAAGAAGCTTTCTGAGAAACTTCTTTGTGTTCTGTGAAATCATCTCAGAGAGTTACAGCTCTCCCCTAAAGAAACCTTTCGCTAAGACAGTTCTTGTGGAATTGGAAAAGTGATATTTTGAAGCCCTTTGAGGGCTATGGTGAAAAAGTAAATATCCTGAGATGAAATCTGGAAAGAAGCTTTCTGAGAAACTGCTTAGTGTTCTGTTAATTCATCTCACAGAGTTACGTCTGTATTTCGTGGATCTCTTTGCTAGCCTTATTTCTGTGGAATCTAAGAACAGATATTTCGGATCCCTTTGAAGACTATAGGGCCAAAGGAAATATCCTCGGATAACAAAGAGAAAGAAGCTTTCTGAGAAACTTCTTTGTGTTCTGTGAAATCATCTCACAGAGTTACAGCTTTCCCCTCAAGAAGCCTTTCGCTAAGACAGTTCTTGTGGAATTGGCAAAGTGATATTTGGAAGCCCATAGAGGGCTATGGTGAAAAAGGAAATATCCTCAGATGAAATCTGAAAAGAAGCTTTCTGAGAAACTGCTTAGTGTTCTGTTAATTCATCTCACAGAGTTACATTTGTATTTCGTGGATATCTTTGCTAACCTTATTTCTGTGGAATCTGAGAACAGATATTCCGGATCCCTTTGAAGACTATAGGGCCAAAGGAAATATGCTCCGATAACAAAGAGAAAGAAGCTTTCTGAGAAACTTCTTTGTGTTCTGTGAAATCATCTGACAGAGTTACAGCTTTCCCTCAAGAAGCCTTTCGCTAAGACAGTTTTTGTGGAATTGGCAAAGTGATATTTGGAAGCCCATAGTGGGCTATGGTGAAAAAGGAAATATCCTCAGATGAAATCTGGAAAGAAGCTTTCTGAGAAACTCCTTAGTGTTCTGTTAATTCATCTCACAGAGTTACATCTGTATTTCGTGGATCTCTTTGCTAGCCTTATTTCTGTGGAATCTGAGAACAGATATTTCGGATCCCTTTGAAGACTATAGGGCCAAAGGAAATATCCTCCAATAACAAAGAGAAAGTAGCTTTCTGAGAAACTTCTTTGTGTTCTGTGAAATCATCTCACAGAGTTACAGCTTTCCCCTGAAGAAGCCTTTCGCTAAGACAGTTCTTGTGGAATTGGCAAAGTATAAATGGAAGCCCATAGAGGGCTATGGTGAAAAAGGAAATATCCTCAGATGAAATCTGGAAAGAAGCTTTCTGAGAAGCTGCTTAGTGTTCTATTAATTCATCTCACAGAGTTACATTTGTATTTCGTGGATATCTTTGCTAACCTTATTTCTGTGCAATCTAAGAACAGATATTCCGCATCCCTTTGAAGACTATAGGGCCAAAGGAAATATCCTCTGATAACAAAGAGAAAGAAGCTTTCTGAGAAACTTCTTTGCGTTCTGTGAAATCATCTGACAGAGTTACAGCTTTCCCTCAAGAAGCCTTTCGTTAAGACAGTTGTTGTGAAATTGGCAAAGTGATATTTGGAAGCCCATAGAGGGCTATGGTGAAAAAGGAAATATCCTCAGATGAAATCTGGAAAGAAGCTTTCTGAGAAACTCCTTAGTGTTCTGTTAATTCATCTCACAGAGTTACATCTGTATTTCGTGGATCTCTTTGCTAGCCTTATTTCTGTGGAATCTGAGAACAGATATTTCGGATCCCTTTGAAGACTATAGGGCCAAAGGAAATATCCTCCGATAACAAAGAGAAAGAAGCTTTCTGAGAAACTTCTTTGTGTTCTGTGAAATCATCTCACAGAGTTACAGCATTCCCCTCAAGAAGTCTTTCGCTTAGACAGTTCTTGTGGAATTGGCAAAGTGATATTTGGAAGCCCTTAGAGGGCTATGGTGAAAAAGGAAATATCCTCAGATGAAATCTGGAAAGAAGCTTTCTGAGAAGCTACGTAGTGTTCTGTTAATTCCTCTCACAGAGTTACATTTGTATTTCGTGGATCTCTTTGCTAACCTTATTTCTGTGAAATCTGACAACAGAAATTCCGGATCCCTTTGAAGACTATAGGGCCAAAGGAAATATCCTCCGATAACAAAGAGAAAGAAGCTTTCTGAGAAACTTCTTTGTGTTCTGTGAAATCATCTCACAGAGTTACAGCTTTCCCCTCAAGAAGCCTTTCCATAAGACAGTTCTTGTGGAGTTGGCAAAGTGATATTTGGAAGCCCATAGAGGGCTATGGTGAAAAAGGAAGTATCCTCAGATGAAATCTGGAAAGAAGCTTTCTGAGAAACTGCTTAGTGTTCTGTTAATTCATCTCACAGAGTTACATCTGTATTTCGTGGATCTCTTTGCTAGCCTTATTTCTGTGGAATCTGAGAACAGATATTTCGGATCCCTTTGAAGACTATAGGGCCAAAGGAAATATTCTCCGATAACAAAGAAAAAGAAGCTTTCTTAGAAACTTCTTTGTGTTCTGTGAAATCATCTCACAGAGTTACAGCTTTCCCCTCAAGAAGCCTTTCGCTAAGACAGTTCTTGTGGAATTGGCAAAGTGATATTTGGAAGCCCATAGAGGGCTATGGTGAAAAAGGAAATATCCTCAGATAAAATCTGGAAAGAAGCTTTCTGAGAAACTGCTTAGTGTTCTGTTAATTCCTCACACAGAGTTACATCTGTATTTCGTGGATCTCTTTGCTAGCCTTATTTCTGTGGAATCTGAGAACAGATATTTCAGATCCCTTTGAAGACTATATAGCCAAAGTTAATATACTCCGATAACAAAGAGAAAGAAGCTTTCTGAGAAACTTCCTTGTGTTCTGGGAAGTCGTCTCACAGAGTTACAGCTTTCCCCTCAAGAAGCCTTTCGCTAAGACAGTTCTTGTGGAATTGGCAAAGTGATATTTGGAAGCCCATAGAGGGTTACGGTGAAAAAGGAAATATCCTCAGATGAAATCTGGAAAGAAGCTTTCTGAGAAACCGCTTAGTGTTCTGTTAATTCATCTCACAGAGTTACATCTGTATTTCGTGGATCTCTTTGCTAGCCTTACTTCTGTGGAATCTGAGAACAGATATTCCGGATCCCTTTGAAGACTATAGGGCCAAAGGAAATATCCTCGGATAACAAAGAGAAAGAAGCTTCCTGAGAAACTTCTTTGTGTTCTGTGAAATCGTCTCACAGAGTTACAGCTTTCCCCTCAAGAAGCCTTTCGCTAAGACAGTTCTTGTGGAATTGGCAAAGTGATATTTGGAAGCCCTTAGAGGGCTATGGTGAAAAAGGAAATATCCTCAGATGAAATCTGGAAAGAAGCTTTCTGAGAAACTGCTTAGTGTTCTGTTAATTCATCTCACAGAGTTACATCTGTATTTCGTGGAACTCTTTGCTAGCCTTATTTCTGTGGAATCTGAGAACAGATATTTCGGATCCCTTTGAAGACTATAGGGTCAAAGGAAATATCCTCCGATAACAAAGAGAAAGAAGCTTTCTGAGAAACTTCTTTGTATTCTGTGAAATCATCTCACAGAGTTTCAGCTTTCCCCTCAAGAAGCCTTTCGCTAAGACAGTTCTTCTGGAATTGGCCAAGTGATATTTGGAAGCCCATAGAGGGCTATGGTGAAAAAGGAAATATCCTCAGATGAAATCTGGAAAGAACTTTTCTGAGAAACTGCTTAGTGTTCTGTTAACTCATCTCACAGAGTTACATCTGTATGTCGTGGATCTCTTTGCTAGCCTTATTTCTCTGGAATCTTAGAACAGATATTTCGGATCCCTTTGAAGACTATAGGGCCAAAGGAAATATCCTCCGATAGCAAAGAGAAAGAAGCTTCCTGAGAAACTTCTTTGTGTTCTGTGAAAACATCTCACAGAGTTACAGCTTTCCCCTCAAGAAGCCTTTCGCTAAGACAGTTCTTGTGGTATTGGCAAAGTGATATTTGGAAGCCCATAGAGGGCTATGGTGAAAAAGGAAATATCCTCAGATGAAATCTGGAAAGAAGCTTTCTGAGAAACTGCTTAGTGTTCTGTTAATTCATCTCACAGAGTTACATCTGTATTTCGTAGATTTCTTTGCTAGCCTTATTTCTGTGGAATCTGAGAACAGATATTGCGGATCCCTTTGAAGACTATAGGGCCAAAGGAATTATCCTCCGATAACAAAAGAAAGAAGCTTTCTGAGAAACTTCTTTGTATTCTGTGAAATCATCTCACA
This sequence comes from Macaca nemestrina, assembly GCF_043159975.1. Lineage (NCBI taxonomy): Eukaryota > Metazoa > Chordata > Mammalia > Primates > Cercopithecidae > Macaca > Macaca nemestrina. The sequence continues at coordinate 107,127,624 of NC_092127.1, read as the reverse complement.
GAGTTACAGCTTTCCCCTCTAGAAGCCTTTCGCTAAGACAGTTCTTGTGGAATTGGCAAAGTGATATTTGGAGGCCCATAGAGGGCTATGGTGAAAAAGGAAATATCCTCAGATGAAATCTGGAAAGAAGCTTTCTGACAAACTTCTTTGTGTTCTGTGAAATCATCTCACAGAGTTACAGCTCTCCCCTAAAGAAACCTTTCGCTAAGACAGTTCTTGTGGAATTGGCAAAGTGATATTTGGAAGCCCATAGAGGGCTATGGTGAAAAAGGAAATATCCTCAGATGAAATCTGGAAAGAAGCTTTCTGAGAAACTTCTTTGTGTTCTGTGAAATCATCTCACAGAGTTACATCTCTATTTTGTGGATCTCTTTGCTAGCCTTATTTCTCTGGATTCTGAGAACAGATATTTCGGATCCCTTTGAAGACTATAGTTCCAAAGCAAATATCCTCCGATAACAAAGAGAAAGAAGCTTCCTGAGAAACTTCTTTGTATTCTGTGAAATCATCTCACAGAGTTACAGCTTTCCCCTCAAGAAGCCTTTCGCTAAGACAGTTCTTGGGGAATTGGCAAAGTGATATTTGGAAGCCCATAGAGGACTATGGTGAATAAGGAAATATCCTCAGATGAAATCTGGATAGAAGCTTTCTGAGAAACTGCTTAGTGTTCTGTAAATTCATCTCACAGAGTTACATCTGTATTTCGTGGATCTCTTTGCTAGCCTTATTTCTGTGGAATCTGAGAACAGATATTCCGGATCCCTTTGAAGACTATAGGGCCAAAGGAATTATCCTCCGATAACAAAGAGAAAGAAGCTTTCTGAGAAACTTCTTTGTGTTCTGTGAAATCGTCTCACAGAGTTACAGCTTTCCCCTCAAGAAGCCTTTCGCTAAGACAGTTCTTGTGGAATTGGCAAAGTGATATTTGGAAGCCCTTAGAGGGCTATGGTGAAAAAGGAAATATCCTCAGATGAAATCTGGAAAGAAGCTTTCTGAGAAACTGCTTAGTGTTCTGCTAATTCATCTCACAGAGTTACATCTGTATGTCGTGGATCTCTTTGCTAGCCTTATTTCTCTGGAATCTTAGAACAGATATTTCGGATCCCTTTGAAGACTATAGGGCCAAAGGAAATATCCTCGGATAACAAAGAGAAAGAAGCTTTCTGAGAAACTTCTTTGTGTTCTGTGAAATCATCTCACAGAGTTACAGCTTTCTCCTCAAGAAGCCTTTCGCTAAGACAGTCTTGTGGAATTGGCAAAGTGATATTTGGAAGCCCATAGGGGGCTATGGTGAAAAAGGAAATATCCTCAGATGAAATCTGGAAAGAAGCTTTCTGAGAAACTGCTTAGTGTTCTCTTAATTCATCTCACAGAGTTACATCTGTATTTCGTGGATCTCTTTGCTAGCCTTATTTCTCTGGAATCTTAGAACAGATATTTCGGATTCCTTTGAATACTATAGGGCCAAAGGAAATCCTCCGATAGCAAAGAGAAAGAAGCTTCCTGAGAAACTTCTTTGTGTTCTGTGAAATCATCTCACAGAGTTACAGCTTTCCCCTCAAGACGCCTTTCGGTAAGACAGGTCTTGTGATATTGGCAAAGTGATATTTGGAAGCCCATAGAGGGCTATGGTGAAAGAGGAAATATCCTCAGATGAAATCTGGAAAGAAGCTTTCTGAGAAACTGCTTAGTGTTCTGTTAATTCATCTCACAGAGTTACATCTGTATTTCGTGGATTTCTTTGCTAGCCTTATTTCTGTGGAATCTGAGAACAGATATTCCGGATGCCTTTGAAGACTATAGGGCCAAAGGAAATATCCACCGATAACAAAGAGAAAGAAGCTTTCTGAGAAACTTCTTTGTGTTCTGTGAAATCGTCTCACAGAGTTACAGCTTTCCCCTCAAGAAGCCTTTCGCTAAGACAGTTCTTGTGGAATTGGCAAAGTGATATTTGGAAGCCCTTAGAGGGCTATGGTGAAAAAGGAAATATCCTGAGATGAAATCTGGAAAGAACCTTTCTGAGAAACTGCTTAGTGTTCTGTTAATTCATCTCACAGAGTTACATCTGTATTTCTTGGATCTCTCTGCTAGCCTTATTTCTATGGAATCTGAGAACAGATATTTCGGATCCCTTTGAAGACTATAGGGCCAAAGAAAATATCATCCTATAACAAAGAGAAAGAAGCTTTCTGAGAAACTTCTTTGTGTTCTGTGAAATCATCTCACAGAGTTACAGCTTTCTCCTCAAGAAGCCTTTCGATAAGACAGTACTTGTGGAATTGGCAAAGTGATATTTGGAAGCCCATAGAGGGCTATGGTGAAAAAGGAAATATCCTCAGATGAAATCTGGAAAGAAGCTTTCTGAGAAACCGCTTAGTGTTCTGTTAATTCATCTCACAGAGTTACATCTGTATTTCGTGGATCTCTTTGCTAGCCTTACTTCTGTGGAATCTGAGAACAGATATTCCGGATCCCTTTGAAGACTATAGGGCCAAAGGAAATATCCTCGGATAACAAAGAGAAAGAAGCTTCCTGAGAAACTTCTTTGTGTTCTGTGAAATCGTCTCACAGAGTTACAGCTTTCCCCTCAAGAAGCCTTTCGCTAAGACAGTTCTTGTGGAATTGGCAAAGTGATATTTGGAAGCCCTTAGAGGGCTATGGTGAAAAAGGAAATATCCTCAGATGAAATCTGGAAAGAAGCTTTCTGAGAAACTGCTTAGTGTTCTGTTAATTCATCTCACAGAGTTACATCTGTATTTCGTGGAACTCTTTGCTAGCCTTATTTCTGTGGAATCTGAGAACAGATATTTCGGATCCCTTTGAAGACTATAGGGTCAAAGGAAATATCCTCCGATAACAAAGAGAAAGAAGCTTTCTGAGAAACTTCTTTGTATTCTGTGAAATCATCTCACAGAGTTTCAGCTTTCCCCTCAAGAAGCCTTTCGCTAAGACAGTTCTTCTGGAATTGGCCAAGTGATATTTGGAAGCCCATAGAGGGCTATGGTGAAAAAGGAAATATCCTCAGATGAAATCTGGAAAGAACTTTTCTGAGAAACTGCTTAGTGTTCTGTTAACTCATCTCACAGAGTTACATCTGTATGTCGTGGATCTCTTTGCTAGCCTTATTTCTCTGGAATCTTAGAACAGATATTTCGGATCCCTTTGAAGACTATAGGGCCAAAGGAAATATCCTCCGATAGCAAAGAGAAAGAAGCTTCCTGAGAAACTTCTTTGTGTTCTGTGAAAACATCTCACAGAGTTACAGCTTTCCCCTCAAGAAGCCTTTCGCTAAGACAGTTCTTGTGGAATTGGCAAAGTGATATTTGGAAGCCCATAGAGGGCTATGGTGAAAAAGGAAATATCCTCAGATGAAATCTGGAAAGAAGCTTTCTGAGAAACTTCTTTGTGTTCTGTGAAATCATCTCACAGAGTTACATCTCTATTTTGTGGATCTCTTTGCTAGCCTTATTTCTCTGGATTCTGAGAACAGATATTTCGGATCCCTTTGAAGACTATAGTTCCAAAGCAAATATCCTCCGATAACAAAGAGAAAGAAGCTTCCTGAGAAACTTCTTTGTATTCTGTGAAATCATCTCACAGAGTTACAGCTTTCCCCTCAAGAAGCCTTTCGCTAAGACAGTTCTTGGGGAATTGGCAAAGTGATATTTGGAAGCCCATAGAGGACTATGGTGAATAAGGAAATATCCTCAGATGAAATCTGGATAGAAGCTTTCTGAGAAACTGCTTAGTGTTCTGTAAATTCATCTCACAGAGTTACATCTGTATTTCGTGGATCTCTTTGCTAGCCTTATTTCTGTGGAATCTGAGAACAGATATTCCGGATCCCTTTGAAGACTATAGGGCCAAAGGAATTATCCTCCGATAACAAAGAGAAAGAAGCTTTCTGAGAAACTTCTTTGTGTTCTGTGAAATCGTCTCACAGAGTTACAGCTTTCCCCTCAAGAAGCCTTTCGCTAAGACAGTTCTTGTGGAATTGGCAAAGTGATATTTGGAAGCCCTTAGAGGGCTATGGTGAAAAAGGAAATATCCTCAGATGAAATCTGGAAAGAAGCTTTCTGAGAAACTGCTTAGTGTTCTGCTAATTCATCTCACAGAGTTACATCTGTATGTCGTGGATCTCTTTGCTAGCCTTATTTCTCTGGAATCTTAGAACAGATATTTCGGATCCCTTTGAAGACTATAGGGCCAAAGGAAATATCCTCCGATAGCAAAGAGAAAGAAGCTTCCTGAGAAACTTCTTTGTGTTCTGTGAAAACATCTCACAGAGTTACAGCTTTCCCCTCAAGAAGCCTTTCGCTAAGACAGTTCTTGTGGTATTGGCAAAGTGATATTTGGAAGCCCATAGAGGGCTATGGTGAAAAAGGAAATATCCTCAGATGAAATCTGGAAAGAAGCTTTCTGAGAAACTGCTTAGTGTTCTGTTAATTCATCTCACAGAGTTACATCTGTATTTCGTGGATTTCTTTGCTAGCCTTATTTCTGTGGAATCTGAGAACAGATATTCCGGATCCCTTTGAAGACTATAGGGCCAAAGGAAATATCCTCCGATAACAAAGAGAAAGAAGCTTTCTGAGAAACTTCTTTGTGTTCTGTGAAATCGTCTCACAGAGTTACAGCTTTCCCCTCAAGAAGCCTTTCGCTAAGACAGTTCTTGTGGAATTGGCAAAGTGATATTTGGAAGCCCTTAGAGGGCTATGGTGAAAAAGGAAATATCCTGAGATGAAATCTGGAAAGAAGCTTTCTGAGAAACTGCTTAGTGTTCTGTTAATTCATCTCACAGAGTTACATCTGTATTTCGTGGATCTCTCTGCTAGCCTTATTTCTATGGAATCTGAGAACAGATATTTCGGATCCGTTTGAAGACTATAGGGCCAAAGAAAATATCATCCTATAACAAAGAGAAAGAAGCTTTCTGAGAAACTTCTTTGTGTTCTGTGAAATCATCTCACAGAGTTACAGCTTTCTCCTCAAGAAGCCTTTCGATAAGACAGTACTTGTGGAATTGGCAAAGTGATATTTGGAAGCCCATAGAGGGCTATGGTGAAAAAGGAAATATCCTCAGATGAAATCTGGAAATAAGCTTTCTGAGAAGCTGCTTAGTGTTCTGTTAATTCATCTCACAGAGTTACATTTGTATTTCGTGGATATCTTTGCTAACCTTATTTCTGTGGAATCTGAGAACAGATATTCCGGATCCCTTTGAAGACTATAGGGCCAAAGGAAATATCCTCCGATAACAAAGAGAAAGAAGCTTTCTGAGAAACTTCTTTGTGTTCTGTGAAATCATCTGACAGAGTTACAGCTTTCCCTCAAGAAGCCTTTCGCTAAGACAGTTCTTGTGAAATTGGCCAAGTGATATTTGGAAGCCAATAGAGGGCTATGGTGAAAAAAGAAATATCCTCAGATGAAATCTGGAAAGAAGCTTTCTGAGAAACTCCTTAGTGTTCTGTTAATTCATCTCACAGAGTTACATCTGTATTTCGTGGATCTCTTTGCTAGCCTTATTTCTGTGGAATCTGAGAACAGATATTTCGGATCCCTTTGAAGACTATAGGGCCAAAGGAAATATCCTCCGATAACAAAGAGAAAGAAGCTTTCTGAGAAACTTCATTGTGTTCTGTGAAATCATCTCCCAGAGTTACAGCTTTCCCCTCAAGAAGCCTTTCGCTAAGACAGTTCTTGTGGAATTGGCAAAGTGATATTTGGAAGCCCTTAGAGGGCTATGGTGAAAAAGGAAATATCCTCAGATGAAATGTGGAAAGAAGCTTTCTGAAAAACTTCTTTGTGTTCTGTGAAATCATCTCAGAGAGTTACAGCTCTCCCCTATAGAAACCTTTCACTAAGACAGTTCTTGTGGAATTGGAAAAGTGATATTTTGAAGCCCTTAGACGGCTATGGTGAAAAAGGAAATATCCTCAGATGAAATCTGGAAAGAAGCTTTCTGAGAAACTGCTTAGTGTTCTGTTAATTCATCTCACAGAGTTACATCTGTATTTCGTGGATCTCTTTGCTAGCCTTATTTCTGTGGAATCTAAGAACAGATATTTCGGATCCCTTTGAAGACTATAGGGCCAAAGGAAATATCCTCGGATAACAAAGAGAAAGAAGCTTTCTGAGAAACTTCTTTGTGTTCTGTGAAATCATCTCACAGAGTTACAGCTTTCTCCTCAAGAAGCCTTTCGCTAAGACAGTCTTGTGGAATTGGCAAAGTGATATTTGGAAGCCCATAGGGGGCTATGGTGAAAAAGGAAATATCCTCAGATGAAATCTGGAAAGAAGCTTTCTGAGAAACTGCTTAGTGTTCTCTTAATTCATCTCACAGAGTTACATCTGTATTTCGTGGATCTCTTTGCTAGCCTTATTTCTCTGGAATCTTAGAACAGATATTTCGGATCCCTTTGAATACTATAGGGCCAAAGGAAATCCTCCGATAGCAAAGAGAAAGAAGCTTCCTGAGAAACTTCTTTGTGTTCTGTGAAATCATCTCACAGAGTTACAGCTTTCCCCTCAAGACGCCTTTCGGTAAGACAGGTCTTGTGATATTGGCAAAGTGATATTTGGAAGCCCATAGAGGGCTATGGTGAAAGAGGAAATATCCTCAGATAAAATCTGGAAAGAAGCTTTCTGAGAAACTGCTTAGTGTTCTGTTAATTCATCTCACAGAGTTACATCTGTATTTCGTGGATTTCTTTGCTAGCCTTATTTCTGTGGAATCTGAGAACAGATATTCCGGATGCCTTTGAAGACTATAGGGCCAAAGGAAATATCCACCGATAACAAAGAGAAAGAAGCTTTCTGAGAAACTTCTTTGTGTTCTGTGAAATCGTCTCACAGAGTTACAGCTTTCCCCTCAAGAAGCCTTTCGCTAAGACAGTTCTTGTGGAATTGGCAAAGTGATATTTGGAAGCCCTTAGAGGGCTATGGTGAAAAAGGAAATATCCTGAGATGAAATCTGGAAAGAACCTTTCTGAGAAACTGCTTAGTGTTCTGTTAATTCATCTCACAGAGTTACATCTGTATTTCGTGGATCTCTCTGCTAGCCTTATTTCTATGGAATCTGAGAACAGATATTTCGGATCCCTTTGAAGACTATAGGGCCAAAGAAAATATCATCCTATAACAAAGAGAAAGAAGCTTTCTGAGAAACTTCTTTGTGTTCTGTGAAATCATCTCACAGAGTTACAGCTTTCTCCTCAAGAAGCCTTTCGATAAGACAGTACTTGTGGAATTGGCAAAGTGATATTTGGAAGCCCATAGAGGGCTATGGTGAAAAAGGAAATATCCTCAGATGAAATCTGGAAATAAGCTTTCTGAGAAGCTGCTTAGTGTTCTGTTAATTCATCTCACAGAGTTACATTTGTATTTCGTGGATATCTTTGCTAACCTTATTTCTGTGGAATCTGAGAACAGATATTCCGGATCCCTTTGAAGACTATAGGGCCAAAGGAAATATCCTCCGATGACAAAGAGAAAGAAGCTTTCTGAGAAACTTCTTTGTGTTCTGTGAAATCATCTCACAGACTTACAGCTTTCCCTCAAGAAGCCTTTCGCTAAGACAGTTCTTGTGAAATTGGCCAAGTGATATTTGGAAGCCAATAGAGGGCTATGGTGAAAAAGGAAATATCCTCAGATGAAATCTGGAAAGAAGCTTTCTGAGAAACTCCTTAGTGTTCTGTTAATTCATCTCACAGAGTTACATCTGTATTTCGTGGATCTCTTTGCTAGCCTTATTTCTGTGGAATCTGAGAACAGATATTTCGGATCCCTTTGAAGACTATAGGGCCAAAGGAAATATCCTCCGATAACAAAGAGAAAGAAGCTTTCTGAGAAACTTCATTGTGTTCTGTGAAATCATCTCACAGAGTTACAGCTTTCCCCTCAAGAAGCCTTTCGCTAAGACAGTTCTTGTGGAATTGGCAAAGTGATATTTGGAAGCCCATAGAGGGCTATGGTGAAAAAGGAAATATCCTCAGATGAAATGTGGAAAGAAGCTTTCTGAGAAACTTCTTTGTGTTCTGTGAAATCATCTCAGAGAGTTACAGCTCTCCCCTATAGAAACCTTTCACTAAGACAGTTCTTGTGGAATTGGAAAAGTGATATTTTGAAGCCCTTAGAGGGCTATGGTGAAAAAGGAAATATCCTCAGATGAAATCTGGAAAGAAGCTTTCTGAGAAACTGCTTAGTGTTCTGTTAATTCATCTCACAGAGTTACATCTGTATTTCGTGGATCTCTTTGCTAGCCTTATTTCTGTGGAATCTAAGAACAGATATTTCGGATCCCTTTGAAGACTATAGGGCCAAAGGAAATATCCTCGGATAACAAAGAGAAAGAAGCTTTCTGAGAAACTTCTTTGTGTTCTGTGAAATCATCTCACAGAGTTACAGCTTTCTCCTCAAGAAGCCTTTCGCTAAGACAGTCTTGTGGAATTGGCAAAGTGATATTTGGAAGCCCATAGGGGGCTATGGTGAAAAAGGAAATATCCTCAGATGAAATCTGGAAAGAAGTTTTCTGAGAAACTGCTTAGTGTTCTGTTAATTCATCTCACAGAGTTACATCTGTATTTCGTGGATCTCTTTGCTAGCCTTATTTCTGTGGAATATGAGAACAGATATTTCGGATCCCTTTGAAGACTATAGGGCCAAAGGGAATATCCTCCTATAACAAAGAGAAAGAAGCTTTCTGAGAAACTTCTTTGTGTTCTGTGAAATCATCTCACAGAGTTACAGCTTTCCCCTAAAGAAGCCTTTCGCTAAGACAGTTCTTGTGGAATTGGCAAAGTGATATTTGGAAGCCCATAGAGGGCTATGGTGAAAAAGGAAATATCCTCAGATGAAATCTGGAAAGAAGCTTTCTGAGAAGCTGCTTAGTGTTCTGTTAATTCATCTCACAGAGTTACATTTGTATTTCGTGGATATCTTTGCTAACCTTATTTCTGTGGAATCTAAGAACAGATATTCCGCATCCCTTTGAAGACTATAAGGCCAAAGGAAATATCCTCCGATAACAAAGAGAAAGAAGCTTTCTGAGAAACTTCTTTGCGTTCTGGGAAATCATCTGACAGAGTTACAGCTTTCCCTCAAGAAGCCTTTCGCTAAGACAGTTCTTGTGGAATTGGCAAAGTGATATTTGGAAGCCCATAGAGGGCTATGGTGAAAAAGGATATATCCTCAGATGAAATCTGGAAAGAAGCTTTCTGAGAAACTCCTTAGTGTTCTCTTAATTCATCTCACATAGTTACATCTGTATTTCGTGAATCTCTTTGCTAGCCTTATTTCTGTGGAATCTGAGAACAGATATTTCGGATCCCTTTGAAGACTATAGGGCCAAAGGAAATATCCTCCGATAACAAAGAGAAAGAAGCTTTCTGAGAAACTTCATTGTGTTCTGTGAAATCATCTCACAGAGTTACAGCTTTCCCCTCAAGAAGCCTTTCGCTAAGACAGTTCTTGTGGAATTGGCAAAGTGATATTTGGAAGCCCATAGAGGGCTATGGTGAAAAAGGAAATATCCTCAGATGAAATGTGGAAAGAAGCTTTCTGAGAAACTTCTTTGTGTTCTGTGAAATCGTCTCAGAGAGTTACAGCTCTCCCCTAAAGAAACCTTTCGCTAAGACAGTTCTTGTGGAATTGGAAAAGTGATATTTTGAAGCCCTTAGAGGGCTATGGTGAAAAAGGAAATATCCTCAGATGAAATCTGGAAAGAAGCTTTCTGAGAAACTGCTTAGTGTTCTGTTAATTCATCTCACAGAGTTACGTCTGTATTTCGTGGATCTCTTTGCTAGCCTTATTTCTGTGGAATCTAAGAACAGATATTTCGGATCCCTTTGAAGACTATAGGGCCAAAGGAAATATCCTCGGATAACAAAGAGAAAGAAGCTTTCTGAGAAACTTCTTTGTGTTCTGTGAAATCATCTCACAGAGTTACAGCTTTCCCCTCAAGAAGCCTTTCGCTAAGACAGTTCTTGTGGAATTGGCAAAGTGATATTTGGAAGCCCATAGAGGGCTATGGTGAAAAAGGAAATATCCTCAGATGAAATCTGAAAAGAAGCTTTCTGAGAAACTGCTTAGTGTTCTGTTAATTCATCTCACAGAGTTACATTTGTATTTCGTGGATATCTTTGCTAACCTTATTTCTGTGGAATCTGAGAACAGATATTCCGGATCCCTTTGAAGACTATAGGGCCAAAGGAAATATGCTCCGATAACAAAGAGAAAGAAGCTTTCTGAGAAACTTCTTTGTGTTCTGTGAAATCATCTGACAGAGTTACAGCTTTCCCTCAAGAAGCCTTTCGCTAAGACAGTTTTTGTGGAATTGGCAAAGTGATATTTGGAAGCCCATAGTGGGCTATGGTGAAAAAGGAAATATCCTCAGATGAAATCTGGAAAGAAGCTTTCTGAGAAACTCCTTAGTGTTCTGTTAATTCATCTCACAGAGTTACATCTGTATTTCGTGGATCTCTTTGCTAGCCTTATTTCTGTGGAATCTGAGAACAGATATTTCGGATCCCTTTGAAGACTATAGGGCCAAAGGAAATATCCTCCAATAACAAAGAGAAAGTAGCTTTCTGAGAAACTTCTTTGTGTTCTGTGAAATCATCTCACAGAGTTACAGCTTTCCCCTGAAGAAGCCTTTCGCTAAGACAGTTCTTGTGGAATTGGCAAAGTGATAAATGGAAGCCCATAGAGGGCTATGGTGAAAAAGGAAATATCCTCAGATGAAATCTGGAAAGAAGCTTTCTGAGAAGCTGCTTAGTGTTCTATTAATTCATCTCACAGAGTTACATTTGTATTTCGTGGATATCTTTGCTAACCTTATTTCTGTGCAATCTAAGAACAGATATTCCGCATCCCTTTGAAGACTATAGGGCCAAAGGAAATATCCTCTGATAACAAAGAGAAAGAAGCTTTCTGAGAAACTTCTTTGCGTTCTGTGAAATCATCTGACAGAGTTACAGCTTTCCCTCAAGAAGCCTTTCGTTAAGACAGTTGTTGTGAAATTGGCAAAGTGATATTTGGAAGCCCATAGAGGGCTATGGTGAAAAAGGAAATATCCTCAGATGAAATCTGGAAAGAAGCTTTCTGAGAAACTCCTTAGTGTTCTGTTAATTCATCTCACAGAGTTACATCTGTATTTCGTGGATCTCTTTGCTAGCCTTATTTCTGTGGAATCTGAGAACAGATATTTCGGATCCCTTTGAAGACTATAGGGCCAAAGGAAATATCCTCCGATAACAAAGAGAAAGAAGCTTTCTGAGAAACTTCTTTGTGTTCTGTGAAATCATCTCACAGAGTTACAGCATTCCCCTCAAGAAGTCTTTCGCTTAGACAGTTCTTGTGGAATTGGCAAAGTGATATTTGGAAGCCCTTAGAGGGCTATGGTGAAAAAGGAAATATCCTCAGATGAAATCTGGAAAGAAGCTTTCTGAGAAGCTACGTAGTGTTCTGTTAATTCCTCTCACAGAGTTACATTTGTATTTCGTGGATCTCTTTGCTAACCTTATTTCTGTGAAATCTGACAACAGAAATTCCGGATCCCTTTGAAGACTATAGGGCCAAAGGAAATATCCTCCGATAACAAAGAGAAAGAAGCTTTCTGAGAAACTTCTTTGTGTTCTGTGAAATCATCTCACAGAGTTACAGCTTTCCCCTCAAGAAGCCTTTCCATAAGACAGTTCTTGTGGAGTTGGCAAAGTGATATTTGGAAGCCCATAGAGGGCTATGGTGAAAAAGGAAGTATCCTCAGATGAAATCTGGAAAGAAGCTTTCTGAGAAACTGCTTAGTGTTCTGTTAATTCATCTCACAGAGTTACATCTGTATTTCGTGGATCTCTTTGCTAGCCTTATTTCTGTGGAATCTGAGAACAGATATTTCGGATCCCTTTGAAGACTATAGGGCCAAAGGAAATATTCTCCGATAACAAAGAAAAAGAAGCTTTCTTAGAAACTTCTTTGTGTTCTGTGAAATCATCTCACAGAGTTACAGCTTTCCCCTCAAGAAGCCTTTCGCTAAGACAGTTCTTGTGGAATTGGCAAAGTGATATTTGGAAGCCCATAGAGGGCTATGGTGAAAAAGGAAATATCCTCAGATAAAATCTGGAAAGAAGCTTTCTGAGAAACTGCTTAGTGTTCTGTTAATTCCTCACACAGAGTTACATCTGTATTTCGTGGATCTCTTTGCTAGCCTTATTTCTGTGGAATCTGAGAACAGATATTTCAGATCCCTTTGAAGACTATATAGCCAAAGTTAATATACTCCGATAACAAAGAGAAAGAAGCTTTCTGAGAAACTTCTTTGTGTTCTGGGAAGTCGTCTCACAGAGTTACAGCTTTCCCCTCAAGAAGCCTTTCGCTAAGACAGTTCTTGTGGAATTGGCAAAGTGATATTTGGAAGCCCATAGAGGGTTACGGTGAAAAAGGAAATATCCTCAGATGAAATCTGGAAAGAAGCTTTCTGAGAAACCGCTTAGTGTTCTGTTAATTCATCTCACAGAGTTACATCTGTATTTCGTGGATCTCTTTGCTAGCCTTACTTCTGTGGAATCTGAGAACAGATATTCCGGATCCCTTTGAAGACTATAGGGCCAAAGGAAATATCCTCGGATAACAAAGAGAAAGAAGCTTCCTGAGAAACTTCTTTGTGTTCTGTGAAATCGTCTCACAGAGTTACAGCTTTCCCCTCAAGAAGCCTTTCGCTAAGACAGTTCTTGTGGAATTGGCAAAGTGATATTTGGAAGCCCTTAGAGGGCTATGGTGAAAAAGGAAATATCCTCAGATGAAATCTGGAAAGAAGCTTTCTGAGAAACTGCTTAGTGTTCTGTTAATTCATCTCACAGAGTTACATCTGTATTTCGTGGAACTCTTTGCTAGCCTTATTTCTGTGGAATCTGAGAACAGATATTTCGGATCCCTTTGAAGACTATAGGGTCAAAGGAAATATCCTCCGATAACAAAGAGAAAGAAGCTTTCTGAGAAACTTCTTTGTATTCTGTGAAATCATCTCACAGAGTTTCAGCTTTCCCCTCAAGAAGCCTTTCGCTAAGACAGTTCTTCTGGAATTGGCCAAGTGATATTTGGAAGCCCATAGAGGGCTATGGTGAAAAAGGAAATATCCTCAGATGAAATCTGGAAAGAACTTTTCTGAGAAACTGCTTAGTGTTCTGTTAACTCATCTCACAGAGTTACATCTGTATGTCGTGGATCTCTTTGCTAGCCTTATTTCTCTGGAATCTTAGAACAGATATTTCGGATCCCTTTGAAGACTATAGGGCCAAAGGAAATATCCTCCGATAGCAAAGAGAAAGAAGCTTCCTGAGAAACTTCTTTGTGTTCTGTGAAAACATCTCACAGAGTTACAGCTTTCCCCTCAAGAAGCCTTTCGCTAAGACAGTTCTTGTGGTATTGGCAAAGTGATATTTGGAAGCCCATAGAGGGCTATGGTGAAAAAGGAAATATCCTCAGATGAAATCTGGAAAGAAGCTTTCTGAGAAACTGCTTAGTGTTCTGTTAATTCATCTCACAGAGTTACATCTGTATTTCGTAGATTTCTTTGCTAGCCTTATTTCTGTGGAATCTGAGAACAGATATTGCGGATCCCTTTGAAGACTATAGGGCCAAAGGAATTATCCTCCGATAACAAAAGAAAGAAGCTTTCTGAGAAACTTCTTTGTGTTCTGTGAAATCATCTCACAGAGTTACAGCTTTCCCCTCTAGAAGCCTTTCGCTAAGACAGTTCTTGTGGAATTGGCAAAGTGATATTTGGAGGCCCATAGCGGGCTATGGTGAAAAAGGAAATATCCTCAGATGAAATCTGGAAAGAAGCTTTCTGACAAACTTCTTTGTGTTCTGTGAAATCATCTCACAGAGTTACAGCTCTCCCCTAAAGAAACCTTTCGCTAAGACAGTTCTTGTGGAATTGGCAAAGTGATATTTGGAAGCCCATAGAGGGCTATGGTGAAAAAGGAAATATCCTCAGATGAAATCTGGAAAGAAGCTTTCTGAGAAACTTCTTTGTGTTCTGTGAAATCATCTCACAGAGTTACATCTCTATTTTGTGGATCTCTTTGCTAGCCTTATTTCTCTGGATTCTGAGAACAGATATTTCGGATCCCTTTGAAGACTATAGTTCCAAAGCAAATATCCTCCGATAACAAAGAGAAAGAAGCTTCCTGAGAAACTTCTTTGTATTCTGTGAAATCATCTCACAGAGTTACAGCTTTCCCCTCAAGAAGCCTTTCGCTAAGACAGTTCTTGGGGAATTGGCAAAGTGATATTTGGAAGCCCATAGAGGACTATGGTGAATAAGGAAATATCCTCAGATGAAATCTGGATAGAAGCTTTCTGAGAAACTGCTTAGTGTTCTGTAAATTCATCTCACAGAGTTACATCTGTATTTCGTGGATCTCTTTGCTAGCCTTATTTCTGTGGAATCTGAGAACAGATATTCCGGATCCCTTTGAAGACTATAGGGCCAAAGGAATTATCCTCCGATAACAAAGAGAAAGAAGCTTTCTGAGAAACTTCTTTGTGTTCTGTGAAATCGTCTCACAGAGTTACAGCTTTCCCCTCAAGAAGCCTTTCGCTAAGACAGTTCTTGTGGAATTGGCAAAGTGATATTTGGAAGCCCTTAGAGGGCTATGGTGAAAAAGGAAATATCCTCAGATGAAATCTGGAAAGAAGCTTTCTGAGAAACTGCTTAGTGTTCTGCTAATTCATCTCACAGAGTTACATCTGTATGTCGTGGATCTCTTTGCTAGCCTTATTTCTCTGGAATCTTAGAACAGATATTTCGGATCCCTTTGAAGACTATAGGGCCAAAGGAAATATCCTCCGATAGCAAAGAGAAAGAAGCTTCCTGAGAAACTTCTTTGTGTTCTGTGAAAACATCTCACAGAGTTACAGCTTTCCCCTCAAGAAGCCTTTCGCTAAGACAGTTCTTGTGGTATTGGCAAAGTGATATTTGGAAGCCCATAGAGGGCTATGGTGAAAAAGGAAATATCCTCAGATGAAATCTGGAAAGAAGCTTTCTGAGAAACTGCTTAGTGTTCTGTTAATTCATCTCACAGAGTTACATCTGTATTTCGTGGATTTCTTTGCTAGCCTTATTTCTGTGGAATCTGAGAACAGATATTCCGGATCCCTTTGAAGACTATAGGGCCAAAGGAATTATCCTCCGATAACAAAAGAAAGAAGCTTTCTGAGAAACTTCTTTGTGTTCTGTGAAATCATCTCACAGAGTTACAGCTTTCCCCTCTAGAAGCCTTTCGCTAAGATAGTTCTTGTGGAATTGGCAAAGTGATATTTGGAAGCCCATAGAGGGCTATGGTGAAAAAGGAAATATCCTCAGATGAAATCTGGAACGAAGCTTTCTGAGAAACTTCTTTGTGTTCTGTGAAATCATCTCACAGAGTTACAGCTCTCCCCTAAAGAAACCTTTCGCTAAGACAGTTCTTGTGGAATTGGCAAAGTGATATTTGGAAGCCCATAGAGGGCTATGGTGAAAAGGAAATATCCTCAGATGAAATCTGGAAAGAAGCTTTCTGAGAAACTTCTTTGTGTTCTGTGAAATCATCTCACAGAGTTACATCTGTATTTTGTGGATCTCTTTGCTAGCCTTTTTTCTCTGGATTCTGAGAACAGATATTTCGGATCCCTTTGAAGACTATAGTTCCAAAGCAAATATCATCCGATAACAAAGAGAAAGAAGCTTCCTGAGAAACTTCTTTGTATTCTGTGAAATCATCTCACAGAGTTACAGCTTTCCCCTCAAGAAGCCTTTCGCTAAGACAGTTCTTGGGGAATTGGCAAAGTGATATTTGGAAGCCCATGGAGGACTATGGTGAATAAGGAAATATCCTCAGATGAAATCTGGAAAGAAGCTTTCTGAGAAACTGCTTAGTGTTCTGTTAATTCATCTCACAGAGTTACATCTGTATTTCGTGGATCTCTTTGCTAGCCTTATTTCTGTGGAATCTGAGAACAGATATTCCGGATCCCTTTGAAGACTATAGGGCCAAAGGAATTATCCTCCGATAACAAAGAGAAAGAAGCTTTCTGAGAAACTTCTTTGTGTTCTGTGAAATCGTCTCACAGAGTTACAGCTTTCCCCTCAAGAAGCCTTTCGCTAAGACAGTTCTTGTGGAATTGGCAAAGTGATATTTGGAAGCCCTTAGAGGGCTATGGTGAAAAAGGAAATATCCTCAGATGAAATCTCGAAAGAAGCTTTCTGAGAAACTGCTTAGTGTTCTGTTAATTCATCTCACAGAGTTACATCTGTATTTCGTGGATCTCTCTGCTAGCCTTATTTCTCTGGAATCTGAGAACAGATATTTCGGATCCCTTTGAAAACTATAGGGCCAAAGGAAATATCCTCCGATACCAAAGAGAAAGAAGCTTTCTGAGAAACTTCTTTGTGTTCTGTGAAATCATCTCACAGAATTACAGCTTTCCCCTCAAGAAGCCTTTCGCTAAGACAGTTCTTGTGGAATTGGAAAAGTGATATTTGGAAGCACATAGAGGGCTGTGATGAAAAAGGAAATATCCTCAGATGAAATCTGGAAAGAAGCTTTCTGAGAAACTGCTTAGAGTTCTGTTAATTCATCTCACAGAGTTACATCTGTATTTCGTGGATCTCTTTGCTAGCCTTATTTCTGTGGAATCTGAGAACAGATATTCCGGATCCCTTTGAAGACTATAGGGCCAAAGGAAATATCCTCCGATAACAAAGAGAAAGAAGCTTTCTGAGAAACTTCTTTGCGTTCTGTGAAATCATCTGACAGAGTTACAGCTTTCCCTCAAGAAGCCTTTCGCTAAGACAGTTCTTGTGGAATTGGCAAAGTGATATTTGGAAGCCCATAGTGGGCTATGGTGAAAAAGGAAATATCCTCAGATGAAATCTGGAAAGAAGCTTTCTGAGAAACTTCTTTGTGTTCTGTGAAATCATCTCACAGAGTTACTGCTCTCCCCTAAAGAAACCTTTCGCTAAGTCAGTTCTTGTGGAATTGGAATAGTGATATTTTGAAGCCCTTAGAGGGCTATGGTGAAAAAGGAAATATCCTCAGATGAAATCTGGAAAGAAGCTTTCTGAGAAACTGCTTAGTGTTCTGTTAATTCATCTCACAGAGTTACATCTGTATTTCGTGGATCTCTTTGCTAGCCTTATTTCTGTGGAATCTGAGAACAGATATTTCGGATCCCTTTGAAGACTATAGGGCCAAAGGAAATATCCTCCGATAACAAAGAGAAAGAAGCTTTCTGAGAAACTTCTTTGTGTTCTGTGAAATCATCTCACAGAGTTACAGCTTTCCCTCAAGAAGCCTTTCGCTAAGACAGTTCTTGTGGAATTGGCAAAGTGATATTTGGAAGCCCATAGAGGGCTATGGTGAAAAAGGAAATATCCTCAGATGAAATATGGAAAGAAGCTTTCTGAGAAACCGCTTAGTGTTCTGTTAATTCATCTCACAGAGTTACATCTGTATTTCGTGGATCTCTTTGCTAGCCTTCTTTCTGTGGAATCTGAGAACAGATATTCCGGATCCCTTTGAAGACAATAGGGCCAAAGGAATTATCCTCCGATAACAAAGAGAAAGAAGCTTTCTGAGAAACTTCTTTGTGTTCTGTGAAATCATCTCACAGAGTTACAGCTTTCCCCTCAAGAAGCCTTTCACTAAGACAGTTCTTGTGGAATTGGCAAAGTGTATTTGGAAGCCCATAGAGGGCTATGGTGAAAAAGGAAATATCCTCAGATGAAATCTGGAAAGAAGCTTTCTGAGAATCGGCTTAGTGTTCTGTTAATTCATCTCACAGAGTTACATCTGTATTTCGTGAATCTCTTTGCTAGCCTTATTTCTGTGGAAACTGAGAACAGATATTTCGGATCTCTTAGAAGACTATAGGGCCAAAGGAAATATCCGCCGATAACAAAGAGAAAGAAGCTTTCTGAGAAACTTCTTTGTGTTCTGTGAAATCATCTCACAGAGTTACAGCATTCCCCTCAAGAAGCCTTTCGCTAAGACAGTTCTTGTGGAATTGGCAAAGTGACATTTGGAACCCCTAGAGGGCTATGGTGAAAAAGGAAATATCCTCAGATGAAATCTGGAAAGAAGCTTTCTGAGAAACTGCTTAGTGTTCTGTTAATTCATCTCACAGAGTTACATCTGTATTTCGTGGATCTCTTTGCTTGCCTTATTTCTGTGGAATCTGAGAGCAGATATTTTGGATCCCTTTGAAGACTATAGGGCCAAAGGAAATATCCTCCGATAACAAAGAGAAAGAAGCTTTCTGAGAAACTTCTTTGTGTTTTGTGAAATCATCTCACAGAGTTACAGCTTTCCCCTCAAGAAGCCTTTCGCTAAGACAATTCTTGTGGAATTGGCAAAGTGATATTTTGAAGCCCATAGAGGGCTATGGTGAAAAAGGAAATATCCTCAGATGAAATCTGGAAAGAAGCTTTCTGAGAAACTACTTAGTGTTCTGTGAAATCAAATCACAGAATTACAGCTCTCCCCTAAAGAAACCTTTCGCTAAGACAGTTCTTGTGGAATTGGAAAAGTGATATTTTGAAGCCCTTAGAGGGCTATGGTGAAAAAGGAAATATCCTCAGATGAAATCTGGAAAGAAGCTTTCTGAGAAACTGCTTAGTGTTCTGTTTATTCATCTCACAGAGTTACATCTGTATTTCGTGGATCTCTTTGCTAGCCTTATTTCTGTGGAATCTAAGAACAGATATTTCGGATCTCTTTGAAGACTATAGGGCCAAAGGAAATATCCTCGGATAACAAAGAGAAAGAAGCTTTCTGAGAAACTTCTTTGTGTTCTGTGAAATCATCTCACAGAGTTACAGCTTTCCCCTCAAGAAGCCTTTCGCTAAGACAGTTCTTGTGGAATTGGCAAAGTGATATTTGGAAGCCCATAGAGGGCTATGGTGAAAAAGGAAATATCCTCAGATGAAATCTGGAAAGAAGCTTTCTGAGAAACTGCTTAGTGTTCTGTTAATTCATCTCACAGAGTTACATCTGTATTTCGTGGATCTCTTTGCTAGCCTTATTTCTGTGGAATCTTAGAACAGATATTTCGTATCCCTTTGAAGACTATAGCACCAAAGGAAATATCCTCCGATAACAAAGAGAAAGAAGCTTTCTGAGAAACTTCTTTGTGTTCTGTGAAATCATCCCACAGAGTTACAGCATTCCCCTCAAGAAGCCTTTCGCTAAGACAGTTCTTGTGGAATTGGCAAAGTGACATTTGGAACCCCTAGAGGGCTATGGTGAAAAAGGAAATATCCTCAGATGAAATCTGGAAAGAAGCTTTCTGAGAAACTGCTTAGTGTTCTGTTAATTCATCTCACAGAGTTACATCTGTATTTCGTGGATCTCTTTGCTTGCCTTATTTCTGTGGAATCTGAGAGCAGATATTTTGGATCCCTTTGAAGACTATCGGGCCAAAGGAAATATCCTCCGATAACAAAGAGAAAGAAGCTTTCTGAGAAACTTCTTTGTGTTTTGTGAAATCATCTCACAGAGTTACAGCTTTCCCCTCAAGAAGCCTTTCGCTAAGACAGTTCTTGTGGAATTGGCAAAGTGATATTTGGAAGCCCATAGAGGGCTATGGTGAAAAAGGAAATATCCTCAGATGAAATCTGGAAAGAAGCTTTCTGAGAAACTTCTTAGTGTTCTGTGAAATCAAATCACAGAGTTACAGCTCTCCCCTAAAGAAACCTTTCGCTAAGACAGTTCTTGTGGAATTGGAAAAGTGATATTTTGAAGCCCTTAGAGGGCTATGGTGAAAAAGGAAATATCCTCAGATGAAATCTGGAAAGAAGCTTTCTGAGAAACTGCTTAGTGTTCTGTTTATTCATCTCACAGAGTTACATCTGTATTTCGTGGATCTCTTTGCTAGCCTTATTTCTGTGGAATCTAAGAACAGATATTTCGGATCTCTTTGAAGACTATAGGGCCAAAGGAAATATCCTCGGATAACAAAGAGAAAGAAGCTTTCTGAGAAACTTCTTTGTGTTCTGTGAAATCATCTCACAGAGTTACAGCTTTCCCCTCAAGAAGCCTTTCGCTAAGACAGTTCTTGTGGAATTGGCAAAGTGATATTTGGAAGCCCATAGAGGGCTATGGTGAAAAAGGAAATATCCTCAGATGAAATCTGGAAAGAAGCTTTCTGAGAAACTGCTTAGTGTTCTGTTAATTCATCTCACAGAGTTACATCTGTATTTCGTGGATCTCTTTGCTAGCCTTATTTCTGTGGAATCTTAGAAAAGATATTTCGTATCCCTTTGAAGACTATAGCACCAAAGGAAATATCCTCCGATAACAAAGAGAAAGAAGCTTTCTGAGAAACTTCTTTGTGTTCTGTGAAATCATCTCACAGAGTTACAGCTTTCCCCTCAAGAAGCCTTTCGCTAAGACAGTTCTTGTGGTATTGGCAAAGTGATATTTGGAAGCCCATAGAGGGCTATGGTGAAAAAGGAAATATCCTCAGATGAAATCTGGAAAGAAGCTTTCTGAGAAACTGCTTAGTGTTCTGTTAATTCATCTCACAGAGTTACATCTGTATTTCGTAGATTTCTTTGCTAGCCTTATTTCTGTGGAATCTGAGAACAGATATTCCGGATCCCTTTGAAGACTATAGGGCCAAAGGAATTATCCTCCGATAACAAAAGAAAGAAGCTTTCTGAGAAACTTCTTTGTGTTCTGAGAAATCATCTCACAGAGTTACAGCTTTCCCCTTTAGAAGCCTTTCGCTAAGACAGTTCTTGTGGAATTGGCAAAGTGATATTTGGAGGCCCATAGAGGGCTATGGTGAAAAAGGAAATATCCTCAGATGAAATCTGGAAAGAAGCTTTCTGACAAACTTCTTTGTGTTCTGTGAAATCATCTCACAGAGTTACAGCTCTCCAATAAAGAAACCTTTCGCTAAGACAGTTCTTGTGGAATTGGCAAAGTGATATTTGGAAGCCCATAGAGGGCTATGGTGAAAAAGGAAATATCCTCAGATGAAATCTGGAAAGAAGCTTTCTGAGAAACTTCTTTGTGTTCTGTGAAATCATCTCACAGAGTTACATCTCTATTTTGTGGATCTCTTTGCTAGCCTTATTTCTCTGGATTCTGAGAACAGATATTTCGGATCCCTTTGAAGACTATCGTTCCAAAGCAAATATCCTCCGATAACAAAGAGAAAGAACCTTCCTGAGAAACTTCTTTGTATTCTGTGAAATCATCTCACAGAGTTACAGCTTTCCCCTCAAGAAGCCTTTCGCTAAGACAGTTCTTGTGGTATTGGCAAAGTGATATTTGGAAGCCCATAGAGGGCTATGGTGAAAAAGGAAATATCCTCAGATGAAATCTGGAAAGAAGCTTTCTGAGAAACTGCTTAGTGTTCTGTTAATTCATCTCACAGAGTTACATCTGTATTTCGTAGATTTCTTTGCTAGCCTTATTTCTGTGGAATCTGAGAACAGATATTGCGGATCCCTTTGAAGACTATAGGGCCAAAGGAATTATCCTCCGATAACAAAAGAAAGAAGCTTTCTGAGAAACTTCTTTGTGTTCTGTGAAATCATCTCACAGAGTTACAGCTTTCCCCTCTAGAAGCCTTTCGCTAAGACAGTTCTTGTGGAATTGGCAAAGTGATATTTGGAGGCCCATAGAGGGCTATGGTGAAAAAGGAAATATCCTCAGATGAAATCTGGAAAGAAGCTTTCTGACAAACTTCTTTGTGTTCTGTGAAATCATCTCACAGAGTTACAGCTCTCCCCTAAAGAAACCTTTCGCTAAGACAGTTCTTGTGGAATTGGCAAAGTGATATTTGGAAGCCCATAGAGGGCTATGGTGAAAAAGGAAATATCCTCAGATGAAATCTGGAAAGAAGCTTTCTGAGAAACTTCTTTGTGTTCTGTGAAATCATCTCACAGAGTTACATCTATATTTTGTGGATCTCTTTGCTAGCCTTATTTCTCTGGATTCTGAGAACAGATATTTCGGATCCCTTTGAAGACTATAGTTCCAAAGCAAATATCCTCCGATAACAAAGAGAAAGAAGCTTCCTGAGAAACTTCTTTGTATTCTGTGAAATCATCTCACAGAGTTACAGCTTTCCCCTCAAGAAGCCTTTCGCTAAGACAGTTCTTGGGGAATTGGCAAAGTGATATTTGGAAGCCCATAGAGGACTATGGTGAATAAGGAAATATCCTCAGATGAAATCTGGATAGAAGCTTTCTGAGAAACTGCTTAGTGTTCTGTAAATTCATCTCACAGAGTTACATCTGTATTTCGTGGATCTCTTTGCTAGCCTTATTTCTGTGGAATCTGAGAACAGATATTCCGGATCCCTTTGAAGACTATAGGGCCAAAGGAATTATCCTCCGATAACAAAGAGAAAGAAGCTTTCTGAGAAACTTCTTTGTGTTCTGTGAAATCGTCTCACAGAGTTACAGCTTTCCCCTCAAGAAGCCTTTCGCTAAGACAGTTCTTGTGGAATTGGCAAAGTGATATTTGGAAGCCCTTAGAGGGCTATGGTGAAAAAGGAAATATCCTCAGATGAAATCTGGAAAGAAGCTTTCTGAGAAACTGCTTAGTGTTCTGCTAATTCATCTCACAGAGTTACATCTGTATGTCGTGGATCTCTTTGCTAGCCTTATTTCTGTGGAATCTGAGAACAGATATTTCGGATCCCTTTGAAGACTATAGGGCCAAAGGAAATATCCTCCGATAGCAAAGAGAAAGAAGCTTCCTGAGAAACTTCTTTGTGTTCTGTGAAAACATCTCACAGAGTTACAGCTTTCCCCTCAAGAAGCCTTTCGCTAAGACAGTTCTTGTGGTATTGGCAAAGTGATATTTGGAAGCCCATAGAGGGCTATGGTGAAAAAGGAAATATCCTCAGATGAAATCTGGAAAGAAGCTTTCTGAGAAACTGCTTAGTGTTCTGTTAATTCATCTCACAGAGTTACATCTGTATTTCGTGGATTTCTTTGCTAGCCTTATTTCTGTGGAATCTGAGAACAGATATTCCGGATCCCTTTGAAGACTATAGGGCCAAAGGTATTATCCTCCGATAACAAAAGAAAGAAGCTTTCTGAGAAACTTCTTTGTGTTCTGTGAAATCATCTCACAGAGTTACAGCTTTCCCCTCTAGAAGCCTTTCGCTAAGATAGTTCTTGTGGAATTGGCAAAGTGATATTTGGAAGCCCATAGAGGGCTATGGTGAAAAAGGAAATATCCTCAGATGAAATCTGGAACGAAGCTTTCTGAGAAACTTCTTTGTGTTCTGTGAAATCATCTCACAGAGTTACAGCTCTCCCCTAAAGAAACCTTTCGCTAAGACAGTTCTTGTGGAATTGGCAAAGTGATATTTGGAAGCCCATAGAGGGCTATGGTGAAAAAGGAAATATCCTCAGATGAAATCTGGAAAGAAGCTTTCTGAGAAACTTCTTTGTGTTCTGTGAAATCATCTCACAGAGTTACATCTGTATTTTGTGGATCTCTTTGCTAGCCTTTTTTCTCTGGATTCTGAGAACAGATATTTCGGATCCCTTTGAAGACTATAGTTCCAAAGCAAATATCATCCGATAACAAAGAGAAAGAAGCTTCCTGAGAAACTTCTTTGTATTCTGTGAAATCATCTCACAGAGTTACAGCTTTCCCCTCAAGAAGCCTTTCGCTAAGACAGTTCTTGTGGAATTGGCAAAGTGATATTTGGAAGCCCATGGAGGACTATGGTGAATAAGGAAATATCCTCAGATGAAATCTGGAAAGAAGCTTTCTGAGAAACTGCTTAGTGTTCTGTTAATTCATCTCACAGAGTTACATCTGTATTTCGTGGATCTCTTTTCTAGCCTTATTTCTGTGGAATCTGAGAACAGATATTCCGGATCCCTTTGAAGACTATAGGGCCAAAGGAATTATCCTCCGATAACAAAGAGAAAGAAGCTTTCTGAGAAACTTCTTTGTGTTCTGTGAAATCGTCTCACAGAGTTACAGCTTTCCCCTCAAGAAGCCTTTCGCTAAGACAGTTCTTGTGGAATTGGCAAAGTGATATTTGGAAGCCCTTAGAGGGCTATGGTGAAAAAGGAAATATCCTCAGATGAAATCTCGAAAGAAGCTTTCTGAGAAACTGCTTAGTGTTCTGTTAATTCATCTCACAGAGTTACATCTGTATTTCGTGGATCTCTCTGCTAGCCTTATTTCTCTGGAATCTGAGAACAGATATTTCGGATCCCTTTGAAAACTATAGGGCCAAAGGAAATATCCTCCGATACCAAAGAGAAAGAAGCTTTCTGAGAAACTTCTTTGTGTTCTGTGAAATCATCTCACAGAATTACAGCTTTCCCCTCAAGAAGCCTTTCGCTAAGACAGTTCTTGTGGAATTGGAAAAGTGATATTTGGAAGCACATAGAGGGCTGTGATGAAAAAGGAAATATCCTCAGATGAAATCTGGAAAGAAGCTTTCTGAGAAACTGCTTAGAGTTCTGTTAATTCATCTCACAGAGTTACATCTGTATTTCGTGGATCTCTTTGCTAGCCTTACTTCTGTGGAATCTGAGAACAGATATTCCGGATCCCTTTGAAGACTATAGGGCCAAAGTTAATATACTCCGATAACAAAGAGAAAGAAGCTTTCTGAGAAACTTCTTTGTGTTCTGTGAAATCATCTCACAGAGTTACAGCTTTCCCTCAAGAAGCCTTTCGCTAAGACAGTTCTTGTGGAATTGGCAAAGTGATATTTGGAAGCCCATAGAGGGCTATGGTGAAAAAGGAAATATCCTCAGATGAAATATGGAAAGAAGTTTTCTGAGAAACCGCTTAGTGTTCTGTTAATTCATCTCACAGAGTTACATCTGTATTTCGTGGATCTCTTTGCTAGCCTTATTTCTGTGGAATCTGAGAACAGATATTCCGGATCCCTTTGAAGACTATAGGGCCAAAGGAAATATCCTCCGATAACAAAGAGAAAGAAGCTTTCTGAGAAACTTCTTTGCGTTCTGTGAAATCATCTGACAGAGTTACAGCTTTCCCTCAAGAAGCCTTTCGCTAAGACAGTTCTTGTGGAATTGGCAAAGTGATATTTGGAAGCCCATAGTGGGCTATGGTGAAAAAGGAAATATCCTCAGATGAAATCTGGAAAGAAGCTTTCTGAGAAACT
Organism: Macaca nemestrina; assembly: GCF_043159975.1. Classification (NCBI taxonomy): domain Eukaryota; kingdom Metazoa; phylum Chordata; class Mammalia; order Primates; family Cercopithecidae; genus Macaca; species Macaca nemestrina. The sequence goes on along the minus strand of NC_092127.1, from coordinate 107,102,460 downwards.
TCTTTGTGTTCTGTGAAATCATCTCACAGAGTTACTGCTCTCCCCTAAAGAAACCTTTCGCTAAGTCAGTTCTTGTGGAATTGGAATAGTGATATTTTGAAGCCCTTAGAGGGCTATGGTGAAAAAGGAAATATCCTCAGATGAAATCTGGAAAGAAGCTTTCTGAGAAACTGCTTAGTGTTCTGTTAATTCATCTCACAGAGTTACATCTGTATTTCGTGGATCTCTTTCCTAGCCTTATTTCTGTGGAATCTGAGAACAGATATTTCGGATCCCTTTGAAGACTATAGGGCCAAAGGAAATATCCTCCGATAACAAAGAGAAAGAAGCTTTCTGAGAAACTTCTTTGTGTTCTGTGAAATCATCTCACAGAGTTACAGCTTTCCCTCAAGAAGCCTTTCGCTAAGACAGTTCTTGTGGAATTGGCAAAGTGATATTTGGAAGCCCATAGAGGGCTATGGTGAAAAAGGAAATATCCTCAGATGAAATATGGAAAGAAGCTTTCTGAGAAACCGCTTAGTGTTCTGTTAATTCATCTCACAGAGTTACATCTGTATTTCGTGGATCTCTTTGCTAGCCTTCTTTCTGTGGAATCTGAGAACAGATATTCCGGATCCCTTTGAAGACAATAGGGCCAAAGGAATTATCCTCCGATAACAAAGAGAAAGAAGCTTTCTGAGAAACTTCTTTGTGTTCTGTGAAATCATCTCACAGAGTTACAGCTTTCCCCTCAAGAAGCCTTTCGCTAAGACAGTTCTTGTGGAATTGGCAAAGTGTATTTGGAAGCCCATAGAGGGCTATGGTGAAAAAGGAAATATCCTCAGATGAAATCTGGAAAGAAGCTTTCTGAGAATCGGCTTAGTGTTCTGTTAATTCATCTCACAGAGTTACATCTGTATTTCGTGAATCTCTTTGCTAGCCTTATATCTGTGGAATCTGAGAACAGATATTTCAGATCCCTTTGAAGACTATAGGGCCAAAGGAAATATCCTCAGATAACAAAGAGAAAGAAGCTTTCTGAGAAACTTCTTTGTGTTCTGTGAAATCGTCTCACAGAGTTACAGCGTTCCCCTCAAGAAGCCTTTAGCTAAGACAGTTCTTGTGGAATTGGCAAAGTGATATTTGGAAGCCCTTAGAGGGCTATGGTGAAAAAGGAAATATCCTCAGATGAAATCTGGAAAGAAGCTTTCTGAGAAACTGCTTAGTGTTCTGTTAATTCATCTCACAGAGTTACATCTGTATTTCGTGGATCTCTTTGCTAGCCTTATTTCTGTGGAAACTGAGAACAGATATTTCGGATCTCTTAGAAGACTATAGGGCCAAAGGAAATATCCGCCGATAACAAAGAGAAAGAAGCTTTCTGAGAAACTTCTTTGTGTTCTGTGAAATCATCTCACAGAGTTACAGCATTCCCCTCAAGAAGCCTTTCGCTAAGACAGTTCTTGTGGAATTGGCAAAGTGACATTTGGAACCCCTAGAGGGCTATGGTGAAAAAGGAAATATCCTCAGATGAAATCTGGAAAGAAGCTTTCTGAGAAACTGCTTAGTGTTCTGTTAATTCATCTCACAGAGTTACATCTGTATTTCGTGGATCTCTTTGCTTGCCTTATTTCTGTGGAATCTGAGAGCAGATATTTTGGATCCCTTTGAAGACTATAGGGCCAAAGGAAATATCCTCCGATAACAAAGAGAAAGAAGCTTTCTGAGAAACTTCTTTGTGTTTTGTGAAATCATCTCACAGAGTTACAGCTTTCCCCTCAAGAAGCCTTTCGCTAAGACAATTCTTGTGGAATTGGCAAAGTGATATTTTGAAGCCCATAGAGGGCTATGGTGAAAAAGGAAATATCCTCAGATGAAATCTGGAAAGAAGCTTTCTGAGAAACTACTTAGTGTTCTGTGAAATCAAATCACAGAATTACAGCTCTCCCCTAAAGAAACCTTTCGCTAAGACAGTTCTTGTGGAATTGGAAAAGTGATATTTTGAAGCCCTTAGAGGGCTATGGTGAAAAAGGAAATATCCTCAGATGAAATCTGGAAAGAAGCTTTCTGAGAAACTGCTTAGTGTTCTGTTTATTCATCTCACAGAGTTACATCTGTATTTCGTGGATCTCTTTGCTAGCCTTATTTCTGTGGAATCTAAGAACAGATATTTCGGATCTCTTTGAAGACTATAGGGCCAAAGGAAATATCCTCGGATAACAAAGAGAAAGAAGCTTTCTGAGAAACTTCTTTGTGTTCTGTGAAATCATCTCACAGAGTTACAGCTTTCCCCTCAAGAAGCCTTTCGCTAAGACAGTTCTTGTGGAATTGGCAAAGTGATATTTGGAAGCCCATAGAGGGCTATGGTGAAAAAGGAAATATCCTCAGATGAAATCTGGAAAGAAGCTTTCTGAGAAACTGCTTAGTGTTCTGTTAATTCATCTCACAGAGTTACATCTGTATTTCGTGGATCTCTTTGCTAGCCTTATTTCTGTGGAATCTTAGAACAGATATTTCGTATCCCTTTGAAGACTATAGCACCAAAGGAAATATCCTCCGATAACAAAGAGAAAGAAGCTTTCTGAGAAACTTCTTTGTGTTCTGTGAAATCATCCCACAGAGTTACAGCATTCCCCTCAAGAAGCCTTTCGCTAAGACAGTTCTTGTGGAATTGGCAAAGTGACATTTGGAACCCCTAGAGGGCTATGGTGAAAAAGGAAATATCCTCAGATGAAATCTGGAAAGAAGCTTTCTGAGAAACTGCTTAGTGTTCTGTTAATTCATCTCACAGAGTTACATCTGTATTTCGTGGATCTCTTTGCTTGCCTTATTTCTGTGGAATCTGAGAGCAGATATTTTGGATCCCTTTGAAGACTATCGGGCCAAAGGAAATATCCTCCGATAACAAAGAGAAAGAAGCTTTCTGAGAAACTTCTTTGTGTTTTGTGAAATCATCTCACAGAGTTACAGCTTTCCCCTCAAGAAGCCTTTCGCTAAGACAGTTCTTGTGGAATTGGCAAAGTGATATTTGGAAGCCCATAGAGGGCTATGGTGAAAAAGGAAATATCCTCAGATGAAATCTGGAAAGAAGCTTTCTGAGAAACTTCTTAGTGTTCTGTGAAATCAAATCACAGAGTTACAGCTCTCCCCTAAAGAAACCTTTCGCTAAGACAGTTCTTGTGGAATTGGAAAAGTGATATTTTGAAGCCCTTAGAGGGCTATGGTGAAAAAGGAAATATCCTCAGATGAAATCTGGAAAGAAGCTTTCTGAGAAACTGCTTAGTGTTCTGTTTATTCATCTCACAGAGTTACATCTGTATTTCGTGGATCTCTTTGCTAGCCTTATTTCTGTGGAATCTAAGAACAGATATTTCGGATCTCTTTGAAGACTATAGGGCCAAAGGAAATATCCTCGGATAACAAAGAGAAAGAAGCTTTCTGAGAAACTTCTTTGTGTTCTGTGAAATCATCTCACAGAGTTACAGCTTTCCCCTCAAGAAGCCTTTCGCTAAGACAGTTCTTGTGGAATTGGCAAAGTGATATTTGGAAGCCCATAGAGGGCTATGGTGAAAAAGGAAATATCCTCAGATGAAATCTGGAAAGAAGCTTTCTGAGAAACTGCTTAGTGTTCTGTTAATTCATCTCACAGAGTTACATCTGTATTTCGTGGATCTCTTTGCTAGCCTTATTTCTGTGGAATCTTAGAAAAGATATTTCGTATCCCTTTGAAGACTATAGCACCAAAGGAAATATCCTCCGATAACAAAGAGAAAGAAGCTTTCTGAGAAACTTCTTTGTGTTCTGTGAAATCATCTCACAGAGTTACAGCTTTCCCCTCAAGAAGCCTTTCGCTAAGACAGTTCTTGTGGTATTGGCAAAGTGATATTTGGAAGCCCATAGAGGGCTATGGTGAAAAAGGAAATATCCTCAGATGAAATCTGGAAAGAAGCTTTCTGAGAAACTGCTTAGTGTTCTGTTAATTCATCTCACAGAGTTACATCTGTATTTCGTAGATTTCTTTGCTAGCCTTATTTCTGTGGAATCTGAGAACAGATATTCCGGATCCCTTTGAAGACTATAGGGCCAAAGGAATTATCCTCCGATAACAAAAGAAAGAAGCTTTCTGAGAAACTTCTTTGTGTTCTGAGAAATCATCTCACAGAGTTACAGCTTTCCCCTCTAGAAGCCTTTCGCTAAGACAGTTCTTGTGGAATTGGCAAAGTGATATTTGGAGGCCCATAGAGGGCTATGGTGAAAAAGGAAATATCCTCAGATGAAATCTGGAAAGAAGCTTTCTGACAAACTTCTTTGTGTTCTGTGAAATCATCTCACAGAGTTACAGCTCTCCAATAAAGAAACCTTTCGCTAAGACAGTTCTTGTGGAATTGGCAAAGTGATATTTGGAAGCCCATAGAGGGCTATGGTGAAAAAGGAAATATCCTCAGATGAAATCTGGAAAGAAGCTTTCTGAGAAACTTCTTTGTGTTCTGTGAAATCATCTCACAGAGTTACATCTCTATTTTGTGGATCTCTTAGCTAGCCTTATTTCTCTGGATTCTGAGAACAGATATTTCGGATCCCTTTGAAGACTATAGTTCCAAAGCAAATATCCTCCGATAACAAAGAGAAAGAAGCTTCCTGAGAAACTTCTTTGTATTCTGTGAAATCATCTCACAGAATTACAGCTTTCCCCTCAAGAAGCCTTTCGCTAAGACAGTTCTTGGGGAATTGGCAAAGTGATATTTGGAAGCCCATAGAGGACTATGGTGAATAAGGAAATATCCTGAGATGAAATCTGGAAAGAAGCTTTCTGAGAAACTGCTTAGTGTTCTGTTAATTCATCTCACAGAGTTACATCTGTATTTCGTGGATCTCTTTGCTAGCCTTATTTCTGTGGAATCTGAGAACAGATATTCCGGATCCCTTTGAAGACTATAGGGCCAAAGGAATTATCCTCCGATAACAAAGAGAAAGAAGCTTTCTGAGAAACTTCTTTGTGTTCTGTGAAATCGTCTCACAGAGTTACAGCTTTCCCCTCAAGAAGCCTTTCGCTAAGACAGTTCTTGTGGAATTGGCAAAGTGATATTTGGAAGCCCTTAGAGGGCTATGGTGAAAAAGGAAATATCCTCAGATGAAATCTGGAAAGAAGCTTTCTGAGAAACTGCTTAGTGTTCTGCTAATTCATCTCACAGAGTTACATCTGTATGTCGTGGATCTCTTTGCTAGCCTTATTTCTCTGGAATCTTAGAACAGATATTTCGGATCCCTTTGAAGACTATAGGGCCAAAGGAAATATCCTCCGATAGCAAAGAGAAAGAAGCTTCCTGAGAAACTTCTTTGTGTTCTGTGAAAACATCTCACAGAGTTACAGCTTTCCCCTCAAGAAGACTTTCGCTAAGACAGTTCTTGTGGTATTGGCAAAGTGATATTTGGAAGCCCATAGAGGGCTATGGTGAAAAAGGAAATATCCTCAGATGAAATCTGGAAAGAAGCTTTCTGAGAAACTGCTTAGTGTTCTGTTAATTCATCTCACAGAGTTACATCTGTATTTCGTGGATTTCTTTGCTAGCCTTATTTCTGTGGAATCTGAGAACAGATATTCCGGATCCCTTTGAAGACTATAGGGCCAAAGGAATTATCCTCCGATAACAAAAGAAAGAAGCTTTCTGAGAAACTTCTTTGTGTTCTGTGAAATCATCTCACAGAGTTACAGCTTTCCCCTCTAGAAGCCTTTCGCTAAGACAGTTCTTGTGGAATTGGCAAAGTGATATTTGGAAGCCCATAGAGGGCTATGGTGAAAAAGGAAATATCCTCAGATGAAATCTGGAAAGAAGCTTTCTGAGAAACTTCTTTGTGTTCTGTGAAATCATCTCACAGAGTTACAGCTCTCCCCTAAAGAAACCTTTCGCTAAGACAGTTCTTGTGGAATTGGCAAAGTGATATTTGGAAGCCCATAGAGGGCTATGGTGAAAAAGGAAATATCCTCAGATGAAATCTGGAAAGAAGCTTTCTGAGAAACTTCTTTGTGTTCTGTGAAATCATCTCACAGAGTTACATCTGTATTTTGTGGATCTCTTTGCTAGCCTTTTTTCTCTGGATTCTGAGAACAGATATTTCGGATCCCTTTGAAGACTATAGTTCCAAAGCAAATATCATCCGATAACAAAGAGAAAGAAGCTTCCTGAGAAACTTCTTTGTGTTCTGTGAAATCATCTCACAGAATTACAGCTTTCCCCTCAGAAAGCCTTTCGCTAAGACAGTTCTTGTGGAATTGGAAAAGTGATATTTGGAAGCACATAGAGGGCTGTGATGAAAAAGGAAATATCCTCAGATGAAATCTGGAAAGAAGCTTTCTGAGAAACTGCTTAGTGTTCTGTTAATTCATCTCACAGAGTTACATCTGTATTTCGTGGATCTCTTTGCTAGCCTTACTTCTGTGGAATCTGAGAACAGATATTCCGGATCCCTTTGAAGACTATAGGGCCAAAGGAAATATCCTCCGATAACAAAGAGAAAGAAGCTTTCTGAGAAACTTCTTTGTGTTCTGTGAAATCATCTCACAGAGTTACAGCTTTCCCTCAAGAAGCCTTTCGCTAAGACAGTTCTTGTGGAATTGGCAAAGTGATATTTGGAAGCCCATAGAGGGCTATGGTGAAAAAGGAAATATCCTCAGATGAAATATGGAAAGAAGTTTTCTGAGAAACCGCTTAGTGTTCTGTTAATTCATCTCACAGAGTTACATCTGTATTTCGTGGATCTCCTTGCTAGCCTTATTTCTGTGGAATCTGAGAACAGATATTCCGGATCCCTTTGAAGACTATAGGGCCAAAGGAAATATCCTCCGATAACAAAGAGAAAGAAGCTTTCTGAGAAACTTCTTTGCGTTCTGTGAAATCATCTGACAGAGTTACAGCTTTCCCTCAAGAAGCCTTTCGCTAAGACAGTTCTTGTGGAATTGGCAAAGTGATATTTGGAAGCCCATAGTGGGCTATGGTGAAAAAGGAAATATCCTCAGATGAAATCTGGAAAGAAGCTTTCTGAGAAACTTCTTTGTGTTCTGTGAAATCATCTCACAGAGTTACTGCTCTCCCCTAAAGAAACCTTTCGCTAAGTCAGTTCTTGTGGAATTGGAATAGTGATATTTTGAAGCCCTTAGAGGGCTATGGTGAAAAAGGAAATATCCTCAGATGAAATCTGGAAAGAAGCTTTCTGAGAAACTGCTTAGTGTTCTGTTAATTCATCTCACAGAGTTACATCTATATTTCGTGGATCTCTTTGCTAGCCTTATTTCTGTGGAATCTAAGAACAGATATTTCGGATCCCTTTGAAGACTACAGGGCCAAAGGAAATATCCTCGTATAACAAAGAGAAATAAGCTTTCTGAGAAACTTCTTTGTGTTCTGTGAAATCATCTCACAGAGTTACAGCTTTCCCCTCAAGAAGCCTTTCGCTAAGACAGTTCTTGTGGAATTGGCAAAGTGATATTTGGAAGCCCATAGAGGGTTATGGTGAAAAAGGAAATATCCTCAGATGAAATCTGGAAAGAAGCTTTCTGAGAAACTGCTTAGTGTTCTGTTAATTCATCTCACAGAGTTACATCTGTATTTCGTGGATCTCTTTGCTAGCCTTATTTCTCTGGATTCTGAGAACAGATATTTCGGATCCCTTTGAAGACTATAGTTCCAAAGCAAATATCCTCCGATAACAAAGAGAAAGAAGCTTCCTGAGAAACTTCTTTGTGTTCTGTGAAATCATCTCACAGAGTTACAGCTTTCCCTTCAAGAAGCCTTTCGCTAAGACACTTCTTGGGGAATTGGCAAAGTGATATTTGGAAGCCCATAGAGGACTATGGTGAAAAAGGAAATATCCTCAGATGAAATCTGGAAAGAAGCCTTCTGAGAAACTGTTTAGTGTTCTGTTAATTCATCTCACAGAGTTACATCTGTATTTCGTGGATCTCTTTGCTAGCCTTATTTCTGTGGAATCTGAGAACAGATATTCCGGATCCCTTTGAAGACTATAGGGCCAAAGGAATTATCCTCCGATAACAAAGAGAAAGAAGCTTTCTGAGAAACTTCTTTGTGTTCTGTGAAATCGTCTCACAGAGTTACAGCTTTCCCCTCAAGAAGCCTTTCGCTAAGACAGTTCTTGTGGAATTGGCAAAGTGATATTTGGAAGCCCTTAGAGGGCTATGGTGAAAAAGGAAATATCCTCAGATGAAATCTGGAAAGAAGCTTTCTGAGAAACTGCTTAGTGTTCTCTTAATTCATCTCACAGAGTTACATCTGTATTTCGTGGATCTCTCTGCTAGCCTTATTTCTGTGGAATCTGAGAACAGATATTTCGGATCCCTTTGAAGACTATAGTGCCAAAGGAAATATCCTCCGATAACAAAGAGAAAGAAGCTTTCTGAGAAACTTCTTTGTGTTCTGTGAAATCATCTCACAGAGTTACAGCATTCCCCTCAAGAAGCCTTTCGCTAAGACAGTTCTTGTGGAATTGGCAAAGTGACATTTGGAACCCCTAGAGGGCTATGGTGAAAAAGGAAATATCCTCAGATGAAATCTGGAAAGAAGCTTTCTGAGAAACTGCTTAGTGTTCTGTTAATTCATCTCACAGAGTTACATCTGTATTTCGTGGATCTCTTTGCTAGCCTTACTTCTGTGGAATCTGAGAACAGATATTCCGGATCCCTTTGAAGACTATAGGGCCAAAAGAAATATCCTCCGATAACAAAGAGAAAGAAGCTTTCTGAGAAACTTCTTTGTGTTCTGTGAAATCATCTCACAGAGTTACAGCTTTCCCTCAAGAAGCCTTTCGCTAAGACAGCTCTTGTGGAATTGGCAAAGTGATATTTGGAAGCCCATAGAGGGCTATGGTGAAAAAGGAAATATCCTCAGATGAAATATGGAAAGAAGCTTTCTGAGAAACCGCTTAGTGTTCTGTTAATTCATCTCACAGAGTTACATCTGTATTTCGTGGATCTCTTTGCTAGCCTTATTTATGTGGAATCTGAGAACAGATATTCCGGATCCCTTTGAAGACAATAGGGCCAAAGGAATTATCCTCCGATAACAAAAGGAAAGAAGCTTTCTGAGAAACTTCTTTGTGTTCTGTGAAATCATCTCACAGAGTTACAGCTTTCCCCTCAAGAAGCCTTTCGCTAAGACAGTACTTGTGGAATTGGCAAAGTGTATTTGGAAGCCCATAGAGGGATATGGTGAAAAAGGAAATATCCTCAGATGAAATCTGGAAAGAAGCTTTCTGAGAAACGGCTTAGTGTTCTGTTAATTCATCTCACAGAGTTACATCTGTATTTCGTGGATCTCTTTGCTAGCCTTATTTCTGTGGAATCTGAGAACAGATATTCCGGATCCCTTTGAAGACTATAGGGCCAAAGGAAATATCCTCCGATAACAAAGAGAAAGAAGCTTTCTGAGAAACTTCTTTGCGTTCTGTGATATCATCTGACAGAGTTACAGCTTTCCCTCAAGAAGCCTTTCGCTAAGACAGTTCTTGTGGAATTGGCAAAGTGATATTTGGAAGCCCATAGTGGGCTATGGTGAAAAAGGAAATATCCTCAGATGAAATCTGGAAAGAAGCTTTCTGAGAAACTCCTTAGTGTTCTGTTAATTCATCTCACAGAGTTACATCTGTATTTCGTGGATCTCTTTGCTAGCCTTATTTCTGTGGAATCTGAGAACAGATATTTCGGATCCCTTTGAAGACTATAGGGCCAAAGGAAATATCCTCCGATAACAAAGAGAAAGAAGCTTTCTGAGAAACTTCTTTGTGTTCTGTGAAATCATCTCACAGAGTTACAGCTTTCCCCTCAAGAAGCCTTTCGCTAAGACAGTTCTTGTGGAATTGGAAAAGTGATATTTTGAAGCCCTTAGAGGGCTATGGTGAAAAAGGAAATATCCTCAGATGAAATCTGGAAAGAAGCTTTCTGAGAAACTGCTTAGTGTTCTGTTAATTCATGTCACAGAGTTACATCTGTATTTCGTGGATCTCTTTGCTAGCCTTATTTCTGTGGAATCTAAGAACAGATATTTCGGATCCCTTTGAAGACTATAGGGCCAAAGGAATTATCCTCGTAAAACAAAGAGAAAGAAGCTTTCTGAGAAACTTCTTTGTGTTCTGTGAAATCACCTCACAGAGTTACAGCTTTCCCCTCAAGAAGCCTTTCGCTAAGACAGTTCTTGTGGAATTGGCAAAGTGATATTTGGAAACCCATAGAGGGCTATGGTGAAAAAGGAAATATCCTCAGATGAAATCTGGAAAGAAGCTTTCTGAGAAACTGCTTAGTGTTCTGTTAATTCATCTCACAGAGTTACATCTGTATTTCGTGGATCTCTTTGCTAGCCTTATTTCTCTGGATTCTGAGAACAGATATTTCGGATCCCTTTGAAGACTATAGTTCCATAGCAAATATCCTCCGATAACAAAGAGAAAGAAGCTTTCTGAGAAACTTCTTTGTGTTCTGTGAAATCATCTCACAGAGTTACAGGGTTCCCCTCAAGAAGCCTTTCGCTAAGACAGTTCTTGGGGAATTGGCAAAGTGATATTTGGAAGCCCATAGAGGACTATGGTGAAAAAGGAAATATCCTCAGATGAAATCTGGAAAGAAGCTTTCTGAGAAACTGTTTAGTGTTCTGTTAATTCATCTCACAGAGTTACATCTGTATTTCGTGGATCTCTTTGCTAGCCTTATTTCTGTGGAATCTGAGAACAGATATTCCGGATCCCTTTGAAGACTATAGGGCCAAAGGAATTATCCTCCGATAACAGAGAGAAAGAAGCTTTCTGAGAAACTTCTTTGTGTTCTGTGAAATCGTCTCACAGAGTTACAGCTTTCCTCTCAAGAAGCCTTTCGCTAAGACAGTTCTTGTGGAATTGGCAAAGTGATATTTGGAAGCCCTTAGAGGGCTATGGTGAAAAAGGAAATATCCTCAGATGAAATCTGGAAAGAAGCTTTCTGAGAAACTGCTTAGTGTTCTCTTAATTCATCTCACAGAGTTACATCTGTATTTCGTTGATCTCTCTGCTAGCCTTATTTCTGTGGAATCTGAAAACAGATATTTCGGATCCCTTTGAAGACTATAGGGCCAAAGGAAATATCTTCCGATAACAAAGAGAAAGAAGCTTTCTGAGAAACTTCTTTGTGTTCTGTGAAATCATCTCACAGAGTTACAGCATTCCCCTCAAGAAGCCTTTCGCTAAGACAGTTCTTGTGGAATTGGCAAAGTGACATTTGAAACCACTAGAGGGCTATGGTGAAAAAGGAAATATCCTCAGATGAAATCTGGAAAGAAGCTTTCTGAGAAACTGCTTAGTGTTCTGTTAATTCATCTCACAGAGTTACATCTGTATTTCGTGGATCTCTTTGCTAGCCTTACTTCTGTGGAATCTGAGAACAGATATTCCGGATCCCTTTGAAGACTATAGGGCCAAAGGAAATATCCTCCGATAACAAAGAGAAAGAAGCTTTCTGAGAAACTTCTTTGTGTTCTGTGAAATCATCTCACAGAGTTACAGCTTTCCCTGAAGAAGCCTTTCGCTAAGACAGTTCTTGTGGAATTGGCAAAGTGATATTTGGAAGCCCATAGAGGGCTATGGTGAAAAAGGAAATATCCTCAGATGAAATATGGAAAGAAGCTTTCTGAGAAACCGCTTAGTGTTCTGTTAATTCATCTCACAGAGTTACATCTGTATTTCGTGGATCTCTTTGCTAGCCTTCTTTCTGTGGAATCTGAGAACAGATATTCCGGATCCCTTTGAAGACAATAGGGCCAAAGGAATTATCCTCCGATAACAAAGAGAAAGAAGCTTTCTGAGAAACTTCTTTGTGTTCTGTGAAATCATCTCACAGAGTTACAGCTTTCCCCTCAAGAAGCCTTTCGCTAAGACAGTTCTTGTGGAATTGGCAAAGTGTATTTGGAAGCCCATAGAGGGCTATGGTGAAAAAGGAAATATCCTCATATGAAATCTGGAAAGAAGCTTTCTGAGAAACGGCTTAGTGTTCTGTTAATTCATCTCACAGAGTTACATCTGTATTTCGTGAATCTCTTTGCTAGCCTTATATCTGTGGAATCTGAGAACAGATATTTCGGATCCCTTTGAAGACTATAGGGCCAAAGGAAATATCCTCAGATAACAAAGAGAAAGAAGCTTTCTGAGAAACTTCTTTGTGTTCTGTGAAATCGTCTCACAGAGTTACAGCTTTCCCCTCAAGAAGCCTTTCGCTAAGACAGTTCTTGTGGAATTGGCAAAGTGATATTTGGAAGCCCTTAGAGGGCTATGGTGAAAAAGGAAATATCCTCAGATGAAATCTGGAAAGAAGCTTTCTGAGAAACTGCTTAGTGTTCTGTTAATTCATCTCACAGAGTTACATCTGTATTTCGTGGATCTCTTTGCTAGCCTTATTTCTGTGGAAACTGAGAACAGATATTTCGGATCTCTTAGAAGACTATAGGGCCAAAGGAAATATCCGCCGATAACAAAGAGAAAGAAGCTTTCTGAGAAACTTCTTTGTGTTCTGTGAAATCATCTCACAGAGTTACAGCATTCCCCTCAAGAGCCTTTCGCTAAGACAGTTCTTGTGGAATTGGCAAAGTGACATTTGGAACCCCTAGAGGGCTATGGTGAAAAAGGAAATATCCTCAGATGAAATCTGGAAAGAAGCTTTCTGAGAAACTGCTTAGTGTTCTGTTAATTCATCTCACAGAGTTACATCTGTATTTCGTGGATCTCTTTGCTTGCCTTATTTCTGTGGAATCTGAGAGCAGATATTTTGGATCCCTTTGAAGACTATAGGGCCAAAGGAAATATCCTCCGATAACAAAGAGAAAGAAGCTTTCTGAGAAACTTCTTTGTGTTTTGTGAAATCATCTCACAGAGTTACAGCTTTCCCCTCAAGAAGCCTTTCGCTAAGACAGTTCTTGTGGAATTGGCAAAGTGATATTTGGAAGCCCATAGAGGGCTATGGTAAAAAAGGAAATATCCTCAGATGAAATCTGGAAAGAAGCTTTCTGAGAAACTACTTAGTGTTCTGTGAAATCAAATCACAGAGTTACAGCTCTCCCCTAAAGAAACCTTTCGCTAAGACAGTTCTTGTGGAATTGGAAAAGTGATATTTTGAAGCCCTTAGAGGGCTATGGTGAAAAAGGAAATATCCTCAGATGAAATCTGGAAAGAAGCTTTCTGAGAAACTGCTTAGTGTTCTGTTTATTCATCTCACAGAGTTACATCTGTATTTCGTGGATCTCTTTGCTAGCCTTATTTCTGTGGAATCTAAGAACAGATATTTCGGATCTCTTTGAAGACTATAGGGCCAAAGGAAATATCCTCGGATAACAAAGAGAAAGAAGCTTTCTGAGAAACTTCTTTGTGTTCTGTGAAATCATCTCACAGAGTTACAGCTTTCCCCTCAAGAAGCCTTTCGCTAAGACAGTTCTTGTGGAATTGGCAAAGTGATATTTGGAAGCCCATAGAGGGCTATGGTGAAAAAGGAAATATCCTCAGATGAAATCTGGAAAGAAGCTTTCTGAGAAACTGCTTAGTGTTCTGTTAATTCATCTCACAGAGTTACATCTGTATTTCGTGGATCTCTTTGCTAGCCTTATTTCTGTGGAATCTTAGAACAGATATTTCGTATCCCTTTGAAGACTATAGCACCAAAGGAAATATCCTCCGATAACAAAGAGAAAGAAGCTTTCTGAGAAACTTCTTTGTGTTCTGTGAAATCATCTCACAGAGTTACAGCATTCCCCTCAAGAAGCCTTTCGCTAAGACAGTTCTTGTGGAATTGGCAAAGTGACATTTGGAACCCCTAGAGGGCTATGGTGAAAAAGGAAATATCCTCAGATGAAATCTGGAAAGAAGCTTTCTGAGAAACTGCTTAGTGTTCTGTTAATTCATCTCACAGAGTTACATCTGTATTTCGTGGATCTCTTTGCTTGCCTTATTTCTGTGGAATCTGAGAGCAGATATTTTGGATCCCTTTGAAGACTATCGGGCCAAAGGAAATATCCTCTGATAACAAAGAGAAAGAAGCTTTCTGAGAAACTTCTTTGTGTTTTGTGAAATCATCTCACAGAGTTACAGCTTTCCCCTCAAGAAGCCTTTCGCTAAGACAGTTCTTGTGGAATTGGCAATGTGATATTTGGAAGCCCATAGAGGGCTATGGTGAAAAAGGAAATATCCTCAGATGAAATCTGGAAAGAAGCTTTCTGAGAAACTTCTTAGTGTTCTGTGAAATCAAATCACAGAGTTACAGCTCTCCCCTAAAGAAACCTTTCGCTAAGACAGTTCTTGTGGAATTGGAAAAGTGATATTTTGAAGCCCTTAGAGGGCTATGGTGAAAAAGGAAATGTCCTCAGATGAAATCTGGAAAGAAGCTTTCTGAGAAACTCCTTAGTGTTCTGTTAATTCATCTCACAGAGTTACATCTGTATTTCGTGAATCTCTTTGCTAGCCTTATATCTGTGGAATCTGAGAACAGATATTTCGGATCCCTTTGAAGACTATAGGGCCAAAGGAAATATCCTCAGATAACAAAGAGAAAGAAGCTTTCTGAGAAACTTCTTTGTGTTCTGTGAAATCGTCTCACAGAGTTACAGCTTTCCCCTCAAGAAGCCTTTCGCTAAGACAGTTCTTGTGGAATTGGCAAAGTGATATTTGGAAGCCCTTAGAGGGCTATGGTGAAAAAGGAAATATCCTCAGATGAAATCTGGAAAGAAGCTTTCTGAGAAACTGCTTAGTGTTCTGTTAATTCATCTCACAGAGTTACATCTGTATTTCGTGGATCTCTTTGCTAGCCTTATTTCTGTGGAAACTGAGAACAGATATTTCGGATCTCTTAGAAGACTATAGGGCCAAAGGAAATATCCGCCGATAACAAAGAGAAAGAAGCTTTCTGAGAAACTTCTTTGTGTTCTGTGAAATCATCTCACAGAGTTACAGCATTCCCCTCAAGAGCCTTTCGCTAAGACAGTTCTTGTGGAATTGGCAAAGTGACATTTGGAACCCCTAGAGGGCTATGGTGAAAAAGGAAATATCCTCAGATGAAATCTGGAAAGAAGCTTTCTGAGAAACTGCTTAGTGTTCTGTTAATTCATCTCACAGAGTTACATCTGTATTTCGTGGATCTCTTTGCTTGCCTTATTTCTGTGGAATCTGAGAGCAGATATTTTGGATCCCTTTGAAGACTATAGGGCCAAAGGAAATATCCTCCGATAACAAAGAGAAAGAAGCTTTCTGAGAAACTTCTTTGTGTTTTGTGAAATCATCTCACAGAGTTACAGCTTTCCCCTCAAGAAGCCTTTCGCTAAGACAGTTCTTGTGGAATTGGCAAAGTGATATTTGGAAGCCCATAGAGGGCTATGGTAAAAAAGGAAATATCCTCAGATGAAATCTGGAAAGAAGCTTTCTGAGAAACTACTTAGTGTTCTGTGAAATCAAATCACAGAGTTACAGCTCTCCCCTAAAGAAACCTTTCGCTAAGACAGTTCTTGTGGAATTGGAAAAGTGATATTTTGAAGCCCTTTAGAGGGCTATGGTGAAAAAGGAAATATCCTCAGATGAAATCTGGAAAGAAGCTTTCTGAGAAACTGCTTAGTGTTCTGTTTATTCATCTCACAGAGTTACATCTGTATTTCGTGGATCTCTTTGCTAGCCTTATTTCTGTGGAATCTAAGAACAGATATTTCGGATCTCTTTGAAGACTATAGGGCCAAAGGAAATATCCTCGGATAACAAAGAGAAAGAAGCTTTCTGAGAAACTTCTTTGTGTTCTGTGAAATCATCTCACAGAGTTACAGCTTTCCCCTCAAGAAGCCTTTCGCTAAGACAGTTCTTGTGGAATTGGCAAAGTGATATTTGGAAGCCCATAGAGGGCTATGGTGAAAAAGGAAATATCCTCAGATGAAATCTGGAAAGAAGCTTTCTGAGAAACTGCTTAGTGTTCTGTTAATTCATCTCACAGAGTTACATCTGTATTTCGTGGATCTCTTTGCTAGCCTTATTTCTGTGGAATCTTAGAACAGATATTTCGTATCCCTTTGAAGACTATAGCACCAAAGGAAATATCCTCCGATAACAAAGAGAAAGAAGCTTTCTGAGAAACTTCTTTGTGTTCTGTGAAATCATCTCACAGAGTTACAGCATTCCCCTCAAGAAGCCTTTCGCTAAGACAGTTCTTGTGGAATTGGCAAAGTGACATTTGGAACCCCTAGAGGGCTATGGTGAAAAAGGAAATATCCTCAGATGAAATCTGGAAAGAAGCTTTCTGAGAAACTGCTTAGTGTTCTGTTAATTCATCTCACAGAGTTACATCTGTATTTCGTGGATCTCTTTGCTTGCCTTATTTCTGTGGAATCTGAGAGCAGATATTTTGGATCCCTTTGAAGACTATCGGGCCAAAGGAAATATCCTCTGATAACAAAGAGAAAGAAGCTTTCTGAGAAACTTCTTTGTGTTTTGTGAAATCATCTCACAGAGTTACAGCTTTCCCCTCAAGAAGCCTTTCGCTAAGACAGTTCTTGTGGAATTGGCAATGTGATATTTGGAAGCCCATAGAGGGCTATGGTGAAAAAGGAAATATCCTCAGATGAAATCTGGAAAGAAGCTTTCTGAGAAACTTCTTAGTGTTCTGTGAAATCAAATCACAGAGTTACAGCTCTCCCCTAAAGAAACCTTTCGCTAAGACAGTTCTTGTGGAATTGGAAAAGTGATATTTTGAAGCCCTTAGAGGGCTATGGTGAAAAAGGAAATATCCTCAGATGAAATCTGGAAAGAAGCTTTCTGAGAAACTGCTTAGTGTTCTGTTTATTCATCTCACAGAGTTACATCTGTATTTCGTGGATCTCTTTGCTAGCCTTATTTCTGTGGAATCTAAGAACAGATATTTCGGATCTCTTTGAAGACTATAGGGCCAAAGGAAATATCCTCGGATAACAAAGAGAAAGAAGCTTTCTGAGAAACTTCTTTGTGTTCTGTGAAATCATCTCACAGAGTTACAGCTTTCCCCTCAAGAAGCCTTTCGCTAAGACAGTTCTTGTGGAATTGGCAAAGTGATATTTGGAAGCCCATAGAGGGCTATGGTGAAAAAGGAAATATCCTCAGATGAAATCTGGAAAGAAGCTTTCTGAGAAACTGCTTAGTGTTCTGTTAATTCATCTCACAGAGTTACATCTGTATTTCGTGGATCTCTTTGCTAGCCTTATTTCTGTGGAATCTTAGAAAAGATATTTCGTATCCCTTTGAAGACTATAGCACCAAAGGAAATATCCTCCGATAACAAAGAGAAAGAAGCTTTCTGAGAAACTTCTTTGTGTTGTGTGAAATCATCTCACAGAGTTACAGCTTTCCCCTCAAGAAGCCTTTCGCTAAGAAGGTTCTTGTGGAATTGGCAAAGTGATATTTGGAAGCCCATAAAGGGCTAGGGTGAAAAAGGAAATATCCTCAGATGAAAACTGGAAAGAAGCTTTTGAGAAACGGCTTAGTGTTCTGTTAATTCATCTCACAGAGTTACATCTGTATTTCGTGGATCTCTTTGCTAGCCTTATTTCTGTGGAATCTGAGAACAGATATTTCGGATCCCTTTGAAGACTAGAGGGCCAAAGGAAATATCCTCCGATAACAAAGAGAAAGAAGCTTTCTGAGACACTTCTTTTTGTTCTGTGAAATCATCTCACAGAGTTACAGCTTTCCCCTCAAGAAGCCTTTCGCTAAGACAGTTCTTGTGGAATTGGCAAAGTGATATTTGGAAGCACATAGAGGGCTATGATGAAAAAGGAAATATCCTCAGATGAAATCTGGAAAGAAGCTTTCTGAGAAACTGCTTAGTGTTCTGTTAATTCATCTCACAGAGTTACATCTGTATTTCGTGGATCTCTTTGCTAGCCTTACTTCTGTGGAATCTGAGAACAGATATTCCGGATCCCTTTGAAGACTATAGGGCCAAAGGAAATATCCTCCGATAACAAAGAGAAAGAAGCTTTCTGAGAAACTTCTTTGTGTTCTGTGAAATCATCTCACAGAGTTACAGCTTTCCCTCAAGAAGCCTTTCGCTAAGACAGTTCTTGTGGAATTGGCAAAGTGATATTTGGAAGCCCTTAGAGGGCTATGGTGAAAAAGGAAATATCCTCAGATGAAATATGGAAAGAAGCTTTCTGAGAAACCGCTTAGTGTTCTGTTAATTCGTCTCACAGAGTTACATCTGTATTTCTTGGATCTCTTTGCTTGCCTTATTTCTGTGGAATCTGAGAGCAGATATTTTGGATCCCTTAGAAGACTATAGGGCCAAAGGAAATATCCTCCGATAACAAAGAGAAAGAAGTTTTCTGAGAAATTTCTTTGTGTTTTGTGAAATCATCTCACAGAGTTACAGCTTTCCCCTCAAGAAGCCTTTCGCTAAGACAGTTCTTGTGGAATTGGCAAAGTGATATTTGGAAGCCCATAGAGGGCTATGTTGAAAAAGGAAATATCCTCAGATGAAATCTGGAAAAAAGCTTTCTGAGAAACTTCTTAGTGTTCTGTGAAATCAAATCACAGAGTTACAGCTCTCCCCTAAAGAAACCTTTCTCTAAGACAGTTCTTGTGGAATTGGAAAAGTGATATTTTGAAGCCCTTAGAGGGCTATGTTGAAAAAGGAAATATCCTCAGATGAAATCTGGAAAGAAGCTTTCTGAGAAACTGCTTAGTGTTCTGTTTATTCATCTCACAGAGTTACATCTGTATTTCGTGGATCTCTTTGCTAGCCTTATTTCTGTGGAATCTAAGAACAGATATTTCGGATCTCTTTGAAGACTATAGGGCCAAAGGAAATATCCTCGGATAACAAAGAGAAAGAAGCTTTCTGAGAAACTTCTTTGTGTTCTGTGAAATCATCTCACAGAGTTACAGCTTTCCCCTCAAGAAGCCTTTCGCTAAGACAGTTCTTGTGGAATGGGCAAAGTGATATTTGGAAGCCCATAGAGGGCTATGGTGAAAAAGGAAATATCCTCAGATGAAATCTGGAAAGAAGCTTTCTGAGAAACTGCTTAGTGTTCTGTTAATTCATCTCACAGAGTTACATCTGTATTTCGTGGATCTCTTTGCTAGCCTTATTTCTGTGGAATCTTAGAACAGATATTTCGTATCCCTTTGAAGACTATAGGACCAAAGGAAATATCCTCCGATAACAAAGAGAAAGAAGCTTTCTGAGAAACTTCTCTGTGTTCTGTGAAATCGTCTCACAGAGTTACAGCTTTTCCCTCAAGAAGCCTTTCGCTAAGACAGTTCTTGTGGTATTGGCAAAGTGATATTTGGAAGCCCATAGAGGGCTATGGTGAAAAAGGAAATATCCTCAGATGAAATCTGGAAAGAACTTTTCTGGGAAACTGCTTAGTGTTCTGTTAATTCATCTCACAGAGTTACATCTGTATTTCGTGGATCTCTTTGCTAGCCTTATTTCTCTGGAATCTTAGAACAGATATTTCGGATCCCTTTGAAGACTATAGGGCTAAAGGAAATATCCTCCGATAAAAAAGAGAAAGAAGCTTTCTGAGAAACTTCTTTGTGTTCTGTGAAATCATCTCACAGAGTTACAGCTTTCCCCTCAAGAAGCATTTCGCTACGACTGTTCTTGTGGAATTGGCAAAGTGATATTTGGAAGCACATAGAGGGCTATGGTGAAAAAGGAAATATCCTCAGATGAAATCTGGAAAGAAGCTTTCTGAGAAACTGCTTAGTGTTCTGTTTATTCATCTCACAGAGTTACATCTGTATTTCGTGGATCTCTTTGCTAGCCTTATTTCTGTGGAATCTAAGAACAGATATTTCGGATCTCTTTGAAGACTATAGGGCCAAAGGAAATATCCTCGGATAACAAAGAGAAAGAAGCTTTCTGAGAAACTTCTTTGTGTTCTGTGAAATCATCTCACAGAGTTACAGCTTTCCCCTCAAGAAGCCTTTCGCTAAGACAGTTCTTGTGGAATTGGCAAAGTGATATTTGGAAGCCCATAGAGGGCTATGGTGAAAAAGGAAATATCCTCAGATGAAATCTGGAAAGAAGCTTTCTGAGAAACTGCTTAGTGTTCTGTTAATTCATCTCACAGAGTTACATCTGTATTTCGTGGATCTCTTTGCTAGCCTTATTTCTGTGGAATCTTAGAACAGATATTTCGTATCCCTTTGAAGACTATAGCACCAAAGGAAATATCCTCCGATAACAAAGAGAAAGAAGCTTTCTGAGAAACTTCTTTGTGTTCTGTGAAATCATCTCACAGAGTTACAGCATTCCCCTCAAGAAGCCTTTCGCTAAGACAGTTCTTGTGGAATTGGCAAAGTGACATTTGGAACCCCTAGAGGGCTATGGTGAAAAAGGAAATATCCTCAGATGAAATCTGGAAAGAAGCTTTCTGAGAAACTGCTTAGTGTTCTGTTAATTCATCTCACAGAGTTACATCTGTATTTCGTGGATCTCTTTGCTTGCCTTATTTCTGTGGAATCTGAGAGCAGATATTTTGGATCCCTTTGAAGACTATCGGGCCAAAGGAAATATCCTCCGATAACAAAGAGAAAGAAGCTTTCTGAGAAACTTCTTTGTGTTCTGTGAAATCATCTCACAGAGTTACAGCTTTCCCCTCAAGAAGCCTTTCGCTAAGACAGTTCTTGTGGAATTGGCAAAGTGATATTTGGAAGCCCATAGAGGGCTATGGTGAAAAAGGAAATATCCTCAGATGAAATCTGGAAAGAAGCTTTCTGAGAAACTTCTTAGTGTTCTGTGAAATCAAATCACAGAGTTACAGCTCTCCCCTAAAGAAACCTTTCGCTAAGACAGTTCTTGTGGAATTGGAAAAGTGATATTTTGAAGCCCTTAGAGGGCTATGGTGAAAAAGGAAATATCCTCAGATGAAATCTGGAAAGAAGCTTTCTGAGAAACTGCTTAGTGTTCTGTTTATTCATCTCACAGAGTTACATCTGTATTTCGTGGATCTCTTTGCTAGCCTTATTTCTGTGGAATCTAAGAACAGATATTTCGGATCTCTTTGAAGACTATAGGGCCAAAGGAAATATCCTCGGATAACAAAGAGAAAGAAGCTTTCTGAGAAACTTCTTTGTGTTCTGTGAAATCATCTCACAGAGTTACAGCTTTCCCCTCAAGAAGCCTTTCGCTAAGACAGTTCTTGTGGAATTGGCAAAGTGATATTTGGAAGCCCATAGAGGGCTATGGTGAAAAAGGAAATATCCTCAGATGAAATCTGGAAAGAAGCTTTCTGAGAAACTGCTTAGTGTTCTGTTAATTCATCTCACAGAGTTACATCTGTATTTCGTGGATCTCTTTGCTAGCCTTATTTCTGTGGAATCTTAGAAAAGATATTTCGTATCCCTTTGAAGACTATAGCACCAAAGGAAATATCCTCCGATAACAAAGAGAAAGAAGCTTTCTGAGAAACTTCTTTGTGTTCTGTGAAATCATCTCACAGAGTTACAGCTTTCCCCTAAAGAAGCCTTTCGCTAAGAAGGTTCTTGTGGAATTGGCAAAGTGATATTTGGAAGCCCATAAAGGGCTAGGGTGAAAAAGGAAATATCCTCAGATGAAAACTGGAAAGAAGCTTTTGAGAAACGGCTTAGTGTTCTGTTAATTCATCTCACAGAGTTACATCTGTGTTTCGTGGATCTCTTTGCTAGCCTTATTTCTGTGGAATCTGAGAACAGATATTTCGGATCCCTTTGAAGACTCTAGGGCCAAAGGAAATATCCTCCGATAACAAAGAGAAAGAAGCTTTCTGAGACACTTCTTTTTGTTCTGTGAAATCATCTCACAGAGTTACAGCTTTCCCCTCAAGAAGCCTTTCGCTAAGACAGTTCTTGTGGAATTGGCAAAGTGATATTTGTAAGCACATAGAGGGCTATGATGAAAAAGGAAATATCCTCAGATGAAATCTGGAAAGAAGCTTTCTGAGAAACTGCTTAGTGTTCTGTTAATTCATCTCACAGAGTTACATCTGTATTTCGTGGATCTCTTTGCTAGCCTTACTTCTGTGGAATCTGAGAACAGATATTCCGGATCCCTTTGAAGACTATAGGGCCAAAGGAAATATCCTCCGATAACAAAGAGAAAGAAGCTTTCTGAGAAACTTCTTTGTGTTCTGTGAAATCATCTCACAGAGTTACAGCTTTCCCCTCAAGAAGCCTTTCGCTAAGACAGTTCTTGTGGAATTGGCAAAGTGATATTTGGAAGCCCATAGAGGGCTATGGTGAAAAAGGAAATATCCTCAGATGAAATCTGGAAAGAAGCTTTCTGAGAAACTGCTTAGTGTTCTGTTAATTCATCTCACAGAGTTACATCTGTATTTCGTGGATCTCTTTGCTAGCCTTATTTCTGTGGAATCTTAGAACAGATATTTCGTATCCCTTTGAAGACTATAGGACCAAAGGAAATATCCTCCGATAACAAAGAGAAAGAAGCTTTCTGAGAAACTTCTCTGTGTTCTGTGAAATCGTCTCACAGAGTTACAGCTTTTCCCTCAAGAAGCCTTTCGCTAAGACAGTTCTTGTGGTATTGGCAAAGTGATATTTGGAAGCCCATAGAGGGCTATGGTGAAAAAGGAAATATCCTCAGATGAAATCTGGAAAGAACTTTTCTGGGAAACTGCTTAGTGTTCTGTTAATTCATCTCACAGAGTTACATCTGTATTTCGTGGATCTCTTTGCTAGCCTTATTTCTCTGGAATCTTAGAACAGATATTTCGGATCCCTTTGAAGACTATAGGGCTAAAGGAAATATCCTCCGATAAAAAAGAGAAAGAAGCTTTCTGAGAAACTTCTTTGTGTTCTGTGAAATCATCTCACAGAGTTACAGCTTTCCCCTCAAGAAGCATTTCGCTACGACTGTTCTTGTGGAATTGGCAAAGTGATATTTGGAAGCACATAGAGGGCTATGGTGAAAAAGGAAATATCCTCAGATGAAATCTGGAAAGAAGCTTTCTGAGAAACTTCTTTGTGTTCTGTGAAATCATCTCACAGAGTTACAGCTCTCCCCTAAAGAAACCTTTCGCTAAGACAGTTCTTGTGGAATTGGAAAAGTGATATTTTGACGCCCGTAGAGGGCTATGGTGAAAAAGGAAATATCCTCAGATGAAATCTGGAAAGAAACTTTCTGAGAAACTGCTTAGTGTTCTGTTAATTCATCTCACAGAGTTACATCTGTATTTCGTGGATCTCTTTGCTAGCCTTATTTCTGTGGAATCTAAGAACAGATATTTCGGATCTCTTTGAAGACTATAGGGCCAAAGGAAATATCCTCGGATAACAAAGAGAAAGAAGCTTTCTGAGAAACTTCTTTGTGTTCTGTGAAACCATCTCACAGAGTTACAGCTTTCCCCTCAAGAAGCCTTTCGCCAAGACAGTTCTTGTGGAATTGGCAAAGTGATATTTGGAAGCCCATAGAGGGCTATGGTGAAAAAGGAAATATCCTCAGATGAAATCTGGAAAGAAGCTTTCTGAGAAACTCCTTAGTGTTCTGTTAATTCATCTCACAGAGTTACATCTGTATTTCGTGGATCTCTTTGCTAGCCTTATTTCTGTGGAATCTTAGAACAGATATTTCGTATCCCTTTGAAGACTATAGGACCAAAGGAAATATCCTCCGATAACAAAGAGAAAGAAGCTTTCTGAGAATCTTCTTTGTGTTCTGTGAAATCGTCTCACAGAGTTACAGCTTTCCCCTCAAGAAGCCTTTCGCTAAGACAGTTCTTGTGGTATTGGCAAAGTGATATTTGGAAGCCCATAGAGGGCTATGGTGAAAAAGGAAATATCCTCAGATGAAATCTGGAAAGAACTTTTCTGGGAAACTGCTTACTGTTCTGTTAATTCATCTCACAGAGTTACATCTGTATTTCGTGGATCTCTTTGCTAGCCTTATTTCTCTGGAATCTGAGAACAGATATTTCGGATCCCTTTGAAGACTATAGGGCCAAAGGAAATATCCTCCGATAACAAAGAGAAAGAAGCTTTCTGAGAAACTTCTTTGTGTTCTGTGAAATCATCTCACAGAGTTACAGCTTTCCCCTCAAAAAGCCTTTCGCTAAGACAGTTCTTGTGGAATTGGCAAAGTGATATTTGGAAACCCATAGAGGGCTATGGTGAAAAAGGAAATATCCTCAGATGAAATCTGGAAAGAAGCTTTCTGAGAAACTGCTCAGTGTTCTGTTAATTCATCTCACAGAGTTACATCTGTATTTCGTGGATCTCTTTGCTAGCCTTATTTCTGTGGAATCTGAGAACAGATATTCCGGATCCCTTTGAAGACTATAGGACCAAAGGAATTATCCTCCGATAACAAAGAGAAAGAAGCTTTCTGAGAAACTTCTTTGTGTTCTGTGAAATCGTCTCACAGAGTTACAGCTTTCCCCTCAAGAAGCCTTTCGCTAAGACAGTTCTTGTGGAATTGGCCAAGTGATATTTGGAAGCCCTTAGAGGGCTATGGTGAAAAAGGAAATATCCTCAGATGAAATCTGGAAAGAAGCTTTCTGAGAAACTGCTTAGTGTTCTGTTAATTCATCTCACAGAGTTACATCTGTATTTCGTGGATCTCTCTGCTAGCCTTATTTCTGTGGAATCTGAGAACAGATATTTCGGATCCCTTTGAAGACTAAAGGGCCAAAGGGAATATCCTCCGATAACAAAGAGAAGGAAGCTTTCTGAGAAACTTCTTTGTGTTCTGTGAAATCATCTCACAGAGTTACAGCATTCTCCTCAAGAAGCCTTTCGCTAAGACAGTTCTTGTGGAATTGGCAAAGTGACATTTGGAACCACTAGAGGGCTATGGTGAAAAAGGAAATATCCTCAGATGAAATCAGGAAAGAAGCTTTCTGAGAAACTGCTTAGTGTTCTGTTAAATCATCTCACAGAGTTACATCTGTATTTCGTGGATCTCTTTGCTAGCCTTATTTCTGTGGAATCTGAGAACAGATATTTCGGATCCCTTTGAAGACTATAGGGCCAAAGGAAATATCCTCCGATAACAAAGAGAAAGAAGCTTTCTGAGAAACTTCTTTGTGTTCTGTGAAATCATCTCATAGAGTTACAGCTTTCTCCTCAAGAAGCCTTTCGCTAAGACAGTTCTTGTGGAATTGGCAAAGTGATATTTGGAAGCCCATGGAGGGCTATGGTGAAAAAGGAAATATCCTCAGATGAAATCTGGAAAGAAGCTTTCTGAGAAGCTGCTTAGTGTTCTGTTAATTCATCTGACAGAGTTACATTTGCATTTCATGGATCTCTTTGCTAACCTTATATCTGAGGAATCTGAGAACAGATATTCCGGATCCCTTTGAAGACTATAGGGCTAAAGGAAATATCCTCCGATAAAAAAGAGAAAGAAGCTTTCTGAGAAACTCCTTTGTGTTCTGTGAAATCATCTCACAGAGTTACAGCTCTCCCCTAAAGAAACCTTTCGCTAAGACAGTTCTTGTGGAATTGGAAAAGTGATATATTGAAGGCCTTAAAGGGCTATGGTGAAAAAGGAAATGTCCTCAGATGAAATCTGGAAAGAAGCTTTCTGAGAAACTGCTTAGTGTCCTGTTAATTCATCTAACAGAGTTACATCTGTATTTCGTGGATCTCTTTGCTAGCCTTATTTCTGTGGAATCTAAGAACAGATTTTTCGGATCCCTTTGAAGACTATAGGGCCAAAGGAAATATCCTCGGATAACAAAGAGAAAGAAGCTTTCTGAGAAACTTCTTTGTGTTCTGTGAAATAATCTCCCAGAGTTACAGCTTTCCCCTCAAGAAGCCTTTCGCTAAGACAGTTCTTGTGGAATTGGCAAAGTGATATTTGGAAACCCATAGAGGGCTATGGTGAAAAAGGAAATATCCTCAGATGAAATCTGGAAAGAAGCTTTCTGAGAAACTGCTTAGTGTTCTGTTAATTCATCTCACAGAGTTACATCTGTATTTCGTGGATCTCTTTGCTAGCCTTATTTCTGTGGAATCTGAGAACAGATATTCCGGATCCCTTTGAAGACTATAGGACCAAAGGAATTATCCTCCGATAACAAAGAGAAAGAAGCTTTCTGAGAAACTTCTTTGTGTTCTGTGAAATCGTCTCACAGAGTTACAGCTTTCCCCTCAAGAAGCCTTTCGCTAAGACAGTTCTTGTGGAATTGGCCAAGTGATATTTGGAAGCCCTTAGTGGGCTATGGTGAAAAAGGAAATATCCTCAGATGAAATCTGGAAAGAAGCTTTCTGAGAAACTGCTTAGTGTTCTGTTAATTCATCTCACAGAGTTACATCTGTATTTCGTGGATCTCTCTCCTAGCCTTATTTCTGTGGAATCTGAGAACAGATATTTCGGATCCCTTTGAAGACTAAAGGGCCAAAGGAAATATCCTCCGATAACAAAGAGAAGGAAGCTTTCTGAGAAACTTCTTTGTGTTCTGTGAAATCATCTCACAGAGTTACAGCATTCTCCTCAAGAAGCCTTTCGCTAAGACAGTTCTTGTGGAATTGGCAAAGTGACATTTGGAACCCCTAGAGGGCTATGGTGAAAAAGGAAATATCCTCAGATGAAATCAGGAAAGAAGCTTTCTGAGAAACTGCTTAGTGTTCTGTTAAATCATCTCACAGAGTTACATCTGTATTTCGTGGATCTCTTTGCTAGCCTTATTTCTGTGGAATCTGAGAACAGATATTTCGGATCCCTTTGAAGACCATAGGGCCAAAGGAAATATCCTCCGATAACAAAGAGAAAGAAGCTTTCTGAGAAACTTCTTTGTGTTCTGTGAAATCATCTCATAGAGTTACAGCTTTCTCCTCAAGAAGCCTTTCGCTAAGACAGTTCTTGTGGAATTGGCAAAGTGATATTTGGAAGCCCATGGAGGGCTATGGTGAAAAAGGAAATATCCTCAGATGAAATCTGGAAAGAAGCTTTCTGAGAAGCTGCTTAGTGTTCTGTTAATTCATCTGACAGAGTTACATTTGCATTTCGTGGATCTCTTTGCTAACCTTATATCTGAGGAATCTGAGAACAGATATTCCGGATCCCTTTGAAGACTATAGGGCTAAAGGAAATATCCTCCGATAAAAAAGAGAAAGAAGCTTTCTGAGAAACTCCTTTGTGTTCTGTGAAATCATCTCACAGAGTTACAGCTCTCCCCTAAAGAAACCTTTCGCTAAGACAGTTCTTGTGGAATTGGAAAAGTGATATATTGAAGGCCTTAAAGGGCTATGGTGAAAAAGGAAATGTCCTCAGATGAAATCTGGAAAGAAGCTTTCTGAGAAACTGCTTAGTGTCCTGTTAATTCATCTAACAGAGTTACATCTGTATTTCGTGGATCTCTTTGCTAGCCTTATTTCTGTGGAATCTAAGAACAGATTTTTCGGATCCCTTTGAAGACTATAGGGCCAAAGGAAATATCCTCGGATAACAAAGAGAAAGAAGCTTTCTGAGAAACTTCTTTGTGTTCTGTGAAATAATCTCCCAGAGTTACAGCTTTCCCCTCAAGAAGCCTTTCGCTAAGACAGTTCTTGTGGAATTGGCAAAGTGATATTTGGAATCCCATACAGGGCTATGGTGAAAAAGGAAATATCCTCAGATGAAATCTGAAAAGAAGCTTTCTGAGAAACTGCTTAGTGTTCTGTTAATTCATTTCACAGAGTTACATCTGTATTTCGTGGATCTCTTTGCTAGCCTTATTTCTGTGGGATCTGAGAACAGATATTTCGGATCCCTTTGAAGAATATAGGGCCAAAGGAAATATCCTCCGATAACAAAGAGAAAGAAGCTTTCTGAGAAACTTCTTTGTGTTCTGTGAAATCGTCTCACAGCGTTACAGCTTTCCCCTCAAGAAGGCTTTCGCTAAGACAGTTCTTGTGGAATTGGAAAAGTGATATTTGGAAGCCCTTAGAGGGCTATGGTGAAAAAGGAAATATCCTCAGATGAAATCTGGAAAGAAGCTTTCTGAGAAACTGCTTAGTGTTCTGTTAATTCATCCCACAGTGTTACATCTGTATTTCGTGGATCTCTATGCTAGCCTTATTTCTGTGGATTCTGAGAACAGATATTTCGGATCCCTTTGAAGACTACAGGGCCAAGGGAAATATCCTCCGATAACAAAGAGAAATAAGCTTTCTGAGAAACTTCTTTGTGTTCTGTGAAATCATCTCACAGAGTTACAGCTTTCCCCTCAAGAAGCATTTCGCTAAGACTGTTCTTGTGGAATTGGCAAAGTGATATTTGGAAGCACATAGAGGGCTATGGTGAAAAAGGAACTATCCTCAGATGAAATCTGCAAAGAAGCTTTCTGAGAAACTTCTTTGAGTTCTGTGAAATCATCTCACAGAGTTACAGCTCTCCCCTAAAGAAACCTTTCGGTAAGACAGTTCTTGTGGAATTGGAAAAGTGATATTTTGAAGCCCGTAGAGGGCTATGGTGAAAAAGGAAATATCCTCAGATGAAATCTGGAAAGAAGCTTTCTGAGAAACTGCTTAGTGTTCTGTTAATTCATCTCAGAGAGTTACATCTGTATTTCGTGGATCTCTTTGCTAGCCTTATTTCTGTGGAATCTAAGAACAGATATTTCGGATCCCTTTGAAGACTATAGGGCCAAAGGAAATATCCTCCGATAACAAAGAGAAAGAAGCTTTCTGAGAAACTTCTTTGTGTTCTGTGAAATCATCTCACAGAGTTACAGCTTTCTCCTCAAGAAGCCTTTCGCTAAGACAGTTCTTGTGGAATTGGCAAAGTGATATTTGGAAGCCCATAGAGGGCTATGGTGAAAAAGGAAATATCCTCCGACGAAATCTGGAAAGAAGCTTTCTGAGAAGCTGCTTAGTGTTCTGCTAATTCATCTCACAGAGTTACATTTGTATTTCGTGGATCTCTTTGCTAACCTTATTTCTGTGGAATCTGAGAACAGATATTCCGGATCCCTTTGAAGACTATAGGGCTAAAGGAAATATCCTCCGATAACAAAGAGAAAGAAGCTTTCTGAGAAACTTCTTTGTGTTCTGTGAAATCATCTCACAGAGTTACAGCTTTCCCTCAAGAAGCCTTTCGCTAAGACAGTTCGTGTGGAATTGGCAAAGTGATATTTGGAAGCCCATAGAGGGCTATGGTGGAAAAGGAAATATCCTCAGATGAAATCTGGAAAGAAGCTTTCTGAGAAACTCCTTAGTGTTCTGTTAATTCATCTCACAGAGTTACATCTGTATTTCGTGGATCTCTTTGCTAGCCTTATTTCTGTGGAATCTAAGAACAGATTTTTCGGATCCCTTTGAAGACTATAGGGCCAAAGGAAATATCCTCGGATAACAAAGAGAAAGAAGCTTTCTGAGAAACTTCTTTGTGTTCTGTGAAATCATCTCCCAGAGTTACAGCTTTCCCCTCAAGAAGCCTTTCGCTAAGACAGTTCTTGTGGAATTGGCAAAGTGATATTTGGAATCCCATTCAGGGCTATGGTGAAAAAGGAAATATCCTCAGATGAAATCTGAAAAGAAGCTTTCTGAGAAACTGCTTAGTGTTCTGTTAATTCATCTCACAGAGTTACATCTGTATTTCGTGGATCTCTTTGCTAGCCTTATTTCTGTGGGATCTGAGAACAGATATTTCGGATCCCTTTGAAGAATATAGGGCCAAAGGAAATATCCTCCGATAACAAAGAGAAAGAAGCTTTCTGAGAAACTTCTTTGTGTTCTGTGAAATCGTCTCACAGAGTTACAGCTTTCCCCTCAAGAAGGCTTTCGCTAAGACAGTTCTTGTGGAATTGGAAAAGTGATATTTGGAAGCCCTTAGAGGGCTATGGTGAAAAAGGAAATATCCTCAGATGAAATCTGGAAAGAAGCTTTCTGAGAAACTGCTTAGTGTTCTGTTAATTCATCCCACAGAGTTACATCTGTATTTCGTGGATCTCTATGCTAGCCTTATTTCTGTGGATTCTGAGAACAGATATTTCGGATCCCTTTGAAGACTACAGGGCCAAGGGAAATATCCTCCGATAACAAAGAGAAAGAAGCTTTCTGAGAAACTTCTTTGTGTTCTGTGAAATCATCTCACAGAGTTACAGCTTTCCCCTCAAGAAGCCTTTCGCTAAGACTGTTCTTGTGGAATTGGCAAAGTGATATTTGGAAGCACATAGAGGGCTATGGTGAAAAAGGAAATATCCTCAGATGAAATCTGGAAAGAAGCTTTCTGAGAAACTTCTTTGTGTTCTGTGAAATCATCTCACAGAGTTACAGCTCTCCCCTAGAGAAACCTTTCGCTAAGACAGTTCTTGTGGAATTGGAAAAGTGATATTTTGAAGCCCGTAGAGGGCTATGGTGAAAAAGGAAATATCCTCAGATGAAATCTGGAAAGAAGCTTTCTGAGAAACTGCTTAGTGTTCTGTTAATTCATCTCAGAGAGTTACATCTGTATTTCGTGGATCTCTTTGCTAGCCTTATTTCTGTGGAATCTAAGAACAGATATTTCGGATCCCTTTGAAGACTATAGGGCCAAAGGAAATATCCTCCGATAACAAAGAGAAAGAAGCTTTCTGAGAAACTTCTTTGTGTTCTGTGAAATCATCTCACAGAGTTACAGCTTTCTCCTCAAGAAACTTTTCGCTAAGACAGTTCTTGTGGAATTGGCAAAGTGATATTTGGAAGCCCATAGAGGGCTATGGTGAAAAAGAAAATATCCTCAGATGAAATCTGGAAAGAAGCTTTCTGAGAAGCTGCTTAGTGTTCTGCTAATTCATCTCACAGAGTTACATTTGTATTTCGTGGATCTCTTTGCTAACCTTATTTCTGTGGATTCTGAGAACAGATATTCCGGATCCCTTTGAAGACTATAGGGCCAAAGGAAATATCCTCCGATAACAAAGAGAAAGAAGCTTTCTGAGAAACTTCTTTGCGTTCTGTGAAATCATCTGACAGAGTTACAGCTTTCCCTCAAGAAGCCTTTCGCTAAGACAGTTCGTGTGGAATTGGCAAAGTGATATTTGGAAGCCCATAGAGGGCTATGGTGGAAAAGGAAATATCCTCAGATGAAATCTGGAAAGAAGCTTTCTGAGAAACTCCTTAGTGTTCTGTTAATTCATCTCACAGAGTTACATCTGTATTTCGTGGATCTCTTTGCTAGCCTTATTTCTGTGGATTCTGAGAACAGATATTTCGGATCACTTTGAAGACTATAGGGCCAAAGGAAATATCCTCGGATAACAAAGAGAAAGAAGCTTTCTGAGAAACTTCTTTGTGTTCTGTGAAATCATCTCACAGAGTTACAGCTTTCCCCTCAAGAAGCCTTTCGCTAAGACAGTTCTTGTGGAATTGGCAAAGTGATATTTGGAAGCCCATAGAGGGCTATGGTGAAAAAGGAAATATCCTCAGATGAAATCTGGAAAGAAGCTTTCTGAGAAACTGCTTAGTGTTCTGTTAATTCATCTCACAGAGTTACATCTGTATTTCGTGGATCTCTTTGCTAGCCTTATTTCTGTGGAATCTTAGAACAGATATTTCGTATCCCTTTGAAGACTATAGGACCAAAGGAAATATCCTCCGATAACAAAGAGAAAGAAGCTTTCTGAGAAACTTCTTTGTGTTCTGTGAAATCGTCTCACAGGGTTACAGCTTTCCCCTCAAGAAGCCTTTCGCTAAGACAGTTCTTGTGGTATTGGCAAAGTGATATTTGGAAGCCCATAGAGGGCTATGGTGAAAAAGGAAATATCCTCAGATGAAATCTGGAAAGAACTTTTCTGGGAAACTGCTTAGTGTTCTGTTAATTCATCTCACAGAGTTACATCTGTATTTCGTGGATCTCTTTGCTGGCCTTATTTCTCTGGAATCTTAGAACAGATATTTCGGATCCCTTTGAAGACTATAGGGCCAAAGGAAATATCCTCCGATAACAAAGAGAAAGAAGCTTTCTGAGAAACTTCTTTGTGTTCTGTGAAATCATCTCACAGAGTTACAGCTTTCCCCTCAAGAAGCCTTTCGCTAAGACAGTTCTTGTGGAATTGGCAAAGTGATATTTGGAAACCCATAGAGGGCTATGGTGAAAAAGGAAATATTCTCAGATGAAATCTGGAAAGAAGCTTTCTGAGAAACTGCTTAGTGTTCTGTTAATTCATCTCACAGAGTTACATCTGTATTTCGTGGATCTCTTTGCTAGCCTTATTTCTGTGGAATCTGAGAACAGATATTCCGGATCCCTTTGAAGAATATAGGACCAAAGGAATTATCCTCCGATAACAAAGAGAAAGAAGCTTTCTGAGAAACTTCTTTGTGTTCTGTGAAACCATCTCACAGAGTTACAGCTTTCCCCTCAAGAAGCCTTTCGCCAAGACAGTTCTTGTGGAATTGGCAAAGTGATATTTGGAAGCCCATAGAGGGCTATGGTGAAAAAGGAAATATCCTCAGATGAAATCTGGAAAGAAGCTTTCTGAGAAGCTGCTTAGTGTTCTGTTAATTCATCTCACAGATTTACATTTGTATTTCGTGGATCTCTTTGCTAACCTTATATCTGAGGAATCTGAGAACAGATATTCCGGATCCCTTTGAAGACTATATGGCTAAAGGAAATATCCTCCGATAAAAAAGAGAAAGAAGCTTTCTGAGAAACTCCTTTGTGTTCTGTGAAATCATCTCACAGAGTTACAGCTCTCCCCTAAAGAAACCTTTCGCTAAGACAGTTCTTGTGGAATTGGAAAAGTGATATATTGAAGCCCTTAGAGGGCTATGGTGAAAAAGGAAATGTCCTCAGATGAAATCTGGAAAGAAGCTTTCTGAGAAACTGCTTAGTGTTCTGTTAATTCATCCCACAGAGTTACATCTGTATTTCGTGGATCTCTTTGCTAGCCTTATTTCTGTGGATTCTGAGAACAGATATTCCGGATCCCTTTGAAGACTATAGGGCTAAAGGAAATATCCTCCGATAAAAAAGAGAAAGAAGCTTTCTGAGAAACTTCTTTGTGTTCTGTGAAATCATCTCACAGAGTTACAGCTTTCCCCTCAAGAAGCATTTCGCTAAGACTGTTCTTGTGGAATTGGCAAAGTGATATTTGGAAGCACATAGAGGGCTATGGTGAAAAAGGAAATATCCTCAGATGAAATCTGGAAAGAAGCTTTCTGAGAAACTTCTTTGTGTTCTGTGAAATCATCTCACAGAGTTACAGCTCTCCCCTAAAGAAACCTTTCGCTAAGACAATTCTTGTGGAATTGGAAAAGTGATATTTTGACGCCCGTAGAGGGCTATGGTGAAAAAGGAAATATCCTCAGATGAAATCTGGAAAGAAGCTTTCTGAGAAACTGCTTAGTGTTCTGTTAATTCATCTCACAGAGTTACATCTGTATTTCGTGGATCTCTTTGCTAGCCTTATTTCTGTGGAATCTAAGAACAGATATTTCGGATCTCTTTGAAGACTATAGGGCCAAAGGAAATATCCTCCGATAACAAAGAGAAGGAAGCTTTCTGAGAAACTTCTTTGTGTTCTGTGAAATCATCTCACAGAGTTACAGCATTCTCCTCAAGAAGCCTTTCGCTAAGACAGTTCTTGTGGAATTGGCAAAGTGACATTTGGAACCCCTAGAGGGCTATGGTGAAAAAGGAAATATCCTCAGATGAAATCAGGAAAGAAGCTTTCTGAGAAACTGCTTAGTGTTCTGTTAAATCATCTCACAGAGTTACATCTGTATTTCGTGGATCTCTTTGCTAGCCTTATTTCTGTGGAATCTGAGAACAGATATTTCGGATCCCTTTGAAGACTATAGGGCCAAAGGAAATATCCTCCGATAACAAAGAGAAAGAAGCTTTCTGAGAAACTTCTTTGTGTTCTGTGAAATCATCTCATAGAGTTACAGCTTTCTCCTCAAGAAGCCTTTCGCTAAGACAGTTCTTGTGGAATTGGCAAAGTGATATTTGGAAGCCCATAGAGGGCTATGGTGAAAAAGGAAATATCCTCAGATGAAATCTGGAAAGAAGCTTTCTGAGAAGCTGCTTAGTGTTCTGTTAATTCATCTGACAGAGTTACATTTGTATTTCGTGGATCTCTTTGCTAACCTTATATCTGAGGAATCTGAGAACAGATATTCCGGATCCCTTTGAAGACTATAGGGCTAAAGGAAATATCCTCCGATAAAAAAGAGAAAGAAGCTTTCTGAGAAACTCCTTTGTGTTCTGTGAAATCATCTCACAGAGTTACAGCTCTCCCCTAAAGAAACCTTTCGCTAAGACAGTTCTTGTGGAATTGGAAAAGTGATATACTGAAGGCCTTAAAGGGCTATGGTGAAAAAGGAAATGTCCTCAGATGAAATCTGGAAAGAAGCTTTCTGAGAAACTGCTTAGTGTCCTGTTAATTCATCTCACAGAGTTACATCTGTATTTCGTGGATCTCTTTGCTAGCCTTATTTCTGTGGAATCTAAAAACAGATTTTTCGGATCCCTTTGAAGACTATAGGGCCAAAGGAAATATTCTCGGATAACAAAGAGAAAGAAGCTTTCTGAGAAACTTCTTTGTGTTCTGTGAAATCATCTCCCAGAGTTACAGCTTTACCCTCAAGAAGCCGTTCGCTAAGACAGTTCTTTTGGAATTGGCAAAGTGATATTTGGAATCCCATACAGGGCTATGGTGAAAAAGGAAATATCCTCAGATGAAATCTGAAAAGAAGCTTTCTGAGAAACTGCTTAGTGTTCTGTTAATTCATCTCACAGAGTTACATCTGTATTTCGTGGATCTCTTTGCTAGCCTTATTTCTGTGGGATCTGAGAACAGATATTTCGGATCCCTTTGAAGACTATAGGGCAAAAGGAAATATCCTCCGATAACAAAGGGAAAGAAGCTTTCTGAGAAACTTCTTTGTGTTCTGTGAAATCGTCTCACAGAGTTACAGCTTTCCCCTCAAGAAGGCTTTCGCTAAGACAGTTCTTGTGGAATTGGAAAAGTGATATTTGGAAGCCCTTAGAGGGCTATGGTGAAAAAGGAAATATCCTCAAATGAAATCTGGAAAGAAGCTTTCTGAGAAACTGCTTAGTGTTCTGTTAATTCATCCCACAGAGTTACATCTGTATTTCGTGGATCTCTATGCTAGCCTTATTTCTGTGGATTCTGAGAACAGATATTTCGGATCCCTTTGAAGACTACAGGGCCAAGGGAAATATCCTCCGATAACAAAGAGAAATAAGCTTTCTGAGAAACTTCTTTGTGTTCTGTGAAATCATCTCACAGAGTTACAGCTTTCCCCTCAAGAAGCCTTTCGCTAAGACTGTTCTTGTGGAATTGGCAAAGTGATATTTGGAAGCACCTAGAGGGCTATGGTGAAAAAGGAAATATCCTCAGATGAAATCTGGAAAGAAGCTTTCTGAGAAACTTTTTGTGTTCTGTGAAATCATCTCACAGAGTTACAGCTCTCCCCTAAAGAAACCTTTCGCTAAGACAGTTCTTGTGGAATTGGAAAAGTGATATTTTGAAGCCCGTAGAGGGCTATGGTGAAAAAGGAAATATCCTCAGATGAAATCTGGAAAGAAGCTTTCTGAGAAACTGCTTAGTGTTCTGTTAATTCATCTCAGAGAGTTACATCTGTATTTCGTGGATCTCTTTGCTAGCCTTATTTCTGTGGAATCTAAGAACAGATATTTCGGATCCCTTTGAAGACAATAGGGCCAAAGGAAATATCCTCCGATAACAAAAAGAAAGAAGCTTTCTGAGAAACTTCTTTGTGTTCTGTGAAATCATCTCACAGAGTTACAGCTTTCCCCTCAAGAAGCCTTTCGCTAAGACAGTTCTTCTGGAATTGGCAAAGTGATATTTGGAAGCCCATAGAGGGCTATGGTGAAAAAGGAAATATCCTCAGATGAAATCTGGAAAGAAGCTTTCTGAGAAACTGCTTAGTGTTCTGTTAATTCATCTCACAGAGTTACATCTGTATTTCGTGGATCTCTTTGCTAGCCTTATTTCTGTGGAATCTGAGAACAGATATTTCGGATCCCTTTGAAGACTATAGGGCCAAAGGAAATATCCTCCAATACCAAAGAGAAAGAAGCTTTCTGAGAAATTTCTTTGTGTTCTGTGAAATCATCTCACAGAGTTACAGCTTTCCCCTCAAGAAGCCTTTCGCTAAGATAGTTCTTCAGGAATTGGCAAAGTGATGATTGGAAGCCCTAGAGGGCTATGGTGAAAAAGGAAATATCCTCAGATGAAATCTGGAAAGAAGCTTTCTGAGAAACTGCTTAGTGTTCTGTTAATTCATCTCACAGATTACATCTGTATTTCGTGGATCTCTTTGCTAGCCTTATTTCTGTGGAATGTGAGAACAGATATTTCGGATCCATTTGAAGACTATAGGGCCAAAGGAAATATACTCCGATAACAAAGAGAAAGAAGCTTTCTGAGAAACTTCTTTGTGTTCTGTGAAATCGTCTCACAGAGTTACAGCATTCCCCTCAAGAAGCCTTTCGCTAAGACAGTTCTTTTGGAAATGGCAAAGTGATATTTGGAAGCCCATGGAGGGCTATGGTGAAAAAGGAAATATCCTCAGATGAAATCTGGAAAGAAGCTTTCTGAGAAACTGCTTAGTGTTCTGTTAATTCATCTCACAGAGTTACATCTGTATTTCGTGGATCTCTTTGCTAGCCTTATTTCTGTGGAATCTGAGAACAGATACTTTGGATCCCTTTGAAGATTATAGGGCCAAAGGAAATATCCTCCGTTACCAAAGAGAAAGAAGTTTTCTGAGAAACTTCTTTGTGTTCTGTGAAATCATCTCACAGAATTACAGCTTTCCCCTCAAGAAGTCTTTCGCTGAGACAGTTCTTGTGGAATTGGCAAAGTGATATTTGGAAGCCCATAGAGGGCTATGGTGAAAAAGGAAATATCCTCAAATGAAATCTGGAAAGAAGCTTTCTGAGAAACCGCTTAGTGTTCTGTTAATTCATCTCACAGAGTTACATCTGTATTTCGTGGATCTCTTTGCTAGCCTTATTTCTGTGGAATCTGAGAACAGATATTTCGGATCCCTTTGAAGACTAAAGGGCCAAAGGAAATATCCTCCGATAACAAAGAGAAAGAAGCTTCCTGAGAAACTTCTTTGTGTTCTGTGAAATCATCTCACAGAGTTACAGCTTTCCCCTCAAGAAGACTTTCGCTAAGACAGTTCTTGTGGAATTGGCAAAGTGATATTTGGAAGCCCATAGAGGGCTATGGTGAAAAAGGAAATATCCTCAGATGAAATCTGGAAAGAAGCTCTCTGAGAAACTGCTTAGTGTTCTGTTATTTCATCTCACAGAGTTACATCTGTATTTCGTGGATCTCTTTGCTAGCCTTATTTCTGTGGAATCTGAGAACAGATATTTCGGATACCTTTGAAGACTATAGGGCCAAAGGAAATATACTCCGATAACAAAGAGAAAGAAGCTTTCTGAGAAACTTCTTTGTGTTCTGTGAAATCGTCTCACAGAGTTACAGCATTCCCCTCAAGAAGCCTTTCGCTAAGACAGTTCTTTTGGAAATGGCAAAGTGATATTTGGAAGCCCATGGAGGGCTATGGTGAAAAAGGAAATATCCTCAGATGAAATCTGGAAAGAAGCTTTCTGAGAAACTGCTTAGTGTTCTGTTAATTCATCTCACAGAGTTACATCTGTATTTCGTGGATCTCTTTGCTAGCCTTATTTCTGTGGAATCTGAGAACAGATACTTTGGATCCCTTTGAAGATTATAGGGCCAAAGGAAATATCCTCCGATACCAAAGAGAAAGAAGTTTTCTGAGAAACTTCTTTGTGTTCTGTGAAATCATCTCACAGAATTACAGCTTTACCTCAAGAAGTCTTTCGCTAAGACAGTTCTTGTGGAATTGGCAAAGTGATATTTGGAAGCCCATAGAGGGCTATGGTGAAAAAGGAAATATCCTCAGATGAAATCTGGAAAGAAGCTTTCTGAGAAACTGCTTAGTGTTCTGTTAATTCATCTCACAGAGTTACATCTGTATTTCGTGGATCTCTTTGCTAGCCTTATTTCTGTGGAATCTGATAACAGATATTTCGGATCCCTTTGAAGACTATAGGGCAAAAGGAAATATCCTCCGATAACAAAGAGAAAGAAGCTTTCTGAGAAATTTCTTTGTGTTCTGTGAAATCATCTCACAGAGTTACAGCTTTCCCCTCAAGAAGCCTTTCGCTAAGATAGTTCTTCAGGAATTGGCAAAGTGATGATTGGAAGCCCTAGAGGGCTATGGTGAAAAAGGAAATATCCTCAGATCAAATCTCGAAAGAAGCATTCTGAGAAACTGCTTAGTGTTCTGTTAATTCATCTCACAGATTACATCTGTATTTCGTGGATCTCTTTGCTAGCCTTATTTCTGTGGAATGTGAGAACAGATATTTCGGATCCATTTGAAGACTATAGGGCCAAAGGAAATATCCTCCGATAACAAAGAGAAAGAAGCTTTCTGAGAAACTTCTTTGTGTTCTGTGAAATCGTCTCACAGAGTTACAGCATTCCCCTCAAGAAGCCTTTCGCTAAGACAGTTCTTTTGGAAATGGCAAAGTGATATTTGGAAGCCCTTGGAGGGCTATGGTGAAAAAGGAAATATCCTCAGATGAAATCTGGAAAGAAGCTTTCTGAGAAACTGCTTAGTGTTCTGTTAATTCATCTCACAGAGTTACATCTGTATTTCGTGGATCTCTTTGCTAGCCTTATTTCTGTGGAATCTGAGAACAGATACTTTGGATCCCTTTGAAGATTATAGGGCCAAAGGAAATATCCTCCGATACCAAAGAGAAAGAAGTTTTCTGAGAAACTTCTTTGTGTTCTGTGAAATCATCTCACAGAATTACAGCTTTCCCCTCAAGAAGTCTTTCGCTAAGACAGTTCTTGTGGAATTGGCAAAGTGATATTTGGAAGCCCATAGAGGGCTATGGTGAAAAAGGAAATATCCTCAAATGAAATCTGGAAAGAAGCTTTCTGAGAAACCGCTTAGTGTTCTGTTAATTCATCTCACAGAGTTACATCTGTATTTCGTGGATCTCTTTGCTAGCCTTATTTCTGTGGAATCTGAGAACAGATAATTCGGATCCCTTTGAAGACTAAAGGGCCAAAGGAAATATCCTCCGATAACAAAGAGAAAGAAGCTTCCTGAGAAACTTCTTTGTGTTCTGTGAAATCATCTCACAGAGTTACACCTTTCCCCTCAAGAAGCCTTTCGCTAAGACAGTTCTTGTGGAATTGGCAAAGTGATATTTGGAAGCCCATAGAGGGCTATGGTGAAAAAGGAAATATCCTCAGATGAAATCTGGAAAGAAGCTTTCTGAGAAACTGCTTAGTGTTCTGTTATTTCATCTCACAGAGTTACATCTGTATTTCGTGGATCTCTTTGCTAGCCTTATTTCTGTGGAATCTGAGAACAGATATTTCGGATACCTTTGAAGACTATATGGCCAAAGGAAATATCCTCCGATAACAAAGAGAAAGAAGCTTCCTGAGAAACTTCTTTGTGTTCTGTGAAATCATCTCACAGAGTTACAGCTTTCCCCTCAAGAAGACTTTCGCTAAGACAGTTCTTGTGGAATTGGCAAAGTGATATTTGGAAGCCCATAGAGGGCTATGGTGAAAAAGGAAATATCCTCAGATGAAATCTGGAAAGAAGCTCTCTGAGAAACTGCTTAGTGTTCTGTTATTTCATCTCACAGAGTTACATCTGTATTTCGTGGATCTCTTTGCTAGCCTTATTTCTGTGGAATCTGAGAACAGATATTTCGGATACCTTTGAAGACTATAGGGCCAAAGGAAATATACTCCGATAACAAAGAGAAAGAAGCTTTCTGAGAAACTTCTTTGTGTTCTGTGAAATCGTCTCACAGAGTTACAGCATTCCCCTCAAGAAGCCTTTCGCTAAGACAGTTCTTTTGGAAATGGCAAAGTGATATTTGGAAGCCCATGGAGGGCTATGGTGAAAAAGGAAATATCCTCAGATGAAATCTGGAAAGAAGCTTTCTGAGAAACTGCTTAGTGTTCTGTTAATTCATCTCACAGAGTTACATCTGTATTTCGTGGATCTCTTTGCTAGCCTTATTTCTGTGGAATCTGAGAACAGATACTTTGGATCCCTTTGAAGATTATAGGGCCAAAGGAAATATCCTCCGATACCAAAGAGAAAGAAGTTTTCTGAGAAACTTCTTTGTGTTCTGTGAAATCATCTCACAGAATTACAGCTTTACCTCAAGAAGTCTTTCGCTAAGACAGTTCTTGTGGAATTGGCAAAGTGATATTTGGAAGCCCATAGAGGGCTATGGTGAAAAAGGAAATATCCTCAGATGAAATCTGGAAAGAAGCTTTCTGAGAAACTGCTTAGTGTTCTGTTAATTCATCTCACAGAGTTACATCTGTATTTCGTGGATCTCTTTGCTAGCCTTATTTCTGTGGAATCTGATAACAGATATTTCGGATCCCTTTGAAGACTATAGGGCAAAAGGAAATATCCTCCGATAACAAAGAGAAAGAAGCTTTCTGAGAAATTTCTTTGTGTTCTGTGAAATCATCTCACAGAGTTACAGCTTTCCCCTCAAGAAGCCTTTCGCTAAGATAGTTCTTCAGGAATTGGCAAAGTGATGATTGGAAGCCCTAGAGGGCTATGGTGAAAAAGGAAATATCCTCAGATCAAATCTCGAAAGAAGCATTCTGAGAAACTGCTTAGTGTTCTGTTAATTCATCTCACAGATTACATCTGTATTTCGTGGATCTCTTTGCTAGCCTTATTTCTGTGGAATGTGAGAACAGATATTTCGGATCCATTTGAAGACTATAGGGCCAAAGGAAATATCCTCCGATAACAAAGAGAAAGAAGCTTTCTGAGAAACTTCTTTGTGTTCTGTGAAATCGTCTCACAGAGTTACAGCATTCCCCTCAAGAAGCCTTTCGCTAAGACAGTTCTTTTGGAAATGGCAAAGTGATATTTGGAAGCCCTTGGAGGGCTATGGTGAAAAAGGAAATATCCTCAGATGAAATCTGGAAAGAAGCTTTCTGAGAAACTGCTTAGTGTTCTGTTAATTCATCTCACAGAGTTACATCTGTATTTCGTGGATCTCTTAGCTAGCCTTATTTCTGTGGAATCTGAGAACAGATACTTTGGATCCCTTTGAAGATTATAGGGCCAAAGGAAATATCCTCCGATACCAAAGAGAAAGAATTTTTCTGAGAAACTTCTTTGTGTTCTGTGAAATCATCTCACAGAATTACAGCTTTCCCCTCAAGAAGTCTTTCGCTAAGACAGTTCTTGTGGAATTGGCAAAGTGATATTTGGAAGCCCATAGAGGGCTATGGTGAAAAAGGAAATATCCTCAAATGAAATCTGGAAAGAAGCTTTCTGAGAAACCGCTTAGTGTTCTGTTAATTCATCTCACAGAGTTACATCTGTATTTCGTGGATCTCTTTGCTAGCCTTATTTCTGTGGAATCTGAGAACAGATATTTCGGATCCCTTTGAAGACTATAGGGCCAAAGGAAATATCCTCCGATAACAAAGAGAAAGAAGCTTCCTGAGGAACTTCTTTGTGTTCTGTGAAATCATCTCACACAGTTACAGCTTTCCCCTCAAGAAGCCTTTCGCTAAGACAGTTCTTGTGGAATTGGCAAAGTGATATTTGGAAGCCCATAGAGGGCTATGGTGAAAAAGGAAATATCCTCAGATGAAATCTGGAAAGAAGCTTTCTGTGAAACTGCTTAGTGTTCCGTTAATTCATCTCACAGAGTTACATCTGTATTTCGTGGATCTCTTTGCTAGCCTTATTTCTGTGGAATCTGAGAACAATATTTCGGATCCCTTTGAAGATTATAGGGCCAAAGGAAATATCCTCCGATACCAAAGAGAAAGAAGCTTTCTGAGAAACTTCTTTGTGTTCTGTGAAATCATCTCACAGAGTTACAGCTTTCCCCTCAAGAAGCCTTTCGCTAACACAGTTCTTGTGGAATTGGCAAAGTGATATTTGGAAGCCCATAG
This sequence comes from Macaca nemestrina, assembly GCF_043159975.1. NCBI lineage: Eukaryota > Metazoa > Chordata > Mammalia > Primates > Cercopithecidae > Macaca > Macaca nemestrina. The sequence goes on along the minus strand of NC_092127.1, from coordinate 107,060,536 downwards.
AGGGCTATGTTGAAAAAGGAAATATCCTCAGATGAAATCTGGAAAGAAGCTTTCTGAGAAACTGCTTCGTGTTCTGTGAATTCATCTCACAGAGTTACAACTGTATTTCGTGGATCTCTTTGCTAGCCTTATTTCTGTGGAATCTGAGAACAGATATTTCGGATCCTTTGAAGACTATAGGGCCAAAGGAAATATCCTCCGATAACAAAGAGAAAGAAGCTTTCTGAGAAACTTCTTTGTGTTCTGTGAAATCATCTCACAGAGTTACAGCTTTCCCCTCAAGAAGCCTTTCGGTAAGGCAGTTCTTCTGGAATTGGCAAAGTGATATTTGGAAGCCCATAGAGGGCTATGGTGGAAAAGGAAATATCCTCAGATGAAATCTGGAAGGAAGCTTTCTGAGAAACTGCTTAGTGTTCTGTTAATTCATCTCACAGAGTTACATCTGTATTTCGTGGATGTCTTTGCTAGCCTTATTTCTGTGGAATGTGAGAACAGATATTTCGAATCCATTTGAAGACTATAGGGCCAAAGGAAATATCCTCCGATAACAAAGAGAAAGAAGCTTTCTGAGAAACTTCTTTGTGTTCTGTGAAATCATCTCACAGAGTTACAGCTTTCCCCTCAAGAAGCCTTTCGCTAAGACAGTTCTTGTGGAATTGGCAAAGTGATATTTGGGAGCCCATAGAGGGCTATGGTGAAAAAGGAAATATCCTCAGATGAAATCTGGAAAGAAGCTTTCTGAGAAACTGCTTAGTGTTCTGTTATTTCATCTCACAGAGTTACATCTGTATTTCGTGGATCTCTTTGCTAGCCTTATTTCTGTGGAATCTGAGAACAGATATTTCGGATACCTTTGAAGACTATAGGGCCAAAGGAAATATCCTCCGATAACAAAGAGAAAGAAGCTTTCTGAGAAACTTCTTTGTGTTCTGTTAAATCGTCTCACAGAGTTACAGCTTTCCCCTCAGGAAGCCTTTCGCTAAGACAGTTCTTGTGGAATTGGCAAAGTGATATTTGGAAGCCCATAGAGGGCTATGGTGAAAAAGGAAATATCCTCAGATGAAATCTGGAAAGAAGCTTTCTCAGAAACTGCTTAGTGTTCCGTTAATTCATCTCACAGAGTTACATCTGTATTTCGTGGATCTCTTTGCTAGCCTTGTTTCTGTGGAATCTGAGAACAATATTTCGGATCCCTTCGAAGATTATAGGGCCAAAGGAAATATCCTCCGATACCAAAGAGAAAGAAGCTTTCTGAGAAACTTCTTTGTGTTCTCTGAAATCATCTCACAGAATTACAGCTTTCCCCTCAAGAAGTCTTTCGCTAAGACAGTTCTTGTGGAATTGGCAAAGTGATATTTGGAAGCCCATAGAGGGCTATGGTGAAAAAGGAAATATCCTCAAATGAAATCTGGAAAGAAGCTTTCTGAGAAACCGCTTAGTGTTCTGTTAATTCATCTCACAGAGTTACATCTGTATTTCGTGGATCTCTTTGCTAGCCTTATTTCTGTGGAATCTGAGAACAGATATTTCGGATCCCTTTGAAGACTATAGGGCCAAAGGAAATATCCTCCGATAACAAAGAGAAAGAAGCTTCCTGAGGAACTTCTTTGTGTTCTGTGAAATCATCTCACAGAGTTACAGCTTTCCCCTCAAGAAGCCTTTCGCTAAGACAGTTCTTGTGGAATTGGCAAAGTGATATTTGGAAGCCCATAGAGGGCTATGGTGAAAAAGGAAATATCCTCAGATGAAATCTGGAAAGAAGCTTTCTGTGAAACTGCTTAGTGTTCCGTTAATTCATCTCACAGAGTTACATCTGTATTTCGTGGATCTCTTTGCTAGCCTTATTTCTGTGGAATCTGAGAACAATATTTCGGATCCCTTTGAAGATTATAGGGCCAAAGGAAATATCCTCCGATACCAAAGAGAAAGAAGCTTTCTGAGAAACTTCTTTGTGTTCTGTGAAATCATCTCACAGAGTTACAGCTTTCCCCTCAAGAAGCCTTTCGCTAACACAGTTCTTGTGGAATTGGCAAAGTGATATTTGGAAGCCCATAGAGGGCTATGTTGAAAAAGGAAATATCCTCAGATGAAATCTGGAAAGAAGCTTTCTGAGAAACTGCTTCGTGTTCTGTGAATTCATCTCACAGAGTTACAACTGTATTTCGTGGATCTCTTTGCTAGCCTTATTTCTGTGGAATCTGAGAACAGATATTTCGGATCCTTTGAAGACTATAGGGCCAAAGGAAATATCCTCCGATAACAAAGAGAAAGAAGCTTTCTGAGAAACTTCTTTGTGTTCTGTGAAATCATCTCACAGAGTTACAGCTTTCCCCTCAAGAAGCCTTTCGGTAAGGCAGTTCTTCTGGAATTGGCAAAGTGATATTTGGAAGCCCATAGAGGGCTATGGTGGAAAAGGAAATATCCTCAGATGAAATCTGGAAGGAAGCTTTCTGAGAAACTGCTTAGTGTTCTGTTAATTCATCTCACAGAGTTACATCTGTATTTCGTGGATGTCTTTGCTAGCCTTATTTCTGTGGAATGTGAGAACAGATATTTCGAATCCATTTGAAGACTATAGGGCCAAAGGAAATATCCTCCGATAACAAAGAGAAAGAAGCTTTCTGAGAAACTTCTTTGTGTTCTGTGAAATCATCTCACAGAGTTACAGCTTTCCCCTCAAGAAGCCTTTCGCTAAGACAGTTCTTGTGGAATTGGCAAAGTGATATTTGGGAGCCCATAGAGGGCTATGGTGAAAAAGGAAATATCCTCAGATGAAATCTGGAAAGAAGCTTTCTGAGAAACTGCTTAGTGTTCTGTTATTTCATCTCACAGAGTTACATCTGTATTTCGTGGATCTCTTTGCTAGCCTTATTTCTGTGGAATCTGAGAACAGATATTTCGGATACCTTTGAAGACTATAGGGCCAAAGGAAATATCCTCCGATAACAAAGAGAAAGAAGCTTTCTGAGAAACTTCTTTGTGTTCTGTTAAATCGTCTCACAGAGTTACAGCTTTCCCCTCAGGAAGCCTTTCGCTAAGACAGTTCTTGTGGAATTGGCAAAGTGATATTTGGAAGCCCATAGAGGGCTATGGTGAAAAAGGAAATATCCTCAGATGAAATCTGGAAAGAAGCTTTCTCAGAAACTGCTTAGTGTTCCGTTAATTCATCTCACAGAGTTACATCTGTATTTCGTGGATCTCTTTGCTAGCCTTGTTTCTGTGGAATCTGAGAACAATATTTCGGATCCCTTCGAAGATTATAGGGCCAAAGGAAATATCCTCCGATACCAAAGAGAAAGAAGCTTTCTGAGAAACTTCTTTGTGTTCTCTGAAATCATCTCACAGAATTACAGCTTTCCCCTCAAGAAGTCTTTCGCTAAGACAGTTCTTGTGGAATTGGCAAAGTGATATTTGGAAGCCCATAGAGGGCTATGGTGAAAAAGGAAATATCCTCAAATGAAATCTGGAAAGAAGCTTTCTGAGAAACCGCTTAGTGTTCTGTTAATTCATCTCACAGAGTTACATCTGTATTTCGTGGATCTCTTTGCTAGCCTTATTTCTGTGGAATCTGAGAACAGATATTTCGGATCCCTTTGAAGACTATAGGGCCAAAGGAAATATCCTCCGATAACAAAGAGACAGAAGCTTCCTGAGAAACTTCTTTGTGTTCTGTGAAATCATCTCACCGAGTTACAGCTTTCCCCTCAAGAAGCCTTTCGCTAAGACAGTTCTTGTGGAATTGGCAAAGTGATATTTGGAAGCCCATAGAGGGCTATGGTGAAAAAGGAAATATCCTCAGATGAAATCTGGAAAGAAGCTTTCTGAGAAACTGCTTAGTGTTCCGTTAATTCATCTCACAGAGTTACATCTGTATTTCGTGGATCTCTTTGCTAGCCTTATTTCTGTGGAATCTGAGAACAATATTTCGGATCCCTTTGAAGATTATAGGGCCAAAGGAAATATCCTCCGATACCAAAGAGAAAGAAGCTTTCTGTGAAACTTCTTTGTGTTCTGCGAAATCATCTCACAGAGTTACAGGTTTCCCCTCAAGAAGCCTTTCGCTAACACAGTTCTTGTGGAAATGGCAAAGTGATATTTGGAAGCCCATAGAGGGCTATGTTGAAAAAGGAAATATCCTCAGATGAAATCTGGAAAGAAGCTTTCTGAGAAACTGCTTCATGTTCTGTGAATTCATCTCACAGAGTTACAACTGTATTTCGTGGATCTCTTTGCTAGCCTTATTTCTGTGGAATGTGAGAACAGATATTTCGAATCCATTTGAAGACTATAGGGCCAAAGGAAATATCCTCCGATCACAAAGAGAAAGAAGCTTTCTGAGAAACTTCTTTGTGTTCTGTGAAATCATCTCACAGAGTTACAGCATTCCCCTCAAGAAGCCTTTCGCTAAGACAGTTCTTGTGGAAATGGCAAAGTGATATTTGGAAGCCCATGGAGGGCTATGGTGAAAAAGGAAATATCCTCAGATGAAATCTGGAAAGAAGCTTTCTGAGAAACTGCTTAGTGTTCTGTTATTTCATCTCACAGAGTTACATCTGTATTTCGTGGATCTGTTTGCTAGCCTTATTTCTGTGGAATCTGAGAACAGATATTTCGGATCCCTTTGAAGATTATAGGGCCAAAGGAAATATCCTCCGATACCAAAGAGAAAGAAGTTTTCTGAGAAACTTCTTTGTGTTCTCTGAAATCATCTCACAGAATTACAGCTTTCCCCTCAAGAAGTCTTTCGCTAAGACAGTTCTTGTGGAATTGGCAAAGTGATATTTGGAAGCCCATAGAGGGCTATGGTGAAAAAGGAAATATCCTCAAATGAAATCTGGAAAGAAGCTTTCTGAGAAACCGCTTAGTGTTCTGTTAATTCATCTCACAGAGTTACATCTGTATTTCGTGGATCTCTTTGCTAGCCTTATTTCTGTGGGATCTGAGAACAGATATTTCGGATCCCTTTGAAGACTATAGGGCCAAAGGAAATATCCTCCGACAACAAAGAGGAAGAAGCTTCCTGAGAAACTTCTTTGAGTTCTGTGAAATCATCTCACACAGTTACAGCTTTCCCCTCAAGAAGCCTTTCGCTAAGACAGTTCTTGTGGAATTGGAAAAGTGATATTTGCAAGCCCATAGATGGCTATGGTGAAAAAGGAAATATCTCCAGATGAAATCTGGAAAGAAGCTTTCTGAGAAACTGCTTAGTGTTCTGTTAATTCATCTCACAGTGTTACATCGGTATTTCGTGGATCTCTTTGCTCGCCTTATTTCTGTGGAATCTGAGAACAGATATTTCGGATCCCTTTGAAGACTATAGGGCCAAAGGAAATATCCTCCGATACCAAAGAGAAAGAAGCATTCTGAGAAACTTCTTTGTGTTCTGTGAAGTCATCTCACAGAGTTACAGCTTTCCCCTCCAGAAGGCTTTCGCTAAGAAAGTTCTTGTGGAATTGGCAAAGTGATATTTGGAAGCCCATAGAGGGCTATTGAGAAAAAGGAAATATCCCCAGATGAAATCTGGAAAGAAGCTTTCTGAGAAACCGCTTAGTGTTCTGTTATTTCATCTCACAGAGTTACATCTGTATTTCGTGGATCTCTTTGCTAGCCTTATTTCTGTGGAATCTGAAAACAGATATTTCGGATCCCTTTGAAGACTATAGGGCCAAAGGAAATATCCTCCGATAACAAAGAGAAAGAAGCTTTCTGAGAAACTTCTTTGTGTTCTGTGAAATCATCTCACAGAGTTACAGCTTTCCCCTCAAGAAGCCTTTCGCTAAGACAGTTCTTGTGGAATTGGCAAAGTGATATTTAGTAGGCCATAGTGGGCTATGGTGAAAAAGAAAATATCCTCAGATGAAATCTGGAAAGAAGCTTTCTGAGAAACTGCTTAGTGTTCTGTTAATTCATCTCACAGAGTTACAACTGTATTACGTGGATCTCTTTGCTAGCCTTATTTCTGTGGAATCTGAGAACAGATATTTCGGATCCCTTTGAAGACTATAGGGCCAAAGGAAATATCCTCCGATCACAAAGAGAAAGAAGCTTTCTGAGAAACTTCTTTGTGTTCTGTGAAATCATCTCACAGAGTTACAGCTTTTCCCTCAAGAAGTCTTTCGCTAAGACAGTTCTTGTGGAGTTGGCAAAGTGATATTTGGAAGCCCATAGAGGGCTATGGTGAAAAAGGAAATATCCTCAGATGAAATCTGGAAAGAAGCTTTCTGAGAAACCGCTTAGTGTTCTGTTAATTCATCTCACAGAGTTACATCTGTATTTCGTGAATCTCTCTGCTAGCCTTATTTCTCTGGAATCTGAGAACAATATTTCGGATCCCTTTGAAGATTATAGGGCCAAAGGAAATATCCTCCGATACCAAAGAGAAAGAAGCTTTCTGAGAAACTTCTTTGTGTTCTGTGAAATCATCTCACAGAGTTACAGCTTTCCCCTGAAGAAGCCTTTCGCTAACACAGTTCTTGTGGAATTGGCAAAGTGATATTTGGAAGCCCATAGAGGGCTATGTTGAAAAAGTAAATATTCTCAGATGAAATCTGGAAAGAAGCTTTCTGAGAAACTGCTTCGTGTTCTGTGAATTCATCTCACAGAGTTACAACTGTATTACGTGGATCTCTTTGCTAGCCTTATTTCTGTGGAATCTGAGAACAGATATTTCGGATCCTTTGAAGACTATAGGGCCAAAGGAAATATCCTCCGATAACAAAGAGAAAGAAGCTTTCTGAGAAACTTCTTTGTGTTCTGTGAAATCATCTCACAGAGTTACAGCTTTCCCATCAAGAAGCCTTTCGGTAAGGCAGTTCTTCTGGAATTGGCAAAGTGATATTTGGAAGCCCATAGAGGGCTATGGTGAAAAAGGAAATATCCTCAGATGAAATCTGGAAAGAAGCTTTCTGAGAAACTGCTTAGTGTTCTGTTAATTCATCTCACAGAGTTACATCTGTATTTCGTGGATCTCTTTGCTAGCCTTATTTCTGTGGAATGTGAGAACAGATATTTCGAATCCACTTGAAGACTATAGGGCCAAAGGAAATATCCTCCGATAACAAAGAGAAAGAAGCTTCCTGAGAAACTTCTTTGAGTTCTGTGAAATCATCTCACACAGTTACAGCTTTCCCCTCAAGAAGCCTTTCGCTAAGACAGTTCTTGTGGAATTGGAAAAGTGATATTTGGAAGCCCATAGATGGCTATGGTGAAAAAGGAAATATCTCCAGATGAAATCTGGAAAGAAGCTTTCTGAGAAACTGCTTAGTGTTCTGTTAATTCATCTCACAGTGTTACATCAGTATTTCGTGGATCTCTTTGCTCGCCTTATTTCTGTGGAATCTGAGAACAGATATTTCGGATCCCTTTGAAGACTATAGGGCCAAAGGAAATATCCTCCGATACCAAAGAGAAAGAAGCATTCTGAGAAACTTCTTTGTGTTCTGTGAAGTCATCTCACAGAGTTACAGCTTTCCCCTCAAGAAGCCTTTCGCTAAGAAAGTTCTTGTGGAATTGGCAAAGTGATATTTGGAAGCCCATAGAGGGCTATTGTGAAAAAGGAAATATCCCCAGATGAAATCTGGAAAGAAGCTTTCTGAGAAACTGCTTAGTGTTCTGTTATTTCATCTCACAGAGTTACATCTGTATTTCGTGGATCTCTTTGCTAGCCTTATTTCTGTGGAATCTGAGAACAGATATTTCGGATCTCTTTGAAGACTATAGGGCCAAAGGAAATATCCTCCGATAACAAAGAGAAAGAAGCTTTCTGAGAAACTTCTTTGTGTTCTGTGAAATCATCTCACAGAGTTACAGCTTTCCCCTCAAGAAGCCTTTCGCTAAGACAGTTCTTGTGGAATTGGCAAAGTGATATTTAGTAGGCCATAGAGGGCTATGGTGAAAAAGAAAATATCTTCAGATGAAATCTGGAAAGAAGCTTTCTGAGAAACTGCTTAATGTTCTGTTAATTCATCTCACAGAGTTACATCTGTATTACGTGGATCTCTTTGCTAGCCTTATTTCTGTGGAATCTGAGAACAGATATTTCGGATTCCTTTGCAGACTCTAAGGCCAAAGGAAATATCCTCCGATAACAAAGAGAAAGAAGCTTTCTGAGAAACTTCTTTGTGTTCTGTGAAATCATCTCACAGAGTTACAGCTTTCCCCTCAAGAAGCCTTTCGCTAAGACAATACTTGTGGAATTGGCAAAGTGATATTTGGAAGCCCATAGAGGGCTATGGTGAAAAAGGAAATATCCTCAGATGAAATCTGGAAAGAAGCTTTCTGAGAAACTGCTTAGTGTTCCGTTAATTCATCTCACAGAGTTACATCTGTATTTCGTGGATCTCTTTGCTAGCCTTATTTCTGTGGAATCTGAGAACAGATATTTCGGATCCCTTTGAAGACTATATGGCCAAAGGAAATATCCTCCGATAACAAAGAGAAAGAAGCTTCCTGAGAAACTTCTTTGTGTTCTGTGAAATCATCTCACAGAGTTACAGCTTTTCCCTCAAGAAGTCTTTCGCTAAGACAGTTCTTGTGGAGTTGGCAAAGTGATATTTGGAAGCCCATAGAGGGCTTTGGTGAAAAAGGAAATATCCTCAGATGAAATCTGGAAAGAAGCTTTCTGAGTAACCGCTTAGTGTTCTGTTAATTCATCTCACAGAGTTACATCTGTATTTCGTGAATCTCTCTGCTAGCCTTATTTCTCTGGAATCTGAGAACAGATATTTCGGATCCCTTTGAAGACTATAGGGCCAAAGGAAGTATCCTCCGATAACAAAGAGAAAGAAGCTTCCTGAGAAACTTTTTTGTGTTCTGTGAAATCATCTCACAGAGTTACAGCTTTCCCCTCAAGAAGCCTTTCGCTAAGACAGTTCTTGTGGAATTGGCAAAGTGATATTTGGAAGCCCATAGAGGGCTATGGTGAAAAAGGAAATATGCTCAGATGAAATCTGGAAAGAAGCTTTCTGAGAAACTGCTTAATGTTCTGTTAATTCATCTCACAGAGTTACATCTGTATTCCGTGGATCTGTTTGCTAGCCTTATTTTTCTGGAATCTGTGAACCGATATTTCGGATCCCTTTGAAGACTAAAGGGCCAACGGAAATATCCTCCGATAACAAAGAGAAAGAAGCGTTCTGAGAAACTTCTTTGTGTTCTGTGAAATCATCTCACAGAGTTACAGCTTTCCCCTCAAGAAGCCTTTCGCTACGACAGTTCTTCTGGAATTGGCAAAGTGATATTTGGAAGCCCATAGAGGGCTATGGTGAAAAAGGAAATATCCTCAGATGAAATCTGGAAAGAAGCTTTCTGAGAAACCGCTTAGTGTTATGTTAATTCATCTCACAGAGTTACATCTGTATTTCGTGGATCTCTTTGCTAGCCTTTTTTCTCTGGAATCTGAGAACAGATATTTCGGATCCCTTTGAAGACTATAGGGCCAAAGGAAATAACCTCCGATAACAAAGAGAAAGAAGCTTTCTGAGAAACTTCTTTGTGTTCTGTGAAATCATCTCACAGAGTTACAGCTTTACCCTCAAGAAGCCTTTCGCTACGACAGTTCTTGTGGAATTGGCAAAGTGACATTTGGAAACCCATAGAGGGCTATGGTGAAAAAGGAAATATCCTCAGATGAAATCTGGAAACAAGCTTTCTGAGAAACTGCTTAGTGTTCTGTTAATTCATCTCACAGAGTTACATCTGTATTTCGTGGATCTGCTTGCTTGCCTTATTTCTGTGGAATCTGAGAACAGATATTTCGGATCCCTTTGAAGACTAGAGGGCCAAAGGAAATATCCTCCGATAACAAAGAGAAAGAAGCTTTCTGAGAAACTTCTTTGTGTTGTGTGAAGTCATCTCACAGAGTTACAGCTTTCCCCTCAAGAAGCCTTTCGCTAAGACAGTTCTTGTGGAATTGGCAAAGTGATATTTGGAAGCCCATAGAGGGCTATGGTGTAAAAGGAAATATCCTCAGATGAAATCTGGAAAGAAGCTTTCTGAGAAAATGCTTAGTGTTCTGCTAATTCATCTCACAGAGTTACATCTGTATTTCGTGGATCTCTTTGCTAGCCTTATTTCTGTGGAATCTGAGAACAGATATTTCGGATCCCTTTGAAGACTATAGGGCCAAAGGAAATATCCTCCGATAACAAAGAGAAAGAAGCTTTCTGAGAAACTTCTTTGTGTTCTGTGAAATCATCTCACAGAGTTACAGCTTTCCCCTCAAGAAGACTTTCGCTAAGACAGTTCTTCTGGAATTGGCAAAGTGATATTTGGAAGCCCATAGAGGGCTATGGTGAAAAAGGAAATATCCTCAGATGAAATCTGGAAAGAAGCTTTCTGAGAACTGCTTAGTGTTCTGTTAATTCATCTCACAGAGTTACATCTGTATTTCGTGGATCTCTTTGCTAGCCGTATTTCTGTGGAATCCGAGCGCAGATATTTCGGATCCCTTTGAAGACTACAGGGCCACAGGAAATATCCTCCGATAACAAAGAGAAAGAAGCTTTCTGAGAAACTTCTTTGTGTTCTGTGAAATCATCTCACAGAGTTACAGCTTTCCCCTCAAGAAGCCTTTCGCTAAGACAGTTCTTGTGGAATTGGCAAAGTGATATTTGGAAGCCCATAGAGGGCTATGGTGAAAAAGGAAATATGCTCAGATGAAATCTGGAAAGAAGCTTTCTGAGAAACTGCTTAATGTTCTGTTAATTCATCTCACAGAGTTACATCTGTATTCCGTGGATCTGTTTGCTAGCCTTATTTTTCTGGAATCTGTGAACAGATATTTCGGATCCCTTTGAAGACTAATGGGCCAACGGAAATATCCTCCGATAACAAAGAGAAAGAAGCTTTCTGAGAAACTTCTTTGTGTTCTGTGAAATCATCTCACAGAGTTACAGCTTTCCCCTCAAGAAGCCTTTCGCTAAGACAGTTCTTCTGGAATTGGCAAAGTGATATTTGGAAGCCCATAGAGGGCTATGGTGAAAAAGGAAATATCCTCAGATGAAATCTGGAAAGAAGCTTTCTGAGAAACCGCTTAGTGTTATGTTAATTCATCTCACAGCGTTACAACTGTATTTCGTGGATCTCTTTTCTACCCTTATTTCTATGGAATCTGAGAAAAGATATTTCGGATCCCTTTGAAGACTATAGGGCCAAAGGAAATATCCTCCGATAACAAAGAGAAAGAAGCTCTCTGAGAAATTTCTTTGTGTTCTGTGAAATCATCTCACAGAGTTACAGCTTTCCCCTCAAGAAGCCTTTCGCTAAGACAGTTCTTCTGGAATTGGCAAAGTGATATTTGGAAGCCCATAGAGGGCTATGGTGAAAAAGGAAATATCCTCAGATGAAATCTGGAAAGAAGCTTTCTGAGAAACTGCTTAGTGTTCTGTTAATTCATCTCACAGAGTTACATCTGTATTTCGTGGATCTCTTTGCTAGCCTTATTTCTGTGGAATCTGAGAACAATATTTCGGATCCCTTTGAAGATTATAGGGCCAAAGGAAATATCCTCCGATACCAAAGAGAAAGAAGCTTTCTGTGAAACTTCTTTGTGTTCTGTGAAATCATCTCACAGAGTTACAGGTTTCCCCTCAAGAAGCCTTTCGCTAACACAGTTCTTGTGGAATTGGCAAAGTGATATTTGGAAGCCCATAGAGGGCTATGTTGAAAAAGGAAATATCCTCAGATGAAATCTGGAAAGAAGCTTTCTGAGAAACTGTTTCGTGTTCTGTGAATTCATCTCACAGAGTTACAACTGTATTTCATGGATCTCTTTGCTAGCCTTATTTCTGTGGAATCTGGGAACAGATATTTCGGATCCTTTGAAGACTATAGGGCCAAAGGAAATATCCTCCGATAACAAAGAGAAAGAAGCTTTCTGAGAAACTTCTTTGTGTTCTGTGAAATCATCTCACAGAGTTACAGCTTTCCCATCAAGAAGCCTTTCGGTAAGGCAGTTCTTCTGGAATTGGCAAAGTGATATTTGGAAGCCCATAGAGGGCTATGGTGAAAAAGGAAATATCCTCAGATGAAATCTGGAAAGAAGCTTTCTGAGAAACTGCTTAGTGTTCTGTTAATTCATCTCACAGAGTTACATCTGTATTTCGTGGATCTCTTTGCTAGCCTTATTTCTGTGGAATGTGAGAACAGATATTTCGAATTCTTTTGAAGACTATAGGGCCAAAGGAAATATCCTCCGATAACAAAGAGAAAGAAGCTTTCTGAGAAACTTCTTTGTGTTCTGTGAAATCATCTCACAGAGTTACAGCATTCCTCTCAAGAAGCCTTTCGCTAAGACAGTTCTTGTGGAAATGGCAAAGTGATATTTGGAAGCCCATGGAGGGCTATGGTGAAAAAGGAAATATCCTCAGATGAAATCTGGAAAGAAGCTTTCTGAGAAACTGCTTAGTGTTCTGTTACTTCATCTCACAGAGTTACATCTGTATTTCGTGGATCTCTTTGCTAGCCTTATTTCTGTGGAATGTGAGAACAGATATTTCGGATCCCTTTGAAGATTATAGGGCCAAAGGAAATATCCTCCGATACCAAAGAGAAAGAAGTTTTCTGAGAAACTTCTTTGTGTTCTCTGAAATCATCTCACAGAATTACAGCTTTCCCCTCAAGAAGTCTTTCGCTAAGACAGTTCTTGTTGAATTGGCAAAGTGATATTTGGAAGCCCATAGAGGGCTATGGTGAAAAAGGAAATATCCTCAGATGAAATCTGGGAAGAAGCTTTCTGAGAAACTGCTTAGTGTTCCGTTAATTCATCTCACAGAGTTACATCTGTATTTCGTGGATCTCTTTGCTAGCCTTGTTTCTGTGGAATCTGAGAACAATATTTCGGATCCCTTCGAAGATTATAGGGCCAAAGGAAATATCCTCCGATACCAAAGAGAAAGAAGCTTTCTGAGAAACTTCTTTGTGTTCTCTGAAATCATCTCACAGAATTACAGCTTTCCCCTCAAGAAGTCTTTCGCTAAGACAGTTCTTGTGGAATTGGCAAAGTGATATTTGGAAGCCCATAGAGGGCTATGGTGAAAAAGGAAATATCCTCAAATGAAATCTGGAAAGAAGCTTTCTGAGAAACTGCTTAGTGTTCTGTTAATTCATCTCACAGAGTTACATCTGTATTTCGTGGATCTCTTTGCTAGCCTTATTTCTGTGGAATCTGAGAACAGATATTTCGGATCCCTTTGAAGACTATAGGGCCAAAGGAAATATCCTCCGATAACAAAGAGACAGAAGCTTCCTGAGAAACTTCTTTGTGTTCTGTGAAATCATCTCACAGAGTTACAGCTTTCCCCTCAAGAAGCCTTTCGCTAAGACAGTTCTTGTGGAATTGGCAAAGTGATATTTGGAAGCCCATAGAGGGCTATGGTGAAAAAGGAAATATCCTCAGATGAAATCTGGAAAGAAGCTTTCTGAGAAACTGCTTAGTGTTCCGTTAATTCATCTCACAGAGTTACATCTGTATTTCGTGGATCTCTTTGCTAGCCTTATTTCTGTGGAATCTGAGAACAATATTTGGGATCCCTTTGAAGATTATAGGGCCAAAGGAAATATCCTCCGATACCAAAGAGAAAGAAGCTTTCTGTGAAACTTCTTTGTGTTCTGTGAAATCATCTCACAGAGTTACAGGTTTCCCCTCAAGAAGCCTTTCGCTAACACAGTTCTTGTGGAATTGGCAAAGTGATATTTGGAAGCCCATAGAGGGCTATGTTGAAAAAGGAAATATCCTCAGATGAAATCTGGAAAGAAGCTTTCTGAGAAACTGCTTCGTGTTCTGTGAATTCATCTCACAGAGTTACAACTGTATTTCGTGGATCTCTTTGCTAGCCTTATTTCTGTGGAATCTGAGAACAGATATTTCGGATCCTTTGAAGACTATAGGGCCAAAGGAAATATCCTCCGATAACAAAGAGAAAGAAGCTTTCTGAGAAACTTCTTTGTGTTCTGTGAAATCATCTCACAGAGTTACAGCTTTCCCATCAAGAAGCCTTTCGGTAAGGCAGTTCTTCTGGAATTGGCAAAGTGATATTTGGAAGCCCATAGAGGGCTATGGTGAAAAAGGAAATATCCTCAGATGAAATCTGGAAAGAAGCTTTCTGAGAAACTGCTTAGTCTTCTGTTAATTCATCTCACAGAGTTACATCTGTATTTCGTGGATCTCTTTGCTAGCCTTATTTCTGTGGAATGTGAGAACAGATATTTCGAATCCATTTGAAGACTATAGGGCCAAAGGAAATATCCTCCGATAACAAAGAGAAAGAAGCTTTCTGAGAAACTTCTTTGTGTTCTGTGAAATCATCTCACAGAGTTACAGCATTCCCCTCAAGAAGCCTTTCGCTAAGACAGTTCTTGTGGAAATGGCAAAGTGATATTTGGAAGCCCATGGAGGGCTATGGTGAAAAAGGAAATATCCTCAGATGAAATCTGGAAAGAAGCTTTCTGAGAAACTGCTTAGTGTTCTGTTATTTCATCTCACAGAGTTACATCTGTATTTCGTGGATCTCTTTGCTAGCCTTATTTCTGTGGAATCTGAGAACAGATATTTCGGATCCCTTTGAAGATTATAGGGCCAAAGGAAATATCCTCCGATACCAAAGAGAAAGAAGTTTTCTGAGAAACTTCTTTGTGTTCTCTGAAATCATCTCACAGAATTACAGCTTTCCCCTCAAGAAGTCTTTCGCTAAGACAGTTCTTGTGGAATTGGCAAAGTGATATTTGGAAGCCCATAGAGGGCTATGGTGAAAAAGGAAATATCCTCAAATGAAATCTGGAAAGAAGCTTTCTGAGAAACCGCTTAGTGTTCTGTTAATTCATCTCACAGAGTTACATCTGTATTTCGGGGATCTCTTTGCTAGCCTTATTTCTGTGGGATCTGAGAACAGATATTTCCGATCCCTTTGAAGACTATAGGGCCAAAGGAAATATCCTCCGATAACAAAGAGAAAGAAGCTTCCTGAGAAACTTCTTTGAGTTCTGTGAAATCATCTCACACAGTTACAGCTTTCCCCTCAAGAAGCCTTTCGCTAAGACAGTTCTTGTGGAATTGGAAAAGTGATATTTGCAAGCCCATAGATGGCTATGGTGAAAAAGGAAATATCTCCAGATGAAATCTGGAAAGAAGCTTTCTGAGAAACTGCTTAGTGTTCTGTTAATTCATCTCACAGTGTTTCATCGGTATTTCGTGGATCTCTTTGCTCGCCTTATTTCTGTGGAGTCTGAGAACAGATATTTCGGATCCCTTTGAAGACTATAGGGCCAAAGGAAATATCCTCCGATACCAAAGAGAAAGAAGCATTCTGAGAAACTTCTTTGTGTTCTGTGAAGTCATCTCACAGAGTTACAGCTTTCCCCTCCAGAAGCCTTTCGCTAAGAAAGTTCTTGTGGAATTGGCAAAGTGATATTTGGAAGCCCATAGAGGGCTATTGTGAAAAAGGAAATATCCCCAGATGAAATCTGGAAAGAAGCTTTCTGAGAAACCGCTTAGTGTTCTGTTATTTCATCTCACAGAGTTACATCTGTATTTCGTGGATCTCTTTGCTAGCCTTATTTCTGTGGAATCTGAGAACAGATATTTCGGATCCCTTTGAAGACTATAGGGCCAAAGGAAATATCCTCCGATAACAAAGAGAAAGAAGCTTTCTGAGAAACTTCTTTGTGTTATGTGAAATCATCTCACAGAGTTACAGCTTTCCCCTCAAGAAGCCTTTCGCTAAGACAGTTCTTGTGGAATTGGCAAAGTGATATTTAGTAGGCCATAGTGGGCTATGGTGAAAAAGAAAATATCCTCAGATGAAATCTGGAAAGAAGCTTTCTGAGAAACTGCTTAGTGTTCTGTTAATTCATCTCACAGAGTTACAACTGTATTACGTGGATCTCTTTGCTAGCCTTATTTCTGTGGAATCTGAGAACAGATATTTCGGATTCCTTTGCAGACTCTAAGGCCAAAGGAAATATCCTCCGATAACAAAGAGAAAGAAGCTTTCTGAGAAACTTCTTTGTGTTGTGTGAAATCATCTCACAGAGTTACAGCTTTCCCCTCAAGAAGCCTTTCGCTAAGACAGTACTTGTGGAATTGGCAAAGTGATATTTGGAAGCCCATAGAGGGCTATGGTGAAAAAGGAAATATCCTCAGATGAAATCTGGAAAGAAGCTTTCTGAGAAACTGCTTAGTGTTCCGTTTATTCATCTCACAGTGTTACATCTGTATTTCGTGGATCTCTTTGCTAGCCTTATTTCTGTGGAATCTGAGAACAGATATTTCGGATCCCTTTGAAGACTATAGGGCCAAAGGAAATATCCTCCGATAACAAAGAGAAAGAAGCTTTCTGAGAAACTTCTTTGTGTTCTGTGAAATCATCTCACAGAGTTACAGCTTTTCCCTCAAGAAGTCTTTCGCTAAGACAGTTCTTGTGGAGTTGGCAAAGTGATATTTGGAAGCCCATAGAGGGCTATGGTGAAAAAGGAAATATCCTCAGATGAAATCTGGAAAGAAGCTTTCTGAGAAACCGCTTAGTGTTCTGTTAATTCATCTCACAGAGTTACATCTGTATTTCGTGAATCTCTCTGCTAGCCTTATTTCTCTGGAATCTGAGAACAATATTTCGGATCCCTTTGAAGATTATAGGGCCAAGGGAAATATCCTCCGATACCAAAGAGAAAGAAGCTTTCTGAGAAACTTCTTTGTGTTCTGTGAAATCATCTCACAGAGTTACAGCTTTCCCCTGAAGAAGCCTTCGCTAACACAGTTCTTGTGGAATTGGCAAAGTGATATTTGGAAGCCCATAGAGGGCTATGTTGAAAAAGTAAATATCCTCAGATGAAATCTGGAAAGAAGCTTTCTGAGAAACTGCTTCGTGTTCTGTGAATTCATCTCACAGAGTTACAACTGTATTTCGTGGATCTCTTTGCTAGCCTTATTTCTGTGAAATCTGAGAACAGATATTTCGGATCCTTTGAAGACTATAGGGCCAAAGGAAATATCCTCGGATAACAAAGAGAAAGAAGCTTTCTGAGAAACTTCTTTGTGTTCTGTGAAATCATCTCACAGAGTTACAGCTTTCCCCTCAAGAAGCCTTTCGGTAAGGCAGTTCTTCTGGAATTGGCAAAGTGATATTTGGAAGCCCATAGAGGCTATGGTGAAAAAGGAAATATCCTCAGATGAAATCTGGAAGGAAGCTTTCTGAGAAACTGCTTAGTGTTCTGTTAATTCATCTCACAGAGTTACATCTGTATTTCGTGGATCTCTTTGCTAGCCTTATTTCTGTGGAATTTGAGAACAGATATTTCGAATCCATTTGAAGACTATAGGGCCAAAGGAAATATCCTCCGATAACAAAGAGAAAGAAGCTTTCTGAGAAACTTCTTTGTGTTCTGTGAAATCATCTCACAGAGTTACAGCATTCCCCTCAAGAAGCCTTTCGCTAAGACAGTTCTTGTGGAAATGGCAAAGTGATATTTGGAAGCCCATGGAGGGCTATGGTGAAAAAGGAAATATCCTCAGATGAAATCTGGAAAGAAGCTTTCTGAGAAACTGCTTAGTGTTCTGTTATTTCATCTCACAGAGTTACATCTGTATTTCGTGGATCTCTTTGCTAGCCTTTTTTCTGTGGAATGTGAGAACAGATATTTCGGATCCCTTTGAAGATTATAGGGCCAAAGAAAATATCCTCCGATACCAAAGAGAAAGAAGTTTTCTGAGAAACTTCTTTGTGTTCTCTGAAATCATCTCACCGAATTACAGCTTTCCCCTCAAGAAGTCTTTCGCTAAGACAGTTCTTGTGGAATTGGCAAAGTGATATTTGGAAGCCCATAGAGGGCTACGGTGAAAAAGGAAATATCCTCAAATGAAATCTGGAAAGAAGCTTTCTGAGAAACCGCTTAGTGTTATGTTAATTCATCTCACAGAGTTACATCTGTATTTCGTGGATCTCTTGGCTAGCCTTATTTCTGTGGAATCTGAGAACAGATATTTCGGATCCCTTTGAAGACTATAGGGCCAAAGGAAATATCCTCCGATAACAAAGAGAAAGAAGCTTTCTGAGAAACTTCTTTGTGTTCTGTGAAATCATCTCACAGAGTTACAGCTTTCCCCTCAAGAAGCCTTTCGCTAAGACAGTTCTTGTGGAATTGGCAAAGTGATATTTGGAAGCCCATAGAGGGCTATGGTGAAAAAGGAAATATGCTCAGATGAAATCTGGAAAGAAGCTTTCTGAGAAACTGCTTAGTGTTCTGTTAATTCATCTCACAGAGTTACAACTGTATTACGTGGATCTCTTTGCTAGCCTTATTTCTGTGGAATCTGAGAACAGATATTTCGGATTCCTTTGCAGACTCTAAGGCCAAAGGAAATATCCTCCGATAACAAAGAGAAAGAAGCTTTCTGAGAAACTTCTTTGTGTTGTGTGAAATCATCTCACAGAGTTACAGCTTTCCCCTCAAGAAGCCTTTCGCTAAGACAGTACTTGTGGAATTGGCAAAGTGATATTTGGAAGCCCATAGAGGGCTATGGTGAAAAAGGAAATATCCTCAGATGAAATCTGGAAAGAAGCTTTCTGAGAAACTGCTTAGTGTTCCGTTTATTCATCTCACAGTGTTACATCTGTATTTCGTGGATCTCTTTGCTAGCCTTATTTCTGTGGAATCTGAGAACAGATATTTCGGATCCCTTTGAAGACTATAGGGCCAAAGGAAATATCCTCCGATAACAAAGAGAAAGAAGCTTTCTGAGAAACTTCTTTGTGTTCTGTGAAATCATCTCACAGAGTTACAGCTTTTCCCTCAAGAAGTCTTTCGCTAAGACAGTTCTTGTGGAGTTGGCAAAGTGATATTTGGAAGCCCATAGAGGGCTATGGTGAAAAAGGAAATATCCTCAGATGAAATCTGGAAAGAAGCTTTCTGAGAAACCGCTTAGTGTTCTGTTAATTCATCTCACAGAGTTACATCTGTATTTCGTGAATCTCTCTGCTAGCCTTATTTCTCTGGAATCTGAGAACAATATTTCGGATCCCTTTGAAGATTATAGGGCCAAGGGAAATATCCTCCGATACCAAAGAGAAAGAAGCTTTCTGAGAAACTTCTTTGTGTTCTGTGAAATCATCTCACAGAGTTACAGCTTTCCCCTGAAGAAGCCTTCGCTAACACAGTTCTTGTGGAATTGGCAAAGTGATATTTGGAAGCCCATAGAGGGCTATGTTGAAAAAGTAAATATCCTCAGATGAAATCTGGAAAGAAGCTTTCTGAGAAACTGCTTCGTGTTCTGTGAATTCATCTCACAGAGTTACAACTGTATTTCGTGGATCTCTTTGCTAGCCTTATTTCTGTGAAATCTGAGAACAGATATTTCGGATCCTTTGAAGACTATAGGGCCAAAGGAAATATCCTCGGATAACAAAGAGAAAGAAGCTTTCTGAGAAACTTCTTTGTGTTCTGTGAAATCATCTCACAGAGTTACAGCTTTCCCCTCAAGAAGCCTTTCGGTAAGGCAGTTCTTCTGGAATTGGCAAAGTGATATTTGGAAGCCCATAGAGGCTATGGTGAAAAAGGAAATATCCTCAGATGAAATCTGGAAGGAAGCTTTCTGAGAAACTGCTTAGTGTTCTGTTAATTCATCTCACAGAGTTACATCTGTATTTCGTGGATCTCTTTGCTAGCCTTATTTCTGTGGAATTTGAGAACAGATATTTCGAATCCATTTGAAGACTATAGGGCCAAAGGAAATATCCTCCGATAACAAAGAGAAAGAAGCTTTCTGAGAAACTTCTTTGTGTTCTGTGAAATCATCTCACAGAGTTACAGCATTCCCCTCAAGAAGCCTTTCGCTAAGACAGTTCTTGTGGAAATGGCAAAGTGATATTTGGAAGCCCATGGAGGGCTATGGTGAAAAAGGAAATATCCTCAGATGAAATCTGGAAAGAAGCTTTCTGAGAAACTGCTTAGTGTTCTGTTATTTCATCTCACAGAGTTACATCTGTATTTCGTGGATCTCTTTGCTAGCCTTTTTTCTGTGGAATGTGAGAACAGATATTTCGGATCCCTTTGAAGATTATAGGGCCAAAGAAAATATCCTCCGATACCAAAGAGAAAGAAGTTTTCTGAGAAACTTCTTTGTGTTCTCTGAAATCATCTCACCGAATTACAGCTTTCCCCTCAAGAAGTCTTTCGCTAAGACAGTTCTTGTGGAATTGGCAAAGTGATATTTGGAAGCCCATAGAGGGCTACGGTGAAAAAGGAAATATCCTCAAATGAAATCTGGAAAGAAGCTTTCTGAGAAACCGCTTAGTGTTATGTTAATTCATCTCACAGAGTTACATCTGTATTTCGTGGATCTCTTGGCTAGCCTTATTTCTGTGGAATCTGAGAACAGATATTTCGGATCCCTTTGAAGACTATAGGGCCAAAGGAAATATCCTCCGATAACAAAGAGAAAGAAGCTTTCTGAGAAACTTCTTTGTGTTCTGTGAAATCATCTCACAGAGTTACAGCTTTCCCCTCAAGAAGCCTTTCGCTAAGACAGTTCTTGTGGAATTGGCAAAGTGATATTTGGAAGCCCATAGAGGGCTATGGTGAAAAAGGAAATATGCTCAGATGAAATCTGGAAAGAAGCTTTCTGAGAAACTGCTTAATGTTCTGTTAATTCATCTCACAGAGTTACATCTGTATTCCGTGGATCTGTTTGCTAGCCTTATTTTTCTGGAATCTGTGAACAGATATTTCGGATCCCTTTGAAGACTAAAGGGCCAACGGAAATATCCTCCGATAACAAAGAGAAAGAAGCTTTCTGAGAAACTTCTTTGTGTTCTGTGAAATCATCTCACAGAGTTACAGCTTTCCCCTCAAGAAGCCTTTCGCTAAGACAGTTCTTCTGGAATTGGCAAAGTGATATTTGGAAGCCCATAGAGGGCTATGGTGAAAAAGGAAATATCCTCAGATGAAATCTGGAAAGAAGCTTTCTGAGAAACCGCTTAGTGTTATGTTAATTCATCTCACAGCGTTACAACTGTATTTCGTGGATCTCATTTCTACCCTTATTTCTATGGAATCTGAGAACAGATATTTCGGATCCCTTTGAAGACTATAGGGCCAAAGGAAATATCCTCCGATAACAAAGAGAAAGAAGCTCTCTGAGAAATTTCTTTGTGTTCTGTGAAATCATCTCACAGAGTTACAGCTTTCCCCTCAAGAAGCCTTTCGCTAAGACAGTTCTTCTGGAATTGGCAAAGTGATATTTGGAAGCCCATAGAGGGCTATGGTGAAAAAGGAAATATCCTCAGATGAAATCTGGAAAGAAGCTTTCTGAGAAACTGCTTAGTGTTCCGTTAATTCATCTCACAGAGTTACATCTGTATTTCGTGGATCTCTTTGCTAGCCTTATTTCTGTGGAATCTGAGAACAATATTTCGGATCCCTTTGAAGATTATAGGGCCAAAGGAAATATCCTCCGATACCAAAGAGAAAGAAGCTTTCTGTGAAACTTCTTTGTGTTCTGTGAAATCATCTCACAGAGTTACAGGTTTCCCCTCAAGAAGCCTTTCGCTAACACAGTTCTTGTGGAATTGGCAAAGTGATATTTGGAAGCCCATAGAGGGCTATGTTGAAAAAGGAAATATCCTCAGATGAAATCTGGAAAGAAGCTTTCTGAGAAACTGCTTCGTGTTCTGTGAATTCATCTCACAGAGTTACAACTGTATTTCGTGGATCTCTTTGCTAGCCTTATTTCTGTGGAATCTGAGAACAGATATTTCGGATCCTTTGAAGACTATAGGGCCAAAGGAAATATCCTCCGATAACAAAGAGAAAGAAGCTTTCTGAGAAACTTCTTTGTGTTCTGTGAAATCATCTCACAGAGTTACAGCTTTCCCATCAAGAAGCCTTTCGGTAAGGCAGTTCTTCTGGAATTGGCAAAGTGATATTTGGAAGTCCATAGAGGGCTATGGTGAAAAAGGAAATATCCTCAGATGAAATCTGGAAAGAAGCTTTCTGAGAAACTGCTTAGTGTTCTGTTAATTCATCTCACAGAGTTACATCTGTATTTCGTGGATCTCTTTGCTAGCCTTATTTCTGTGGAATGTGAGAACAGATATTTCGAATCCACTTGAAGACTATAGGGCCAAAGGAAATATCCTCCGATAACAAAGAGAAAGAAGCTTCCTGAGAAACTTCTTTGAGTTCTGTGAAATCATCTCACACAGTTACAGCTTTCCCCTCAAGAAGCCTTTCGCTAAGACAGTTCTTGTGGAATTGGAAAAGTGATATTTGGAAGCCCATAGATGGCTATGGTGAAAAAGGAAATATCTCCAGATGAAATCTGGAAAGAAGCTTTCTGAGAAACTGCTTAGTGTTCTGTTAATTCATCTCACAGTGTTACATCGGTATTTCGTGGATCTCTTTGCTCGCCTTATTTCTGTGGAATCTGAGAACAGATATTTCGGATCCCTTTGAAGACTATAGGGCCAAAGGAAATATCCTCCGATACCAAAGAGAAAGAAGCATTCTGAGAAACTTCTTTGTGTTCTGTGAAGTCATCTCACAGAGTTACAGCTTTCCCCTCAAGAAGCCTTTCGCTAAGAAAGTTCTTGTGGAATTGGCAAAGTGATATTTGGAAGCCCATAGAGGGCTATTGTGAAAAAGGAAATATCCCCAGATGAAATCTGGAAAGAAGCTTTCTGAGAAACTGCTTAGTGTTCTGTTATTTCATCTCACAGAGTTACATCTGTATTTCGTGGATCTCTTTGCTAGCCTTATTTCTGTGGAATCTGAGAACAGATATTTCGGATCTCTTTGAAGACTATAGGGCCAAAGGAAATATCCTCCGATAACAAAGAGAAAGAAGCTTTCTGAGAAACTTCTTTGTGTTCTGTGAAATCATCTCACAGAGTTACAGCTTTCCCCTCAAGAAGCCTTTCGCTAAGACAGTTCTTGTGGAATTGGCAAAGTGATATTTAGTAGGCCATAGAGGGCTATGGTGAAAAAGAAAATATCTTCAGATGAAATCTGGAAAGAAGCTTTCTGAGAAACTGCTTAATGTTCTGTTAATTCATCTCACAGAGTTACAACTGTATTACGTGGATCTCTTTGCTAGCCTTATTTCTGTGGAATCTGAGAACAGATATTTCGGATTCCTTTGCAGACTCTAAGGCCAAAGGAAATATCCTCCGATAACAAAGAGAAAGAAGCTTTCTGAGAAACTTCTCTGTGTTGTGTGAAATCATCTCACAGAGTTACAGCTTTCCCCTCAAGAAGCCTTTCGCTAAGACAATACTTGTGGAATTGGCAAAGTGATATTTGGAAGCCCATAGAGGGCTATGGTGAAAAAGGAAATATCCTCAGATGAAATCTGGAAAGTAGCTTTCTGAGAAACTGCTTAGTGTTCCTTTAATTCATCTAACAGAGTTACATCTGTATTTCGTGGATCT
Organism: Macaca nemestrina; assembly: GCF_043159975.1. Classification (NCBI taxonomy): domain Eukaryota; kingdom Metazoa; phylum Chordata; class Mammalia; order Primates; family Cercopithecidae; genus Macaca; species Macaca nemestrina. Next base: position 107,037,119 of record NC_092127.1, on the reverse strand, counting down.
CTTTGCTAGCCTTATTTCTGTGGAATCTGAGAACAGATATTTCGGATCCCTTTGAAGACTATAGGGCCAAAGGAAATATCCTCCGATAACAAAGAGAAAGAAGCTTCCTGAGAAACTTCTTTGTGTTCTGTGAAATCATCTCACAGAGTTACAGCTTTTCCCTCAAGAAGTCTTTCGCTAAGACAGTTCTTGTGGAGTTGGCAAAGTGATATTTGGAAGCCCATAGAGGGCTATGGTGAAAAAGGAAATATCCTCAGATGAAATCTGGAAAGAAGCTTTCTGAGAAACCGCTTAGTGTTCTGTTAATTCATCTCACAGAGTTACATCTGTATTTCGTGAATCTCTCTGCTAGCCTTATTTCTCTGGAATCTGAGAACAGATATTTCGGATCCCTTTGAAGACTATAGGGCCAAAGGAAGTATCCTCCGATAACAAAGAGAAAGAAGCTTCCTGAGAAACTTTTTTGTGTTCTGTGAAATCATCTCACAGAGTTACAGCTTTCCCCTCAAGAAGCCTTTCGCTAAGACAGTTCTTGTGGAATTGGCAAAGTGATATTTGGAAGCCCATAGAGGGCTATGGTGAAAAAGGAAATATCCTCAGATGAAATCTGGAAAGAAGCTTTCTGAGAAACTGCTTAATGTTCTGTTAATTCATCTCACAGAGTTACATCTGTATTCCGTGGATCTGTTTGCTAGCCTTATTTTTCTGGAATCTGTGAACCGATATTTCGGATCCCTTTGAAGACTAAAGGGCCAACGGAAATATCCTCCGATAACAAAGAGAAAGAAGCGTTCTGAGAAACTTCTTTGTGTTCTGTGAAATCATCTCACAGAGTTACAGCTTTCCCCTCAAGAAGCCTTTCGCTAAGACAGTTCTTCTGGAATTGGCAAAGTGATATTTAGAAGCCCATAGAGGGCTATGGTGAAAAAGGAAATATCCTCAGATGAAATCTGGAAAGAAGCTTTCTGAGAAACCGCTTAGTGTTATGTTAATTCATCTCACAGAGTTACATCTGTATTTCGTGGATCTCTTTGCTAGCCTTTTTTCTCTGGAATCTGAGAACAGATATTTCGGATCCCTTTGAAGACTATAGGGCCAAAGGAAATAACCTCCGATAACAAAGAGAAAGAAGCGTTCTGAGAAACTTCTTTGTGTTCTGTGAAATCATCTCACAGAGTTACAGCTTTCCCCTCAAGAAGCCTTTCGCTAAGACAGTTCTTCTGGAATTGGCAAAGTGATATTTGGAAGCCCATAGAGGGCTATGGTGAAAAAGGAAATATCCTCAGATGAAATCTGGAAAGAAGCTTTCTGAGAAACCGCTTAGTGTTATGTTAATTCATCTCACAGAGTTACATCTGTATTTCGTGGATCTCTTTGCTAGCCTTTTTTCTCTGGAATCTGAGAACAGATATTTCGGATCCCTTTGAAGACTATAGGGCCAAAGGAAATAACCTCCGATAACAAAGAGAAAGAAGCTTTCTGAGAAACTTCTTTGTGTTCTGTGAAATCATCTCACAGAGTTACAGCTTTCCCCTCAAGAAGCCTTTCGCTACGACAGTTCTTGTGGAATTGGCAAAGTGACATTTGGAAACCCATAGAGGGCTATGGTGAAAAAGGAAATATCCTCAGATGAAATCTGGAAACAAGCTTTCTGAGAAACTGCTTAGTGTTCTGTTAATTCATCTCACAGAGTTACATCTGTATTTCGTGGATCTGCTTGCTTGCCTTATTTCTGTGGAATCTGAGAACAGATATTTCGGATCCCTTTGAAGACTAGAGGGCCAAAGGAAATATCCTCCGATAACAAAGAGAAAGAAGCTTTCTGAGAAACTTCTTTGTGTTGTGTGAAGTCATCTCACAGAGTTACAGCTTTCCCCTCAAGAAGCCTTTCGCTAAGACAGTTCTTGTGGAATTGGCAAAGTGATATTTGGAAGCCCATAGAGGGCTATGGTGTAAAAGGAAATATCCTCAGATGAAATCTGGAAAGAAGCTTTCTGAGAAAATGCTTAGTGTTCTGCTAATTCATCTCACAGAGTTACATCTGTATTTCGTGGATCTCTTTGCTAGCCTTATTTCTGTGGAATCTGAGAACAGATATTTCGGATCCCTTTGAAGACTATAGGGCCAAAGGAAATATCCTCCGATAACAAAGAGAAAGAAGCTTTCTGAGAAACTTCTTTGTGTTCTGTGAAATCATCTCACAGAGTTACAGCTTTCCCCTCAAGAAGACTTTCGCTAAGACAGTTCTTCTGGAATTGGCAAAGTGATATTTGGAAGCCCATAGAGGGCTATGGTGAAAAAGGAAATATCCTCAGATGAAATCTGGAAAGAAGCTTTCTGAGAACTGCTTAGTGTTCTGTTAATTCATCTCACAGAGTTACATCTGTATTTCGTGGATCTCTTTGCTAGCCGTATTTCTGTGGAATCCGAGCGCAGATATTTCGGATCCCTTTGAAGACTACAGGGCCACAGGAAATATCCTCCGATAACAAAGAGAAAGAAGCTTTCTGAGAAACTTCTTTGTGTTCTGTGAAATCATCTCACAGAGTTACAGCTTTCCCCTCAAGAAGCCTTTCGCTAAGACAGTTCTTGTGGAATTGGCAAAGTGATATTTGGAAGCCCATAGAGGGCTATGGTGAAAAAGGAAATATGCTCAGATGAAATCTGGAAAGAAGCTTTCTGAGAAACTGCTTAATGTTCTGTTAATTCATCTCACAGAGTTACATCTGTATTCCGTGGATCTGTTTGCTAGCCTTATTTTTCTGGAATCTGTGAACAGATATTTCGGATCCCTTTGAAGACTAATGGGCCAACGGAAATATCCTCCGATAACAAAGAGAAAGAAGCTTTCTGAGAAACTTCTTTGTGTTCTGTGAAATCATCTCACAGAGTTACAGCTTTCCCCTCAAGAAGCCTTTCGCTAAGACAGTTCTTCTGGAATTGGCAAAGTGATATTTGGAAGCCCATAGAGGGCTATGGTGAAAAAGGAAATATCCTCAGATGAAATCTGGAAAGAAGCTTTCTGAGAAACCGCTTAGTGTTATGTTAATTCATCTCACAGCGTTACAACTGTATTTCGTGGATCTCTTTTCTACCCTTATTTCTATGGAATCTGAGAAAAGATATTTCGGATCCCTTTGAAGACTATAGGGCCAAAGGAAATATCCTCCGATAACAAAGAGAAAGAAGCTCTCTGAGAAATTTCTTTGTGTTCTGTGAAATCATCTCACAGAGTTACAGCTTTCCCCTCAAGAAGCCTTTCGCTAAGACAGTTCTTCTGGAATTGGCAAAGTGATATTTGGAAGCCCATAGAGGGCTATGGTGAAAAAGGAAATATCCTCAGATGAAATCTGGAAAGAAGCTTTCTGAGAAACTGCTTAGTGTTCTGTTAATTCATCTCACAGAGTTACATCTGTATTTCGTGGATCTCTTTGCTAGCCTTATTTCTGTGGAATCTGAGAACAATATTTCGGATCCCTTTGAAGATTATAGGGCCAAAGGAAATATCCTCCGATACCAAAGAGAAAGAAGCTTTCTGTGAAACTTCTTTGTGTTCTGTGAAATCATCTCACAGAGTTACAGGTTTCCCCTCAAGAAGCCTTTCGCTAACACAGTTCTTGTGGAATTGGCAAAGTGATATTTGGAAGCCCATAGAGGGCTATGTTGAAAAAGGAAATATCCTCAGATGAAATCTGGAAAGAAGCTTTCTGAGAAACTGTTTCGTGTTCTGTGAATTCATCTCACAGAGTTACAACTGTATTTCATGGATCTCTTTGCTAGCCTTATTTCTGTGGAATCTGGGAACAGATATTTCGGATCCTTTGAAGACTATAGGGCCAAAGGAAATATCCTCCGATAACAAAGAGAAAGAAGCTTTCTGAGAAACTTCTTTGTGTTCTGTGAAATCATCTCACAGAGTTACAGCTTTCCCATCAAGAAGCCTTTCGGTAAGGCAGTTCTTCTGGAATTGGCAAAGTGATATTTGGAAGCCCATAGAGGGCTATGGTGAAAAAGGAAATATCCTCAGATGAAATCTGGAAAGAAGCTTTCTGAGAAACTGCTTAGTGTTCTGTTAATTCATCTCACAGAGTTACATCTGTATTTCGTGGATCTCTTTGCTAGCCTTATTTCTGTGGAATGTGAGAACAGATATTTCGAATTCTTTTGAAGACTATAGGGCCAAAGGAAATATCCTCCGAAAACAAAGAGAAAGAAGCTTTCTGAGAAACTTCTTTGTGTTCTGTGAAATCATCTCACAGAGTTACAGCATTCCTCTCAAGAAGCCTTTCGCTAAGACAGTTCTTGTGGAAATGGCAAAGTGATATTTGGAAGCCCATGGAGGGCTATGGTGAAAAAGGAAATATCCTCAGATGAAATCTGGAAAGAAGCTTTCTGAGAAACTGCTTAGTGTTCTGTTACTTCATCTCACAGAGTTACATCTGTATTTCGTGGATCTCTTTGCTAGCCTTATTTCTGTGGAATGTGAGAACAGATATTTCGGATCCCTTTGAAGATTATAGGGCCAAAGGAAATATCCTCCGATACCAAAGAGAAAGAAGTTTTCTGAGAAACTTCTTTGTGTTCTCTGAAATCATCTCACAGAATTACAGCTTTCCCCTCAAGAAGTCTTTCGCTAAGACAGTTCTTGTTGAATTGGCAAAGTGATATTTGGAAGCCCATAGAGGGCTATGGTGAAAAAGGAAATATCCTCAGATGAAATCTGGGAAGAAGCTTTCTGAGAAACTGCTTAGTGTTCCGTTAATTCATCTCACAGAGTTACATCTGTATTTCGTGGATCTCTTTGCTAGCCTTGTTTCTGTGGAATCTGAGAACAATATTTCGGATCCCTTCGAAGATTATAGGGCCAAAGGAAATATCCTCCGATACCAAAGAGAAAGAAGCTTTCTGAGAAACTTCTTTGTGTTCTCTGAAATCATCTCACAGAATTACAGCTTTCCCCTCAAGAAGTCTTTCGCTAAGACAGTTCTTGTGGAATTGGCAAAGTGATATTTGGAAGCCCATAGAGGGCTATGGTGAAAAAGGAAATATCCTCAAATGAAATCTGGAAAGAAGCTTTCTGAGAAACTGCTTAGTGTTCTGTTAATTCATCTCACAGAGTTACATCTGTATTTCGTGGATCTCTTTGCTAGCCTTATTTCTGTGGAATCTGAGAACAGATATTTCGGATCCCTTTGAAGACTATAGGGCCAAAGGAAATATCCTCCGATAACAAAGAGACAGAAGCTTCCTGAGAAACTTCTTTGTGTTCTGTGAAATCATCTCACAGAGTTACAGCTTTCCCCTCAAGAAGCCTTTCGCTAAGACAGTTCTTGTGGAATTGGCAAAGTGATATTTGGAAGCCCATAGAGGGCTATGGTGAAAAAGGAAATATCCTCAGATGAAATCTGGAAAGAAGCTTTCTGAGAAACTGCTTAGTGTTCCGTTAATTCATCTCACAGAGTTACATCTGTATTTCGTGGATCTCTTTGCTAGCCTTATTTCTGTGGAATCTGAGAACAATATTTGGGATCCCTTTGAAGATTATAGGGCCAAAGGAAATATCCTCCGATACCAAAGAGAAAGAAGCTTTCTGTGAAACTTCTTTGTGTTCTGTGAAATCATCTCACAGAGTTACAGGTTTCCCCTCAAGAAGCCTTTCGCTAACACAGTTCTTGTGGAATTGGCAAAGTGATATTTGGAAGCCCATAGAGGGCTATGTTGAAAAAGGAAATATCCTCAGATGAAATCTGGAAAGAAGCTTTCTGAGAAACTGCTTCGTGTTCTGTGAATTCATCTCACAGAGTTACAACTGTATTTCGTGGATCTCTTTGCTAGCCTTATTTCTGTGGAATCTGAGAACAGATATTTCGGATCCTTTGAAGACTATAGGGCCAAAGGAAATATCCTCCGATAACAAAGAGAAAGAAGCTTTCTGAGAAACTTCTTTGTGTTCTGTGAAATCATCTCACAGAGTTACAGCTTTCCCATCAAGAAGCCTTTCGGTAAGGCAGTTCTTCTGGAATTGGCAAAGTGATATTTGGAAGCCCATAGAGGGCTATGGTGAAAAAGGAAATATCCTCAGATGAAATCTGGAAAGAAGCTTTCTGAGAAACTGCTTAGTCTTCTGTTAATTCATCTCACAGAGTTACATCTGTATTTCGTGGATCTCTTTGCTAGCCTTATTTCTGTGGAATGTGAGAACAGATATTTCGAATCCATTTGAAGACTATAGGGCCAAAGGAAATATCCTCCGATAACAAAGAGAAAGAAGCTTTCTGAGAAACTTCTTTGTGTTCTGTGAAATCATCTCACAGAGTTACAGCATTCCCCTCAAGAAGCCTTTCGCTAAGACAGTTCTTGTGGAAATGGCAAAGTGATATTTGGAAGCCCATGGAGGGCTATGGTGAAAAAGGAAATATCCTCAGATGAAATCTGGAAAGAAGCTTTCTGAGAAACTGCTTAGTGTTCTGTTATTTCATCTCACAGAGTTACATCTGTATTTCGTGGATCTCTTTGCTAGCCTTATTTCTGTGGAATCTGAGAACAGATATTTCGGATCCCTTTGAAGATTATAGGGCCAAAGGAAATATCCTCCGATACCAAAGAGAAAGAAGTTTTCTGAGAAACTTCTTTGTGTTCTCTGAAATCATCTCACAGAATTACAGCTTTCCCCTCAAGAAGTCTTTCGCTAAGACAGTTCTTGTGGAATTGGCAAAGTGATATTTGGAAGCCCATAGAGGGCTATGGTGAAAAAGGAAATATCCTCAAATGAAATCTGGAAAGAAGCTTTCTGAGAAACCGCTTAGTGTTCTGTTAATTCATCTCACAGAGTTACATCTGTATTTCGGGGATCTCTTTGCTAGCCTTATTTCTGTGGGATCTGAGAACAGATATTTCCGATCCCTTTGAAGACTATAGGGCCAAAGGAAATATCCTCCGATAACAAAGAGAAAGAAGCTTCCTGAGAAACTTCTTTGAGTTCTGTGAAATCATCTCACACAGTTACAGCTTTCCCCTCAAGAAGCCTTTCGCTAAGACAGTTCTTGTGGAATTGGAAAAGTGATATTTGCAAGCCCATAGATGGCTATGGTGAAAAAGGAAATATCTCCAGATGAAATCTGGAAAGAAGCTTTCTGAGAAACTGCTTAGTGTTCTGTTAATTCATCTCACAGTGTTTCATCGGTATTTCGTGGATCTCTTTGCTCGCCTTATTTCTGTGGAGTCTGAGAACAGATATTTCGGATCCCTTTGAAGACTATAGGGCCAAAGGAAATATCCTCCGATACCAAAGAGAAAGAAGCATTCTGAGAAACTTCTTTGTGTTCTGTGAAGTCATCTCACAGAGTTACAGCTTTCCCCTCCAGAAGCCTTTCGCTAAGAAAGTTCTTGTGGAATTGGCAAAGTGATATTTGGAAGCCCATAGAGGGCTATTGTGAAAAAGGAAATATCCCCAGATGAAATCTGGAAAGAAGCTTTCTGAGAAACCGCTTAGTGTTCTGTTATTTCATCTCACAGAGTTACATCTGTATTTCGTGGATCTCTTTGCTAGCCTTATTTCTGTGGAATCTGAGAACAGATATTTCGGATCCCTTTGAAGACTATAGGGCCAAAGGAAATATCCTCCGATAACAAAGAGAAAGAAGCTTTCTGAGAAACTTCTTTGTGTTATGTGAAATCATCTCACAGAGTTACAGCTTTCCCCTCAAGAAGCCTTTCGCTAAGACAGTTCTTGTGGAATTGGCAAAGTGATATTTAGTAGGCCATAGTGGGCTATGGTGAAAAAGAAAATATCCTCAGATGAAATCTGGAAAGAAGCTTTCTGAGAAACTGCTTAGTGTTCTGTTAATTCATCTCACAGAGTTACAACTGTATTACGTGGATCTCTTTGCTAGCCTTATTTCTGTGGAATCTGAGAACAGATATTTCGGATTCCTTTGCAGACTCTAAGGCCAAAGGAAATATCCTCCGATAACAAAGAGAAAGAAGCTTTCTGAGAAACTTCTTTGTGTTGTGTGAAATCATCTCACAGAGTTACAGCTTTCCCCTCAAGAAGCCTTTCGCTAAGACAGTACTTGTGGAATTGGCAAAGTGATATTTGGAAGCCCATAGAGGGCTATGGTGAAAAAGGAAATATCCTCAGATGAAATCTGGAAAGAAGCTTTCTGAGAAACTGCTTAGTGTTCCGTTTATTCATCTCACAGTGTTACATCTGTATTTCGTGGATCTCTTTGCTAGCCTTATTTCTGTGGAATCTGAGAACAGATATTTCGGATCCCTTTGAAGACTATAGGGCCAAAGGAAATATCCTCCGATAACAAAGAGAAAGAAGCTTTCTGAGAAACTTCTTTGTGTTCTGTGAAATCATCTCACAGAGTTACAGCTTTTCCCTCAAGAAGTCTTTCGCTAAGACAGTTCTTGTGGAGTTGGCAAAGTGATATTTGGAAGCCCATAGAGGGCTATGGTGAAAAAGGAAATATCCTCAGATGAAATCTGGAAAGAAGCTTTCTGAGAAACCGCTTAGTGTTCTGTTAATTCATCTCACAGAGTTACATCTGTATTTCGTGAATCTCTCGGCTAGCCTTATTTCTCTGGAATCTGAGAACAATATTTCGGATCCCTTTGAAGATTATAGGGCCAAGGGAAATATCCTCCGATACCAAAGAGAAAGAAGCTTTCTGAGAAACTTCTTTGTGTTCTGTGAAATCATCTCACAGAGTTACAGCTTTCCCCTGAAGAAGCCTTCGCTAACACAGTTCTTGTGGAATTGGCAAAGTGATATTTGGAAGCCCATAGAGGGCTATGTTGAAAAAGTAAATATCCTCAGATGAAATCTGGAAAGAAGCTTTCTGAGAAACTGCTTCGTGTTCTGTGAATTCATCTCACAGAGTTACAACTGTATTTCGTGGATCTCTTTGCTAGCCTTATTTCTGTGAAATCTGAGAACAGATATTTCGGATCCTTTGAAGACTATAGGGCCAAAGGAAATATCCTCGGATAACAAAGAGAAAGAAGCTTTCTGAGAAACTTCTTTGTGTTCTGTGAAATCATCTCACAGAGTTACAGCTTTCCCCTCAAGAAGCCTTTCGGTAAGGCAGTTCTTCTGGAATTGGCAAAGTGATATTTGGAAGCCCATAGAGGCTATGGTGAAAAAGGAAATATCCTCAGATGAAATCTGGAAGGAAGCTTTCTGAGAAACTGCTTAGTGTTCTGTTAATTCATCTCACAGAGTTACATCTGTATTTCGTGGATCTCTTTGCTAGCCTTATTTCTGTGGAATTTGAGAACAGATATTTCGAATCCATTTGAAGACTATAGGGCCAAAGGAAATATCCTCCGATAACAAAGAGAAAGAAGCTTTCTGAGAAACTTCTTTGTGTTCTGTGAAATCATCTCACAGAGTTACAGCATTCCCCTCAAGAAGCCTTTCGCTAAGACAGTTCTTGTGGAAATGGCAAAGTGATATTTGGAAGCCCATGGAGGGCTATGGTGAAAAAGGAAATATCCTCAGATGAAATCTGGAAAGAAGCTTTCTGAGAAACTGCTTAGTGTTCTGTTATTTCATCTCACAGAGTTACATCTGTATTTCGTGGATCTCTTTGCTAGCCTTTTTTCTGTGGAATGTGAGAACAGATATTTCGGATCCCTTTGAAGATTATAGGGCCAAAGAAAATATCCTCCGATACCAAAGAGAAAGAAGTTTTCTGAGAAACTTCTTTGTGTTCTCTGAAATCATCTCACCGAATTACAGCTTTCCCCTCAAGAAGTCTTTCGCTAAGACAGTTCTTGTGGAATTGGCAAAGTGATATTTGGAAGCCCATAGAGGGCTACGGTGAAAAAGGAAATATCCTCAAATGAAATCTGGAAAGAAGCTTTCTGAGAAACCGCTTAGTGTTATGTTAATTCATCTCACAGAGTTACATCTGTATTTCGTGGATCTCTTGGCTAGCCTTATTTCTGTGGAATCTGAGAACAGATATTTCGGATCCCTTTGAAGACTATAGGGCCAAAGGAAATATCCTCCGATAACAAAGAGAAAGAAGCTTTCTGAGAAACTTCTTTGTGTTCTGTGAAATCATCTCACAGAGTTACAGCTTTCCCCTCAAGAAGCCTTTCGCTAAGACAGTTCTTGTGGAATTGGCAAAGTGATATTTGGAAGCCCATAGAGGGCTATGGTGAAAAAGGAAATATGCTCAGATGAAATCTGGAAAGAAGCTTTCTGAGAAACTGCTTAGTGTTCTGTTAATTCATCTCACAGAGTTACAACTGTATTACGTGGATCTCTTTGCTAGCCTTATTTCTGTGGAATCTGAGAACAGATATTTCGGATTCCTTTGCAGACTCTAAGGCCAAAGGAAATATCCTCCGATAACAAAGAGAAAGAAGCTTTCTGAGAAACTTCTTTGTGTTGTGTGAAATCATCTCACAGAGTTACAGCTTTCCCCTCAAGAAGCCTTTCGCTAAGACAGTACTTGTGGAATTGGCAAAGTGATATTTGGAAGCCCATAGAGGGCTATGGTGAAAAAGGAAATATCCTCAGATGAAATCTGGAAAGAAGCTTTCTGAGAAACTGCTTAGTGTTCCGTTTATTCATCTCACAGTGTTACATCTGTATTTCGTGGATCTCTTTGCTAGCCTTATTTCTGTGGAATCTGAGAACAGATATTTCGGATCCCTTTGAAGACTATAGGGCCAAAGGAAATATCCTCCGATAACAAAGAGAAAGAAGCTTTCTGAGAAACTTCTTTGTGTTCTGTGAAATCATCTCACAGAGTTACAGCTTTTCCCTCAAGAAGTCTTTCGCTAAGACAGTTCTTGTGGAGTTGGCAAAGTGATATTTGGAAGCCCATAGAGGGCTATGGTGAAAAAGGAAATATCCTCAGATGAAATCTGGAAAGAAGCTTTCTGAGAAACCGCTTAGTGTTCTGTTAATTCATCTCACAGAGTTACATCTGTATTTCGTGAATCTCTCTGCTAGCCTTATTTCTCTGGAATCTGAGAACAATATTTCGGATCCCTTTGAAGATTATAGGGCCAAGGGAAATATCCTCCGATACCAAAGAGAAAGAAGCTTTCTGAGAAACTTCTTTGTGTTCTGTGAAATCATCTCACAGAGTTACAGCTTTCCCCTGAAGAAGCCTTCGCTAACACAGTTCTTGTGGAATTGGCAAAGTGATATTTGGAAGCCCATAGAGGGCTATGTTGAAAAAGTAAATATCCTCAGATGAAATCTGGAAAGAAGCTTTCTGAGAAACTGCTTCGTGTTCTGTGAATTCATCTCACAGAGTTACAACTGTATTTCGTGGATCTCTTTGCTAGCCTTATTTCTGTGAAATCTGAGAACAGATATTTCGGATCCTTTGAAGACTATAGGGCCAAAGGAAATATCCTCGGATAACAAAGAGAAAGAAGCTTTCTGAGAAACTTCTTTGTGTTCTGTGAAATCATCTCACAGAGTTACAGCTTTCCCCTCAAGAAGCCTTTCGGTAAGGCAGTTCTTCTGGAATTGGCAAAGTGATATTTGGAAGCCCATAGAGGCTATGGTGAAAAAGGAAATATCCTCAGATGAAATCTGGAAGGAAGCTTTCTGAGAAACTGCTTAGTGTTCTGTTAATTCATCTCACAGAGTTACATCTGTATTTCGTGGATCTCTTTGCTAGCCTTATTTCTGTGGAATTTGAGAACAGATATTTCGAATCCATTTGAAGACTATAGGGCCAAAGGAAATATCCTCCGATAACAAAGAGAAAGAAGCTTTCTGAGAAACTTCTTTGTGTTCTGTGAAATCATCTCACAGAGTTACAGCATTCCCCTCAAGAAGCCTTTCGCTAAGACAGTTCTTGTGGAAATGGCAAAGTGATATTTGGAAGCCCATGGAGGGCTATGGTGAAAAAGGAAATATCCTCAGATGAAATCTGGAAAGAAGCTTTCTGAGAAACTGCTTAGTGTTCTGTTATTTCATCTCACAGAGTTACATCTGTATTTCGTGGATCTCTTTGCTAGCCTTTTTTCTGTGGAATGTGAGAACAGATATTTCGGATCCCTTTGAAGATTATAGGGCCAAAGAAAATATCCTCCGATACCAAAGAGAAAGAAGTTTTCTGAGAAACTTCTTTGTGTTCTCTGAAATCATCTCACCGAATTACAGCTTTCCCCTCAAGAAGTCTTTCGCTAAGACAGTTCTTGTGGAATTGGCAAAGTGATATTTGGAAGCCCATAGAGGGCTACGGTGAAAAAGGAAATATCCTCAAATGAAATCTGGAAAGAAGCTTTCTGAGAAACCGCTTAGTGTTATGTTAATTCATCTCACAGAGTTACATCTGTATTTCGTGGATCTCTTGGCTAGCCTTATTTCTGTGGAATCTGAGAACAGATATTTCGGATCCCTTTGAAGACTATAGGGCCAAAGGAAATATCCTCCGATAACAAAGAGAAAGAAGCTTTCTGAGAAACTTCTTTGTGTTCTGTGAAATCATCTCACAGAGTTACAGCTTTCCCCTCAAGAAGCCTTTCGCTAAGACAGTTCTTGTGGAATTGGCAAAGTGATATTTGGAAGCCCATAGAGGGCTATGGTGAAAAAGGAAATATGCTCAGATGAAATCTGGAAAGAAGCTTTCTGAGAAACTGCTTAATGTTCTGTTAATTCATCTCACAGAGTTACATCTGTATTCCGTGGATCTGTTTGCTAGCCTTATTTTTCTGGAATCTGTGAACAGATATTTCGGATCCCTTTGAAGACTAAAGGGCCAACGGAAATATCCTCCGATAACAAAGAGAAAGAAGCTTTCTGAGAAACTTCTTTGTGTTCTGTGAAATCATCTCACAGAGTTACAGCTTTCCCCTCAAGAAGCCTTTCGCTAAGACAGTTCTTCTGGAATTGGCAAAGTGATATTTGGAAGCCCATAGAGGGCTATGGTGAAAAAGGAAATATCCTCAGATGAAATCTGGAAAGAAGCTTTCTGAGAAACCGCTTAGTGTTATGTTAATTCATCTCACAGCGTTACAACTGTATTTCGTGGATCTCATTTCTACCCTTATTTCTATGGAATCTGAGAACAGATATTTCGGATCCCTTTGAAGACTATAGGGCCAAAGGAAATATCCTCCGATAACAAAGAGAAAGAAGCTCTCTGAGAAATTTCTTTGTGTTCTGTGAAATCATCTCACAGAGTTACAGCTTTCCCCTCAAGAAGCCTTTCGCTAAGACAGTTCTTCTGGAATTGGCAAAGTGATATTTGGAAGCCCATAGAGGGCTATGGTGAAAAAGGAAATATCCTCAGATGAAATCTGGAAAGAAGCTTTCTGAGAAACTGCTTAGTGTTCCGTTAATTCATCTCACAGAGTTACATCTGTATTTCGTGGATCTCTTTGCTAGCCTTATTTCTGTGGAATCTGAGAACAATATTTCGGATCCCTTTGAAGATTATAGGGCCAAAGGAAATATCCTCCGATACCAAAGAGAAAGAAGCTTTCTGTGAAACTTCTTTGTGTTCTGTGAAATCATCTCACAGAGTTACAGGTTTCCCCTCAAGAAGCCTTTCGCTAACACAGTTCTTGTGGAATTGGCAAAGTGATATTTGGAAGCCCATAGAGGGCTATGTTGAAAAAGGAAATATCCTCAGATGAAATCTGGAAAGAAGCTTTCTGAGAAACTGCTTCGTGTTCTGTGAATTCATCTCACAGAGTTACAACTGTATTTCGTGGATCTCTTTGCTAGCCTTATTTCTGTGGAATCTGAGAACAGATATTTCGGATCCTTTGAAGACTATAGGGCCAAAGGAAATATCCTCCGATAACAAAGAGAAAGAAGCTTTCTGAGAAACTTCTTTGTGTTCTGTGAAATCATCTCACAGAGTTACAGCTTTCCCATCAAGAAGCCTTTCGGTAAGGCAGTTCTTCTGGAATTGGCAAAGTGATATTTGGAAGTCCATAGAGGGCTATGGTGAAAAAGGAAATATCCTCAGATGAAATCTGGAAAGAAGCTTTCTGAGAAACTGCTTAGTGTTCTGTTAATTCATCTCACAGAGTTACATCTGTATTTCGTGGATCTCTTTGCTAGCCTTATTTCTGTGGAATGTGAGAACAGATATTTCGAATCCACTTGAAGACTATAGGGCCAAAGGAAATATCCTCCGATAACAAAGAGAAAGAAGCTTCCTGAGAAACTTCTTTGAGTTCTGTGAAATCATCTCACACAGTTACAGCTTTCCCCTCAAGAAGCCTTTCGCTAAGACAGTTCTTGTGGAATTGGAAAAGTGATATTTGGAAGCCCATAGATGGCTATGGTGAAAAAGGAAATATCTCCAGATGAAATCTGGAAAGAAGCTTTCTGAGAAACTGCTTAGTGTTCTGTTAATTCATCTCACAGTGTTACATCGGTATTTCGTGGATCTCTTTGCTCGCCTTATTTCTGTGGAATCTGAGAACAGATATTTCGGATCCCTTTGAAGACTATAGGGCCAAAGGAAATATCCTCCGATACCAAAGAGAAAGAAGCATTCTGAGAAACTTCTTTGTGTTCTGTGAAGTCATCTCACAGAGTTACAGCTTTCCCCTCAAGAAGCCTTTCGCTAAGAAAGTTCTTGTGGAATTGGCAAAGTGATATTTGGAAGCCCATAGAGGGCTATTGTGAAAAAGGAAATATCCCCAGATGAAATCTGGAAAGAAGCTTTCTGAGAAACTGCTTAGTGTTCTGTTATTTCATCTCACAGAGTTACATCTGTATTTCGTGGATCTCTTTGCTAGCCTTATTTCTGTGGAATCTGAGAACAGATATTTCGGATCTCTTTGAAGACTATAGGGCCAAAGGAAATATCCTCCGATAACAAAGAGAAAGAAGCTTTCTGAGAAACTTCTTTGTGTTCTGTGAAATCATCTCACAGAGTTACAGCTTTCCCCTCAAGAAGCCTTTCGCTAAGACAGTTCTTGTGGAATTGGCAAAGTGATATTTAGTAGGCCATAGAGGGCTATGGTGAAAAAGAAAATATCTTCAGATGAAATCTGGAAAGAAGCTTTCTGAGAAACTGCTTAATGTTCTGTTAATTCATCTCACAGAGTTACAACTGTATTACGTGGATCTCTTTGCTAGCCTTATTTCTGTGGAATCTGAGAACAGATATTTCGGATTCCTTTGCAGACTCTAAGGCCAAAGGAAATATCCTCCGATAACAAAGAGAAAGAAGCTTTCTGAGAAACTTCTCTGTGTTGTGTGAAATCATCTCACAGAGTTACAGCTTTCCCCTCAAGAAGCCTTTCGCTAAGACAATACTTGTGGAATTGGCAAAGTGATATTTGGAAGCCCATAGAGGGCTATGGTGAAAAAGGAAATATCCTCAGATGAAATCTGGAAAGTAGCTTTCTGAGAAACTGCTTAGTGTTCCTTTAATTCATCTAACAGAGTTACATCTGTATTTCGTGGATCTCTTTGCTAGCCTTATTTCTGTGGAATCTGAGAACAGATATTTCGGATCCCTTTGAAGACTATAGGGCCAAAGGAAATATCCTCCGATAACAAAGAGAAAGAAGCTTCCTGAGAAACTTCTTTGTGTTCTGTGAAATCATCTCACAGAGTTACAGCTTTTCCCTCAAGAAGTCTTTCGCTAAGACAGTTCTTGTGGAGTTGGCAAAGTGATATTTGGAAGCCCATAGAGGGCTATGGTGAAAAAGGAAATATCCTCAGATGAAATCTGGAAAGAAGCTTTCTGAGAAACCGCTTAGTGTTCTGTTAATTCATCTCACAGAGTTACATCTGTATTTCGTGAATCTCTCTGCTAGCCTTATTTCTCTGGAATCTGAGAACAGATATTTCGGATCCCTTTGAAGACTATAGGGCCAAAGGAAGTATCCTCCGATAACAAAGAGAAAGAAGCTTCCTGAGAAACTTTTTTGTGTTCTGTGAAATCATCTCACAGAGTTACAGCTTTCCCCTCAAGAAGCCTTTCGCTAAGACAGTTCTTGTGGAATTGGCAAAGTGATATTTGGAAGCCCATAGAGGGCTATGGTGAAAAAGGAAATATCCTCAGATGAAATCTGGAAAGAAGCTTTCTGAGAAACTGCTTAATGTTCTGTTAATTCATCTCACAGAGTTACATCTGTATTCCGTGGATCTGTTTGCTAGCCTTATTTTTCTGGAATCTGTGAACCGATATTTCGGATCCCTTTGAAGACTAAAGGGCCAACGGAAATATCCTCCGATAACAAAGAGAAAGAAGCGTTCTGAGAAACTTCTTTGTGTTCTGTGAAATCATCTCACAGAGTTACAGCTTTCCCCTCAAGAAGCCTTTCGCTAAGACAGTTCTTCTGGAATTGGCAAAGTGATATTTAGAAGCCCATAGAGGGCTATGGTGAAAAAGGAAATATCCTCAGATGAAATCTGGAAAGAAGCTTTCTGAGAAACCGCTTAGTGTTATGTTAATTCATCTCACAGAGTTACATCTGTATTTCGTGGATCTCTTTGCTAGCCTTTTTTCTCTGGAATCTGAGAACAGATATTTCGGATCCCTTTGAAGACTATAGGGCCAAAGGAAATAACCTCCGATAACAAAGAGAAAGAAGCTTTCTGAGAAACTTCTTTGTGTTCTGTGAAATCATCTCACAGAGTTACAGCTTTCCCCTCAAGAAGCCTTTCGCTACGACAGTTCTTGTGGAATTGGCAAAGTGACATTTGGAAACCCATAGAGGGCTATGGTGAAAAAGGAAATATCCTCAGATGAAATCTGGAAACAAGCTTTCTGAGAAACTGCTTAGTGTTCTGTTAATTCATCTCACAGAGTTACATCTGTATTTCGTGGATCTGCTTGCTTGCCTTATTTCTGTGGAATCTGAGAACAGATATTTCGGATCCCTTTGAAGACTAGAGGGCCAAAGGAAATATCCTCCGATAACAAAGAGAAAGAAGCTTTCTGAGAAACTTCTTTGTGTTCTGTGAAGTCATCTCACAGAGTTACAGCTTTCCCCTCAAGAAGCCTTTCGCTAAGACAGTTCTTGTGGAATTGGCAAAGTGATATTTGGAAGCCCATGGAGGGCTATGGTGTAAAAGGAAATATCCTCAGATGAAATCTGGAAAGAAGCTTTCTGAGAAAATGCTTAGTGTTCTGCTAATTCATCTCACAGAGTTACATCTGTATTTCGTGGATCTCTTTGCTAGCCTTATTTCTGTGGAATCTGAGAACAGATATTTCGGATCCCTTTGAAGACTATAGGGCCAAAGGAAATATCCTCCGATAACAAAGAGAAAGAAGCTTTCTGAGAAACTTCTTTGTGTTCTGTGAAATCATCTCACAGAGTTACAGCTTTCCCCTCAAGAAGACTTTCGCTAAGACAGTTCTTCTGGAATTGGCAAAGTGATATTTGGAAGCCCATAGAGGGCTATGGTGAAAAAGGAAATATCCTCAGATGAAATCTGGAAAGAAGCTTTCTGAGAACTGCTTAGTGTTCTGTTAATTCATCTCACAGAGTTACATCTGTATTTCGTGGATCTCTTTGCTAGCCTTACTTCTGTGGAATCCGAGCGCAGATATTTCGGATCCCTTTGAAGACTACAGGGCCACAGGAAATATCCTCCGATAACAAAGAGAAAGAAGCTTTCTCAGAAACTTCTTTGTGTTCTGTGAAATCATCTCACAGAGTTACAGCTTTCCCCTCAAGAAGCCTTTCGCTAAGACAGTTCTTGTGGAATTGGCAAAGTGATATTTGGAAGCCCATAGAGGGCTATGGTGAAAAAGGAAATATGCTCAGATGAAATCTGGAAAGAAGCTTTCTGAGAAACTGCTTAATGTTCTGTTAATTCATCTCACAGAGTTACATCTGTATTCCGTGGATCTGTTTGCTAGCCTTATTTTTCTGGAATCTGTGAACAGATATTTCGGATCCCTTTGAAGACTAAAGGGCCAACGGAAATATCCTCCGATAACAAAGAGAAAGAAGCTTTCTGAGAACCTTCTTTGTTTTCTGTGAAATCATCTCACAGAGTTACAGCTTTCCCCTCAAGAAGCCTTTCGCTAAGACAGTTCTTCTGGAATTGGCAAAGTGATATTTGGAAGCCCATAGAGGGCTATGGTGAAAAAGGAAATATCCTCAGATGAAATCTGGAAAGAAGCTTTCTGAGAACCCCTTAGTGTTATGTTAATTCATCTCACAGCGTTACAACTGTATTTCGTGGATCTCTTTTCTACCCTTATTTCTATGGAATCTGAGAACAGATATTTCGGATCCCTTTGAAGACTATAGGGCCAAAGGAAATATCCTCCGATAACAAAGAGAAAGAAGCTCTCTGAGAAATTTCTTTGTGTTCTGTGAAATCATCTCACAGAGTTACAGCTTTCCCCTCAAGAAGCCTTTCGCTAAGACAGTTCTTCTGGAATTGGCAAAGTGATATTTGGAAGCCCATAGAGGGCTATGGTGAAAAAGGAAATATCCTCAGATGAAATCTGGAAAGAAGCTTTCTGAGAAACTGCTTAGTGTTCCTTTAATTCATCTCACAGAGTTACATCTGTATTTCGTGGATCTCTTTGCTAGCCTTATTTCTGTGGAATCTGAGAACAATATTTCGGATCCCTTTGAAGATTATAGGGCCAAAGGAAATATCCTCCGATACCAAAGAGAAAGAAGCTTTCTGTGAAACTTCTTTGTGTTCTGTGAAATCATCTCACAGAGTTACAGGTTTCCCCTCAAGAAGCCTTTCGCTAACACAGTTCTTGTGGAATTGGCAAAGTGATATTTGGAAGCCCATAGAGGGCTATGTTGAAAAAGGAAATATCCTCCGATGAAATCTGGAAAGAAGCTTTCTGAGAAACTGCTTCGTGTTCTGTGAATTCATCTCACAGAGTTACAACTGTATTTCGTGGATCTCTTTGCTAGCCTTATTTCTGTGGAATCTGAGAACAGATATTTCGGATCCTTTGAAGACTATAGGGCCAAAGGAAATATCCTCCGATAACAAAGAGAAAGAAGCTTTCTGAGAAACTTCTTTGTGTTCTGTGAAATCATCTCACAGAGTTACAGCTTTCCCATCAAGAAGCCTTTCGGTAAGGCAGTTCTTCTGGAATTGGCAAAGTGATATTTGGAAGCCCATAGAGGGCTATGGTGAAAAAGGAAATATCCTCAGATGAAATCTGGAAAGAAGCTTTCTGAGAAACTGCTTAGTGTTCTGTTAATTCATCTCACAGAGTTTCATCTGTATTTCGTGGATCTCTTTGCTAGCCTTATTTCTGTGGAATGTGAGAACAGATATTTCGAATCCACTTGAAGACTATAGGGCCAAAGGAAATATCCTCCGATAACAAAGAGAAAGAAGCTTCCTGAGAAACTTCTTTGAGTTCTGTGAAATCATCTCACACAGTTACAGCTTTCCCCTCAAGAAGCCTTTCGCTAAGACAGTTCTTGTGGAATTGGAAAAGTGATATTTGGAAGCCCATAGATGGCTATGGTGAAAAAGGAAATATCTCCAGATGAAATCTGGAAAGAAGCTTTCTGAGAAACCGCTTAGTGTTCTGTTAATTCATCTCACAGAGTTACATCTGTATTTCGTGAATCTCTCTGCTAGCCTTATTTCTCTGGAATCTGAGAACAGATATTTCGGATCCCTTTGAAGACTATAGGGCCAAAGGAAGTATCCTCCGATAACAAAGAGAAAGAAGCTTCCTGAGAAACTTTTTTGTGTTCTGTGAAATCATCTCACAGAGTTACAGCTTTCCCCTCAAGAAGCCTTTCGCTAAGACAGTTCTTGTGGAATTGGCAAAGTGATATTTGGAAGCCCATAGAGGGCTATGGTGAAAAAGGAAATATGCTCAGATGAAATCTGGAAAGAAGCTTTCTGAGAAACTGCTTAATGTTCTGTTAATTCATCTCACAGAGTTACATCTGTATTCCGTGGATCTGTTTGCTAGCCTTATTTTTCTGGAATCTGTGAACCGATATTTCGGATCCCTTTGAAGACTAAAGGGCCAACGGAAATATCCTCCGATAACAAAGAGAAAGAAGCGTTCTGAGAAACTTCTTTGTGTTCTGTGAAATCATCTCACAGAGTTACAGCTTTCCCCTCAAGAAGCCTTTCGCTAAGACAGTTCTTCTGGAATTGGCAAAGTGATATTTAGAAGCCCATAGAGGGCTATGGTGAAAAAGGAAATATCCTCAGATGAAATCTGGAAAGAAGCTTTCTGAGAAACCGCTTAGTGTTATGTTAATTCATCTCACAGAGTTACATCTGTATTTCGTGGATCTCTTTGCTAGCCTTTTTTCTCTGGAATCTGAGAACAGATATTTCGGATCCCTTTGAAGACTATAGGGCCAAAGGAAATAACCTCCGATAACAAAGAGAAAGAAGCTTTCTGAGAAACTTCTTTGTGTTCTGTGAAATCATCTCACAGAGTTACAGCTTTCCCCTCAAGAAGCCTTTCGCTACGACAGTTCTTGTGGAATTGGCAAAGTGACATTTGGAAACCCATAGAGGGCTATGGTGAAAAAGGAAATATCCTCAGATGAAATCTGGAAACAAGCTTTCTGAGAAACTGCTTAGTGTTCTGTTAATTCATCTCACAGAGTTACATCTGTATTTCGTGGATCTGCTTGCTTGCCTTATTTCTGTGGAATCTGAGAACAGATATTTCGGATCCCTTTGAAGACTAGAGGGCCAAAGGAAATATCCTCCGATAACAAAGAGAAAGAAGCTTTCTGAGAAACTTCTTTGTGTTGTGTGAAGTCATCTCACAGAGTTACAGCTTTCCCCTCAAGAAGCCTTTCGCTAAGACAGTTCTTGTGGAATTGGCAAAGTGATATTTGGAAGCCCATAGAGGGCTATGGTGTAAAAGGAAATATCCTCAGATGAAATCTGGAAAGAAGCTTTCTGAGAAAATGCTTAGTGTTCTGCTAATTCATCTCACAGAGTTACATCTGTATTTCGTGGATCTCTTTGCTAGCCTTATTTCTGTGGAATCTGAGAACAGATATTTCGGATCCCTTTGAAGACTATAGGGCCAAAGGAAATATCCTCCGATAACAAAGAGAAAGAAGCTTTCTGAGAAACTTCTTTGTGTTCTGTGAAATCATCTCACAGAGTTACAGCTTTCCCCTCAAGAAGACTTTCGCTAAGACAGTTCTTCTGGAATTGGCAAAGTGATATTTGGAAGCCCATAGAGGGCTATGGTGAAAAAGGAAATATCCTCAGATGAAATCTGGAAAGAAGCTTTCTGAGAACTGCTTAGTGTTCTGTTAATTCATCTCACAGAGTTACATCTGTATTTCGTGGATCTCTTTACTAGCCTTATTTCTGTGGAATCCGAGCGCAGATATTTCGGATCCCTTTGAAGACTACAGGGCCACAGGAAATATCCTCCGATAACAAAGAGAAAGAAGCTTTCTGAGAAACTTCTTTGGGTTCTGTGAAATCATCTCACAGAGTTACAGCTTTCCCCTCAAGAAGCCTTTCGCTAAGACAGTTCTTGTGGAATTGGCAAAGTGATATTTGGAAGCCCATAGAGGGCTATGGTGAAAAAGGAAATATGCTCAGATGAAATCTGGAAAGAAGCTTTCTGAGAAACTGCTTAATGTTCTGCTAATTCATCACACAGAGTTACATCTGTATTCCGTGGATCTGTTTGCTAGCCTTATTTTTCTGGAATCTGTGAACAGATATTTCGGATCCCTTTGAAGACTAAAGGGCCAACGGAAATATCCTCCGATAACAAAGAGAAAGAAGCTTTCTGAGAAACTTCTTTGTGTTCTGTGAAATCATCTCACAGAGTTACAGCTTTCCCCTCAAGAAGCCTTTCGCTAAGACAGTTCTTCTGGAATTGGCAAAGTGATATTTGGAAGCCCATAGAGGGCTATGGTGAAAAAGGAAATATCCTCAGATGAAATCTGGAAAGAAGCTTTCTGAGAAACCGCTTAGTGTTATGTTAATTCATCTCACAGCGTTACAACTGTATTTCGTGGATCTCTTTTCTACCCTTATTTCTATGGAATCTGAGAACAGATATTTCGGATCCCTTTGAAGACTATAGGGCCAAAGGAAATATCCTCCGATAACAAAGAGAAAGAAGCTCTCTGAGAAATTTCTTTGTGTTCTGTGAAATCATCTCACAGAGTTACAGCTTTCCCCTCAAGAAGCCTTTCGCTAAGACAGTTCTTCTGGAATTGGCAAAGTGATATTTGGAAGCCCATAGAGGGCTATGGTGAAAAAGGAAATATCCTCAGATGAAATCTGGAAAGAAGCTTTCTGAGAAACTGCTTAGTGTTCCGTTAATTCATCTCACAGAGTTACATCTGTATTTCGTGGATCTCTTTGCTAGCCTTATTTCTGTGGAATCTGAGAACAATATTTCGGATCCCTTTGAAGATTATAGGGCCAAAGGAAATATCCTCCGATACCAAAGAGAAAGAAGCTTTCTGTGAAACTTCTTTGTGTTCTGTGAAATCATCTCACAGAGTTACAGGTTTCCCCTCAAGAAGCCTTTCGCTAACACAGTTCTTGTGGAATTGGCAAAGTGATATTTGGAAGCCCATAGAGGGCTATGTTGAAAAAGGAAATATCCTCAGATGAAATCTGGAAAGAAGCTTTCTGAGAAACTGCTTCGTGTTCTGTGAATTCATCTCACAGAGTTACAACTGTATTTCGTGGATCTCTTTGCTAGCCTTATTTCTGTGGAATCTGAGAACAGATATTTCGGATCCTTTGAAGACTATAGGGCCAAAGGAAATATCCTCCGATAACAAAGAGAAAGAAGCTTTCTGAGAAACTTCTTTGTGTTCTGTGAAATCATCTCACAGAGTTACAGCTTTCCCATCAAGAAGCCTTTCGGTAAGGCAGTTCTTCTGGAATTGGCAAAGTGATATTTGGAAGCCCATAGAGGGCTATGGTGAAAAAGGAAATATCCTCAGATGAAATCTGGAAAGAAGCTTTCTGAGAAACTGCTTAGTGTTCTGTTAATTCATCTCACAGAGTTACATCTGTATTTCGTGGATCTCTTTGCTAGCCTTATTTCTGTGGAATGTGAGAACAGATATTTCGAATCAACTTGAAGACTATAGGGCCAAAGGAAATATCCTCCGATAACAAAGAGAAAGAAGCTTCCTGAGAAACTTCTTTGAGTTCTGTGAAATCATCTCACACAGTTACAGCTTTCCCCTCAAGAAGCCTTTCGCTAAGACAGTTCTTGTGGAATTGGAAAAGTGATATTTGGAAGCCCATAGATGGCTATGGTGAAAAAGGAAATATCTCCAGATGAAATCTGGAAAGAAGCTTTCTGAGAAACTGCTTAGTGTTCTGTTAATTCATCTCACAGTGTTACATCGGTATTTCGTGGATCTCTTTGCTCGCCTTATTTCTGTGGAATCTGAGAACAGATATTTCGGATCCCTTTGAAGACTATAGGGCCAAAGGAAATATCCTCCGATACCAAAGAGAAAGAAGCATTCTGAGAAACTTCTTTGTGTTCTGTGAAGTCATCTCACAGAGTTACAGCTTTCCCCTCAAGAAGTCTTTCGCTAAGACAGTTCTTGTGGAGTTGGCAAAGTGATATTTGGAAGCCCATAGAGGGCTATGGTGAAAAAGGAAATATCCTCAGATGAAATCTGGAAAGAAGCTTTCTGAGAAACCGCTTAGTGTTTTGTTAATTCATCTCACAGAGTTACATCTGTATTTCGTGGATCTCTTTGCTAGCCTTTTTTCTCTGGAATCTGAGAACAGATATTTCGGATCCCTTTGAAGACTATAGGGCCAAAGGAAATAACCTCCGATAACAAAGAGAAAGAAGCTTTCTGAGAAACTTCTTTGTGTTCTGTGAAATCATCTCACAGAGTTACAGCTTTCCCCTCAAGAAGCCTTTCGCTACGACAGTTCTTGTGGAATTGGCAAAGTGACATTTGGAAACCCATAGAGGGCTATGGTGAAAAAGGAAATATCCTCAGATGAAATCTGGAAACAAGCTTTCTGAGAAACTGCTTAGTGTTCTGTTAATTCATCTCACAGAGTTACATCTGTATTTCGTGGATCTGCTTGCTTGCCTTATTTCTGTGGAATCTGAGAACAGATATTTCGGATCCCTTTGAAGACTAGAGGGCCAAAGGAAATATCCTCCGATAACAAAGAGAAAGAAGCTTTCTGAGAAACTTCTTTGTGTTGTGTTAAGTCATCTCACAGAGTTACAGCTTTCCCCTCAAGAAGCCTTTCGCTAAGACAGTTCTTGTGGAATTGGCAAAGTGATATTTGGAAGCCCATAGAGGGCTATGGTGTAAAAGGAAATATCCTCAGATGAAATCTGGAAAGAAGCTTTCTGAGAAAATGCTTAGTGTTCTGCTAATTCATCTCACAGAGTTACATCTGTATTTCGTGGATCTCTTTGCTAGCCTTATTTCTGTGGAATCTGAGAACAATATTTCGGATCCCTTTGAAGATTATAGGGCCAAAGGAAATATCCTCCGATACCAAAGAGAAAGAAGCTTTCTGTGAAACTTCTTTGTGTTCTGTGAAATCATCTCACAGAGTTACAGGTTTCCCCTCAAGAAGCCTTTCGCTAACACAGTTCTTGTGGAATTGGCAAAGTGATATTTGGAAGCCCATAGAGGGCTATGTTGAAAAAGGAAATATCCTCAGATGAAATCTGGAAAGAAGCTTTCTGAGAAACTGCTTCGTGTTCTGTGAATTCATCTCACAGAGTTACAACTGTATTTCGTGGATCTCTTTGCTAGCCTTATTTCTGTGGAATCTGAGAACAGATATTTCGGATCCTTTGAAGACTATAGGGCCAAAGGAAATATCCTCCGATAACAAAGAGAAAGAAGCTTTCTGAGAAACTTCTTTGTGTTCTGTGAAATCATCTCACAGAGTTACAGCTTTCCCATCAAGAAGCCTTTCGGTAAGGCAGTTCTTCTGGAATTGGCAAAGTGATATTTGGAAGCCCATAGAGGGCTATGGTGAAAAAGGAAATATCCTCAGATGAAATCTGGAAAGAAGCTTTCTGAGAAACTGCTTAGTGTTCTGTTAATTCATCTCACAGAGTTACATCTGTATTTCGTGGATCTCTTTGCTAGCCTTATTTCTGTGGAATGTGAGAACAGATATTTCGAATCAACTTGAAGACTATAGGGCCAAAGGAAATATCCTCCGATAACAAAGAGAAAGAAGCTTCCTGAGAAACTTCTTTGAGTTCTGTGAAATCATCTCACACAGTTACAGCTTTCCCCTCAAGAAGCCTTTCGCTAAGACAGTTCTTGTGGAATTGGAAAAGTGATATTTGGAAGCCCATAGATGGCTATGGTGAAAAAGGAAATATCTCCAGATGAAATCTGGAAAGAAGCTTTCTGAGAAACTGCTTAGTGTTCTGTTAATTCATCTCACAGTGTTACATCGGTATTTCGTGGATCTCTTTGCTCGCCTTATTTCTGTGGAATCTGAGAACAGATATTTCGGATCCCTTTGAAGACTATAGGGCCAAAGGAAATATCCTCCGATACCAAAGAGAAAGAAGCATTCTGAGAAACTTCTTTGTGTTCTGTGAAGTCATCTCACAGAGTTACAGCTTTCCCCTCAAGAAGTCTTTCGCTAAGACAGTTCTTGTGGAGTTGGCAAAGTGATATTTGGAAGCCCATAGAGGGCTATGGTGAAAAAGGAAATATCCTCAGATGAAATCTGGAAAGAAGCTTTCTGAGAAACCGCTTAGTGTTCTGTTAATTCATCTCACAGAGTTACATCTGTATTTCGTGAATCTCTCTGCTAGCCTTATTTCTCTGGAATCTGAGAACAGATATTTCGGATCCCTTTGAAGACTATAGGGCCAAAGGAAGTATCCTCCGATAACAAAGAGAAAGAAGCTTCCTGAGAAACTTTTTTGTGTTCTGTGAAATCATCTCACAGAGTTACAGCTTTCCCCTCAAGAAGCCTTTCGCTAAGACAGTTCTTGTGGAATTGGCAAAGTGATATTTGGAAGCCCATAGAGGGCTATGGTGAAAAAGGAAATATGCTCAGATGAAATCTGGAAAGAAGCTTTCTGAGAAACTGCTTAATGTTCTGTTAATTCATCTCACAGAGTTACATCTGTATTCCGTGGATCTGTTTGCTAGCCTTATTTTTCTGGAATCTGTGAACCGATATTTCGGATCCCTTTGAAGACTAAAGGGCCAACGGAAATATCCTCCGATAACAAAGAGAAAGAAGCGTTCTGAGAAACTTCTTTGTGTTCTGTGAAATCATCTCACAGAGTTACAGCTTTCCCCTCAAGAAGCCTTTCGCTAAGACAGTTCTTCTGGAATTGGCAAAGTGATATTTGGAAGCCCATAGAGGGCTATGGTGAAAAAGGAAATATCCTCAGATGAAATCTGGAAAGAAGCTTTCTGAGAAACCGCTTAGTGTTTTGTTAATTCATCTCACAGAGTTACATCTGTATTTCGTGGATCTCTTTGCTAGCCTTTTTTCTCTGGAATCTGAGAACAGATATTTCGGATCCCTTTGAAGACTATAGGGCCAAAGGAAATAACCTCCGATAACAAAGAGAAAGAAGCTTTCTGAGAAACTTCTTTGTGTTCTGTGAAATCATCTCACAGAGTTACAGCTTTCCCCTCAAGAAGCCTTTCGCTACGACAGTTCTTGTGGAATTGGCAAAGTGACATTTGGAAACCCATAGAGGGCTATGGTGAAAAAGGAAATATCCTCAGATGAAATCTGGAAACAAGCTTTCTGAGAAACTGCTTAGTGTTCTGTTAATTCATCTCACAGAGTTACATCTGTATTTCGTGGATCTGCTTGCTTGCCTTATTTCTGTGGAATCTGAGAACAGATATTTCGGATCCCTTTGAAGACTAGAGGGCCAAAGGAAATATCCTCCGATAACAAAGAGAAAGAAGCTTTCTGAGAAACTTCTTTGTGTTGTGTTAAGTCATCTCACAGAGTTACAGCTTTCCCCTCAAGAAGCCTTTCGCTAAGACAGTTCTTGTGGAATTGGCAAAGTGATATTTGGAAGCCCATAGAGGGCTATGGTGTAAAAGGAAATATCCTCAGATGAAATCTGGAAAGAAGCTTTCTGAGAAAATGCTTAGTGTTCTGCTAATTCATCTCACAGAGTTACATCTGTATTTCGTGGATCTCTTTGCTAGCCTTATTTCTGTGGAATCTGAGAACAGATATTTCGGATCCCTTTGAAGACTATAGGGCCAAAGGAAATATCCTCCGATAACAAAGAGAAAGAAGCTTTCTGAGAAACTTCTTTGTGTTCTGTGAAATCATCTCACAGAGTTACAGCTTTCCCCTCAAGAAGACTTTCGCTAAGACAGTTCTTCTGGAATTGGCAAAGTGATATTTGGAAGCCCATAGAGGGCTATGGTGAAAAAGGAAATATCCTCAGATGAAATCTGGAAAGAAGCTTTCTGAGAACTGCTTAGTGTTCTGTTAATTCATCTCACAGAGTTACATCTGTATTTCGTGGATCTCTTTGCTAGCCTTATTTCTGTGGAATCCGAGCGCAGATATTTCGGATCCCTTTGAAGACTACAGGGCCACAGGAAATATCCTCCGATAACAAAGAGAAAGAAGCTTTATGAGAAACTTCTTTGTGTTCTGTGAAATCATCTCACAGAGTTACAGCTTTCCCCTCAAGAAGCCTTTCGCTAAGACAGTTCTTGTGGAATTGGCAAAGTGATATTTGGAAGCCCATAGAGGGCTATGGTGAAAAAGGAAATATGCTCAGATGAAATCTGGAAAGAAGCTTTCTGAGAAACTGCTTAATGTTCTGTTAATTCATCTCACAGAGTTACATCTGTATTCCGTGGATCTGTTTGCTAGCCTTATTTTTCTGGAATCTGTGAACAGATATTTCGGATCCCTTTGAAGACTAAAGGGCCAACGGAAATATCCTCCGATAACAAAGAGAAAGAAGCTTTCTGAGAAACTTCTTTGTGTTCTGTGAAATCATCTCACAGAGTTACAGCTTTCCCCTCAAGAAGCCTTTCGCTAAGACAGTTCTTCTGGAATTGGCAAAGTGATATTTGGAAGCCCATAGAGGGCTATGGTGAAAAAGGTAATATCCTCAGATGAAATCTGGAAAGAAGCTTTCTGTGAAACCGCTTAGTGTTATGTTAATTCACCTCACAGCGTTACAAATGTATTTCGTGGATCTCTTTTCTACCCTTATTTCTATGGAATCTGAGAACAGATATTTCGGATCCCTTTGAAGACTATAGGGCCAAAGGAAATATCCTCCGATAACAAAGAGAAAGAAGCTCTCTGAGAAATTTCTTTGTGTTCTGTGAAATCATCTCACAGAGTTACAGCTTTCCCCTCAAGAAGCCTTTCGCTAAGACAGTTCTTCTGGAATTGGCAAAGTGATATTTGGAAGCCCATAGAGGGCTATGGTGAAAAAGGAAATATCCTCAGATGAAATCTGGAAAGAAGCTTTCTGAGAAACTGCTTAGTGTTCTGTTAATTCATCTCACAGAGTTACATCTGTATTTCGTGGATCTCTTTGCTAGCCTTATTTCTGTGGAATCTGAGAACAATATTTCGGATCCCTTTGAAGATTATAGGGCCAAAGGAAATATCCTCCGATACCAAAGAGAAAGAAGCTTTCTGTGAAACTTCTTTGTGTTCTGTGAAATCATCTCACAGAGTTACAGCTTTCCCCTCAAGAAGCCTTTCGCTAACACAGTCCTTGTGGAATTGGCAAAGTGATATTTGGAAGCCCATAGAGGGCTATGTTGAAAAAGGAAATATCCTCAGATGAAATCTGGAAAGAAGCTTTCTGAGAAACTGTTTCGTGTTCTGTGAATTCATCTCACAGAGTTACAACTGTATTTCGTGGATCTCTTTGCTAGCCTTATTTCTGTGGAATCTGAGAACAGATATTTCGGATCCTTTGAAGACTATAGGGCCAAAGGAAATATCCTCCGACAACAAAGAGAAAGAAGCTTTCTGAGAAACTTCTTTGTGTTCTGTGAAATCATCTCACAGAGTTACAGCTTTCCCATCAAGAAGCCTTTCGGTAAGGCAGTTCTTCTGGAATTGGCAAAGTGATATTTGGAAGCCCATAGAGGGCTATGGTGAAAAAGGAAATATCCTCAGATGAAATCTGGAAAGAAGCTTTCTGAGAAACTGCTTAGTGTTCTGTTAATTCATCTCACAGAGTTACATCTGTATTTCGTGGATCTCTTTGCTAGCCTTATTTCTGTGGAATGTGAGAACAGATATTTCGAATTCTTTTGAAGACTATAGGGCCAAAGGAAATATCCTCCGATAACAAAGAGAAAGAAGCTTTCTGAGAAACTTCTTTGTGTTCTGTGAAATCATCTCACAGAGTTACAGCATTCCTCTCAAGAAGCCTTTCGCTAAGACAGTTCTTGTGGAAATGGCAAAGTGATATTTGGAAGCCCATGGAGGGCTATGGTGAAAAAGGAAATATCCTCAGATGAAATCTGGAAAGAAGCTTTCTGAGAAACTGCTTAGTGTTCTGTTATTTCATCTCACAGAGTTACATCTGTATTTCGTGGATCTCTTTGCTAGCCTTATTTCTGTGGAATGTGAGAACAGATATTTCGGATCCCTTTGAAGATTATAGGGCCAAAGGAAATATCCTCCGATACTAAAGAGAAAGAAGTTTTCTGAGAAACTTCTTTGTGTTCTCTGAAATCATCTCACAGAATTACAGCTTTCCCCTCAAGAAGTCTTTCGCTAAGACAGTCCTTGTGGAATTGGCAAAGTGATATTTTGAAGCCCATAGAGGGCTATGGTGAAAAAGGAAATATCCTCAAATGAAATCTGGAAAGAAGCTTTCTGAGAAACCGCTTAGTGTTCTGTTAATTCATCTCACAGAGTTACATCTGTATTTCGTGGATCTCTTTGCTAGCCTTATTTCTGTGGGATCTGAGAACAGATATTTCGGATCCCTTTGAAGACTATAGGGCCAAAGGAAATATCCTCCGATAACAAAGAGAAAGAAGCTTCCTGAGAAACTTCTTTGAGTTCTGTGAAATCATCTCACACAGTTACAGCTTTCCCCTCAAGAAGCCTTTCGCTAAGACAGTTCTTGTGGAATTGGAAAAGTGATATTTGGAAGCCCATAGATGGCTATGGTGAAAAAGGAAATATCTCCAGATGAAATCTGGAAAGAAGCTTTCTGAGAAACTGCTTAGTGTTCTGTTAATTCATCTCACAGTGTTACATCGGTATTTCGTGGATCTCTTTGCTCGCCTTATTTCTGTGGAATCTGAGAACAGATATTTCGGATCCCTTTGAAGACTATAGGGCCAAAGGAAATATCCTCCGATACCAAAGAGAAAGAAGCATTCTGAGAAACTTCTTTGTGTTCTGTGAAGTCATCTCACAGAGTTACAGCTTTCCCCTTCAGAAGCCTTTCGCTAAGAAAGTTCTTGTGGAATTGGCAAAGTGATATTTGGAAGCCCATAGAGGGCTATTGTGAAAAAGGAAATATCCCCAGATGAAATCTGGAAAGAAGCTTTCTGAGAAACTGCTTAGTGTTCTGTTATTTTATCTCACAGAGTTACATCTGTATTTCGTGGATCTCTTTGCTAGCATTATTTCTGTGGAATCTGAGAACAGATATTTCGGATCCCTTTGAAGACTATAGGGCCAAAGGAAATATCCTCCGATAACAAAGAGAAAGAAGCTTTCTGAGAAACTTCTTTGTGTTCTGTGAAATCATCTCACAGAGTTACAGCTTTCCCCTCAAGAAGCCTTTCGCTAAGACAGTTCTTGTGGAATTGGCAAAGTGATATTTAGTAGGCCATAGAGGGCTATGGTGAAAAAGAAAATATCCTCAGATGAAATCTGGAAAGAAGCTTTCTGAGAAACTGCTTAGTGTTCTGTTAATTCATCTCACAGAGTTACAACTGTATTACGTGGATCTCTTTGCTAGCCTTATTTCTGTGGAATCTGAGAACAGATATTTCGGAATCCTTTGCAGACTCTAAGGCCAAAGGAAATATCCTCCGATAACAAAGAGAAAGAAGCTTTCTGAGAAACTTCTTTGTGTTGTGTGAAATCATCTCACAGAGTTACAGCTTTCCCCTCAAGAAGCCTTTCGCTAAGACAGTACTTGTGGAATTGGCAAAGTGATATTTGGAAGCCCATAGAGGGCTATGGTGAAAAAGGAAATATCCTCAGATGAAATCTGGAAAGAAGCTTTCTGAGAAACTGCTTAGTGTTCCGATAATTCATCTCACAGAGTTACATCTGTATTTCGTAGATCTCTTTGCTAGCCTTATTTCTGTGGAATCTGAGAACAGATATTTCGGATCCCTTTGAAGACTATAGGGCCAAAGGAAATATCCTCCGATAACAAAGAGAAAGAAGCTTTCTGAGAAACTTCTTTGTGTTCTGTGAAATCATCTCACAGAGTTACAGCTTTTCCCTCAAGAAGTCTTTCGCTAAGACAGTTCTTGTGGAGTTGGCAAAGTGATATTTGGAAGCCCATAGAGGGCTATGGTGAAAAAGGAAATATCCTCAGATGAAATCTGGAAAGAAGCTTTCTGAGAAACCGCTAAGTGTTCTGTTAATTCATCTCACAGAGTTACATCTGTATTTCGTGAATCTCTCTGCTAGCCTTATTTCTCTGGAATCTGAGAACAGATATTTCGGATCCCTTTGAAGACTATAGGGCCAAAGGAAGTATCCTCCGATAACAAAGAGAAAGAAGCTTCCTCAGAAACTTCTTTGTGTTCTGTGAAATCATCTCACAGAGTTACAGCTTTCCCCTCAAGAAGCCTTTCGCTACGACAGTTCTTGTGGAATTGGCAAAGTGACATTTGGAAGCCCATAGAGGGCTATGGTGAAAAAGGAAATATCCTCAGATGAAATCTGGAAACAAGCTTTCTGAGAAACTGCTTAGTGTTCTGTTAATTCATCTCACAGAGTTACATCTGTATTTCGTGGATCTCCTTGCTTGCCTTATTTCTGTGGAATCTGAGAACAGATATTTCGGATCCCTTTGAAGACTAGAGGGCCAAAGGAAATATCCTCCGATAACAAAGAGAAAGAAGCTTTCTGAGAAACTTCTTTGTGTTGTGTGAAGTCATCTCACAGAGTTACAGCTTTCCCCTCAAGAAGCCTTTCGCTAAGACAGTTCTTGTGGAATTGGCAAAGTGATATTTGGAAGCCCATAGAGGGCTATGGTGAAAAAGGAAATATGCTCAGATGAAATCTGGAAAGAAGCTTTCTGAGAAACTGCTTAATGTTCTGTTAATTCATCTCACAGAGTTACATCTGTATTCCGTGGATCTGTTTGCTAGCCTTATTTTTCTGGAATCTGTGAACAGATATTTCGGATCCCTTTGAAGACTAAAGGGCCAACGGAAATATCCTCCGATAACAAAGAGAAAGAAGCTTTCAGAGAAACTTCTTTGTGTTCTGTGAAATCATCTCACAGAGTTACAGCTTTCCCCTCAAGAAGCCTTTCACTAAGACAGTTCTTCTGGAATTGGCAAAGTGATATTTGGAAGCCCATAGAGGGCTATGGTGAAAAAGGAAATATCCTCAGATGAAATCTGGAAAGAACCTTTCTGAGAAACCGCTTAGTGTTATGTTAATTCATCTCACAGCGTTACAACTGTATTTCGTGGATCTCTTTTCTACCCTTATTTCTATGGAATCTGAGAACAGATATTTCGGATCCCTTTGAAGACTATAGGGCCAAAGGAAATATCCTCCGATAACAAAGAGAAAGAAGCTTTCTGAGAAACTTCTTTGTGTTCTGTGAAATCATCTCACAGAGTTACAGCATTCCTCTCAAGAAGCCTTTCGCTAAGACAGTTCTTGTGGAAATGGCAAAGTGATATTTGGAAGCCCATGGAGGGCTATGGTGAAAAAGGAAATATCCTCAGATGAAATCTGGAAAGAAGCTTTCTGAGAAACTGCTTAGTGTTCTGTAAATTCATCTCACAGAGTTACATCTGTATTTCGTGGATCTCCTTGCTAGCCTTATTTCTGTGGAATCTGAGAACAGATATTTTGGATCCCTTTGAAGGTTATAGGGCCAAAGGAAATATCCTCCGATACCAAAGAGAAAGAAGTTTTCTCTGAAACTTCTTTGTGTTCTGTGAAATCATCTCACAGAATTACAGCTTTCCCCTCAAGAAGTCTTTCGCTAAGACAGTTCTTGTGGAATTGGCAAAGTGATATTTGGAAGCCCATAGAGGTCTATGGTGAAAAAGGAAATATCCTCAAATGAAATCTGGAAAGAAGCTTTCTGAGAAACCGCTTAGTGTTCTGTTAATTCATCTCACAGAGTTACATCTGGATTTCGTGGATCTCTTTGCTAGCCTTATTTCTGTGGGATCTGAGAACAGATATTTCGGATCCCTTTGAAGACTATAGGGCCAAAGGAAATATCCTCCGATAACAAAGAGAAAGAAGCTTCCTGAGAAACTTCTTTGTGTTCTGTGAAATCATCTCACAGAGTTACAGCTTTCCCCTCAAGAAGCCTTTCGCTAAGACAGTTCCTGTGGAATTGGCAAAGTGATATTTGGAAGCCCATAGAGGGCTATGGTGAAAAAGGAAATATCCCCAGATGAAATCTGGAAAGAAGCTTTCTGAGAAACTGCTTAGTGTTCTGTTAATTCATCTCACAGTGTTACATCGGTATTTCGTGGATCTCTTTGCTACCCTTATTTCTGTGGAATCTGAGATCAGATATTTCGGATCCCTATGAAGACTATAGGGCCAAAGGAAATATCCTCCGATAACAAAGAGAAAGAAGCATTCTGAGAAACTTCTTTGTGTTCTGTGAAGTCATCTCACAGAGTTACAGGTTTCCCCTCAAGAAGCCTTTCGCTAAGACAGTTCTTGTGGAATTGGCAAAGTGATATTTGGAAGCCCATAGAGGGCTATGGTGAAAAAGGAAATATCCCCAGATGAAATCTGGAAAGAAGCTTTCTGAGAAACTGCTTAGTGTTCTGTTATTTCATCTCACAGAGTTACATCTGTATTTCGTGGATCTCTTTGCTAGCCTTATTTCTGTGGAATCTGAGAACAGATATTTCGGATGCCTTTGAAGACTACAGGGCCAAAGGAAATATCCTCCGATAACAAAGAGAAAGAAGCTTTCTGAGAAACTTCTTTGTGTTCTGTGAAATCATCTCACAGAGTTACAGCTTTCCCCTCAAGAAGCCTTTCGCTAAGACAGTTCTTGTGGAATTGGAAAAGTGATATTTGGAAGCCCATAGAGGGCTATGGTGAAAAAGGAAATATCCTCAGATGAAATCTGGAAAGAAGCTTTCTGAGAAACTGCTTAGTGTTCTGTTAATTCATCTCACAGAGTTACAACTGTATTACGTGGATCTCTTTGCTAGCCTTATTTCTGTGGAATCTGAGAACAGATATTTCGGATCCCTTTGCAGACTCTAAGGCCAAAGGAAATATCCTCCGATAACAAAGAGAAAGAAGCTTTCTGAGAAACTTCTTTGTGTTGTGTGAAATCATCTCACAGAGTTACAGCTTTCCCCTCAAGAAGCCTTTCGCTAAGACAGTTCTTGTGGAATTGGCAAAGTGATATTTGGAAGCCCATAGAGGGCTATGGTGAAAAAGGAAATATCCTCAGATGAAATCTGGAAAGAAGCTTTCTGAGAAACTGCTTAGTGTTCCGTTAATTCATCTCACAGAGTTACATCTGGATTTCGTGGATCTCTTTGCTAGCCTTATTTCTGCGGAATC
The DNA here is from genome assembly GCF_043159975.1 of Macaca nemestrina. Classification (NCBI taxonomy): domain Eukaryota; kingdom Metazoa; phylum Chordata; class Mammalia; order Primates; family Cercopithecidae; genus Macaca; species Macaca nemestrina. The sequence continues at coordinate 107,002,477 of NC_092127.1, read as the reverse complement.
TGAGAACAGATATTTCGCATCCCTATGAAGACTATAGGGCCAAAGGAAATATCCTCCGATAACAAAGAGAAAGAAGCTTCTGAGAAACTTCTTTGTGTTCTGTGAAATCATCTCACAGAGTTACAGCTTTTCCTTCAAGAAGCCTTTCGCTAAGACAGTTCTTGTGGAGTTGGCAAAGTGATATTTGGAAGCCCATAGAGGGCTATGGTGAAAAAGGAAATATCCTCAGATGAAATCTGGAAAGAAGCTTTTTGAGAAACCGCTTAGTGTTCTGTTAATTCATCTCACAGAGTTACATCTGGATTTCGTGAATCTCTCTGCTAGCCTTATTTCTCTGGAATCTGAGAACAAATAGTTCGGATCCCTTTGAAGAATATAGGGCCAAAGGAAATATCCTCCGATAACAAAGAGAAAGAAGCTTCCTGAGAAACTTCTTTGTGTTCTGTGAAATCATCTCACAGAGTTACAGCTTTCCCCTCAAGAAGCCTTTCGCTAAGACAGTTCTTGTGGAATTGGCAAAGTGATATTTGGAAGCCCATAGAGGGCTATGGTGAAAAAGGAAATATCCTCAGATGAAATATGGAAAGAAGCTTTCTGAGAAACTGCTTAGTGTTCTGTTATTTCATCTCACAGAGTTACATCTGTATTTCGTGGATCTCTTTGCTAGCCTTATTTCTGTGGAATCTGAGAACAGATATTTCGGATCCCTTTGAAGACTATAGGGCCAAAGGAAATATCCTCCGATAACAAAGAGAAAGAAGCTTTCTGTGAAACTTCTTTGTGTTCTGTGAAATCATCTCACAGAGTTACAGCTTTCCCCTCAAGAAGCCTTTCGCTAACACAGTTCTTGTGGAATTGGCAAAGTGACATTTGGAAGCCCATAGAGGGCTATGGTGAAAAAGGAAATATCCTCAGATGAAATCTGGAAACAAGCTTTCTGAGAAACTGCTTAGTGTTCTGTTAATTCATCTCACAGAGTTACATCTGTATTTCGTGGATCTCCTTGCTTGCCTTATTTCTGTGGAATCTGAGAACAGATATTTCGGATCCCTTTGAAGACTAGAGGGCCAAAGGAAATATCCTCCGATAACAAAGAGAAAGAAGCTTTCTGAGAAACTTCTTTGTGTTGTGTGAAGTCATCTCACAGAGTTACAGCTTTCCCCTCAAGAAGCCTTTCGCTAAGACAGTTCTTGTGGAATTGGCAAAGTGATATTTGGAAGCCCATAGAGGGCTATGGTGAAAAAGGAAATATGCTCAGATGAAATCTGGAAAGAAGCTTTCTGAGAAACTGCTTAATGTTCTGTTAATTCATCTCACAGAGTTACATCTGTATTCCGTGGATCTGTTTGCTAGCCTTATTTTTCTGGAATCTGTGAACAGATATTTCGGATCCCTTTGAAGACTAAAGGGCCAACGGAAATATCCTCCGATAACAAAGAGAAAGAAGCTTTCAGAGAAACTTCTTTGTGTTCTGTGAAATCATCTCACAGAGTTACAGCTTTCCCCTCAAGAAGCCTTTCACTAAGACAGTTCTTCTGGAATTGGCAAAGTGATATTTGGAAGCCCATAGAGGGCTATGGTGAAAAAGGAAATATCCTCAGATGAAATCTGGAAAGAACCTTTCTGAGAAACCGCTTAGTGTTATGTTAATTCATCTCACAGCGTTACAACTGTATTTCGTGGATCTCTTTTCTACCCTTATTTCTATGGAATCTGAGAACAGATATTTCGGATCCCTTTGAAGACTATAGGGCCAAAGGAAATATCCTCCGATAACAAAGAGAAAGAAGCTTTCTGAGAAACTTCTTTGTGTTCTGTGAAATCATCTCACAGAGTTACAGCATTCCTCTCAAGAAGCCTTTCGCTAAGACAGTTCTTGTGGAAATGGCAAAGTGATATTTGGAAGCCCATGGAGGGCTATGGTGAAAAAGGAAATATCCTCAGATGAAATCTGGAAAGAAGCTTTCTGAGAAACTGCTTAGTGTTCTGTAAATTCATCTCACAGAGTTACATCTGTATTTCGTGGATCTCCTTGCTAGCCTTATTTCTGTGGAATCTGAGAACAGATATTTTGGATCCCTTTGAAGGTTATAGGGCCAAAGGAAATATCCTCCGATACCAAAGAGAAAGAAGTTTTCTCTGAAACTTCTTTGTGTTCTGTGAAATCATCTCACAGAATTACAGCTTTCCCCTCAAGAAGTCTTTCGCTAAGACAGTTCTTGTGGAATTGGCAAAGTGATATTTGGAAGCCCATAGAGGTCTATGGTGAAAAAGGAAATATCCTCAAATGAAATCTGGAAAGAAGCTTTCTGAGAAACCGCTTAGTGTTCTGTTAATTCATCTCACAGAGTTACATCTGGATTTCGTGGATCTCTTTGCTAGCCTTATTTCTGTGGGATCTGAGAACAGATATTTCGGATCCCTTTGAAGACTATAGGGCCAAAGGAAATATCCTCCGATAACAAAGAGAAAGAAGCTTCCTGAGAAACTTCTTTGTGTTCTGTGAAATCATCTCACAGAGTTACAGCTTTCCCCTCAAGAAGCCTTTCGCTAAGACAGTTCCTGTGGAATTGGCAAAGTGATATTTGGAAGCCCATAGAGGGCTATGGTGAAAAAGGAAATATCCCCAGATGAAATCTGGAAAGAAGCTTTCTGAGAAACTGCTTAGTGTTCTGTTAATTCATCTCACAGTGTTACATCGGTATTTCGTGGATCTCTTTGCTACCCTTATTTCTGTGGAATCTGAGATCAGATATTTCGGATCCCTATGAAGACTATAGGGCCAAAGGAAATATCCTCCGATAACAAAGAGAAAGAAGCATTCTGAGAAACTTCTTTGTGTTCTGTGAAGTCATCTCACAGAGTTACAGGTTTCCCCTCAAGAAGCCTTTCGCTAAGACAGTTCTTGTGGAATTGGCAAAGTGATATTTGGAAGCCCATAGAGGGCTATGGTGAAAAAGGAAATATCCCCAGATGAAATCTGGAAAGAAGCTTTCTGAGAAACTGCTTAGTGTTCTGTTATTTCATCTCACAGAGTTACATCTGTATTTCGTGGATCTCTTTGCTAGCCTTATTTCTGTGGAATCTGAGAACAGATATTTCGGATGCCTTTGAAGACTACAGGGCCAAAGGAAATATCCTCCGATAACAAAGAGAAAGAAGCTTTCTGAGAAACTTCTTTGTGTTCTGTGAAATCATCTCACAGAGTTACAGCTTTCCCCTCAAGAAGCCTTTCGCTAAGACAGTTCTTGTGGAATTGGAAAAGTGATATTTGGAAGCCCATAGAGGGCTATGGTGAAAAAGGAAATATCCTCAGATGAAATCTGGAAAGAAGCTTTCTGAGAAACTGCTTAGTGTTCTGTTAATTCATCTCACAGAGTTACAACTGTATTACGTGGATCTCTTTGCTAGCCTTATTTCTGTGGAATCTGAGAACAGATATTTCGGATCCCTTTGCAGACTCTAAGGCCAAAGGAAATATCCTCCGATAACAAAGAGAAAGAAGCTTTCTGAGAAACTTCTTTGTGTTGTGTGAAATCATCTCACAGAGTTACAGCTTTCCCCTCAAGAAGCCTTTCGCTAAGACAGTTCTTGTGGAATTGGCAAAGTGATATTTGGAAGCCCATAGAGGGCTATGGTGAAAAAGGAAATATCCTCAGATGAAATCTGGAAAGAAGCTTTCTGAGAAACTGCTTAGTGTTCCGTTAATTCATCTCACAGAGTTACATCTGGATTTCGTGGATCTCTTTGCTAGCCTTATTTCTGCGGAATCTGAGAACAGATATTTCGCATCCCTATGAAGACTATAGGGCCAAAGGAAATATCCTCCGATAACAAAGAGAAAGAAGCTTCTGAGAAACTTCTTTGTGTTCTGTGAAATCATCTCACAGAGTTACAGCTTTTCCTTCAAGAAGCCTTTCGCTAAGACAGTTCTTGTGGAGTTGGCAAAGTGATATTTGGAAGCCCATAGAGGGCTATGGTGAAAAAGGAAATATCCTCAGATGAAATCTGGAAAGAAGCTTTTTGAGAAACCGCTTAGTGTTCTGTTAATTCATCTCACAGAGTTACATCTGGATTTCGTGAATCTCTCTGCTAGCCTTATTTCTCTGGAATCTGAGAACAAATAGTTCGGATCCCTTTGAAGAATATAGGGCCAAAGGAAATATCCTCCGATAACAAAGAGAAAGAAGCTTCCTGAGAAACTTCTTTGTGTTCTGTGAAATCATCTCACAGAGTTACAGCTTTCCCCTCAAGAAGCCTTTCGCTAAGACAGTTCTTGTGGAATTGGCAAAGTGATATTTGGAAGCCCATAGAGGGCTATGGTGAAAAAGGAAATATCCTCAGATGAAATATGGAAAGAAGCTTTCTGAGAAACTGCTTAGTGTTCTGTTATTTCATCTCACAGAGTCACATCTGTATTTCGTGGATCTCTTTGCTAGCCTTATTTCTGTGGAATCTGAGAACAGATATTTCGGATCCCTTTGAAGACTATAGGGCCAAAGGAAATATCCTCCGATAACAAAGAGAAAGAAGCTTTCTGTGAAACTTCTTTGTGTTCTGTGAAATCATCTCACAGAGTTACAGCTTTCCCCTCAAGAAGCCTTTCGCTAACACAGTTCTTGTGGAATTGGCAAAGTGATATTTGGAAGCCCATAGAGGGCTATGGTGAAAAAGGAAATATCCTCAAATGAAATCTGGAAAGAAGCTTTCTGAGAAACCGCTTAGTGTTCTGTTAATTCATCTCACAGAGTTACATCTGTATTTCGTGGATCTCTTTGCTAGCCTTATTTCTGTGGAATCTGAGAACAGATATTTCGGATCCCTTTGAAGACTATAGGGCCAAAGGAAATATCCTCCGATAACAAAGAGAAAGAAGCTTTCTGAGAAACTTCTTTGTGTTCTGTGAAATTATCTCACAGAGTTACAGCTTTTCCCTCAAGAAGCCTTTCACTAAGACAGTTCTTGTGGAGTTGGCAAAGTGATATTTGGAAGCCCATAGAGGGCTATGGTGAAAAAGGAAATATCCTCAGATGAAATCTGGAAAGAAGCTTTCTGAGAAACCGCTTAGTGTTCTGTTAATTCATCTCACAGAGTTACATCTGTATTTCGTGAATCTCTCTGCTAGCCTTATTTCTCTGGAATCTGAGAACAGATATTTCGGATCCCTTTGAAGACTATAGGGCCAAAGGAAGTATCCTCCGATAACAAAGAGAAAGAAGCTTCCTGAGAAACTTCTTTGTGTTCTGTGAAATCATCTCACAGAGTTACAGCTTTCCCCTCAAGAAGCCTTTCGCTACGACAGTTCTTGGGGAATTGGAAAAGTGATATTTGGAATCCCATAGAGGGCTATGGTGAAAAAGGAAATATCCTCAGATGAAATCTGGAAAGAAGCTTTCTGAGAAACTGCTTAGTGTTCTGTTAATTCATCTCACAGAGTTACATCTGTATTTCGTGGATCTCTTTGCTAGCCTTATTTCTCTGGAATCTGAGAACAGATATTTCGGATCCCTTTGAAGACTAGAGGGCCAAAGGAAATATCCTCCGATAACAAAGAGAAAGAAGCTTTCTGAGAAACTTCTTTGTGTTCTGTGAAATCATCTCACAGAGTTACAGTATTCCCCTCAAGAAGCCTTTCGCTAAGACAGTTCTTGTGGAATTGGCAAAGTGACATTTGGAAGCCCATAGAGGGCTATGGTGAAAAAGGAAATATCCTCAGATGAAATCTGGAAAGAAGCTTTCTGAGAAACTGCTTAGTGTTCTGTTAATTCATCTCACAGAGTTACATCTGTATTTCGTGGATCTCCTTGCTTGCCTTATTTCTGTGGAATCTGAGAACAGATATTTCGGATCCCTTTGAAGACTAGAGGGCCAAAGGAAATATCCTCCGATAACAAAGAGAAAGGTGGTTTCTGAGAAACTTCTTTGTGTTGTGTGAAGTCATCTCACAGAGTTACAGCTTTCCCCTCAAGAAGCCTTTCGCTGAGACAGTTCTTGTGGAATTGACAAAGTGATATTTGGAAGCCCATAGAGGGCTATGGTGAAAAAGAAATATCCTCAGATGAAATCTGTAAAGAAGCTTTCTGAGAAAATGCTTAGTGTTCTGCGAATTCATCTCACAGAGTTGCATCTGTATTTCGTGGATCTCTTTGCTAGCCTTATTTCTGTGGGATCTGAGAACAGATATTTCGGATCCCTTTGAAGACTATGGGGCCAAAGGAAATATCCTCCGATAACAAAGAGAAAGAAGCTTTCTGAGAAACTTCTTTGTGTTCTGTGAAATCATCTCACAGAGTTACAGCTTTCCCCTCAAGAAGACTTTCGCTAAGACAGTTCTTCTGGAATTGGCAAAGTGATATTTGGAAGCCCATAGAGGGCTATGGAGAAAAAGGAAATATCCTCAGATGAAATCTGGAAAGAAGCTTTCTGAGAAACTGCTTAGTGTTCTGTTAATTCATCTCACAGAGTTACAACTGTATTTCGTGGATCTCTTTGCTAGCCTTATTTCTGTGGAATCTGTGAACAGATATTTCGGATCCCTTTGAAGACTATAGGACCAAAGGAAATATCCTCCGATAACAAAGAGAAAGAAGCTTTCTGAGAAACTTCTTTGTGTTCTGTGAAATCATCTCACAGAGTTACAGCTTTCCCCTCAAGAAGCCTTTCGCTAAGACATTTCTTCTGGAATTGGCAAAGTGATATTTGGAAGCCCTTAGAGGGCTATGGTGAAAAAGGAAATATCCTCAGATGAAATCTGGAAAGAAGCTTTCTGAGAAACTGCTTAGTGTTCTGTGAATTCATCTCACAGAGTTACATCTGTATTTCGTGGATCTCTTTGCTAGCCTTATTTCTGTGGAATCCGAGCACAGATATTTCGGATCCCTTTGAAGACTACAGGGCCACAGGAAATATCCTCCGATAACAAAGAGAAGGAAGCTTTCTGAGAAACTTCTTTGTGTTCTGTGAAATCATCTCACAGAGTTACAGCTTTCCCCTCAAGAAGCCTTTCGCTAAGACAGTTCTTGTGGAATTGGCAAAGTGATATTTGGAAGCCCATAGAGGGCTATGGTGAAAAAGGAAATATGCTCAGATGAAATCTGGAAACAAGCTTTCTGAGAAACTGCTTAATGTTCTGTTAATTCATCTCACAGAGTTACATCTGTATTTCGTGGATCTGTTTGCTAGCCTTATTTTTCTGGAATCTGTGAACAGATATTTCGGATCCCTTTGAAGACTATAGGGCCAAAGGAAATATCCTCCGATAACAAAGAGAAAGAAGCTTTCTGAGAAACTTCTTTGTGTTCTGTGAAATCATCTCACAGAGTTACAGCTTTCCCCTCAAGAAGCCTTTCGCTAAGACAGTTCTTCTGGAATTGGCAAAGTGATATTTGGAAGCCCATAGAGGGCTATGGTGAAAAAGGAAATATCCTCAGATGAAATCTGGAAAGAAGCTTTCTGAGAAGCTGCTTAGTGTTCTGTTAATTCATCTCACAGAGTTACATCTGTATTTCTTGGATCTCTTTGCAAGCCTTATTTCTGTGGAATGTGAGAACAGATATTTCGAATCCATTTGAAGACTATAGGGCCAAAGGAAATATCCTCCGATAACAAAGAGAAAGAAGCTTTCTGAGAAACTTCTTTGTGTTCTGTGAAATCATCTCACAGAGTTACAGCATTCCCCTCAAGAAGCCTTTCGCTAAGACAGTTCTTGTGGAAATGCCAAAGTGATATTTGGAAGCCCATGGAGGGCTATGGTGAAAAAGGAAATATCCTCAGATGAAATCTGGAAAGAAGCTTTCTGAGAAACTGCTTAGTGTTCTGTTATTTCATCTCACAGAGTTACATCTGTATTTCGTGGATCTCTTTGCTAGCCTTATTTCTGTGGAATCTGAGAACAGATATTTCGGATCCCTTTGAAGATTATTGGGCCAAAGGAAATATCCTCCGATAACAAAGAGGAAGAAGTTTTTTGAGAAACTTCTTTATGTTCTGTGAAATCATCTCACAGAATTACAGCTTTCCCCTCAAGAAGTCTTTCGCTAAGACAGTTCTTGTGGAATTGGCAAAGTGATATTTGGAAGCCCATAGAGGGCTATGGTGAAAAAGGAAATATCCTCAAATGAAATCTGGAAAGAAGCTTTCTGAGAAACCGCTTAGTGTTCCGTTAATTCATCTCACAGAGTTACATCTGTATTTCGTGGATCTCTTTGCTAGCCTTATTTCTGTGGGATCTGAGAACAGATATTTCGGATCCCTTTGAAGACTATAGGGCCAAAGGAAATATCCTCCGATAACAAAGAGAAAGAAGCTTCCTGAGAAACTTCTTTGTGTTCTGTGAAATCATCTCACAGAGTTACAGCTTTCCCCTCAAGAAGCCTTTCGCTAAGACAGTTCTTGTGGAATTGGAAATGTGATATTTGGAAGCCCATAGATGGCTATAGTGAAAAAGGAAATATCCCCAGATGAAATCTGGAAAGAAGCTTTCTGAGAAACTGCTTAGTGTTCTGTTAATTCATCTCACAGTGTTACATCGGTATTTCGTGGATCTCTTTGCTCGCCTTATTTCTGTGGAATCTGAGAACAGATATTTCGGATCCCTTTGAAGACTATAGTGCCAAAGGAAATATCCTCCGATAACAAAGAGAAAGAAGCTTCCTGAGAAACTTCTTTGTGTTCTGTGAAATCATCTCACAGAGTTACAGCTTTCCCCTCAAGAAGCCTTTCGCTACGACAGTTCTTGGGGAATTGGCAAAGTGATATTTGGAATCCCATAGAGGGCTATGGTGAAAAAGGAAATATCCTCAGATGAAATCTGGAAAGAAGCTTTCTGAGAAACTGCTTAGTGTTCTGTTAATTCATCTCACAGAGTTACATCTGTATTTCGTGGATCTCTTTGCTAGCCTTATTTCTCTGGAATCTGAGAACAGATATTTCGGATCCCTTTGAAGACTAGAGGGCCAAAGGAAATATCCTCCGATAACAAAGAGAAAGAAGCTTTCTGAGAAACTTCTTTGTGTTCTGTGAAATCATCTCACAGAGTTACAGTATTCCCCTCAAGAAGCCTTTCGCTAAGACAGTTCTTGTGGAATTGGCAAAGTGACATTTGGAAGCCCATAGAGGGCTATGGTGAAAAAGGAAATATCCTCAGATGAAATCTGGAAAGAAGCTTTCTGAGAAACTGCTTAGTGTTCTGTTAATTCATCTCACAGAGTTACATCTGTATTTCGTGGATCTCCTTGCTTGCCTTATTTCTGTGGAATCTGAGAACAGATATTTCGGATCCCTTTGAAGACTAGAGGGCCAAAGGAAATATCCTCCGATAACAAAGAGAAAGGTGGTTTCTGAGAAACTTCTTTGTGTTGTGTGAAGTCATCTCACAGAGTTACAGCTTTCCCCTCAAGAAGCCTTTCGCTAAGACAGTTCTTGTGGAATTGGCAAAGTGATATTTGGAAGCCCATAGAGGGCTATGGTGAAAAAGAAATATCCTCAGATGAAATCTGTAAAGAAGCTTTGTGAGAAAATGCTTAGTGTTCTGCTAATTCATCTCACAGAGTTACATCTGTATTTCGTGGATCTCTTTGCTAACCTTATTTCTGTGGGATCTGAGAACAGATATTTCGGATCCCTTTGAAGACTATGGGGCCAAAGGAAATATCCTCCGATAACAAAGAGAAAGAAGCTTTCTGAGAAACTTCTTTGTGTTCTGTGAAATCATCTCACAGAGTTACAGCTTTCCCCTCAAGAAGACTTTCGCTAAGACAGTTCTTCTGGAATTGGCAAAGTGATATTTGGAAGCCCATAGAGGGCTATGGAGAAAAAGGAAATATCCTCAGATGAAATCTGGAAAGAAGCTTTCTGAGAAACTGCTTAGTGTTCTGTTAATTCATCTCACAGAGTTACAACTGTATTTCGTGGATCTCTTTGCTAGCCTTATTTCTGTGGAATCTGTGAACAGATATTTCGGATCCCTTTGAAGACTATAGGACCAAAGGAAATATCCTCCGATAACAAAGAGAAAGAAGCTTTCTGAGAAACTTCTTTGTGTTCTGTGAAATCATCTCACAGAGTTACAGCTTTCCCCTCAAGAAGCCTTTTGCTAAGACATTTCTTCTGGAATTGGCAAAGTGATATTTGGAAGCCCTTAGAGGGCTATGGTGAAAAAGGAAATATCCTCAGATGAAATCTGGAAAGAAGCTTTCTGAGAAACTGCTTAGTGTTCTGTGAATTCATCTCACAGAGTTACATCTGTATTTCGTGGATCTCTTTGCTAGCCTTATTTCTGTGGAATCCGAGCACAGATATTTCGGATCCCTTTGAAGACTACAGGGCCACAGGAAATATCCTCCGATAACAAAGAGAAGGAAGCTTTCTGAGAAACTTCTTTGTGTTCTGTGAAATCATCTCACAGAGTTACAGCTTTCCCCTCAAGAAGCCTTTCGCTAAGACAGTTCTTGTGGAATTGGCAAAGTGATATTTGGAAGCCCATAGAGGGCTACGGTGAAAAAGGAAATATGCTCAGATGAAATCTGGAAACAAGCTTTCTGAGAAACTGCTTAATGTTCTGTTAATTCATCTCACAGAGTTACATCTGTATTTCGTGGATCTGTTTGCTAGCCTTATTTTTCTGGAATCTGTGAACAGATATTTCGGATCCCTTTGAAGACTATAGGGCAAAAGGAAATATCCTCCGATAACAAAGAGAAAGAAGCTTTCTGAGAAACTTCTTTGTGTTCTGTGAAATCATCTCACAGAGTTACAGCTTTCCCCTCAAGAAGCCTTTCGCTAAGACAGTTCTTCTGGAATTGGCAAAGTGATATTTGGAAGCCCATAGAGGGCTATGGTGAAAAAGGAAATATCCTCAGATGAAATCTGGAAAGAAGCTTTCTGAGAAACCGCTTAGTGTTATGTTAATTCATCTCACAGCCTTACAACTGTATTTCGTGGATCTCTTTGCTAGCCTTATTTCTGTGGAATCTGAGAACAGATATTTCGGATCCCTTTGAAGACTATAGGGCCAAAGGAAATATCCTCCGATAACAAAGAGAAAGAAGCTCTCTGAGAAATTTCTTTGTGTTCTGTGAAATCATCTCACAGAGTTACAGCTTTCCCCTCAAGAAGCCTTTCGCTAAGACAGTTCTTCTGGAATTGGAAAAGTGATATTTGGAAGCTCATAGAGGGCTATGGTGAAAAAGGAATTATCCTCAGATGAAATCTGGAAAGAAGCTTTCTGAGAAACTGCTTAGTGTTCTGTTAATTCATCTCACAGAGTTACATCTGTATTTCGTGGATCTCTTTGCTAGCCTTATTTCTGTGGAATGTGAGAACAGATATTTCGGATCCATTTGAAGACTATAGGGCCAAAGGAAATATCCTCCGATAAAAAAGAGAAAGAAGCTTTCTGAGAAACTTCTTTGTGTTCTGTGAAATCATCTCACAGAGTTACAGCTTTCCCTTCAAGAAGCCTTTCGCTAAGACAGTTCTTGTGGAATTGGCAAAGTGATATTTGGAAGCCCATAGAGGGCTATGGTGAAAAAGGAAATATCCTCAGATGAAATCTGGAAAGAAGCTTTCTGAGAAACTGCTTAGTGTTCTGTTAATTCATCTCACAGAGTTACATCTGTATTTCGTGGGTCTCTTTGCTAGCCTTATTTCTGTGGAATCTGAGAACAGATGTTTCGGATCCCTTTGAAGTCTATAGGGCCAAAGGAAATATCCCTCGAAAACAAAGAGAAAGAAGCTTTCTGAGAAACTTCTTTGTGTTCTGTGAAATCATCTCACAGAGTTACAGCTTTCCCCTCAAGAAGCCTTTCGCTAAGACAGTTCTTGTGGAATTGGCAATGTGATATTTGGAAGCCCATAGAGAGCTATGGTGAAAAAGGAAATATCCTCAGATGAAATCTGGAAAGAAGCTTTCTGAGGAACCGCTTAGTGTTATGTTCATTCATCTCACAGAGTTACATCTGTATTTCGTGGATCTCTTTGCAAGCCTTATTTCTGTGGTATCTGAGAACAGATATTTTGGATCCCTTTGAAGACTATAGGGCCAAAGGAAATATCCTCCGATAAAAAAGAGAAAGAAGCTTTCTGAGAAACTTCTTTGTGTTCTGTGAAATCATCTCACAGAGTTACAGCTTTCCCCTCATGAAGCCTTTCGCTAAGAAAGTTCTTGTGGAATTGGAAAAGTGATATTTGGAAGCCCATAGAGGGCTATGGTGAAAAAGGAAATATCCTCAGATGAAATCTGGAAAGAAGCTTTCTGAGAAACTGCTTAGTGTTCTGTTATTTCATCTCACAGAGTTACATCTGTATTTCGTGGGTCTCTTTGCTAGCCTTATTTCTGTGGAATCTGAGAACAGATGTTTCGGATCCCTTTGAAGACTATAAGGCCAAAGGAAATATCCCTCGATAACAAAGAGAAAGAAGCTTTCTGAGAAACTTCTTTATGTTCTGTGAAATCATCTCACAGAGTTACAGCATTCCCCTCAAGATGCCTATCGCAAAGACAGTTCTTGTGGAATTGGCAAAGTGATATTTGGAAGCCCTTAGAGGTCTATGGTGAAAAAGGAAATATCCTCAGATGAAATCTGGAAAGAAGCTTTCTGAGAAACTGCTTAGTGTTCTGTTATTTCATCTCACAGAGTTTCATCTGTATTTCGTGGATCTCTTTTCTAGCCTTATTTCTGTGGAATCTGAGAACAGATATTTCGGATCCCTTTGAAGACTATAGGGCCAAAGGAAATATCCTCCGATACCAAAGAGAAAGAAGCTTTCTGAGAAACTTCTTTGTGTTCTGTGGAATCATCTCACAGAGTTACCGCTTTCCCCTCAAGAAGCCTTTCGCTAAGACAGTTCTTGTGGAATTGGCAAAGTGATATTTGGAAGCCCTTAGAGGGCTATGGTGAAAAAGGAAATATCCTCAGATGAAATCTGGAAAGAAGCTTTCTGAGAAACTGCTTAGTGTTCTGTTAATTCATCTCACAGAGTTACATCTGTATTTCATGGATCTCTTTGCTACTCTTATTTCTGTGGAATCAGAGAACAGATATTTCGGATCCCTTTGAAGACTATAGGGCCAAAGGAAATATCCTCCGATAACAAAGAGAAAGAAGCTTTCTGAGAAACTTCTTTGTGTTCTGTGAAATCATCTCACAGAGTTACAGCTTTCACCTCAAGAAGCCTTTCGCTAAGACAGTTCTTGTGGAATTGGCAAAGTGATATTTGGAAGCCCATAGAGGGCTATGGTGAAAAAGGAAATATCCTCAGATGAAATCTGGAAAGAAGCTTTCTGAGAAACCGCTTAGTGTTACGTTCATTCATCTCACAGCGTTACAACTGTATTTCGTGGATCTCTTTGCAAGCCTTATTTCTGTGGAATCTGAGAACAGATATTTTGGATCCCTTTGAAGACTATAGGGCCAAAGGAAATATCCTCCGATAAAAAAGAGAAAGAAGTTTTCTGAGAAATTTCTTTGTGTTCTGTGAAATCATTTCACAGAGTTACAGCTTTCCCCTCAAGAAGCCTTTCGCTAAGACCGTTCTTGTGTAATTGGCAAAGTGTTATTTGGAAGCCCATAGAGGGCTATGGTGAAAAAGGAAATATCCCCAGATGAAATCTGGAAAGAAGCTTTGTTAGAAACCGCTTAGTGTTCTGTTATTTCATCTCACAGAGTTACATCTGATTTTCGTGGATCTCTTTGCTAGCCTTATTTCTGTGGAATCTAAGAACAGATATTTCGGATCCCTTTGAAGACTATAGGGCCAAAGGAAATATCCTCCGATAACAAAGAGAAAGAAGCTTTCTGAGAAACTTCTTTGTGTTCTGTGAAATCATCTCACAGAGTTACAGCTTTCCCCTCAAGAAGCCTTTCGCTAAGACAGTTCTTGTGGAATTGGCAAAGTGATATTTGGAAGCCCATAGAGGGCTATGGTGAAAAAAGAAATATCCTCAGATGAAATCTGGAAAGAAGCTTTCTGAGAAACTGCTTAGTGTTCTGTAAATTCATCTCACAGAGTTACATCTGTATTTCGTGGGTCTCTTTGCTAGCCTTATTTCTGTGGAATCTGAGAACAGATGTTTCGGATCCCTTTGAAGTCTATAGGGCCAAAGGAAATATCCCTCGATAAAAAAGAGAAAGAAGCTTTCTGAGAAACTTCTTTGTGTTCTGTGAAATCATCTCACAGAGTTACAGCTTTCCCCTCAAGATGCCTTTCGCTAAGACAGTTCTTGTGGAATTGCAAAGTGATATTTGGAAGCCCATAGAGGGCTATGGTAAAAAAGGAAATATCCTCAGATGAAATCTGGAAAGAATGTTTCTGAGAAACTGCTTAGTGTTCTGTTAATTCATCTCACAGAGTTTCATCTGTATTTCTTGGATCTCTTTGCTAGCCTTATTTCTGTGGAATCTGAGAACAGATATTTCGGATCCCTTTGAAGACTATAGGGACAAAGGAAATATCCTCCGATACCAAAGAGAAAGAAGCTTTCTGAGAAACTTCTTTGTGTTCTGTGAAATCATCTCACAGAGTTACCGCTTTCCCCTCAAGAAGCCTTTCGCTAAGACAGTTCTTGTGGAATTGGCAAAGTGATATTTGGAAGCCCTTAGAGGGTTATGGTGAAAAAGGAAATATCCTCAGATGAAATCTGGAAAGAAGCTTTCTGAGAAACTGCTTAGTGTTCTGTTAATTCATCTCACAGAGTTACATCTTTATTTCATGGATTTCTTTGCTAGCCTTATTTCTGTGGAATCAGAGAACAGATATTTCGGATCCCTTTGAAGACTCTAGGGCCAAAGGAAATATCCTCCGATAACAAAGAGAAAGAAGCTTTCTGAGAAACTTCTTTGTGTTCTGTGAAATCATCTCACAGAGTTACAGCATTCCCCTCAAGAAGCCTTTCGCTAAGACAGTTCTTGTGGAAATGGCAAAGTGATATTTGGAAGCCCATAGAGGGCTATGGTGAAAAAGGAAATATCCTCAGATGAAATCTGGAAAGAAGCTTTCTGAGAAACTGCTTAGTGTTCTGTTAATTCATCTCACAGAGTTACATCTGTATTTCATGGATCTCTTTGCTACTCTTATTTCTGTGGAATCAGAGAACAGATATTTCGGATCCCTTTGAAGACTATAGGGCCAAAGGAAATATCCTCCGATAACAAAGAGAAAGAAGCTTTCTGAGAAACTTCTTTGTGTTCTGTGAAATCATCTCACAGAGTTACAGCTTTCACCTCAAGAAGCCTTTCGCTAAGACAGTTCTTGTGGAATTGGCAAAGTGATATTTGGAAGCCCATAGAGGGCTATGGTGAAAAAGGAAATATCCTCAGATGAAATCTGGAAAGAAGCTTTCTGAGAAACCGCTTAGTGTTACGTTCATTCATCTCACAGCGTTACAACTGTATTTCGTGGATCTCTTTGCAAGCCTTATTTCTGTGGAATCTGAGAACAGATATTTTGGATCCCTTTGAAGACTATAGGGCCAAAGGAAATATCCTCCGATAAAAAAGAGAAAGAAGTTTTCTGAGAAATTTCTTTGTGTTCTGTGAAATCATTTCACAGAGTTACAGCTTTCCCCTCAAGAAGCCTTTCGCTAAGACAGTTCTTGTGTAATTGGCAAAGTGTTATTTGGAAGCCCATAGAGGGCTATGGTGAAAAAGGAAATATCCCCAGATGAAATCTGGAAAGAAGCTTTGTTAGAAACCGCTTAGTGTTCTGTTATTTCATCTCACAGAGTTACATCTGTATTTCGTGGATCTCTTTGCTAGCTTTATTTCTGTGGAATCTAAGAACAGATATTTCGGATCCCTTTGAAGACTATAGGGCCAAAGGAAATATCCTCCGATAACAAAGAGAAAGAAGCTTTCTGAGAAACTTCTCTGTGTTCTGTGAAATCATCTCACAGAGTTACAGCTTTCCCCTCAAGAAGCCTTTCGCTAAGACAGTTCTTGTGGAATTGGCAAAGTGATATTTGGAAGCCCATAGAGGGCTATGGTGAAAAAAGAAATATCCTCAGATGAAATCTGGAAAGAAGCTTTCTGAGAAACTGCTTAGTGTTCTGTAAATTCATCTCACAGAGTTACATCTGTATTTCGTGGGTCTCTTTGCTAGCCTTATTTCTGTGGAATCTGAGAACAGATGTTTCGGATCCCTTTGAAGTCTATAGGGCCAAAGGAAATATCCCTCGATAAAAAAGAGAAAGAAGCTTTCTGAGAAACTTCTTTGTGTTCTGTGAAATCATCTCACAGAGTTACAGCTTTCCCCTCAAGATGCCTTTCGCTAAGACAGTTCTTGTGGAATTGCAAAGTGATATTTGGAAGCCCATAGAGGGCTATGTTAAAAAAGGAAATATCCTCAGATGAAATCTGGAAAGAATGTTTCTGAGAAACTGCTTTGTGTTCTGTTAATTCATCTCACAGAGTTTCATCTGTATTTCTTGGATCTCTTTGCTAGCCTTATTTCTGTGGAATCTGAGAACAGATATTTCGGATCCCTTTGAAGACTATAGGGCCAAAGGAAATATCCTCCGATACCAAAGAGAAAGAAGCTTTCTGAGAAACTTCTTTGTGTTCTGTGAAATCATCTCACAGAGTTACCGCTTTCCCCTCAAGAAGCCTTTCGCTAAGACAGTTCTTGTGGAATTGGCAAAGTGATATTTGGAAGCCCTTAGAGGGCTATGGTGAAAAAGGAAATATCCTCAGATGAAATCTGGAAAGAAGCTTTCTGAGAAACTGCTTAGTGTTCTGTTAATTCATCTCACAGAGTTACATCTGTATTTCGTGGATCTCTTTGCTAGCCTTATTTCTGTGGAATCTGAGAACAGATGTTTCGGATCCCTTTGAAGACTATAGGGCCAAAGGAAATATCCCTCGATAACAAAGAGAAAGAAGCTTTCTGAGAAACTTCTTTGTGTTCTGTGAAATCATCTCACAGAGTTACAGCTTTCCCCTCAAGATGCCTTTCGCTAAGACAGTTCTTGTGGAATTGGCAAAGTGATATTTGGAA
Source organism: Macaca nemestrina (assembly GCF_043159975.1). Taxonomy (NCBI): domain Eukaryota; kingdom Metazoa; phylum Chordata; class Mammalia; order Primates; family Cercopithecidae; genus Macaca; species Macaca nemestrina. The sequence goes on along the minus strand of NC_092127.1, from coordinate 106,985,485 downwards.
GCCCATAGAGGGCTATGGTGAAAAAGGAAATATCCTCAGATTACATCTGGAAAGAAGGTTTCTGAGAAACTGCTTAGTGTTCTGTTATTTCATCTCACAGAGTTACATCTGTATTTCGTGGATCTCTTTGCTAGACTTATTTCTGTGGAATCTGAGAACAGATATTCCGGATCCCTTTGAAGACTATAGGGCCAAAGGAAATATCCTCCGATACCAAAGAGAAAGAAGCTTTCTGAGAAACTTCTTTGTGTTCTGTGAAATCATCTCACAGAGTTACAGCTTTCCCCTCAAGAAGCCTTTCACTAAGACAGTTCTTGTGGAATTGGCAAAGTGATATTTGGAAGCCCTTAGAGGGCTATGGTGAAAAAGGAAATATCCTCAGATGAAATCCGGAAAGAAGCTTTCTGAGAAACTGTTTAGTGTTCTGTTAATTCATCTCACAGAGTTACATCTGTATTTCGTGGATCTGTTTGCTAGCCTTATTTTTCTGGTATCTGAGAACAGATATTTCGGATTCCTTTGAAGACTATAGGGCCAAAGGAAATATCCTCCGATAACAAAGAGAAAGAAGCTTTCTGAGAAACTTCTCTGTGTTCTGTGAAATCATCTCACAGAGTTACAGCTTTCACCTCAAGAAGCCTTTCGCTAAGACAGTTCTTGTGGAATTGGCAAAGTGATATTTGGAAGCCCATAGAGGGCTATGGTGAAAAAGGAAATATCCTCAGATGAAATCTGGAAAGAAGCTTTCTGAGAAACCGCTTAGTGCTATGTTCATTCATCTCACAGCGTTACAACTGTATTTCGTGGATCTCTTTGCAAGCCTTATTTCTGTGGAATCTGAGAACAGATGTTTCGGATCCCTTTGAAGACTATAGGGCCAAAGGAAATATCCTCTGATATCAAAGAGAAAGAAGCTTTCTGAGAAACTTCTTTGTGTTCTGTGAAATCATCTCACAGAGTTACCGCTTTCCCCTCAAGAAGCCTTTCGCTAAGACAGTTCTTGTGGAATTGGCAAAGTGATATTTGGAAGCCCATAGAGGGCTATGGTGAAAAAGGAAATATCCTCAGATGAAATCTGGAAAGAAGCTTTCTGAGAAACTGCTTAGTGTTCTGTAAATTCATCTCACAGAGTTACATCTGTATTTCGTGGGTCTCTTTGCTAGCCTTATTTCTGTGGAATCTGAGAACAGATGTTTCGGATCCCTTTGAAGACTATAGGGCCAAAGGAAATATCCCTCGATAACAAAGAGAAAGAAGCTTTCTGAGAAACTTCTTTGTGTTCTGTGAAATCATCTCACAGAGTTACAGCTTTCCCCTCAAGAAGCCTTTCGCTAAGACAGTTCTTGTGGAATTGGCAAAGTGATATTTGGAAGCCCATAGAGGGCTATGGTGAAAAAGGAAATATCCTCAGATGAAATCTGGAAAGAAGCTTTCTGAGAAACTGCTTAGTGTTCTGTTAATTCATCTCACAGAGTTACATCTGTATTTCCTGGATCTGTTTGCTAGCCTTATTTTTCTGGAATCTGAGAACAGATATTTCGGATCCCTTTGAGGACTATAGTGCCAAAGGAAATATCCTCCGATAACAAAGAGAAAGAAGCTTTCTGAGAAACTTCTTTGTGTTCTGTGAAATCATCTCACAGAGTTACAGCTTTCCCCTCAAGAAGCCTTTCGCTAAGACAGTTCTTGTGGAATTGGCAAAGTGATATTTGGAAGCCCATAGAGGGCTATGGTGAAAAAGGAAATATCCTCAGATGAAATCTGGAAAGAAGCTTTCTGAGAAACTGCTTAGTGTTCTTTAAATTCATCTCACAGAGTTACATCTGTATTTCGTGGATCTCTTTGCTAGCCTTATTTCTGTGGAATCTGAGAACAGATGTTTCGGATCCCTTTGAAGACTATAGGGCCAAAGGTAATATCCCTCGATAACAAAGAGAAAGAAGCTTTCTGAGAAACTTCTTTGTGTTCTGTGAAATCATCTCACAGAGTTACAGCTTTCCCCTCAAGAAGCCTTTCGCTAAGACAGTTCCTGTGGAATTGGCAATGTGATATTTGGAAGCCCATAGAGGGCTATGGTGAAAAAGGAAATATCCTCAGATGAAATCTGGAAAGAAGCTTTCTGAGAAACCGCTTAGTGTTATGTTCATTCATCTCACAGCGTTACAACTGTATTTCGTGGATCTCTTTGCAAGCCTTATTTCTGTGGTATCTGAGAACAGATATTTTGGATCCCTTTGAAGACTAAAGGGCCAAAGGAAATATCCTCCGATAAAAAAGAGAAAGAAGCTTTCTGAAAAAATTCTTTGTGTTTTGTGAAATCATCTCACAGAGTTACAGCTTTCCCCTCAGGAAGCCTTTCGCTAAGACAGTTCTTGTGGAATTGGCAAAGTGATATTTGGAAGCCCATAGAGGGCTATGGTGAAAAAGGAAATATCCTCAGATGAAATCTGGAAAGAAGCTTTCTGAGAAACTGCTTAGTGTTCTGTTATTTCATCTCACAGAGTTACATCTGTATTTCGTGGGTCTCTTTGCTAGCCTTATTTCTGTGGAATCTGAGAACAGATGTTTCGGATCCCTTTGAAGACTATAGGGCCAAAGGAAATATCCCTCGATAACAAAGAGAAAGAAGCTTTCTGAGAAACTTCTTTGTGTTCTGTGAAATCATCTCACAGAGTTACAGCTTTCCCCTCAAGAAGCCTTTCGCTAAGACAGTTCTTGTGGAATTGGCAAAGTGATATTTGGAAGCCCATAGAGGGCTATGGTGAAAAAGGAAATATCCTCAGATGAAATCTGGAAAGAAGCTTTCTGAGAAACCGCTTAGTGGTATGTTCATTCATCTCACAGCGTTACAACTGTATTTCGTGGATCTCTTTGCAAGCCTTATTTCTGTGGTATCTGAGAACAGATATTTTGGATCCCTTTGAAGACTATAGGGCCAAAGGAAATATCCTCCGATAAAAAAGAGAAAGAAGCTTTCTGAGAAACTTCTTTGTGTTCTGTGAAATCATCTCACAGAGTTACAGCTTTCCCCTCAAGAAGACTTTCGCTAAGACAGTTCTTGTGGAATTGGCAAAGTGATATTTGGAAGCCCATAGAGGGCTATGGTGAAAAAGGAAATATCCTCAGATGAAATCTGGAAAGAAGCTTTCTGAGAAACCGCTTAGTGCTATGTTCATTCATCTCACAGCGTTACAACTGTATTTCGTGGATCTCTTTGCAAGCCTTATTTCTGTGGAATCTGAGAACAGATGTTTCGGATCCCTTTGAAGACTATAGGGCCAAAGGAAATATCCTCTGATATCAAAGAGAAAGAAGCTTTCTGAGAAACTTCTTTGTGTTCTGTGAAATCATCTCACAGAGTTACCGCTTTCCCCTCAAGAAGCCTTTCGCTAAGACAGTTCTTGTGGAATTGGCAAAGTGATATTTGGAAGCCCATAGAGGGCTATGGTGAAAAAGGAAATATCCTCAGATGAAATCTGGAAAGAAGCTTTCTGAGAAACTGCTTAGTGTTCTGTAAATTCATCTCACAGAGTTACATCTGTATTTCGTGGGTCTCTTTGCTAGCCTTATTTCTGTGGAATCTGAGAACAGATGTTTCGGATCCCTTTGAAGACTTTAGGGCCAAAGGAAATATCCCTCGATAACAAAGAGAAAGAAGCTTTCTGAGAAACTTCTTTGTGTTCTGTGAAATCATCTCACAGAGTTACAGCTTTCCCCTCAAGAAGCCTTTCGCTAAGACAGTTCTTGTGGAATTGGCAAAGTGATATTTGGAAGCCCATAGAGGGCTATGGTGAAAAAGGAAATATCCTCAGATGAAATCTGGAAAGAAGCTTTCTGAGAAACTGCTTAGTGTTCTGTTAATTCATCTCACAGAGTTACATCTGTATTTCGTGGATCTCTTTGCTAGCCTTATTTTTCTGGAATCTGAGAACAGATATTTCGGATCCCTTTGAGGACTATAGTGCCAAAGGAAATATCCTCTGATAACAAAGAGAAAGAAGCTTTCTGAGAAACTTCTTTGTGTTCTGTGAAATCATCTCACAGAGTTACAGCTTTCCCCTCAAGAAGCCTTTCGCTAAGACAGTTCTTGTGGAATTGGCAAAGTGATATTTGGAAGCCCATAGAGGGCTATGGTGAAAAAGGAAATATCCTCAGATGAAATCTGGAAAGAAGCTTTCTGAGAAACTGCTTAGTGTTCTTTAAATTCATCTCACAGAGTTACATCTGTACTTCGTGGATCTCTTTGCTAGCCTTATTTCTGTGGAATCTGAGAACAGATGTTTCGGATCCCTTTGAAGACTATAGGGCCAAAGGTAATATCCCTCGATAACAAAGAGAAAGAAGCTTTCTGAGAAACTTCTTTGTGTTCTGTGAAATCATCTCACAGAGTTACAGCTTTCCCCTCAAGAAGCCTTTCGCTAAGACAGTTCCTGTGGAATTGGCAATGTGATATTTGGAAGCCCATAGAGGGCTATGGTGAAAAAGGAAATATCCTCAGATGAAATCTGGAAAGAAGCTTTCTGAGAAACCGCTTAGTGTTATGTTCATTCATCTCACAGCGTTACAACTGTATTTCGTGGATCTCTTTGCAAGCCTTATTTCTGTGGTATCTGAGAACAGATATTTTGGATCCCTTTGAAGACTAAAGGGCCAAAGGAAATATCCTCCGATAAAAAAGAGAAAGAAGCTTTCTGAAAAAATTCTTTGTGTTTTGTGAAATCATCTCACAGAGTTACAGCTTTCCCCTCAGGAAGCCTTTCGCTAAGACAGTTCTTGTGGAATTGGCAAAGTGATATTTGGAAGCCCATAGAGGGCTATGGTGAAAAAGGAAATATCCTCAGATGAAATCTGGAAAGAAGCTTTCTGAGAAACTACTTAGTGTTCTGTTATTTCATCTCACAGAGTTACATCTGTATTTCGTGGGTCTCTTTGCTAGCCTTATTTCTGTGGAATCTGAGAACAGATGTTTCGGATCCCTTTGAAGACTATAGGGCCAAAGGAAATATCCCTCGATAACAAAGAGAAAGAAGCTTTCTGAGAAACTTCTTTGTGTTCTGTGAAATCATCTCACAGAGTTACAGCTTTCCCCTCAAGAAGCCTTTCGCTAAGACAGTTCTTGTGGAATTGGCAAAGTGATATTTGGAAGCCCATAGAGGGCTATGGTGAAAAAGGAAATATCCTCAGATGAAATCTGGAAAGAAGCTTTCTGAGAAACCGCTTAGTGGTATGTTCATTCATCTCACAGCGTTACAACTGTATTTCGTGGATCTCTTTGCAAGCCTTATTTCTGTGGTATCTGAGAACAGATATTTTGGATCCCTTTGAAGACTATAGGGCCAAAGGAAATATCCTCCGATAAAAAAGAGAAAGAAGCTTTCTGAGAAACTTCTTTGTGTTCTGTGAAATCATCTCACAGAGTTACAGCTTTCCCCTCAAGAAGCCTTTCGCTAAGACAGTTCTTGTGGAATTGGCAAAGTGATATTTGGAAGCCCATAGAGGGCTATGGTGAAAAAGGAAATTTCCTCAGATGAAATCTGGAAAGAAGCTTTCTGAGAAACTGCTTAGTGTTCTGTAAATTCACCTCACAGAGTTACATCTGTATTTCGTGGGTCTCTTTGCTAGCCTTATTTCTGTGGAATCTGAGAACAGATGTTTCTGATCCCTTTGAATACTATAAGGCCAAAGGAAATATCCCTCGATAACAAAGAGAAAGAAGCTTTCTGAGAAACTTCTTTATGTTCTGTGAAATCATCTCACAGAGTTACAGCTTTCCCCTCAAGATGCCTTTCGCAAAGACAGTTCTTGTGGAATTGGCAAAGTGATATTTGGAAGCCCCTAGAGGTCTATGGTGAAAAAGGAAATATCCTCAGATGAAATCTGGAAAGAAGCTTTCTGAGAAACTGCTTAGTGTTCTGTTATTTCATCTCACAGAGTTTCATCTGTATTTCGTGGATCTCTTTTCTAGCCTTATTTCTGTGGAATCTGAGAACAGATATTTCGGATCCCTTTGAAGACTATAGGGCCAAAGGAAATATCCTCCGATACCAAAGAGAAAGAAGCTTTCTGAGAAACTTCTTTGTGTTCTGTGGAATCATCTCACAGAGTTACCGCTTTCCCCTCAAGAAGCCTTTCGCTAAGACAGTTCTTGTGGAATTGGCAAAGTGATATTTGGAAGCCCTTAGAGGGCTATGGTGAAAAAGGAAATATCCTCAGATGAAATCTGGAAAGAAGCTTTCTGAGAAACTGCTTAGTGTTCTGTTAATTCATCTCACAGGGTTACATCTGTATTTCATGGATCTCTTTGCTACTCTTATTTCTGTGGAATCAGAGAACAGATATTTCGGATCCCTTTGAAGACTATAGGGCCAAAGGAAATATCCTCCGATAACAAAGAGAAAGAAGCTTTCTGAGAAACTTCTTTGTGTTCTGTGAAATCATCTCACAGAGTTACAGCTTTCACCTCAAGAAGCCTTTCGCTAACACAGTTCTTGTGGAATTGGCAAAGTGATATTTGGAAGCCCATAGAGGGCTATGGTGAAAAAGGAAATATCCTCAGATGAAATCTGGAAAGAAGTTTCTGAGAAACCGCTTAGTGTTACGTTCATTCATCTCACAGCGTTACAACTGTATTTCGTGGATCTCTTTGCAAGCCTTATTTCTGTGGAATCTGAGAACAGATATTTTGGATCCCTTTGAAGACTATAGGGCCAAAGGAAATATCCTCTGATAAAAAAGAGAAAGAAGCTTTCTGAGAAACTTCTTTGTGTTCTGTGAAATCATCTCACAGAGTTACAGCTTTCACCTCAAGAAGCCTTTCGCTAAGACAGTTCTTGTGTAATTGGCAAAGTGTTATTTGGAAGCCCATAGAGGGCTATGGTGAAAAAGGAAATATCCCCAGATGAAATCTGGAAAGAAGCTTTGTTAGAAACTGCTTAGTGTTCTGTTATTTCATCTCACAGAGTTACATCTGTATTTCGTGGATCTCTTTGCTAGCCTTATTTCTGTGGAATCTAAGAACAGATATTTCGGATCCCTTTGAAGACTATAGGGTCAAAGGAAATATCCTCCGATAACAAAGAGAAAGAAGCTTTCTGAGAAACTTCTTTGTGTTCTGTGAAATCATCTCACAGAGTTACAGCTTTCCCCTCAAGAAGCCTTTCGCTAAGACAGTTCTTGTGGAATTGGCAAAGTGATATTTGGAAGCCCATAGAGGGCTATGGTGAAAAAGGAAATATCCTCAGATGAAATCTGGAAGGAAGCTTTCTGAGAAACTGCTTAGTGTTCTGTTAATTCATCTCACAGAGTTACAACTGTATTTCGTGGATCTCTTTGCTAGCCTTATTTCTGTGGAATCTGTGAACAGATATTTCGGATCCCTTTGAAGACTATAGGGCCAAAGGAAATATCCTCCGATAAAAAAGAGAAAGAAGCTTTCTGAGAAACTTCTTTGTGTTCTGTGAAATCATCTCACAGAGTTACAGCTTTCCCCTCAAGAAGCCTTTCGCTAAGACAGTTCTTCTGGTATTGGCAAAGTGATATTTGGAAGCCCATAGAGGGCTATGGTGAAAAAGGAAATATCCTCAGATGAAATCTGGAAAGAAGCTTTCTGAGAAACTGCTTAGTGTTCTGTAAATTCATCTCACAGAGTTACATCTGTATTTCGTGGATATCTTTGCTAGCCTTATTTCTGTGGAATCTGAGAACAGATGTTTCGGATCCCTTTGAAGACTATAGGGCCAAAGGAAATATCCCTCGATAACAAAGAGAAAGAAGCTTTCTGAGAAACTTCTTTGATTTCTGTGAAATCATCTCACTGAGTTACAGCTTTCCCCTCAAGAAGCCTTTCGCTAAGAAAGTTCTTGAGGAATTGGCAAAGTGATATTTGGAATCCCATAGAGGTCTATGGTGAAAAAGGAAATATCCCCAGATGAAATCTGGAAAGAAGCTTTCTGAGAAACTGCTTAGTGTTCTCTTATTTCATCTCACAGAGTTACATCTGTATTTCGTGGATCTCTTTGCTAGCCTTATTTCTGTGGAATCTGAGAACAGATATTTCGGATCCCTTTGAAGACTATAGGGCCACAGGAAATATCCTCCGATAACAAAGAGAAAGAAGCTTTCTGAGAAACTTCTTTGTGTTCTGTGAAATCATCTCACAGAGTTACAGCTTTCCCCTCAAGAAGCCTTTCGCTAAGACAGTTCTTTTGGAATTGGCAAAGTGATATTTGGAAGCCCATAGAGGGCTATGGTGAAAAAGGAAATATCCTCAAATGAAATCTGGAAAGAAGATTTCTGAGAAACTGCTTAGTGTTCTGTAAATTCATCTCACAGAGTTACATCTGTATTTCGTGGGTCTCTTTGCTAGCCTTATTTCTGTGGAATCTGAGAACAGATGTTTCGGATCCCTTTGAAGACTATAGGGCAAAAGGAAATATCCCTCGATAACAAAGAGAAAGAAGCTTTCTGAGAAACTTCTTTGTGTTCTGTGAAATCATCTCACAGAGTTACAGCTTTCCCCTCAAGAAGCCTTTCGCTAAGACAGTTCTTTTAGAGTTGGCAAAGTGATATTTGGAAGCCCATAGATGGCTATGGTGAAAAAGGAAATATCCTCAGATGAAATCTGGAAAGAAGCTTTCTGAGAAACTGCTTAGTGTTCTGTTAATTCATCTCACAGAGTTACATCTGTATTTCGTGGATCTGTTTGCTAGCCTTATTTTTCTGGAATCTGAGAACAGATATTTCGGATCACTTTGAAGACTATAGGGCCAAAGGAAATATCCTCCGATAACAAAGAGAAAGAAGCTTTCTGAGAAACTTCTTTGTGTTCTGTGAAATCATCTCACAGAGTTACAGCTTTCCCCTCAAGAAGCATTTCGCTAAGACAGTTCTTGTGGAATTGGCAAAGTGATATTTGGAAGCCCATAGAGGGCTATGTTGAAAAAGGAAATATCCTCAGATGAAATCTGGAAAGAAGCTTTCTGAGAAACTGCTTAGTGTTCTGTAAATTCATCTCACAGAGTTACATCTGTATTTCTTGGATCTCTTTGCTAGCCTTATTTCTGTGGAATTTGAGAACAGATGTTTCGGATCCCTTTGAAGACTATAGGGCCAAAGGAAATATCCCTCGATAACAAAGAGAAAGAAGCTTTCTGAGAAACTTCTTTGTGTTCTGTGAAATCATCTCACAGAGTTACAGCTTTCCCCTCAAGAAGCCTTTCGCTAAGACCTTTCTTGTGGAATTGGCAAAGTGATATTTGGAAGCCCATAGAGGGCTATGGTGAAAAAGGAAATATCCACAGATGAAATCTGGATAGAAGCTTTCTGAGAAACTGATTAGTGTTCTGTTAATTCATCTCACAGGATTACATATGTATTTCGTGAATCTCTTTGCTAGCTTTATTTCTATGGAATCTGAGAACAGATATATCGGATCCCTTTGAAGACTATAGGTCCAAAGGAAATATCCTCCGATTACAAAGAGAAAGAAGCTTTCTGAGAAACTTCTTTGTGTTCTGTGAAATCATCTCACAGAGTTACAGCTTTCCCCTCAGGAAGCCTTTCGCTAAGACAGTTCTTGTGGAATTGGCAAAGTGATATTTGGAAGCCCATAGAGGGCTATGGTGAAAAAGGAAATATCCTCAGATGAAATCTGGAAAGAAGCTTTCTGAGAAACCGCTTAGTGTTCTGTGACTTTCACTCACAAAGTTACATCCGTATTTCGTGGATCTCTTTGCTAGCCTTATTTCTGTGGTATCTGAGAACAGATATTTTGGATCCCTTTGAAGACTACAGGGCCAAAGGAAATATCCTCCGATAAAAAAGAGAAAGAAGCTTTCTGAGAAACTTCTTTGTGTTCTGTGAAATCATCTCACAGAGTTACAGCTTTCCCCTCAAGAAGCCTTTCGCTAAGACAGTTCTTGTGGAATTGGCAAAGTGATATTTGGAAGCCCATAGAGGGCTATGGTGAAAAAAGAAATATCCTCAGATGAAATCTGGAAAGAAGCTTTCTGAGAAACTGCTTAGTGTTCTGTAAATTCATCTCACAGAGTTACATCTGTATTTCGTGGGTCTCTTTGCTAGCCTTATTTCTCTGGAATCTGAGAACAGATGTTTCGGATCCCTTTGAAGACTATAGGGCCAAAGGAAATATCCCTCGATAAAAAAGAGAAAGAAGCTTTCTGAGAAACTTCTTTGTGTTGTGTGAAATCATCTCACAGAGTTACAGCTTTCCCCTCAAGATGCCTTTCGCTAAGACAGTTCTTGTGGAATTGACAAAGTGATATTTGGAAGCCCATAGAGGGCTATGGTGAAAAAGGAAATATCCTCAGATGAAATCTGGAAAGAATGTTTCTGAGAAACTGCTTAGTGTTCTGTTAATTCATCTCACAGAGTTTCATCTCTATTTCTTGGATCTCTTTGCTAGCCTTATTTCTGTGGAATCTGAGAACAGATATTTCGGATCCCTTTGAAGACTATAGGGCCAAAGGAAATATCCTCCGATACCAAAGAGAAAGAAGCTTTCTGAGAAACTTCTTTGTGTTCTGTGAAATCATCTCACAGAGTTACCGCTTTCCCCTCAAGAAGCCTTTCGCTAAGACAGTTCTTGTGGAATTGGCAAAGTGATATTTGGAAGCCCTTAGAGGGCTATGGTGAAAAAGGAAATATCCTCAGATGAAATCTGGAAAGAAGCTTTCTGAGAAACTGCTTAGTGTTCTGTTAATTCATCTCACAGAGTTACATCTTTATTTCATGGATTTCTTTGCTAGCCTTATTTCTGTGGAATCAGAGAACAGATATTTCGGATCCCTTTGAAGACTATAGGGCCAAAGGAAATATCCTCCGATAACAAAGAGAAAGAAGCTTTCTGAGAAACTTCTTTGTGTTCTGTGAAATCATCTCACAGAGTTACAGCATTCCCCTCAAGAAGCCTTTCGCTAAGACAGTTCTTGTGGAAATGGCAAAGTGATATTTGGAAGCCCATAGAGGGCTATGGTGAAAAGGGAAATATCCTCAGATGAAATCTGGAAAGAAGCTTTCTGAGAAACTGCTTAGTGTTCTGTTAATTCATCTCACAGAGTTACATCTGTATTTCGTGGATATCTTTGCTAGCCTTATTTCTGTGGAATCTGAGAACAGATGTTTCGGATCCCTTTGAAGACTATAGGGCCAAAGGAAATATCCCTCGATAACAAAGAGAAAGAAGCTTTCTGAGAAACTTCTTTGTGTTCTGTGAAATCATCTCACAGAGTTACAGCTTTCCCCTCAAGATGCCTTTCGCTAAGACAGTTCTTGTGGAATTGGCAAAGTGATATTTGGAAGCCCATAGAGGGCTATGGTGAAAAAGGAAATATCCTCAGATTACATCTGGAAAGAAGGTTTCTGAGAAACTGCTTAGTGTTCTGTTATTTCATCTCACAGAGTTCATCTGTATTTCGTGGATCTCTTTGCTAGACTTATTTCTGTGGAATCTGAGAACAGATATTTCGGATCCCTTTGAAGGCTATAGGGCCAAAGGAAATATCCTCCGATACCAAAGAGAAAGAAGCTTTCTGAGAAACTTCTTTGTGTTCTGTGAAATCATCTCACAGAGTTACAGCTTTCCCCTCAAGAAGCCTTTCACTAAGACAGTTCTTGTGGAATTGGCAAAGTGATATTTGGAAGCCCTTAGAGGGCTATGGTGAAAAAGGAAATATCCTCAGATGAAATCCGGAAAGAAGCTTTCTGAGAAACTGTTTAGTGTTCTGTTAATTCATCTCACAGTGTTACATCTGTATTTCGTGGATATGTTTGCTAGCCTTATTTTTCTGGTATCTGAGAACAGATATTTCGGATTCCTTTGAAGACTATAGGGCCAAAGGAAATATACTCCGATAACAAAGAGAAAGAAGCTTTCTGAGAAACTTCTCTGTGTTCTGTGAAATCATCTCACAGAGTTACAGCTTTCACCTCAAGAAGCCTTTCGCTAAGACAGTTCTTGTGGAATTGGCAAAGTGATATTTGGAAGCCCATAGAGGGCTATGGTGAAAAAGGAAATATCCTCAGATGAAATCTGGAAAGAAGCTTTCTGAGAAATCGCTTAGTGCTATGTTCATTCATCTCACAGCGTTACAACTGTATTTCGTGGATCTCTTTGCAAGCCTTATTTCTGTGGAATCTGAGAACAGATGTTTCGGATCCCTTTGAAGACTATAGGGCCAAAGGAAATATCCCTCGATAACAAAGAGAAAGAAGCTTTCTGAGAAACTTCTTTGTGTTCTGTGAAATCATCTCACAGAGTTACAGCTTTCCCCTCAAGATGCCTTTCGCTAAGACAATTCTTGTGGAATTGGCAAAGTGATATTTGGAAGCCCATAGAGGGCTATGGTGAAAAAGGAAATATCCTCAGATGAAATCTGGAAATAATGTTTCTGAGAAACTGCTTAGTGTTCTGTTATTTCATCTCACAGAGTTTCATCTGTATTTCGTGGATCTCTTTGCTAGACTTATTTCTGTGGAATCTGAGAACAGATATTTCGGATCCCTTTGAAGACTATAGGGCCAAAGGAAATATCCTCCGATACCAAAGAGAAAGAAGCTGTCTGAGAAACTTCTTTGTGTTCTGTGAAATCATCTCACAGAGTTACCGCTTTCCCCTCAAGAAGCCTTTCGCTAAGACAGTTCTTGTGGAATTGGTAAAGTGATATTTGGAAGCCCTTACAGGGCTATGGTGAAAAAGGAAATATCCTCAGATGAAATCTGGAAAGAAGCTTTCTGAGAAACTGCTTAGTGTTCTGTTAATTCATCTCACAGAGTTACATCTGTATTTCATGTATTTCTTTGCTAGCCTTATTTCTGTGGAATCAGAGAACAGATATTTCGGATCCATTTGAAGACTATAGGGCCAAAGGAAATATCCTCCGATAACAAAGAGAAAGAAGCTTTCTGAGAAACTTCTTTGTGTTCTGTGAAATCATCTCACAGAGTTACAGCATTCCCCTCAAGAAGCCTTTCGCTAAGACAGTTCTTGTGGAAATGGCAAAGTGATATTTGGAAGCCCATAGAGGGCTATGGTGAAAAAGGAAATATCCTCAGATGAAATCTGGAAAGAAGCTTTCTTAGAAAACGCTTAGTGTTCTGTGACTTCCACTCACAGAGTTACATCTGTATTTCGTGGATCTCTTTGCTAGCCTTATTTCTGTGGAATCTGAGAACAGATATTTCGGATCCCTTTGAAGACTATAGGGCCAAAGGAAATATCCTCCGATAACAAAGAGAAAGAAGCTTTCTGAGATACTTCTTTGTGTTCTGTGAAATCATCTCACAGAGTTACAGCTTTCCCCTCAAGAAGCCTTTCGCTAAGACAGTTCTTGTGGAATTGGCAAAGTGATATTTGGAAGCCCATAGAGGGCTATGGTGAAAAAGGAAATATCCTCAGATGAAATCAGGAAAGAAACTTTCCGAGAAAGTGCCTATTGTTCTGTTAATTCATTTCACAGAGTTACATCTGTATTTCGTGGACCTCTTTGCTAGCCTTATTTCTGTGGAATCTGAGAACAGATATTTCGGATCCCTTTAAGAATATAGGGCCAAAGGAAATATCCTCCGATAACAAAGAGAAAGAAGCTTTCTGAGAAACTTCTTTGTGTTCTGCGAAATATTCTCTCAGAGTTACAGGTTTCCCCTCAAGAAGCCTTTCGCTAAGACAGTTCTTGTGGAATTGGCAAAGTGATATTTGGAAGCCCATAGAGGGCTATGGTGAAAAAGGAAATATCCTCAGATGAAATCTGGAAAGAAGCTTTCTGAGAAACTGCTTAGTATTCTGTTAATTAATCTCACAGAGTTACATCTGTATTTCGTCAATTTCTTTGCTACCCTTATTTCTGTGGAATGTGAAAACAGATATTTCGGATCCCTTTGAAGACTATAGAGCCAAAGGAAATATCCTCCGATAACAGAGAGAAAGAAGCTTTCTGAGAAACTTCTTTGTGTTCTGTGAAATCATCTCACAGAGTTACAGCTTTCCCCTCAGGAAGCCGTTCGCTAAGACAGTTCTTGTGGAATTGGCAAAGTGATATTTGGAAGCCCATAGAGGGCTTTGGTGAAAAAGGAAATATCCTCAGATGAAATCTGGAAAGAAGCTTTCTGAGAAACTGCTTAGTGTTCTGTTATTTCATCTCACAGAGTTACATCTGTAATTCGTGGATCTCTTTGCTAGCCTTATTTCTGTGGAATCTGAGAACAGATATTTCGGATCCCTTTGAAGACTATAGGGCCAAAGGAAATATCCTCCAATAACAAAGAGAAAGAAGCTTTCTGAGAAACTTCTTTGTGTTCTGTGAAATCATCTCCCAGCGTTACAGCTTGCCCCTCAAGAAGCCTTTCGCTAAGACAGTTCTGTTGGAATTGGCAAAGTGATATTTGGCAGCCCATAGAGGGCTATGGTGAAAAAGGAAATATCCTCAGATGAAATCTGGAAAGACGCTTTCTGAGAAACCGCTTAGTGTTCTCTGACTTCCACTCACAGAGTTACATCTCTATTTCGTGGATCTCTTTGCTAGCCTTATTTCTGTGGATTCTGAGAACAGATATTTCAGATCCCTTTGAAGACTATAGGGCCAAAGGAAATATACTCCGATAACAAAGAGAAAGAAACTTTCTGAGAAACTTCTTTGTGTTCTGTGAAATCATCTCACAGAGTTACAGCTTTCCCCTTAAGAAGCCTTTCGCTAAGACAGTTCTTGTGGAATTGGCAAAATGATATTTGGAAGCCCACAGAGGGCAACAGTGAAAAAGGAAATATCCTCAGATGAAAACAGGAAAGAAGCTTTCTGAGAAACTGCTTAGTGTTCTGTTCATTCATCTCACAGAGTTACATCTGTATTTCGTGGATCTCTTTGCTAGCCTTATTTCCGTGGAATCTGAGAACAGATATTTCGGATCCCTTTAAAACTATAGGGCCAAAGGAAATATCCTCCGATAACAAAGAGAAAGAAGCTTTCTGAGAAACCTCTTTGTGTTCTGTGAAATCATCTCACAGAGTTACAGCTTTCCCCTCAAGAAGCCTTTCGCTAAGACCTTTCTTGTGGAATTGGCAAAGTGATATTTGGAAGCACATAGAGTGCTATGGTGAAAAAGGAAATATCCACAGATGAAATCTGGATAGAAGCTTTCTGAGAAACTGATTAGTGTTCTGTTAATTTATCTCACAGGATTACATATGTATTTCGTGAATCTCTTTGCTAGCTTTATTTCTGTGGAATCTGAGAACAGATATATCGGATCCCTTTGAAGACTATAGGTCCAAAGGAAATATCCTCCGATTACAAAGAGAAAGAAGCTTTCTGAGAAACTTCTTTGTGTTCTGTGAAATCATCTCACAGAGTTACAGCTTTCCCCTCAGGAAGCCTTTCGCTAGGACAGTTCTTGTGGAATTGGCAAAGTGATATTTGGAAGCCCATAGAGGGCTATGGTGAAAAAGGAAATATCCTCAGATGAAATCTGGAAAGAAGCTTTCTGAGAAACAGCTTAGTGTTCTGTGACTTTCACTCACAAAGTTACATCCGTATTTCGTGGATCTCTTTGCTAGCCTTATTTCTGTGGAATCTGAGAACAGATATTACGGAT
Organism: Macaca nemestrina; assembly: GCF_043159975.1. Classification (NCBI taxonomy): domain Eukaryota; kingdom Metazoa; phylum Chordata; class Mammalia; order Primates; family Cercopithecidae; genus Macaca; species Macaca nemestrina. The sequence goes on along the minus strand of NC_092127.1, from coordinate 106,969,882 downwards.
CCCTTTAAAACTATAGGGCCAAAGGAAATATCCTCCGATAACAAAGAGAAAGAAACTTTCTGAGAAACTTCTTTGTTTTCTGTGAAATCAACTCACAGAGTTACAGCTTTCCCCTCAAGAAGCGTTTCGCTAAGACAGTTCTGTTGGAATTAGCAAAGTGATATTTGAAAGCCCATAGAGGGCTATGGTGAAAAAGGAAATATCCTCAGATGAAATCAGGAAAGAAGCTTTCTGAGAAACCGCTTAGTGTTCTGTTAATTCATCTCAGAGTGTTACATCTGCATTTCGTGGATCTCTTTGCTAGCCTTATTTCTGTGGAATTTGAGAACAGATATTTCGGATCCCTTTGAAGACTATAGGGCCAAAGGAAATATCCTCCAATAACAAAGAGAAAGAAGTTTTCTGAGAAACTTCGTTGTGTTCTGTGAAATCATCTCACAAGGTTACAGCTTTCCGTTCAAGTAGCCTTTCGCTAAGACAGTTCTTGTGGAATTGGCAAAGTGATATTTGGAAGCCCATAGAGGGCTATGTTGAAAAAGGAAATATCCTCAGATGAAATCTGGAAAGAAGCTTTCTGAGAAACTGCTTAGTGTTCTGTTCATTCATCTCACAGAGTTACATCTGTATTTCATGAATCTCTTTGCTAGCTTTATTTCTGTGGAATCTGAGAACAGATATATCGGATCCCTTTGAAGACTATAGGGCCAAAGGAAATATCGTCCGATAACAAAGAGAAAGAAGCTTTGTGAGAAACTTCTTTGTTTTCTGTGAAATCATCGCACAGAGTTACAGCTTTCCCTTCAAGAAGCCTTTCGCTAAGACAGTTCAGTTGGAATTGGCAAAGTGATATTTGGAAGCCCATAGAGGGATAGGGTGAAAAAGGAAATATCCTCAGATGAAATCTGGAGAGAAGCTTTCTGAGAAACCGCTTAGGATTCTGTGACTTCCACTCACAGAGCTACATCTATATTTCGTGGATCTCTTTGCTAGCCTTATTTCTGTGGAATCTGAGAACCGATATTTCCGATCCCTTGAAGACTATAGGGCTAAAGGAAATATCCTCAGACAACCAAGAGAAAGAAGCTTTCTGAGAAACTTCTTTGTGTTCTGTGAAATCATCTCACAGAGTTACAGCTTTCCCCTTAAGAAGTCTTTCGCTAAGACAGTTCTTGTGGAATTGGCAAAGTGATATTTGGAAGCCCATAGAGGGCTATGGTGAAAAAGGAAATATCCTCAGATGAAATCTGGAAAGAAGCTTTCTGAGAAACCGCTTAGTGTTCTGTTCATTCATCTCACAGAGTTACATCTGTATTTCGTGGATATCTTTGCTAGCCTTATTTCTGTGGAATCTGAGAACAGATATTTCGGATCCGTTTGAAGAATATAGGGCCAAAGGAAATATCCTCCTATAACAAAGAGAAAGAAGCTTTATGAGAAACTTCTTTGTGTTCTGTGAAATCATCTCACAGAGTTACACCTTTCCCCTGAAGAAGCCTTTCGCTAATACAGTTCTTGTCGAATAGGCAAAGTGATATTTGGAAGCCCATAGAGGGCTATGGTGAAAAAGGAAATATCCTCCAATGAAATCTGGAAAGAAGCTTTCTGAGAAACTGCTTAGTATTCTGTTAATTAATCTCACAGAGTTACATCTGTATTTCGTGAATCTCTTTGCTAGCCTTATTTCTGTGGAATCTGCGAACAGATATTTCGCATCCCTTTGAAGACTATAGGGCCAAAGGAAATATCCTCCGATAACAAAGAGAAAGAAGCTTTCTGAGAAACTAATTTGTGTTCTGTGAAATCATCTCACAGAGTTACAGCTTTCCCCTCAAGAAGCCTTTCGCTAAGACAGTTCTTGTGGAATTGGCAAAGTGATATTTGGAAGCCCATAGAGGGCTATGGTGAAAAAGGAAATATCCTCAGATGAAATCTGGAAAGAAGCTTTCTGAGAAATCGCTTAGTGTTCTGTTAATTCATCTCACAAAGTTACATCTGTATTTCGTGGATCTCTTTGCTAACCTTATTTCTGTGGAATCTGAGAACAGATATTTCGGATCCCTTTGAAGACTATAGGGCCAAAGGAAATATCCTACAATAACAAAGAGAAAGAAGTTTTCTGAGAAACCTCTTTGTGTTCTGTGAAATCATCTCACTGGGTTACAGCTTTCCCCTCAAGAAGCCTTTCGCTAAGAGAGTTCTTGTGGAATTGGCAAAGTGATATTTGGAAGCCCATAGAGGGCTATGGTAAAAAAGGAAATATCCACAGATGAAATCTGGATAGAAGCTTTCTGAGAATCTGATTAGTGTTCTGTTAATTCATCTCACAGGATTTCGTATGTATTTCGTGAATCTCTTTGCTAGCTTTATTTCTCTGGAATCTGAGAACAGATATTTCGGATCCCTTTGAAGACTATAGGGCCAAAGGAAATATCCTCCGATAACAAAGAGAAAGAAGCTTTCTGAGAAACTTCTTTGTGTTCTGTGAAATCATCTCACAGAGTTACAGCTTTCACCTCAAGAAGCCTTTCGCTAACACAGTTCTTGTGGAATTGGCAAAGTGATATTTGGAAGCCCATAGAGGGCTATGGTGAAAAAGGAAATATCCTCAGATGAAATCTGGAAAGAAGCTTTCTGAGAAACCGCTTAGTGTTACGTTCATTCATCTCACAGCGTTACAACTGTATTTCGTGGATCTCTTTGCAAGCCTTATTTCTGTGGAATCTGAGAACAGATATTTTGGATCCCTTTGAAGACTATAGGGCCAAAGGAAATATCCTCCGATAAAAAAGTGAAAGAAGTTTTCTGAGAAATTTCTTTGTGTTCTGTGAAATCATCTCACAGAGTTACAGCTTTCCCCTCAAGAAGCCTTTCGCTAAGACAGTTCTTGTGTAATTGGCAAAGTGTTATTTGGAAGCCCATAGAGGGCTATGGTGAAAAAGGAAATATCCCCAGATGAAATCTGGAAAGAAGCTTTGTTAGAAACCGCTTAGTGTTCTGTTATTTCATCTCACAGAGTTACATCTGTATTTCGTGGATCTCTTTGCTAGCCTTATTTCTGTGGAATCTAAGAACAGATATTTCGGATCCCTTTGAAGACTATAGGGCCAAAGGAAATATCCTCTGTTAACAAAGAGAAAGAAGCTTTCTGAGAAACTTCTTTGTGTTCTGTGAAATCATCTCACAGAGTTACAGCTTTCCCCTCAAGAAGCCTTTCGCTAAGACAGTTCTTGTGGAATTGGCAAAGTGATATTTGGAAGCCCATAGAGGGCTATGGTGAAAAAAGAAATATCCTCAGATGAAATCTGGAAAGAAGCTTTCTGAGAAACTGCTTAGTGTTCTGTAAATTCATCTCACAGAGTTACATCTGTATTTCGTGGATCTCTTTGCTAGCCTTATTTCTGTGGAATCTGAGAACAGATGTTTCGGATCCCTTTGAAGTCTATAGGGCCAAAGGAAATATCCCTCGATAAAAAAGAGAAAGAAGCTTTCTGAGAAACTTCTTTGTGTTCTGTGAAATCATCTCACAGAGTTACAGCTTTCCCCTCAAGATGCCTTTCGCTAAGACAGTTCTTGTGGAATTGCAAAGTGATATTTGGAAGCCCATAGAGGGCTATGGTGAAAAAGGAAATATCCTCAGATGAAATCTGGAAAGAATGTTTCTGAGAAACTGCTTAGTGTTCTGTTAATTCATCTCACAGAGTTTCATCTGTATTTCTTGGATCTCTTTGCTAGCCTTATTTCTGTGGAATCTGAGAACAGATATTTCGGATCCCTTTGAAGACTATAGGGCCAAAGGAAATATCCTCCGATACCAAAGAGAAAGAAGCTTTCTGAGAAACTTCTTTGTGTTCTGTGAAATCATCTCACAGAGTTACCGCTTTCCCCTCAAGAAGCCTTTCGCTAAGACAGTTCTTGTGGAATTGGCAAAGTGATATTTGGAAGCCCTTAGAGGGCTATGGTGAAAAAGGAAATATCCTCAGATGAAATCTGGAAAGAAGCTTTCTGAGAAACTGCTTAGTGTTCTGTTAATTCATCTCACAGAGTTACATCTTTATTTCATGGATTTCTTTGCTAGCCTTATTTCTGTGGAATCAGAGAACAGATATTTCGGATCCCTTTGAAGACTATAGGGCCAAAGGAAATATCCTCCGATAACAAAGAGAAAGAAGCTTTCTGAGAAACTTCTTTGTGTTCTGTGAAATCATCTCACAGAGTTACAGCATTCCCCTCAAGAAGCCTTTCGCTAAGACAGTTCTTGTGGAAATGGCAAAGTGATATTTGGAAGCCCATAGAGGGCTATGGTGAAAAAGGAAATATCCTCAGATGAAATCTGGAAAGAAGCTTTCTGAGAAACTGCTTAGTGTTCTGTTAATTCATCTCACAAAGTTACATCTGTATTTCGTGGATCTCTTTGCTAGCCTTATTTCTGTGGAATCTGAGAACAGATGTTTCGGATCCCTTTGAAGACTATAGGGCCAAAGGAAATATCCCTCGATAACAAAGAGAAAGAAGCTTTCTGAGAAACTTCTTTGTGTTCTGTGAAATCATCTCACAGAGTTACAGCTTTCCCCTCAAGATGCCTTTCGCTAAGACAGTTCTTGTGGAATTGGCAAAGTGATATTTGGAAGCCCTTAGAGGGCTATGGTGAAAAAGGAAATATCCTCAGATGAAATCCGGAAAGAAGCTTTCTGAGAAACTGTTTAGTGTTCTGTTAATTCATCTCACAGAGTTACATCTGTATTTCGTGGATCTGTTTGCTAGCCTTATTTTTCTGGTATCTGAGAACAGATATTTCGGATTCCTTTGAAGACTATAGGGCCAAAGGAAATATCCTCCGATAACAAAGAGAAAGAAGCTTTCTGAGAAACTTCTCTGTGTTCTGTGAAATCATCTCACAGAGATACAGCTTTCACCTCAAGAAGCCTTTCGCTAAGACAGTTCTTGTGGAATTGGCAAAGTGATATTTGGAAGCCCATAGAGGGCTATGGTGAAAAAGGAAATATCCTCAGATGAAATCTGGAAAGAAGCTTTCTGAGAAACCGCTTAGTGCTATGTTCATTCATCTCACAGCGTTACAACTGTATTTCGTGGATCTCTTTGCAAGCCTTATTTCTGTGGAATCTGAGAACAGATGTTTCGGATCCCTTTGAAGACTATAGGGCCAAAGGAAATATCCTCTGATATAAAAGAGAAAGAAGCTTTCTGAGAAACTTCTTTGTGTTCTGTGAAATCATCTCACAGAGTTACCGCTTTCCCCTCAAGAAGCCTTTCGCTAAGACAGTTCTTGTGGAATTGGCAAAGTGATATTTGGAAGCCCATAGAGGGCTATGGTGAAAAAGGAAATATCCTCAGATGAAATCTGGAAAGAAGCTTTCTGAGAAACTGCTTAGTGTTCTGTAAATTCATCTCACAGAGTTACATCTGTATTTCGTGGGTCTCTTTGCTAGCCTTATTTCTGTGGAATCTGAGAACAGATGTTTCGGATCCCTTTGAAGACTATAGGGCCAAAGGAAATATCCCTCGATAACAAAGAGAAAGAAGCTTTCTGAGAAACTTCTTTGTGTTCTGTAAAATCATCTCACAGAGTTACAGCTTTCCCCTCAAGAAGCCTTTCGCTAAGACAGTTCTTGTGGAATTGGCAAAGTGATATTTGGAAGCCCATAGAGGGCTATGGTGAAAAAGGAAATATCCTCAGATGAAATCTGGAAAGAAGCTTTCTGAGAAACTGCTTAGTGTTCTGTTAATTCATCTCACAGAGTTACATCTGTATTTCGTGGATCTGTTTGCTAGCCTTATTTTTCTGGAATCTGAGAACAGATATTTCGGATCCCTTTGAGGACTATAGTGCCAAAGGAAATATCCTCCGATAACAAAGAGAAAGAAGCTTTCTGAGAAACTTCTTTGTGTTCTGTGAAATCATCTCACAGAGTTACAGCTTTCCCCTCAAGAAGCCTTTCGCTAAGACAGTTCTTGTGGAATTGGCAAAGTGATATTTGGAAGCCCATAGAGGGCTATGGTGAAAAAGGAAATATCCTCAGATGAAATCTGGAAAGAAGCTTTCTGAGAAACTGCTTAGTGTTCTTTAAATTCTTCTCACAGAGTTACATCTGTATTTCGTGGATCTCTTTGCTAGCCTTATTTCTGTGGAATCTGAGAACAGATGTTTCGGATCCCTTTGAAGACTATAGGGCCAAAGGAAATATCCCTCGATAACAAAGAGAAAGAAGCTTTCTGAGAAACTTCTTTGTGTTCTGTGAAATCATCTCACAGAGTTACAGCTTTCCCCTCAAGAAGCCTTTCGCTAAGACAGTTCCTGTGGAATTGGCAATGTGATATTTGGAAGCCCATAGAGGGCTATGGTGAAAAAGGAAATATCCTCAGATGAAATCTGGAAAGAAGCTTTCTGAGAAACCGCTTAGTGTTATGTTCATTCATCTCACAGCGTTACAACTGTATTTCGTGGATCTCTTTGCAAGCCTTATTTCTGTGGTATCTGAGAACAGATATTTTGGATCCCTTTGAAGACTAAAGGGCCAAAGGAAATATTCTCCGATAAAAAAGAGAAAGAAGCTTTCTGAAAAAATTCTTTGTGTTTTGTGAAATCATCTCACAGAGTTACAGCTTTCCCCTCAGGAAGCCTGTCGCTAAGACAGTTCTTGTGGAATTGGCAAAGTGATATTTGGAAGCCCATAGAGGGCTATGGTGAAAAAGGAAATATCCTCAGATGAAATCTGGAAAGAAGCTTTCTGAGAAACTGCTTAGTGTTCTGTTATTTCATCTCACAGAGTTACATCTGTATTTCGTGGGTCTCTTTGCTAGCCTTATTTCTGTGGAATCTGAGAACAGATGTTTCGGATCCCTTTGAAGACTATAGGGCCAAAGGAAATATCCCTCGATAACAAAGAGAAAGAAGCTTTCTGAGAAACTTCTTTGTGTTCTGTGAAATCATCTCACAGAGTTACAGCTTTCCCCTCAAGAAGCCTTTCGCTAAGACAGTTCTTGTGGAATTGGCAAAGTGATATTTGGAAGCCCATAGAGGGCTATGGTGAAAAAGGAAATATCCTCAGATGAAATCTGGAAAGAAGCTTTCTGAGAAACCGCTTAGTGGTATGTTCATTCATCTCACAGCGTTACAACTGTATTTCGTGGATCTCTTTGCAAGCCTTATTTCTGTGGTATCTGAGAACAGATATTTTGGATCCCTTTGAAGACTATAGGGCCAAAGGAAATATCCTCCTATAAAAAAGAGAAAGAAGCTTTCTGAGAAACTTCTTTGTGTTCTGTGAAATCATCTCACAGAGTTACAGCTTTCCCCTCAAGAAGCCTTTCGCTAAGACAGTTCTTGTGGAATTGGCAAAGTGATATTTGGAAGCCCATAGAGGGCTATGGTGAAAAAGGAAATTTCCTCAGATGAAATCTGGAAAGAAGCTTTCTGAGAAACTGCTTAGTGTTCTGTAAATTCACCTCACAGAGTTACATCTGTATTTCGTGGGTCTCTTTGCTAGCCTTATTTCTGTGGAATCTGAGAACAGATGTTTCTGATCCCTTTGAAGACTATAAGGCCAAAGGAAATATCCCTCGATAACAAAGAGAAAGAAGCTTTCTGAGAAACTTCTTTATGTTCTGTGTAATCATCTCACAGAGTTACAGCTTTCCCCTCAAGATGCCTTTCGCAAAGACAGTTCTTGTGGAATTGGCAAAGTGATATTTGGAAGCCCCTAGAGGTCTATGGTGAAAAAGGAAATATCCTCAGATGAAATCTGGAAAGAAGCTTTCTGAGAAACTGCTTAGTGTTCTGTTATTTCATCTCACAGAGTTTCATCTGTATTTCGTGGATCTCTTTTCTAGCCTTATTTCTGTGGAATCTGAGAACAGATATTTCGGATCCCTTTGAAGACTATAGGGCCAAAGGAAATATCCTCCGATACCAAAGAGAAAGAAGCTTTCTGAGAAACTTCTTTGTGTTCTGTGGAATCATCTCACAGAGTTACCGCTTTCCCCTCAAGAAGCCTTTCGCTAAGACAGTTCTTGTGGAATTGGCAAAGTGATATTTGGAAGCCCTTAGAGGGCTATGGTGAAAAAGGAAATATCCTCAGATGAAATCTGGAAAGAAGCTTTCTGAGAAACTGCTTAGTGTTCTGTTAATTCATCTCACAGGGTTACATCTGTATTTCATGGATCTCTTTGCTACTCTTATTTCTGTGGAATCAGAGAACAGATATTTCGGATCCCTTTGAAGACTATAGGGCCAAAGGAAATATCCTCCGATAACAAAGAGAAAGAAGCTTTCTGAGAAACTTCTTTGTGTTCTGTGAAATCATCTCACAGAGTTACAGCTTTCACCTCAAGAAGCCTTTCGCTAACACAGTTCTTGTGGAATTGGCAAAGTGATATTTGGAAGCCCATAGAGGGCTATGGTGAAAAAGGAAATATCCTCAGATGAAATCTGGAAAGAAGCTTTCTGAGAAACCGCTTAGTGTTACGTTCATTCATCTCACAGCGTTACAACTGTATTTCGTGGATCTCTTTGCAAGCCTTATTTCTGTGGAATCTGAGAACAGATATTTTGGATCCCTTTGAAGACTATAGGGCCAAAGGAAATATCCTCTGATAAAAAAGAGAAAGAAGCTTTCTGAGAAACTTCTTTGTGTTCTGTGAAATCATCTCACAGAGTTACAGCTTTCACCTCAAGAAGCCTTTCGCTAAGACAGTTCTTGTGTAATTGGCAAAGTGTTATTTGGAAGCCCATAGAGGGCTATGGTGAAAAAGGAAATATCCCCAGATGAAATCTGGAAAGAAGCTTTGTTAGAAACTGCTTAGTGTTCTGTTATTTCATCTCACAGAGTTACATCTGTATTTCGTGGATCTCTTTGCTAGCCTTATTTCTGTGGAATCTAAGAACAGATATTTCGGATCCCTTTGAAGACTATAGGGTCAAAGGAAATATCCTCCGATAACAAAGAGAAAGAAGCTTTCTGAGAAACTTCTTTGTGTTCTGTGAAATCATCTCACAGAGTTACAGCTTTCCCCTCAAGAAGCCTTTCGCTAAGACAGTTCTTGTTGAATTGGCAAAGTGATATTTGGAAGCCCATAGAGGGCTATGGTGAAAAAGGAAATATCCTCAGATGAAATCTGGAAGGAAGCTTTCTGAGAAACTGCTTAGTGTTCTGTTAATTCATCTCACAGAGTTACAACTGTATTTCGTGGATCTCTTTGCTAGCCTTATTTCTGTGGAATCTGTGAACAGATATTTCGGATCCCTTTGAAGACTATAGGGCCAAAGGAAATATCCTCCGATAAAAAAGAGAAAGAAGCTTTCTGAGAAACTTCTTTGTGTTCTGCGAAATCATCTCACAGAGTTACAGCTTTCCCCTCAAGAAGCCTTTCGCTAAGACAGTTCTTCTGGTATTGGCAAAGTGATATTTGGAAGCCCAAGGAGGGCTATGGTGAAAAAGGAAATATCCTCAGATGAAATCTGGAAAGAAGCTTTCTGAGAAACTGCTTAGTGTTCTGTAAATTCATCTCACAGAGTTACATCTGTATTTCGTGGATATCTTTGCTAGCCTTATTTCTGTGGAATCTGAGAACAGATGTTTCGGATCCCTTTGAAGACTATAGGGCCAAAGGAAATATCCCTCGATAACAAAGAGAAAGAAGCTTTCTGAGAAACTTCTTTGATTTCTGTGAAATCATCTCACTGAGTTACAGCTTTCCCCTCAAGAAGCCTTTCGCTAAGAAAGTTCTTGAGGAATTGGCAAAGTGATATTTGGAAGCCTATAGAGGTCTATGGTGAAAAAGGAAATATCCCCAGATGAAATCTGGAAAGAAGCTTTCTGAGAAACTGCTTAGTGTTCTCTTATTTCATCTCACAGAGTTACATCTGTATTTCGTGGATCTCTTTGCTAGCCTTATTTCTGTGGAATCTGAGAACAGATATTTCGGATCCCTTTGAAGACTATAGGGCCACAGGAAATATCCTCCGATAACAAAGAGAAAGAAGCTTTCTGAGAAACTTCTTTGTGTTCTGTGAAATCATCTCACAGAGTTACAGCTTTCCCCTCAAGAAGCCTTTCGCTAAGACAGTTCTTTTGGGATTGGCAAAGTGATATTTGGAAGCCCTAGAGGGCTATGGTGAAAAAGGAAATATCCTCAGATGAAATCTGGAAAGAAGCTTTCTGAGAAACTGCTTAGTGTTCTGTAAATTCATCTCACAGAGTTACATCTGTATTTCGTGGGTCTCTTTGCTAGCCTTATTTCTGTGGAATCTGAGAACAGATGTTTCGGATCCCTTTGAAGACTATAGGGCAAAAGGAAATATCCCTCGATAACAAAGAGAAAGAAGCTTTCTGAGAAACTTCTTTGTGTTCTGTGAAATCATCTCACAGAGTTACAGCTTTCCCCTCAAGAAGCCTTTCGCTAAGACAGTTCTTTTAGAGTTGGCAAAGTGATATTTGGAAGCCCATAGATGGCTATGGTGAAAAAGGAAATATCCTCAGATGAAATCTGGAAAGAAGCTTTCTGAGAAACTGCTTAGTGTTCTGTTAATTCATCTCACAGAGTTACATCTGTATTTCGTGGATCTGTTTGCTAGCCTTATTTTTCTGGAATCTGAGAACAGATATTTCGGATCACTTTGAAGACTATAGGGCCAAAGGAAATATCCTCCGATAACAAAGAGAAAGAAGCTTTCTGAGAAACTTCTTTGTGCTCTGTGAAATCATCTCACAGAGTTACAGCTTTCCCCTCAAGAAGCATTTCGCTAAGACAGTTCTTGTGGAATTGGCAAAGTGATATTTGGAAGCCCATAGAGGGCTATGGTGAAAAAGGAAATATCCTCAGATGAAATCTGGAAAGAAGCTTTCTGAGAAACTGCTTAGTGTTCTGTAAATTCATCTCACAGAGTTACATCTGTATTTCTTGGATCTCTTTGCTAGCCTTATTTCTGTGGAATTTGAGAACAGATGTTTCGGATCCCTTTGAAGACTATAGGGCCAAAGGAAATATCCCTCGATAACAAAGAGAAAGAAGCTTTCTGAGAAACTTCTTTGTGTTCTGCGAAATCATCTCACAGAGTTACAGCTTTCCCCTCAAGAAGCCTTTCGCTAAGACCTTTCTTGTGGAATTGGCAAAGTGATATTTGGAAGCCCATAGAGGGCTATGGTGAAAAAGGAAATATCCACAGATGAAATCTGGATAGAAGCTTTCTGAGAAACTGATTAGTGTTCTGTTAATTCATCTCACAGGATTACATATGTATTTCGTGAATCTCTTTGCTAGCTTTATTTCTATGGAATCTGAGAACAGATATATCGGATCCCTTTGAAGACTATAGGTCCAAAGGAAATATCCTCCGATTACTAAGAGAAAGAAGCTTTCTGAGAAACTTCTTTGTGTTCTGTGAAATCATCTCACAGAGTTACAGCTTTCCCCTCAGGAAGCCTTTCGCTAAGACAGTTCTTGTGGAATTGGCAAAGTGATATTTGGAAGCCCATAGAGGGCTATGGTGAAAAAGGAAATATCCTCAGATGAAATCTGGAAAGAAGCTTTCTGAGAAACCGCTTAGTGTTCTGTGACTTTCACTCACAAAGTTACATCCGTATTTCGTGGATCTCTTTGCTAGCCTTATTTCTGTGGTATCTGAGAACAGATATTTTGGATCCCTTTGAAGACTACAGGGCCAAAGGAAATATCCTCCGATAAAAAAGAGAAAGAAGCTTTCTGAGAAAGTTCTTTGTGTTCTGTGAAATCATCTCACAGAGTTACAGCTTTCCCCTCAAGAAGCCTTTCGCTAAGACAGTTCTTGTGGAATTGGCAAAGTGATATTTGGAAGCCCATAGAGGGCTATGGTGAAAAAAGAAATATCCTCAGATGAAATCTGGAAAGAAGCTTTCTGAGAAACTGCTTAGTGTTCTGTAAATTCATCTCACAGAGTTACATCTGTATTTCGTGGGTCTCTTTGCTAGCCTTATTTCTCTGGAATCTGAGAACAGATGTTTCGGATCCCTTTGAAGACTATAGGGCCAAAGGAAATATCCCTCGATAAAAAAGAGAAAGAAGCTTTCTGAGAAACTTCTTTGTGTTCTGTGAAATCATCTCACAGAGTTACAGCTTTCCCCTCAAGATGCCTTTCGCTAAGACAGTTCTTGTGGAATTGACAAAGTGATATTTGGAAGACCATAGAGGGCTATGGTGAAAAAGGAAATATCCTCAGATGAAATCTGGAAAGAATGTTTCTGAGAAACTGCTTAGTGTTCTGTTAATTCATCTCACAGAGTTTCATCTGTATTTCTTGGATCTCTTTGCTAGCCTTATTTCTGTGGAATCTGAGAACAGATATTTCGGATCCCTTTGAAGACTATAGGGCCAAAGGAAATATCCTCCGATACCAAAGAGAAAGAAGCTTTCTGAGAAACTTCTTTGTGTTCTGTGAAATCATCTCACAGAGTTACCGCTTTCCCCTCAAGAAGCCTTTCGCTAAGACAGTTCTTGTGGAATTGGCAAAGTGATATTTGGAAGCCCTTAGAGGGCTATGGTGAAAAAGGAAATATCCTCAGATGAAAAATGGAAAGAAGCTTTCTGAGAAACTGCTTAGTGTTCTGTTAATTCATCTCACAGAGTTACATCTTTATTTCATGGATTTCTTTGCTAGCCTTATTTCTGTGGAATCAGAGAACAGATATTTCGGATCCCTTTGAAGACTATAGGGCCAAAGGAAATATCCTCCGATAACAAAGAGAAAGAAGCTTTCTGAGAAACTTCTTTGTGTTCTGTGAAATCATCTCACAGAGTTACAGCATTCCCCTCAAGAAGCCTTTCGCTAAGACAGTTGTTGTGGAAATGGCAAAGTGATATTTGGAAGCCCTTAGAGGGCTATGGTGAAAAAGGAAATATCCTCAGATGAAATCTGGAAAGAAGCTTTCTGAGAAACTGCTTAGTGTTCTGTTAATTCATCTCACAGAGTTACATCTGTATTTCGTGGATATCTTTGCTAGCCTTATTTCTGTGGAATCTGAGAACAGATGTTTCGGATCCCTTTGAAGACTATAGGGCCAAAGGAAATATCCCTCGATAACAAAGAGAAAGAAGCTTTCTGAGAAACTTCTTTGTGTTCTGTGAAATCATCTCACAGAGTTACAGCTTTCCCCTCAAGATGCCTTTCGCTAAGACAGTTCTTGTGGAATTGGCAAAGTGATATTTGGAAGCCCATAGAGGGCTATGGTGAAAAAGGAAATATCCTCAGATTACATCTGGAAAGAAGGTTTCTGAGAAACTGCTTAGTGTTCTGTTATTTCATCTCACAGAGTTCATCTGTATTTCGTGGATCTCTTTGCTAGACTTATTTCTGTGGAATCTGAGAACAGATATTTCGGATCCCTTTGAAGGCTATAGGGCCAAAGGAAATATCCTCCGATACCAAAGAGAAAGAAGCTTTCTGAGAAACTTCTTTGTGTTCTCTGAAATCATCTCACAGAGTTACAGCTTTCCCCTCAAGAAGCCTTTCACTAAGACAGTTCTTGTGGAATTGGCAAAGTGATATTTGGAAGCCCTTAGAGGGCTATGGTGAAAAAGGAAATATCCTCAGATGAAATCCGGAAAGAAGCTTTCTGAGAAACTGTTTAGTGTTCTGTTAATTCATCTCACAGTGTTACATCTGTATTTCGTGGATATGTTTGCTAGCCTTATTTTTCTGGTATCTGAGAACAGATATTTCGGATTCCTTTGAAGACTATAGGGCCAAAGGAAATATCCTCCGATAACAAAGAGAAAGAAGCTTTCTGAGAAACTTCTCTGTGTTCTGTGAAATCATCTCACAGAGTTACAGCTTTCACCTCAAGAAGCCTTTCGCTAAGACAGTTCTTGTGGAATTGGCAAAGTGATATTTGGAAGCCCATAGAGGGCTATGGTGAAAAAGGAAATATCCTCAGATGAAATCTGGAAAGAAGCTTTCTGAGAAACCGCTTAGTGCTATGTTCATTCATCTCAAAGCGTTACAACTGTATTTCGTGGATCTCTTTGCAAGCCTTATTTCTGTGGAATCTGAGAACAGATGTTTCGGATCCCTTTGAAGACTATAGGGCCAAAGGAAATATCCCTCGATAACAAAGAGAAAGAAGCTTTCTGAGAAACTTCTTTGTGTTCTGTGAAATCATCTCACAGAGTTACAGCTTTCCCCTCAAGATGCCTTTCGCTAAGACAATTCTTGTGGAATTGGCAAAGTGATATTTGGAAGCCCATAGAGGGCTATGGTGAAAAAGGAAATATCCTCAGATGAAATCTGGAAATAATGTTTCTGAGAAACTGCTTAGTGTTCTGTTATTTCATCTCACAGAGTTTCATCTGTATTTCGTGGATCTCTTTGCTAGACTTATTTCTGTGGAATCTGAGAACAGATATTTCGGATCCCTTTGAAGACTATAGGGCCAAAGGAAATATCCTCCGATACCAAAGAGAAAGAAGCTGTCTGAGAAACTTCTTTGTGTTCTGTGAAATCATCTCACAGAGTTACCGCTTTCCCCTCAAGAAGCCTTTCGCTAAGACAGTTCTTGTGGAATTGGCAAAGTGATATTTGGAAGCCCATTGAGGGCTATGGTGAAAAAGGAAATATCCTCAGATGAAATCTGGAAAGAAGCTTTCTGAGAAACTGCTTAGTGTTCTGTTAATTCATCTCACAGAGTTACATCTGTATTTCATGTATTTCTTTGCTAGCCTTATTTCTGTGGAATCAGAGAACAGATATTTCGGATCCATTTGAAGACTATAGGGCCAAAGGAAATATCCTCCGATAACAAAGAGAAAGAAGCTTTCTGAGAAACTTCTTTGTGTTCTGTGAAATCATCTCACAGAGTTACAGCATTCCCCTCAAGAAGCCTTTCGCTAAGACAGTTCTTGTGGAAATGGCAAAGTGATATTTGGAAGCCCATAGAGGGCTATGGTGAAAAAGGAAATATCCTCAGATGAAATCTGGAAAGAAGCTTTCTTAGAAAACGCTTAGTGTTCTGTGACTTCCACTCACAGAGTTACATCTGTATTTCGTGGATCTCTTTGCTAGCCTTATTTCTGTGGAATCTGAGAACAGATATTTCGGATCCCTTTGAAGACTATAGGGCCAAAGGAAATATCCTCCGATAACAAAGAGAAAGAAGCTTTCTGAGATACTTCTTTGTGTTCTGTGAAATCATCTCACAGAGTTACAGCTTTCCCCTCAAGAAGCCTTTCGCTAAGACAGTTCTTGTGGAATTGGCAAAGTGATATTTGGAAGCCCATAGAGGGCTATGGTGAAAAAGGAAATATCCTCAGATGAAATCAGGAAAGAAACTTTCCGAGAAACTGCCTATTGTTCTGTTAATTCATTTCACAGAGTTACATCTGTATTTCGTGGACCTCTTTGCTAGCCTTATTTCTGTGGAATCTGAGAACAGATATTTCGGATCCCTTTAAGAATATAGGGCCAAAGGAAATATCCTCCGATAACAAAGAGAAAGAAGCTTTCTGAGAAACTTCTTGGTGTTCTGCGAAATATTCTCTCAGAGTTACAGGTTTCCCCTCAAGAAGCCTTTCGCTAAGACAGTTCTTGTGGAATTGGCAAAGTGATATTTGGAAGCCCATAGAGGGCTATGGTGAAAAAGGAAATATCCTCAGATGAAATCTGGAAAGAAGCTTTCTGAGAAACTGCTTAGTATTCTGTTAATTAATCTCACAGAGTTACATCTGTATTTCGTCAATTTCTTTGCTACCCTTATTTCTGTGGAATGTGAAAACAGATATTTCGGATCCCTTTGAAGACTATAGAGCCAAAGGAAATATCCTCCGATAACAGAGAGAAAGAAGCTTTCTGAGAAACTTCTTTGTGTTCTGTGCAATCATCTCACAGAGTTACAGCTTTCCCCTCAGGAAGCCGTTCGCTAAGACAGTTCTTGTGGAATTGGCAAAGTGATATTTGGAAGCCCATAGAGGGCTTTGGTGAAAAAGGAAATATCCTCAGATGAAATCTGGAAAGAAGCTTTCTGAGAAACTGCTTAGTGTTCTGTTCATTCATCTCACAGAGTTACATCTGTAATTCGTGGATCTCTTTGCTAGCCTTATTTCTGTGGAATCTGAGAACAGATATTTCGGATCCCTTTGAAGACTATAGGGCCAAAGGAAATATCCTCCAAAAACAAAGAGAAAGAAGCTTTCTGAGAAACTTCTTTGTGTTCTGTGAAATCATCTCCCAGCGTTACAGCTTGCCCCTCAAGAAGCCTTTCGCTAAGACAGTTCTGTTGGAATTGGCAAAGTGATATTTGGCAGCCCATAGAGGGCAATGGTGAAAAAGGAAATATCCTCAGATGAAATCTGGAAAGACGCTTTCTGAGAAACCGCTTAGTGTTCTCTGACTTCCACTCACAGAGTTACATCTCTATTTCGTGGATCTCTTTGCTAGCCTTATTTCTGTGGATTCTGAGAACAGATATTTCAGATCCCTTTGAAGACTATAGGGCCAAAGGAAATATACTCCGATAACAAAGAGAAAGAAACTTTCTGAGAAACTTCTTTGTGTTCTGTGAAATCATCTCACAGAGTTACAGCTTTCCCCTTAAGAAGCCTTTCGCTAAGACAGTTCTTGTGGAATTGGCAAAATGATATTTGGAAGCCCACAGAGGGCAACAGTGAAAAAGGAAATATCCTCAGATGAAAACAGGAAAGAAGCTTTCTGAGAAACTGCTTAGTGTTCTGTTCATTCATCTCACAGAGTTACATCTGTATTTCGTGGATCTCTTTGCTAGCCTTATTTCCGTGGAATCTGAGAACAGATATTTCGGATCCCTTTAAAACTATAGGGCCAAAGGAAATATCCTCCGATAACAAAGAGAAAGAAGCTTTCTGAGAAACCTCTTTGTGTTCTGTGAAATCATCTCACAGAGTTACAGCTTTCCCCTCAAGAAGCCTTTCGCTAAGACCTTTCTTGTGGAATTGGCAAAGTGATATTTGGAAGCACATAGAGTGCTATGGTGAAAAAGGAAATATCCACAGATGAAATCTGGATAGAAGCTTTCTGAGAAACTGATTAGTGTTCTGTTAATTTATCTCACAGGATTACATATGTATTTCGTGAATCTCTTTGCTAGCTTTATTTCTGTGGAATCTGAGAACAGATATATCGGATCCCTTTGAAGACTATAGGTCCAAAGGAAATATCCTCCGATTACAAAGAGAAAGAAGCTTTCTGAGAAACTTCTTTGTGTTCTGTGAAATCATCTCACAGAGTTACAGCTTTCCCCTCAGGAAGCCTTTCGCTAGGACAGTTCTTGTGGAATTGGCAAAGTGATATTTGGAAGCCCATAGAGGGCTATGGTGAAAAAGGAAATATCCTCAGATGAAATCTGGAAAGAAGCTTTCTGAGAAACAGCTTAGTGTTCTGTGACTTTCACTCACAAAGTTACATCCGTATTTCGTGGATCTCTTTGCTAGCCTTATTTCTGTGGAATCTGAGAACAGATATTACGGATCCCTTTAAAACTATAGGGCCAAAGGAAATATCCTCCGATAACAAAGAGAAAGAAACTTTCTGAGAAACTTCTTTGTTTTCTGTGAAATCAACTCACAGAGTTACAGCTTTCCCCTCAAGAAGCGTTTCGCTAAGACAGTTCTGTTGGAATTAGCAAAGTGATATTTGAAAGCCCATAGAGGGCTATGGTGAAAAAGGAAATATCCTCAGATGAAATCAGGAAAGAAGCTTTCTGAGAAACCGCTTAGTGTTCTGTTAATTCATCTCAGAGTGTTACATCTGCATTTCGTGGATCTCTTTGCTAGCCTTATTTCTGTGGAATTTGAGAACAGATATTTCGGATCCCTTTGAAGACTATAGGGCCAAAGGAAATATCCTCCAATAACAAAGAGAAAGAAGTTTTCTGAGAAACTTCGTTGTGTTCTGTGAAATCATCTCACAAGGTTACAGCTTTCCGTTCAAGTAGCCTTTCGCTAAGACAGTTCTTGTGGAATTGGCAAAGTGATATTTGGAAGCCCATAGAGGGCTATGTTGAAAAAGGAAATATCCTCAGATGAAATCTGGAAGGAAGCTTTCTGAGAAACTGCTTAGTGTTCTGTTCATTCATCTCACAGAGTTACATCTGTATTTCATGAATCTCTTTGCTAGCTTTATTTCTGTGGAATCTGAGAACAGATATATCGGATCCCTTTGAAGACTATAGGGCCAAAGGAAATATCGTCCGATAACAAAGAGAAAGAAGCTTTGTGAGAAACTTCTTTGTTTTCTGTGAAATCATCGCACAGAGTTACAGCTTTCCCTTCAAGAAGTCTTTCGCTAAGACAGTTCAGTTGGAATTGGCAAAGTGATATTTGGAAGCCCATAGAGGGCTAGGGTGAAAAAGGAAATATCCTCAGATGAAATCTGGAGAGAAGCTTTCTGAGAAACCGCTTAGGATTCTGTGACTTCCACTCACAGAGCTACATCTATATTTCGTGGATCTCTTTGCTAGCCTTATTTCTGTGGAATCTGAGAACCGATATTTCCGATCCCTTGAAGACTATAGGGCTAAAGGAAATATCCTCAGACAACCAAGAGAAAGAAGCTTTCTGAGAAACTTCTTTGTGTTCTGTGAAATCATCTCACAGAGTTACAGCTTTCCCCTTAAGAAGTCTTTCGCTAAGACAGTTCTTGTGGAATTGGCAAAGTGATATTTGGAAGCCCATAGAGGGCTATGGTGAAAAAGGAAATATCCTCAGATGAAATCTGGAAAGAAGCTTTCTGAGAAACCGCTTAGTGTTCTGTTCATTCATCTCACAGAGTTACATCTGTATTTCGTGGATATCTTTGCTAGCCTTATTTCTGTGGAATCTGAGAACAGATATTTCAGATCCGTTTGAAGAATATAGGGCCAAAGGAAATATCCTCCTATAACAAAGAGAAAGAAGCTTTATGAGAAACTTCTTTGTGTTCTGTGAAATCATCTCACAGAGTTACAGCTTTCCCCTGAAGAAGCCTTTCGCTAATACAGTTCTTGTCGAATAGGCAAAGTGATATTTGGAAGCCCATAGAGGGCTATGGTGAAAAAGGAAATATCCTCCAATGAAATCTGGAAAGAAGCTTTCTGAGAAACTGCTTAGTATTCTGTTAATTAATCTCACAGAGTTACATCTGTATTTCGTGAATCTCTTTGCTAGCCTTATTTCTGTGGAATCTGCGAACAGATATTTCGCATTCCTTTGAAGACTATAGGGCCAAAGGAAATATCCTCCGATAACAAAGAGAAAGAAGCTTTCTGAGAAACTACTTTGTGTTCTGTGAAATCATCTCACAGAGTTACAGCTTTCCCCTCAAGAAGCCTTTCGCTAAGACAGTTCTTGTGGAATTGGCAAAGTGATATTTGGAAGCCCATAGAGGGCTATGGTGAAAAAGGAAATATCCTCAGATGAAATCTGGAAAGAAGCTTTCTGAGAAATCGCTTAGTGTTCTGTTAATTCATCTCACAAAGTTACATCTGTATTTCGTGGATCTCTTTGCTAGC
Organism: Macaca nemestrina; assembly: GCF_043159975.1. Classification (NCBI taxonomy): domain Eukaryota; kingdom Metazoa; phylum Chordata; class Mammalia; order Primates; family Cercopithecidae; genus Macaca; species Macaca nemestrina. The sequence continues at coordinate 106,950,377 of NC_092127.1, read as the reverse complement.
CTTATTTCTGTGGAATCTGAGAACAGATATTTCGGATCCCTTTGAAGACTATAGGGCCAAAGGAAATATCCTCCAATAACAAAGAGAAAGAAGTTTTCTGAGAAACCTCTTTGTGTTCTGTGAAATCATCTCACAGAGTTACAGCTTTCCCCTCAAGAAGCCTTTCGCTAAGAGAGTTCTTGTGGAATTGGCAAAGTGATATTTGGAAGCCCATAGAGGGCTATGGTAAAAAAGGAAATATCCAGAGATGAAATCTGGATAGAAGCTTTCTGAGAATCTGATTAGTGTTCTGTTAATTCATCTCACAGGATTTCGTATGTATTTCGTGAATCTCTTTGCTAGCTTTATTTCTCTGGAATCTGAGAACAGATATTTCGGATCCCTTTGAAGACTATAGGGCCAAAGGAAATATCCTCCGATTACAAAGAGAAAGAAGCTTTCTGAGAAACTTCTTTGTGTTCTGTGAAATCATCTCACAGAGTTACAGCTTTCCCCTCAGGAAGCCTTTCGCTAAGACAGTTCTTGTGGAATTGGCAAAGTGATATTTGGAAGCCCATAGAGGGCTATGGTGAAAAAGGAAATATCCTCAGATGAAATCTGGAAAGAAGCTTTCTGAGAAACCGCTTAGTGTTCTGTGACTTTCACTCACAGAGTTACATCCGTATTTCGTCGATCTCTTTGCTAGCCTTATTTCTGTGGAATCTGAGAACAGATATTACGGATCCCTTTAAAACTATAGGGCAAAAGGAAATATCCTCCGATAACAAAGAGAAAGAAGCTTTCTGAGAAACTTCTTTGTTTTCTGTGAAATCAACTCACAGAGTTACAGCTTTCCCCTCAAGAAGCGTTTCGCTAAGACAGTTCCGTTGGAATTAGCAAAGTGATATTTGAAAGCCCATAGAGGGCTATGGTGAAAAAGGAATTGTCCTCAGATGAAATCAGGAAAGAAGCTTTCTGAGAAACCGATTAGTGTTCTGTTAATTCATCTCAGAGTGTTACATCTGCATTTCGTGGATCTCTTTGCTAGCCTTATTTCTGTGGAATTTGAGAACAGATATTTCGGATCCCTTTGAAGACTATAGGGCCAAAGGAAATATCCTCCAATAACAAAGAGAAAGAAGTTTTCTGAGAAACTTCTTTGTGTTCTGTGAAATCATCTCACAAGGTTACAGCTTTCCCTTCAAGAAGCCTTTCGCTAAGACAGTTCTTGTGGAATTGGCAAAGTGATATTTGGAAGCCCATAGAGGGCTATGTTGAAAAAGGAAATATCCTCAGATGAAATCTGGAAAGAAGCTTTCTGAGAAACTGCTTAGTGTTCTGTTCATTCATCTCACAGTGTTACATCTGTATTTCGTGGATCTCTTTGCTAGCCTTATTTCTGTGGAATCTGAGAACAGATATTACGGATCCTTTGAAAACTATAGGGCCAAAGGAAATATCCTCCGATAACAAATAGATAGAAGATTTCTGAGAAACTTCTTTGTGTTCTGTGAAATCATCTCACAGAGTTACAGCTTTCCCCACAAGAAGTCTTTCGCTAATACAGTTCTTGTGGAATTGGCAAGTGATATTTAGAAGCCCATAGAGAGCTATGGTGAAAAAGGAAATATCCACAGATGAAATCTGGAAAGAAGCTTTCTAAGAAACTGATTAGTGTTCTGTTAATTCATCTCACAGAGTTACATCTGTATTTCATGAATCTCTTTGCTAGCTTTATTTCTGTGGAATCTGAGAACAGATATATCGGATCCCTTTGAAGACTATAGGGCCAAAGGAAATATCGTCCGATAACAAAGAGAAAGAAGCTTTGTGAGAAACTTCTTTGTTTTCTGTGAAATCATCTCACAGAGTTACAGCTTTCCCTTCAAGAAGCCTTTCGCTAAGACAGTTCTGTTGGAATTGGCAAAGTGATATTTGGAAGCCCATAGAGGGCTGTGGTGAAAAAGGAAATATCCTCAGATGAAATCTGGAGAGAAGCTTTCTGAGAAACCGCTTAGTATTCAGTGACTTCCACTCACAGAGTTACATCTGTATTTCGTGGATATCTTTTCTAGCCTTATTTCTGTGGAATCTGAGAACAGATATTTCCGATCTCTTGAAGACTATAGGGCCAAAGGAAATATCCTCAGATTACCAAGAGAAAGAAGCTTTCTGAGAAACTTCTTTGTGTTCTGTGAAATCATCTCACAGAGTTACAGCTTTCCCCTCAAAAAGCCTTTCGCTAAGACAGTTCTTGTGGAATTGGAAAGGTGATTTTTGGAAGCCCATACAGGGCTATGGTGAAAAAGAATATATCCTCAGATGAAATCTGGAAAGAAGCTTTCTGAGAAACTGCTTAGTGTTCTGTTAATTCATCTCACAGAGTTACATCTGTATTTCGTGAGTCTCTTTGCTAGCCTTATTTCTGTGGAATCTGAGAACAGATATTTCGGATCCCTTTGAAGACTATAGGGCCAAAGGAAATATCCCTCGATAACAAAGAGAAAGACGCTTTCTGAGAAACTTCTTTGTGTTCTGTGAAATCATCTCACAGAGTTACAGCTTTCCCCTCAAGAAGCCTTTTGCTAAGACAGTTCTTTCGGAATTGGCAAAGAGATATTTGGAAGCCCATAGAGGACTATGGTGAAAAAGGAAATATCCTCAGATGAAATCTGGAAAGAAGCTTTCTGAGAAACTGCTTAGTGTTCTGTTAATTCATCTCACAGAGTTACATCTGTATTTCGTGGATCTGTTTGCTAGCCTTATTTTTCTGGAATCTGAGAACAGATATTTCGGATCCCATTGAAGACTATAGGGCCAAAGGAAATATCCTCCGATAACAAAGAGAAAGAAGCTTTCTGAGAAACTTCTTTGTGTTCTGTGAAATCAACTCACAGAGTTACAGCTTTCCCCTCAAGAAGCCTTTCGCTAAGACAGTTCTTGTGTAATTGGCAAAGTGATATTTGGAAACCCATAGAGGGCTATGGTGAAAAAGGAAATATCCTCTGATGAAATCTGGAAAGAAGCTTTCTGAGAAACCGATTAGTGTTATGTTAATTCATCTCACAGCGTTACAACTGTATTTCGTGGATCTCTTTGCTAGCCTTATTTCTGTGGAATCTGAGAACAGATATTTCGGATCCCTTTGAAGACTATAGGGCCAAAGGAAATATCCTCCGATAAGAAAGAGAAAGAAGCTTTCTGAGAAACTTCTTTGTGTTCTGTGAAATCATCTCACAGAGTTTCAGCTTTCCCCTCAAGATGCCTTTCGCTAAGACAGTTCTTGTGGAATTGGCAAAGTGATATTTGGAAGCCCATAGAGGGCTATGGTGATAAAGGAAATATCCTCAGATGAAATCTGGAAAGAATGTTTCTGAGAAACTGCTTAGTGTTCTCTTATTTCATCTCACAGAGTTACATCTGTATTTCCTGGATCTCTTTGCTAGCCTTATTTCTGTGGAATCTGAGAACAGATATTTCGGATCCCTTTGAAAACTATAGGGCCACAGGAAATATCCTCCGATAACAAAGAGAAAGAAGCTTTCTGAGAAACTTCTTTGTGTTCTGTGAAATCATCTCACAGAGTTACAGCTTTCCCCTCAAGAAGCCTTTCGCTAAGACAGTTCTTTTGAAATTGGCAAAGTGATATTTGGAAGCCCATAGAGGGCTATGGTGAAAAAGGAAATATCCTCAGATGAAATCTGGAAAGAAGCTTTCTAAGAAACTGCTTAGTGTTCTGTAAATTCATCTCACAGAGTTACATCTGTATTTCGTGAGTCTCTTTGCTAGCCTTATTTCTGTGGAATCTGAGAACAGATGTTTCGGATCCCTTTGAAGACTATAGGGCCAAAGGAAATATCCCTCGATAACAAAGAGAAAGAAGCTTTCTGAGAAACTTCTTTGTGTTCTGTGAAATCATCTCACAGAGTTACAGCTTTCCCCTCAAGCAGCCTTTCGCTAAGACAGTTCTTTTGGAATTGGCAAAGAGATATTTGGAAGCCCATAGAGGACTATGGTGAAAAAGGAAATATCCTCAGATGAAATCTGGAAAGAAGCTTTCTGAGAAACTGCTTAGTGTTCTGTTAATTCATCTCACAGAGTTACATCTGTATTTCGTGGATCTGTTTGCTAGCCTTATTTTTCTGGAATCTGAGAACAGATATTTCGGATCCCTTTGAAGACTATAGGGCCAAAGGAAATATCCTCCGATAACAAAGAGAAAGAAGCTTTCTGAGAAACTTCTTTGTGTTCTGTGAAATCATCTCACAGAGTTACAGCTTTCCCCTCAAGAAGCCTTTCGCTAAGACAGTTCTTGTGTAATTGGCAAAGTGATATTTGGAAACCCATAGAGGGCTATGGTGAAAAAGGAAATATCCTCAGATGAAATCTGGAAAGAAGCTTTCTGAGAAACCGATTAGTGTTATGTTCATTCATCTCACAGCGTTACAACTGTATTTCGTGGATCTCTTTGCTAGCCTTATTTCTGTGGAATCTGAGAACAGATATTTCGGATCCCTTTGAAGACTATAGGGCCAAAGGAAATATCCTCCGATAACAAAGAGAAAGAAGCTTTCTGAGAAACTTCTTTGTGTTCTGTGAAATCATCTCACAGAGTTACAGCTTTCCCCTCAAGAAGCCTTTCGATAAGACAGTTCTTGTGTAATTGGCAAAGTGATATTTGGAAACCCATAGAGGGCTATGGTGAAAAAGGAAATATCCTCAGATGAAATCTGGAAAGAAGCTTTCTGAGAAACCGATTAGTGTTATGTTAATTCATCTCACAGCGTTACAACTGTATTTCGTGGATCTCTTTGCTAGCCTTATTTCTGTGGAATCTGAGAACAGATATTTCGGATCCCTTTGAAGACTATAGGGCCAAAGGAAATATCCTCCGATAAAAAAGAGAAAGAAGCTTTCTGAGAAACTTCTTTGTGTTCTGTGAAATCATCTCACAGAGTTACAGCTTTCCCCTCAAGAAGCCTTTCGCTAAGACAGTTCTTGTGGAATTGGCAAAGTGATATTTGGAAGCCCATAGAGGGCTATGGTGAAAAAGGAAATATCCTCAGATGAAATCTGGAAAGAAGCTTTCTGAGAAACTGCTTAGTGTTCTGTAAATTCATCTCACAGAGTTACATCTGTATTTCGTGAATCTCTTTGCTAGCCTTATTTCTGTGGAATCTGAGAACAGATGTTTCGGATCCCTTTGAAGACTATAGGGACAAAGGAAATATCCCTCGATAACAAAGAGAAAGAAGCTTTCTGAGAAAGTTCTTTGTGTTCTGTGAAATCATCTCACAGAGTTACAGCTTTCCCCTCAAGAAGCCTTTCGCTAAGACAGTTCTTGTGGAATTGGCAAAGTGATATTTGGAAGCCCATAGAGGGCTATGGTGAAAAAGGAAATATCCTCAGATGAAATCTGGAAAGAAGCTTTCTGAGAAACCGCTTAGTGTTATGTTCATTCATCTCACAGCGTTACAACTGTATTTCGTGGATCTCTTTGCAAGCCTTATTTCTGTGGTATCTGAGAACAGATATTTTTGATCCCTTTGAAGACTATAGGGCCAAAGGAAATATCCTCCGATAAAAAAGAGAAAGAAGCTTTCTGAGAAACTTCTTTGTGTTCTGTGAAATCATCTCACTGAGTTACAGCTTTCCCCTCAAGAAGCCTTTCGCTAAGACAGTTCTTGTGGAATTGGCAAAGTGATATTTGGAAGCCCATAGAGGGCTATGGTGAAAAAGGAAATATCCTCAGATGAAATCTGGAAAGAAGCTTTCTGAGAAACTGCTTAGTGTTCTGTAAATTCATCACACAGAGTTACATCTGTATTTCGTGGGTCTATTTGCTAGCCTTATTTCTGTGGAATCTGAGAACAGATATTTCGGATCCCTTTGAAGACTATAGGGCCAAAGGAAATATCCTCCGATACCAAAGAGAAAGAAGCTTTCTGAGAAACTTCTTTGTGTTCTGTGAAATCATCTCACAGAGTTACCGCTTTCCCCTCAAGAAGCCTTTCGCTAAGACAGTTCTTGTGGAATTGGCAAAGTGATATTTAGAAGCCCTTAGAGGGCTATGGTGAAAAAGGAAATATCCTCAGATGAAATCTGGAAAGAAGCTTTCTGAGAAACTGCTTAGTGTTCAGTAAATTCATCTCACAGAGTTACATCTGTATTTCATGGATCTCTTTGCTAGCCTTATTTCTGTGGAATCAGAGAACAGATATTTCGGATCCCTTTGAAGACTATAGGGCCAAAGGAAATATCCTCCGATAACAAAGAGAAAGAAGCTTTCGGAGAAACTTCTTTGTGTTCTGAGAAATCATCTCCCAGAGTTACAGCTTTTCCCTCAAGAAGCCTTTCGCTAAGACAGTTCTTCTGGAATTGGCAAAGTGATATTTGGAAGCCCATAGAGGGCTATGGTGAAAAAGGAAATATCCTCAGATGAAATCTGGAAAGAAGCTTTCTGAGAAACTGCTTAGTGTTCTGTTAATTCATCTCACAGAGTTACAACTGTATTTCGTGGATCTCTTTGCTAGCCTTATTTCTGTGGAATCTGTGAACTGATATTTCGGATCCCTTTGAAGACTATAGGGCCAAAGGAAATATCCTCCGATAAAAAAGAGAAAGAAGCTTTCTGAGAAACTTCTTTGTGTTCTGTGAAATCATCTCACAGAGTTACAGCTTTCCCCTCAAGAAGCCTTTCGCTAAGACTGTTCTTCTGGAATTGGCAAAGTGATATTTGGAAGCCCATAGAGGGCTATGGTGAAAAAGGAAATATCCTCAGATGAAATCTGGAAAGAAGCTTTCTGAGAAACTGCTTAGTGTTCTGTTAATTCATCTCACAGAGTTACATCTGTATTTCGTGGATCTGTTTGCTAGCCTTATTTTTCTGGAATCTGAGAACTGATATTTCGGATCCCTTTGAAAACTATAGTGCCAAAGGAAATATCCTCCGATAACAAAGAGAAAGAAGCTTTCTGAGAAACTTCTTTGTGTTCTGTGAAATCATCTCACAGAGTTACAGCTTTCCCCTCAAGAAGCCTTTCGCTAAGACAGTTCTTGTGGAATTGGCAAAGTGATATTTGGAAGCCCATAGAGGGCTATGGTGAAAAAGGAAATATCCTCAGATGAAATCTGAAAAGAAGCTTTCTGAGAAACTGCTTAGTGTTCTTTAAATTCATCTCACAGAGTTACATCTGTATTTCGTGTATCTCTTTGCTAGCCTTATTTCTGTGGAATCTGAGAACAGATGTTTCGGATCCCTTTGAAGACTATAGGGCCAAAGGAAATATCCCTCGATAACAAAGAGAAAGAAGCTTTCTGAGAAACTTCTTTGTGTTCTGTGAAATCATCTCACAGAGTTACAGCTTTCCCCTCAAGAAGCCTTTCGCTAAGACAGTTCTTGTGGAATTGGCAATGTGATATTTGGAAGCCCATAGAGGGCTATGGTGAAAAAGGAAATATCCTCTGATGAAATCTGGAAAGAAGCTTTCTGAGAAACCGCTTAGTGTTATGTTCATTCCTCTCACAGCGTTACAACTGTATTTCGTGGATCTCTTTGCAAGCCTTATTTCTGTGGTATCTGAGAACAGATATTTTGGATCCCTTTGAAGACTATAGGGCCAAAGGAAATATCCTCCGATAAAAAAGAGAAAGAAGCTTTCTGAGAAACTTCTTTGTGTTCTGTGAAATCATCTCACAGAGTTACAGCTTTCCCCTCAAGAAGCCTTTCGCTAAGACAGTTCTTGTGGAATTGGCAAAGTGATATTTGGAAGCCCATAGAGGGCTATGGTGAAAAAGGAAATATCCTCAGATGAAATCTGGAAAGAAGCTTTCTGAGAAACTGCTTAGTGTTCTGTAAATTCATCTCACAGAGTTACATCTGTATTTCGTGGGTCTCTTTGCTAGCCTTATTTCTGTGGAATCTGAGAACAGATGTTTCGGATCCCTTTGAAGACTATAGGGCCAAAGGAAATATCCCTCGATAACAAAGAGAAAGAAGCTTTCTGAGAAACTTCTTTGTGTTCTGTGAAATCATCTCACAGAGTTACAGCTTTCCCCTCAAGAAGCCTTTCGCTAAGACAGTTCTTGTGGAATTGGCAAAGTGATATTTGGAAGCCCTTAGAGGGCTATGGTGAAAAAGGAAATATCCTCAGATGAAATCTGGAAAGAAGCTTTCTGAGAAACTGCTTAGTGTTCTGTTAATTCATCTCACAGAGTTACATCTGTATTTCGTGGATCTGTTTGCTAGCCTTATTTTTCTGGAATCTGAGAACAGATATTTCGGATCCCTTTGAGGACTATAGTGCCAAAGGAAATATCCTCCGATAACAAAGAGAAAGAAGCTTTCTGAGAAACTTCTTTGTGTTCTGTGAAATCATCTCACAGAGTTACAGCTTTCCCCTCAAGAAGCCTTTCGCTAAGACAGTTCTTGTGGAATTGGCAAAGTGATATTTGGAAGCCCATAGAGGGCTATGGTGAAAAAGGAAATATCCTCAGATGAAATCTGGAAAGAAGCTTTCTGAGAAACTGCTTAGTGTTCTTTAAATTCATCTCACAGAGTTACATCTGTATTTCGTGGATCTCTTTGCTAGCCTTATTTCTGTGGAATCTGAGAACAGATGTTTCGGATCCCTTTGAAGACTATAGGGCCAAAGGAAATATCCCTCGATAACAAAGAGAAAGAAGCTTTCTGAGAAACTTCTTTGTGTTCTGTGAAATCATCTCACAGAGTTACAGCTTTCCCCTCAAGAAGCCTTTCGCTAAGACAGTTCTTGTGGAATTGGCAATGTGATATTTGGAAGCCCATAGAGGGCTATGTTGAAAAACGAAATATCCTCAGATGAAATCTGGAAAGAAGCTTTCTGAGAAACCGCTTAGTGTTATGTTCATTCATCTCACAGCGTTACAACTGTATTTCGTGGATCTCTTTGCAAGCCTTATTTCTGTGGTATCTGAGAACAGATATTTTGGATCCCATGGAAGACTATAGGGCCAAAGGAAATATCCTCCGATAAAAAAGAGAAAGAAGCTTTCTGAGAAACTTCTTTGTGTTTTGTGAAATCATCTCACAGAGTTACAGCTTTCCCCTCATGAAGCCTTTCGCTAAGACAGTTCTTGTGGAATTGGCAAAGTGATATTTGGAAGCCCATAGAGGGCTATGGTGAAAAAGGAAATATCCTCAGATGAAATCTGGAAAGAAGCTTTCTGAGAAACTGCTTAGTGTTCTGTTATTTCATCTCACAGAGTTACATCTGTATTTCGTGGGTCTCTTTGCTAGCCTTATTTCTGTGGAATCTGAGAACAGATGTTTCGGATCCCTTTGAAGACTGTAGGGCCAAAGGAAATATCCCTCGATAACAAAGAGAAAGAAGCTTTCTGAGAAACTTCTTTGTGTTCTGTGAAATCATCTCACAGAGTTACAGCTTTCCCCTCAAGAAGCCTTTCGCTAAGACAGTTCTTGTGGAATTGGCAAAGTGATATTTGGAAGCCCATAGAGGGCTATGGTGAAAAAGGAAATATCCTCAGATGAAATCTGGAAAGAAGCTTTCTGAGAAACCGCTTAGTGTTATGTTCATTCATCTCACAGCGTTACAACTGTATTTCGTGGATCTCTTTGCAAGCCTTATTTCTGTGGTATCTGAGAACAGATATTTTGGATCCCTTTGAAGACTATAGGGCCAAAGGAAATATCCTCCGATAAAAAAGAGAAAGAAGCTTTCTGAGAAACTTCTTTGTGTTCTGTGAAATCATCTCACAGAGTTACAGCTTTCCCCTCAAGAAGCCTTTCGATAAGACAGTTCTTGTGGAATTGGCAAAGTGATATTTGGAAGCCCATAGAGGGCTATGGTGAAAAAGGAAATTTCTTCAGATGAAATCTGGAAAGAAGCTTTCTGAGAAACTGCTTAGTGTTCTGTAAATTCACCTCACAGAGTTACATCTGTATTTCGTGGGTCTCTTTGCTAGCCTTATTTCTGTGGAATCTGAGAACAGATGTTTCGGATCCCTTTGAAGACTATAAGGCCAAAGGAAATATCCCTCGATAACAAAGAGAAAGAAGCTTTCTGAGAAACTTCTTTATGTTCTGTGAAATCATCTCACAGAGTTACAGCTTTCCCCTCAAGATGCCTATCGCAAAGACAGTTCTTGTGGAATTGGCAAAGTGATATTTGGAAGCCCCTAGAGGTCTATGGTGAAAAAGGAAATATCCTCAGATGAAATCTGGAAAGAAGCTTTCTGAGAAACTGCTTAGTGTTCTGTTATTTCATCTCACAGAGTTTCATCTGTATTTCGTGGATCTCTTTTCTAGCCTTATTTCTGTGGAATCTGAGAACAGATATTTCGGATCCCTTTGTAGACTATAGGGCCAAAGGAAATATCCTCCGATACCAAAGAGAAAGAAGCTTTCTGAGAAACTTCTTTGTGTTCTGTGGAATCATCTCACAGAGTTACCGCTTTCCCCTCAAGAAGCCTTTCGCTAAGACAGTTCTTGTGGAATTGGCAAAGTGATATTTGGAAGCCCTTAGAGGGCTATGGTGAAAAAGGAAATATCCTCAGATGAAATCTGGAAAGAAGCTTTCTGAGAAACTGCTTAGTGTTCTGTTAATTCATCTCACAGAGTTACATCTGTATTTCATGTATCTCTTTGCTACTCTTATTTCTGTGGAATCAGAGAACAGATATTTCGGATCCCTTTGAAGACTATAGGGCCAAAGGAAATATCCTCCGATAACAAAGAGAAAGAAGCTTTCTGAGAAACTTCTTTGTGTTCTGTGAAATCATCTCACAGAGTTACAGCTTTCCCCTCATGAAGCCTTTCGCTAAGACAGTTCTTGTGGAATTGGCAAAGTGATATTTGGAAGCCCATAGAGGGCTATGGTGAAAAAAGAAATATCCTCAGATGAAATCTGGAAAGAAGCTTTCTGAGAAACTGCTTAGTGTTCTGTTATTTCATCTCACAGAGTTACATCTGTATTTCGTGGGTCTCTTTGCTAGCCTTATTTCTGTGGAATCTGAGAACAGATGTTTCGGATCCCTTTGAAGACTGTAGGGCCAAAGGAAATATCCCTCGATAACAAAGAGAAAGAAGCTTTCTGAGAAACTTCTTTGTGTTCTGTGAAATCATCTCACAGAGTTACAGCTTTCCCCTCAAGAAGCCTTTCGCTAAGACAGTTCTTGTGGAATTGGCAAAGTGATATTTGGAAGCCCATAGAGGGCTATGGTGAAAAAGGAAATATCCTCAGATGAAATCTGGAAAGAAGCTTTCTGAGAAACCGCTTAGTGTTATGTTCATTCATCTCACAGCGTTACAACTGTATTTCGTGGATCTCTTTGCAAGCCTTATTTCTGTGGTATCTGAGAACAGATATTTTGGATCCCTTTGAAGACTATAGGGCCAAAGGAAATATCCTCCGATAAAAAAGAGAAAGAAGCTTTCTGAGAAACTTCTTTGTGTTCTGTGAAATCATCTCACAGAGTTACAGCTTTCCCCTCAAGAAGCCTTTCGCTAAGACAGTTCTTGTGGAATTGGCAAAGTGATATTTGGAAGCCCATAGAGGGCTATGGTGAAAAAGGAAATTTCTTCAGATGAAATCTGGAAAGAAGCTTTCTGAGAAACTGCTTAGTGTTCTGTAAATTCACCTCACAGAGTTACATCTGTATTTCGTGGGTCTCTTTGCTAGCCTTATTTCTGTGGAATCTGAGAACAGATGTTTCGGATCCCTTTGAAGACTATAAGGCCAAAGGAAATATCCCTCGATAACAAAGAGAAAGAAGCTTTCTGAGAAACTTCTTTATGTTCTGTGAAATCATCTCACAGAGTTACAGCTTTCCCCTCAAGATGCCTATCGCAAAGACAGTTCTTGTGGAATTGGCAAAGTGATATTTGGAAGCCCCTAGAGGTCTATGGTGAAAAAGGAAATATCCTCAGATGAAATCTGGAAAGAAGCTTTCTGAGAAACTGCTTAGTGTTCTGTTATTTCATCTCACAGAGTTTCATCTGTATTTCGTGGATCTCTTTTCTAGCCTTATTTCTGTGGAATCTGAGAACAGATATTTCGGATCCCTTTGAAGACTATAGGGCCAAAGGAAATATCCTCCGATACCAAAGAGAAAGAAGCTTTCTGAGAAACTTCTTTGTGTTCTGTGGAATCATCTCACAGAGTTACCGCTTTCCCCTCAAGAAGCCTTTCGCTAAGACAGTTCTTGTGGAATTGGCAAAGTGATATTTGGAAGCCCTTAGAGGGCTATGGTGAAAAAGGAAATATCCTCAGATGAAATCTGGAAAGAAGCTTTCTGAGAAACTGCTTAGTGTTCTGTTAATTCATCTCACAGAGTTACATCTGTATTTCATGGATCTCTTTGCTACTCTTATTTCTGTGGAATCAGAGAACAGATATTTCGGATCCCTTTGAAGACTATAGGGCCAAAGGAAATATCCTCCGATAACAAAGAGAAAGAAGCTTTCTGAGAAACTTCTTTGTGTTCTGTGAAATCATCTCACAGAGTTACAGCTTTCACCTAAAGAAGCCTTTCGCTAACACAGTTCTTGTGGAATTGGCAAAGGGATATTTGGAAGCCCATAGAGGGCTATGGTGAAAAAGGAAATATCCTCAGATGAAATCTGGAAAGAAGCTTTCTGAGAAACCGCTTAGTGTTACGTTCATTCATCTCACAGCGTTACAACTGTATTTCGTGGATCTCTTTGCAAGCCTTATTTCTGTGGAATCTGAGAACAGATATTTTGGATCCCTTTGAAGACTATAGGGCCAAAGGAAATATCCTCCGATAAAAAAGAGAAAGAAGCTTTCTGAGAAATTTCTTTGTGTTCTGTGAAATCATCTCACAGAGTTACAGCTTTCCCCTCAAGAAGCCTTTCGCTAAGACAGTTCTTGTGTAATTGGCAAAGTGTTATTTGGAAGCCCATACAGGGCTATGGTGAAAAAGGAAATATCCCCAGATGAAATCTGGAAAGAAGCTTTGTTAGAAACTGCTTAGTGTTCTGTTATTTCATCTCACAGAGTTACATCTGTATTTCGTGGATCTCTTTGCTAGCCTTATTTCTGTGGAATCTAAGAACAGATATTTCGGATCCCTTTGAAGACTATAGGGTCAAAGGAAATATCCTCCGATAAGAAAGAGAAAGAAGCTTTCTGAGAAACTTCTTGGTGTTCTGTGAAATCATCTCACAGAGTTACAGCTTTCCCCTCAAGAAGCCTTTCGCTAAGACAGTTCTTGTGGAATTGGCAAAGTGATATTTGGAAGCCCATAGAGGGCTATGGTGAAAAAGGAAATATCCTCAGATGAAATCTGGAAGGAAGCTTTCTGAGAAACTGCTTAGTGTTCTGTTAATTCATCTCACAGAGTTACAGCTGTATTTCGTGGATCTCTTTGCTAGCCTTATTTCTGTGGAATCTGTGAACAGATATTTCGGATCCCTTTGAAGAATATAGGGCCAAAGGAAATATCCTCCGATAAAAAAGAGAAAGAAGCTTTCTGAGAAACTTCTTTGTGTTCTGTGAAATCATCTCACAGAGTTACAGCTTTCCCCTCAAGAAGCCTTTCGCTAAGACAGTTCTTCTGGAATTGGCAAAGTGATATTTGGAAGCCCATAGAGGGCTATGGTGAAAAAGGAAATATCCTCAGATGAAATCTGGAAAGAAGCTTTCTGAGAAACTGCTTAGTGTTCTGTAAATTCATCTCACAGAGTTACATCTGTATTTCGTGGATATCTTTGCTAGCCTTATTTCTGTGGAATCTGAGAACAGATGTTTCGGATCCCTTTGAAGAATATAGGGCCAAAGGAAATATCCCTCGATAACAAAGAGAAAGAAGCTTTCTGAGAAACTTCTTTGATTTCTGTGAAATCATCTCACTGAGTTACAGCTTTCCCCTCAAGAAGCCTTTCGCTAAGAAAGTTCTTGAGGAATTGGCAAAGTGATATTTGGAAGCCCATAGAGGTCTATGGTGAAAAAGGAAATATCCCCAGATGAAATATGGAAAGAAGCTTTCTGAGAAACTGCTTAGTGTTCTCTTATTTCATCTCACAGAGTTACATCTGTATTTCGTGGATCTGTTTGCTAGCCTTATTTTTCTGGAATCTGAGAACAGATATTTCGGATCACTTTGAAGACTATAGGGCCAAAGGAAATATCCTCCGATAACAAAGAGAAAGAAGCTTTCTGAGAAACTTCTTTGTGTTCTGTGAAATCATCTCACAGAGTTATAGCTTTCCCCTCAAGAAGCATTTCGCTAAGACAGTTCTTGTGGAATTGGCAAAGTGATATTTGGAAGGCCATAGAGGGCTATGGTGAAAAAGGAAATATCCTCAGATGAAATCTGGAAAGAAGCTTTCTGAGAAACTGCTTAGTGTTCAGTAAATTCATCTCACAGAGTTACACCTGTATTTCGTGGATCTCTTTGCTAGCCTTATTTCTGTGGAATTTGAGAACAGATGTTTCGGATCCCTTTGAAGACTATAGGGCCAAAGGAAATATCCCTCGATAACAAAGAGAAAGAAGCTTTCTGAGAAACTTCTTTGTGTTCTGTGAAATCATCTCACAGAGTTACAGCTTTCCCCTCAAGAAGCCTTTCGCTAAGACAGTTCTTGTGGAATTGGCAAAGTGATATTTGGAAGCCCATTGAGGGCTATGGTGAAAAAGGAAATATCCTCAGATGAAATGTGGAAAGAAGCTTTCTGAGAAACCGCTTAGTGTTATGTTCATTCATCTCACAGCGTTACAACTGTATTTCGTGGATCTCTTTGCAAGCCTTATTTCTGTGGAATCTGAGAACAGATGTTTCGGATCCCTTTGAAGACTATAGGGCCAAAGGAAATATCCTCTGATACCAAAGAGAAAGAAGCTTTCTGAGAAACTTCTTTGTGTTCTGTGAAATCATCTCACAGAGTTACCGCTTTCCCCTCAAGAAGCCTTTCGCTAAGACAGTTCTTGTGGAATTGGCAAAGTGATATTTGGAAGCCCATAGAGGGCTATGGTGAAAAAGGAAATATCCTCAGATGAAATCTGGAAAGAAGCTTTCTGAGAAACTGCTTAGTGTTCTGTAAATTCATCTCACAGAGTTACATCTGTATTTCGTGGGTCTCTTTGCTAGCCTTATTTCTGTGGAATCTGAGAACAGATGTTTCGGATCCCTTTGAAGACTATAGGGCCAAAGGAAATATCCCTCGATAACAAAGAGAAAGAAGCTTTCTGAGAAACTTCTTTGTGTTCTGTGAAATCATCTCACAGAGTTACAGCTTTCCCCTCAAGAAGCCTTTCGCTAAGACAGTTCTTGTGGAATTGGCAAAGTGATATTTGGAAGCCCATAGAGGGCTATGGTGAAAAAGGAAATATCCTCAGATGAAATCTGGAAAGAAGCTTTCTGAGAAACTGCTTAGTGTTCTGTTAATTCATCTCACAGAGTTACATCTGTATTTCGTGGATCTGTTTGCTAGCCTTATTTTTCTGGAATCTGAGAACAGATATTTCGGATCCCTTTGAGGACTATAGTGCCAAAGGAAATATCCTCCGATAACAAAGAGAAAGAAGCTTTCTGAGAATCTTCTTTGTGTTCTGTGAAATCATCTCACAGAGTTACAGCTTTCCCCTCAAGAAGCCTTTCGCTAAGACAGTTCTTGTGGAATTGGCAAAGTGATATTTGGAAGCCCATAGAGGGCTATGGTGAAAAAGGAAATATCCTCAGATGAAATCTGGAAAGAAGCTTTCTGAGAAACTGCTTAGTGTTCTTTAAATTCATCTCACAGAGTTACATCTGTATTTCGTGGATCTCTTTGCTAGCCTTATTTCTGTGGAATGTGAGAACAGATGTTTCGGATCCCTTTGAAGACTATAGGGCCAAAGGAAATATCCCTCGATAACAAAGAGAAAGAAGCTTTCTGAGAAACTTCTTTGTTTTCTGTGAAATCATCTCACAGAGTTACAGCTTTCCCCTCAAGAAGCCTTTCGCTAAGACAGTTCCTGTGGAATTGGCAATGTGATATTTGGAAGCCCATAGAGGGCTATGGTGAAAAAGGAAATATCCTCAGATGAAATCTGGAAAGAAGCTTTCTGAGAAACCGCTTAGTGTTATGTTCATTCATCTCACAGCGTTACAACTGTATTTCGTGGATCTCTTTGCAAGCCTTATTTCTGTGGTATCTGAGAACAGATATTTTGGATCCCTTTGAAGACTATAGGGCCAAAGAAAATATCCTCCGATAAAAAAGAGAAAGAAGCTTTCCGAAAAAATTCTTTGTGTTTTGTGAAATCATCTCACAGAGTTACAGCTTTCCCCTCATGAAGCCTTTCGCTAAGACAGTTCTTGTGGAATTGGCAAAGTGATATTTGGAAGCCCATAGAGGGCTATGGTGAAAAAGGAAATATCCTCAGATGAAATCTGGAAAGAAGCTTTCTGAGAAACTGCTTAGTGTTCTGTTATTTCATCTCACAGAGTTACATCTGTATTTCGTGGGTCTCTTTGCTAGCCTTATTTCTGTGGAATCTGAGAACAGATGTTTCGGATCCCTTTGAAGACTATAGGGCCAAAGGAAATATCCCTCGATAACAAAGAGAAAGAAGCTTTCTGAGAAACTTCTTTGTGTTCTGTGAAATCATCTCACAGAGTTACAGCTTTCCCCTCAAGAAGCCTTTCGCTAAGACAGTTCTTGTGTAATTGGCAAAGTGATATTTGGAAGCCCATAGAGGGCTATGGTGAAAAAGGAAATATCCTCAGATGAAATCTGGAAAGAAGCTTTCTGAGAAACCGCTTAGTGTTGTGTTCATTCATCTCACAGCGTTACAACTGTATTTCGTGGATCTCTTTGCAAGCCTTATTTCTGTGGTATCTGAGAACAGATATTTTGGAACCCTTTGAAGACTATAGGGCCAAGGGAAATATCCTCCGATAAAAAAGAGAAAGAAGCTTTCTGAGAAACTTCTTTGTGTTCTGTGAAATCATCTCACAGAGTTACAGCTTTCCCCTCAAGAAGCCTTTCGCTAAGACAGTTCTTGTGGAATTGGCAAAGTGATATTTGGAAGCCCATAGAGGGCTATGGTGAAAAAGGAAATTTCCTCAGATGAAATCTGGAAAGAAGCTTTCTGAGAAACTGCTTAGTGTTCTGTAAATTCACCTCACAGAGTTACATCTGTATTTCGTGGGTCTCTTTACTAGCCTTATTTCTGTGGAATCTGAGAACAGATGTTTCGGATCCCTTTGAAGACTATAGGGCCAAAGGAAATATCCCTCGATAACAAAGAGAAAGAAGCTTTCTGAGAAACTTCTTTATGTTCTGTGAAATCATCTCACAGAGTTACAGCTTTCCCCTCAAGAAGCCTTTCGCTAAGACAGTTCTTCTGGAATTGGCAAAGTGATATTTGGAAGCCCATAGAGGGCTATGGTGAAAAAGGAAATATCCTCAGATGAAATCTGGAAAGAAGCTTTCTGAGAAACTGCTTAGTGTTCTGTAAATTCATCTCACAGAGTTACATCTGTATTTCGTGGATATCTTTGCTAGCCTTATTTCTGTGGAATCTGAGAACAGATGTTTCGGATCCCTTTGAAGACTATAGGGCCAAAGGAAATATCCCTCGATAACAAAGAGAAAGAAGCTTTCTGAGAAACTTCTTTGATTTCTGTGAAATCATCTCACTGAGTTACAGCTTTCCCCTCAAGAAGCCTTTCGCTAAGAAAGTTCTTGAGGAATTGGCAAAGTGATATTTGGAAGCCCATAGAGGTCTATGGTGAAAAAGGAAATATCCCCAGATGAAATCTGGAAAGAAGCTTTCTGAGAAACTGCTTAGTGTTCTCTTATTTCATCTCACAGAGTTACATCTGTATTTCGTGGATCTCTTTGCTAGCCTTATTTCTGTGGAATCTGAGAACAGATATTTCGGATCCATTTGAAGACTATAGGGCCACAGGAAATATCCTCCGATAACAAAGAGAAAGAAGCTTTCTGAGAAACTTCTTTGTGTTCTGTGAAATCATCTCACAGAGTTACAGCTTTCCCCTCAAGAAGCCTTTCGCTAAGACAGTTCTTGTGGAATTGGCAAAGTGATATTTGGAAGCCCATAGAGGGCTATGGTGAAAAAGGAAATATCCTCAGATGAAATCTGGAAAGAAGCTTTCTGAGAAACGGCTTAGTGTTCTGTAAATTCATCTCACAGAGTTACATCTGTATTTCGTGGGTCTCTTTGCTAGCCTTATTTCTGTGGAATCTGAGAACAGATGTTTCGGATCCCTTTGAAGACTATAGGGCAAAAGGAAATATCCCTCGATAACAAAGAGAAAGAAGCTTTCTGAGAAACTTCTTTGTGTTCTGTGAAATCATCTCACAGAGTTACAGCTTTCCCCTCAAGAAGCCTTTCGCTAAGACAGTTCTTTTAGAATTGGCAAAGTGATATTTGGAAGCCCATAGATGGCTATGGTGAAAAAGGAAATATCCTCAGATGAAATCTGGAAAGAAGCTTTCTGAGAAACTGCTTAGTGTTCTGTTAATTCATCTCACAGAGTTACATCTGTATTTCGTGGATCTGTTTGCTAGCCTTATTTTTCTGGAATCTGAGAACAGATATTTCGGATCACTTTGAAGACTATAGGGCCAAAGGAAATATCCTCCGATAACAAAGAGAAAGAAGCTTTCTGAGAAACTTCTTTGTGTTCTGTGAAATCATCTCACAGAGTTACAGCTTTCCCCTCAAGAAGCATTTCGCTAAGACAGTTCTTGTGGAATTGGCAAAGTGATATTTGGAAGCCCATAGAGGGCTATGGTGAAAAAGGAAATATCCTCAGATGAAATCTGGAAAGAAGCTTTCTGAGAAACTGCTTAGTGTTCTGTAAATTCAACTCACAGCGTTACAACTGTATTTCGTGGATCTCTTTGCTAGCCTTATTTCTGTGGTATCTGAGAACAGATATTTTGGATCCCTTTGAAGACTACAGGGCCAAAGGAAATATCCTCCGATACCAAAGAGAAAGAAGCTTTCTGAGAAACTTCTTTGTGTTCTGTGAAATCATCTCACAGAGTTACAGCTTTCCCCTCAAGAAGCCTTTCGCTAAGACAGTTCTTGTGGAATTGGCAAAGTGATATTTGGAAGCCCATAGAGGGCTATGGTGAAAAAAGAAATATCCTCAGATGAAATCTGGAAAGAAGCTTTCTGAGAAACTGCTTAGTGTTCTGTAAATTCATCTCACAGATTTACATCTGTATTTCGTGGGTCTCTTTGCTAGCCTTATTTCTGTGGAATCTGAGAACAGATGTTTCGGATCCATTTGAAGACTATAGGGCCAAAGGAAATATCCCTCGATAAAAAAGAGAAAGAAGCTTTCTGAGAAACTTCTTTGTGTTCTGTGAAATCATCTCACAGAGTTACAGCTTTCCCCTCAAGATGCCTTTCGCTAAGACAGTTCTTGTGGAACTGACAAAGTGATATTTGGAAGCCCATAGAGGGCTATGGTGAAAAAGGAAATATCCTCAGATGAAATCTGGAAAGAATGTTTCTGAGAAACTGCTTAGTGTTCTGTTAATTCATCTCACAGAGTTTCATCTGTATTTCTTGGATCTCTTTGCTAGCCTTATTTCTGTGGAATCTGAGAACAGATATTTCGGATCCCTTTGAAGACTATAGGGCCAAAGGAAATATCCTCCGATACCAAAGAGAAAGAAGCTTTCTGAGAAACTTCTTTGTGTTCTGTGAAATCATCTCACAGAGTTACCGCTTTCCCCTCAAGAAGCCTTTCGCTAAGACAGTTCTTGTGGAATTGGCAAAGTGATATTTGGAAGACCTTAGAGGGCTATGGTGAAAAAGGAAATATCCTCAGATGAAATCTGGAAAGAAGCTTTCTGAGAAACTGCTTAGTGTTCTGTTAATTCATCTCACAGAGTTACATCTTTATTTCATGGATTTCTTTGCTAGCCTTATTTTTCTGGTATCTGAGAACAGATATTTCGGATTCCTTTGAAGACTATAGGGCCAAAGGAAATATCCTCCGATAACAAAGAGAAAGAAGCTTTCTGAGAAACTTCTCTGTGTTCTGTGAAATCATCTCACAGAGTTACAGCTTTCACCTCAAGAAGCCTTTCGCTAAGACAGTTCTTGTGGAATTGGCAAAGTGATATTTGGAAGCCCATAGAGGGCTATGGTGAAAAAGGAAATATCCTCAGATGAAATCTGGAAAGAAGCTTTCTGAGAAACCGCTTAGTGCTATGTTCATTCATCTCACAGCGTTACAACTGTATTTCGTGGATCTCTTTGCAAGCCTTATTTCTGTGGAATCTGAGAACAGATGTTTCGGATCCCTTTGAAGACTATAGGGCCAAAGGAAATATCCTCTGATACCAAAGAGAAAGAAGCTTTCTGAGAAACTTCTTTGTGTTCTGTGAAATCATCTCACAGAGTTACCGCTTTCCCCTCAAGAAGCCTTTCGCTAAGACAGTTCTTGTGGAATTGGCAAAGTGATATTTGGAAGCCCATAGAGGGCTATGGTGAAAAAGGAAATATCCTCAGATGAAATCTGGAAAGAAGCTTTCTGAGAAACTGCTTAGTGTTCTGTAAATTCATCTCACAGAGTTACATCTGTATTTCGTGGGTCTCTTTGCTAGCCTTATTTCTGTGGAATCTGAGAACAGATGTTTCGGATCCCTTTGAAGACTATAGGGCCAAAGGAAATATCCCTCGATAACAAAGAGAAAGAAGCTTTCTGAGAAACTTCTTTGTGTTCTGTGAAATCATCTCACAGAGTTACCGCTTTCCCCTCAAGAAGCCTTTCGCTAAGACAGTTCTTGTGGAATTGGCAAAGTGATATTTGGAAGCCCAGAGAGGGCTATGGTGAAAAAGGAAATATCCTCAGATGAAATCTGGAAAGAAGCTTTCTGAGAAACTGCTTAGTGTTCTGTTAATTCATCTCACAGAGTTACATCTGTATTTCGTGGATCTGTTTGCTACTCTTATTTCTGTGGAATCAGAGAACAGATATTTCGGATCCCTTTGAAGACTATAGGGCCAAAGGAAATATCCTCCGATAACAAAGAGAAAGAAGCTTTCTGAGAAACTTCTTTGTGTTCTGTGAAATCATCTCACAGAGTTACAGCTTTCCCCTCAAGAAGCCTTTCGCTAAGACAGTTCTTGTGTAATTGGCAAAGTGTTATTTGGAAGCCCATAGAGGGCTATGGTGAAAAAGGAAATATCCCCAGATGAAATCTGGAAAGAAGCTTTGTTAGAAACTGCTTAGTGTTCTGTTATTTCATCTCACAGAGTTACATCTGTATTTCGTGGATCTCTTTGCTAGCCTTATTTCTGTGGAATCTAAGAACAGATATTTCGGATCCCTTTGAAGACTATAGGGTCAAAGGAAATATCCTCCGATAACAAAGAGAAAGAAGCTTTCTGAGAAACTTCTTTGTGTTCTGTGAAATCATCTCACAGAGTTACAGCTTTCCCCTCAAGAAGCCTTTCGCTAAGACAGTTCTTGTGGAATTGGCAAAGTGATATTTGGAAGCCCATAGAGGGCTATGGTGAAAAAGGAAATATCCTCAGATGAAATCTGGAAGGAAGCTTTCTGAGAAACTGCTTAGTGTTCTGTTAATTCATCTCACAGAGTTACAACTGTATTTCGTGGATCTCTTTGCTAGCCTTATTTCTGTGGAATCTGTGAACAGATATTTCGGATCCCTTTGAAGACTATAGGGCCAAAGGAAATATCCTCCGCTAAAAAAGAGAAAGAAGCTTTCTGAGAAACTTCTTTGTGTTCTGTGAAATCATCTCACAGAGTTACAGCTTTTCCCTCAAGAAGCCTTTCGCTAAGACAGTTCTTCTGGTATTGGCAAAGTGATATTTGGAAGCCCATAGAGGGCTATGGTGAAAAAGGAAATATCCTCAGATGAAATCTGGAAAGAAGCTTTCTGAGAAACTGCTTAGTGTTCTGTAAATTCATCTCACAGAGTTACATCTGTATTTCGTGGATATCTTTGCTAGCCTTATTTCTGTGGAATCTGAGAACAGATGTTTCGGATCCCTTTGAAGACTATAGGGCCAAAGGAAATATCCCTCGATAACAAAGAGAAAGAAGCTTTCTGAGAAACTTCTTTGATTTCTGTGAAATCATCTCACTGAGTTACAGCTTTCCCCTCAAGAAGCCTTTCGCTAAGACCTTTCTTGTGGAATTGGCAAAGTGATATTTTGAAGCCCATAGAGGGCTATGGTGAAAAAGGAAATATCCACAGATGAAATCTGGATAGAAGCTTTCTGAGAAACTGATTAGTGTTCTGTTAATTCATCTCACAGGATTACATATGTATTTCGTGAATCTCTTTGCTAGCTTTATTTCTATGGAATCTGAGAACAGATATATCGGATCCCTTTGAAGACTATAGGTCCAAAGGAAATATCCTCCGATTACAAAGAGAAAGAAGCTTTCTGAGAAACTTCTTTGTGTTCTGTGAAATCATCTCACAGAGTTACAGCTTTCCCCTCAGGAAGCCTTTCGCTAAGACAGTTCTTGTGGAATTGGCAAAGTGATATTTGGAAGCCCATAGAGGGCTATGGTGAAAAAGGAAATATCCTCAGATGAAATCTGGAAAGAATGTTTCTGAGAAACTGCTTAGTGTTCTGTTAATTCATCTCACAGAGTTTCATCTGTATTTCTTGGATCTCTTTGCTAGCCTTATTTCTGTGGATTCTGAGAACAGATATTTCGGATCCCTTTGAAGACTATAGCGCCAAAGGAAATATCCTCCGATACCAAAGAGAAAGAAGCTTTCTGAGAAACTTCTTTGTGTTCTGTGAAATCATCTCACAGAGTTACCGCTTTCCCCTCAAGAAGCCTTTCGCTAAGACAGTTCTTGTGGAATTGGCAAAGTGATATTTGGAAGCCCTTAGAGGGCTATGGTGAAAAAGGAAATATCCTCAGATGAAATCTGGAAAGAAGCTTTCTGAGAAACTGCTTAGTGTTCTGTTAATTCATCTCACAGAGTTACATCTTTATTTCATGGATTTCTTTGCTAGCCTTATTTCTGTGGAATCAGAGAACAGATATTTCGGATCCCTTTGAAGACTATAGGGCCAAAGGAAATATCCTCCGATAACAAAGAGAAAGAAGCTTTCTGAGAAACTTCTTTGTGTTCTGTGAAATCATCTCACAGAGTTACAGCATTCCCCTCAAGAAGCCTTTCGCTAAGACAGTTCTTGTGGAAATGGCAAAGTGATATTTGGAAGCCCATAGAGGGCTATGGTGAAAAAGGAAACATCCTCAGATGAAATCTGGAAAGAAGCTTTCTGAGAAACTGCTTAGTGTTCTGTTAATTCATCTCACAGAGTTACATCTGTATTTCGTGGATATCTTTGCTAGCCTTATTTCTGTGGAATCTGAGAACAGATGTTTCGGATCCCTTTGAAGACTATAGGGCCAAAGGAAATATCCCTCGATAACAAAGAGAAAGAAGCTTTCTGAGAAACTTCTTTGTGTTCTGTGAAATCATCTCACAGAGTTACAGCTTTCCCCTCAAGATGCCTTTCGCTAAGACAGTTCTTGTGGAATTGGCAAAGTGATATTTGGAAGCCCATAGAGGGCTATGGTGAAAAAGGAAATATCCTCAGATTACATCTGGAAAGAAGGTTTCTGAGAAACTGCTTAGTGTTCTGTTATTTCATCTCACAGAGTTACATCTGTATTTCGTGGATCTCTTTGCTAGACTTATTTCTGTGGAATCTGAGAACAGATATTTCGGATCCCTTTGAAGACTATAGGGCCAAAGGAAATATCCTCCGATACCAAAGAGAAAGAAGCTTTCTGAGAAACTTCTTTGTGTTCTGTGAAATCATCTCACAGAGTTACAGCTTTTCCCTCAAGAAGCCTTTCACTAAGACAGTTCTTGTGGAATTGGCAAAGTGATATTTGGAAGCCCTTAGAGGGCTATGGTGAAAAAGGAAATATCCTCAGATGAAATCCGGAAAGAAGCTTTCTGAGAAACTGTTTAGTGTTCTGTTAATTCATCTCACAGAGTTACATCTGTATTTCGTGGATCTGTTTGCTAGCCTTATTTTTCTGGTATCTGAGAACAGATATTTCGGATTCCTTTGAAGACTATAGGGCCAAAGGAAATATCCTCCGATAACAAAGAGAAAGAAGCTTTCTGAGAAACTTCTCTGTGTTCTGTGAAATCATCTCACAGAGTTACAGCTTTCACCTCAAGAAGCCTTTCGCTAAGACAGTTCTTGTGGAATTGGCAAAGTGATATTTGGAAGCCCATAGAGGGCTATGGTGAAAAAGGAAATATCCTCAGATGAAATCTGGAAAGAAGCTTTCTGAGAAACCGCTTAGTGCTATGTTCATTCATCTCACAGCGTTACAACTGTATTTCGTGGATCTCTTTGCAAGCCTTATTTCTGTGGAATCTGAGAACAGATGTTTCGGATCCCTTTGAAGACTATAGGGCCAAAGGAAATATCCCTCGATAACAAAGAGAAAGAAGCTTTCTGAGAAACTTCTTTGTGTTCTGTGAAATCATCTCACAGAGTTACAGCTTTCCCCTCAAGATGCCTTTCGCTAAGACAATTCTTGTGGAATTGGCAAAGTGATATTTGGAAGCCCATAGAGGGCTATGGTGAAAAAGGAAATATCCTCAGATGAAATCTGGAAATAATGTTTCTGAGAAACTGCTTAGTGTTCTGCTATTTCATCTCACAGAGTTTCATCTGTATTTCGTGGATCTCTTTGCTAGACTTATTTCTGTGGAATCTGAGAACAGATATTTCAGATCCCTTTGAAGACTATAGGGCCAAAGGAAATATCCTCCGATACCAAAGAGAAAGAAGCTGTCTGAGAAACTTCTTTGTGTTCTGTGAAATCATCTCACAGAGTTACCGCTTTCCCCTCCAGAAGCCTTTCGCTAAGACACTTCTTGTGGAATTGGCAAAGTGATATTTGGAAGCCCTTACAGGGCTATGGTGAAAAAGGAAATATCCTCAGATGAAATCTGGAAAGAAGCTTTCTGAGAAACTGCTTAGTGTTCTGTTAATTCATCTCACAGAGTTACATCTGTATTTCATGGATTTCTTTGCTAGCCTTATTTCTGTGGAATCAGAGAACAGATATTTCGGATCCATTTGAAGACTATAGGGCCAAAGGAAATATCCTCCGATAACAAAGAGAAAGAAGCTTTCTGAGAAACTTCTTTGTGTTCTGTGAAATCATCTCACAGAGTTACAGCATTCCCCTCAAGAAGCCTTTCGCTAAGACAGTTCTTGTGGAAATGGCAAAGTGATATTTGGAAGCCCATAGAGGGCTATGGTGAAAAAGGAAATATCCTCAGATGAAATCTGGAAAGAAGCTTTCTTAGAAAACGCTTAGTGTTCTGTGACTTCCACTCACAGAGTTACATCTGTATTTCGTGGATCTCTTTGCTAGCCTTATTTCTGTGGAATCTGAGAACAGATATTTCGGATCCCTTTGAAGACTATAGGGCCAAAGGAAATATCCTCCGATAACAAAGAGAAAGAAGCTTTCTGAGAAACTTCTTTGTGTTCTGTGAAATCATCTCACAGAGTTACAGCTTTCCCCTCAAGAAGCCTTTCGCTAAGACAGTTCTTGTGGAATTGGCAAAGTGATATTTGGAAGCCCATAGAGGGCTATGGTGAAAAAGGAAATATCCTCAGATGAAATCAGGAAAGAAACTTTCCGAGAAACTGCCTATTGTTCTGTTAATTCATTTCACAGAGTTACATCTGTATTTCGTGGACCTCTTTGCTAGCCTTATTTCTGTGGAATCTGAGAACAGATATTTCGGATCCCTTTAAGAATATAGGGCCAAAGGAAATATCCTCCGATAACAAAGAGAAAGAAGCTTTCTGAGAAACTTCTTTGTGTTCTGCGAAATATTCTCTCAGAGTTACAGGTTTCCCCTCAAGAAGCCTTTCGCTAAGACAGTTCTTGTGGAATTGGCAAAGTGATATTTGGAAGCCCATAGAGGGCTACGGTGAAAAAGGAAATATCCTCAGATGAAATCTGGAAAGAAGCTTTCTGAGAAACTGCTTAGTATTCTGTTAATTAATCTCACAGAGTTACATCTGTATTTCGTGAATTTCTTTGCTAGCCTTATTTCTGTGGAATGTGAAAACAGATATTTCGGATCCCTTTGAAGACTATAGAGCCAAAGGAAATATCCTCCGATAAGAGAGAGAAAGAAGCTTTCTGAGAAACTTCTTTGTGTTCTGTGCAATCATCTCACAGAGTTACAGCTTTCCCCTCAGGAAGCCGTTCGCTAAGACAGTTCTTGTGGAATTGGCAAAGTGATATTTGGAAGCCCATAGAGGGCTTTGGTGAAAAAGGAAATATCCTCAGATGAAATCTGGAAAGAAGCTTTCTGAGAAACTGCTTAGTGTTCTGTTCATTCATCTCACAGAGTTACATCTGTAATTCGTGGATCTCTTTGCTAGCCTTATTTCTGTGGAATCTGAGAACAGATATTTCGGATCCCTTTGAAGACTATAGGGCCAAAGGAAATATCCTCCAATAACAAAGAGAAAGAAGCTTTCTGAGAAACTTCTTTGTGTTCTGTGAAATCATCTCCCAGCGTTACAGCTTGCCCCTCAAGAAGCCTTTCGCTAAGACAGTTCTGTTGGAATTGGCAAAGTGATATTTGGCAGCCCATAGAGGGCTATGCTGAAAAAGGAAATATCCTCAGATGAAATCTGGAAAGACGCTTTCTGAGAAACCGCTTAGTGTTCTCTGACTTCCACTCACAGAGTTACATCTGTATTTCGTGGATCTCTTTGCTAGCCTTATTTCTGTGGATTCTGAGAACAGATATTTCAGATCCCTTTGAAGACTATAGGTCCAAAGGAAATATACTCCGATAACAAAGAGAAAGAAACTTTCTGAGAAACTTCTTTGTGTTCTGTGAAATCATCTCACAGAGTTACAGCTTTCCCCTTAAGAAGCCTTTCGCTAAGACAGTTCTTGTGGAATTGGCAAAATGATATTTGGAAGCCCACAGAGGGCAACAGTGAAAAAGGAAATATCCTCAGATGAAAACAGGAAAGAAGCTTTCTGAGAAACTGCTTAGTGTTCTGTTCATTCATCTCACAGGGTTACATCTGTATTTCGTGGATCTCTTTGCTAGCCTTATTTCCGTGGAATCTGAGAACAGATATTTCGGATCCCTTTAAAACTATAGGGCCAAAGGAAATATCCTCCGATAACAAAGAGAAAGAAGCTTTCTGAGAAACCTCTTTGTGTTCTGTGAAATCATCTCACAGAGTTACAGCTTTCCCCTCAAGAAGCCTTTCGCTAAGACCTTTCTTGTGGAATTGGCAAAGTGATATTTGGAAGCACATAGAGTGCTATGGTGAAAAAGGAAATATCCACAGATGAAATCTGGATAGAAGCTTTCTGAGAAACTGATTAGTGTTCTGTTAATTTATCTCACAGGATTACATATGTATTTCGTGAATCTCTTTGCTAGCTTTATTTCTGTGGAATCTGAGAACAGATATATCGGATCCCTTTGAAGACTATAGGTCCAAAGGAAATATCCTCCGATTACAAAGAGAAAGAAGCTTTCTGAGAAACTTCTTTGTGTTCTGTGAAATCATCTCACAGAGTTACAGCTTTCCCCTCAGGAAGCCTTTCGCTAGGACAGTTCTTGTGGAATTGGCAAAGTGATATTTGGAAGCCCATAGAGGGCTATGGTGAAAAAGGAAATATCCTCAGATGAAATCTGGAAAGAAGCTTTATGAGAAACTGCTTAGTGTTCTGTTCATTCATCTCACAGAGTTACATCTGTATTTCATGAATCTCTTTGCTAGCTTTCTTTCTGTGGAATCTGAGAACAGATATATCGGATCCCTTTGAAGACTATAGGGCCAAAGGAAATATCGTCCGATAACAAAGGGAAAGAAGCTTTGTGAGAAACTTCTTTGTTTTCTGTGAAATCATCGCACAGAGTTACAGCTTTCCCTTCAAGAAGCCTTTCGCTAAGACAGTTCAGTTGGAATTGGCAAAGTGATATTTGGAAGCCCATAGAGGGCTAGGGTGAAAAAGGAAATATCCTCAGATGAAATCTGGAGAGAAGCTTTCTGAGAAACCGCTTAGGATTCTGTGACTTCCACTCACAGAGCTACATCTATATTTCGTGGATCTCTTTGCTAGCCTTATTTCTGTGGAATCTGAGAACCGATATTTCCGATCCCTTGAAGACTATAGGGCTAAAGGAAATATCCTCAGACAACCAAGAGAAAGAAGCTTTCTGAGAAACTTCTTTGTGTTCTGTGAAATCATCTCACAGAGTTACAGCTTTCCCCTTAAGAAGTCTTTCGCTAAGACAGTTCTTGTGGAATTGGCAAAGTGATATTTGGAAGCACATAGAGGGCTATGGTGAAAAAGGAAATATCCTCAGATGAAATCTGGAAAGAAGCTTTCTGAGAAACCGCTTAGTGTTCTGTTCATTCATCTCACAGATTTACATCTGTATTTCGTGGATATCTTTGCTAGCCTTATTTCTGTGGAATCTGAGAACAGATATTTCGGATCCGTTTGAAGAATATAGGGCCAAAGGAAATATCCTCCTATAACAAAGAGAAAGAAGCTTTATGAGAAACTTCTTTGTGTTCTGTGAAATCATCTCACAGAGTTACAGCTTTCCCCTGAAGAAGCCTTTCGCTAATACAGTTCTTGTCGAATAGGCAAAGTGATATTTGGAAGCCCATAGAGGGCTATGGTGAAAAAGGAAATATCCTCCAATGAAATCTGGAAAGAAGCTTTCTGAGAAACTGCTTAGTATTCTGTTAATTAATCTCACAGAGTTACATCTGTATTTCCTGAATCTCTTTGCTAGCCTTATTTCTGTGGAATCTGCGAACAGATATTTCGCATCCCTTTGAAGACTATAGGGCCAAAGGAAATATCCTCCGATAACAAAGAGAAAGAAGCTTTCTGAGAAACTACTTTGTGTTCTCTGAAATCATCTCACAGAGTTACAGCTTTCCCCTCAAGAAGCCTTTCGCTAAGACAGTTCTTGTGGAATTGGCAAAGTGATATTTGGAAGCCCCTAGAGGGCTATGGTGAAAAAGGAAATATCCTCAGATGAAATCTGGAAAGAAGCTTTCTGAGAAATCGCTTAGTGTTCTGTTAATTCATCTCACAAAGTTACATCTGTATTTCGTGGATCTCTTTGCTAGCCTTATTTCTGTGGAATCTGAGAACAGATATTTCGGATCCCTTTGAAGACTATAGGGCCAAAGGAAATATCCTCCAATAAAAAAGAGAAAGAAGTTTTCTGAGAAACCTCTTTGTGTTCTGTGAAATCATCTCACTGGGTTACAGCTTTCCCCTCAAGAAGCCTTTCGCTAAGACAGTTCTTGTGGAATTGGCAAAGTGATATTTGGAAGCCCATAGAGGGCTATGGTAAAAAAGGAAATATCCACAGATGAAATCTGGATAGAAGCTTTCTGAGAATCTGATTAGTGTTCTGTTAATTCATCTCACAGGATTTCGTATGTATTTCGTGAATCTCTTTGCTAGCTTTATTTCTCTGGAATCTGAGAACAGATATTTCGGATCCCTTTGAAGACTATAGGGCCAAAGGAAATATCCTCCGATTACAAAGAGAAAGAAGCTTTCTGAGAAACTTCTTTGGGTTCTGTGAAATCATCTCACAGAGTTACAGCTTTCCCCTCAGGAAGCCTTTCGCTAAGACAGTTCTTGTGGAATTGGCAAAGTGATATTTGGAAGCCCATAGAGGGCTATGGTGAAAAAGGAAATATCCTCAGATGAAATCTGGAAAGAAGCTTTCTGAGAAACCGCTTAGTGTTCTGTGACTTTCACTCACAGAGTTACATCCGTATTTCGTCGATCTCTTTGCTAGCCTTATTTCTGTGGAATCTGAGAACAGATATTACGGATCCCTTTAAAACTATAGGGCCAAAGGAAATATCCTCCGATAACAAAGAGAAAGAAGCTTTCTGAGAAACTTCTTTGTTTTCTGTGAAATCAACTCACAGAGTTACAGCTTTCCCCTCAAGAAGCGTTTCGCTAAGACAGTTCCGTTGGAATTAGCAAAGTGATATTTGAAAGCCCATAGAGGGCTATGGTGAAAAAGGAAATGTCCTCAGATGAAATCAGGAAAGAAGCTTTCTGAGAAACCGATTAGTGTTCTGTTAATTCATCTCAGAGTGTTACATCTGCATTTCGTGGATCTCTTTGCTAGCCTTATTTCTGTGGAATTTGAGAACAGATATTTCGGATCCCTTTGAAGACTATAGGGCCAAAGGAAATATCCTCCAATAACAAAGAGAAAGAAGTTTTCTGAGAAACTTCTTTGTGTTCTGTGAAATCATCTCACAAGGTTACAGCTTTCCCTTCAAGAAGCCTTTCGCTAAGACAGTTCTTGTGGAATTGGCAAAGTGATATTTGGAAGCCCATAGAGGGCTATGTTGAAAAAGGAATTATCCTCAGATGAAATCTGGAAAGAAGCTTTCTGAGAAACTGCTTAGTGTTCTGTTCATTCATCTCACAGTGTTACATCTGTATTTCGTGGATCTCTTTGCTAGCCTTATTTCTGTGGAATCTGAGAACAGATATTACGGATCCTTTGAAAACTATAGGGCCAAAGGAAATATCCTCCGATAACAAATCGATAGAAGATTTCTGAGAAACTTCTTTGTGTTCTGTGAAATCATCTCACAGAGTTAGATCTTTCCCCACAAGAAGTCTTTCGCTAATACAGTTCTTGTGGAATTGGCAAGTGATATTTAGAAGCCCATAGAGAGCTATGGTGAAAAAGGAAATATCCACAGATGAAATCTGGAAAGAAGCTTTCTAAGAAACTGATTAGTGTTCTGTTAATTCATCTCACAGAGTTACATCTGTATTTCATGAATCTCTTTGCTAGCTTTATTTCTGTGGAATCTGAGAACAGATATATCGGATCCCTTTGAAGACTATAGGGCCAAAGGAAATATCGTCCGATAACAAAGAGAAAGAAGCTTTGTGAGAAACTTCTTTGTTTTCTGTGAAATCATCTCACAGAGTTACAGCTTTCCCTTCAAGAAGCCTTTCGCTAAGACAGTTCTGTTGGAATTGGCAAAGTGATATTTGGAAGCCCATAGAGGGCTGTGGTGAAAAAGGAAATATCCTCAGATGAAATCTGGAGAGAAGCTTTCTGAGAAACCGCTTAGTATTCAGTGACTTCCACTCACAGAGTTACATCTGTATTTCGTGGATATCTTTTCTAGCCTTATTTCTGTGGAATCTGAGAACAGATATTTCCGATCTCTTGAAGACTATAGGGCCAAAGGAAATATCCTCAGATTACCAAGAGAAAGAAGCTTTCTGAGAAACTTCTTTGTGTTCTGTGAAATCATCTCACAGAGTTACAGCTTTCCCCTCAAAAAGCCTTTCGCTAAGACAGTTCTTGTGGAATTGGAAAGGTGATTTTTGGAAGCCCATACAGGGCTATGGTGAAAAAGAATATATCCTCAGATGAAATCTGGAAAGAAGCTTTCTGAGAAACTGCTTAGTGTTCTGTTAATTCATCTCACAGAGTTACATCTGTATTTCGTGAGTCTCTTTGCTAGCCTTATTTCTGTGGAATCTGAGAACAGATGTTTCGGATCCCTTTGAAGACTATAGGGCCAAAGGAAATATCCCTCGATAACAAAGAGAAAGACGCTTTCTGAGAAACTTCTTAGTGTTCTGTTAATTCATCTCACAGAGTTACATCTGTATTTCGTGGATCTCTTTGCTAGCCTTATTTCTGTGGAATCTGAGAACAGATATTTCGGATCCCTTTGAAGACTATAGGGCCAAAGGAAATATCCTCCAATAAAAAAGAGAAAGAAGTTTTCTGAGAAACCTCTTTGTGTTCTGTGAAATCATCTCACTGGGTTACAGCTTTCCCCTCAAGAAGCCTTTCGCTAAGACAGTTCTTGTGGAATTGGCAAAGTGATATTTGGAAGCCCATAGAGGGCTATGGTAAAAAAGGAAATATCCACAGATGAAATCTGGATAGAAGCTTTCTGAGAATCTGATTAGTGTTCTGTTAATTCATCTCACAGGATTTCGTATGTATTTCGTGAATCTCTTTGCTAGCTTTATTTCTCTGGAATCTGAGAACAGATATTTCGGATCCCTTTGAAGACTATAGGGCCAAAGGAAATATCCTCCGATTACAAAGAGAAAGAAGCTTTCTGAGAAACTTCTTTGGGTTCTGTGAAATCATCTCACAGAGTTACAGCTTTCCCCTCAGGAAGCCTTTCGCTAAGACAGTTCTTGTGGAATTGGCAAAGTGATATTTGGAAGCCCATAGAGGGCTATGGTGAAAAAGGAAATATCCTCAGATGAAATCTGGAAAGAAGCTTTCTGAGAAACCGCTTAGTGTTCTGTGACTTTCACTCACAGAGTTACATCCGTATTTCGTCGATCTCTTTGCTAGCCTTATTTCTGTGGAATCTGAGAACAGATATTACGGATCCCTTTAAAACTATAGGGCCAAAGGAAATATCCTCCGATAACAAAGAGAAAGAAGCTTTCTGAGAAACTTCTTTGTTTTCTGTGAAATCAACTCACAGAGTTACAGCTTTCCCCTCAAGAAGCGTTTCGCTAAGACAGTTCCGTTGGAATTAGCAAAGTGATATTTGAAAGCCCATAGAGGGCTATGGTGAAAAAGGAAATGTCCTCAGATGAAATCAGGAAAGAAGCTTTCTGAGAAACCGATTAGTGTTCTGTTAATTCATCTCAGAGTGTTACATCTGCATTTCGTGGATCTCTTTGCTAGCCTTATTTCTGTGGAATTTGAGAACAGATATTTCGGATCCCTTTGAAGACTATAGGGCCAAAGGAAATATCCTCCAATAACAAAGAGAAAGAAGTTTTCTGAGAAACTTCTTTGTGTTCTGTGAAATCATCTCACAGGGTTACAGCTTTCCCTTCAAGAAGCCTTTCGCTAAGACAGTTCTTGTGGAATTGGCAAAGTGATATTTGGAAGCCCATAGAGGGCTATGTTGAAAAAGGAAATATCCTCAGATGAAATCTGGAAAGAAGCTTTCTGAGAAACTGCTTAGTGTTCTGTTCATTCATCTCACAGTGTTACATCTGTATTTCGTGGATCTCTTTGCTAGCCTTATTTCTGTGGAATCTGAGAACAGATATTACGGATCCTTTGAAAACTATAGGGCCAAAGGAAATATCCTCCGATAACAAATCGATAGAAGATTTCTGAGAAACTTCTTTGTGTTTTTTGAAATCATCTCACAGAGTTAGATCTTTCCCCACAAGAAGTCTTTCGCTAATACAGTTCTTGTGGATTTGGCAAGTGATATTTAGAAGCCCATAGAGAGCTATGGTGAAAAAGGAAATATCCACAGATGAAATCTGGAAAGAAGCTTTCTAAGAAACTGATTAGTGTTCTGTTAATTCATCTCACAGAGTTACATCTGTATTTCATGAATCTCTTTGCTAGCTTTATTTCTGTGGAATCTGAGAACAGATATATCGGATCCCTTTGAAGACTATAGGGCCAAAGGAAATATCGTCCGATAACAAAGAGAAAGAAGCTTTGTGAGAAACTTCTTTGTTTTCTGTGAAATCATCTCACAGAGTTACAGCTTTCCCTTCAAGAAGCCTTTCGCTAAGACAGTTCTGTTGGAATTGGCAAAGTGATATTTGGAAGCCCATAGAGGGCTGTGGTGAAAAAGGAAATATCCTCAGATGAAATCTGGAGAGAAGCTTTCTGAGAAACCGCTTAGTATTCAGTGACTTCCACTCACAGAGTTACATCTGTATTTCGTGGATATCTTTTCTAGCCTTATTTCTGTGGAATCTGAGAACAGATATTTCCGATCTCTTGAAGACTATAGGGCCAAAGGAAATATCCTCAGATTACCAAGAGAAAGAAGCTTTCTGAGAAACTTCTTTGTGTTCTGTGAAATCATCTCACAGAGTTACAGCTTTCCCCTCAAAAAGCCTTTCGCTAAGACAGTTCTTGTGGAATTGCAAAGGTGATTTTTGGAAGCCCATACAGGGCTATGGTGAAAAAGAATATATCCTCAGATGAAATCTGGAAAGAAGCTTTCTGAGAAACTGCTTAGTGTTCTGTTAATTCATCTCACAGAGTTACATCTGTATTTCGTGAGTCTCTTTGCTAGCCTTATTTCTGTGGAATCTGAGAACAGATGTTTCGGATCCCTTTGAAGACTATAGGGCCAAAGGAAATATCCCTCGATAACAAAGAGAAAGACGCTTTCTGAGAAACTTCTTTGTGTTCTGTGAAATCATCTCACAGAGTTACAGCTTTCCCCTCAAGAAGCCTTTCGCTAAGACAGTTCTTTCGGAATTGGCAAAGAGATATTTGGAAGCCCATAGAGGACTATGGTGAAAAAGGAAATATCCTCAGATGAAATCTGGAAAGAAGCTTTCTGAGAAACTGCTTAGTGTTCTGTTAATTCATCTCACAGAGTTACATCTGTATTTCGTGGATCTGTTTGCTAGCCTTATTTTTCTGGAATCTGAGAACAGATATTTCGGATCCCATTGAAGACTATAGGGCCAAAGGAAATATCCTCCGATAACAAAGAGAAAGAAGCTTTCTGAGAAACTTCTTTGTGTTC
This sequence comes from Macaca nemestrina, assembly GCF_043159975.1. Lineage (NCBI taxonomy): Eukaryota > Metazoa > Chordata > Mammalia > Primates > Cercopithecidae > Macaca > Macaca nemestrina. The sequence continues at coordinate 106,915,803 of NC_092127.1, read as the reverse complement.
TGTGAAATCAACTCACAGAGTTACAGCTTTCCCCTCAAGAAGCCTTTCGCTAAGACAGTTCTTGTGGAATTGGCAAAGTGATATTTGGAAACCCATAGAGGGCTATGGTGAAAAAGGAAATATCCTCTGATGAAATCTGGAAAGAAGCTTTCTGAGAAACCGATTAGTGTTATGTTAATTCATCTCACAGCGTTACAACTGTATTTCGTGGATCTCTTTGCTAGCCTTATTTCTGTGGAATCTGAGAACAGATATTTCGGATCCCTTTGAAGACTATAGGGCCAAAGGAAATATCCTCCGATAAGAAAGAGAAAGAAGCTTTCTGAGAAACTTCTTTGGGTTCTGTGAAATCATCTCACAGAGTTACAGCTTTCCCCTCAAGATGCCTTTCTTTAAGACAGTTCTTGTGGAATTGGCAAAGTGATATTTGGAAGCCCATAGAGGGCTATGGTGATAAAGGAAATATCCTCAGATGAAATCTGGAAAGAATGTTTCTGAGAAACTGCTTAGTGTTCTCTTATTTCATCTCACAGAGTTACATCTGTATTTCCTGGATCTCTTCGCTAGCCTTATTTCTGTGGAATCTGAGAACAGATATTTCGGATCCCTTTGAAGACTATAGGGCCAAAGGAAATATCCTCCGATAACAAAGAGAAAGAAGCTTTCTGAGAAACTTCTTTGTGTTCTGTGAAATCATCTCACAGAGTTACAGCTTTCCCCTCAAGAAGCCTTTCGCTAAGACAGTTCTTGTGTAATTGGCAAAGTGATATTTGGAAACCCATAGAGGGCTATGGTGAAAAAGGAAATAACCTCAGATGAAATCTGGAAAGAAGCTTTCTGAGAAACCGATTAGTGTTATGTTAATTCATCTCACAGCGTTACAACTGTATTTCGTGGATCTCTTTGCTAGCCTTATTTCTGTGGAATCTGAGAACAGATATTTCGGATCCCTTTGAAGACTATAGGGCCAAAGGAAATATCCTCCGATAAAAAAGAGAAAGAAGCTTTCTGAGAAACTTCTTTGTGTTCTGTGAAATCATCTCACAGAGTTACAGCTTTCCCCTCAAGAAGCCTTTCGCTAAGACAGTTCTTGTGGAATTGGCAAAGTGATATTTGGAAGCCCATAGAGGGCTATGGTGAAAAAGGAAATATCCTCAGATGAAATCTGGAAAGAAGCTTTCTGAGAAACTGCTTAGTGTTCTGTAAATTCATCTCACAGAGTTACATCTGTATTTCGTGGATCTCTTTGCTAGCCTTATTTCTGTGGAATCTGAGAACAGATGTTTCGGATCCCTTTGAAGACTATAGGGCCAAAGGAAATATCCCTCGATAACAAAGAGAAAGAAGCTTTCTGAGAAACTTCTTTGTGTTCTGTGAAATCATCTCACAGAGTTACAGCTTTCCCCTCAAGAAGCCTTTCGCTAAGACAGTTCTTGTGGAATTGGCAAAGTGATATTTGGAAGCCTATAGAGGGCTATGGTGAAAAAGGAAATATCCTCAGATGAAATGTGGAAAGAAGCTTTCTGAGAAACCGCATAGTGTTATGTTCATTCATCTCACAGCGTTACAACTGTATTTCGTGGATCTCTTTGCAAGCCTTATTTCTGTGGTATCTGAGAACAGATATTTTTGATCCCTTTGAAGACTATAGGGCCAAAGGAAATATCCTCCGATAAAAAAGAGAAAGAAGCTTTCTGAGAAACTTCTTTGTGTTCTGTGAAATCATCTCACTGAGTTACAGCTTTCCCCTCAAGAAGCCTTTCGCTAAGACAATTCTTGTGGAATTGGCAAAGTGATATTTGGAAGCCCATAGAGGGCTATGGTGAAAAAGGAAATATCCTCAGATGAAATCTGGAAAGAAGCTTTCTGAGAAACTGCTTAGTGTTCTGTAAATTCATCACACAGAGTTACATCTGTATTTCGTGGGTCTATTTGCTAGCCTTATTTCTGTGGAATCTGAGAACAGATGTTTCGGATCCCTTTGAAGACTATAGGGCCAAAGGAAATATCCCTCGATAACAAAGAGAAAGAAGCTTTCTGAGAATCTTCTTTGTGTTCTGTGAAATCATCTCACAGAGTTACAGCTTTCCCCTCAAGATGCCTTTCGCTAAGACAGTTCTTGTGGAATTGGCAAAGTGATATTTGGAAGCCCATAGAGGGCTATGGTGAAAAAGGAAATATCCTCAGATGAAATCTGGAAAGAATGTTTCTGAGAAACTGCTTAGTGTTCTGTTATTTCATCTCACAGAGTTTCATCTGTATTTCGTGGATCTCTTTGCTAGCCTTATTTCTGTGGAATCTGAGAACAGATATTTCGGATCCCTTTGAAGACTATAGGACCAAAGGAAATATCCTCCGATACCAAAGAGAAAGAAGCTTTCTGAGAAACTTCTTTGTGTTCTGTGAAATCATCTCACAGAGTTACCGCTTTCCCCTCAAGAAGCCTTTCGCTAAGACAGTTCTTGTGGAATTGGCAAAGTGATATTTAGAAGCCCTTAGAGGGCTATGGTGAAAAAGGAAATATCCTCAGATGAAATCTGGAAAGAAGCTTTCTGAGAAACTGCTTAGTGTTCTGTTAATTCATCTCACAGAGTTACATCTGTATTTCATGGATCTCTTTGCTAGCCTTATTTCTGTGGAATCAGAGAACAGATATTTCGGATCCCTTTGAAGACTATAGGGCCAAAGGAAATATCCTCCGAAAACAAAGAGAAAGAAGCTTTCTGAGAAACTTCTTTGTGTTCTTTGAAATCATCTCACAGAGTTACAGCTTTTCCCTCAAGAGCCTTTCGCTAAGACAGTTCTTCTGGAATTGGCAAAGTGATATTTGAAAGCCCATAGAGGGCTATGGTGAAAAAGGAAATATCCTCAGATGAAATCTGGAAAGAAGCTTTCTGAGAAACTGCTTAGTGTTCTGTTAATTCATCTCACAGAGTTACAACTGTATTTCGTGGATCTCTTTGCTAGCCTTATTTCTGTGGAATCTGTGAACAGATATTTCGGATCCCTTTGAAGACTATAGGGCCAAAGGAAATATCCTCCGATAAAAAAGAGAAAGAAGCTTTCTGAGAAACTTCTTTGTGTTCTGTGAAATCATCTCACAGAGTTACCGCTTTCCCCTCAAGAAGCCTTTCGCTAAGACAGTTCTTGTGGAATTGGCAAAGTGATATTTGGAAGCCCATAGAGGTCTATGGTGAAAAAGGAAATATCCTCAGATGAAATCTGGTAAGAAGCTTTCTTAGAAACTGCTTAGTGTTCTGTAAATTCATCTCACAGAGTTACATCTGTATTTCGTGGGTCTCTTTGCTAGCCTTATTTCTGTGGAATCTGAGAACAGATGATTCGGATCCCTTTGAAGACTATAGGGCCAAAGGAAATATCCCTCGATAACAAAGAGAAAGAAGCTTTCTGAGAAACTTCTTTGTGTTCTGTGAAATCATCTCACAGAGTTACAGCTTTCCCCTCAAGAAGCCTTTCGCTAAGACAGTTCTTGTGGAATTGGCAAAGTGATATTTGGAAGCCCATAGAGGGCTATGGTGAAAAAGGAAATATCCTCAGATGAAATCTGGAAAGAAGCTTTCTGAGAAACTGCTTAGTGTTCTGTTAATTCATCTCACAGAGTTACATCTGTATTTCGTGGATCTGTTTGCTAGCCTTATTTTTCTGGAATCTGAGAACAGATATTTCGGATCCCTTTGAGGAATATAGTGCCAAAGGAAATATCCTCCGATAACAAAGAGAAAGAAGCTTTCTGAGAAACTTCTTTGTGTTCTGTGAAATCATCTCACAGAGTTACAGCTTTCCCCTCAAGAAGCCTTTCGATAAGACAGTTCTTGTGGAATTGGCAAAGTGATATTTGGAAGCCCATAGAGGACTATGGTGAAAAAGGAAATATCCTCCGATGAAATCTGGAAAGAAGCTTTCTGAGAAACTGCTTAGTGTTCTTTAAATTCATCTCACAGAGTTACATCTGTATTTCGTGGATCTCTTTGCTAGCCTTATTTCTGTGGAATCTGAGAACAGATGTTTCGGATCCCTTTGAAGACTATAGGGCCAAAGGAAATATCCCTCGATAACAAAGAGAAAGAAGCTTTCTGAGAAACTTCTTTGTGTTCTGTGAAATCATCTCACAGAGTTACCGCTTTCCCCTCAAGAAGCCTTTCGCTAAGACAGTTCTTGTGGAATTGGCAATGTGATATTTGGAAGCCCATAGAGGGCTATGGTGAAAAAGGAAATATCCTCAGATGAAATCTGGAAAGAAGCTTTCTGAGAAACCGCTTAGTGTTATGTTCATTCATCTCACAGCGTTACAACTGTATTTCGTGGATCTCTTTGCAAGCCTTATTTTTCTGGAATCTGAGAACAGATATTTCGGATCCCTTTGAAGACTATAGGGCCAAAGGAAATATCCTCCGATAACAAAGAGAAAGAAGCTTTCTGAGAAACTTCTTTGTGTTCTGTGAAATCAACTCACAGAGTTACAGCTTTCCCCTCAAGAAGCCTTTCGCTAAGACAGTTCTTGTGTAATTGGCAAAGTGATATTTGGAAACCCATAAAGGGCTATGGTGAAAAAGGAAATATCCTCTGATGAAATCTGGAAAGAAGCTTTCTGAGAAACCGATTAGTGTTATGTTAATTCATCTCACAGAGTTACAACTGTATTTCGTGGATCTCTTTGCTAGCCTTATTTCTGTGGAATCTGAGAACAGATATTTCGGATCCCTTTGAAGACTATAGGGCCAAAGGAAATATCCTCCGATAAGAAAGAGAAAGAAGCTTTCTGAGAAACTTCTTTGGGTTCTGTGAAATCATCTCACAGAGTTACAGCTTTCCCCTCAAGATGCCTTTCGCTAAGACAGTTCTTGTGGAATTGGCAAAGTGATATTTGGAAGCCCTTAGAGGGCTATGGTGATAAAGGAAATATCCTCAGATGAAATCTGGAAAGAATATTTCTGAGAAACTGCTTAGTGTTCTCTTATTTCATCTCACAGAGTTACATCTGTATTTCCTGGATGTCTTTGCTAGCCTTATTTCTGTGGAATCTGAGAACAGATATTTCGGATCCCTTTGAAGACTATAGGGCCAAAGGAAATATCCTCGGATAACAAAGAGAAAGAAGCTTTCTGAGAAACTTCTTTGTGTTCTGTGAAATCATCTCACAGAGTTACAGCTTTCCCCTCAAGAAGCCTTTCGCTAAGACAGTTCTTGTGGAATTGGCAAAGTGATATTTGGAAGCCCATAGAGGGCTATGGTGAAAAAGGAAATATCCTCAGATGAAATCTGGAAAGAAGCTTTCTGAGAAACCGATTAGTGTTATGTTAATTCATCTCACAGCGTTACAACTGTATTTCGTGGATCTCTTTGCTAGCCTTATTTCTGTGGAATCTGAGAACAGATATTTCGGATCCCTTTGAAGACTATAGGGCCAAAGGAAATATCCTCCGATAAAAAAGAGAAAGAAGCTTTCTGAGAAACTTCTTTGTGTTCTGTGAAATCATCTCACAGAGTTACAGCTTTCCCCTCAAGAAGCCTTTCGCTAAGACAGTTCTTGTGGAATTGGCAAAGTGATATTTGGAAGCCCATAGAGGGCTATGGTGAAAAAGGAAATATCCTCAGATGAAATCTGGAAAGAAGCTTTCTGAGAAACTGCTTAGTGTTCTGTAAATTCATCTCACAGAGTTACATCTGTATTTCGTGGATCTCTTTGCTAGCCTTATTTCTGTGGAATCTGAGAACAGATGTTTCGGATCCCTTTGAAGACTATAGGGCCAAAGGAAATATCCCTCGATAACAAAGAGAAAGAAGCTTTCTGAGAAAGTTCTTTGTGTTCTGTGAAATCATCTCACAGAGTTACAGCTTTCCCCTCAAGAAGCCTTTCGCTAAGACAGTTCTTGTGGAATTGGCAAAGTGATATTTGGAAGCCTATAGAGGGATATGGTGAAAAAGGAAATATCCTCAGATGAAATCTGGAAAGAAGCTTTCTGAGAAACCGCTTAGTGTTATGTTCATTCATCTCACAGCGTTACAACTGTATTTCGTGGATCTCTTTGCAAGCCTTATTTCTGTGGTATCTGAAAACAGATATTTTTGATCCCTTTGAAGACTATAGGGCCAAAGGAAATATCCTCCGATAAAAAAGAGAAAGAAGCTTTCTGAGAAACTTCTTTGTGTTCTGTGAAATCATCTCACTGAGTTACAGCTTTCCCCTCAAGAAGCCTTTCGCTAAGACAGTTCTTGTGGAATTGGCAAAGTGATATTTGGAAGCCCATAGAGGGCTATGGTGAAAAAGGAAATATCCTCAGATGAAATCTGGAAAGAAGCTTTTTGAGAAACTGCTTAGTGTTCTGTAAATTCATCACACAGAGTTACATCTGTATTTCGTGGGTCTATTTGCTAGCCTTATTTCTGTGGAATCTGAGAACAGATGTTTCGGATCCCTTTGAAGACTATAGGGCCAAAGGAAATATCCCTCGATAACAAGGAGAAAGAAGCTTTCTGAGAATCTTCTTTGTGTTCTGTGAAATCATCTCACAGAGTTACAGCTTTCCCCTCAAGATGCCTTTCGCTAAGACAGTTCTTGTGGAATTGGCAAAGTGATATTTGGAAGCCCATAGAGGGCTATGGTGAAAAAGGAAATATCCTCAGATGAAATCTGGAAAGAATGTTTCTGAGAAACTGCTTAGTGTTCTGTTATTTCATCTCACAGAGTTTCATCTGTATTTCGTGGATCTCTTTGCTAGCCTTATTTCTGTGGAATCTGAGAACAGATATTTCGGATCCCTTTGAAGACTATAGGACCAAAGGAAATATCCTCCGATACCAAAGAGAAAGAAGCTTTCTGAGAAACTTCTTTGTGTTCTGTGAAATCATCTCACAGAGTTACCGCTTTCCCCTCAAGAAGCCTTTCGCTAAGACAGTTCTTGTGGAATTGGCAAAGTGATATTTAGAAGCCCTTAGAGGGCTATGGTGAAAAAGGAAATATCCTCAGATGAAATCTGGAAAGAAGCTTTCTGAGAAACTGCTTAGTGTTCTGTTAATTCATCTCACAGAGTTACATCTGTATTTCATGGATCTCTTTGCTAGCCTTATTTCTGTGGAATCAGAGAACAGATATTTCGGATCCCTTTGAAGACTATAGGGCCAAAGGAAATATCCTCCGATAACAAAGAGAAAGATGCTTTCTGAGAAACTTCTTTGTGTTCTTTGAAATCATCTCACAGAGTTACAGCTTTTCCCTCAAGAGCCTTTCGCTAAGACAGTTCTTCTGGAATTGGCAAAGTGATATTTGAAAGCCCATAGAGGGCTATGGTGAAAAAGGAAATATCCTCAGATGAAATCTGGAAAGAAGCTTTCTGAGAAACTGCTTAGTGTTCTGTTAATTCATCTCACAGAGTTACAACTGTATTTCGTGGATCTCTTTGCTAGCCTTATTTCTGTGGAATCTGTGAACAGATATTTCGGATCCCTTTGAAGACTATAGGGCCAAAGGAAATATCCTCCGATAAAAAAGAGAAAGAAGCTTTCTGAGAAACTTCTTTGTGTTCTGTGAAATCATCTCACAGAGTTACCGCTTTCCCCTCAAGAAGCCTTTCGCTAAGACAGTTCTTGTGGAATTGGCAAAGTTATATTTGGAAGCCCATAGAGGGCTATGGTGAAAAAGGAAATATCCTCAGATGAAATCTGGTAAGAAGCTTTCTTAGAAACTGCTTAGTGTTCTGTAAATTCATCTCACAGAGTTACATCTGTATTTCGTGGGTCTCTTTGCTAGCCTTATTTCTGTGGAATCTGAGAACAGATGTTTCGGATCCCTTTGAAGACTATAGGGCCAAAGGAAATATCCCTCGATAACAAAGAGAAAGAAGCTTTCTGAGAAACTTCTTTGTGTTCTGTGAAATCATCTCACAGAGTTACAGCTTTCCCCTCAAGAAGCCTTTCGCTAAGACAGTTCTTGTGGAATTGGCAAAGTGATATTTGGAAGCCCATAGAGGGCTATGGTGAAAAAGGAAATATCCTCAGATGAAATCTGGAAAGAAGCTTTCTGAGAAACTGCTTAGTGTTCTGTTAATTCATCTCACAGAGTTACATCTGTATTTCGTGGATCTGTTTGCTAGCCTTATTTTTCTGGAATCTGAGAACAGATATTTCGGATCCCTTTGAGGACTATAGTGCCAAAGGAAATATCCTCCGATAACAAAGAGAAAGAAGCTTTCTGAGAAACTTCTTTCTGTTCTGTGAAATCATCTCACAGAGTTACAGCTTTCCCCTCAAGAAGCCTTTCGCTAAGACAGTTCTTGTGGAATTGGCAAAGTGATATTTGGAAGCCCATAGAGGGCTATGGTGAAAAAGGAAATATCCTCAGATGAAATCTGGAAAGAAGCTTTCTGAGAAACTGCTTAGTGTTCTTTAAATTCATCTCACAGAGTTACATCTGTATTTCGTGGATCTCTTTGCTAGCCTTATTTCTGTGGAATCTGAGAACAGATGTTTCGGATCCCTTTGAAGACTATAGGGCCAAAGGAAATATCCCTCGATAACAAAGAGAAAGAAGCTTTCTGAGAAACTTCTTTGTGTTCTGTGAAATCATCTCACAGAGTTACAGCTTTCCCCTCAAGAAGCCTTTCGCTAAGACAGTTCTTGTGGAATTGGCAATGTGATATTTGGAAGCCCATAGAGGGCTATGGTGAAAAAGGAAATATCCTCAGATGAAATCTGGAAAGAAGCTTTCTGAGAAACCGCTTAGTGTTATGTTCATTCCTCTCACAGCGTTACAACTGTATTTCGTGGATCTCTTTGCAAGCCTTATTTCTGTGGTATCTGAGAACAGATATTTTGGATCCCTTTGAAGACTATAGGGCCAAAGGAAATATCCTCCGATAAAAAAGAGAAAGAAGCTTTCTGAGAAACTTCTTTGTGTTTTTTGAAATCATCTCACAGAGTTACAGCTTTCCCCTCATGAAGCCTTTCGCTAAGACAGTTCTTGTGGAATTGGCAAAGTGATATTTGGAAGCCCATAGAGGGCTATGGTGAAAAAGGAAATATCCTCAGATGAAATCTGGAAAGAAGCTTTCTGAGAAACTGCTTAGTGTTCTGTTATTTCATCTCACAGAGTTACATCTGTATTTCGTGGGTCTCTTTGCTAGCCTTATTTCTGTGGAATCTGAGAACAGATGTTTCGGATCCCTTTGAAGACTATAGGGCCAAAGGAAATATCCCTCGATAACAAAGAGAAAGAAGCTTTCTGAGAAACTTCTTTGTGTTCTGTGAAATCATCTCACAGAGTTACAGCTTTCCCCTCAAGAAGCCTTTCGCTAAGACAGTTCTTGTGGAATTGGCAAAGTGATATTTGGAAGCCCATAGAGGGCTATGGTGAAAAAGGAAATATCCCCAGATGAAATCTGGAAAGAAGCTTTGTTAGAAACTGCTTAGTGTTCTGTTATTTCATCTCACAGAGTTACATCTGTATTTCGTGGATCTCTTTGCTAGCCTTATTTCTGTGGAATCTAAGAACAGATATTTCGGATCCCTTTGAAGACTATAGGGTCAAAGGAAATATCCTCCGATAACAAAGAGAAAGAAGCTTTCTGAGAAACTTCTTTGTGTTCTGTGAAATCATCTCACAGAGTTACAGCTTTCCCCTCAAGAAGCCTTTCGCTAAGACAGTTCTTGTGGAATTGGCAAAGTGATATTTGGAAGCCCATAGAGGGCTATGGTGAAAAAGGAAATATCCTCAGATGAAATCTGGAAGGAATCTTTCTGAGAAACTGCTTAGTGTTCTGTTAATTCATCTCACAGAGTTACAACTGTATTTCGTGGATTGTTTGCTAGCCTTATTTCTGTGGAATCTGTGAACAGATATTTCGGATCCCTTTGAAGACTATAGGGCCAAAGGAAATATCCTCCGATAAAAAAGAGAAAGAAGCTTTCTGAGAAACTTCTTTGTGTTCTGTGAAATCATCTCACAGAGTTACAGCTTTCCCCTCAAGAAGCCTTTCGCTAAGACAGTTCTTCTGGAATTGGCAAAGTGATATTTGGAAGCCCATAGAGGGCTATGGTGAAAAAGGAAATATCCTCAGATGAAATCTGGAAAGAAGCTTTATGAGAAACTGCTTAGTGTTCTGTAAATTCATCTCACAGAGTTACATCTGTATTTCGTGGATATCTTTGCTAGCCTTATTTCTGTGGAATCTGAGAACAAATGTTTCGGATCCCTTTGAAGACTATAGGGCCAAAGGAAATATCCCTCGATAACAAAGAGAAAGAAGCTTTCTGAGAAACTTCTTTGATTTCTGTGAAATCATCTCACTGAGTTACAGCTTTCCCCTCAAGAAGCCTTTCGCTAAGAAAGTTCTTGAGGAATTGGCAAAGTGATATTTGGAAGCCCATAGAGGTCTATGGTGAAAAAGGAAATATCCCCAGATGAAATATGGAAAGAAGCTTTCTGAGAAACTGCTTAGTGTTCTCTTATTTCATCTCACAGAGTTACATCTGTATTTCGTGGATCTCTTTGCTAGCCTTATTTCTGTGGAATCTGAGAACAGATATTTCGGATCCCTTTGAAGACTATAGGGCCACAGGAAATATCCTCCGATAACAAAGAGAAAGAAGCTTTCTGAGAAACTTCTTTGTGTTCTGTGAAATCATCTCACAGAGTTACAGCTTTCCCCTCAAGAAGCCTTTCGCTAAGACAGTTCTTTTGGAATTGGCAAAGTGATATTTGGAAGCCCATAGAGGGCTATGGTGAAAAAGGAAATATCCTCAGATGAAATCTGGAAAGAAGCTTTCTGAGAAACTGCTTAGTGTTCTGTTAATTCATCTCACAGAGTTACATCTGTATTTCGTGGATCTGTTTGCTAGCCTTATTTTTCTGGAATCTGAGAACAGATATTTCGGATCACTTTGAAGACTATAGGGCCAAAGGAAATATCCTCCGATAACAAAGAGAAAGAAGCTTTCTGAGAAACTTCTTTGTGTTCTGTGAAATCATCTCACAGAGTTACAGCTTTCCCCTCAAGAAGCATTTCGCTAAGACAGTTCTTGTGGAATTGGCAAAGTGATATTTGGAAGCCCATAGAGGGCTATGGTGAAAAAGGAAATATCCTCAGATGAAATCTGGAAAGAAGCTTTCTGAGAAACTGCTTAGTGTTCTGTAAATTCATCTCACAGAGTTACATCTGTATTTCGTGGATCTCTTTGCTAGCCTTATTTCTGTGGAATTTGAGAACAGATGTTTCGGATCCCTTTGAAGACTATAGGGCCAAAGGAAATATCCCTCGATAACAAAGAGAAAGAAGCTTTCTGAGAAACTTCTTTGTGTTCTGTGAAATCATCTCACAGAGTTACAGCTTTCCCCTCAAGAAGCCTTTCGCTAAGACAGTTCTTGTGGAATTGGCAAAGTGATATTTGGAAGCCCATTGAGGGCTATGGTGAAAAAGGAAATATCCTCAGATGAAATCTGGAAAGAAGCTTTCTGAGAAACCGCTTAGTGGTATGTTCATTCATCTCACAGCGTTACAACTGTATTTCGTGGATCTCTTTGCAAGCCTTATTTCTGTGGTATCTGAGAACAGATATTTTGGATCCCTTTGAAGACTATAGGGCCAAAGGAAATATCCTCCGATAACAAAGAGAAAGAAGCTTTCTGAGAAACCTCTTTGTTTTCTGTGAAATCATCTCACAGAGTTACAGCTTTCCCCTCAAGAAGCCTTTCGCTAAGACCTTTCTTGTGGAATTGGCAAAGTGATATTTGGAAGCCCATAGAGGGCTATGGTGAAAAAGGAAATATCCACAGATGAAATCTGGATAGAAGCTTTCTGAGAAACTGATTAGTGTTCTGTTAATTCATCTCACAGGATTACATATGTATTTCGTGAATCTCTTTGCTAGCTTTATTTCTATGGAATCTGAGAACAGATATATCGGATCCCTTTGAAGACTATAGGTCCAAAGGAAATATCCTCCGATTACAAAGAGAAAGAAGCTTTCTGAGAAACTTCTTTGTGTTCTGTGAAATCATCTCACAGAGTTACAGCTTTCCCCTCAGGAAGCCTTTCGCTAAGACAGTTCTTGTGGAATTGGCAAAGTGATATTTGGAAGCCCATAGAGGGCTATGGTGAAAAAGGAAATATCCTCAGATGAAATCTGGAAAGAAGCTTTCTGAGAAACTGCTTAGTGTTCTGTAAATTCATCTCACAGAGTTACATCTGTATTTCGTGGATCTCTTTGCTAGCCTTATTTCTGTGGAATTTGAGAACAGATGTTTCGGATCCCTTTGAAGACTATAGGGCCAAAGGAAATATCCCTCGATAACAAAGAGAAAGAAGCTTTCTGAGAAACTTCTTTGTGTTCTGTGAAATCATCTCACAGAGTTACAGCTTTCCCCTCAAGAAGCCTTTCGCTAAGACAGTTCTTGTGGAATTGGCAAAGTGATATTTGGAAGCCCATTGAGGGCTATGGTGAAAAAGGAAATATCCTCAGATGAAATGTGGAAAGAAGCTTTCTGAGAAACCGCTTAGTGTTATGTTCATTCATCTCACAGCGTTACAACTGTATTTCGTGGATCTCTTTGCAAGCCTTATTTCTGTGGTATCTGAGAACAGATATTTTGGATCCCTTTGAAGACTATAGGGCCAAAGGAAATATCCTCCGATAACAAAGAGAAAGAAGCTTTCTGAGAAACCTCTTTGTTTTCTGTGAAATCATCTCACAGAGTTACAGCTTTCCCCTCAAGAAGCCTTTCGCTAAGACCTTTCTTGTGGAATTGGCAAAGTGATATTTGGAAGCCCTTAGAGGGCTATGGTGAAAAAGGAAATATCCACAGATGAAATCTGGATAGAAGCTTTCTGAGAAACTGATTAGTGTTCTGTTAATTCATCTCACAGGATTACATATGTATTTCGTGAATCTCTTTGCTAGCTTTATTTCTATGGAATCTGAGAACAGATATATCGGATCCCTTTGAAGACTATAGGTCCAAAGGAAATATCCTCCGATTACAAAGAGAAAGAAGCTTTCTGAGAAACTTCTTTGTGTTCTGTGAAATCATCTCACAGAGTTACAGCTTTCCCCTCAGGAAGCCTTTCGCTAAGACAGTTCTTGTGGAATTGGCAAAGTGATATTTGGAAGCCCATAGAGGGCTATGGTGAAAAAGGAAATATCCTCAGATGAAATCTGGAAAGAAGCTTTCTGAGAAACCGCTTAGTGTTCTGTGACTTTCACTCACAAAGTTACATCCGTATTTCGTGGATCTCTTTGCTAGCGTTATTTCTGTGGTATCTGAGAACAGATATTTTGGATCCCTTTGAAGACTACAGGGCCAAAGGAAATATCCTCCTATAACAAAGAGAAAGAAGCTTCCTGAGAAACTTCTTTGTGTTCTGTGAAATCATCTCACAGAGTTACAGCTTTCCCCTCAAGAAGCCTTTCGCTAAGACAGTTCTTGTGGAATGGGCAACGTGATATTTGGAAGCCCTTAGAGGGCTTTGGTGAAAAAGGAAATATCCTCAGATGAAATCTGGAAAGAAGCTTTCTGAGAAACTACTTAGTGTTCTGTTAATTCATCTCACAGAGTTACATCTGTATTTCGTGGATCTGTTTGCTAGCCTTATTTTTCTGGAATCTGAGAACAGATATTTCGGATCACTTTGAAGACTATAGGGCCAAAGGAAATATCCTCCGATAACAAAGAGAAAGAAGCTTTCTGAGAAACTTCTTTGTGTTCTGTGAAATCATCTCACAGAGTTACAGCTTTCCCCTCAAGAAGCATTTCGCTAAGACAGTTCTTGTGGAATTGGCAAAGTGATATTTGGAAGCCCATAGAGGGCTATGGTGAAAAAGGAAATATCCTCAGATGAAATCTGGAAAGAAGCTTTCTGAGAAACTGCTTAGTGTTCTGTAAATTCATCTCACAGAGTTACATCTGTATTTCGTGGATCTCTTTGCTAGCCTTATTTCTGTGGAATCTGAGAACAGATGTTTCGGATCCCTTTGAAGACTATAGGGCCAAAGGAAATATCCCTCGATAACAAAGAGAAAGAAGCTTTCTGAGAAACTTCTTTGTGTTCTGTGAAATCATCTCACAGAGTTACAGCTTTCCCCTCAAGAAGCCTTTCGCTAAGACAGTTCTTGTGGAATTGGCAAAGTGATATTTGGAAGCCCATTGAGGGCTATGGTGAAAAAGGAAATATCCTCAGATGAAATGTGGAAAGAAGCTTTCTGAGAAACCGCTTAGTGTTATGTTCATTCATCTCACAGCGTTACAACTGTATTTCGTGGATCTCTTTGCAAGCCTTATTTCTGTGGTATCTGAGAACAGATATTTTGGATCCCTTTGAAGACTATAGGGCCAAAGGAAATATCCTCCGATAACAAAGAGAAAGAAGCTTTCTGAGAAACCTCTTTGTTTTCTGTGAAATCATCTCACAGAGTTACAGCTTTCCCCTCAAGAAGCCTTTCGCTAAGACCTTTCTTGTGGAATTGGCAAAGTGATATTTGGAAGCCCATAGAGGGCTATGGTGAAAAAGGAAATATCCACAGATGAAATCTGGATAGAAGCTTTCTGAGAAACTGATTAGTGTTCTGTTAATTCATCTCACAGGATTACATATGTATTTCGTGAATCTCTTTGCTAGCTTTATTTCTATGGAATCTGAGAACAGATATATCGGATCCCTTTGAAGACTATAGGTCCAAAGGAAATATCCTCCGATTACAAAGAGAAAGAAGCTTTCTGAGAAACTTCTTTGTGTTCTGTGAAATCATCTCACAGAGTTACAGCTTTCCCCTCAGGAAGCCTTTCGCTAAGACAGTTCTTGTGGAATTGGCAAAGTGATATTTGGAAGCTCATAGAGGGCTATGGTGAAAAAGGAAATATCCTCAGATGAAATCTGGAAAGAAGCTTTCTGAGAAACCGCTTAGTGTTCTGTGACTTTCACTCACAAAGTTACATCCGTATTTCGTGGATCTCTTTGCTAGCGTTATTTCTGTGGTATCTGAGAACAGATATTTTGGATCCCTTTGAAGACTACAGGGCCAAAGGAAATATCCTCCTAAAACAAAGAGAAAGAAGCTTCCTGAGAAACTTCTTTGTGTTCTGTGAAATCATCTCACAGAGTTACAGCTTTCCCCTCAAGAAGCCTTTCGCTAAGACAGTTCTTGTGGAATTGGCAAAGTGATATTTGGAAGCCCATAGAGGGCTATGGTGAAAAAAGAAATATCCTCAGATGAAATCTGGAAAGAAGCTTTCTGAGAAACTGCTCAGTGTTCTGTAAATTCATCTCACAGACTTACATCTGTATTTCGTGGGTCTCTTTGCTAGCCTTATTTCTGTGGAATCTGAGAACAGATGTTTCGGATCCCTTTGAAGACTATAGGGCCAAAGGAAATATCCCTCGATAACAAAGAGAAAGAAGCTTTCTGAGAAACTTCTTTGTGTTCTGTGAAATCATCTCACAGAGTTACAGCTTTCCCCTCAAGATGCCTTTCGCTAAGACAGTTCTTGGGGAATTTCAAAGTGATATTTGGAATCCCATAGAGGGCTATGGTGAAAAAGGAAATATCCTCAGATGAAATCTGGAAAGAATGTTTCTGAGAAACTGCTTAGTGTTCTGTTAATTCATCTCACAGAGTTTCATCTGTATTTCTTGGATCTCTTTGCTAGCCTTATTTCTGTGGAATTTGAGAACAGATATTTCGGATCCCTTTGAAGACTATAGGGCCAAAGGAAATATCCTCCGATACCAAAGAGAAAGAAGCTTTCTGAGAAACTTCTTTGTGTTCTGTGAAATCATCTCACAGAGTTACCGCTTTCCCCTCAAGAAGCCTTTCGCTAAGACAGTTCTTGTGGAATTGGCAAAGTGATATTTGGAAGCCCTTAGAGGGCTATGGTGAAAAAGGAAATATCCTCAGATGAAATCTGGAAAGAAGCTTTCTGAGAAACTGCTTAGTGTTCTGTTAATTCATCTCACAGAGTTACATCTTTATTTCATGGATTTCTTTGCTAGCCTTATTTCTGTGGAATCAGAGAACAGATATTTCGGATCCCTTTGAAGACTATAGGGCCAAAGGAAATATCCTCCGATAACAAAGAGAAAGAAGCTTTCTGAGAAACTTCTTTGTGTTCTGTGAAATCATCTCACAGAGTTACAGCATTCCCCTCAAGAAGCCTTTCGCTAAGACAGTTCTTGTGGAAATGGCAAAGTGATATTTGGAAGCCCATAGAGGGCTATGGTGAAAAAGGAAATATCCTCAGATGAAATCTGGAAAGAAGCTTTCTGAGAAACTGCTTAGTGTTCTGTTAATTCATCTCACAGAGTTACATCTGTATTTCGTGGATATCTTTGCTAGCCTTATTTCTGTGGAATCTGAGAACAGATGTTTCGGATCCCTTTGAAGACTATAGGGCCAAAGGAAATATCCCTCGATAACAAAGAGAAAGAAGCTTTCTGAGAAACTTCTTTGTGTTCTGTGAAATCATCTCACAGAGTTACAGCTTTCCCCTCAAGATGCCTTTCGCTAAGACAGTTCTTGTGGAATTGGCAAAGTGATATTTGGAAGCCCATAGAGGGCTATGGTGAAAAAGGAAATATCCTCAGATTACATCTGGAAAGAAGGTTTCTGAGAAACTGCTTAGTGTTCTGTTATTTCATCTCACAGAGTTACATCTGTATTTCGTGGATATCTTTGCTAGACTTATTTCTGTGGAATCTGAGAACAGATATTTCGGATCCTCTTGAAGACTATAGGGCCAAAGGAAATATCCTCCGATACCAAAGAGAAAGAAGCTTTCTGAGAAACTTCTTTGTGTTCTGTGAAATCATCTCACAGAGTTACAGCTTTCCCCTCAAGAAGCCTTTCACTAAGACAGTTCTTGTGGAATTGGCAAAGTGATATTTGGAAGCCCTTAGAGGGCTATGGTAAAAAAGGAAATATCCTCAGATGAAATCCGGAAAGAAGCTTTCTGAGAAACTGTTTAGTGTTCTGTTAATTCATCTCACAGAGTTACATCTGTATTTCGTGGATCTGTTTGCTAGCCTTATTTTTCTGGTATCTGAGAACAGATATTTCGGATTCCTTTGAAGACTATAGGGCCAAAGGAAATATCCTCCGATAACAAAGAGAAAGAAGCTTTCTGAGAAACTTCTCTGTGTTCTGTGAAATCATCTCACAGAGTTACAGCTTTCACCTCAAGAAGCCTTTCGCTAAGACAGTTCTTGTGGAATTGGCAAAGTGATATTTGGAAGCCCATAGAGGGCTATGGTGAAAAAGGAAATATCCTCAGATGAAATCTGGAAAGAAGATTTCTGAGAAACCGCTTAGTGCTATGTTCATTCATCTCACAGCGTTACAACTGTATTTCGTGGATCTCTTTGCAAGCCTTATTTCTGTGGAATCTGAGAACAGATGTTTCGGATCCCTTTGAAGACTATAGGGCCAAAGGAAATATCCTCTGATACCAAAGAGAAAGAAGCTTTCTGAGAAACTTCTTTGTGTTCTGTGAAATCATCTCACAGAGTTACCGCTTTCCCCTCAAGAAGCCTTTCGCTAAGACAGTTCTTGTGGAATTGGCAAAGTGATATTTGGAAGCCCATAGAGGGCTATGGTGAAAAAGGAAATATCCTCAGATGAAATCTGGAAAGAAGCTTTCTGAGAAACGGCTTAGTGTTCTGTAAATTCATCTCACAGAGTTACATCTGTATTTCTTGGGTCTCTTTGCTAGCCTTATTTCTGTGGAATCTGAGAACAGATGTTTCGGATCCCTTTGAAGACTATAGGGCCAAAGGAAATATTCCTCGATAACAAAGAGAAAGAAGCTTTCTGAGAAACTTCTTTGTGTTCTGTGAAATCATCTCACAGAGTTACAGCTTTCCCCTCAAGAAGCCTTTCGCTAAGACAGTTCTTGTGGAATTGGCAAAGTGATATTTGGAAGCCCATAGAGGGCTATGGTGAAAAAGGAAATATCCTCAGATGAAATCTGGAAGGAAGCTTTCTGAGAAACTGCTTAGTGTTCTGTTAATTCATCTCACAGAGTTACATCTGTATTTCGTGGATCTGTTTGCTAGCCTTATTTTTCTGGAATCTGAGAACAGATATTTCGGATCCATTTGAGGACTATAGTGCCAAAGGAAATATCCTCCGATAACAAAGAGAAAGAAGCTTTCTGAGAAACTTCTTTGTGTTCTGTGAAATCATCTCACAGAGTTACAGCTTTCCCCTCAAGAAGCCTTTCGATAAGACAGTTCTTGTGGAATTGGCAAAGTGATATTTGGAAGCCCATAGAGGGCTATGGTGAAAAAGGAAATATCCTCAGATGAAATCTGGAAAGAAGCTTTCTGAGAAACTGCTTAGTGTTCTTTAAATTCATCTCACAGAGTTACATCTGTATTTCGTGGATCTCTTTGCTAGCCTTATTTCTGTGGAATCTGAGAACAGATGTTTCGGATCCCTTTGAAGACTATAGGGCCAAAGGAAATATCCCTCGATAACAAAGAGAAAGAAGCTTTCTGAGAAACTTCTTTGTGTTCTGTGAAATCATCTCACAGAGTTACAGCTTTCCCCTCAAGAAGCCTTTCGCTAAGACAGTTCCTGTGGAATTGGCAATGTGATATTTGGAAGCCCATAGAGGGCTATGGTGAAAAAGGAAATATCCTCAGATGAAATCTGGAAAGAAGCTTTCTGAGAAACCGCTTAGTGTTATGTTCATTCATCTCACAGCGTTACAACTGTATTTCGTGGATCTCTTTGCAAGCCTTATTTCTGTGGTATCTGAGAACAGATATTTTGGATCCCTTTGAAGACTATAGGGCCAAAGGAAATATCCTCCGATAAAAAAGAGAAAGAAGCTTTCTGAAAAAATTCTTTGTGTTTTGTGAAATCATCTCACAGAGTTACAGCTTTCCCCTCATGAAGCCTTTCGCTAAGACAGTTCTTGTGGAATTGGCAAAGTGATATTTGGAAGCCCATAGAGGGCTATGGTGAAAAAAGAAATATCCTCAGATGAAATCTGGAAAGAAGCTTTCTGAGAAACTGCTTAGTGTTCTGTTATTTCATCTCACAGAGTTACATCTGTATTTCGTGGGTCTCTTTGCTAGCCTTATTTCTGTGGAATCTGAGAACAGATGTTTCGGATCCCTTTGAAGACTATAGGGCCAAAGGAAATATCCCTCGATAACAAAGAGAAAGAAGCTTTCTGAGAAACTTCTTTGTGTTCTGTGAAATCATCTCACAGAGTTACAGCTTTCCCCTCAAGAAGCCTTTCGCTAAGACAGTTCTTGTGGAATTGGCAAAGTGATATTTGGAAGCCCATTGAGGGCTATGGTGAAAAAGGAAATATCCTCAGATGAAATGTGGAAAGAAGCTTTCTGAGAAACCGCTTAGTGTTATGTTCATTCATCTCACAGCGTTACAACTGTATTTCGTGGATCTCTTTGCAAGCCTTATTTCTGTGGTATCTGAGAACAGATATTTTGGATCCCTTTGAAGACTATAGGGCCAAAGGAAATATCCTCCGATAACAAAGAGAAAGAAGCTTTCTGAGAAACCTCTTTGTTTTCTGTGAAATCATCTCACAGAGTTACAGCTTTCCCCTCAAGAAGCCTTTCGCTAAGACCTTTCTTGTGGAATTGGCAAAGTGATATTTGGAAGCCCATAGAGGGCTATGGTGAAAAAGGAAATATCCACAGATGAAATCTGGATAGAAGCTTTCTGAGAAACTGATTAGTGTTCTGTTAATTCATCTCACAGGATTACATATGTATTTCGTGAATCTCTTTGCTAGCTTTATTTCTATGGAATCTGAGAACAGATATATCGGATCCCTTTGAAGACTATAGGTCCAAAGGAAATATCCTCCGATTACAAAGAGAAAGAAGCTTTCTGAGAAACTTCTTTGTGTTCTGTGAAATCATCTCACAGAGTTACAGCTTTCCCCTCAGGAAGCCTTTCGCTAAGACAGTTCTTGTGGAATTGGCAAAGTGATATTTGGAAGCCCATAGAGGGCTATGGTGAAAAAGGAAATATCCTCAGATGAAATCTGGAAAGAAGCTTTCTGAGAAACCGCTTAGTGTTCTGTGACTTTCACTCACAAAGTTACATCCGTATTTCGTGGATCTCTTTGCTAGCGTTATTTCTGTGGTATCTGAGAACAGATATTTTGGATCCCTTTGAAGACTACAGGGCCAAAGGAAATATCCTCCTATAACAAAGAGAAAGAAGCTTCCTGAGAAACTTCTTTGTGTTCTGTGAAATCATCTCACAGAGTTACAGCTTTCCCCTCAAGAAGCCTTTCGCTAAGACAGTTCTTGTGGAATGGGCAACGTGATATTTGGAAGCCCTTAGAGGGCTTTGGTGAAAAAGGAAATATCCTCAGATGAAATCTGGAAAGAAGCTTTCTGAGAAACTACTTAGTGTTCTGTTAATTCATCTCACAGAGTTACATCTGTATTTCGTGGATCTGTTTGCTAGCCTTATTTTTCTGGAATCTGAGAACAGATATTTCGGATCACTTTGAAGACTATAGGGCCAAAGGAAATATCCTCCGATAACAAAGAGAAAGAAGCTTTCTGAGAAACTTCTTTGTGTTCTGTGAAATCATCTCACAGAGTTACAGCTTTCCCCTCAAGAAGCATTTCGCTAAGACAGTTCTTGTGGAATTGGCAAAGTGATATTTGGAAGCCCATAGAGGGCTATGGTGAAAAAGGAAATATCCTCAGATGAAATCTGGAAAGAAGCTTTCTGAGAAACTGCTTAGTGTTCTGTAAATTCATCTCACAGAGTTACATCTGTATTTCGTGGATCTCTTTGCTAGCCTTATTTCTGTGGAATTTGAGAACAGATGTTTCGGATCCCTTTGAAGACTATAGGGCCAAAGGAAATATCCCTCGATAACAAAGAGAAAGAAGCTTTCTGAGAAACTTCTTTGTGTTCTGTGAAATCATCTCACAGAGTTACAGCTTTCCCCTCAAGAAGCCTTTCGCTAAGACAGTTCTTGTGGAATTGGCAAAGTGATATTTGGAAGCCCATTGAGGGCTATGGTGAAAAAGGAAATATCCTCAGATGAAATGTGGAAAGAAGCTTTCTGAGAAACCGCTTAGTGTTATGTTCATTCATCTCACAGCGTTACAACTGTATTTCGTGGATCTCTTTGCAAGCCTTATTTCTGTGGTATCTGAGAACAGATATTTTGGATCCCTTTGAAGACTATAGGGCCAAAGGAAATATCCTCCGATAACAAAGAGAAAGAAGCTTTCTGAGAAACCTCTTTGTTTTCTGTGAAATCATCTCACAGAGTTACAGCTTTCCCCTCAAGAAGCCTTTCGCTAAGACCTTTCTTGTGGAATTGGCAAAGTGATATTTGGAAGCCCATAGAGGGCTATGGTGAAAAAGGAAATATCCACAGATGAAATCTGGATAGAAGCTTTCTGAGAAACTGATTAGTGTTCTGTTAATTCATCTCACAGGATTACATATGTATTTCGTGAATCTCTTTGCTAGCTTTATTTCTATGGAATCTGAGAACAGATATATCGGATCCCTTTGAAGACTATAGGTCCAAAGGAAATATCCTCCGATTACAAAGAGAAAGAAGCTTTCTGAGAAACTTCTTTGTGTTCTGTGAAATCATCTCACAGAGTTACAGCTTTCCCCTCAGGAAGCCTTTCGCTAAGACAGTTCTTGTGGAATTGGCAAAGTGATATTTGGAAGCTCATAGAGGGCTATGGTGAAAAAGGAAATATCCTCAGATGAAATCTGGAAAGAAGCTTTCTGAGAAACCGCTTAGTGTTCTGTGACTTTCACTCACAAAGTTACATCCGTATTTCGTGGATCTCTTTGCTAGCGTTATTTCTGTGGTATCTGAGAACAGATATTTTGGATCCCTTTGAAGACTACAGGGCCAAAGGAAATATCCTCCTAAAACAAAGAGAAAGAAGCTTCCTGAGAAACTTCTTTGTGTTCTGTTAATTCATCTCACAGAGTTACATCTTTATTTCATGGATTTCTTTGCTAGCCTTATTTCTGTGGAATCAGAGAACAGATATTTCGGATCCCTTTGAAGACTATAGGGCCAAAGGAAATATCCTCCGATAACAAAGAGAAAGAAGCTTTCTGAGAAACTTCTTTGTGTTCTGTGAAATCATCTCACAGAGTTACAGCATTCCCCTCAAGAAGCCTTTCGCTAAGACAGTTCTTGTGGAAATGGCAAAGTGATATTTGGAAGCCCATAGAGGGCTATGGTGAAAAAGGAAATATCCTCAGATGAAATCTGGAAAGAAGCTTTCTGAGAAACTGCTTAGTGTTCTGTTAATTCATCTCACAGAGTTACATCTGTATTTCGTGGATATCTTTGCTAGCCTTATTTCTGTGGAATCTGAGAACAGATGTTTCGGATCCCTTTGAAGACTATAGGGCCAAAGGAAATATCCCTCGATAACAAAGAGAAAGAAGCTTTCTGAGAAACTTCTTTGTGTTCTGTGAAATCATCTCACAGAGTTACAGCTTTCCCCTCAAGATGCCTTTCGCTAAGACAGTTCTTGTGGAATTGGCAAAGTGATATTTGGAAGCCCATAGAGGGCTATGGTGAAAAAGGAAATATCCTCAGATTACATCTGGAAAGAAGGTTTCTGAGAAACTGCTTAGTGTTCTGTTATTTCATCTCACAGAGTTACATCTGTATTTCGTGGATATCTTTGCAAGCCTTATTTCTGTGGAATCTGAGAACAGATGTTTCGGATCCCTTTGAAGACTATAGGGCCAAAGGAAATATCCTCTGATACCAAAGAGAAAGAAGCTTTCTGAGAAACTTCTTTGTGTTCTGTGAAATCATCTCACAGAGTTACCGCTTTCCCCTCAAGAAGCCTTTCGCTAAGACAGTTCTTGTGGAATTGGCAAAGTGATATTTGGAAGCCCATAGAGGGCTATGGTGAAAAAGGAAATATCCTCAGATGAAATCTGGAAAGAAGCTTTCTGAGAAACTGCTTAGTGTTCTGTAAATTCACCTCACAGAGTTACATCTGTATTTCGTGGGTCTCTTTGCTAGCCTTATTTCTGTGGAATCTGAGAACAGATGTTTCGGATCCCTTTGAAGACTATAAGGCCAAAGGAAATATCCCTCGATAACAAAGAGAAAGAAGCTTTCTGAGAAACTTCTTTATGTTCTGTGAAATCATCTCACAGAGTTACAGCTTTCCCCTCAAGATGCCTTTCGCAAAGAGAGTTCTTGTGGAATTGGCAAAGTGATATTTGGAAGCCCCTAGAGGTCTATGGTGAAAAAGGAAATATCCTCAGATGAAATCTGGAAAGAAGCTTTCTGAGAAACTGCTTAGTGTTCTGTTATTTCATCTCACAGAGTTTCATCTGTATTTCGTGGATCTCTTTTCTAGCCTCATTTCTGTGGAATCTGAGAACAGATATTTCGGATCCCTTTGAAGACTATAGGGCCAAAGGAAATATCCTCCGATACCAAAGAGAAAGAAGCTTTCTGAGAAACTTCTTTGTGTTCTGTGGAATCATCTCACAGAGTTACCGCTTTCCCCTCAAGAAGCCTTTCGCTAAGACAGTTCTTGTGGAATTGGCAAAGTGATATTTGGAAGCCCAAAGAGGGCTATGGTGAAAAAGGAAATATCCTCAGATGAAATCTGGAAAGAAGCTTTCTGAGAAACTGCTTAGTGTTCTGTTAATTCATCTCACAGAGTTACATCTGTATTTCATGGATCTCTTTGCTACTCTTATTTCTGTGGAATCAGAGAACAGATATTTCGGATCCCTTTGAAGACTATAGGGCCAAAGGAAATATCCTCCGATAACAAAGAGAAAGAAGCTTTCTGAGAAACTTCTTTGTGTTCTGTGAAATCATCTCACAGAGTTACAGCTTTCACCTCAAGAAGCCTTTCGCTAACACAGTTCTTGTGGAATTGGCAAAGTGATATTTGGAAGCCCATAGAGGGCTATGGTGAAAAAGGAAATATCCTCAGATGAAATCTGGAAAGAAGCTTTCTGAGAAACCGCTTAGTGTTACGTTCATTCATCTCACAGCGTTACAACTGTATTTCGTGGATCTCTTTGCAAGCCTTATTTCTGTGGAATCTGAGAACAGATATTTTGGATCCCTTTGAAGACTATAGGGCCAAAGGAAATATCCTCCGATAACAAAGAGAAAGAAGCTTTCTGAGAAACTTCTTTGTGTTCTGTGAAATCATCTCACAAAGTTACAGCTTTCCCCTCAAGAAGCCTTTCGCTAAGACAGTTCTTGTGTAATTGGCAAAGTGTTATTTGGAAGCCCATAGAGGGCTATGGTGAAAAAGGAAATATCCCCAGATGAAATCTGGAAAGAAGCTTTGTTAGAAACTGCTTAGTGTTCTGTTATTTCATCTCACAGAGTTACATCTGTATTTCGTGGATCTCTTTGCTAGCCTTATTTCTGTGGAATCTAAGAACAGATATTTCGCATCCCTTTGAAGACTATAGGGTCAAAGGAAATATCCTTCGATAACAAAGAGAAAGAAGCTTTCTGAGAAACTTCTTTGTGTTCTGTGAAATCATCTCACAGAGTTACAGCTTTCCCCTCAAGAAGCCTTTCGCTAAGACAGTTCTTCTGGTATTGGCAAGTGATATTTGGAAGCCCATAGAGGGCTATGGTGAAAAAGGAAATATCCTCAGATGAAATCTGGAAAGAAGCTTTCTGAGAAACTGCTTAGTGTTCTGTAAATTCATCTCACAGAGTTACATCTGTATTTCGTGGATATCTTTGCTAGCCTTATTTCTGTGGAATCTGAGAACAGATGTTTCGGATCCCTTTGAAGACTATAGGGCCAAAGGAAATATCCCTCGATAACAAAGAGAAAGAAGCTTTCTGAGAAACTTCTTTGATTTCTGTGAAATCATCTCACTGAGTTACAGCTTTCCCCTCAAGAAACCTTTCGCTAAGAAAGTTCTTGAGGAATTGGCAAAGTGATATTTGGAAGCCCATAGAGGTCTATGGTGAAAAAGGAAATATCCCCAGATGAAATCTGGAAAGAAGCTTTCTGAGAAACTGCTTAGTGTTCTCTTATTTCATCTCACAGAGTTACATCTGTATTTCGTGGATCTCTTTGCTAGCCTTATTTCTGTGGAATCTGAGAGCAGATATTTCGGATCCCTTTGAAGACTATAGGGCCACAGGAAATATCCTCCGATAACAAAGAGAAAGAAGCTTTCTGAGAAACTTCTTTGTGTTCTGTGAAATCATCTCACAGAGTTACAGCTTTCCCCTCAAGAAGCCTTTCGCTAAGACAGTTCTTTTGGAATTGGCAAAGTGATATTTGGAAGCCCATAGAGGGCTATGGTGAAAAAGGAAATATCCTCAGATGAAATCTGGAAAGAAGCTTTCTGAGAAACTGCTTAGTGTTCTGTAAATTCATCTCACAGAGTTACATCTGTATTTCGTGGGTCTCTTTGCTAGCCTTATTTCTGTGGAATCTGAGAACAGATGTTTCGGATCCCTTTGAAGACTATAGGGCAAAAGGAAATATCCCTCGATAACAAAGAGAAAGAAGCTTTCTGAGAAACTTCTTTGTGTTCTGTGAAATCATCTCACAGAGTTACAGCTTTCCCCTCAAGAAGCCTTTCGCTAAGACAGTTCTTTTAGAATTGGCAAAGTGATATTTGGAAGCCCATAGATGGCTATGGTGAAAAAGGAAATATCCTCAGATGAAATCTGGAAAGAAGCTTTCTGAGAAACTGCTTAGTGTTCTGTTAATTCATCTCACAGAGTTACATCTGTATTTCGTGGATCTGTTTGCTAGCCTTATTTTTCTGGAATCTGAGAACAGATATTTCGGATCACTTTGAAGACTATAGGGCCAAAGGAAATATCCTCCGATAACAAAGAGAAAGAAGCTTTCTGAGAAACTTCTTTGTGTTCTGTGAAATCATCTCACAGAGTTACAGCTTTCCCCTCAAGAAGCATTTCGCTAAGACAGTTCTTGTGGAATTGGCAAAGTGATATTTGGAAGCCCATAGAGGGCTATGGTGAAAAAGGAAATATCCTCAGATGAAATCTGGAAAGAAGCTTTCTGAGAAACTGCTTAGTGTTCTGTAAATTCATCTCACAGAGTTACATCTGTATTTCGTGGATCTCTTTGCTAGCCTTATTTCTGTGGAATTTGAGAACAGATGTTTCGGATCCCTTTGAAGACTATAGGGCCAAAGGAAATATCCCTCGATAACAAAGAGAAAGAAGCTTTCTGAGAAACTTCTTTGTGTTCTGTGAAATCATCTCACAGAGTTACAGCTTTCCCCTCAAGAAGCCTTTCGCTAAGACAGTTCTTGTGGAATTGGCAAAGTGATATTTGGAAGCCCATTGAGGGCTATGGTGAAAAAGGAAATATCCTCAGATGAAATGTGGAAAGAAGCTTTCTGAGAAACCGCTTAGTGTTATGTTCATTCATCTCACAGCGTTACAACTGTATTTCGTGGATCTCTTTGCAAGCCTTATTTCTGTGGTATCTGAGAACAGATATTTTGGTCCCTTTGAAGACTATAGGGCCAAAGGAAATATCCTCCGATAACAAAGAGAAAGAAGCTTTCTGAGAAACCTCTTTGTTTTCTGTGAAATCATCTCACAGAGTTACAGCTTTCCCCTCAAGAAGCCTTTCGCTAAGACCTTTCTTGTGGAATTGGCAAAGTGATATTTGGAAGCCCATAAAGGGCTATGGTGAAAAAGGAAATATCCACAGATGAAATCTGGATAGAAGCTTTCTGAGAAACTGATTAGTGTTCTGTTAATTCATCTCACAGGATTACATATGTATTTCGTGAATCTCTTTGCTAGCTTTATTTCTATGGAATCTGAGAACAGATATATCGGATCCCTTTGAAGACTATAGGTCCAAAGGAAATATCCTCCGATTACAAAGAGAAAGAAGCTTTCTGAGAAACTTCTTTGTGTTCTGTGAAATCATCTCACAGAGTTACAGCTTTCCCCTCAGGAAGCCTTTCGCTAAGACAGTTCTTGTGGAATTGGCAAAGTGATATTTGGAAGCCCATAGAGGGCTATGGTGAAAAAGGAAATATCCTCAGATGAAATCTGGAAAGAAGCTTTCTGAGAAACCGCTTAGTGTTCTGTCACTTTCACTCACAAAGTTACATCCGTATTTCGTGGATCTCTTTGCTAGCCTTATTTCTGTGGTATCTGAGAACAGATATTTTGGATCCCTTTGAAGACTACAGGGCCAAAGGAAATATCCTCCGATAAAAAAGAGAAAGAAGCTTTCTGAGAAACTTCTTTGTGTTCTGTGAAATCATCTCACAGAGTTACAGCTTTCCCCTCAAGAAGCCTTTCGCTAAGACAGTTCTTGTGGAATTGGCAAAGTGATATTTGGAAGCCCATAGAGGGCTATGGTGAAAAAAGAAATATCCTCAGATGAAATCTGGAAAGAAGCTTTCTGAGAAACTGCTTAGTGTTCTGTAAATTCATCTCACAGAGTTACATCTGTATTTCGTGGGTCTCTTTGCTAGCCTTATTTCTGTGGAATCTGAGAACAGATGTTTCGGATCCCTTTGAAGACTATAGGGCCAAAGGAAATATCCCTCGATAAAAAAGAGAAAGAAGCTTTCTGAGAAACTTCTTTGTGTTCTGTGAAATCATCTCACAGAGTTACAGCTTTCCCCTCAAGATGCCTTTCGCTAAGACAGTTCTTGTGGAATTGACAAAGTGATATTTGGAAGCCCATAGAGGGCTATGGTGAAAAAGGAAATATCCTCAGATGAAATCTGGAAAGAATGTTTCTGAGAAACTGCTTAGTGTTCTGTTAATTCATCTCACAGAGTTTCATCTGTATTTCTTGGATCTCTTTGCTAGCCTTATTTCTGTGGAATCTGAGAACAGATATTTCGGATCCCTTTGAAGACTATAGGGCCAAAGGAAATATCCTCCGATACCAAAGAGAAAGAAGCTTTCTGAGAAACTTCTTTGTGTTCTGTGAAATTATCTCACTGAGTTACCGCTTTCCCCTCAAGAAGCCTTTCGCTAAGACAGTTCTTGTGGAATCGGCAAAGTGATATTTGGAAGCCCTTAGAGGGCTATGGTGAAAAAGGAAATATCCTCAGATGAAATCTGGAAAGAAGCTTTCTGAGAAACTGCTTAGTGTTCTGTTAATTCATCTCACAGAGTTACATCTTTTTTTCATGGATTTCTTTGCTAGCCTTATTTCTGTGGAATCAGAGAACAGATATTTCGGATCCCTTTGAAGACTATAGGGCCAAAGGAAATATCCTCCGATAACAAAGAGAAAGAAGCTTTCTGAGAAACTTCTTTATGTTCTGTGAAATCATCTCACAGAGTTACAGCATTCCCCTCAAGAAGCCTTTCGCTAAGACAGTTCTTGTGGAAATGGCAAAGTGATATTTGGAAGCCCATAGAGGGCTATGGTGAAAAAGGAAATATCCTCAGATGAAATCTGGAAAGAAGCTTTCTGAGAAACTGCTTAGTGTTCTGTTAATTCATCTCACAGAGTTACATCTGTATTTCGTGGATATCTTTGCTAGCCTTATTTCTGTGGAATCTGAGAACAGATGTTTCGGATCCCTTTGAAGACTATAGGGCCAAAGGAAATATCCCTCGATAACAAAGAGAAAGAAGCTTTCTGAGAAACTTCTTTGTGTTCTGTGAAATCATCTCACAGAGTTACAGCTTTCCCCTCAAGATGCCTTTCGCTAAGACAGTTCTTGTGGAATTGGCAAAGTGATATTTGGAAGCCCATAGAGGGCTATGGTGAAAAAGGAATTATCCTCAGATTACATCTGGAAAGAAGGTTTCTGAGAAACTGCTTAGTGTTCTGTTATTTCATCTCACAGAGTTACATCTGTATTTCGTGGATCTCTTTGCTAGACTTATTTCTGTGGAATCTGAGAACAGATATTTCGGATCCCTTTGAAGACTATAGGGCCAAAGGAAATATCCTCCGATACCAAAGAGAAAGAAGCTTTCTGAGAAACTTCTTTGTGTTCTGTGAAATCATCTCACAGAGTTACAGCTTTCCCCTCAAGAAGCCTTTCTCTAAGACAGTTCTTGTGGAATTGGCAAAGTGATATTTGGAAGCCCTTAGAGGGCTATGGTGAAAAAGGAAATATCCTCAGATGAAATCCGGAAGGAAGCTTTCTGAGAAACTGCTTAGTGTTCTGTTAATTCATCTCACAGAGTTACATCTGTATTTCATGGATTTCTTTGCTAGCCTTATTTCTGTGGAATCAGAGAACAGATATTTCGGATCCATTTGAAGACTATAGGGCCAAAGGAAATATCCTCCGATAACAAAGAGAAAGAAGCTTTCTGAGAAACTTCTTTGTGTTCTGTGAAATCATCTCACAGAGTTACAGCATTCCCCTCAAGAAGCCTTTCGCTAAGACAGTTCTTGTGTAATTGGCAAACTGTTATTTGGAAGCCCATAGAGGGCTATGGTGAAAAAGGAAATATCCCCAGATGAAATCTGGAAAGAAGCTTTGTTAGAAACTGCTTAGTGTTCTGTTATTTCATCTCACAGAGTTACATCTGTATTTCGTGGATCTCTTTGCTAGCCTTATTTCTGTGGAATCTAAGAACAGATATTTCGGATCCCTTTGAAGACTATAGGGTCAAAGGAAATATCCTCCGATAACAAAGAGAAAGAAGCTTTCTGAGAAACTTCTTTGTGTTCTGTGAAATCATCTCACAGAGTTACAGCTTTCCCCTCAAGAAGCCTTTCGCTAAGACAGTTCTTGTGGAATTGGCAAAGTGATATTTGGAAGCCCATAGAGGGCTATGGTGAAAAAGGAAATATCCTCAGATGAAATCTGGAAGGAAGCTTTCTGAGAAACTGCTTAGTGTTCTGTTAATTCATCTCACAGAGTTACAACTGTATTTCGTGGATCTCTTTGCTAGCCTTATTTCTGTGGAATCTGTGAACAGATATTTCGGATCCCTTTGAAGACTATAGGGCCAAAGGAAATATCCTCCGATAAAAAAGAGAAAGAAGCTTTCTGAGAAACTTCTTTGTGTTCTGTGAAATCATCTCACAGAGTTACAGCTTTCCCCTCAAGAAGCCTTTCGCTAAGACAGTTCTTTTGGAATTGGCAAAGTGATATTTGGAAGCCCATAGAGGGCTATGGTGAAAAAGGAAATATCCTCAGATGAAATCTGGAAAGAAGCTTTCTGAGAAACTGCTTAGTGTTCTGTAAATTCATCTCACAGAGTTACATCTGTATTTCGTGGGTCTCTTTGCTAGCCTTATTTCTGTGGAATCTGAGAACAGATGTTTCGGATACCTTTGAAGACTATAGGGCAAAAGGAAATATCCCTCGATAACAAAGAGAAAGAAGCTTTCTGAGAAACTTCTTTGTGTTCTGTGAAATCATCTCACAGAGTTACAGCTTTCCCCTCAAGAAGCCTTTCGCTAAGACAGTTCTTTTAGAATTGGCAAAGTGATATTTGGAAGCCCATAGATGGCTATGGTGAAAAAGGAAATATCCTCAGATGAAATCTGGAAAGAAGCTTTCTGAGAAACTGCTTAGTGTTCTGTTAATTCATCTCACAGAGTTACATCTGTATTTCGTGGATCTGTTTGCTAGCCTTATTTTTCTGGAATCTGAGAACAGATATTTCGGATCACTTTGAAGACTATAGGGCCAAAGGAAATATCCTCCGATAACAAAGAGAAAGAAGCTTTCTGAGAAACTTCTTTGTGTTCTGTGAAATCATCTCACAGAGTTACAGCTTTCCCCTCAAGAAGCATTTCGCTAAGACAGTTCTTGTGGAATTGGCAAAGTGATATTTGGAAGCCCATAGAGGGCTATGGTGAAAAAGGAAATATCCTCAGATGAAATCTGGAAAGAAGCTTTCTGAGAAACTGCTTAGTGTTCTGTAAATTCATCTCACAGAGTTACATCTGTATTTCGTGGATCTCTTTGCTAGCCTTATTTCTGTGGAATTTGAGAACAGATGTTTCGGATCCCTTTGAAGACTATAGGGCCAAAGGAAATATCCCTCGATAACAAAGAGAAAGAAGCTTTCTGAGAAACTTCTTTGTGTTCTGTGAAATCATCTCACAGAGTTACAGCTTTCCCCTCAAGAAGCCTTTCGCTAAGACAGTTCTTGTGGAATTGGCAAAGTGATATTTGGAAGCCCATTGAGGGCTATGGTGAAAAAGGAAATATCCTCAGATGAAATGTGGAAAGAAGCTTTCTGAGAAACCGCTTAGTGTTATGTTCATTCATCTCACAGCGTTACAACTGTATTTCGTGGATCTCTTTGCAAGCCTTATTTCTGTGGTATCTGAGAACAGATATTTTGGATCCCTTTGAAGACTATAGGGCCAAAGGAAATATCCTCCGATAACAAAGAGAAAGAAGCTTTCTGAGAAACCTCTTTGTTTTCTGTGAAATCATCTCACAGAGTTACAGCTTTCCCCTCAAGAAGCCTTTCGCTAAGACCTTTCTTGTGGAATTGGCAAAGTGATATTTGGAAGCCCATAGAGGGCTATGGTGAAAAAGGAAATATCCACAGATGAAATCTGGATAGAAGCTTTCTGAGAAACTGATTAGTGTTCTATTAATTCATCTCACAGGATTACATATGTATTTCGTGAATCTCTTTGCTAGCTTTATTTCTATGGAATCTGAGAACAGATATATCGGATCCCTTTGAAGACTATAGGTCCAAAGGAAATATCCTCCGATTACAAAGAGAAAGAAGCTTTCTGAGAAACTTCTTTGTGTTCTGTGAAATCATCTCACAGAGTTACAGCTTTCCCCTCAGGAAGCCTTTCGCTAAGACAGTTCTTGTGGAATTGGCAAAGTGATATTTGGAAGCCCATAGAGGGCTATGGTGAAAAAGGAAATATCCTCAGATGAAATCTGGAAAGAAGCTTTCTGAGAAACCGCTTAGTGTTCTGTGACTTTCACTCACAAAGTTACATCCGTATTTCGTGGATCTCTTTGCTAGCCTTATTTCTGTGGTATCTGAGAACAGATATTTTGGATCCCTTTGAAGACTACAGGGCCAAAGGAAATATCCTCCGATAAAAAAGAGAAAGAAGCTTTCTGAGAAACTTCTTTGTGTTCTGTGAAATCATCTCACAGAGTTACAGCTTTCCCCTCAAGAAGCCTTTCGCTAAGACAGTTCTTGTGGAATTGGCAAAGTGATATTTGGAAGCCCATAGAGGGCTATGGTGAAAAAAGAAATATCCTCAGATGAAATCTGGAAAGAAGCTTTCTGAGAAACTGCTTAGTGTTCTGTAAATTCATCTCACAGAGTTACATCTGTATTTCGTGGATCTGTTTGCTAGCCTTATTTTTCTGGAATCTGAGAACAGATATTTCGGATCCCTTTGAGGACTATAGTGCCAAAGGAAATATCCTCCGATAACAAAGAGAAAGAAGCTTTCTGAGAAACTTCTTTGTGTTCTGTGAAATCATCTCACAGAGTTACAGCTTTCCCCTCAAGAAGCCTTTCGCTAAGACAGTTCTTGTGTAATTGGCAAAGTGATATTTGGAAGCCCATAGAGGGCTATGGTGAAAAAGGAAATATCCTCAGATGAAATCTGGAAAGAAGCTTTCTGAGAAACTGCTTAGTGTTCTTTAAATTCATCTCACAGAGTTACATCTGTATTTCGTGGATCTCTTTGCTAGCCTTATTTCTGTGGAATCTGAGAACAGATGTTTCGGATCCCTTTGAAGACTATAGGGCCAAAGGAAATATCCCTCGATAACAAAGAGAAAGAAGCTTTCTGAGAAACTTCTTTGTGTTCTGTGAAATCATCTCACAGAGTTACAGCTTTACCCTCAAGAAGCCTTTCGCTAAGACAGTTCTTGTGGAATTGGCCAAGTGATATTTGGAAGCCCATAGAGGGCTATGGTGAAAAAGGAAATATCCTCAGATGAAATCTGGAAAGAAGCTTTCTGAGAAACTGCTTAGTGTTCTGTTAATTCATCTCACAGAGTTACATCTGTATTTCATGGATCTCTTTGCTACTCTTATTTCTGTGGAATCAGAGAACAGATATTTCGGATCCCTTTGAAGACTATAGGGCCAAAGGAAATATCCTCCGATAACAAAGAGAAAGAAGCTTTCTGAGAAACTTCTTTGTGTTCTGTGAAATCATCTCACAGAGTTACAGCTTTCACCTCAAGAAGCCTTTCGCTAACACAGTTCTTGTGGAATTGGCAAAGTGATATTTGGAAGCCCATAGAGGGCTATGGTGAAAAAGGAAATATCCTCAGATGAAATCTGGAAAGAAGCTTTCTGAGAAACCGCTTAGTGTTACGTTCATTCATCTCACAGCGTTACAACTGTATTTCGTGGATCTCTTTGCAAGCCTTATTTCTGTGGAATCTGAGAACAGATATTTTGGATCCCTTTGAAGACTATAGGGCCAAAGGAAATATCCTCTGATAAAAAAGAGAAAGAAGCTTTCTGAGAAACTTCTTTGTGTTCTGTGAAATCATCTCACAAAGTTACAGCTTTCCCCTCAAGAAGCCTTTCGCTAAGACAGTTCTTGTGTAATTGGCAAAGTGTTATTTGGAAGCCCATAGAGGGCTATGGTGAAAAAGGAAATATCCCCAGATGAAATCTGGAAAGAAGCTTTGTTAGAAACTGCTTAGTGTTCTGTTATTTCATCTCACAGAGTTACATCTGTATTTCGTGGATCTCTTTGCTAGCCTTATTTCTGTGGAATCTAAGAACAGATATTTCGGATCCCTTTGAAGACTATAGGGTCAAAGGAAATATCCTCCGATAACAAAGAGAAAGAAGCTTTCTGAGAAACTTCTTTGTGTTCTGTGAAATCATCTCACAGAGTTACAGCTTTCCCCTCAAGAAGCCTTTCGCTAAGACAGTTCTTGTGGAATTGGCAAAGTGATATTTGGAAGCCCATAGAGGGCTATGGTGAAAAAGGAAATATCCTCAGATGAAATCTGGAAGGAAGCTTTCTGAGAAACTGCTTAGTGTTCTGTTAATTCATCTCACAGAGTTACAACTGTATTTCGTGGATCTCTTTGCTAGCCTTATTTCTGTGGAATCTGTGAACAGATATTTCGGATCCCTTTGAAGACTATAGGGCCAAAGGAAATATCCTCCGATAAAAAGAGAAAGAAGCTTTCTGAGAAACTTCTTTGTGTTCTGTGAAATCATCTCACAGAGTTACAGCTTTCCCCTCAAGAAGCCTTTCGCTAAGACAGTTCTTCTGGTATTGGCAAATGATATTTGGAAGCCCATAGAGGGCTATGGTGAAAAAGGAAATATCCTCAGATGAAATCTGGAAAGAAGCTTTCTGAGAAACTGCTTAGTGTTCTGTAAATTCTTCTCACAGAGTTACATCTGTATTTCGTGGATATCTTTGCTAGCCTTATTTCTGTGGAATCTGAGAACAGATGTTTCGGATCCCTTTGAAGACTATAGGGCCAAAGGAAATATCCCTCGATAACAAAGAGAAAGAAGCTTTCTGAGAAACTTCTTTGATTTCTGTGAAATCATCTCACTGAGTTACAGCTTTCCCCTCAAGAAGCCTTTCGCTAAGAAAGTTCTTGAGGAATTGGCAAAGTGATATTTGGAAGCCCATAGAGGTCTATGGTGAAAAAGGAAATATCCCCAGATGAAATCTGGAAAGAAGCTTTCTGAGAAACTGCTTAGTGTTCTCTTATTTCATCTCACAGAGTTACATCTGTATTTCGTGGATCTCTTTGCTAGCCTTATTTCTGTGGAATCTGAGAACAGATATTTCGGATCCCTTTGAAGACTATAGGGCCACAGGAAATATCCTCCGATAACAAAGAGAAAGAAGCTTTCTGAGAAACTTCTTTGTGTTCTGTGAAATCATCTCACAGAGTTACAGCTTTCCCCTCAAGAAGCCTTTCGCTAAGACAGTTCTTTTGGAATTGGCAAAGTGATATTTGGAAGCCCATAGAGGGCTATGGTGAAAAAGGAAATATCCTCAGATGAAATCTGGAAAGAAGCTTTCTGAGAAACTGCTTAGTGTTCTGTAAATTCATCTCACAGAGTTACATCTGTATTTCGTGGGTCTCTTTGCTAGCCTTATTTCTGTGGAATCTGAGAACAGATGTTTCGGATCCCTTTGAAGACTATAGGGCAAAAGGAAATATCCCTCGATAACAAAGAGAAAGAAGCTTTCTGAGAAACTTCTTTGTGTTCTGTGAAATCATCTCACAGACTTACAGCTTTCCCCTCAAGAAGCCTTTCGCTAAGACAGTTCTTTTAGAATTGGCAAAGTGATATTTGGAAGCCCATAGAGGGCTATGGTGAAAAAGGAAATATCCTCAGATGAAATCTGGAAAGAAGCTTTCTGAGAAACTGCTTAGTGTTCTGTTAATTCATCTCACAGAGTTACATCTGTATTTCGTGGATCTGTTTGCTAGCCTTATTTTTCTGGAATCTGAGAACAGATATTTCGGATCACTTTGAAGACTATAGGGCCAAAGGAAATATCCTCCGATCACAAAGAGAAAGAAGCTTTCTGAGAAACTTCTTTGTGTTCTGTGAAATCATCTCACAGAGTTACAGCTTTCCCCTCAAGAAGCATTTCGCTAAGACAGTTCTTGTGGAATTGGCAAAGTGATATTTGGAAGCCCATAGAGGGCTATGGTGAAAAAGGAAATATCCTCAGATGAAATCTGGAAAGAAGCTTTCTGAGAAACTGCTTAGTGTTCTGTAAATTCATCTCACAGAGTTACATCTGTATTTCGTGGATCTCTTTGCTAGCCTTATTTCTGTGGAATTTGAGAACAGATGTTTCGGATCCCTTTGAAGACTATAGGGCCAAAGGAAATATCCCTCGATAACAAAGAGAAAGAAGCTTTCTGAGAAACTTCTTTGTGTTCTGTGAAATCATCTCACAGAGTTACAGCTTTCCCCTCAAGAAGCCTTTCGCTAAGACAGTTCTTGTGGAATTGGCAAAGTGATATTTGGAAGCCCATTGAGGGCTATGGTGAAAAAGGAAATATCCTCAGATGAAATGTGGAAAGAAGCTTTCTGAGAAACCGCTTAGTGTTATGTTCATTCATCTCACAGCGTTACAACTGTATTTCGTGGATCTCTTTGCAAGCCTTATTTCTGTGGTATCTGAGAACAGATATTTTGGATCCCTTTGAAGACTATAGGGCCAAAGGAAATATCCTCCGATAACAAAGAGAAAGAAGCTTTCTGAGAAACCTCTTTGTTTTCTGTGAAATCATCTCACAGAGTTACAGCTTTCCCCTCAAGAAGCCTTTCGCTAAGACCTTTCTTGTGGAATTGGCAAAGTGATATTTGGAAGCCCATAGAGGGCTATGGTGAAAAAGGAAATATCCACAGATGAAATCTGGATAGAAGCTTTCTGAGAAACTGATTAGTGTTCTGTTAATTCATCTCACAGGATTACATATGTATTTCGTGAATCTCTTTGCTAGCTTTATTTCTATGGAATCTGAGAACAGATATATCGGATCCCTTTGAAGACTATAGGTCCAAAGGAAATATCCTCCGATTACAAAGAGAAAGAAGCTTTCTGAGAAACTTCTTTGTGTTCTGTGAAATCATCTCACAGAGTTACAGCTTTCCCCTCAGGAAGCCTTTCGCTAAGACAGTTCTTGTGGAATTGGCAAAGTGATATTTGGAAGCCCATAGAGGGCTATGGTGAAAAAGGAAATATCCTCAGATGAAATCTGGAAAGAAGCTTTCTGAGAAACCGCTTAGTGTTCTGTGACTTTCACTCACAAAGTTACATCCGTATTTCGTGGATCTCTTTGCTAGCCTTATTTCTGTGGTATCTGAGAACAGATATTTTGGATCCCTTTGAAGACTACAGGGCCAAAGGAAATATCCTCCGATAAAAAAGAGAAAGAAGCTTTCTGAGAAACTTCTTTGTGTTCTGTGAAATCATCTCACAGAGTTACAGCTTTCCCCTCAAGAAGCCTTTCGCTAAGACAGTTCTTGTGGAATTGGCAAAGTGATATTTGGAAGCCCATAGAGGGCTATGGTGAAAAAAGAAATATCCTCAGATGAAATCTGGAAAGAAGCTTTCTGAGAAACTGCTTAGTGTTCTGTAAATTCATCTCACAGAGTTACATCTGTATTTCGTGGGTCTCTTTGCTAGCCTTATTTCTGTGGAATCTGAGAACAGATATTTCGGATCCCTTTGAAGACTATAGGGCCAAAGGAAATATCCTCCGATACCAAAGAGAAAGAAGCTTTCTGAGAAACTTCTTTGTGTTCTGTGAAATCATCTCACAGAGTTACAGCTTTCCCCTCAAGAAGCCTTTCTCTAAGACAGTTCTTGTGGAATTGGCAAAGTGATATTTGGAAGCCCTTAGAGGGCTATGGTGAAAAAGGAAATATCCTCAGATGAAATCCGGAAAGAAGCTTTCTGAGAAACTACTTAGTGTTCTGTTAATTCATCTCACAGAGTTACATCTGTATTTCGTGGATCTGTTTGCTAGCCTTATTTTTCTGGTATCTGAGAACAGATATTTCGGATTCCTTTGAAGACTATAGGGCCAAAGGAAATATCCTCCGATAACAAAGAGAAAGAAGCTTTCTGAGAAACTTCTCTGTGTTCTGTGAAATCATCTCACAGAGTTACAGCTTTCACCTCAAGAAGCCTTTCGCTAAGACAGTTCTTGTGGAATTGGCAAAGTGATATTTGGAAGCCCATAGAGGGCTATGGTGAAAAAGGAAATATCCTCAGATGAAATCTGGAAAGAAGCTTTCTGAGAAACCGCTTAGTGCTATGTTCATTCATCTCACAGCGTTACAACTGTATTTCGTGGATCTCTTTGCAAGCCTTATTTCTGTGGAATCTGAGAACAGATGTTTCGGATCCCTTTGAAGACTATAGGGCCAAAGGAAATATCCCTCGATAACAAAGAGAAAGAAGCTTTCTGAGAAACTTCTTTGTGTTCTGTGAAATCATCTCACAGAGTTACAGCTTTCCCCTCAAGATGCCTTTCGCTAAGACAATTCTTGTGGAATTGGCAAAGTGATATTTGGAAGCCCATAGAGGGCTATGGTGAAAAAGGAAATATCCTCAGATGAAATCTGGAAATAATGTTTCTGAGAAACTGCTTAGTGTTCTGTTATTTCATCTCACAGAGTTTCATCTGTATTTCGTGGATCTCTTTGCTAGACTTATTTCTGTGGAATCTGAGAACAGATATTTCGGATCCCTTTGAAGACTATAGGACCAAAGGAAATATCCTCCGATACCAAAGAGAAAGAAGCTGTCTGAGAAACTTCTTTGTGTTCTCTGAAATCATCTCACAGAGTTACCGCTTTCCCCTCAAGAAGCCTTTCGCTAAGACAGTTCTTGTGGAATTGGCAAAGTGATATTTGGAAGCCCTTACAGGGCTATGGTGAAAAAGGAAATATCCTCAGATGAAATCTGGAAAGAAGCTTTCTGAGAAACTGCTTAGTGTTCTGTTAATTCATCTCACAGAGTTACATCTGTTTTTCATGGATTTCTTTGCTAGCCTTATTTCTGTGGAATCAGAGAACAGATATTTCGGATCCATTTGAAGACTATAGGGCCAAAGGAAATATCCTCCGATAACAAAGAGAAAGAAGCTTTCTGAGAAACTTCTTTGTGTTCTGTGAAATCATCTCACAGAGTTACAGCATTCCCCTCAAGAAGCCTTTCGCTAAGACAGTTCTTGTGTAATTGGCAAAGTGTTATTTGGAAGCCCATAGAGGGCTATGGTGAAAAAGGAAATATCCCCAGATGAAATCTGGAAAGAAGCTTTGTTAGAAACTGCTTAGTGTTCTGTTATTTCATCTCACAGAGTTACATCTGTATTTCGTGGATCTCTTTGCTAGCCTTATTTCTGTGGAATCTAAGAACAGATATTTCGGATCCCTTTGAAGACTATAGGGTCAAAGGAAATATCCTCCGATAACAAAGAGAAAGAAGCTTTCTGAGAAACTTCTTTGTGTTCTGTGAAATCATCTCACAGAGTTACAGCTTTCCCCTCAAGAAGCCTTTGGCTAAGACAGTTCTTGTGGAATTGGCAAAGTGATATTTGGAAGCCCATAGAGGGCTATGGTGAAAAAGGAAATATCCTCAGATGAAATCTGGAAGGAAGCTTTCTGAGAAACTGCTTAGTGTTCTGTTAATTCATCTCACAGAGTTACAACTGTATTTCGTGGATCTCTTTGCTAGCCTTATTTCTGTGGAATCTGAGAACAGATATTTCGGATCCCTTTGAAGACTATAGGGCCAAAGGAAATATCCTCCGATAAAAAAGAGAAAGAAGCTTTCTGAGAAACTTCTTTGTGTTCTGTGAAATCATCTCACAGAGTTACAGCTTTCCCCTCAAGAAACCTTTCGCTAAGACAGTTCTTCTGGTATTGGCAAAGTGATATTTGGAAGCCCATAGAGGGCTATGGTGAAAAAGGAAATATCCTCAGATGAAATCTGGAAAGAAGCTTTCTGAGAAACTGCTTAGTGTTCTGTAAATTCATCTCACAGAGTTACATCTGTATTTCGTGGATATCTTTGCTAGCCTTATTTCTGTGGAATCTGAGAACAGATGTTTCGGATCCCTTTGAAGACTATAGGGCCAAAGGAAATATCCCTCGATAACAAAGAGAAAGAAGCTTTCTGAGAAACTTCTTTGATTTCTTTGACATCATCTCACTGAGTTACAGCTTTCCCCTCAAGAAGCCTTTCGCTAAGAAAGTTCTTGAGGAATTGGCAAAGTGATATTTGGAAGCCCATAGAGGTCTATGGTGAAAAAGGAAATATCCCCAGATGAAATCTGGAAAGAAGCTTTCTGAGAAACTGCTTAGTGTTCTCTTATTTCATCTCACAGAGTTACATCTGTATTTCGTGGATCTCTTTGCTAGCCTTATTTTTGTGGAATCTGAGAACAGATATTTCGGATCCCTTTGAAGACTATAGGGCCAAAGGAAATATCCTCCGATAACAAAGAGAAAGAAGCTTTCTGAGAAACTTCTTTGTGTTCTGTGAAATCATCTCACAGAGTTACAGCTTTCCCCTCAAGAAGCCTTTCGCTAAGACAGTTCTTTTGGAATTGGCAAAGTGATATTTGGAAGCCCCTAGAGGGCTATGGTGAAAAAGGAAATATCCTCAGATGAAATCTGGAAAGAAGCTTTCTGAGAAACTGCTTAGTGTTCTGTAAATTCATCTCACAGAGTTACATCTGTATTTCGTGGGTCTCTTTGCTAGCCTTATTTCTGTGGAATCTGAGAACAGATGTTTCGGATCCCTTTGAAGACTATAGGGCCAAAGGAAATATCCTCCGATAACAAAGAGAAAGAAGCTTTCTGAGAAACTTCTTTGTGTTCTGTGAAATCATCTCACAGAGTTACAGCTTTCCCCTCAAGAAGCATTTCGCTAAGACAGTTCTTGTGGAATTGGCAAAGTGATATTTGGAAGCCCATAGAGGGCTATGGTGAAAAAGGAAATATCCTCAGATGATATCTGCAAAGAAGCTTTCTGAGAAACTGCTTAGTGTTCTGTAAATTCATCTCACAGAGTTACATCTGTATTTCGTGGATCTCTTTGCTAGCCTTATTTCTGTGGAATTTGAGAACAGATGTTTCGGATCCCTTTGAAGACTATAGGGCCAAAGGAAATATCCCTCGATACAAAGAGAAAGAAGCTTTCTGAGAAACTTCTTTGTGTTCTGTGAAATCATCTCACAGAGTTACAGCTTTCCCCTCAAGAAGCCTTTCGCTAAGACAGTTCTTGTGGAATTGGCAAAGTGATATTTGGAAGCCCATTGAGGGCTATGGTGAAAAAGGAAATATCCTCAGATGAAATGTGGAAAGAAGCTTTCTGAGAAACCGCTTAGTGTTATGTTCATTCATCTCACAGCGTTACAACTGTATTTCGTGGATCTCTTTGCAAGCCTTATTTCTGTGGTATCTGAGAACAGATATTTTGGATCCCTTTGAAGACTATAGGGCCAAAGGAAATATCCTCCGATAACAAAGAGAAAGAAGCTTTCTGAAAAACCTCTTTCTTTTCTGTGAAATCATCTCACAGAGTTACAGCTTTCCCCTCAAGAAGCCTTTCGCTAAGACCTTTCTTGTGGAATTGGCAAAGTGATATTTGGAAGCCCATAGAGGGCTATGGTGAAAAAGGAAATATCCACAGATGAAATCTGGATAGAAGCTTTCTGAGAAACTGATTAGTGTTCTATTAATTCATCTCACAGGATTACATATGTATTTCGTGAATCTCTTTGCTAGCTTTATTTCTATGGAATCTGAGAACAGATATATCGGATCCCTTTGAAGACTATAGGTCCAAAGGAAATATCCTCCGATTACAAAGAGAAAGAAGCTTTCTGAGAAACTTCTTTGTGTTCTGTGAAATCATCTCACAGAGTTACAGCTTTCCCCTCAGGAAGCCTTTCGCTAAGACAGTTCTTGTGGAATTGGCAAAGTGATATTTGGAAGCCCATAGAGGGCTATGGTGAAAAAGGAAATATCCTCAGATGAAATCTGGAAAGAAGCTTTCTGAGAAACCGCTTAGTGTTCTGTGACTTTCACTCACAAAGTTACATCCGTATTTCGTGGATCTCTTTGCTAGCCTTATTTCTGTGGTATCTGAGAACAGATATTTTGGATCCCTTTGAAGACTACGGGGCCAAAGGAAATATCCTCCGATAAAAAAGAGAAAGAAGCTTTCTGAGAAACTTCTTTGTGTTCTGTGAAATAATCTCACAGAGTTACAGCTTTCCCCTCAAGAAGCCTTTCGCTAAGACAGTTCTTGTGGAATTGGCAAAGTGATATTTGGAAGCCCATAGAGGGCTATGGTGAAAAAAGAAATATCCTCAGATGAAATCTGGAAAGAAGCTTTCTGAGAAAGTGCTTAGTGTTCTGTAAATTCATCTCACAGAGTTACATCTGTATTTCGTGGATCTCTTTGCTAGCCTTATTTCTGTGGAATCTGAGAACAGATGTTTCGGATCCCTTTGAAGACTATAGGGCCAAAGGAAATATCCCTCGATAAAAAAGAGAAAGAAGCTTTCTGAGAAACTTCTTTGTGTTCTGTGAAATCATCTCACAGAGTTACAGCTTTCCCCTCAAGATGCCTTTCGCTAAGACAGTTCTTGTGGAATTGACAAAGTGATATTTGGAAGCCCATAGAGGGCTATGGTGAAAAAGGAAATATCCCCAGATGAAATCTGGAAAGAATGTTTCTGAGAAACTGCTTAGTGTTCTGTTAATTCATCTCACAGAGTTTCATCTGTATTTCTTGGATCTCTTTGCTAGCCTTATTTCTGTGGAATCTGAGAACAGATATTTCGGATCCCTTTGAAGACTATAGGGCCAAAGGAAATATCCTCCGATACCAAAGAGAAAGAAGCTTTATGAGAAACTTCTTTGTGTTCTGTGAAATCATCTCACAGAGTTACCGCTTTCCCCTCAAGAAGCCTTTCGCTAAGACAGTTCTTGTGGAATTGGCAAAGTGATATTTGGAAGCCCATAGAGGGCTATGGTGAAAAAGGAAATATCCTCAGATGAAATCTGGAAAGAAGCTTTCTGAGAAACTGCTTAGTGTTCTGTTAATTCATCTCACAGAGTTACATCTCTATTTCGTGGATATCTTTGCTAGCCTTATTTCTGTGGAATCTGAGAACAGATGTTTCGGATCCCTTTGAAGACTATAGGGCCAAAGGAAATATCCCTCGATAACAAAGAGAAAGAAGCTTTCTGAGAAACTTCTTTGTGTTCTGTGAAATCATCTCACAGAGTTACAGCTTTCCCCTCAAGATGCCTTTCGCTAAGACAGTTCTTGTGGAATTGGCAAAGTGATATTTGGAAGCCCATAGAGGGCTATGGTGAAAAAGGAAATATCCTCAGTTTACATCTGGAAAGAAGGTTTCTGAGAAACTGCTTAGTGTTCTGTTATTTCATCTCACAGAGTTACATCTGTATTTCGTGGATCTCTTTGCTAGACTTATTTCTGTGGAATCTGAGAACAGATATTTCGGATCCCTTTGAAGACTATAGGGCCAAAGGAAATATCCTCCGATACCAAAGAGAAAGAAGCTTTCTTAGAAACTTCTTTGTGTTCTGTGAAATCATCTCTCAGAGTTACAGCTTTCCCCTCAAGACGCCTTTCTCTAAGACAGTTCTTGTGGAATTGGCAAAGTGATATTTGGAAGCCCTTAGAGGGCTATGGTGAAAAAGGAAATATCCTCAGATGAAATCCGGAAAGAAGCTTTCTGAGAAACTGTTTAGTGTTCTGTTAATTCATCTCACAGAGTTACATCTGTATTTCGTGGATCTGTTTGCTAGCCTTATTTTTCTGGTATCTGAGAACAGATATTTCGGATTCCTTTGAAGACTATAGGGCCAAAGGAAATATCCTCCGATAACAAAGAGAAAGAAGCTTTCTGAGAAACTTCTCTGTGTTCTGTGAAATCATCTCACAGAGTTACAGCTTTCACCTCAAGAAGCTTTTCGCTAAGACAGTTCTTGTAGAATTGGCAAAGTGATATTTGGAAGCTCATAGAGGGCTATGGTGAAAAAGGAAATATCCTCAGATGAAATCTGGAAAGAAGCTTTCTGAGAAACCGCTTAGTGCTATGTTCATTCATCTCACAGCGTTACAACTGTATTTCGTGGATCTCTTTGCAAGCCTTATTTCTGTGGAATCTGAGAACAGATGTTTCGGATCCCTTTGAAGACTATAGGGCCAAAGGAAATATCCCTCGATAACAAAGAGAAAGA
This sequence comes from Macaca nemestrina, assembly GCF_043159975.1. NCBI lineage: Eukaryota > Metazoa > Chordata > Mammalia > Primates > Cercopithecidae > Macaca > Macaca nemestrina. The sequence goes on along the minus strand of NC_092127.1, from coordinate 106,872,107 downwards.
AGCTTTCTGAGAAACTTCTTTGTGTTCTGTGAAATCATCTCACAGAGTTACAGCTTTCCCCTCAAGATGCCTTTCGCTAAGACAATTCTTGTGGAATTGGCAAAGTGATATTTGGAAGCCCATAGAGGGCTATGGTGAAACAGGAAATATCCTCAGATGAAATCTGGAAATAATGTTTCTGAGAAACTGCTTAGTGTTCTGTTATTTCATCTCACAGAGTTTCATCTGTATTTCGTGGATCTCTTTGCTAGACTTATTTCTGTGGAATCTGAGAACAGATATTTCGGATCCCTTTGAAGACTATAGGGCCAAAGGAAATATCCTCCGATACCAAAGAGAAAGAAGCTGTCTGAGAAACTTCTTTGTGTTCTGTGAAATCATCTCACAGAGTTACTGCTTTCCCCTCAAGAAGCCTTTCGCTAAGACAGTTCTTGTGGAATTGGCAAAGTGATATTTGGAAGCCCTTACAGGGCTATGGTGAAAAAGGAAATATCCTCAGATGAAATCTGGAAAGAAGCTTTCTGAGAAACTGCTTAGTGTTCTGTTAATTCATCTCACAGAGTTACATCTGTATTTCATGGATTTCTTTGCTAGCCTTATTTCTGTGGAATCAGAGAACAGATATTTCGGATCCATTTGAAGACTATAGGGCCAAAGGAAATATCCTCCGATAACAAAGAGAAAGAAGCTTTCTGAGAAACTTCTTTGTGTTCTGTGAAATCATCTCACAGAGTTACAGCATTCCCCTCAAGAAGCCTTTCGCTAAGACAGTTCTTGTGGAAATGGCAAAGTGATATTTGGAAGCCCCTAGAGGGCTATGGTGAAAAAGGAAATATCCTCAGATGAAATCTGGAAAGAAGCTTTCTTAGAAAACGCTTAGTGTTCTGTGACTTCCACTCACAGAATTACATCTGTATTTCGTGGATCTCTTTGCTAGCCTTATTTCTGTGGAATCTGAGAACAGATATTTCGGATCCCTTTGAAGACTATAGGGCCAAAGGAAATATCCTCCGATAACAAAGAGAAAGAAGCTTTCTGAGAAACTTCTTTGTGTTCTGTGAAATCATCTCACAGAGTTACAGCTTTCCCCTCAAGAAGCCTTTCGCTAAGACAGTTCTTGTGGAATTGGCAAAGTGATATTTGGAAGCCCATAGAGGGCTATGGTGAAAAAGGAAATATCTTCAGATGAAATCAGGAAAGAAACTTTCCGAGAAACTGCCTATTGTTCTGTTAATTCATTTCACAGAGTTACATCTGTATTTCGTGGACCTCTTTGCTAGCCTTATTTCTGTGGAATCTGAGAACAGATATTTCGGATCCCTTTAAGAATATAGGGCCAAAGGAAATATCCTCCGATAACAAAGAGAAAGAAGCTTTCTGAGAAACTTCTTTGTGTTCTGCGAAATATTCTCTCAGAGTTACAGGTTTCCCCTCAAGAAGCCTTTCGCTAAGACAGTTCTTGTGGAATTGGCAAAGTGATATTTGGAAGCCCATAGAGGGCTATGGTGAAAAAGGAAATATCCTCAGATGAAATCTGGAAAGAAGCTTTCTGAGAAACTGCTTAGTATTCTGTTAATTAATCTCACAGAGTTACATCTGTATTTCGTGAATTTCTTTGCTAGCCTTATTTCTGTGGAATGTGAAAACAGATATTTCGGATCCCTTTGAAGACTATAGAGCCAAAGGAAATATCCTCCGATAACAGAGAGAAAGAAGCTTTCTGAGAAACTTCTTTGTGTTCTGTGCAATGATCTCACAGAGTTACAGCTTTCCCCTCAGGAAGCCGTTCGCTAAGACAGTTCTTGTGGAATTGGCAAAGTGATATTTGGAAGCCCATAGAGGGCTTTGGTGAAAAAGGAAATATCCTCAGATGAAATCTGGAAAGAAGCTTTCTGAGAAACTGCTTAGTGTTCTGTTCATTCATCTAACAGAGTTACATCTGTAATTCGTGGATCTCTTTGCTAGCCTTATTTCTGTGGAATCTGAGAACAGATATTTCGGATCCCTTTGAAGACTATAGGGCCAAAGGAAATATCCCCCAATAACAAAGAGAAAGAAGCTTTCTGAGAAACTTCTTTGTGTTCTGTGAAATCATCTCCCAGCGTTACAGCTTGCCCCTCAAGAAGCCTTTCGCTAAGACAGTTCTGTTGGAATTGGCAAAGTGATATTTGGCAGCCCATAGAGGGCTATGCTGAAAAAGGAAATATCCTCAGATGAAATCTGGAAAGACGCTTTCTGAGAAACCGCTTAGTGTTCTCTGACTTCCACTCACAGAGTTACATCTGTATTTGGTGGATCTCTTTGCTAGCCTTATTTCTGTGGATTCTGAGAACAGATATTTCAGATCCCTTTGAAGACTATAGGGCCAAAGGAAATATACTCCGATAACAAAGAGAAAGAAACTTTCTGAGAAACTTCTTTGTGTTCTGTGAAATCATCTCACAGAGTTACAGCTTTCCCCTTAAGAAGCCTTTCGCTAAGACAGTTCTTGTGGAATTGGCAAAATGATATTTGGAAGCCCACAGAGGGCAACAGTGAAAAAGGAAATATCCTCAGATGAAAACAGGAAAGAAGCTTTCTGAGAAACTGCTTAGTGTTCTGTTCATTCATCTCACAGAGTTACATCTGTATTTCGTGGATCTCTTTGCTAGCCTTATTTCCGTGGAATCTGAGAACAGATATTTCGGATCCCTTTAAAACTATAGGGCCAAAGGAAATATCCTCCGATAACAAAGAGAAAGAAGCTTTCTGAGAAACCTCTTTGTGTTCTGTGAAATCATCTCACAGAGTTACAGCTTTCCCCTCAAGAAGCCTTTCGCTAAGACCTTTCTTGTGGAATTGGCAAAGTGATATTTGGAAGCGCATAGAGTGCTATGGTGAAAAAGGAAATATCCACAGATGAAATCTGGATAGAAGCTTTCTGAGAAACTGATTAGTGTTCTGTTAATTTATCTCACAGGATTACATATGTATTTCGTGAATCTCTTTGCTAGCTTTATTTCTGTGGAATCTGAGAACAGATATATCGGATCCCTTTGAAGACTATAGGTCCAAAGGAAATATCCTCCGATTACAAAGAGAAAGAAGCTTTCTGAGAAACTTCTTTGTGTTCTGTGAAATCATCTCACAGAGTTACAGCTTTCCCCTCAGGAAGCCTTTCGCTAGGACAGTTCTTGTGGAATTGGCAAAGTGATATTTGGAAGCCCATAGAGGGCTATGGTGAAAAAGGAAATATCCTCAGATGAAATCTGGAAAGAAGCTTTCTGAGAAACAGCTTAGTGTTCTGTGACTTTCACTCACAAAGTTACATCCGTATTTCGCGGATCTCTTTGCTAGCCTTATTTCTGTGGAATCTGAGAACAGATATTACGGATCCCTTTAAAACTATAGGGCCAAAGGAAATATCCTCCGATAACAAAGAGAAAGAAACTTTCTGAGAAACTTCTTTGTTTTCTGTGAAATCAACTCACAGAGTTACAGCTTTCCCCTCAAGAAGCGTTTCGCTAAGACAGTTCTGTTGGAATTAGCAAAGTGATATTTGAAAGCCCATAGAGGGCTAGGGTGAAAAAGGAAATATCCTCAGATGAAATCTGGAGAGAAGCTTTCTGAGAAACCGCTTAGGATTCTGTGACTTCCACTCACAGAGCTACATCTATATTTCGTGGATCTCTTTGCTAGCCTTATTTCTGTGGAATCTGAGAACCGATATTTCCGATCCCTTGAAGACTATAGGGCTAAAGGAAATATCCTCAGACAACCAAGAGAAAGAAGCTTTCTGAGAAACTTCTTTGTGTTCTGTGAAATCATCTCACAGAGTTACAGCTTTCCCCTCAAGAAGCCTTTCGCTAAGACAGTTCTTGTGGAATTGGCAAAGTGATATTTGGCAGCCCATAGAGGGCTATGCTGAAAAAGGAAATATCCTCAGATGAAATCTGGAAAGAAGCTTTCTGAGAAACCGCTTAGTGTTCTGTTCATTCATCTCACAGAGTTACATCTGTATTTCGTGGATATCTTTGCTAGACTTATTTCTGTGGAATCTGAGAACAGATATTTCGGATCCGTTTGAAGAATATAGGGCCAAAGAAAATATCCTCCTATAACAAAGAGAAAGAAGCTTTATGAGAAACTTCTTTGTGTTCTGTGAAATCATCTCACAGAGTTACAGCTTTCCCCTGAAGAAGCATTTCGCTAATACAGTTCTTGTCGAATAGGCAAAGTGATATTTGGAAGCCCATAGAGGGCTATGGTGAAAAAGGAAATATCCTCCAATGAAATCTGGAAAGAAGCTTTCTGAGAAACTGCTTAGTATTCTGTTAATTAATCTCACAGAGTTACATCTGTATTTCGTGAATCTCTTTGCTAGCCTTATTTCTGTGGAATCTGCGAACAGATATTTCGCATCCCTTTGAAGACTATAGGGCCAAAGGAAATATCCTCCGATAACAAAGGGAAAGAAGCTTTCTGAGAAACTACTTTGTGTTCTGTGAAATCATCTCACAGAGTTACAGCTTTCCCCTCAAGAAGCCTTTCGCTAAGACAGTTCTTGTGGAATTGGCAAAGTGATATTTGGAAGCCCCTAGAGGGCTATGGTGAAAAAGGAAATATCCTCAGATGAAATCTGGAAAGAAGCTTTCTGAGAAATCGCTCAGTGTTCTGTTAATTCATCTCACAAAGTTACATCTGTATTTCGTGGATCTCTTTGCTAGCCTTATTTCTGTGGAATCTGAGAACAGATATTTCGGATCCCTTTGAAGACTATAGGGCCAAAGGAAATATCCTCCAATAACAAAGAGAAAGAAGTTTTCTGAGAAACCTCTTTGTGTTCTGTGAAATCATCTCACTGGGTTACAGCTTTCCCCTCAAGAAGCCTTTCGCTAAGACAGTTCTTGTGGAATTGGCAAAGTGATATTTGGAAGCCCATAGAGGGCTATGGTAAAAAAGGAAATATCCACAGATGAAATCTGGATAGAAGCTTTCTGAGAATCTGATTAGTGTTCTGTTAATTCATCTCACAGGATTTCGTATGTATTTCGTGAATCTCTTTGCTAGCTTTATTTCTCTGGAATCTGAGAACAGATATTTCGGATCCCTTTGAAGACTATAGGGCCAAAGGAAATATCCTCCGATTACAAAGAGAAAGAAGCTTTCTGAGAAACTTCTTTGTGTTCTGTGAAATCATCTCACAGAGTTACAGCTTTCCCCTCAGGAAGCCTTTCGCTAAGACAGTTCTTGTGGAATTGGCAAAGTGATATTTGGAAGCCCATAGAGGGCTATGGTGAAAAAGGAAATATCCTCAGATGAAATCTGGAAAGAAGCTTTCTGAGAAACCGCTTAGTGTTCTGTGACTTTCACTCACAGAGTTACATCCGTATTTCGTCGATCTCTTTGCTAGCCTTATTTCTGTGGAATCTGAGAACAGATATTACGGATCCCTTTAAAACTATAGGGCCAAAGGAAATATCCTCCGATAACAAAGAGAAAGAAGCTTTCTGAGAAACTTCTTTGTTTTCTGTGAAATCAACTCACAGAGTTACAGCTTTCCCCTCAAGAAGCGTTTCGCTAAGACAGTTCCGTTGGAATTAGCAAAGTGATATTTGAAAGCCCATAGAGGGCTACGGTGAAAAAGGAAATGTCCTCAGATGAAATCAGGAAAGAAGCTTTCTGAGAAACCGATTAGTGTTCTGTTAATTCATCTCAGAGTGTTACATCTGCATTTCGTGGATCTCTTTGCTAGCCTTATTTCTGTGGAATTTGAGAACAGATATTTCGGATCCCTTTGAAGACTATAGGGCCAAAGGAAATATCCTCCGATAACAAATCGATAGAAGATTTCTGAGAAACTTCTTTGTGTTCTGTGAAATCATCTCACAGAGTTAGATCTTTCCCCACAAGAAGACTTTCGCTAATACAGTTCTTGTGGAATTGGCAAGTGATATTTAGAAGCCCATAGAGAGCTATGGTGAAAAAGGAAATATCCACAGATGAAATCTGGAAAGAAGCTTTCTAAGAAACTGATTAGTGTTCTGTTAATTCATCTCACAGTGTTACATCTGTATTTCATGAATCTCTTTGCTAGCTTTATTTCTGTGGAATCTGAGAACAGATATATCGGATCCCTTTGAAGACTATAGGGCCAAAGGAAATATCGTCCGATAACAAAGAGAAAGAAGCTTTGTGAGAAACTTCTTTGTTTTCTGTGAAATCATCTCACAGAGTTACAGCTTTCCCTTTAAGAAGCCTTTCGCTAAGACAATTCTGTTGGAATTGGCCAAGTGATATTTGGAAGCCCATAGAGGGCTGTGGTGAAAAAGGAAATATCCTCAGATGAAATCTGGAGAGAAGCTTTCTGAGAAACCGCTTAGTATTCAGTGACTTCCACTCACAGAGTTACATCTGTATTTCCTGGATATCTTTTCTAGCCTTATTTCTGTGGATTCTGAGAACAGATATTTCCGATCTCTTGAAGACTATAGGGCCAAAGGAAATATCCTCAGATTACCAAGAGAAAGAAGCTTTCTGAGAAACTTCTTTGTGTTCTGTGAAATCATCTCACAGAGTTACAGCTTTCCCCAAAAAGCCTTTCGCTAAGACAGTTCTTGTGGAATTGGAAAGGTGATTTTTGGAAGCCCATACAGGGCTATGGTGAAAAAGAATATATCCTCAGATGAAATCTGGAAAGAAGCTTTCTGAGAAACTGCTTAGTGTTCTGTTAATTCATCTCACAGAGTTAAATCTGTATTTCGCGGATCTCTTTGCTAGCCTTATTTCTGTGGAATCTGAGAACAGATATTTCGGATCCCTTTGAAGACTATAGGGCCAAAGGAAATATCTTCCGATAACAAAGAGAAAGAAGCTTTCTGAGAGACTTCTATTTGTTCTGTGAAATCATCTCACAGAGTTACAGCTTTCCACTCAAGAAGACTTTCGCTAAGACAGTTCTTGTGGAATTGACAAAGTGATATTTGGAAGCCCATAGAGGGCTATGGTGAAAAAGGAAATATACTAAGATGAAATCTGGAAAGAAGCTATCTGAGAAACAGGTTAGTGTTCTGTGACTTCCGCTCACAGAGTTACATCTGTATTTCGTGGATCTCTTTGCTAGCCTTTTTTCTGTGGAATCTGAGAACAGATATTTCGGATCCCTTTGAAGACTATAGGGCCAAAGGAAGTATCCTCCGATAACAAAGAGAAAGAAGCTTTCTGAGAAACTTCTTTGTGTTCTGTGAAGTCATCTCACAGAGATACAGCTTTCCTCTCAAGAAGACTTTCGCTAAGACAGTTCTGCTGGAATTGGAAAAGTGATACTTGGAAGCCCATTGAGTGCTATGGTGAAAAAGGAATATCCTCAGATGAAATCTGGAAAGAAGCTTTCTGAGAAACTGCTTAGTGTTTCTTGAATTCAACTCACAGAGCTACATCTGTATTTCGTGGATCTCTTTGCTAGCCTTATTTCTGTGGAATCTGAGAACAGATATTTCGGATCCCTTTGAAGACTATAAGGCCAAAGAAAATATCTTCCGATAACAAAGAGAAAGAAGCTTTCTGAGAAACTTCTTTGTGTTCTGTGAAATCATCCCTCTGGGTTACAGCTTACCCCTCAAGAAGCCTTTCTCTAAGACAGTTCTTGTGGAATTGACAAAGTGATATTTGGAGGCCCATAGAGGGCTATGGTGAAAAAGGAAATATACTCAGATGAAATCTGGAAAGAAGATTTCTGAGAAAGCGCTCAGTGTTCTGTGACTTCCACTCACAGAGTTACATCTGTCTTTCGTGGATCTCTTTGCTAGCCTTATTTCTGTGGAATCTGAGAACAGATATTTCGGATGCCTTTGAAGACTATAGGGCCAAAGGAAATATCCTCCGATAACAAAGAGAAAGAAGCTTTCTGACAAACTTCTTTGTGTTCTGTGAAATAATCTCACAGAGATACATCTTTCCCCTCAAGAAGTATTTCGCTAAGACAGTTCTTGTGGAATTTGCAAAGTGATATTTGGAAGTCCATAGATGGCTATGGTGAAAAAGGAAATATCCTCAGATGAAATCTGGAAAGAAGCTTTCTGAGAAACCGCTTAGTGTTCTGTGACTTCCACTCACAGAGTTACATCTGTATTTCGTGGATGTCTTTGCTAGCCTTATTTCTGTGGAATCTGAGAACAGATATTTCGGATCCCTTTGAAGACTATAGGGCCAAAGGAAATATCCTCCGATAAAAAAGAGAAAGAAGCTTTCTGAGAAACTTCTTTGCTTTCTGTGAAATCATCTCACAGAGTTACAGCTTTCCCCTCAAGAAGCCTTTCGCTAAGACAGTTCTTGTGGAATTGGCAAAGTGATATTTGGAAGCCCTTAGAGGGCTATGGTGAAAAAGGAAATATCCTCAGATGAAATCTGGAAAGAAGCTTTCTGAGAAACTGCTTAGTGTTCTGTTAATTCATCTCACAGAGTTACATCTGTATTTCATGCATCTCTTTGCTAGCCTTATTTCTGTGGAATCAGAGAACAGATATTTCGGATCCCTTTGAAGACTATAGGGCCAATGGAAATATCCTCCGATAACAAAGAGAAAGAAGCTTTCTGAGAAACTTCTTTGTGTTCTGTGAAATCATCTCACAGAGTTACAGCATTCCCCTCAAGAAGCCTTTCGCTAAGACAGTTCTTGTGGAAATGGCAAAGTGATATTTGGAAGCCCTTAGAGGGCTATGGTGAAAAAGGAAATATCCTCAGATGAAATCTGGAAAGAAGCTTTCTGAGAAACTGCTTAGTGTTCTGTTAATTCATCTCACAGTGTTACATCTGTATTTCGTGGATCTCTTTGCCAGCATTATTTCTGTGGAATCTGAGAACAGATATTCCGGATCCGTTTGAAGACTATAGGGCCAAAGGAATTATCCTCCGATAACAAAGAGAAAGAAGCTTTCTGAGAAACTTCTTTGTGTTCTGTGAAATCATCTCACAGAGTTACAGCTTTCCCCTCAAGATGCCTTACGCTAAGACAGTTCTTGTGGAGTTTGCAAAGTGACATTTGGAAGCCCATTGAGGGCTATGGTGAAAAAGGAAATATCCTCAGATGAAATCTGGAAACAAGCTTTCTGAGAAACTGCTTAGTATTCTGTTAATTCATCTCACAGTGTTACATCTGTATTTCGTGGATCTCTTTGCCAGCCTTATTTCTGTGGAATCTGAGAACAGATATTCCGGATCCCTTTGAAGACTACAGGGCCAAAGGAAATATCCCTCGATAACAAAGAGAAAGAAGCTTTCTGAGAAACTTCTTTGTGTTCTGTGAAATCATCTCACAGAGTTAAAGCTTTCCCCTCAAGAAGCCTTTCCCTAAGACAGTTCTTGTGGAATTCGCAAAGTGATATTTGGAAGCCCATAGAGGGCTATGGTGAAAAAGGAAATATCCTCAGATGAAATCTGGAAATAAGGTTTCTGAGAAACTGCTTAGTGTTCTGTTATTTCATCTCACGGAGTTTCATCTGTATTTCGTGGATCTGTTTGCTAGCCTTATTTCTGTGGAATCTGAGAACAGATATTTCGGATCCATTTGAAGACTATAGGGCCAAAGGAAATATCCTCCGATACCAAAGAGAAAGAAGCTTTCTGAGAAACTTCTTTGTGTTCTGTGAAATCATCTCACAGAGTTACAGCTTTCCCCTCAAGAAGCCTTTCGCAAAGACAGTTCTTGTGGAATTGGCAAAGTGATATTTTGAGCCCTTAGAGGGCTATGGTGAAAAAGGAAATATCCACAGATGAAATCTGGAAAGAAGCTTTCTGAGAAACTGCTTAGTGTTCTGTTAATTCATCTCACAGTGTTACATCTGTATTTCGTGGATCTCTTTGCCAGCCTTATTTCTGTGGAATCTGAGAACAGATATTCCGGATCCCTTTGAAGACTATAGGGCCAAAGGAATTATCCTCCGATAACAAAGAGAAAGAAGCTTTCTGAGAAACTTCTTTGTGTTCTGTGAAATAATCTCACAGAGTTACAGCTTTCCCCTCAAGAAGCCTTTCGCTAAGACAGTTCTTGTGGAATTGGCAAAGTGTATTTGGAAGCCCATAGAGGGCTATGGTGAAAAAGGAAATATCCTCAGATGAAATCTGGAAAGAAGCTTTCTGAGAAACTGCTTAGTGTTCTGTTAATTCATCTCACAGAGTTACATCTGTATTTCGTGGATATCTTTGCTAGCCTTATTTTTCTGGAATCTGAGAACAGATGTTTCGGATCCCTTTGAAGACTATAGGGCCAAAGGAAATATCCTCCGATAACAAAGAGAAAGAAGCTTTCTGAGAAACTTCTTTGTGCTCTGTGAAATCATCTCACAGAGTTACAGCTTTTCCCTCAAGATGCCTTTCGCTAAGACAGTTCTTGTGGAGTTTGCAAAGTGACATTTGGAAGCCCATTGAGGGCTATGGTGAAAAAGGAAATATCCTCAGATGAAATCTGGAAAGAAGCTTTCTGAGAAACTGCTTAGTGTTCTGTTAATTCATCTCACAGAGTTACATCTGTATTTCGTGGATCTCTTTGCTAGCCTTATTTCTGTGGAATCTGAGAACAGATATGTCGGATCCCATTGAAGACTATAGGGCCAAAGGATATATCCTCCGATAACAAAGAGAAAGAAGCTTTCTGAGAAACTTCTTTGTGTTCTGTGAAATCATCTCACAGAGTTAGAGCTTTCCCCCAAGAAGCCTTTCGCTAAGACAGTTCTTGTGGAATTGGCAAAGTGATATTTCGAAGCCCTTAGAATGCTATGGTGAAAAAGGAAATATCCTCAGATGAAATCTGGAAAGAAGCTTTCTGAGAAACTGCTTAGTGTTCTGTTAATTCATCTCAAAGAGTTACATCTGTATTTCGTGGATCTCTTTGCTAGCCATATTTCTGTGGAATCTGAGAACAGATATTTCGGATCCCATTGAAGACTATAGGGCCAAAGGATATATAATCCGATAACAAAGAGAAAGAAGCTTTCTGAGAAACTTCTTTGTGTTCTGTGAAATCATCTCACAGAGTTACAGCTTTCCCCACAAGAAGCCTTTCGCTAAGACAGTTCTTATGGAATTGGCAAAGTGATATTTCGAAGCCCTTAGAATGCTATGATGAAAAAGGAAATATCCTCAGATGAAATCTGGAAAGAAGCTTTCTGAGAAACTGCTTAGTGTTCTGTTAATTCATCTCACAGTGTTACATCTGTATTTCGTGGATCTCTTTGCCAGCCTTATTTCTGTGGAATCTGAGAACAGATATTCCGGATCACTTTGAAGACTATAGGGCCAAAGGAATTATCCTCCGATAACAAAGAGAAAGAAGCTTTCTGAGAAACTTCTTTGTGTTCTGTGAAATCATCTCACAGAGTTACAGCTTTCCCCTCAAGAAGCCTTTCGCTAAGACAGTTCTTGTGGAATTGGCAAAGTGTATTTGCAAGCCCATAGAGGGCTATGGTGAAAAAGGAAATATCCTCAGATGAAATCTGGAAAGAAGCTTTCTGAGAAACTGCTTAGTGTTCTGTTAATTCATCTCACAGAGTTACATCTGTATTTCGTGGATCTCATTGCTAGCCTTATTTCTGTGGAATCTGAGAACAGATATTTCGGATCCCATTGAAGACTATAGGGCCAAAGGATATATAATCCGATAACAAAGAGAAAGAAGCTTTCTGAGAAACTTCTTTGTGTTCTGTGAAATCATCTCACAGAGTTACAGCTTTCCCCACAAGAAGCCTTTCGCTAAGACAGTTCTTGTGGAATTGGCAAAGTGATATTTCGAAGCCCTTAGAATGCTATGGTGAAAAAGGAAATATCCTCAGATGAAATCTGGAAAGAAGCTTTCTGAGAAACTGCTTAGTGTTCTGTTAATTCATCTCACAGAGTTACATCTGTCTTTCGTGGTTATCTTTGCTAGCCTTATTATTCTGGAATCTGAGAACAGATGTTTCGGATCCCTTTGAAGACTATAGGGTCAAAGGAAATATCCTCCGATATCAAAGAGAAAGAAGCTTTCTGAGAAACTTCTTTGTGTTCTGTGAAATCATCTCACAGAGTTACAGCTTTCCCCTCAAGATGCCTTACGCTAAGACAGTTCTTGTGGAGTTTGCAAAGTGACATTTGGAAGCCCATTGAGGGCTATGGAGAAAAAGGAAATATCCTCAGATGAAATCTGGAAAGAAGCTTTCTGAGAAACTGCTTAGTGTTCTGTTAATTCATTTCACAGAGTTACATCTGTATTTCGTGGATCTCTTTGCTAGCCTTATTTCTGTGGAATCTGAGAACAGATATTTCGGATCCCATTGAAGACTATAGGGCCAAAGGATATATCCTCCGATAACAAAGAGAAAGAAGCTTTCTGAGAAACTTCTTTGTGTTCTGTGAAATCATCTCACAGAGTTACAGCTTTCCCCACAAGAAGCCTTTCGCTAAGACAGTTCTTGTGGAATTGGCTAAGTGATATTTCGAAGCCCTTAGAATGCTATGGTGAAAAAGGAAATATCCTCAGATGAAATCTGGAAAGAAGCTTTCTGAGAAACTGCTTAGTGTTCTGTTAATTCATCTCACAGTGTTACATCTGTATTTCGTGGATCTCTTTGCCAGCCTTATTTCTGTGGAATCTGATAACAGATATTCCGGATCCCTTTGAAGACTATAGGGCCAAAGGAATTATCCTCCGATAACAAAGAGAAAGAAGCTTTCTGAGAAACTTCTTTGTGTTCTGTGAAATCATCTCACAGAGTTACAGCTTTCCCCTCAAGAAGCCTTTCGCTAAGACAGTTCTTGTGGAATTGGCAAAGTGATATTTTGAGCCCTTAGAGGGCTATGGTGAAAAAGGAAATATCCTCAGATGAAATCTGGAAAGAAGCTTTCTGAGAAACTGCTTAGTGTTCTGTAAATTCATCTCACAGAGTTACATCTGTATTTCATGCATCTCTTTGCTAGCCTTATTTCTGTGGAATCAGAGAACAGATATTTCGGATCCCTTTGAAGACTATAGGGCCAATGGAAATATCCTCCGATAACAAAGAGAAAGAAGCTTTCTGAGAAACTTCTTTGTGTTCTGTGAAATCATCTCACAGAGTTACAGCATTCCCCTCAAGAAGCCTTTCGCTAAGACAGTTCTTGTGGAAATGGCAAAGTGATATTTGGAAGCCCATAGAGGGCTATGGTGAAAAAGGAAATATCCTCAGATGAAATCTGGAAAGAAGCTTTCTGAGAAACTGCTTAGTGTTCTGTTAATTCATCTCACAGAGTTACATCTGTATTTCGTGGATATCTTTGCTAGACTTATTTTTCTGGAATCTGAGAACAGATGTTTCGGATCCCTTTGAAGACTATAGGGCCAAAGGAAATATCCTCCGATAACAAAGAGAAAGAAGCTTTCTGAGAAACTTCTTTGTGTTCTGTGAAATCATCTCACAGAGTTACAGCTTTCCCCTCAAGATGCCTTTCGCTAAGACAGTTCTTGTGGAGTTTGCAAAGTGACATTTGGAAGCCCATTGAGGGCTATGGTGAAAAAGGAAGTATCCTCAGATGAAATCTGGAAAGAAGCTTTCTGAGAAGCTGCTTAGTGTTCTGTTAATTCATCTCACAGAGTTACATCTGTATTTCGTGGATCTCTTTCCTAGCCTTATTTCTGTGGCATCTGAGAACAGATATTTCGGATCCCTTTGAAGACTATAGGGCCAAAGGATATATCCTCCGATAACAAAGAGAAGAAGCTTTCTGAGAAACTTCTTTGTGTTCTGCGAAATCATCTCACAGAGTTACAGCTTTCCCCACAAGAAGCCTTTCGCTAAGACAGTTCTTGTGGTATTGGCAAAGTGATATTTCGAAGCCCTTAGAATGCTGTGTTGAAAAAGGAAATATCCTCAGATGAAATCTGGAAAGAAGCTTTCTGAGAAACTCCTTAGTGTTCTGTTAATTCATCTCACAGTGTTACATCTGTATTTCGTGGATCTCTTTGCCAGCATTATTTCTGTGGAATCTGAGAACAGATATTCCGGATCCGTTTGAAGACTATAGGGCCAAAGGAATTATCCTCCGATAACAAAGAGAAAGAAGCTTTCTGAGAAACTTCTTTGTGTTCTGTGAAATCATCTCACAGAGTTACAGCTTTCCCCTCAGGAAGCCTTTCGCTAAGACAGTTCTTGTGGAATTGGCAAAGTGTATTTGCAAGCCCATAGAGGGCTATGGTGAAAAAGGAAATATCCTCAGATGAAATCTGGAAAGAAGGTTTCTGAGAAACTGCTTAGTGTTCTGTTAATTCATCTCACAGAGTTACATCTGTCTTTCGTGGTTATCTTTGCTAGCCTTATTATTCTGGATCTGAGAACAGATGTTTCGGATCCCTTTGAAGACTATAGGGTCAAAGGAAATATCCTCCGATAACACAGAGAAAGAAGCTTTCTGAGAAACTTCTTTGTGTTCTGTGAAATCATCTCACAGAGTTACAGCTTTCCCCTCAAGATGCCTTACGCTAAGACAGTTCTTGTGGAGTTTGCAAAGTGACATTTGGAAGCCCAATGAGGGCTATGGTGAAAAAGGAAATATCCTCAGATGAAATCTGGAAAGAAGCTTTCTGAGAAACTGCTTAGTGTTCTGTTAATTCATCTCACAGAGTTACATCTGTATTTCGTGGATCTCTTTGCTAGCCTTATTTCTGAGGAATCTGAGAACAGATATTTCGGATCCCATTGAAGACTATAGGGCCAAAGGATATATCCTCCGATAACAAAGAGAAAGAAGCTTTCTGAGAAACTTCTTTGTGTTCTGTGAAATCATCTCACAGAGTTACAGCTTTCCCCACAAGAAGCCTTTCGCTAAGACAGTTCTTGTGGAGTTTGCAAAGTGACATTTGGAAGCCCATTGAGGGCTATGGTGAAAAAGGAAATATCCTCAGATGAAATCTGGAAAGAAGCTTTCTGAGAAACTGCTTAGTGTTCTGTTAATTCATCTCACAGAGTTACATCTGTATTTCGTGGATCTCTTTGCTAGCCTTATTTCTGTGGAATCTGAGAACAGATATTTCGGATCCCAATGAAGACTATAGGGCCAAAAAATATATCCTCCGATAACAAAGAGAAAGAAGCTTTCTGAGAAACTTCTTTGTGTTCTGTGAAATCATCTCACAGAGTTACAGCTTTACCCACAAGAAGCCTTTCGCTAAGACAGTTCTTGTGGAATTGGCAAAGTGATATTTCGAAGCCCTTAGAATGCTATGGTGAAAAAGGAAATATCCTCAGATGAAATCTGGAAAGAAGCTTTCTGAGAAACTGCTTAGTGTTCTGTTAATTCATCTCACAGTGTTACATCTGTATTTCGTGGATCTCTTTGCCAGCCTTATTTCTGTGGAATCTGAGAACAGATATTCCGGATCCCTTTGAAGACTATAGGGCCAAAGGAAATATCCCTCGATAACAAAGAGAAAGAAGCTTTCTGAGAAACTTCTTTGTGTTCTGTGAAATCATCTCACAGAGTTAAAGCTTTCCCCTCAAGAAGCCTTTCCCTAAGACAGTTCTTGTGGAATTCGCAAAGTGATATTTGGAAGCCCATAGAGGGCTATGGTGAAAAAGGAAATATCCTCAGATGAAATCTGGAAATAAGGTTTCTGAGAAACTGCTTAGTGTTCTGTTATTTCATCTCACGGAGTTTCATCTGTATTTCGTGGATCTGTTTGCTAGCCTTATTTCTGTGGAATCTGAGAACAGATATTTCGGATCCATTTGAAGACTATAGGGCCAAAGGAAATATCCTCCGATACCAAAGAGAAAGAAGCTTTCTGAGAAACTTCTTTGTGTTCTGTGAAATCATCTCACAGAGTTACAGCTTTCCCCTCAAGAAGCCTTTCGCTAAGACAGTTCTTGTGGAATTGGCAAAGTGATATTTTGAGCCCTTAGAGGGCTATGGTGAAAAAGGAAATATCCACAGATGAAATCTGGAAAGAAGCTTTCTGAGAAACTGCTTAGTGTTCTGTTAATTCATCTCACAGTGTTACATCTGTATTTCGTGGATCTCTTTGCCAGCCTTATTTCTGTGGAATCTGAGAACAGATATTCCGGATCCCTTTGAAGACTATAGGGCCAAAGGAATTATCCTCCGATAACAAAGAGAAAGAAGCTTTCTGAGAAACTTCTTTGTGTTCTGTGAAATAATCTCACAGAGTTACAGCTTTCCCCTCAAGAAGCCTTTCGCTAAGACAGTTCTTGTGGAATTGGCAAAGTGTATTTGGAAGCCCATAGAGGGCTATGGTGAAAAAGGAAATATCCTCAGATGAAATCTGGAAAGAAGCTTTCTGAGAAACTGCTTAGTGTTCTGTTAATTCATCTCACAGAGTTACATCTGTATTTCGTGGATATCTTTGCTAGCCTTATTTTTCTGGAATCTGAGAACAGATGTTTCGGATCCCTTTGAAGACTATAGGGCCAAAGGAAATATCCTCCGATAACAAAGAGAAAGAAGCTTTCTGAGAAACTTCTTTGTGCTCTGTGAAATCATCTCACAGAGTTACAGCTTTCCCCTCAAGATGCCTTTCGCTAAGACATTTCTTGTGGAGTTTGCAAAGTGACATTTGGAAGCCCATTGAGGGCTATGGTGAAAAAGGAAATATCCTCAGATGAAATCTGGAAAGAAGCTTTCTGAGAAACTGCTTAGTGTTCTGTTAATTCATCTCACAGAGTTACATCTGTATTTCGTGGATCTCTTTGCTAGCCTTATTTCTGTGGAATCTGAGAACAGATATGTCGGATCCCATTGAAGACTATAGGGCCAAAGGATATATCCTCCGATAACAAAGAGAAAGAAGCTTTCTGAGAAACTTCTTTGTGTTCTGTGAAATCATCTCACAGAGTTAGAGCTTTCCCCCAAGAAGCCTTTCGCTAAGACAGTTCTTGTGGAATTGGCAAAGTGATATTTCGAAGCCCTTAGAATGCTATGGTGAAAAAGGAAATATCCTCAGATGAAATCTGGAAAGAAGCTTTCTGAGAAACTGCTTAGTGTTCTGTTAATTCATCTCACAGAGTTACATCTGTATTTCGTGGATCTCTTTGCTAGCCTTATTTCTGTGGAATCTGAGAACAGATATTTCGGATCCCATTGAAGACTATAGGGCCAAAGGATATATAATCCGATAACAAAGAGAAAGAAGCTTTCTGAGAAACTTCTTTGTGTTCTGTGAAATCATCTCACAGAGTTACAGCTTTCCCCACAAGAAGCCTTTCGCTAAGACAGTTCTTATGGAATTGGCAAAGTGATATTTCGAAGCCCTTAGAATGCTATGGTGAAAAAGGAAATATCCTCAGATGAAATCTGGAAAGAAGCTTTCTGAGAAACTGCTTAGTGTTCTGTTAATTCATCTCACAGTGTTACATCTGTATTTCGTGGATCTCTTTGCCAGCCTTATTTCTGTGGAATCTGAGAACAGATATTCCGGATCCCTTTGAAGACTATAGGGCCAAAGGAATTATCCTCCGATAACAAAGAGAAAGAAGCTTTCTGAGAAACTTCTTTGTGTTCTGTGAAATCATCTCACAGAGTTACAGCTTTCCCCTCAAGAAGCCTTTCGCTAAGACAGTTCTTGTGGAATTGGCAAAGTGTATTTGCAAGCCCATAGAGGGCTATGGTGAAAAAGGAAATATCCTCAGATGAAATCTGGAAAGAAGCTTTCTGAGAAACTGCTTAGTGTTCTGTTAATTCATCTCACAGAGTTACATCTGTATTTCGTGGATCTCTTTGCTAGCCTTATTTCTGTGGAATCTGAGAACAGATATTTCGGATCCCATTGAAGACTATAGGGCCAAAGGATATATAATCCGATAACAAAGAGAAAGAAGCTTTCTGAGAAACTTCTTTGTGTTCTGTGAAATCATCTCACAGAGTTACAGCTTTCCCCACAAGAAGCCTTTCGCTAAGACAGTTCTTGTGGAATTGGCAAAGTGATATTTCGAAGCCCTTAGAATGCTATGGTGAAAAAGGAAATATCCTAAGATGAAATCTGGAAAGAAGCTTTCTGAGAAACTGCTTAGTGTTCTGTTAATTCATCTCACAGAGTTACATCTGTCTTTCGTGGTTATCTTTGCTAGCCTTATTATTCTGGAATCTGAGAACAGATGTTTCGGATCCCTTTGAAGAATATAGGGTCAAAGGAAATATCCTCCGATAACAAAGAGAAAGAAGCTTTCTGAGAAACTTCTTTGTGTTCTGTGAAATCATCTCACAGAGTTACAGCTTTCCCCTCAAGATGCCTTACGCTAAGACAGTTCTTGTGGAGTTTGCAAAGTGACATTTGGAAGCCCATTGAGGGCTATGGTGAAAAAGGAAATATCCTCAGATGAAATCTGGAAAGAAGCTTTCTGAGAAACTGCTTAGTGTTCTGTTAATTCATTTCACAGAGTTACATCTGTATTTCGTGGATCTCTTTGCTAGCCTTATTTCTGTGGAATCTGAGAACAGATATTTCGGATCCCATTGAAGACTATAGGGCCAAAGGATATATCCTCCGATAACAAAGAGAAAGAAGCTTTCTGAGAAACTTCTTTGTGTTCTGTGAAATCATCTCACAGAGTTACAGCTTTCCCCACAAGAAGCCTTTCGCTAAGACAGTTCTTGTGGAGTTTGCAAAGTGACATTTAGAATCCCATTGAGGGCTATGGTGAAAAAGGAAATATCCTCAGATGAAATCTGGAAAGAAGCTTTCTGAGAAACTGCTTAGTGTTCTGTTAATTCATCTCACAGAGTTACATCTGTATTTCGTGGATCTCTTTGCTAGCCTTATTTCTGTGGAATCTGAGAACAGATATTTCGGATCCCAATGAAGACTATAGGGCCAAAGGATATATCCTCCGTTAACAAAGAGAAAGAAGCTTTCTGAGAAACTTCTTTGTGTTCTGTGAAATCATCTCACAGAGTTACAGCTTTCCCCACAAGAAGCCTTTCGCTAAGACAGTTCTTGTGGAATTGGCAAAGTGATATTTCGAAGCCCTTAGAATGCTATGGTGAAAAAGGAAATATCCTCAGATGAAATCTGGAAAGAAGCTTTCTGAGAAACTGCTTAGTGTTCTGTTAATTCATCTCACAGTGTTACATCTGTATTTCGTGGATCTCTTTGCCAGCCTTATTTCTGTGGAATCTGAGAACAGATATTCCGGATCCCTTTGAAGACTATAGGGCCAAAGGAAATATCCCTCGATAACAAAGAGAAAGAAGCTTTTTGAGAAACTTCTTTGTGTTCTGTGAAATTATCTCACAGAGTTACAGCTTTCCCCTCAAGAAGCCTTTCGCTAAGACAGTTCTTGTGGAATTCGCAAAGTGATATTTGGAAGCCCATAGAGGGCTATGGTGAAAAAGGAAATATCCTCAGATGAAATCTGGAAAGAAGCTTTCTGAGAAACTGCTTAGTGTTCTGTTATTTCATCTCACGGAGTTTCATCTGTATTTCGTGGATCTGTTTGCTAGCCTTATTTCTGTGGAATCTGAGAACAGATATTTCGGAACCATTTGAAGACTATAGGGCCAAAGGAAATATCCTCCGATACCAAAGAGAAAGAAGCTTTCTGAGAAACTTCTTTGTGTTCTGTGAAATCATCTCACAGAGTTACAGCTTTCCCCTCAAGAAGCCTTTCGCTAAGACAGTTCTTGTGGAATTGGCAAAGTGATATTTTGAGCCCTTAGAGGGCTATGGTGAAAAAGGAAATATCCACAGATGAAATCTGGAAAGAAGCTTTCTGAGAAACTGCTTAGTGTTCTGTTAATTCATCTCACAGTGTTACATCTGTATTTCGTGGATCTCTTTGCCAGCCTTATTTCTGTGGAATCTGAGAACAGATATTTCGGATCCCTTTGAAGACTATAGGGCCAATGGAAATATCCTCCGATAACAAAGAGAAAGAAGCTTTCTGAGAAACTTCTTTGTGTTCTGTGAAATCATCTCACAGAGTTGCAGCATTCCCCTCAAGAAGCCTTTCGCTAAGACAGTTCTTGTGGAAATGGCAAAGTGATATTTGGAAGCCCATAGAGGGCTAGGGTGAAAAAGGAAATATCCTCAGATGAAATCTGGAAAGAAGCTTTCTGAGAAACTGCTTAGTGTTCTGTTAATTCATCTCACAGAGTTACATCTGTATTTCGTGGATATCTTTGCTAGCCTTATTTTTCTGGAATCTGAGAACAGATGTTTCGGATCCCTTTGAAGACTATAGGGCCAAAGGAAATATCCTCCGATAACAAAGAGAAAGAAGCTTTCTGAGAAACTTCTTTGTGTTCTGTGAAATCATCTCACAGAGTTACAACTTTCCCCTCAAGATGCCTTTCGCTAAGACAGTTCTTGTGGAGTTTGCAAAGTGACATTTGGAAGCCCATTGAGGGCTATGGTGAAAAAGGAAATATCCTCAGATGAAATCTGGAAAGAACCTTTCTGAGAAGCTGCTTAGTGTTCTGTTAATTCATCTCACAGAGTTACATCTGTATTTCGTGGATCTCTTTGCTAGCCTTATTTCTGTGGCATCTGAGAACAGATATTTCGGATCCCTTTGAAGACTATAGGGCCAAAGGATATATCCTCCGATAACAAAGAGAAGAAGCTTTCTGAGAAACTTCTTAGTGTTCTGCGAAATCATCTCACAGAGTTACAGCTTTCCCCACAAGAAGCCTTTCGCTAAGACAGTTCTTGTGGTATTGGCAAAGTGATATTTCGAAGCCCTTAGAATGCTATGTTGAAAAAGGAAATATCCTCAGATGAAATCTGGAAAGAAGCTTTCTGAGAAACTGCTTAGTGTTCTGTTAATTCATCTCACAGTGTTACATCTGTATTTCGTGGATATCTTTGCCAGCATTATTTCTGTGGAATCTGAGAACAGATATTCCGGATCCGTTTGAAGACTATAGGGCCAAAGGAATTATCCTCCGATAACAAAGAGAAAGAAGCTTTCTGAGAAACTTCTTTGTGTTCTGTGAAATCATCTCACAGAGTTACAGCTTTCCCCTCAGGAAGCCTTTCGCTAAGACAGTTCTTGTGGAATTGGCAAAGTGTATTTGGAAGCCCATAGAGGGCTACGGTGAAAAAGGAAATATCCTCAGATGAAATCTGGAAAGAAGGTTTCTGAGAAACTGCTTAGTGTTCTGATAATTCATCTCACAGAGTTACATCTGTCTTTCGTGGTTATCTTTGCTAGCCTTATTATTCTGGAATCTGAGAACAGATGTTTCGGATCCCTTTGAAGACTATAGGGTCAAAGGAAATATCCTCCGATAACACAGAGAAAGAAGCTTTCTGAGAAACTTCTTTGTGTTCTGTGAAATCATCTCACAGAGTTACAGCTTTCCCCTCAAGATGCCTTACGCTAAGACAGTTTTTGTGGAGTTTGCAAAGTGACATTTGGAAGCCCAATGAGGGCAATGGTGAAAAAGGAAATATCCTCAGATGAAATCTGGAAAGAAGCTTTCTGAGAAACTGCTTAGTGTTCTGTTAATTCATCTCACAGAGTTACATCTGTATTTCGTGGATCTCTTTGCTAGCCTTATTTCTGAGGAATCTGAGAACAGATATTTCGGATCCCATTGAAGACTATAGATCCAAAGGATATATCCTCCGATAACAAAGAGAAAGAAGCTTTCTGAGAAACTTCTTTGTGTTCTGTGAAATCATCTCACAGAGTTAGAGCTTTCCCCCAAGAAGCCTTTCGCTAAGACATTTCTTGTGGAATTGGCAAAGTGATATTTCGAAGCCCTTAGAATGCTATGGTGAAAAAGGAAATATCCTCAGATGATATCTGGAAAGAAGCTTTCTGAGAAACTGCTTAGTGTTCTGTTAATTCATCTCACAGAGTTACATCAGTATTTCGTGGATCTCTTTGCTAGCCTTATTTCTGTGGAATCTGAGAACAGATATTTCGGATCCCATTGAAGACTATAGGGCCAAATGATATATAATCCGATAACAAAGAGAAAGAAGCTTTCTGAGAAACTTCTTTGTGTTCTGTGAAATCATCTCACAGAGTTACAGCTTTCCCCACAAGAAGCCTTTCGCTAAGACAGTTCTTATGGAATTGGCAAAGTGATATTTCGAAGCCCTTAGAATGCTATGGTGAAAAAGGAAATATCCTCAGATGAAATCTGGAAAGAAGCTTTCTGAGAAACTGCTTAGTGTTCTGTTAATTCATCTCACAGTGTTACATCTGTATTTCGTGGATCTCTTTGCCAGCCTTATTTCTGTGGAATCTGAGAACAGATATTCCGGATCCCTTTGAAGACTATAGGGCCAAAGGAATTATCCTCCGATAACAAAGAGAAAGAAGCTTTCTGAGAAACTTCTTTGTGTTCTGTGAAATCATCTCACAGAGTTACAGCTTTCCCCTCAAGAAGCCTTTCGCTAAGACAGTTCTTGTGGAATTGGCAAAGTGTATTTGCAAGCCCATAGAGGGCTATGGTGAAAAAGGAAATATCCTCAGATGAAATCTGGAAAGAAGCTTTCTGAGAAACTGCTTAGTGTTCTGTTAATTCATCTCACAGAGTTACATCTGTATTTCGTGGATCTCTTTGCTAGCCTTATTTCTGTGGAATCTGAGAACAGATATTTCGGATCCCATTGAAGACTATAGGGCCAAAGGATATATAATCCGATAACAAAGAGAAAGAAGCTTTCTGAGAAACTTCTTTGTGTTCTGTGAAATCATCTCACAGAGTTACAGCTTTCCCCACAAGAAGCCTTTCGCTAAGACAGTTCTTGTGGAATTGGCAAAGTGATATTTCGAAGCCCTTAGAATGCTATGGTGAAAAAGGAAATATCCTCAGATGAAATCTGGAAAGAAGCTTTCTGAGAAACTGCTTAGTGTTCTGTTAATTCACCTCACAGAGTTACATCTGTCTTTCGTGGTTATCTTTGCTAGCCTTATTATTCTGGAATCTGAGAACAGATGTTTCGGATCCCTTTGAAGACTATAGGGCCAAAGGAAATATCCTCCGATAACAAAGAGAAAGAAGCTTTCTGAGAAACTTCTTTGTGTTCTGTGAAATCAGCTCACAGAGTTACAGCTTTCCCCTCAAGATGCCTTACGCTAAGACAGTTCTTGTGGAGTTTGCAAAGTGACATTTGGAAGCCCATTGAGGGCTATGGTGAAAAAGGAAATATCCTCAGATGAAATCTGGAAAGAAGCTTTCTGAGAAACTGCTTAGTGTTCTGTTAATTCATTTCACAGAGTTACATCTGTATTTCGTGGATCTCTTTGCTAGCCTTATTTCTGTGGAATCTGAGAACAGATATTTCGGATCCCATTGAAGACTATAGGGCCAAAGGATATATCCTCCGATAACAAAGAGAAAGAAGCTTTCTGAGAAACTTCTTTGTGTTCTGTGAAATCATCTCACAGAGTTACAGCTTTCCCCACAAGAAGCCTTTCGCTAAGACAGTTCTTGTGGAGTTTGCAAAGTGACATTTGGAATCCCATTGAGGGCTATGGTGAAAAAGGAAATATCCTCAGATGAAATCTGGAAAGAAGCTTTCTGAGAAACTGCTTAGTGTTCTGTTAATTCATCTCACAGAGTTACATCTGTATTTCGTGGATCTCTTTGCTAGCCTTATTTCTGTGGAATCTGAGAACAGATATTTCGGATCCCAATGAAGACTATAGGGCCAAAGGATATATCCTCCGATAACAAAGAGAAAGAAGCTTTCTGAGAAACTTCTTTGTGTTCTGTGAAATCATCTCACAGAGTTACAGCTTTCCCCACAAGAAGCCTTTCGCTAAGACAGTTCTTGTGGAATTGGCAAAGTGATATTTCGAAGCCCTTAGAATGCTATGGTGAAAAAGGAAATATCCTCAGATGAAATCTGGAAAGAAGCTTTCTGAGAAACTGCTTAGTGTTCTGTTAATTCATCTCACAGTGTTACATCTGTATTTCGTGGATCTCTTTGCCAGCCTTATTTCTGTGGAATCTGAGAACAGATATTCCGGATCCCTTTGAAGACTATAGGGCCAAAGGAATTATCCTCCGATAACAAAGAGAAAGAAGCTTTCTGAGAAACTTCTTTGTGTTCTGTGAAATCATCTCACAGAGTTACAGCTTTCCCCTCAAGAAGCCTTTCGCTAAGACAGTTCTTGTGGAATTGGCAAAGTGATATTTTGAGCCCTTAGAGGGCTATGGTGAAAAAGGAAATATCCTCAGATGAAATCTGGAAAGAAGCTTTCTGAGAAACTGCTTAGTGTTCTGTAAATTCATCTCACAGAGTTACATCTGTATTTCGTGGGTCTCTTTGCTAGCCTTATTTCTGTGGAATCTGAGAACAGATGTTTCGGATCCCTTTGAAGACTATAGGGCCAAAGGAAATATCCCTCGATAACAAAGAGAAAGAAGCTTTTTGAGAAACTTCTTTGTGTTCTGTGAAATCATCTCACAGAGTTACAGCTTTCCCCTCAAGAAGCCTTTCGCTAAGACAGTTCTTGTGGAATTCGCAAAGTGATATTTGGAAGCCCATAGAGGGCTATGGTGAAAAAGGAAATATCCTCAGATGAAATCTGGAAAGAAGGTTTCTGAGAAACTGCTTAGTGTTCTGTTATTTCATCTCACGGAGTTTCATCTGTATTTCGTGGATCTGTTTGCTAGCCTTATTTCTGTGGAATCTGAGAACAGATATTTCGGAACCATTTGAAGACTATAGGGCCAAAGGAAATATCCTCCGATACCAAAGAGAAAGAAGCTTTCTGAGAAACTTCTTTGTGTTCTGTGAAATCATCTCACAGAGTTACAGCTTTCCCCTCAAGAAGCCTTTCGCTAAGACAGTTCTTGTGGAATTGGCAAAGTGATATTTTGAGCCCTTAGAGGGCTATGGTGAAAAAGGAAATATCCACAGATGAAATCTGGAAAGAAGCTTTCTGAGAAACTGCTTAGTGTTCTGTTAATTCATCTCACAGTGTTACATCTGTATTTCGTGGATCTCTTTGCCAGCCTTATTTCTGTGGAATCTGAGAACAGATATTCCGGATCCCTTTGAAGACTATAGGGCCAAAGGAATTATCCTCCGATAACAAAGAGAAAGAAGCTTTCTGAGAAACTTCTTTGTGTTCTGTGAAATCATCTCACAGAGTTACAGCTTTCCCGTCAAGAAGCCTTTCGCTAAGACAGTTCTTGTGGAATTGGCAAAGTGTATTTGGAAGCCCATAGAGGGCTATGGTGAAAAAGGAAATATCCTCAGATGAAATCTGGAAAGAAGCTTTCTGAGAAACTGCTTAGTGTTCTGTTAATTCATCTCACAGAGTTACATCTGTATTTCGTGGATATCTTTGCTAGCCTTATTTTTCTGGAATCTGAGAACAGATGTTTCGGATCCCTTTGAAGACTATAGGGCCAAAGGAAATATCCTCCGATAACAAAGAGAAAGAAGCTTTCTGAGAAACTTCTTTGTGTTCTGTGAAATCATCTCACAGAGTTACAGCTTTCCCCTCAAGATGCCTTTCGCTAAGACAGTTCTTGTGGAGTTTGCAAAGTGACATTTGGAAGCCCATTGAGGGCTATGGTGAAAAAGGAAATATCCTCAGATGAAATCTGGAAAGAAGCTTTCTGAGAAACTGCTTAGTGTTCTGTTAATTCATCTCACAGAGTTACATCTGTATTTCGTGGATCTCTTTGCTAGCCTTATTTCTGTGGAATCTGAGAACAGATAGGTCGGATCCCATTGAAGACTATAGGGCCAAAGGATATATCCTCCGATAACAAAGAGAAGGAAGCTTTCTGAGAAACTTCTTTGTGTTCTGTGAAATCATCTCACAGAGTTAGAGCTTTCCCCCAAGAAGCCTTTCGCTAAGACAGTTCTTGTGGAATTGGCAAAGTGATATTTCGAAGCCCTTAGAATGCTAAGGTGAAAAAGGAAATATCCTCAGATGAAATCTGGAAAGAAGCTTTCTGAGAAACTGCTTAGTGTTCTGTTAATTCATCTCACAGAGTTACATCTGTATTTCGTGTATATCTTTGCTAGCCTTATTTTTCTGGAATCTGAGAAAAGATGTTTCGGATCCCTTTGAAGACTATAGGGCCAAAGGAAATATCCTCCGATAACAAAGAGAAAGAAGCTTTCTGAGAAACTTCTTTGTGTTCTGTGAAATCATCTCACAGAGTTACGGCTTTCCCCTCAAGATGCCTTTCGCTAAGACAGTTCTTGTGGAGTTTGCAAAGTGACATTTGGAAGCCCATTGAGGGCTATGGTGATAAAGGAAATATCCTCAGATGAAATCTGGAAAGAAGCTTTCTGAGAAACTGCTTAGTGTTCTGTTAATTCATCTCACAGAGTTACATCTGTATTTCGTGGATCTCTTTGCTAGCCTTATTTCTGTGGAATCTGAGAACAGATATGTCGGATCCCATTGAAGACTATAGGGTCAAAGGATATATCCTCCGATAACAAAGAGAAAGAAGCTTTCTGAGAAACTTCTTTGTGTTCTGTGAAATCATCTCACAGAGTTAGAGCTTTCCCCCAAGAAGCCTTTCGCTAAGACAGTTCTTGTGGAATTGGCAAAGTGATATTTCGAAGCCCTTAGAATGCTAAGGTGAAAAAGGAAATATCCTCAGATGAAATCTGGTAAGAAGCTTTCTGAGAAACTGCTTAGAGTTCTGTTAATTCATCTCACAGTGTTACATCTGTATTTCGTGGATCTCTTTGCCAGCCTTATTTCTGTGGAATCTGAGAACAGATATTCCGGATCCCTTTGAAGACTATAGGGCCAATGGAATTATCCTCCGATAACAAAGAGAAAGAAGCTTTCTGAGAAACTTCTTTGTGTTCTGTGAAATCATCTCACAGAGTTACAGCTTTCCCCTCAAGAAGCCTTTCGCTAAGACAGTTCTTGTGGAATTGGCAAAGTGTATTTGGAAGCCCATAGAGGGCTATGGTGAAAAAGGAAATATCCTCAGATGAAATCTGGAAAGAAGCTTTCTGAGAAACCGCTTAGTGTTCTGTTAATTCATCTCACAGAGTTACATCTGTATTTCGTGGATATCTTTGCTAGCCTTATTTTTCTGGAATCTGAGAACAGATGTTTCGGATCCCTTTGAAGACTATAGGGCCAAAGGAAATATCCTCCGATAACAAAGAGAAAGAAGCTTTCTGAGAAACTTCTTTGTGTTCTGTGAAATCATCTCACAGAGTTACAGCTTTCCCCTCAAGATGCCTTTCGCTAAGACAGTTCTTGTGGAGTTTGCAAAGTGACATTTGGAAGCCCATTGAGGGCTATGGTGAAAAAGGAAATATCCTCAGATGAAATCTGGAAAGAAGCTTTCTGAGAAACTGCTTAGTGTTCTGTTAATTCATCTCACAGAGTTACATCTGTATTTCGTGGATCTCTTTGCTAGCCTTATTTCTGTGGAATCTGAGAACAGATATGTCGGATCCCATTGAAGACTATAGGGCCAAAGGATATATCCTCCGATAACAAAGAGAAAGAAGCTT
Source organism: Macaca nemestrina (assembly GCF_043159975.1). Lineage (NCBI taxonomy): Eukaryota > Metazoa > Chordata > Mammalia > Primates > Cercopithecidae > Macaca > Macaca nemestrina. The sequence continues at coordinate 106,844,695 of NC_092127.1, read as the reverse complement.
TCTGAGAAACTTCTTTGTGTTCTGTGAAATCATCTCACAGAGTTAGAGCTTTCCCCCAAGAAGCCTTTCGCTAAGACAGTTCTTGTGGAATTGGCAAAGTGATATTTCGAAGCCCTTAGAATGCTAAGGTGAAAAAGGAAATATCCTCAGATGAAATCTGGAAAGAAGCTTTCTGAGAAACTGCTTAGTGTTCTGTTAATTCATCTCACAGAGTTACATCTGTATTTCGTGTATATCTTTGCTAGCCTTATTTTTCTGGAATCTGAGAACAGATGTTTCGGATCCCTTTGAAGACTATAGGGCCAAAGGAAATATCCTCCGATAACAAAGAGAAAGAAGCTTTCTGAGAAACTTCTTTGTGTTCTGTGAAATCATCTCACAGAGTTACGGCTTTCCCCTCAAGATGCCTTTCGCTAAGACAGTTCTTGTGGAGTTTGCAAAGTGACATTTGGAAGCCCATTGAGGGCTATGGTGAAAAAGGAAATATCCTCAGATGAAATCTGGAAAGAAGCTTTCTGAGAAACTGCTTAGTGTTCTGTTAATTCATCTCACAGAGTTACATCTGTATTTCGTGGATCTCTTTGCTAGCCTTATTTCTGTGGAATCTGAGAATAGATATGTCGGATCCCATTGAAGACTATAGGGTCAAAGGATATATCCCCCGATAACAAAGAGAAAGAAGCTTTCTGAGAAACTTCTTTGTGTTCTGTGAAATCATCTCACAGAGTTAGAGCTTTCCCCCAAGAAGCCTTTCACTAAGACAGTTCTTGTGGAATTGGCAAAGTGATATTTCGAAGCCCTTAGAATGCTAAGGTGAAAAAGGAAATATCCTCAGATGAAATCTGGTAAGAAGCTTTCTGAGAAACTGCTTAGTGTTCTGTTAATTCATCTCACAGTGTTACATCTGTATTTCGTGGATCTCTTTGCCAGCCTTATTTCTGTGGAATCTGAGAACAGATATTCCGGATCCCTTTGAAGACTATAGGGCCAAAGGAATTATCCTCCGATAACAAAGAGAAAGAAGCTTTCTGAGAAACTTCTTTGTGTTCTGTGAAATCATCTCACAGAGTTACAGCTTTCCCCTCAAGAAGCCTTTCGCTAAGACAGTTCTTGTGGAATTGGCAAAGTGTATTTGGAAGCCCATAGAGGGCTATGGTGAAAAAGGAAATATCCTCAGATGAAATCTGGAAAGAAGCTTTCTGAGAAACCGCTTAGTGTTCTGATAATTCATCTCACAGAGTTACATCTGTATTTCGTGAATCTCTATGCTAGCCTTATTTCTGTGGAATCAGAGAACAGATATTTCGGATCCCTTTGAAGACTATAGGGCCAAAGGAAATATCCTCCGATAACAAAGAGAAAGAAGCTTTCTGAGAAACTTCTTTGTGTTCTGTGAAATCATCTCACAGAGTTACAGCTTTCCCCACAAGAAGCCTTTCGCTAAGACAGTTCTTGTGGAGTTTGCAAAGTGACATTTGGAATCCCATTGAGGGCTATGGTGAAAAAGGAAATATCCTCAGATGAAATCTGGAAAGAAGCTTTCTGAGAAACTGCTTAGTGTTCTGTTAATTCATCTCACAGAGTTACATCTGTATTTCGTGGATCTCTTTGCTAGCCTTATTTCTGTGGAATCTGAGAACAGATATTTCGGATCCCAATGAAGACTATAGGGCCAAAGGATATATCCTCCGATAACAAAGAGAAAGAAGCTTTCTGAGAAACTTCTTTGTGTTCTGTGAAATCATCTCACAGAGTTACAGCTTTCCCCACAAGAAGCCTTTCGCTAAGACAGTTCTTGTAGAATTGGCAAAGTGATATTTCGAAGCCCTTAGAATGCTATGGTGAAAAAGGAAATATCCTCAGATGAAATCTGGAAAGAAGCTTTCTGAGAAACTGCTTAGTGTTCTGTTAATTCATCTCACAGTGTTACATCTGTATTTCGTGGATCTCTTTGCCAGCCTTATTTCTGTGGAATCTGAGAACAGATATTCCGGATCCCTTTGAAGACTATAGGGCCAAAGGAATTATCCTCCGATAACAAAGAGAAAGAAGCTTTCTGAGAAACTTCTTTGTGTTCTGTGAAATCATCTCACAGAGTTACAGCTTTCCCCTCAAGAAGCCTTTCGCTAAGACAGTTCTTGTGGAATTGGCAAAGTGATATTTTGAGCCCTTAGAGGGCTATGGTGAAAAAGGAAATATCCTCAGATGAAATCTGGAAAGAAGCTTTCTGAGAAACTGCTTAGTGTTCTGTAAATTCATCTCACAGAGTTACATCTGTATTTCGTGGGTCTCTTTGCTAGCCTTATTTCTGTGGAATCTGAGAACAGATGTTTCGGATCCCTTTGAAGACTATAGGGCCAAAGGAAATATCCCTCGATAACAAAGAGAAAGAAGCTTTTTGAGAAACTTCTTTGTGTTCTGTGAAATCATCTCACAGAGTTACAGCTTTCCCCTCAAGAAGCCTTTCGCTAAGACAGTTCTTGTGGAATTCGCAAAGTGATATTTGGAAGCCCATAGAGGGCTATGGTGAAAAAGGAAATATCCTCAGATGAAATCTGGAAAGAAGGTTTCTGAGAAACTGCTTAGTGTTCTGTTATTTCATCTCACGGAGTTTCATCTGTATTTCGTGGATCTGTTTGCTAGCCTTATTTCTGTGGAATCTGAGAACAGATATTTCGGAACCATTTGAAGACTATAGGGCCAAAGGAAATATCCTCCGATACCAAAGAGAAAGAAGCTTTCTGAGAAACTTCTTTGTGTTCTGTGAAATCATCTCACAGAGTTACAGCTTTCCCCTCAAGAAGCCTTTCGCTAAGACAGTTCTTGTGGAATTGGCAAAGTGATATTTTGAGCCCTTAGAGGGCTATGGTGAAAAAGGAAATATCCACAGATGAAATCTGGAAAGAAGCTTTCTGAGAAACTGCTTAGTGTTCTGTTAATTCATCTCACAGTGTTACATCTGTATTTCGTGGATCTCTTTGCCAGCCTTATTTCTGTGGAATCTGAGAACAGATATTCCGGATCCCTTTGAAGACTATAGGGCCAAAGGAATTATCCTCCGATAACAAAGAGAAAGAAGCTTTCTGAGAAACTTCTTTGTGTTCTGTGAAATAATCTCACAGAGTTACAGCTTTCCCCTCAAGAAGCCTTTCGCTAAGACAGTTCTTGTGGAATTGGCAAAGTGTATTTGGAAGCCCATAGAGGGCTATGGTGAAAAAGGAAATATCCTCAGATGAAATCTGGAAAGAAGCTTTCTGAGAAACTGCTTAGTGTTCTGTTAATTCATCTCACAGAGTTACATCTGTATTTCGTGGATATCTTTGCTAGCCTTATTTTTCTGGAATCTGAGAACAGATGTTTCGGATCCCTTTGAAGACTATAGGGCCAAAGGAAATATCCTCCGATAACAAAGAGAAAGAAGCTTTCTGAGAAACTTCTTTGTGTTCTGTGAAATCATCTCACAGAGTTACAGCTTTCCCCTCAAGATGCCTTTCGCTAAGACAGTTCTTGTGGAGTTTGCAAAGTGACATTTGGAAGCCCATTGAGGGCTATGGTGAAAAAGGAAATATCCTCAGATGAAATCTGGAAAGAAGCTTTCTGAGAAACTGCTTAGTGTTCTGTTAATTCATCTCACAGAGTTACATCTGTATTTCGTGGATCTCTTTGCTAGCCTTATTTCTGTGGAATCTGAGAACAGATAGGTCGGATCCCATTGAAGACTATAGGGCCAAAGGATATATCCTCCGATAACAAAGAGAAAGAAGCTTTCTGAGAAACTTCTTTGTGTTCTGTGAAATCATCTCACAGAGTTAGAGCTTTCCCCCAAGAAGCCTTTCGCTAAGACAGTTCTTGTGGAATTGGCAAAGTGATATTTCGAAGCCCTTAGAATGCTAAGGTGAAAAAGGAAATATCCTCAGATGAAATCTGGAAAGAAGCTTTCTGAGAAACTGCTTAGTGTTCTGTTAATTCATCTCACAGAGTTACATCTGTATTTCGTGGATATCTTTGCTAGCCTTATTTTTCTGGAATCTGAGAACAGATGTTTCGGATCCCTTTGAAGACTATAGGGCCAAAGGAAATATCCTCCGATAACAAAGAGAAAGAAGCTTTCTGAGAAACTTCTTTGTGTTCTGTGAAATCATCTCACAGAGTTACGGCTTTCCCCTCAAGATGCCTTTCGCTAAGACAGTTCTTGTGGAGTTTGCAAAGTGACATTTGGAAGCCCATTGAGGGCTATGGTGAAAAAGGAAATATCCTCAGATGAAATCTGGAAAGAAGCTTTCTGAGAAACTGCTTAGTGTTCTGTTAATTCATCTCACAGAGTTACATCTGTATTTCGTGGATCTCTTTGCTAGCCTTATTTCTGTGGAATCTGAGAACAGATATGTCGGATCCCATTGAAGACTATAGGGTCAAAGGATATATCCTCCGATAACAAAGAGAAAGAAGCTTTCTGAGAAACTTCTTTGTGTTCTGTGAAATCATCTCACAGAGTTAGAGCTTTCCCCCAAGAAGCCTTTCACTAAGACAGTTCTTGTGGAATTGGCAAAGTGATATTTCGAAGCCCTTAGAATGCTAAGGTGAAAAAGGAAATATCCTCAGATGAAATCTGGTAAGAAGCTTTCTGAGAAACTGCTTAGTGTTCTGTTAATTCATCTCACAGTGTTACATCTGTATTTCGTGGATCTCTTTGCCAGCCTTATTTCTGTGGAATCTGAGAACAGATATTCCGGATCCCTTTGAAGACTATAGGGCCAAAGGAATTATCCTCCGATAACAAAGAGAAAGAAGCTTTCTGAGAAACTTCTTTGTGTTCTGTGAAATCATCTCACAGAGTTACAGCTTTCCCCTCAAGAAGCCTTTCGCTAAGACAGTTCTTGTGGAATTGGCAAAGTGTATTTGGAAGCCCATAGAGGGCTATGGTGAAAAAGGAAATATCCTCAGATGAAATCTGGAAAGAAGCTTTCTGAGAAACCGCTTAGTGTTCTGTTAATTCATCTCACAGAGTTACATCTGTATTTCGTGGATCTCTTTGCTAGCCTTATTTCTGTGGAATCTGAGAACAGATATTTCGGATCCCAATGAAGACTATAGGGCCAAAGGATATATCCTCCGATAACAAAGAGAAAGAAGCTTTCTGAGAAACTTCTTTGTGTTCTGTGAAATCATCTCACAGAGTTACAGCTTTCCCCACAAGAAGCCTTTCGCTAAGACAGTTCTTGTAGAATTGGCAAAGTGATATTTCGAAGCCCTTAGAATGCTATGGTGAAAAAGGAAATATCCTCAGATGAAATCTGGAAAGAAGCTTTCTGAGAAACTGCTTAGTGTTCTGTTAATTCATCTCACAGTGTTACATCTGTATTTCGTGGATCTCTTTGCCAGCCTTATTTCTGTGGAATCTGAGAACAGATATTCCGGATCCCTTTGAAGACTATAGGGCCAAAGGAATTATCCTCCGATAACAAAGAGAAAGAAGCTTTCTGAGAAACTTCTTTGTGTTCTGTGAAATCATCTCACAGAGTTACAGCTTTCCCCTCAAGAAGCCTTTCGCTAAGACAGTTCTTGTGGAATTGGCAAAGTGATATTTTGAGCCCTTAGAGGGCTATGGTGAAAAAGGAAATATCCTCAGATGAAATCTGGAAAGAAGCTTTCTGAGAAACTGCTTAGTGTTCTGTAAATTCATCTCACAGAGTTACATCTGTATTTCGTGGGTCTCTTTGCTAGCCTTATTTCTGTGGAATCTGAGAACAGATGTTTCGGTTCCCTTTGAAGACTATAGGGCCAAAGGAAATATCCCTCGATAACAAAGAGAAAGAAGCTTTTTGAGAAACTTCTTTGTGTTCTGTGAAATCATCTCACAGAGTTACAGCTTTCCCCTCAAGAAGCCTTTCGCTAAGACAGTTCTTGTGGAATTCGCAAAGTGATATTTGGAAGCCCATAGAGGGCTATGGTGAAAAAGGAAATATCCTCAGATGAAATCTGGAAAGAAGGTTTCTGAGAAACTGCTTAGTGTTCTGTTATTTCATCTCACGGAGTTTCATCTGTATTTCGTGGATCTGTTTGCTAGCCTTATTTCTGTGGAATCTGAGAACAGATATTTCGGAACCATTTGAAGACTATAGGGCCAAAGGAAATATCCTCCGATACCAAAGAGAAAGAAGCTTTCTGAGAAACTTCTTTGTGTTCTGTGAAATCATCTCACAGAGTTACAGCTTTCCCCTCAAGAAGCCTTTCGCTAAGACAGTTCTTGTGGAATTGGCAAAGTGATATTTTGAGCCCTTAGAGGGCTATGGTGAAAAAGGAAATATCCACAGATGAAATCTGGAAAGAAGCTTTCTGAGAAACTGCTTAGTGTTCTGTTAATTCATCTCACAGTGTTACATCTGTATTTCGTGGATCTCTTTGCCAGCCTTATTTCTGTGGAATCTGAGAACAGATATTCCGGATCCCTTTGAAGACTATAGGGCCAAAGGAATTATCCTCCGATAACAAAGAGAAAGAAGCTTTCTGAGAAACTTCTTTGTGTTCTGTGAAATCATCTCACAGAGTTACAGCTTTCCCCTCAAGAAGCCTTTCGCTAAGACAGTTCTTGTGGAATTGGCAAAGTGTATTTGGAAGCCCATAGAGGGCTATGGTGAAAAAGGAAATATCCTCAGATGAAATCTGGAAAGAAGCTTTCTGAGAAACTGCTTAGTGTTCTGTTAATTCATCTCACAGAGTTACATCTGTATTTCGTGGATATCTTTGCTAGCCTTATTTTTCTGGAATCTGAGAACAGATGTTTCGGATCCCTTTGAAGACTTTAGGGCCAAAGGAAATATCCTCCGATAACAAAGAGAAAGAAGCTTTCTGAGAAACTTCTTTGTGTTCTGTGAAATCATCTCACAGAGTTACAGCTTTCCCCTCAAGATGCCTTTCGCTAAGACAGTTCTTGTGGAGTTTGCAAAGTGACATTTGGAAGCCCATTGAGGGCTATGGTGAAAAAGGAAATATCCTCAGATGAAATCTGGAAAGAAGCTTTCTGAGAAACTGCTTAGTGTTCTGTTAATTCATCTCACAGAGTTACATCTGTATTTCGTGGATCTCTTTGCTAGCCTTATTTCTGTGGAATCTGAGAACAGATATTTCGGATCCCAATGAAGACTATAGGGCCAAAGGATATATCCTCCGATAACAAAGAGAAAGAAGCTTTCTGAGAAACTTCTTTGTGTTCTGTGAAATCATCTCACAGAGTTACAGCTTTCCCCACAAGAAGCCTTTCGCTAAGACAGTTCTTGTAGAATTGGCAAAGTGATATTTCGAAGCCCTTAGAATGCTATGGTGAAAAAGGAAATATCCTCAGATGAAATCTGGAAAGAAGCTTTCTGAGAAACTGCTTAGTGTTCTGTTAATTCATCTCACAGTGTTACATCTGTATTTCGTGGATCTCTTTGCCAGCCTTATTTCTGTGGAATCTGAGAACAGATATTCCGGATCCCTTTGAAGACTATAGGGCCAAAGGAATTATCCTCCGATAACAAAGAGAAAGAAGCTTTCTGAGAAACTTCTTTGTGTTCTGTGAAATCATCTCACAGAGTTACAGCTTTCCCCTCAAGAAGCCTTTCGCTAAGACAGTTCTTGTGGAATTGGCAAAGTGATATTTTGAGCCCTTAGAGGGCTATGGTGAAAAAGGAAATATCCTCAGATGAAATCTGGAAAGAAGCTTTCTGAGAAACTGCTTAGTGTTCTGTAAATTCATCTCACAGAGTTACATCTGTATTTCGTGGGTCTCTTTGCTAGCCTTATTTCTGTGGAATCTGAGAACAGATGTTTCGGATCCCTTTGAAGACTATAGGGCCAAAGGAAATATCCCTCGATAACAAAGAGAAAGAAGCTTTTTGAGAAACTTCTTTGTGTTCTGTGAAATCATCTCACAGAGTTACAGCTTTCCCCTCAAGAAGCCTTTCGCTAAGACAGTTCTTGTGGAATTCGCAAAGTGATATTTGGAAGCCCATAGAGGGCTATGGTGAAAAAGGAAATATCCTCAGATGAAATCTGGAAAGAAGGTTTCTGAGAAACTGCTTAGTGTTCTGTTATTTCATCTCACGGAGTTTCATCTGTATTTCGTGGATCTGTTTGCTAGCCTTATTTCTGTGGAATCTGAGAACAGATATTTCGGAACCATTTGAAGACTATAGGGCCAAAGGAAATATCCTCCGATACCAAAGAGAAAGAAGCTTTCTGAGAAACTTCTTTGTGTTCTGTGAAATCATCTCACAGAGTTACAGCTTTCCCCTCAAGAAGCCTTTCGCTAAGACAGTTCTTGTGGAATTGGCAAAGTGATATTTTGAGCCCTTAGAGGGCTATGGTGAAAAAGGAAATATCCACAGATGAAATCTGGAAAGAAGCTTTCTGAGAAACTGCTTAGTGTTCTGTTAATTCATCTCACAGTGTTACATCTGTATTTCGTGGATCTCTTTGCCAGCCTTATTTCTGTGGAATCTGAGAACAGATATTCCGGATCCCTTTGAAGACTATAGGGCCAAAGGAATTATCCTCCGATAACAAAGAGAAAGAAGCTTTCTGAGAAACTTCTTTGTGTTCTGTGAAATAATCTCACAGAGTTACAGCTTTCCCCTCAAGAAGCCTTTCGCTAAGACAGTTCTTGTGGAATTGGCAAAGTGTATTTGGAAGCCCATAGAGGGCTATGGTGAAAAAGGAAATATCCTCAGATGAAATCTGGAAAGAAGCTTTCTGAGAAACTGCTTAGTGTTCTGTTAATTCATCTCACAGAGTTACATCTGTATTTCGTGGATATCTTTGCTAGCCTTATTTTTCTGGAATCTGAGAACAGATGTTTCGGATCCCTTTGAAGACTTTAGGGCCAAAGGAAATATCCTCCGATAACAAAGAGAAAGAAGCTTTCTGAGAAACTTCTTTGTGTTCTGTGAAATCATCTCACAGAGTTACAGCTTTCCCCTCAAGATGCCTTTCGCTAAGACAGTTCTTGTGGAGTTTGCAAAGTGACATTTGGAAGCCCATTGAGGGCTATGGTGAAAAAGGAAATATCCTCAGATGAAATCTGGAAAGAAGCTTTCTGAGAAACTGCTTAGTGTTCTGTTAATTCATCTCACAGAGTTACATCTGTATTTCGTGGATCTCTTTGCTAGCCTTATTTCTGTGGAATCTGAGAACAGATATTTCGGATCCCAATGAAGACTATAGGGCCAAAGGATATATCCTCCGATAACAAAGAGAAAGAAGCTTTCTGAGAAACTTCTTTGTGTTCTGTGAAATCATCTCACAGAGTTACAGCTTTCCCCACAAGAAGCCTTTCGCTAAGACAGTTCTTGTAGAATTGGCAAAGTGATATTTCGAAGCCCTTAGAATGCTATGGTGAAAAAGGAAATATCCTCAGATGAAATCTGGAAAGAAGCTTTCTGAGAAACTGCTTAGTGTTCTGTTAATTCATCTCACAGTGTTACATCTGTATTTCGTGGATCTCTTTGCCAGCCTTATTTCTGTGGAATCTGAGAACAGATATTCCGGATCCCTTTGAAGACTATAGGGCCAAAGGAATTATCCTCCGATAACAAAGAGAAAGAAGCTTTCTGAGAAACTTCTTTGTGTTCTGTGAAATCATCTCACAGAGTTACAGCTTTCCCCTCAAGAAGCCTTTCGCTAAGACAGTTCTTGTGGAATTGGCAAAGTGATATTTTGAGCCCTTAGAGGGCTATGGTGAAAAAGGAAATATCCTCAGATGAAATCTGGAAAGAAGCTTTCTGAGAAACTGCTTAGTGTTCTGTAAATTCATCTCACAGAGTTACATCTGTATTTCGTGGGTCTCTTTGCTAGCCTTATTTCTGTGGAATCTGAGAACAGATGTTTCGGATCCCTTTGAAGACTATAGGGCCAAAGGAAATATCCCTCGATAACAAAGAGAAAGAAGCTTTTTGAGAAACTTCTTTGTGTTCTGTGAAATCATCTCACAGAGTTACAGCTTTCCCCTCAAGAAGCCTTTCGCTAAGACAGTTCTTGTGGAATTCGCAAAGTGATATTTGGAAGCCCATAGAGGGCTATGGTGAAAAAGGAAATATCCTCAGATGAAATCTGGAAAGAAGGTTTCTGAGAAACTGCTTAGTGTTCTGTTATTTCATCTCACGGAGTTTCATCTGTATTTCGTGGATCTGTTTGCTAGCCTTATTTCTGTGGAATCTGAGAACAGATATTTCGGAACCATTTGAAGACTATAGGGCCAAAGGAAATATCCTCCGATACCAAAGAGAAAGAAGCTTTCTGAGAAACTTCTTTGTGTTCTGTGAAATCATCTCACAGAGTTACAGCTTTCCCCTCAAGAAGCCTTTCGCTAAGACAGTTCTTGTGGAATTGGCAAAGTGATATTTTGAGCCCTTAGAGGGCTATGGTGAAAAAGGAAATATCCACAGATGAAATCTGGAAAGAAGCTTTCTGAGAAACTGCTTAGTGTTCTGTTAATTCATCTCACAGTGTTACATCTGTATTTCGTGGATCTCTTTGCCAGCCTTATTTCTGTGGAATCTGAGAACAGATATTCCGGATCCCTTTGAAGACTATAGGGCCAAAGGAATTATCCTCCGATAACAAAGAGAAAGAAGCTTTCTGAGAAACTTCTTTGTGTTCTGTGAAATAATCTCACAGAGTTACAGCTTTCCCCTCAAGAAGCCTTTCGCTAAGACAGTTCTTGTGGAATTGGCAAAGTGTATTTGGAAGCCCATAGAGGGCTATGGTGAAAAAGGAAATATCCTCAGATGAAATCTGGAAAGAAGCTTTCTGAGAAACTGCTTAGTGTTCTGTTAATTCATCTCACAGAGTTACATCTGTATTTCGTGGATATCTTTGCTAGCCTTATTTTTCTGGAATCTGAGAACAGATGTTTCGGATCCCTTTGAAGACTATAGGGCCAAAGGAAATATCCTCCGATAACAAAGAGAAAGAAGCTTTCTGAGAAACTTCTTTGTGTTCTGTGAAATCATCTCACAGAGTTACAGCTTTCCCCTCAAGATGCCTTTCGCTAAGACAGTTCTTGTGGAGTTTGCAAAGTGACATTTGGAAGCCCATTGAGGGCTATGGTGAAAAAGGAAATATCCTCAGATGAAATCTGGAAAGAAGCTTTCTGAGAAACTGCTTAGTGTTCTGTTAATTCATCTCACAGAGTTACATCTGTATTTCGTGGATCTCTTTGCTAGCCTTATTTCTGTGGAATCTGAGAACAGATATTTCGGATCCCAATGAAGACTATAGGGCCAAAGGATATATCCTCCGATAACAAAGAGAAAGAAGCTTTCTGAGAAACTTCTTTGTGTTCTGTGAAATCATCTCACAGAGTTACAGCTTTCCCCACAAGAAGCCTTTCGCTAAGACAGTTCTTGTAGAATTGGCAAAGTGATATTTCGAAGCCCTTAGAATGCTATGGTGAAAAAGGAAATATCCTCAGATGAAATCTGGAAAGAAGCTTTCTGAGAAACTGCTTAGTGTTCTGTTAATTCATCTCACAGTGTTACATCTGTATTTCGTGGATCTCTTTGCCAGCCTTATTTCTGTGGAATCTGAGAACAGATATTCCGGATCCCTTTGAAGACTATAGGGCCAAAGGAATTATCCTCCGATAACAAAGAGAAAGAAGCTTTCTGAGAAACTTCTTTGTGTTCTGTGAAATCATCTCACAGAGTTACAGCTTTCCCCTCAAGAAGCCTTTCGCTAAGACAGTTCTTGTGGAATTGGCAAAGTGATATTTTGAGCCCTTAGAGGGCTATGGTGAAAAAGGAAATATCCTCAGATGAAATCTGGAAAGAAGCTTTCTGAGAAACTGCTTAGTGTTCTGTAAATTCATCTCACAGAGTTACATCTGTATTTCGTGGGTCTCTTTGCTAGCCTTATTTCTGTGGAATCTGAGAACAGATGTTTCGGATCCCTTTGAAGACTATAGGGCCAAAGGAAATATCCCTCGATAACAAAGAGAAAGAAGCTTTTTGAGAAACTTCTTTGTGTTCTGTGAAATCATCTCACAGAGTTACAGCTTTCCCCTCAAGAAGCCTTTCGCTAAGACAGTTCTTGTGGAATTCGCAAAGTGATATTTGGAAGCCCATAGAGGGCTATGGTGAAAAAGGAAATATCCTCAGATGAAATCTGGAAAGAAGGTTTCTGAGAAACTGCTTAGTGTTCTGTTATTTCATCTCACGGAGTTTCATCTGTATTTCGTGGATCTGTTTGCTAGCCTTATTTCTGTGGAATCTGAGAACAGATATTTCGGAACCATTTGAAGACTATAGGGCCAAAGGAAATATCCTCCGATACCAAAGAGAAAGAAGCTTTCTGAGAAACTTCTTTGTGTTCTGTGAAATCATCTCACAGAGTTACAGCTTTCCCCTCAAGAAGCCTTTCGCTAAGACAGTTCTTGTGGAATTGGCAAAGTGATATTTTGAGCCCTTAGAGGGCTATGGTGAAAAAGGAAATATCCACAGATGAAATCTGGAAAGAAGCTTTCTGAGAAACTGCTTAGTGTTCTGTTAATTCATCTCACAGTGTTACATCTGTATTTCGTGGATCTCTTTGCCAGCCTTATTTCTGTGGAATCTGAGAACAGATATTCCGGATCCCTTTGAAGACTATAGGGCCAAAGGAATTATCCTCCGATAACAAAGAGAAAGAAGCTTTCTGAGAAACTTCTTTGTGTTCTGTGAAATAATCTCACAGAGTTACAGCTTTCCCCTCAAGAAGCCTTTCGCTAAGACAGTTCTTGTGGAATTGGCAAAGTGTATTTGGAAGCCCATAGAGGGCTATGGTGAAAAAGGAAATATCCTCAGATGAAATCTGGAAAGAAGCTTTCTGAGAAACTGCTTAGTGTTCTGTTAATTCATCTCACAGAGTTACATCTGTATTTCGTGGATATCTTTGCTAGTCTTATTTTTCTGGAGTCTGAGAACAGATGTTTCGGATCCCTTTGAAGACTTTAGGGCCAAAGGAAATATCCTCCGATAACAAAGAGAAAGAAGCTTTCTGAGAAACTTCTTTGTGTTCTGTGAAATCATCTCACAGAGTTACAGCTTTCCCCTCAAGATGCCTTTCGCTAAGACAGTTCTTGTGGAGTTTGCAAAGTGACATTTGGAAGCCCATTGAGGGCTATGGTGAAAAAGGAAATATCCTCAGATGAAATCTGGAAAGAAGCTTTCTGAGAAACTGCTTAGTGTTCTGTTAATTCATCTCACAGAGTTACATCTGTATTTCGTGGATCTCTTTGCTAGCCTTATTTCTGTGGAATCTGAGAACAGATATTTCGGATCCCAATGAAGACTATAGGGCCAAAGGATATATCCTCCGATAACAAAGAGAAAGAAGCTTTCTGAGAAACTTCTTTGTGTTCTGTGAAATCATCTCACAGAGTTACAGCTTTCCCCACAAGAAGCCTTTCGCTAAGACAGTTCTTGTAGAATTGGCAAAGTGATATTTCGAAGCCCTTAGAATGCTATGGTGAAAAAGGAAATATCCTCAGATGAAATCTGGAAAGAAGCTTTCTGAGAAACTGCTTAGTGTTCTGTTAATTCATCTCACAGTGTTACATCTGTATTTCGTGGATCTCTTTGCCAGCCTTATTTCTGTGGAATCTGAGAACAGATATTCCGGATCCCTTTGAAGACTATAGGGCCAAAGGAATTATCCTCCGATAACAAAGAGAAAGAAGCTTTCTGAGAAACTTCTTTGTGTTCTGTGAAATCATCTCACAGAGTTACAGCTTTCCCCTCAAGAAGCCTTTCGCTAAGACAGTTCTTGTGGAATTGGCAAAGTGATATTTTGAGCCCTTAGAGGGCTATGGTGAAAAAGGAAATATCCTCAGATGAAATCTGGAAAGAAGCTTTCTGAGAAACTGCTTAGTGTTCTGTAAATTCATCTCACAGAGTTACATCTGTATTTCGTGGGTCTCTTTGCTAGCCTTATTTCTGTGGAATCTGAGAACAGATGTTTCGGATCCCTTTGAAGACTATAGGGCCAAAGGAAATATCCCTCGATAACAAAGAGAAAGAAGCTTTTTGAGAAACTTCTTTGTGTTCTGTGAAATCATCTCACAGAGTTACAGCTTTCCCCTCAAGAAGCCTTTCGCTAAGACAGTTCTTGTGGAATTCGCAAAGTGATATTTGGAAGCCCATAGAGGGCTATGGTGAAAAAGGAAATATCCTCAGATGAAATCTGGAAAGAAGGTTTCTGAGAAACTGCTTAGTGTTCTGTTATTTCATCTCACGGAGTTTCATCTGTATTTCGTGGATCTGTTTGCTAGCCTTATTTCTGTGGAATCTGAGAACAGATATTTCGGAACCATTTGAAGACTATAGGGCCAAAGGAAATATCCTCCGATACCAAAGAGAAAGAAGCTTTCTGAGAAACTTCTTTGTGTTCTGTGAAATCATCTCACAGAGTTACAGCTTTCCCCTCAAGAAGCCTTTCGCTAAGACAGTTCTTGTGGAATTGGCAAAGTGATATTTTGAGCCCTTAGAGGGCTATGGTGAAAAAGGAAATATCCACAGATGAAATCTGGAAAGAAGCTTTCTGAGAAACTGCTTAGTGTTCTGTTAATTCATCTCACAGTGTTACATCTGTATTTCGTGGATCTCTTTGCCAGCCTTATTTCTGTGGAATCTGAGAACAGATATTCCGGATCCCTTTGAAGACTATAGGGCCAAAGGAATTATCCTCCGATAACAAAGAGAAAGAAGCTTTCTGAGAAACTTCTTTGTGTTCTGTGAAATAATCTCACAGAGTTACAGCTTTCCCCTCAAGAAGCCTTTCGCTAAGACAGTTCTTGTGGAATTGGCAAAGTGTATTTGGAAGCCCATAGAGGGCTATGGTGAAAAAGGAAATATCCTCAGATGAAATCTGGAAAGAAGCTTTCTGAGAAACTGCTTAGTGTTCTGTTAATTCATCTCACAGAGTTACATCTGTATTTCGTGGATATCTTTGCTAGCCTTATTTTTCTGGAATCTGAGAACAGATGTTTCGGATCCCTTTGAAGACTTTAGGGGCAAAGGAAATATCCTCCGATAACAAAGAGAAAGAAGCTTTCTGAGAAACTTCTTTGTGTTCTGTGAAATCATCTCACAGAGTTACAGCTTTCCCCTCAAGATGCCTTTCGCTAAGACAGTTCTTGTGGAGTTTGCAAAGTGACATTTGGAATCCCATTGAGGGCTATGGTGAAAAAGGAAATATCCTCAGATGAAATCTGGAAAGAAGCTTTCTGAGAAACTGCTTAGTGTTCTGTTAATTCATCTCACAGAGTTACATCTGTATTTCGTGGATCTCTTTGCTAGCCTTATTTCTGTGGAATCTGAGAACAGATATTTCGGATCCCAATGAAGACTATAGGGCCAAAGGATATATCCTCCGATAACAAAGAGAAAGAAGCTTTCTGAGAAACTTCTTTGTGTTCTGTGAAATCATCTCACAGAGTTACAGCTTTCCCCACAAGAAGCCTTTCGCTAAGACAGTTCTTGTAGAATTGGCAAAGTGATATTTCGAAGCCCTTAGAATGCTATGGTGAAAAAGGAAATATCCTCAGATGAAATCTGGAAAGAAGCTTTCTGAGAAACTGCTTAGTGTTCTGTTAATTCATCTCACAGTGTTACATCTGTATTTCGTGGATCTCTTTGCCAGCCTTATTTCTGTGGAATCTGAGAACAGATATTCCGGATCCCTTTGAAGACTATAGGGCCAAAGGAATTATCCTCCGATAACAAAGAGAAAGAAGCTTTCTGAGAAACTTCTTTGTGTTCTGTGAAATCATCTCACAGAGTTACAGCTTTCCCCTCAAGAAGCCTTTCGCTAAGACAGTTCTTGTGGAATTGGCAAAGTGATATTTTGAGCCCTTAGAGGGCTATGGTGAAAAAGGAAATATCCTCAGATGAAATCTGGAAAGAAGCTTTCTGAGAAACTGCTTAGTGTTCTGTAAATTCATCTCACAGAGTTACATCTGTATTTCGTGGGTCTCTTTGCTAGCCTTATTTCTGTGGAATCTGAGAACAGATGTTTCGGATCCCTTTGAAGACTATAGGGCCAAAGGAAATATCCCTCGATAACAAAGAGAAAGAAGCTTTTTGAGAAACTTCTTTGTGTTCTGTGAAATCATCTCACAGAGTTACAGCTTTCCCCTCAAGAAGCCTTTCGCTAAGACAGTTCTTGTGGAATTCGCAAAGTGATATTTGGAAGCCCATAGAGGGCTATGGTGAAAAAGGAAATATCCTCAGATGAAATCTGGAAAGAAGGTTTCTGAGAAACTGCTTAGTGTTCTGTTATTTCATCTCACGGAGTTTCATCTGTATTTCGTGGATCTGTTTGCTAGCCTTATTTCTGTGGAATCTGAGAACAGATATTTCGGAACCATTTGAAGACTATAGGGCCAAAGGAAATATCCTCCGATACCAAAGAGAAAGAAGCTTTCTGAGAAACTTCTTTGTGTTCTGTGAAATCATCTCACAGAGTTACAGCTTTCCCCTCAAGAAGCCTTTCGCTAAGACAGTTCTTGTGGAATTGGCAAAGTGATATTTTGAGCCCTTAGAGGGCTATGGTGAAAAAGGAAATATCCACAGATGAAATCTGGAAAGAAGCTTTCTGAGAAACTGCTTAGTGTTCTGTTAATTCATCTCACAGTGTTACATCTGTATTTCGTGGATCTCTTTGCCAGCCTTATTTCTGTGGAATCTGAGAACAGATATTCCGGATCCCTTTGAAGACTATAGGGCCAAAGGAATTATCCTCCGATAACAAAGAGAAAGAAGCTTTCTGAGAAACTTCTTTGTGTTCTGTGAAATAATCTCACAGAGTTACAGCTTTCCCCTCAAGAAGCCTTTCGCTAAGACAGTTCTTGTGGAATTGGCAAAGTGTATTTGGAAGCCCATAGAGGGCTATGGTGAAAAAGGAAATATCCTCAGATGAAATCTGGAAAGAAGCTTTCTGAGAAACTGCTTAGTGTTCTGTTAATTCATCTCACAGAGTTACATCTGTATTTCGTGGATATCTTTGCTAGCCTTATTTTTCTGGAATCTGAGAACAGATGTTTCGGATCCCTTTGAAGACTTTAGGGCCAAAGGAAATATCCTCCGATAACAAAGAGAAAGAAGCTTTCTGAGAAACTTCTTTGTGTTCTGTGAAATCATCTCACAGAGTTACAGCTTTCCCCTCAAGAAGCCTTTCGCTAAGACAGTTCTTGTGGAATTCGCAAAGTGATATTTGGAAGCCCATAGAGGGCTATGGTGAAAAAGGAAATATCCTCAGATGAAATCTGGAAAGAAGGTTTCTGAGAAACTGCTTAGTGTTCTGTTATTTCATCTCACGGAGTTTCATCTGTATTTCGTGGATCTGTTTGCTAGCCTTATTTCTGTGGAATCTGAGAACAGATATTTCGGAACCATTTGAAGACTATAGGGCCAAAGGAAATATCCTCCGATACCAAAGAGAAAGAAGCTTTCTGAGAAACTTCTTTGTGTTCTGTGAAATCATCTCACAGAGTTACAGCTTTCCCCTCAAGAAGCCTTTCGCTAAGACAGTTCTTGTGGAATTGGCAAAGTGATATTTTGAGCCCTTAGAGGGCTATGGTGAAAAAGGAAATATCCACAGATGAAATCTGGAAAGAAGCTTTCTGAGAAACTGCTTAGTGTTCTGTTAATTCATCTCACAGTGTTACATCTGTATTTCGTGGATCTCTTTGCCAGCCTTATTTCTGTGGAATCTGAGAACAGATATTCCGGATCCCTTTGAAGACTATAGGGCCAAAGGAATTATCCTCCGATAACAAAGAGAAAGAAGCTTTCTGAGAAACTTCTTTGTGTTCTGTGAAATAATCTCACAGAGTTACAGCTTTCCCCTCAAGAAGCCTTTCGCTAAGACAGTTCTTGTGGAATTGGCAAAGTGTATTTGGAAGCCCATAGAGGGCTATGGTGAAAAAGGAAATATCCTCAGATGAAATCTGGAAAGAAGCTTTCTGAGAAACTGCTTAGTGTTCTGTTAATTCATCTCACAGAGTTACATCTGTATTTCGTGGATATCTTTGCTAGCCTTATTTTTCTGGAATCTGAGAACAGATGTTTCGGATCCCTTTGAAGACTTTAGGGCCAAAGGAAATATCCTCCGATAACAAAGAGAAAGAAGCTTTCTGAGAAACTTCTTTGTGTTCTGTGAAATCATCTCACAGAGTTACAGCTTTCCCCTCAAGATGCCTTTCGCTAAGACAGTTCTTGTGGAGTTTGCAAAGTGACATTTGGAAGCCCATTGAGGGCTATGGTGAAAAAGGAAATATCCTCAGATGAAATCTGGAAAGAAGCTTTCTGAGAAACTGCTTAGTGTTCTGTTAATTCATCTCACAGAGTTACATCTGTATTTCGTGGATCTCTTTGCTAGCCTTATTTCTGTGGAATCTGAGAACAGATATTTCGGATCCCAATGAAGACTATAGGGCCAAAGGATATATCCTCCGATAACAAAGAGAAAGAAGCTTTCTGAGAAACTTCTTTGTGTTCTGTGAAATCATCTCACAGAGTTACAGCTTTCCCCACAAGAAGCCTTTCGCTAAGACAGTTCTTGTAGAATTGGCAAAGTGATATTTCGAAGCCCTTAGAATGCTATGGTGAAAAAGGAAATATCCTCAGATGAAATCTGGAAAGAAGCTTTCTGAGAAACTGCTTAGTGTTCTGTTAATTCATCTCACAGTGTTACATCTGTATTTCGTGGATCTCTTTGCCAGCCTTATTTCTGTGGAATCTGAGAACAGATATTCCGGATCCCTTTGAAGACTATAGGGCCAAAGGAATTATCCTCCGATAACAAAGAGAAAGAAGCTTTCTGAGAAACTTCTTTGTGTTCTGTGAAATCATCTCACAGAGTTACAGCTTTCCCCTCAAGAAGCCTTTCGCTAAGACAGTTCTTGTGGAATTGGCAAAGTGATATTTTGAGCCCTTAGAGGGCTATGGTGAAAAAGGAAATATCCTCAGATGAAATCTGGAAAGAAGCTTTCTGAGAAACTGCTTAGTGTTCTGTAAATTCATCTCACAGAGTTACATCTGTATTTCGTGGGTCTCTTTGCTAGCCTTATTTCTGTGGAATCTGAGAACAGATGTTTCGGATCCCTTTGAAGACTATAGGGCCAAAGGAAATATCCCTCGATAACAAAGAGAAAGAAGCTTTTTGAGAAACTTCTTTGTGTTCTGTGAAATCATCTCACAGAGTTACAGCTTTCCCCTCAAGAAGCCTTTCGCTAAGACAGTTCTTGTGGAATTCGCAAAGTGATATTTGGAAGCCCATAGAGGGCTATGGTGAAAAAGGAAATATCCTCAGATGAAATCTGGAAAGAAGGTTTCTGAGAAACTGCTTAGTGTTCTGTTATTTCATCTCACGGAGTTTCATCTGTATTTCGTGGATCTGTTTGCTAGCCTTATTTCTGTGGAATCTGAGAACAGATATTTCGGAACCATTTGAAGACTATAGGGCCAAAGGAAATATCCTCCGATACCAAAGAGAAAGAAGCTTTCTGAGAAACTTCTTTGTGTTCTGTGAAATCATCTCACAGAGTTACAGCTTTCCCCTCAAGAAGCCTTTCGCTAAGACAGTTCTTGTGGAATTGGCAAAGTGATATTTTGAGCCCTTAGAGGGCTATGGTGAAAAAGGAAATATCCACAGATGAAATCTGGAAAGAAGCTTTCTGAGAAACTGCTTAGTGTTCTGTTAATTCATCTCACAGTGTTACATCTGTATTTCGTGGATCTCTTTGCCAGCCTTATTTCTGTGGAATCTGAGAACAGATATTCCGGATCCCTTTGAAGACTATAGGGCCAAAGGAATTATCCTCCGATAACAAAGAGAAAGAAGCTTTCTGAGAAACTTCTTTGTGTTCTGTGAAATAATCTCACAGAGTTACAGCTTTCCCCTCAAGAAGCCTTTCGCTAAGACAGTTCTTGTGGAATTGGCAAAGTGTATTTGGAAGCCCATAGAGGGCTATGGTGAAAAAGGAAATATCCTCAGATGAAATCTGGAAAGAAGCTTTCTGAGAAACTGCTTAGTGTTCTGTTAATTCATCTCACAGAGTTACATCTGTATTTCGTGGATATCTTTGCTAGCCTTATTTTTCTGGAATCTGAGAACAGATGTTTCGGATCCCTTTGAAGACTTTAGGGCCAAAGGAAATATCCTCCGATAACAAAGAGAAAGAAGCTTTCTGAGAAACTTCTTTGTGTTCTGTGAAATCATCTCACAGAGTTACAGCTTTCCCCTCAAGATGCCTTTCGCTAAGACAGTTCTTGTGGAGTTTGCAAAGTGACATTTGGAATCCCATTGAGGGCTATGGTGAAAAAGGAAATATCCTCAGATGAAATCTGGAAAGAAGCTTTCTGAGAAACTGCTTAGTGTTCTGTTAATTCATCTCACAGAGTTACATCTGTATTTCGTGGATCTCTTTGCTAGCCTTATTTCTGTGGAATCTGAGAACAGATATTTCGGATCCCAATGAAGACTATAGGGCCAAAGGATATATCCTCCGATAACAAAGAGAAAGAAGCTTTCTGAGAAACTTCTTTGTGTTCTGTGAAATCATCTCACAGAGTTACAGCTTTCCCCACAAGAAGCCTTTCGCTAAGACAGTTCTTGTAGAATTGGCAAAGTGATATTTCGAAGCCCTTAGAATGCTATGGTGAAAAAGGAAATATCCTCAGATGAAATCTGGAAAGAAGCTTTCTGAGAAACTGCTTAGTGTTCTGTTAATTCATCTCACAGTGTTACATCTGTATTTCGTGGATCTCTTTGCCAGCCTTATTTCTGTGGAATCTGAGAACAGATATTCCGGATCCCTTTGAAGACTATAGGGCCAAAGGAATTATCCTCCGATAACAAAGAGAAAGAAGCTTTCTGAGAAACTTCTTTGTGTTCTGTGAAATCATCTCACAGAGTTACAGCTTTCCCCTCAAGAAGCCTTTCGCTAAGACAGTTCTTGTGGAATTGGCAAAGTGATATTTTGAGCCCTTAGAGGGCTATGGTGAAAAAGGAAATATCCTCAGATGAAATCTGGAAAGAAGCTTTCTGAGAAACTGCTTAGTGTTCTGTAAATTCATCTCACAGAGTTACATCTGTATTTCGTGGGTCTCTTTGCTAGCCTTATTTCTGTGGAATCTGAGAACAGATGTTTCGGATCCCTTTGAAGACTATAGGGCCAAAGGAAATATCCCTCGATAACAAAGAGAAAGAAGCTTTTTGAGAAACTTCTTTGTGTTCTGTGAAATCATCTCACAGAGTTACAGCTTTCCCCTCAAGAAGCCTTTCGCTAAGACAGTTCTTGTGGAATTCGCAAAGTGATATTTGGAAGCCCATAGAGGGCTATGGTGAAAAAGGAAATATCCTCAGATGAAATCTGGAAAGAAGGTTTCTGAGAAACTGCTTAGTGTTCTGTTATTTCATCTCACGGAGTTTCATCTGTATTTCGTGGATCTGTTTGCTAGCCTTATTTCTGTGGAATCTGAGAACAGATATTTCGGAACCATTTGAAGACTATAGGGCCAAAGGAAATATCCTCCGATACCAAAGAGAAAGAAGCTTTCTGAGAAACTTCTTTGTGTTCTGTGAAATCATCTCACAGAGTTACAGCTTTCCCCTCAAGAAGCCTTTCGCTAAGACAGTTCTTGTGGAATTGGCAAAGTGATATTTTGAGCCCTTAGAGGGCTATGGTGAAAAAGGAAATATCCACAGATGAAATCTGGAAAGAAGCTTTCTGAGAAACTGCTTAGTGTTCTGTTAATTCATCTCACAGTGTTACATCTGTATTTCGTGGATCTCTTTGCCAGCCTTATTTCTGTGGAATCTGAGAACAGATATTCCGGATCCCTTTGAAGACTATAGGGCCAAAGGAATTATCCTCCGATAACAAAGAGAAAGAAGCTTTCTGAGAAACTTCTTTGTGTTCTGTGAAATAATCTCACAGAGTTACAGCTTTCCCCTCAAGAAGCCTTTCGCTAAGACAGTTCTTGTGGAATTGGCAAAGTGTATTTGGAAGCCCATAGAGGGCTATGGTGAAAAAGGAAATATCCTCAGATGAAATCTGGAAAGAAGCTTTCTGAGAAACTGCTTAGTGTTCTGTTAATTCATCTCACAGAGTTACATCTGTATTTCGTGGATATCTTTGCTAGCCTTATTTTTCTGGAATCTGAGAACAGATGTTTCGGATCCCTTTGAAGACTTTAGGGCCAAAGGAAATATCCTCCGATAACAAAGAGAAAGAAGCTTTCTGAGAAACTTCTTTGTGTTCTGTGAAATCATCTCACAGAGTTACAGCTTTCCCCTCAAGATGCCTTTCGCTAAGACAGTTCTTGTGGAGTTTGCAAAGTGACATTTGGAAGCCCATTGAGGGCTATGGTGAAAAAGGAAATATCCTCAGATGAAATCTGGAAAGAAGCTTTCTGAGAAACTGCTTAGTGTTCTGTTAATTCATCTCACAGAGTTACATCTGTATTTCGTGGATCTCTTTGCTAGCCTTATTTCTGTGGAATCTGAGAACAGATATGTCGGATCCCATTGAAGACTATAGGGCCAAAGGATATATCCTCCGATAACAAAGAGAAAGAAGCTTTCTGAGAAACTTCTTTGTGTTCTGTGAAATCATCTCACAGAGTTAGAGCTTTCCCCCAAGAAGCCTTTCGCTAAGACAGTTCTTGTGGAATTGGCAAAGTGATATTTCGAAGCCCTTAGAATGCTAAGGTGAAAAAGGAAATATCCTCAGATGAAATCTGGAAAGAAGCTTTCTGAGAAACTGCTTAGTGTTCTGTTAATTCATCTCACAGAGTTACATCTGTATTTCGTGGATATCTTTGCTAGCCTTATTTTTCTGGAATCTGAGAACAGATGTTTCGGATCCCTTTGAAGACTATAGGGCCAAAGGAAATATCCTCCGATAACAAAGAGAAAGAAGCTTTCTGAGAAACTTCTTTGTGTTCTGTGAAATCATCTCACAGAGTTACGGCTTTCCCCTCAAGATGCCTTTCGCTAAGACAGTTCTTGTGGAGTTTGCAAAGTGACATTTGGAAGCCCATTGAGGGCTATGGTGATAAAGGAAATATCCTCAGATGAAATCTGGAAAGAAGCTTTCTGAGAAACTGCTTAGTGTTCTGTAAATTCAACTCACAGAGTTACATCTGTATTTCGTGGATATCTTTGCTAGCCTTATTTCTGTGGAATCTGAGAACAGATATGTCGGATCCCATTGAAGACTATAGGGTCAAAGGATATATCCTCCGATAACAAAGAGAAAGAAGCTTTCTGAGAAACTTCTTTGTGTTCTGTGAAATCATCTCACAGAGTTAGAGCTTTCCCCCAAGAAGCCTTTCGCTAAGACAGTTCTTGTGGAATTGGCAAAGTGATATTTCGAAGCCCTTAGAATGCTAAGGTGAAAAAGGAAATATCCTCAGATGAAATCTGGTAAGAAGCTTTCTGAGAAACTGCTTAGTGTTCTGTTAATTCATCTCACAGTGTTACATCTGTATTTCGTGGATCTCTTTGCCAGCCTTATTTCTGTGGAATCTGAGAACAGATATTCCGGATCCCTTTGAAGACTATAGGGCCAAAGGAATTATCCTCCGATAACAAAGAGAAAGAAGCTTTCTGAGAAACTTCTTTGTGTTCTGTGAAATCATCTCACAGAGTTACAGCTTTCCCCTCAAGAAGCCTTTCGCTAAGACAGTTCTTGTGGAATTGGCAAAGTGTATTTGGAAGCCCATAGAGGGCTATGGTGAAAAAGGAAATATCCTCAGATGAAATCTGGAAAGAAGCTTTCTGAGAAACCGCTTAGTGTTCTGTTAATTCATCTCACAGAGTTACATCTGTATTTCGTGGATATCTTTGCTAGCCTTATTTTTCTGGAATCTGAGAACAGATGTTTCGGATCCCTTTGAAGACTTTAGGGCCAAAGGAAATATCCTCCGATAACAAAGAGAAAGAAGCTTTCTGAGAAACTTCTTTGTGTTCTGTGAAATCATCTCACAGAGTTACAGCTTTCCCCTCAAGATGCCTTTCGCTAAGACAGTTCTTGTGGAGTTTGCAAAGTGACATTTGGAAGCCCATTGAGGGCTATGGTGAAAAAGGAAATATCCTCAGATGAAATCTGGAAAGAAGCTTTCTGAGAAACTGCTTAGTGTTCTGTTAATTCATCTCACAGAGTTACATCTGTATTTCGTGGATCTCTTTGCTAGCCTTATTTCTGTGGAATCTGAGAACAGATATGTCGGATCCCATTGAAGACTACAGGGCCAAAGGATATATCCTCCGATAACAAAGAGAAAGAAGCTTTCTGAGAAACTTCTTTGTGTTCTGTGAAATCATCTCACAGAGTTAGAGCTTTCCCCCAAGAAGCCTTTCGCTAAGACAGTTCTTGTGGAATTGGCAAAGTGATATTTCGAAGCCCTTAGAATGCTAAGGTGAAAAAGGAAATATCCTCAGATGAAATCTGGAAAGAAGCTTTCTGAGAAACTGCTTAGTGTTCTGTTAATTCATCTCACAGAGTTACATCTGTATTTCGTGGATATCTTTGCTAGCCTTATTTTTCTGGAATCTGAAAACAGATGTTTCGGATCCCTTTGAAGACTATAGGGCCAAAGGAAATATCCTCCGATAACAAAGAGAAAGAAGCTTTCTGAGAAACTTCTTTGTGTTCTGTGAAATCATCTCACAGAGTTACGGCTTTCCCCTCAAGATGCCTTTCGCTAAGACAGTTCTTGTGGAGTTTGCAAAGTGACATTTGGAAGCCCATTGAGGGCTATGGTGAAAAAGGAAATATCCTCAGATGAAATCTGGAAAGAAGCTTTCTGAGAAACTGCTTAGTGTTCTGATAATTCATCTCACAGAGTTACATCTGTATTTCGTGAATCTCTATGCTAGCCTTATTTCTGTGGAATCAGAGAACAGATATTTCGGATCCCTTTGAAGACTATAGGGCCAAAGGAAATATCCTCCGATAACAAAGAGAAAGAAGCATTCTGAGAAACTTCTTTTTCTGTGAAATCGTCTCACAGAGTTACAGCTTTCCCCTCAAGAAGACTTTCGCTAAGACAGTTCTTGTGGAATTGGCAAAGTGATATTTTCAAGCCCCTAGAGGGCTATGGTGAAAAAGGAAATATCCTCAGATGAAATCTGGAAAGAAGCTTTCTGAGAAACTGCTTAGTGTTCTGTTAATTCATCTCACAGAGTTACATCTGTATTTCGTGGATCTCTTTGCTAGCCTTATTTCTGTGGAATCTGAGAACAGATATTTCGGATCCCAATGAAGAATATAGGGCGAAAGGATATATCCTCCGATAACAAAGAGAAAGAAGCTTTCTGAGAAACTTCTTTGTGTTCTGTGAAATCATCTCACAGAGTTACAGCTTTCCCCACAAGAAGCCTTTCGCTAAGACAGTTCTTGTGGAATTGGCAAAGTGATATTTCGAAGCACTTAGAATGCTATGGTGAAAAAGGAAATATCCTCAGATGAAATCTGGAAAGAAGCTTTCTGAGAAACTGCTTAGTGTTCTGTAAATTCATCTCACAGAGTTACATCTGTATTTCGTGGGTCTCTTTGCTAGCCTTATTTCTGTGGAATCTGAGAACAGATGTTTCGGATCCCTTTGAAGACTATAGGGCCAAAGGAAATATCCCTCGATAACAAAGAGAAAGAAGCTTTCTGAGAAACTTCTTTGTGTTCTGTGAAATGATCTCACAGAGTTACAGCTTTCCCCTCAAGAAGCCTTTCGCTAAGACAGTTCTTGTGGAATTCGCAAAGTGATATTTGGAAGCCCATAGAGGGCTATGGTGAAAAAGGAAATATCCTCAGATGAAATCTGGAAAGAAGGTTTCTGAGAAACTGCTTAGTGTTCTGTTATTTCATCTCACGGAGTTTCATCTGTATTTCGTGGATCTGTTTGCTAGCCTTATTTCTGTGGAATCTGAGAACAGATATTTCGGATCCATTTGAAGACTATAGGGCCAAAGGAAATATCCTCCGATACCAAAGAGAAAGAAGCTTTCTGAGAAACTTCTTTGTGTTCTGTGAAATCATCTCACAGAGTTACAGCTTTCCCCTCAAGAAGCCTTTCGCTAAGACAGTTCTTGTGGAATTGGCAAAGTGATATTTTGAGCCCTTAGAGGGCTATGGTGAAAAAGGAAATATCCACAGATGAAATCTGGAAAGAAGCTTTCTGAGAAACTGCTTAGTGTTCTGTTAATTCATCTCACAGTGTTACATCTGTATTTCGTGGATCTCTTTGCCAGCCTTATTTCTGTGGAATCTGAGAACAGATATTCCGGATCCCTTTGAAGACTATAGGGCCAAAGGAATTATCCTCCGATAACAAAGAGAAAGAAGCTTTCTGAGAAACTTCTTTGTGTTCTGTGAAATCATCTCACTGAGTTACAGCTTTCCCCTCAAGAAGACTTTCGCTAAGACAGTTCTTGTGGAATTGGCAAAGTGATATTTTCAAGCCCCTAGAGGGCTATGGTGAAAAAGGAAATATCCTCAGATGAAATCTGGAAAGAAGCTTTCTGAGAAACTGCTTAGTGTTCTGTTAATTCATCTCACAGAATTACATCTGTATTTCGTGGATATCTTTGCTAGCCTTATTTTTCTGGAATCTGAGAACAGATGTTTCGGATCCCTTTGAAGACTATAGGGCCAAAGTAAATATCCTCCGATAACAAAGAGAAAGAAGCTTTCTGAGAAACTTCTTTGTGTTCTGTGAAATCATCTCACAGAGTTACAGCTTTCCCCTCAAGATGCCTTTCGCTAAGACAGTTCTTGTGGAGTTTGCAAAGTGACATTTGGAAGCCCATTGAGGGCTATGGTGAAAAAGGAAATATCCTCAGATGAAATCTGGAAAGAAGCTTTCTGAGAAACTGCTTAGTGTTCTGTTAATTCATCTCACAGAGTTACATCTGTATTTCGTGGATCTCTTTGCTAGCCTTATTTCTGTGGAATCTGAGAACAGATATTTCGGATCCCATTGAAGACTATAGGGCCAAAGGATATATAATCCGATAACAAAGAGAAAGAAGCTTTCTGAGAAACTTCTTTGTGTTCTGTGAAATCATCTCACAGAGTTACAGCTTTCCCCACAAGAAGCCTTTCGCTAAGACAGTTCTTGTGGAATTGGCAAAGTGATATTTCGAAGCCCTTAGAATGCTATGGTGAAAAAGGAAATATCCTCAGATGAAATCTGGAAAGAAGCTTTCTGAGAAACTGCTTAGTGTTCTGTTAATTCATCTCACAGTGTTACATCTGTATTTCGTGGATCTCTTTGCCAGCCTTATTTCTGCGGAATCTGAGAACAGATATTCCGGATCCCTTTGAAGACTATAGGGCCAAAGGAATTATCCTCCGATAACAAAGAGAAAGAAGCTTTCTGAGAAACTTCTTTGTGTTCTGTGAAATCATCTCACAGAGTTACAGCTTTCCCCTCAAGAAGCCTTTCGCTAAGACATTTCTTGTGGAATTGGCAAAGTGTATTTGGAAGCCCATAGAGGGCTATGGTGAAAAAGGAAATATCCTCAGATGAAATCTGGAAAGAAGCTTTCTGAGAAACCGCTTAGTGTTCTGTTCATTCATCTCACAGAGTTACATCTGTATTTCGTGGATATCTTTGCCAACCTTATTTTTATGGAATCTGAGAACAGATATTTCGGATCCGTTTGAAGAATATAGGGCCAAAGGAAATATCCTCCAATAACAAAGAGAAAGAAGTTTTCTGAGAATCTTCTTTGTGTTCTGTGAAATCATCTCACAGAGTTACAGCTTTCCCCTCAAGAAGCCTTTCGCTAAGACATTTCTTGTGGAATTGGCAAAGTGATATTTCGAAGCCCATAGAGGGCTATGTTGAAAAAGGAAATATCCTCAGATGAAATCTGGAAAGAAGCTTTCTGAGAAACCGCTTAGTGTTCTGTGACTTCCACTCACAGAGTTACATCTGTATTTCGTGGATCTCTTTGCTAGCCTTATTTCTGTGGAATCTGAGAACAGATATTTCTGAACCGTTTGAAGACTATAGTGCCAAAGGATGTATCCTCCGATAACAAAGAGAAAGAAGCTTTCTAAGAAACTTCTTAGTGTTCTGTGAAATCATCTCACAGAGTTACAGCTTTCCCCTCAAGCAGCCTTAAGCTAAGACAGTTCTTGTGGAATTGGCAAAGTGATATTTGGAAGCCCATAGAGGGCTATGTTGAAAAAGGAAATATCCTCAGATGAAATCTGGAAAGAAGCTTTCTGAGTAACTGCTTAGTGTTCTGTTAATTCGTCTCACAGAGTTACATCTGTATATCGTGGATCCCTTTGCTAGCCTTATTTCTGTGGAATCTGAGAACAGATATTTCGGATCCCTTTGAAGACTATAGGGCCAAAGGAAATATCCTCCGATAACAAAGAGAAAGAAGCTTTCTGAGAAACTTATTTGTGTTCTGTGAAATCATCTCACAGAGTTACAGCTTTCCCCTCAAAAAGCCTTTCGCTAAGACAGTTCTTGTGGAATTGGCAAAGTGATATTTTGAGCCCTTAGAGGGCTATGGTGAAAAAGGAAATATCCTCAGATGAAATCTGGAAAGAAGCTTTCTGAGAAACTGCTTAGTGTTCTGTAAATTCATCTCACAGAGTTACATCTGTATTTCGTGGGTCTCTTTGCTAGCCTTATTTCTGTGGAATCTGAGAACAGATGTTTCGGATCCCTTTGAAGACTATAGGGCCAAAGGAAATATCCCTCGATAACAAAGAGAAAGAAGCTTTCTGAGAAACTTCTTTGTGTTCTGTGAAATCATCTCACAGAGTTACAGCTTTCCCCTCAAGAAGCCTTTCGCTAAGACAGTTCTTGTGGAATTCGCAAAGTGATATTTGGAAGCCCATAGAGGGCTATGGTGAAAAAGGAAATATCCTCAGATGAAATCTGGAAAGAAGGTTTCTGAGAAACTGCTTAGTGTTCTGTTATTTCATCTCACGGAGTTTCATCTGTATTTCGTGGATCTGTTTGCTAGCCTTATTTCTGTGGAATCTGAGAACAGATATTTCGGAACCATTTGAAGACTATAGGGCCAAAGGAAATATCCTCCGATACCAAAGAGAAAGAAACTTTCTGAGAAACTTCTTTGTGTTCTGTGAAATCATCTCACAGAGTTACAGCTTTCCCCTCAAGAAGCCTTTCGCTAAGACAGTTCTTGTGGAATTGGCAAAGTGATATTTTGAGCCCTTAGAGGGCTATGGTGAAAAAGGAAATATCCACAGATGAAATCTGGAAAGAAGCTTTCTGAGAAACTGCTTAGTGTTCTGTTAATTCATCTCACAGTGTTACATCTGTATTTCGTGGATCTCTTTGCCAGCCTTATTTCTGTGGAATCTGAGAACAGATATTCCGGATCCCTTTGAAGACTATAGGGCCAAAGGAATTATCCTCCGATAACAAAGAGAAAGAAGCTTTCTGAGAAACTTCTTTGTGTTCTGTTAAATCATCTCACAGAGTTACAGCTTTCCCCTCAAGAAGCCTTTCGCTAAGACAGTTCTTGTGGAATTGGCAAAGTGTATTTGGAAGCCCATAGAGGGCTATGGTGAAAAAGGAAATATCCTCAGATGAAATCTGGAAAGAAGCTTTCTGAGAAACTGCTTAGTGTTCTGTTAATTCATCTCACAGAGTTACATCTGTATTTCGTGGATATCTTTGCTAGCCTTATTTTTCTGGAATCTGAGAACAGATGTTTCGGATCCCTTTGAAGACTATAGGGCCAAAGGAAATATCCTCCGATAACAAAGAGAAAGAAGCTTTCTGAGAAACTTCTTTGTGCTCTGTGAAATCATCTCACAGAGTTACAGCTTTCCCCTCAAGATGCCTTTCGCTAAGACAGTTCTTGTGGAGTTTGCAAAGTGACATTTGGAAGCCCATTGAGGGCTATGGTGAAAAAGGAAATATCCTCAGATGAAATCTGGAAAGAAGCTTTCTGAGAAACTGCTTAGTGTTCTGTTAATTCATCTCACAGAGTTACATCTGTATTTCGTGGATCTCTTTGCTAGCCTTATTTCTGTGGAATCTGAGAACAGATATGTCGGATCCCATTGAAGACTATAGGGCCAAAGGATATATCCTCCGATAACAAAGAGAAAGAAGCTTTCTGAGAAACTTCTTTGTGTTCTGTGAAATCATCTCACAGAGTTAGAGCTTTCCCCCAAGAAGCCTTTCGCTAAGACAGTTCTTGTGGAATTGGCAAAGTGATATTTCGAAGCCCTTAGAATGCTAAGGTGAAAAAGGAAATATCCTCAGATGAAATCTGGAAAGAAGCTTTCTGAGAAACTGCTTAGTGTTCTGTTAATTCATCTCACAGAGTTACATCTGTATTTCGTGGATATCTTTGCTAGCCTTATTTTTCTGGAATCTGAGAACAGATGTTTCGGATCCCTTTGAAGACTATAGGGCCAAAGGAAATATCCTCCGATAACAAAGAGAAAGAAGCTTTCTGAGAAACTTCTTTGTGCTCTGTGAAATCATCTCACAGAGTTACAGCTTTCCCCTCAAGATGCCTTTCGCTAAGACAGTTCTTGTGGAGTTTGCAAAGTGACATTTGGAAGCCCATTGAGGGCTATGGTGAAAAAGGAAATATCCTCAGATGAAATCTGGAAAGAAGCTTTCTGAGAAACTGCTTAGTGTTCTGTTAATTCATCTCACAGAGTTACATCTGTATTTCGTGGATCTCTTTGCTAGCCTTATTTCTGTGGAATCTGAGAACAGATATGTCGGATCCCATTGAAGACTATAGGGCCAAAGGAAATATCCTCCGATACCAAAGAGAAAGAAGCTTTCTGAGAAACTTCTTTGTGTTCTGTGAAATCATCTCACAGAGTTACAGCTTTCCCCTCAAGAAGCCTTTCGCTAAGACAGTTCTTGTGGAATTGGCAAAGTGATATTTTGAGCCCTTAGAGGGCTATGGTGAAAAAGGAAATATCCACAGATGAAATCTGGAAAGAAGCTTTCTGAGAAACTGCTTAGTGTTCTGTTAATTCATCTCACAGTGTTACATCTGTATTTCGTGGATCTCTTTGCCAGCCTTATTTCTGTGGAATCTGAGAACAGATATTCCGGATCCCTTTGAAGACTATAGGGCCAAAGGAATTATCCTCCGATAACAAAGAGAAAGAAGCTTTCTGAGAAACTTCTTTGTGTTCTGTGAAATCATCTCACAGAGTTACAGCTTTCCCCTCAAGAAGCCTTTCGCTAAGACAGTTCTTGTGGAATTGGCAAAGTGTATTTGGAAGCCCATAGAGGGCTATGGTGAAAAAGGAAATATCCTCAGATGAAATCTGGAAAGAAGCTTTCTGAGAAACTGCTTAGTGTTCTGTTAATTCATCTCACAGAGTTACATCTGTATTTCGTGGATATCTTTGCTAGCCTTATTTTTCTGGAATCTGAGAACAGATGTTTCGGATCCCTTTGAAGACTATAGGGCCAAAGGAAATATCCTCCGATAACAAAGAGAAAGAAGCTTTCTGAGAAACTTCTTTGTGCTCTGTGAAATCATCTCACAGAGTTACAGCTTTCCCCTCAAGATGCCTTTCGCTAAGACAGTTCTTGTGGAGTTTGCAAAGTGACATTTGGAAGCCCATTGAGGGCTATGGTGAAAAAGGAAATATCCTCAGATGAAATCTGGAAAGAAGCTTTCTGAGAAACTGCTTAGTGTTCTGTTAATTCATCTCACAGAGTTACATCTGTATTTCTTGGATCTCTTTGCTAGCCTTATTTCTGTGGAATCTGAGAACAGATATGTCGGATCCCATTGAAGACTATAGGGCCAAAGGAAATATCCTCCGATACCAAAGAGAAAGAAGCTTTCTGAGAAACTTCTTTGTGTTCTGTGAAATCATCTCACAGAGTTACAGCTTTCCCCTCAAGAAGCCTTTCGCTAAGACAGTTCTTGTGGAATTGGCAAAGTGATATTTTGAGCCCTTAGAGGGCTATGGTGAAAAAGGAAATATCCACAGATGAAATCTGGAAAGAAGCTTTCTGAGAAACTGCTTAGTGTTCTGTTAATTCATCTCACAGTGTTACATCTGTATTTCGTGGATCTCTTTGCCAGCCTTATTTCTGTGGAATCTGAGAACTGATATTCCGGATCCCTTTGAAGACTATAGGGCCAAAGGAATTATCCTCCGATAACAAAGAGAAAGAAGCTTTCTGAGAAACTTCTTTGTGTTCTGTGAAATCATCTCACAGAGTTACAGCTTTCCCCTCAAGAAGCCTTTCGCTAAGACAGTTCTTGTGGAATTGGCAAAGTGTATTTGGAAGCCCATAGAGGGCTATGGTGAAAAAGGAAATATCCTCAGATGAAATCTGGAAAGAAGCTTTCTGAGAAACTGCTTAGTGTTCTGTTAATTCATCTCACAGAGTTACATCTGTATTTCGTGGATATCTTTGCTAGCCTTATTTTTCTGGAATCTGAGAACAGATGTTTCGGATCCCTTTGAAGACTATAGGGCCAAAGGAAATATCCTCCGATAACAAAGAGAAAGAAGCTTTCTGAGAAACTTCTTTGTGCTCTGTGAAATCATCTCACAGAGTTACAGCTTTCCCCTCAAGATGCCTTTCGCTAAGACAGTTCTTGTGGAGTTTGCAAAGTGACATTTGGAAGCCCATTGAGGGCTATGGTGAAAAAGGAAATATCCTCAGATGAAATCTGGAAAGAAGCTTTCTGATAAACTGCTTAGTGTTCTGTTAATTCATCTCACAGAGTTACATCTGTATTTCGTGGATCTCTTTGCTAGCCTTATTTCTGTGGAATCTGAGAACAGATATGTCGGATCCCATTGAAGACTATAGGGCCAAAGGATATATCCTCCGATAACAAAGAGAAAGAAGCTTTCTGAGAAACTTCTTTGTGTTCTGTGAAATCATCTCACAGAGTTAGAGCTTTCCCCCAAGAAGCCTTTCGCTAAGACAGTTCTTGTGGAATTGGCAAAGTGATATTTCGAAGCCCTTAGAATGCTATGGTGAAAAAGGAAATATCCTCAGATGAAATCTGGAAAGAAGCTTTCTGAGAAACTGCTTAGTGTTCTGTTAATTCATCTCACAGAGTTACATCTGTATTTCGTGGATCTCTTTGCTAGCCTTATTTCTGTGGAATCTGAGAACAGATATTTCGGATCCCATTGAAGACTATAGGGCCAAAGGATATATAATCCGATAACAAAGAGAAAGAAGCTTTCTGAGAAACTTCTTTGTGTTCTGTGAAATCATCTCACAGAGTTACAGCTTTTCCCACAAGAAGCCTTTCGCTAAGACAGTTCTTATGGAATTGGCAAAGTGATATTTCGAAGCCCTTAGAATGCTATGGTGAAAAAGGAAATATCCTCAGATGAAATCTGGAAAGAAGCTTTCTGAGAAACTGCTTAGTGTTCTGTTAATTCATCTCACAGTGTTACATCTGTATTTCGTGGATCTCTTTGCCAGCCTTATTTCTGTGGAATCTGAGAACAGATATTCCGGATCCCTTTGAAGACTATAGGGCCAAAGGAATTATCCTCCGATAACAAAGAGAAAGAAGCTTTCTGAGAAACTTCTTTGTGTTCTGTGAAATAATCTCACAGAGTTACGGCTTTCCCCTCAAGATGCCTTTCGCTAAGACAGTTCTTGTGGAGTTTGCAAAGTGACATTTGGAAGCCCATTGAGGGCTATGGTGAAAAAGGAAATATCCTCAGATGAAATCTGGAAAGAAGCTTTCTGAGAAACTGCTTAGTGTTCTGTTAATTCATCTCACAGAGTTACATCTGTATTTCGTGGATCTCTTTCCTAGCCTTATTTCTGTGGAATCTGAGAACAGATATGTCGGATCCCATTGAAGACTATAGGGTCAAAGGATATATCCTCCGATAACAAAGAGAAAGAAGCTTTCTGAGAAACTTCTTTGTGTTCTGTGAAATCATCTCACAGAGTTACAGCTTTCCCCCAAGAAGTCTTTCGCTAAGACAGTTCTTGTGGAATTGGCAAAGTGATATTTCGAAGCCCTTAGAATGCTAAGGTGAAAAAGGAAATATCCTCAGATGAAATCTGGTAAGAAGCTTTCTGAGAAACTGCTTAGTGTTCTGTTAATTCATCTCACAGTGTTACATCTGTATTTCGTGGATCTCTTTGCCAGCCTTATTTCTGTGGAATCTGAGAACAGATATTCCGGATCCCTTTGAAGACTATAGGGCCAAAGGAATTATCCTCCGATAACAAAGAGAAAGAAGCTTTCTGAGAAACTTCTTTGTGTTCTGTGAAATCATCTCACAGAGTTACAGCTTTCCCCTCAAGAAGCCTTTCGCTAAGACAGTTCTTGTGGAATTGGCAAAGTGTATTTGGAAGCCCATAGAGGGCTATGGTGAAAAAGGAAATATCCTCAGATGAAATCTGGAAAGAAGCTTTCTGAGAAACCGCTTAGTGTTCTGATAATTCATCTCACAGAGTTACATCTGTATTTCGTGAATCTCTATGCTAGCCTTATTTCTGTGGAATCTGAGAACAGATATTTCGGATCCCTTTGAAGACTATAGGGCCAAAGGAAATATCCTCCGATAACAAAGAGAAAGAAGCATTCTGAGAAACTTCTTTTTCTGTGAAATCGTCTCACAGAGTTACAGCTTTCCCCTCAAGATGCCTTTCGCTAAGACAGTTCTTGTGGAATTGGCAAAGTGATATTTTCAAGCCCCTAGAGGGCTATGGTGAAAAAGGAAATATCCTCAGATGAAATCTGGAAAGAAGCTTTCTGAGAAACTGCTTAGTGTTCTGTTAATTCATCTCACAGAGTTACATCTGTATTTCGTGGATCTCTTTGCTAGCCTTATTTCTGTGGAATCTGAGAACAGATATTTCGGATCCCAATGAAGACTATAGGGCCAAAAAATATATCCTCCGATAACAAAGAGAAAGAAGCTTTCTGAGAAACTTCTTTGTGTTCTGTGAAATCATCTCACAGAGTGACAGCTTTACCCACAAGAAGCCTTTCGCTAAGACAGTTCTTGTGGAATTGGCAAAGTGATATTTCGAAGCCCTTAGAATGCTATGGTGAAAAAGGAAATATCCTCAGATGAAATCTGGAAAGAAGCTTTCTGAGAAACTGCTTAGTGTTCTGTTAATTCATCTCACAGTGTTACATCTGTATTTCGTGGATCTCTTTGCCAGCCTTATTTCTGTGGAATCTGAGAACAGATATTCCGGATCCCTTTGAAGACTATAGGGCCAAAGGAAATATCCCTCGATAACAAAGAGAAAGAAGCTTTCTGAGAAACTTCTTTGTGTTCTGTGAAATCATCTCACAGAGTTAAAGCTTTCCCCTCAAGAAGCCTTTCCCTAAGACAGTTCTTGTGGAATTCGCAAAGTGATATTTGGAAGCCCATAGAGGGCTATGGTGAAAAAGGAAATATCCTCAGATGAAATCTGGAAAGAAGGTTTCTGAGAAACTGCTTAGTGTTCTGTTATTTCATCTCACGGAGTTTCATCTGTATTTCGTGGATCTGTTTGCTAGCCTTATTTCTGTGGAATCTGAGAACAGATATTTCGGAACCATTTGAAGACTATAGGGCCAAAGGAAATATCCTCCGATACCAAAGAGAAAGAAGCTTTCTGAGAAACTTCTTTGTGTTCTGTGAAATCATCTCACAGAGTTACAGCTTTCCCCTCAAGAAGCCTTTCGCTAAGACAGTTCTTGTGGAATTGGCAAAGTGATATTTTGAGCCCTTAGAGGGCTATGGTGAAAAAGGAAATATCCACAGATGAAATCTGGAAAGAAGCTTTCTGAGAAACTGCTTAGTGTTCTGTTAATTCATCTCACAGTGTTACATCTGTATTTCGTGGATCTCTTTGCCAGCCTTATTTCTGTGGAATCTGAGAACAGATATTCCGGATCCCTTTGAAGACTATAGGGCCAAAGGAATTATCCTCCGATAACAAAGAGAAAGAAGCTTTCTGAGAAACTTCTTTGTGTTCTGTGAAATAATCTCACAGAGTTACAGCTTTCCCCTCAAGAAGCCTTTCGCTAAGACAGTTCTTGTGGAATTGGCAAAGTGTATTTGGAAGCCCATAGAGGGCTATGGTGAAAAAGGAAATATCCTCAGATGAAATCTGGAAAGAAGCTTTCTGAGAAACTGCTTAGTGTTCTGTTAATTCATCTCACAGAGTTACATCTGTATTTCGTGGATATCTTTGCTAGCCTTATTTTTCTGGAATCTGAGAACAGATGTTTCGGATCCCTTTGAAGACTATAGGGCCAAAGGAAATATCCTCCGATAACAAAGAGAAAGAAGCTTTCTGAGAAACTTCTTTGTGCTCTGTGAAATCATCTCACAGAGTTACAGCTTTCCCCTCAAGATGCCTTTCGCTAAGACAGTTCTTGTGGAGTTTGCAAAGTGACATTTGGAAGCCCATTGAGGGCTATGGTGAAAAAGGAAATATCCTCAGATGAAATCTGGAAAGAAGCTTTCTGAGAAACTGCTTAGTGTTCTGTTAATTCATCTCACAGAGTTACATCTGTATTTCGTGGATCTCTTTGCTAGCCTTATTTCTGTGGAATCTGAGAACAGATATGTCGGATCCCATTGAAGACTATAGGGCCAAAGGATATATCCTCCGATAACAAAGAGAAAGAAGCTTTCTGAGAAACTTCTTTGTGTTCTGTGAAATCATCTCACAGAGTTAGAGCTTTCCCCCAAGAAGCCTTTCGCTAAGACAGTTCTTGTGGAATTGGCAAAGTGATATTTCGAAGCCCTTAGAATGCTATGGTGAAAAAGGAAATATCCTCAGATGAAATCTGGAAAGAAGCTTTCTGAGAAACTGCTTAGTGTTCTGTTAATTCATCTCACAGAGTTACATCTGTATTTCGTGGATCTCTTTGCTAGCCTTATTTCTGTGGAATCTGAGAACAGATATTTCGGATCCCATTGAAGACTATAGGGCCAAAGGATATATAATCCGATAACAAAGAGAAAGAAGCTTTCTGAGAGACTTCTTTGTGTTCTGTGAAATCATCTCACAGAGTTACAGCTTTCCCCACAAGAAGCCTTTCGCTAAGACAGTTCTTATGGAATTGACAAAGTGATATTTCGAAGCCCTTAGAATGCTATGGTGAAAAAGGAAATATCCTCAGATGAAATCTGGAAAGAAGCTTTCTGAGAAACTGCTTAGTGTTCTGTTAATTCATCTCACAGTGTTACATCTGTATTTCGTGGATCTCTTTGCCAGCCTTATTTCTGTGGAATCTGAGAACAGATATTCCGGATCCCTTTGAAGACTATAGGGCCAAAGGAATTATCCCCCGATAACAAAGAGAAAGAAGCTTTCTGAGAAACTTCTTTGTGTTCTGTGAAATCATCTCACAGAGTTACAGCTTTCCCCTCAAGAAGCCTTTCGCTAAGACAGTTCTTGTGGAATTGGCAAAGTGTATTTGGAAGCCCATAGAGGGCTATGGTGAAAAAGGAAATATCCTCAGATGAAATCTGGAAAGAAGCTTTCTGAGAAACTGCTTAGTGTTCTGTTAATTCATCTCACAGAGTTACACCTGTATTTCGTGGATCTCTTTGCTAGCCTTATTTCTGTGGAATCTGAGAACAGATATTTCGGATCCCATTGAAGACTATAGGGCCAAAGGATATATAATCCGATAACAAAGAGAAAGAAGCTTTCTGAGAAACTTCTTTGTGTTCTGTGAAATCATCTCACAGAGTTACAGCTTTCCCCACAAGAAGCCTTTCGCTAAGACAGTTCTTGTGGAATTGGCAAAGTGATATTTCGAAGCCCTTAGAATGCTATGGTGAAAAAGGAAATATCCTCAGATGAAATCTGGAAAGAAGCTTTCTGAAAAACTGCTTAGTGTTCTGTTAATTCATCTCACAGAGTTACATCTGTCTTTCGTGGTTATCTTTGCTAGCCTTATTATTCTGGAATCTGAGAACAGATGTTTCGGATCCCTGTGAAGACTATAGGGTCAAAGGAAATATCCTCCAATAACAAAGAGAAAGAAGCTTTCTGAGAAACTTCTTTGTGTTCTGTGAAATCATCTCACAGAGTTACAGCTTTCCCCTCAAGATGCCTTACGCTAAGACAGTTCTTGTGGAGTTTGCAAAGTGACATTTGGAAGCCCATTGAGGGCTATGGTGAAAAAGGAAATATCCTCAGATGAAATCTGGAAAGAAGCTTTCTGAGAAACTGCTTAGTGTTCTGTTAATTCATTTCACAGAGTTACGTCTGTATTTCGTGGATCTCTTTGCTAGCCTTATTTCTGTGGAATCTGAGAACAGATATTTCGGATCCCATTGAAGACTATAGGGCCAAAGGATATATCCTCCGATAACAAAGAGAAAGAAGCTTTCTGAGAAACTTCTTTGTGTTCTGTGAAATCATCTCACAGAGTTACAGCTTTCCCCACAAGAAGCCTTTCGCTAAGACAGTTCTTGTGGAGTTTGCAAAGTGACATTTGGAAGCCCATTGAGGGCTATGGTGAAAAAGGAAATATCCTCAGATGAAATCTGGAAAGAAGCTTTCTGAGAAACTGCTTAGTGTTCTGTTAATTCATCTCACAGAGTTACATCTGTATTTCGTGGATCTCTTTGCTAGCCTTATTTCTGTGGAATCTGAGAACAGATATTTCGGATCCCAATGAAGACTATAGGGCCAAAGGATATATCCTCCGATAACAAAGAGAAAGAAGCTTTCTGAGAAACTTCTTTGTGTTCTGTGAAATCATCTCACAGAGTTACAGCTTTCCCCACAAGAAGCCTTTCGCTAAGACAGTTCTTGTGGAATTGGCAAAGTGATATTTCGAAGCCCTTAGAATGCTATGGTGAAAAAGGAAATATCCTCAGATGAAATCTGGAAAGAAGCTTTCTGAGAAACTGCTTAGTGTTCTGTTAATTCGTCTCACAGTGTTACATCTGTATTTCGTGGATCTCTTTGCCAGCCTTATTTCTGTGGAATCTGAGAACAGATATTCCGGATCCCTTTGAAGACTACAGGGCCAAAGGAATTATCCTCCGATAACAAAGAGAAAGAAGCTTTCTGAGAAACTTCTTTGTGTTCTGTGAAATAATCTCACAGAGTTACAGCTTTCCCCTCAAGAAGCCTTTCGCTAAGACAGTTCTTGTGGAATTGGCAAAGTGTATTTGGAAGCCCATAGAGGGCTATGGTGAAAAAGGAAATATCCTCAGATGAAATCTGGAAAGAAGCTTTCTGAGAAACTGCTTAGTGTTCTGTTAATTCATCTCACAGAGTTACATCTGTATTTCGTGGATATCTTTGCTAGCCTTATTTTTCTGGAATCTGAGAACAGATGTTTCGGATCCCTTTGAAGACTATAGGGCCAAAGGAAATATCCTCCGATAACAAAGAGAAAGAAGCTTTCTGAGAAACTTCTTTGTGTTCTGTGAAATCATCTCACAGAGTTACAGCTTTCCCCTCAAGAAGCCTTTCGCTAAGACAGTTCTTGTGGAGTTTGCAAAGTGACATTTGGAAGCCCATTGAGGGCTATGGTGAAAAAGGAAATATCCTCAGATGAAATCTGGAAAGAAGCTTTCTGAGAAACTGCTTAGTGTTCTGTTAATTCATCTCACAGAGTTACATCTGTATTTCGTGATCTCTTTGCTAGCCTTATTTCTGTGAAATCTGAGAACAGATATGTCGGATCCCATTGAAGACTATAGGGCCAAAGGATATATCCTCCGATAACAAAGAGAAAGAAGCTTTCTGAGAAACTTCTTTGTGTTCTGTGAAATCATCTCACAGAGTTAGAGCTTTCCCCCAAGAAGCCTTTCGCTAAGACAGTTCTTGTGGAATTGGCAAAGTGATATTTCGAAGCCCTTAGAATGCTAAGGTGAAAAAGGAAATATCCTCAGATGAAATCTGGAAAGAAGCTTTCTGAGGAACTGCTTAGTGTTCTGTTAATTCATCTCACAGAGTTACATCTGTATTTCGTGGATATCTTTGCTAGCCTTATTTTTCTGGAATCTGAGAACAGATGTTTCGGATCCCTTTGAAGACTGTAGGGCCAAAGGAAATATCCTCCGATAACAAAGAGAAAGAAGCTTTCTGAGAAACTTCTTTGTGTTCTGTGAAATCATCTCACAGAGTTACGGGTTTCCCCTCAAGATGCCTTTCGCTAAGACAGTTCTTGTGGAGTTTGCAAAGTGACATTTGGAAGCCCATTGAGGGCTATGGTGAAAAAGGAAATATCCTCAGATGAAATCTGGAAAGAAGCTTTCTGAGAAACTGCTTAGTGTTCTGTTAATTCATCTCACAGAGTTACATCTGTATTTCGTGGATCTCTTTGCTAGCCTTATTTCTGTGGAATCTGAGAACAGATATGTCGGATCCCATTGAAGACTATAGGGTCAAAGGATATATCCTCCGATAACAAAGAGAAAGAAGCTTTCTGAGAAACGTCTTTGTGTTCTGTGAAATCATCTCACAGAGTTAGAGCTTTCCCCCAAGAAGCCTTTCGCTAAGACAGTTCTTGTGGAATTGGCAAAGTGATATTTCGAAGCCCTTAGAATGCTAAGGTGAAAAAGGAAATATCCTCAGATGAAATCTGGTAAGAAGCTTTCTGAGAAACTGCTTAGTGTTCTGTTAATTCATCTCACAGTGTTACATCTGTATTTCGTGGATCTCTTTGCCAGCCTTATTTCTGTGGAATCTGAGAACAGATATTCCGGATCCCTTTGAAGACTATAGGGCCAAAGGAATTATCCTCCGATAACAAAGAGAAAGAAGCTTTCTGAGAAACTTCCTTGTGTTCTGTGAAATAATCTCACAGAGTTACAGCTTTCCCCTCAAGAAGCCTTTCGCTAAGACAGTTCTTGTGGAATTGGCAAAGTGTATTTGGAAGCCTATAGAGGGCTATGGTGAAAAAGGAAATATCCTCAGATGAAATCTGGAAAGAAGCTTTCTGAGAAACCGCTTAGTGTTCTGATAATTCATCTCACAGAGTTACATCTGTATTTCGTGACACTCTATGCTAGCCTTATTTCTGTGGAATCTGAGAACAGATATTTCGGATCCCTTTGAAGACTATAGGGCCAAAGGAAATATCCTCCGATAACAAAGAGAAGGAAGCATTCTGAGAAACTTCTTTTTCTGTGAAATCGTCGCACAGAGTTACAGCTTTCCCCTTAAGAAGACTTTCGCTAAGACAGTTCTTGTGGAATTGGCAAAGTGATATTTTCAAGCCCCTAGAGGGCTATGGTGAAAAAGGAAATATCCTCAGATGAAATCTGGAAAGAAGCTTTCTGAGAAACTGCTTAGTGTTCTGTTAATTCATCTCACAGAATTACATCTGTATTTCGTGGATATCTTTGCTAGCCTTATTTTTCTGGAATCTGAGAACAGATGTTTCGGATCCCTTTGAAGACTATAGGGCCAAAGGAAATATCCTCCGATAACAAAGAGAAAGAAGCTTTCTGAGAAACTTCTTTGTGTTCTGTGAAATCATCTCACAGAGTTACAGCTTTCCCCTCAAGATGCCTTTCGCTAAGACAGTTCTTGTGGAGTTTGCAAAGTGACATTTGGAAGCCCATTGAGGGCTATGGTGAAAAAGGAAATATCCTCAGATGAAATCTGGAAAGAAGCTTTCTGAGAAACTGCTTAGTGTTCTGTTAATTCATCTCACAGAGTTACATCTGTATTTCGTGGATCTCTTTGCTAGCCTTATTTCTGTGGAATCTGAGAACAGATATTTCGGATCCCTTTGAAGACTATAGGGCCAAAGGATATATCCTCCGATAACAAAGAGAAAGAAGCTTTCTGAGAAACTTCTTTGTGTTCTGTGAAATCATCTCACAGAGTTACAGCTTTCCCCACAAGAAGCCTTTCGCTAAGACAGTTCTTGTGGAGTTTGCAAAGTGACATTTGGAAGCCCATTGAGTGCTATGGTGAAAAAGGAAATATCCTCAGATGAAATCTGGAAAGAAGCTTTCTGAGAAACTGCTTAGTGTTCTGTTAATTCATCTCACAGAGTTACATCTGTATTTCGTGGATCTCTTTGCTAGCCTTATTTCTGTGGAATCTGAGAACAGATATTTCGGATCCCAATGAAGACTATAGGGCCAAAGGATATATCCTCCGATAACAAAGAGAAAGAAGCTTTCTGAGAAACTTCTTTGTGTTCTGTGAAATCATCTCACAGAGTTACAGCTTTCCCCTCAAGAAGCCTTTCGCTAAGACAGTTCTTGTGGAATTGGCAAAGTGATATTTTGAGCCCTTAGAGGGCTATGGTGAAAAAGGAAATATCCTCAGATGAAATCTGGAAAGAAGCTTTCTGAGAAACTGCTTAGTGTTCTGTAAATTCATCTCACAGAGTTACATCTGTATTTCGTGGGTCTCTTTGCTAGCCTTATTTCTGTGGAAGCTGAGAACAGATGTTTCGGATCCCTTTGAAGTCTATAGGGCCAAAGGAAATATCCCTCGATAACAAAGAGAAAGAAGCTTTCTGAGAAACTTCTTTGTGTTCTGTGAAATGATCTCACAGAGTTACAGCTTTCCCCTCAAGAAGCCTTTCGCTAAGACAGTTCTTGTGGAATTGGCAAAGTGATATTTGGAAGCCCATAGAGGGCTATGGTGAAAAAGGAAATATCCTCATATGAAATCTGGAAAGAAGGTTTCTGAGAAACTGCTTAGTGTTCTGTTATTTCATCTCACGGAGTTTCATCTGTATTTCGTGGATCTGTTTGCTAGCCTTATTTCTGTGGAATCTGAGAACAGATATTTCGGATCCCTTTGAAGACTATAGGGCCAAAGGAAATATCCTCCGATACCAAAGAGAAAGAAGCTTTCTGAGAAACTTCTTTGTGTTCTGTGAAATCATCTCACAGAGTTACAGCTTTCCCCTCAAGAAGCCTTTCGCTAAGACAGTTCTTGTGGAATTGGCAAAGTGATATTTCGAAGCCCTTAGAATGCTATGGTGAAAAAGGAAATATCCTCAGATGAAATCTGGAAAGAAGCTTTCTGAGAAACTGCTTAGTGTTCTGTTAATTCATCTCACAGTGTTACATCT
Organism: Macaca nemestrina; assembly: GCF_043159975.1. Taxonomy (NCBI): domain Eukaryota; kingdom Metazoa; phylum Chordata; class Mammalia; order Primates; family Cercopithecidae; genus Macaca; species Macaca nemestrina. The sequence goes on along the minus strand of NC_092127.1, from coordinate 106,801,669 downwards.
GTATTTCGTGGATCTCTTTGCCAGCCTTATTTCTGTGGAATCTGAGAACAGATATTCCGGATCCCTTTGAAGACTACAGGGCCAAAGGAATTATCCTCCGATAACAAAGAGAAAGAAGCTTTCTGAGAAACTTCTTTGTGTTCTGTGAAATAATCTCACAGAGTTACAGGTTTCCCCTCAAGAAGCCTTTCGCTAAGACAGTTCTTGTGGAATTGGCAAAGTGTATTTGGAAGCCCATAGAGGGCTATGGTGAAAAAGGAAATATCCTCAGATGAAATCTGGAAAGAAGCTTTCTGAGAAACTGCTTAGTGTTCTGTTAATTCATCTCACAGAGTTACATCTGTATTTCGTGGATATCTTTGCTAGCCTTATTTTTCTGGAATCTGAGAACAGATGTTTCGGATCCCTTTGAAGACTATAGGGCCAAAGGAAATATCCTCCGATAACAAAGAGAAAGAAGCTTTCTGAGAAACTTCTTTGTGTTCTGTGAAATCATCTCACAGAGTTACAGCTTTCCCCTCAAGAAGCCTTTCGCTAAGACAGTTCTTGTGGAGTTTGCAAAGTGACATTTGGAAGCCCATTGAGGGCTATGGTGAAAAAGGAAATATCCTCAGATGAAATCTGGAAAGAAGCTTTCTGAGAAACTGCTTAGTGTTCTGTTAATTCATCTCACAGAGTTACATCTGTATTTCGTGATCTCTTTGCTAGCCTTATTTCTGTGAAATCTGAGAACAGATATGTCGGATCCCATTGAAGACTATAGGGCCAAAGGATATATCCTCCGATAACAAAGAGAAAGAAGCTTTCTGAGAAACTTCTTTGTGTTCTGTGAAATCATCTCACAGAGTTAGAGCTTTCCCCCAAGAAGCCTTTCGCTAAGACAGTTCTTGTGGAATTGGCAAAGTGATATTTCGAAGCCCTTAGAATGCTAAGGTGAAAAAGGAAATATCCTCAGATGAAATCTGGAAAGAAGCTTTCTGAGGAACTGCTTAGTGTTCTGTTAATTCATCTCACAGAGTTACATCTGTATTTCGTGGATATCTTTGCTAGCCTTATTTTTCTGGAATCTGAGAACAGATGTTTCGGATCCCTTTGAAGACTGTAGGGCCAAAGGTAATATCCTCCGATAACAAAGAGAAAGAAGCTTTCTGAGAAACTTCTTTGTGTTCTGTGAAATCATCTCACAGAGTTACGGGTTTCCCCTCAAGATGCCTTTCGCTAAGACAGTTCTTGTGGAGTTTGCAAAGTGACATTTGGAAGCCCATTGAGGGCTATGGTGAAAAAGGAAATATCCTCAGATGAAATCTGGAAAGAAGCTTTCTGAGAAACTGCTTAGTGTTCTGTTAATTCATCTCACAGAGTTACATCTGTATTTCGTGGATCTCTTTGCTAGCCTTATTTCTGTGGAATCTGAGAACAGATATGTCGGATCCCATTGAAGACTATAGGGTCAAAGGATATATCCTCCGATAACAAAGAGAAAGAAGCTTTCTGAGAAACGTCTTTGTGTTCTGTGAAATCATCTCACAGAGTTAGAGCTTTCCCCCAAGAAGCCTTTCGCTAAGACAGTTCTTGTGGAATTGGCAAAGTGATATTTCGAAGCCCTTAGAATGCTAAGGTGAAAAAGGAAATATCCTCAGATGAAATCTGGTAAGAAGCTTTCTGAGAAACTGCTTAGTGTTCTGTTAATTCATCTCACAGTGTTACATCTGTATTTCGTGGATCTCTTTGCCAGCCTTATTTCTGTGGAATCTGAGAACAGATATTCCGGATCCCTTTGAAGACTATAGGGCCAAAGGAATTATCCTCCGATAACAAAGAGAAAGAAGCTTTCTGAGAAACTTCCTTGTGTTCTGTGAAATAATCTCACAGAGTTACAGCTTTCCCCTCAAGAAGCCTTTCGCTAAGACAGTTCTTGTGGAATTGGCAAAGTGTATTTGGAAGCCCATAGAGGGCTATGGTGAAAAAGGAAATATCCTCAGATGAAATCTGGAAAGAAGCTTTCTGAGAAACCGCTTAGTGTTCTGATAATTCATCTCACAGAGTTACATCTGTATTTCGTGAAACTCTATGCTAGCCTTATTTCTGTGGAATCTGAGAACAGATATTTCGGATCCCTTTGAAGACTATAGGGCCAAAGGAAATATCCTCCGATAACAAAGAGAAAGAAGCATTCTGAGAAACTTCTTTTTCTGTGAAATCGTCTCACAGAGTTACAGCTTTCCCCTTAAGAAGACTTTCGCTAAGACAGTTCTTGTGGAATTGGCAAAGTGATATTTTCAAGCCCCTAGAGGGCTATGGTGAAAAAGGAAATATCCTCAGATGAAATCTGGAAAGAAGCTTTCTGAGAAACTGCTTAGTGTTCTGTTAATTCATCTCACAGAATTACATCTGTATTTCGTGGATATCTTTGCTAGCCTTATTTTTCTGGAATCTGAGAACAGATGTTTCGGATCCCTTTGAAGACTATAGGGCCAAAGGAAATATCCTCCGATAACAAAGAGAAAGAAGCTTTCTGAGAAACTTCTTTGTGTTCTGTGAAATCATCTCACAGAGTTACAGCTTTCCCCTCAAGATGCCTTTCGCTAAGACAGTTCTTGTGGAGTTTGCAAAGTGACATTTGGAAGCCCATTGAGGGCTATGGTGAAAAAGGAAATATCCTCAGATGAAATCTGGAAAGAAGCTTTCTGAGAAACTGCTTAGTGTTCTGTTAATTCATCTCACAGAGTTACATCTGTATTTCGTGGATCTCTTTGCTAGCCTTATATCTGTGGAATCTGAGAACAGATATTTCGGATCCCTTTGAAGACTATAGGGCCAAAGGATATATCCTCCGATAACAAAGAGAAAGAAGCTTTCTGAGAAACTTCTTTGTGTTCTGTGAAATCATCTCACAGAGTTACAGCTTTCCCCACAAGAAGCCTTTCGCTAAGACAGTTCTTGTGGAGTTTGCAAAGTGACATTTGGAAGCCCATTGAGTGCTATGGTGAAAAAGGAAATATCCTCAGATGAAATCTGGAAAGAAGCTTTCTGAGAAACTGCTTAGTGTTCTGTTAATTCATCTCACAGAGTTACATCTGTATTTCGTGGATCTCTTTGCTAGCCTTATTTCTGTGGAATCTGAGAACAGATATTTCGGATCCCAATGAAGACTATAGGGCCAAAGGATATATCCTCCGATAACAAAGAGAAAGAAGCTTTCTGAGAAACTTCTTTGTGTTCTGTGAAATCATCTCACAGAGTTACAGCTTTCCCCTCAAGAAGCCTTTCGCTAAGACAGTTCTTGTGGAATTGGCAAAGTGATATTTTGAGCCCTTAGAGGGCTATGGTGAAAAAGGAAATATCCTCAGATGAAATCTGGAAAGAAGCTTTCTGAGAAACTGCTTAGTGTTCTGTAAATTCATCTCACAGAGTTACATCTGTATTTCGTGGGTCTCTTTGCTAGCCTTATTTCTGTGGAAGCTGAGAACAGATGTTTCGGATCCCTTTGAAGTCTATAGGGCCAAAGGAAATATCCCTCGATAACAAAGAGAAAGAAGCTTTCTGAGAAACTTCTTTGTGTTCTGTGAAATGATCTCACAGAGTTACAGCTTTCCCCTCAAGAAGCCTTTCGCTAAGACAGTTCTTGTGGAATTGGCAAAGTGATATTTGGAAGCCCATAGAGGGCTATGGTGAAAAAGGAAATATCCTCATATGAAATCTGGAAAGAAGGTTTCTGAGAAACTGCTTAGTGTTCTGTTATTTCATCTCACGGAGTTTCATCTGTATTTCGTGGATCTGTTTGCTAGCCTTATTTCTGTGGAATCTGAGAACAGATATTTCGGATCCCTTTGAAGACTATAGGGCCAAAGGAAATATCCTCCGATACCAAAGAGAAAGAAGCTTTCTGAGAAACTTCTTTGTGTTCTGTGAAATCATCTCACAGAGTTACAGCTTTCCCCTCAAGAAGCCTTTCGCTAAGACAGCTCTTGTGGAATTGGCAAAGTGATATTTTGAGCCCTTAGAGGGCTATGGTGAAAAAGGAAATATCCACAGATGAAATCTGGAAAGAAGCTTTCTGAGAAACTGCTTAGTGTTCTGTTAATTCATCTCACAGTGTTACATCTGTATTTCGTGGATCTCTTTGCCAGCCTTATTTCTGTGGAATCTGAGAACAGATATTCCGGATCCCTTTGAAGACTATAGGGCCAAAGGAATTATCCTCCGATAACAAAGAGAAAGAAGCTTTCTGAGAAACTTCTTTGTGTTCTGTGAAATAATCTCACTGAGTTACAGCTTTCCCCTCAAGAAGCCTTTCGCTAAGACAGTTCTTGTGGAATTGGCAAAGTGTATTTGGAAGCCCATAGAGGGCTATGGTGAAAAAGGAAATATCCTCAGATGAAATCTGGAAAGAAGCTTTCTGAGAAACTGCTTAGTGTTCTGTTAATTCATCTCACAGAGTTACATCTGTATTTCGTGGATATCTTTGCTAGCCTTATTTTTCTGGAATCTGAGAACAGATGTTTCGGATCCCTTTGAAGACTATAGGGCCAAAGGAAATATCCTCCGATAACAAAGAGAAAGAAGCTTTCTGAGAAACTTCTTTGTGTTCTGTGAAATCATCTCACAGAGTTACAGCTTTCCCCTCAAGATGCCTTTCGCTAAGACAGTTCTTGTGGAGTTTGCAAAGTGACATTTGGAAGCCCATTGAGGGCTATGGTGAAAAAGGAAATATCCTCAGATGAAATCTGGAAAGAAGCTTTCTGAGAAACTGCTTAGTGTTCTGTTAATTCATCTCACAGAGTTACATCTGTATTTCGTGGATCTCTTTGCTAGCCTTATTTCTGTGGAATCTGAGAACAGATATGTCGGATCCCTTTGAAGACTATAGGGCCAAAGGATATATCCTCCGATAACAAAGAGAAAGAAGCTTTCTGAGAAACTTCTTTGTGTTCTGTGAAATCATCTCACAGAGTTAGAGCTTTCCCCCAAGAAGCCTTTCGCTAAGACAGTTCTTGTGGAATTGGCAAAGTGATATTTCGAAGCCCTTAGAATGCTAAGGTGAAAAAGGAAATATCCTCAGATGAAATCTGGTAAGAAGCTTTCTGAGAAACTGCTTAGTGTTCTGTTAATTCATCTCACAGTGTTACATCTGTATTTCGTGGATCTCTTTGCCAGCCTTATTTCTGTGGAATCTGAGAACAGATATTCCGGATCCCTTTGAAGACTATAGGGCTAAAGGAATTATCCTCCGATAACAAAGAGAAAGAAGCTTTCTGAGAAACTTCTTTGTGTTCTGTGAAATCATCTCACAGAGTTACAGCTTTCCCCTCAAGAAGCCTTTCGCTAAGACAGTTCTTGTGGAATTGGCAAAGTGTATTTGGAAGCCCATAGAGGGCTATGGTGAAAAAGGAAATATCCTCAGATGAAATCTGGAAAGAAGCTTTCTGAGAAACCGCTTAGTGTTCTGATAATTCATCTCACAGAGTTACATCTGTATTTCGTGAATCTCTATGCTAGCCTTATTTCTGTGGAATCTGAGAACAGATATTTCGGATCCCTTTGAAGACTATAGGGCCAAAGGAAATATCCTCCGATAACAAAGAGAAAGAAGCATTCTGAGAAACTTCTTTTTCTGTGAAATCGTCTCACAGAGTTACAGCTTTCCCCTCAAGAAGACTTTCGCTAAGACAGTTCTTGTGGAATTGGCAAAGTGATATTTTCAAGCCCCTAGAGGGCTATGGTGAAAAAGGAAATATCCTCAGATGAAATCTGGAAAGAAGCTTTCTGAGAAACTGCTTAGTGTTCTGTTCATTCATCTCACAGAGTTACATCTGTATTTCGTGGATATCTTTGCCAACCTTATTTTTGTGGAATCTGAGAACAGATATTTCGGATCCGTTTGAAGAATATAGGGCCAAAGGAAATATCCTCCAATAACAAAGAGAAAGAAGTTTTCTGAGAATCTTCTTTGTGTTCTGTGAAATCATCTCACAGAGTTACAGCTTTCCCCTCAAGAAGCCTTTCGCTAAGACATTTCTTGTGGAATTGGCAAAGTGATATTTCGAAGCCCATAGAGGGCTATGTTGAAAAAGGAAATATCCTCAGATGAAATCTGGAAAGAAGCTTTCTGAGAAACCGCTTAGTGTTCTGTGACTTCCACTCACAGAGTTACATCTGTATTTCGTGGATCTCTTTGCTAGCCTTATTTCTGTGGAATCTGAGAACAGATATTTCTGAACCGTTTGAAGACTATAGTGCCAAAGGATGTATCCTCCGATAACAAAGAGAAAGAAGCTTTCTAAGAAACTTCTTAGTGTTCTGTGAAATCATCTCACAGAGTTACAGCTTTCCCCTCAAGCAGCCTTAAGCTAAGACAGTTCTTGTGGAATTGGCAAAGTGATATTTGGAAGCCCATAGAGGGCTATGTTGAAAAAGGAAATATCCTCAGATGAAATCTGGAAAGAAGCTTTCTGAGTAACTGCTTAGTGTTCTGTTAATTCGTCTCACAGAGTTACATCTGTATATCGTGGATCCCTTTGCTAGCCTTATTTCTGTGGAATCTGAGAACAGATATTTCGGATCCCTTTGAAGACTATAGGGCCAAAGGAAATATCCTCTGATAACAAAGAGAAAGAAGCTTTCTGAGAAACTTATTTGTGTTCTGTGAAATCATCTCACAGAGTTACAGCTTTCCCCTCAAAAAGCCTTTCGCTAAGACAGTTCTTGTGGAATTGGCAAAGTGATATTTTGAGCCCTTAGAGAGCTATGGTGAAAAAGGAAATATCCTCAGATGAAATATGGAAAGAAGCTTTCTGAGAAACTGCTTAGTGTTCTGTAAATTCATCTCACAGAGTTACATCTGTATTTCGTGGGTCTCTTTGCTAGCCTTATTTCTGTGGAATCTGAGAACAGATGTTTCGGATCCCTTTGAAGACTATAGGGCCAAAGGAAATATCCCTCGATAACAAAGAGAAAGAAGCTTTCTGAGAAACTTCTTTGTGTTCTGTGAAATCATCTCACAGAGTTACAGCTTTCCCCTCAAGAAGCCTTTCGCTAAGACAGTTCTTGTGGAATTCGCAAAGTGATATTTGGAAGCCCATAGAGGGCTATGGTGAAAAAGGAAATATCCTCAGATGAAATCTGGAAAGAAGGTTTCTGAGAAACTGCTTAGTGTTCTGTTATTTCATCTCACGGAGTTTCATCTGTATTTCGTGGATCTGTTTGCTAGCCTTATTTCTGTGGAATCTGAGAACAGATATTTCGGAACCATTTGAAGACTATAGGGCCAAAGGAAATATCCTCCGATACCAAAGAGAAAGAAGCTTTCTGAGAAACTTCTTTGTGTTCTGTGAAATCATCTTACAGAGTTACAGCTTTCCCCTCAAGAAGCCTTTCGCTAAGACAGTTCTTGTGGAATTGGCAAAGTGATATTTTGAGCCCTTAGAGGGCTATGGTGAAAAAGGAAATATCCACAGATGAAATCTGGAAAGAAGCTTTCTGAGAAACTGCTTAGTGTTCTGTTAATTCATCTCACAGTGTTACATCTGTATTTCGTGGATCTCTTTGCCAGCCTTATTTCTGTGGAATCTGAGAACAGATATTCCGGATCCCTTTGAAGACTATAGGGCCAAAGGAATTATCCTCCGATAACAAAGAGAAAGAAGCTTTCTGAGAAACTTCTTTGTGTTCTGTGAAATAATCTCACAGAGTTACAGCTTTCCCCTCAAGAAGCCTTTCGCTAAGACAGTTCTTGTGGAATTGGCAAAGTGTATTTGGAAGCCCATAGAGGGCTATGGTGAAAAAGGAAATATCCTCAGATGAAATCTGGAAAGAAGCTTTCTGAGAAACTGCTTAGTGTTCTGTTAATTCATCTCACAGAGTTACATCTGTATTTCGTGGATATCTTTGCTAGCCTTATTTTTCTGGAATCTGAGAACAGATGATTCGGATCCCTTTGAAGACTATAGGGCCAAAGGAAATATCCTCCGATAACAAAGAGAAAGAAGCTTTCTGAGAAACTTCTTTGTGTTCTGTGAAATCATCTCACAGAGTTACGGCTTTCCCCTCAAGATGCCTTTCGCTAAGACAGTTCTTGTGGAGTTTGCAAAGTGACATTTGGAAGCCCATTGAGGGCTATGGTGAAAAAGGAAATATCCTCAGATGAAATCTGGAAAGAAGCTTTCTGAGAAACTTCTTAGTGTTCTGTTAATTCATCTCACAGAGTTACATCTGTATTTCGTGGATCTCTTTGCTAGCCTTATTTCTGTGGAATCTGAGAACAGATATGTCGGATCCCATTGAAGACTATAGGGCCAAAGGATATATCCTCCGATAACAAAGAGAAAGAAGGTTTCTGAGAAACTTCTTTGTGTTCTGTGAAATCATCTCACAGAGTTAGAGCTTTCCCCCAAGAAGCCTTTCGCTAAGACAGTTCTTGTGGAATTGGCAAAGTGATATTTCGAAGCCCTTAGAATGCTAAGGTGAAAAAGGAAATATCCTCAGATGAAATCTGGTAAGAAGCTTTCTGAGAAACTGCTTAGTGTTCTGTTAATTCATCTCACAGTGTTACATCTGTATTTCGTGGATCTCTTTGCCAGCCTTATTTCTGTGGAATCTGAGAACAGATATTTCGGATCCCTTTGAAGACTATAGGGCCAAAGGAAATATCCTCCGATAACAAAGAGAAAGAAGCTTTCTGAGAAACTTCTTTGTGTTCTGTGAAATCATCTCACAGAGTTACAGCTTTCCCCTCAAGAAGCCTTTCGCTAAGACAGTTCTTGTGGAATTGGCAAATTGTATTTGGAAGCCCATAGAGGGCTATGGTGAAAAAGGAAATATCCTCAGATGAAATCTGGAAAGAAGCTTTCTGAGAAACTGCTTAGTGTTCTGTTAATTCATCTCACAGTGTTACATCTGTATTTCGTGGATCTCTTTGCCAGCCTTATTTCTGTGGAATCTGAGAACAGATATTCCGGATCCCTTTGAAGACTATAGGGCCAAAGGAATTATCCTCCGATAACAAAGAGAAAGAAGCTTTCTGAGAAACTTCTTTGTGTTCTGTGAAGTCATCTCACAGAGTTACAGCTTTCCCCTCAAGAAGCCTTTCGCTAAGACATTTCTTGTGGAATTGGCAAAGTGTATTTGGAAGCCCATAGAGGGCTATGGTGAAAAAGGAAATATCCTCAGATGAAATCTGGAAAGAAGCTTTCTGAGAAACCGCTTAGTGTTCTGTTAATTCATCTCACAGAGTTACATCTGTATTTCGTGAATCTCTTTGGTAGCCTTATTTCTGTGGAATCTGAGAACAGATATTTCGGATCCCTTTGAAGACTATACGGCCAAAGGAAATATCGTACGATAACAAAGAGAAAGAAGCATTCTGAGAAACTTCTTTTTCTGTGAAATCGTCTCACAGAGTTACAGCTTTCCCCTCAAGAAGCATTTCGCTAAGGCAGTTCTTGTGGAATTGGCAAGGTGACATTTTCAAGGCCCTAGAGGGTTTTGGTGAAAAAGGAAATATCCTCAGATGAAATCTGGAAAGAAGCTTTCTGAGAAACTGCTTAGTGTTCTGTTCATTCATCTCACAGAGTTACATCTGTATTTCATGGATATCTTTGCCAACCTTATTTTTGTGGAATCTGAGAACAGATATTTCGGATCCGTTTGAAGAATATAGGGCCAAAGGAAATATCCTCCAATAACAAAGAGAAAGAAGTTTTCTGAGAATCTTCTTTGTGTTCTGTGAAATCATCTCACAGAGTTACAGCTTTCCCCTCAAGAAGCCTTTCGCTAAGACATTTCTTGTGGAATTGGCAAAGTGATATTTCGAAGCCCATAGAGGGCTATGTTGAAAAAGGAAATATCCTCAGATGAAATCTGGAAAGAAGCTTTCTGAGAAACCGCTTAGTGTTCTGTGACTTCCACTCACAGAGTTACATCTGTATTTCGTGGATCTCTTTGCTAGCCTTATTTCTGTGGAATCTGAGAACAGATATTCCTGAACCGTTTGAAGACTATAGTGCCAAAGGATGTATCCTCCGATAACAAAGAGAAAGAAGTTTCTAAGAAACTTCTTAGTGTTCTGTGAAATCATCTCACAGAGTTACAGCTTTCCCCTCAAGCAGCCTTAAGCTAAGACAGTTCTTGTGGAATTGGCAAAGTGATATTTGGAAGCCCATAGAGGGCTATGTTGAAAAAGGAAATATCCTCAGATGAAATCTGGAAAGAAGCTTTCTGAGTAACTGCTTAGTGTTCTGTTAATTCGTCTCACAGAGTTACATCTGTATATCGTGGATCCCTTTGCTAGCCTTATTTCTGTGGAATCTGAGAACAGATATTTCGGATCCCTTTGAAGACTATAGGGCCAAAGGAAATATCCTCCGATAACAAAGAGAAAGAAGCTTTCTGAGAAACTTATTTGTGTTCTGTGAAATCATCTCACAGAGTTACAGCTTTCCCCTCAAAAAGCCTTTCGCTAAGACAGTTCTTGTGGAATTGGCAAAGTGATATTTTGAGCCCTTAGAGGGCTATGGTGAAAAAGGAAATATCCTCAGATGAAATCTGGAAAGAAGCTTTCTGAGAAACTGCTTAGTGTTCTGTAAATTCATCTCACAGAGTTACATCTGTATTTCGTGGGTCTCTTTGCTAGCCTTATTTCTGTGGAATCTGAGAACAGATGTTTCGGATCCCTTTGAAGACTATAGGGCCCAAGGAAATATCCCTCGATAACAAAGAGAAAGAAGCTTTCTGAGAAACTTCTTTGTGTTCTGTGAAATCATCTCACGGAGTTACAGCTTTCCCCTCAAGAAGCCTTTCGCTAAGACAGTTCTTGTGGAATTCGCAAAGTGATATTTGGAAGCCCATAGAGGGCTATGGTGAAAAAGGAAATATCCTCAGATGAAATCTGGAAAGAAGGTTTCTGAGAAACTGCTTAGTGTTCTGTTATTTCATCTCACGGAGTTTCATCTGTATTTCGTGGATCTGTTTGCTAGCCTTATTTCTGTGGAATCTGAGAACAGATATTTCGGAACCATTTGAAGACTATAGGGCCAAAGGAAATATCCTCCGATACCAAAGAGAAAGAAGCTTTCTGAGAAACTTCTTTGTGTTCTGTGAAATCATCTCACAGAGTTACAGCTTTCCCCTCAAGAAGCCTTTCGCTAAGACAGTTCTTGTGGAATTGGCAAAGTGATATTTTGAGCCCTTAGAGGGCTATGGTGAAAAAGGAAATATCCACAGATGAAATCTGGAAAGAAGCTTTCTGAGAAACTGCTTAGTGTTCTGTTAATTCATCTCACAGTGTTACATCTGTATTTCGTGGATCTCTTTGCCAGCCTTATTTCTGTGGAATCTGAGAACAGATATTCCGGATCCCTTTGAAGACTATAGGGCCAAAGGAATTATCCTCCGATAACAAAGAGAAAGAAGCTTTCTGAGAAACTTCTTTGTGTTCTGTGAAATAATCTCACAGAGTTACAGCTTTCCCCTCAAGAAGCCTTTCGCTAAGACAGTTCTTGTGGAATTGGCAAAGTGTATTTGGAAGCCCATAGAGGGCTATGGTGAAAAAGGAAATATCCTCAGATGAAATCTGGAAAGAAGCTTTCTGAGAAACTGCTTAGTGTTCTGTTAATTCATCTCACAGAGTTACATCTGTATTTCGTGGATATCTTTGCTAGCCTTATTTTTCTGGAATCTGAGAACAGATGTTTCGGATCCCTTTGAAGACTATAGGGCCAAAGGAAATATCCTCCGATAACAAAGAGAAAGAAGCTTTCTGAGAAACTTCTTTGTGTTCTGTGAAATCATCTCACAGAGTTACAGCTTTCCCCTCAAGATGCCTTTCGCTAAGACAGTTCTTGTGGAGTTTGCAAAGTGACATTTGGAAGCCCATTGAGGGCTATGGTGAAAAAGGAAATATCCTCAGATGAAATCTGGAAAGAAGCTTTCTGAGAAACTGCTTAGTGTTCTGTTAATTCATCTCACAGAGTTACATCTGTATTTCGTGGATCTCTTTGCTAGCCTTTTTTCTGTGGAATCTGAGAACAGATATGTCGGATCCCATTGAAGACTATAGGGCCAAAGGATATATCCTCCGATAACAAAGAGAAAGAAGCTTTCTGAGAAACTTCTTTGTGTTCTGTGAAATCATCTCACAGAGTTAGAGCTTTCCCCCAAGAAGCCTTTCGCTAAGACAGTTCTTGTGGAATTGGCAAAGTGATATTTCGAAGCCCTTAGAATGCTAAGGTGAAAAAGGAAATATCCTCAGATGAAATCTGGAAAGAAGCTTTCTGAGAAACTGCTTAGTGTTCTGTTAATTCATCTCACAGAGTTACATCTGTATTTCGTGGATATCTTTGCTAGCCTTATTTTTCTGGAATCTGAGAACAGATGTTTCGGATCCCTTTGAAGACTATAGGGGCAAAGGAAATATCCTCCGATAACAAAGAGAAAGAAGCTTTCTGAGAAACTTCTTTGTGTTCTGTGAAATCATCTCACAGAGTTACGGCTTTCCCCTCAAGATGCCTTTCGCTAAGACAGTTCTTGTGGAGTTTGCAAAGTGACATTTGGAAGCCCATTGAGGGCTATGGTGAAAAAGGAAATATCCTCAGATGAAATCTGGAAAGAAGCTTTCTGAGAAACTGCTTAGTGTTCTGTTAATTCATCTCACAGAGTTACATCTGTATTTCGTGGATCTCTTTGCTAGCCTTATTTCTGTGGAATCTGAGAACAGATATGTCGGATCCCATTGAAGACTATAGGGTCAAAGGATATATCCTCCGATAACAAAGAGAAAGAAGCTTTCTGAGAAACTTCTTTGTGTTCTGTGAAATCATCTCACAGAGTTAGAGCTTTCCCCCAAGAAGCCTTTCGCTAAGACAGTTCTTGTGGAATTGGCAAAGTGATATTTCGAAGCCCTTAGAATGCTAAGGTGAAAAAGGAAATATCCTCAGATGAAATCTGGTAAGAAGCTTTCTGAGAAACTGCTTAGTGTTCTGTTAATTCATCTCACAGTGTTACATCTGTATTTCGTGGATCTCTTTGCCAGCCTTATTTCTGTGGAATCTGAGAACAGATATTCCGGATCCCTTTGAAGACTATAGGGCCAAAGGAATTATCCTCCGATAACAAAGAGAAAGAAGCTTTCTGAGAAACTTCTTTGTGTTCTGTGAAATCATCTCACAGAGTTACAGCTTTCCCCTCAAGAAGCCTTTCGCTAAGACAGTTCTTGTGGAATTGGCAAAGTGTATTTGGAAGCCCATAGAGGGCTATGGTGAAAAAGGAAATATCCTCAGATGAAATCTGGAAAGAAGCTTTCTGAGAAACCGCTTAGTGTTCTGATAATTCATCTCACAGAGTTACATCTGTATTTCGTGAATCTCTATGCTAGCCTTATTTCTGTGGAATCTGAGAACAGATATTTCGGATCCCTTTGAAGACTATAGGGCCAAAGGAAATATCCTCCGATAACAAAGAGAAAGAAGCATTCTGAGAAACTTCTTTTTCTGTGAAATCGTCTCACAGAGTTACAGCTTTCCCCTCAAGAAGACTTTCGCTAAGACAGTTCTTGTGGAATTGGCAAAGTGATATTTTCAAGCCCCTAGAGGGCTATGGTGAAAAAGGAAATATCCTCAGATGAAATCTGGAAAGAAGCTTTCTGAGAAACTGCTTAGTGTTCTGTTAATTCATCTCACAGAATTACATCTGTATTTCGTGGATATCTTTGCTAGCCTTATTTTTCTGGAATCTGAGAACAGATGTTTCGGATCCCTTTGAAGACTATAGGGCCAAAGTAAATATCCTCCGATAACAAAGAGAAAGAAGCTTTCTGAGAAACTTCTTTGTGTTCTGTGAAATCATCTCACAGAGTTACAGCTTTCCCCTCAAGAAGCCTTTCGCTAAGACAGTTCTTGTGGAGTTTGCAAAGTGACATTTGGAAGCCCATTGAGGGCTATGGTGAAAAAGGAAATATCCTCAGATGAAATCTGGAAAGAAGCTTTCTGAGAAACTGCTTAGTGTTCTGTTAATTCATCTCACAGAGTTACATCTGTATTTCGTGGATCTCTTTGCTAGCCTTATTTCTGTGGAATCTGAGAACAGATATTTCGGATCCCAATGAAGACTATAGGGCCAAAGGATATATCCTCCGATAACAAAGAGAAAGAAGCTTTCTGAGAAACTTCTTTGTGTTCTGTGAAATCATCTCACAGAGTTACAGCTTTCCCCACAAGAAGCCTTTCGCTAAGACAGTTCTTGTGGAATTGGCAAAGTGATATTTCGAAGCACTTAGAATGCTATGGTGAAAAAGGAAATATCCTCAGATGAAATCTGGAAAGAAGCTTTCTGAGAAACTGCTTAGTGTTCTGTTAATTCATCTCACAGTGTTACATCTGTATTTCGTGGATCTCTTTGCCAGCCTTATTTCTGTGGAATCTGAGAACAGATATTCCGGATCCCTTTGAAGACTATAGGGCCAAAGGAATTATCCTCCGATAACAAAGAGAAAGAAGCTTTCTGAGAAACTTCTTTGTGTTCTGTGAAATCATCTCACAGAGTTACAGCTTTCCCCTCAAGAAGCCTTTCGCTAAGACAGTTCTTGTGGAATTGGCAAAGTGTATTTGGAAGCCCATAGAGGGCTATGGTGAAAAAGGAAATATCCTCAGATGAAATCTGGAAAGAAGCTTTCTGAGAAACCGCTTAGTGTTCTGATAATTCATCTCACAGAGTTACATCTGTATTTCGTGAATCTCTATGCTAGCCTTATTTCTGTGGAATCTGAGAACAGATATTTCGGATCCCGTTGAAGACTATAGGGCCAAAGGAAATATCCTCCGATAACAAAGAGAAAGAAGCATTCTGAGAAACTTCTTTTTCTGTGAAATCGTCTCACAGAGTTACAGCTTTCCCCTCAAGGAGACTTTCGCTAAGACAGTTCTTGTGGAATTGGCAAAGTGATATTTTCAAGCCCCTAGAGGGCTATGGTGAAAAAGGAAATATCCTCAGATGAAATCTGGAAAGAAGCTTTCTGAGAAACTGCTTAGTGTTCTGTTAATTCATCTCACAGAATTACATCTGTATTTCGTGGATATCTTTGCTAGCCTTATTTTTCTGGAATCTGAGAACAGATGTTTCGGATCCCTTTGAAGACTATAGGGCCAAAGTAAATATCCTCCGATAACAAAGAGAAAGAAGCTTTCTGAGAAACTTCTTTGTGTTCTGTGAAATCATCTCACAGAGTTACAGCTTTCCCCTCAAGAAGCCTTTCGCTAAGACAGTTCTTGTGGAGTTTGCAAAGTGACATTTGGAAGCCCATTGAGGGCTATGGTGAAAAAGGAAATATCCTCAGATGAAATCTGGAAAGAAGCTTTCTGAGAAACTGCTTAGTGTTCTGTTAATTCATCTCACAGAGTTACATCTGTATTTCGTGGATCTCTTTGCTAGCCTTATTTCTGTGGAATCTGAGAACAGATATTTCGGATCCCAATGAAGACTATAGGGCCAAAGGATATATCCTCCGATAACAAAGAGAAAGAAGCTTTCTGAGAAACTTCTTTGTGTTCTGTGAAATCATCTCACAGAGTTACAGCTTTCCCCACAAGAAGCCTTTCGCTAAGACAGTTCTTGTGGAATTGGCAAAGTGATATTTCGAAGCACTTAGAATGCTATGGTGAAAAAGGAAATATCCTCAGATGAAATCTGGAAAGAAGCTTTCTGAGAAACTGCTTAGTGTTCTGTTAATTCATCTCACAGTGTTACATCTGTATTTCGTGGATCTCTTTGCCAGCCTTATTTCTGTGGAATCTGAGAACAGATATTCCGGATCCCTTTGAAGACTATAGGGCCAAAGGAATTATCCTCCGATAACAAAGAGAAAGAAGCTTTCTGAGAAACTTCTTTGTGTTCTGTGAAATCATCTCACAGAGTTACAGCTTTCCCCTCAAGAAGCCTTTCGCTAAGACAGTTCTTCTGGAATTGGCAAAGTGATATTTTGAGCCCTTAGAGGGCTATGGTGAAAAAGGAAATATCCTCAGATGAAATCTGGAAAGAAGCTTTCTGAGAAACTGCTTAGTGTTCTGTTATTTCATCTCACGGAGTTTCATCTGTATTTCGTGGGTCTGTTTGCTAGCCTTATTTCTGTGGAATCTGAGAACAGATATTTCGGATCCATTTGAAGACTATAGGGCCAAAGGAAATATCCTCCGATACCAAAGAGAAAGAAGCTTTCTGAGAAACTTCTTTGTGTTCTGTGAAATCATCTCACAGAGTTACAGCTTTCCCCTCAAGAAGCCTTTCGCTAAGACAGTTCTTGTGGAATTGGCAAAGTGATATTTTGAGCCCTTAGAGGGCTATGGTGAAAAAGGAAATATCCACAGATGAAATCTGGAAAGAAGCTTTCTGAGAAACTGCTTAGTGTTCTGTTAATTCATCTCACAGTGTTACATCTGTATTTCGTGGATCTCTTTGCCAGCCTTATTTCTGTGGAATCTGAGAACAGATATTCCGGATCCCTTTGAAGACTATAGGGCCAAAGGAATTATCCTCCGATAACAAAGAGAAAGAAGCTTTCTGAGAAACTTCTTTGTGTTCTGTGAAGTCATCTCACAGAGTTACAGCTTTCACCTCAAGAAGCCTTTCGCTAAGACAGTTCTTGTGGAATTGGCAAAGTGTATTTGGAAGCCCATAGAGGGCTATGCTGAAAAAGGAAATATCCTCAGATGAAATCTGGAAAGAAGCTTTCTGAGAAACTGCTTAGTGTTCTGTTAATTCATCTCACAGAGTTACATCTGTATTTCGTGGATATCTTTGCTAGCCTTATTTTTCTGGAATCTGAGAACAGATGTTTCGGATCCCTTTGAAGACTATAGGGCCAAAGGAAATATCCTCCGATAACAAAGAGAAAGAAGCTTTCTGAGAAACTTCTTTGTGTTCTGTGAAATCATCTCACAGATTTACAGCTTTCCCCTCAAGATGCCTTTCGCTAAGACAGTTCTTGTGGAGTTTGCAAAGTGACATTTGGAAGCCCATTGAGGGCTATGGTGAAAAAGGAAATATCCTCAGATGAAATCTGGAAAGAAGCTTTCTGAGAAACTGCTTAGTGTTCTGTTAATTCACCTCACAGAGTTACATCTGTATTTCGTGGATCTCTTTGCTAGCCTTATTTCTGTGGAATCTGAGAACAGATATGTCGGATCCCATTGAAGACTATAGGGCCAAAGGATATATCCTCCGATAACAAAGAGAAAGAAGCTTTCTGAGAAACTTCTTTGTGTTCTGTGAAATCATCTCACAGAGTTAGAGCTTTCCCCCAAGAAGCCTTTCGCTAAGACAGTTCTTGTGGAATTGGCAAAGTGATATTTCGAAGCCCTTAGAATGCTAAGGTGAAAAAGGAAATATCCTCAGATGAAATCTGGTAAGAAGCTTTCTGAGAAACTGCTTAGTGTTCTGTTAATTCATCTCACAGTGTTACATCTGTATTTCGTGGATCTCTTTGCCAGCCTTATTTCTGTGGAATCTGAGAACAGATATTCCGGATCCCTTTGAAGACTATAGGGCCAAAGGAATTATCCTCCGATAACAAAGAGAAAGAAGCTTTCTGAGAAACTTCTTTGTGTTCTGTGAAATCATCTCACAGAGTTACAGCTTTCCCCTCAAGAAGCCTTTCGCTAAGACAGTTCTTGTGGAATTGGCAAAGTGTATTTGGAAGCCCATAGAGGGCTATGGTGAAAAAGGAAATATCCTCAGATGAAATCTGGAAAGAAGCTTTCTGAGAAACCGCTTAGTGTTCTGATAATTCATCTCACAGAGGTACATCTGTATTTCGTGAATCTCTATGCTAGCCTTATTTCTGTGGAATCTGAGAACTGATATTTCGGATCCCTTTGAAGACTATAGGCCCAAAGGAAATATCCTCCGATAACAAAGAGAAAGAAGCATTCTGAGAAACTTCTTTTTCTGTGAAATCGTCTCACAGAGTTACAGCTTTCCCCTCAAGGATACTTTCGCTAAGACAGTTCTTGTGGAATTGGCAAAGTGATATTTTCAAGCCCCTAGAGGGCTATGGTGAAAAGGGAAATATCCTCAGATGAAATCTGGAAAGAAGCTTTCTGAGAAACTGCTTAGTGTTCTGTTAATTCATCTCACAGAATTACATCTGTATTTCGTGGATATCTTTGCTAGCCTTATTTTTCTGGAATCTGAGAACAGATGTTTCGGATCCCTTTGAAGACTATAGGGCCAAAGTAAATATCCTCCGATAACAAAGAGAAAGAAGCTTTCTGAGAAACTTCTTTGTGTTCTGTGAAATCATCTCACAGAGTTACAGCTTTCCCCTCAAGATGCCTTTCGCTAAGACAGTTCTTGTGGAGTTTGCAAAGTGACATTTGGAAGCCCATTGAGGGCTATGGTGAAAAAGGAAATATCGTCAGATGAAATCTGGAAAGAAGCTTTCTGAGAAACTGCTTAGTGTTCTGTTAATTCATCTCACAGAGTTACATCTGTATTTCGTGGATCTCTTTGCTAGCCTTATTTCTGTGGAATCTGAGAACAGATATTTCGGATCCCATTGAAGACTATAGGGCCAAAGGATATATAATCCGATAACAAAGAGAAAGAAGCTTTCTGAGAAACTTCTTTGTGTTCTGTGAAATCATCTCACAGAGTTACAGCTTTCCCCACAAGAAGCCTTTCGCTAAGACAGTTCTTGTGGAATTGGCAAAGTGATATTTCGAAGCCCTTAGAATGCTATGGTGAAAAAGGAAATATCCTCAGATGAAATCTGGAAAGAAGCTTTCTGAGAAACTGCTTAGTGTTCTGTTAATTCATCTCACAGTGTTACATCTGTATTTCGTGGATCTCTTTGCCAGCCTTATTTCTGTGGAATCTGAGAACAGATATTCCGGATCCCTTTGAAGACTATAGGGCCAAAGGAATTATCCTCCGATAACAAAGAGAAAGAAGCTTTCTGAGAAACTTCTTTGTGTTCTGTGAAATCATCTCACAGAGTTACAGCTTTCCCCTCAAGAAGCCTTTCGCTAAGACAGTTCTTGTGGAATTGGCAAAGTGATATTTTGAGCCCTTAGAGGGCTATGGTGAAAAAGGAAATATCCACAGATGAAATCTGGAAAGAAGCTTTCTGAGAAACTGCTTAGTGTTCTGTTAATTCATCTCACAGTGTTACATCTGTATTTCCTGGATCTCTTTGCCAGCCTTATTTCTGTGGAATCTGAGAACAGATATTCCGGATCCCTTTGAAGACTATAGGGCCAAAGGAATTATCCTCCTATAACAAAGAGAAAGAAGCTTTCTGAGAAACTTCTTTGTGTTCTGTGAAATAATCTCACAGAGTTACAGCTTTCCCCTCAAGAAGCCTTTCGCTAAGACAGTTCTTGTGGAATTGGCAAAGTGTATTTGGAAGCCCATAGAGGGCTATGGTGAAAAAGGAAATATCCTCAGATGAAATCTGGAAAGAAGCTTTCTGAGAAACTGCTTAGTGTTCTGTTAATTCATCTCACAGAGTTACATCTGTATTTCGTGGATATCTTTGCTAGCCTTATTTTTCTGGAATCTGAGAACAGATGTTTCGGATCCCTTTGAAGACTATAGGGCCAAAGGAAATATCCTCCGATAACAAAGAGAAAGAAGCTTTCTGAGAAACTTCTTTGTGTTCTGTGAAATCATCTCACAGAGTTACAGCTTTCCCCTCAAGATTCCTTTCGCTAAGACAGTTCTTGTGGAGTTTGCAAAGTGACATTTGGAAGCCCATTGAGGGCTATGGTGAAAAAGGAAATATCCTCAGATGAAATCTGGAAAGAAGCTTTCTGAGAAACTGCTTAGTGTTCTGTTAATTCACCTCACAGAGTTACATCTGTATTTCGTGGATCTCTTTGCTAGCCTTATTTCTGTGGAATCTGAGAACAGATATGTCGGATCCCATTGAAGACTATAGGGCCAAAGGATATATCCTCCGATAACAAAGAGAAAGAAGCTTTCTGAGAAACTTCTTTGTGTTCTGTGAAATCATCTCACAGAGTTAGAGCTTTCCCCCAAGAAGCCTTTCGCTAAGACAGTTCTTGTGGAATTGGCAAAGTGATATTTCGAAGCCCTTAGAATGCTAAGGTGAAAAAGGAAATATCCTCAGATGAAATCTGGTAAGAAGCTTTCTGAGAAACTGCTTAGTGTTCTGTTAATTCATCTCACAGTGTTACATCTGTATTTCGTGGATCTCTTTGCCAGCCTTATTTCTGTGGAATCTGAGAACAGATATTCCGGATCCCTTTGAAGACTATAGGGCCAAAGGAATTATCCTCCGATAACAAAGAGAAAGAAGCTTTCTGAGAAACTTCTTTGTGTTCTGTGAAATCATCTCACAGAGTTACAGCTTTCCCCTCAAGAAGCCTTTCGCTAAGACAGTTCTTGTGGAATTGGCAAAGTGTATTTGGAAGCCCATAGAGGGCTATGGTGAAAAAGGAAATATCCTCAGATGAAATCTGGAAAGAAGCTTTCTGAGAAACCGCTTAGTGTTCTGATAATTCATCTCACAGAGGTACATCTGTATTTCGTGAATCTCTATGCTAGCCTTATTTCTGTGGAATCTGAGAACTGATATTTCGGATCCCTTTGAAGACTATAGGCCCAAAGGAAATATCCTCCGATAACAAAGAGAAAGAAGCATTCTGAGAAACTTCTTTTTCTGTGAAATCGTCTCACAGAGTTACAGCTTTCCCCTCAAGAAGACTTTCGCTAAGACAGTTCTTGTGGAATTGGCAAAGTGATATTTTCAAGCCCCTAGAGGGCTATGGTGAAAAAGGAAATATCCTCAGATGAAATCTGGAAAGAAGCTTTCTGAGAAACTGCTTAGTGTTCTGTTAATTCATCTCACAGAATTACATCTGTATTTCGTGGATATCTTTGCTAGCCTTATTTTTCTGGAATCTGAGAACAGATGTTTCGGATCCCTTTGAAGACTATAGGGCCAAAGTAAATATCCTCCGATAACAAAGAGAAAGAAGCTTTCTGAGAAACTTCTTTGTGTTCTGTGAAATCATCTCACAGAGTTACAGCTTTCCCCTCAAGATGCCTTTCGCTAAGACAGTTCTTGTGGAGTTTGCAAAGTGACATTTGGAAGCCCATTGAGGGCTATGGTGAAAAAGGAAATATCGTCAGATGAAATCTGGAAAGAAGCTTTCTGAGAAACTGCTTAGTGTTCTGTTAATTCATCTCACAGAGTTACATCTGTATTTCGTGGATCTCTTTGCTAGCCTTATTTCTGTGGAATCTGAGAACAGATATTTCGGATCCCATTGAAGACTATAGGGCCAAAGGATATATAATCCGATAACAAGGAGAAAGAAGCTTTCTGAGAAACTTCTTTGTGTTCTGTGAAATCATCTCACAGAGTTACAGCTTTCCCCACAAGAAGCCTTTCGCTAAGACAGTTCTTGTGGAATTGGCAAAGTGATATTTCGAAGCCCTTAGAATGCTATGGTGAAAAAGGAAATATCCTCAGATGAAATCTGGAAAGAAGCTTTCTGAGAAACTGCTTAGTGTTCTGTTAATTCATCTCACAGTGTTACATCTGTATTTCGTGGATCTCTTTGCCAGCCTTATTTCTGTGGAATCTGAGAACAGATATTCCGGATCCCTTTGAAGACTATAGGGCCAAAGGACTTATCCTCCGATAACAAAGAGAAAGAAGCTTTCTGAGAAACTTCTTTGTGTTCTGTGAAATCATCTCACAGAGTTACAGCTTTCCCCTCAAGAAGCCTTTCGCTAAGACATTTCTTGTGGAATTGGCAAAGTGTATTTGGAGGCCCATAGAGGGCTATGGTGAAAAAGGAAATATCCTCAGATGAAATCTGGAAAGAAGCTTTCTGAGAAACCGCTTAGTGTTCTGTTAATTCATCTCACATAGTTACATCTGTATTTCGTGAATCTCTTTGGTAGCCTTATTTCTGTGGAATCTGAGAACAGATATTTCGGATCCCTTTGAAGACTATACGGCCAAAGGAAATATCGTCCGATAACAAAGAGAAAGAAGCATTCTGAGGAACTTCTTTTTCTGTGAAATCGTCTCACAGAGTTACAGCTTTCCCCTCAAGAAGGCTTTCGCTAAGGCAGTTCTTGTGGAATTGGCAAGGTGATATTTTCAAGGCCCTAGAGGGCTATGGTGAAAAAGGAAATATCCTCAGATGAAATCTGGAAAGAAGCTTTCTGAGAAACTGCTTAGTGTTCTGTTCATTCATCTCACAGAGTTACATCTGTATTTCGTGGATATCTTTGCCAACCTTATTTTTGTGGAATCTGAGAACAGATATTTCGGATCCGTTTGAAGAATATAGGGCCAAAGGAAATATCCTCCAATAACAAAGAGAAAGAAGTTTTCTGAGAATCTTCTTTGTGTTCTGTGAAATCATCTCACAGAGTTACAGCTTTCCCCTCAAGAAGCCTTTCGCTAAGACATTTCTTGTGGAATTGGCAAAGTGATATTTCGAAGCCCATAGAGGGCTATGTTGAAAAAGGAAATATCCTCAGATGAAATCTGGAAAGAAGCTTTCTGAGAAACCGCTTAGTGTTCTGTGACTTCCACTCACAGAGTTACATCTGTATTTCGTGGATCTCTTTGCTAGCCTTATTTCTGTGGAATCTGAGAACAGATATTTCTGAACCGTTTGAAGACTATAGTGCCAAAGGATGTATCCTCCGATAACAAAGAGAAAGAAGCTTTCTGAGAAACTTATTTGTGTTCTGTGAAATCATCTCACAGAGTTACAGCTTTCCCCTCAAGCAGCCTTAAGCTAAGACAGTTCTTGTGGAATTGGCAAAGTGATATTTGGAAGCCCATAGAGGGCTATGTTGAAAAAGGAAATATCCTCAGATGAAATCTGGAAAGAAGCTTTCTGAGTAACTGCTTAGTGTTCTGTTAATTCGTCTCACAGAGTTACATCTGTATATCGTGGATCCCTTTGCTAGCCTTATTTCTGTGAAATCTGAGAACAGATATTTCGGATCCCTTTGAAGACTATAGGGCCAAAGGAAATATCCTCCGATAACAAAGAGAAAGAAGCTTTCTGAGAAACTTATATGTGTTCTGTGAAATCATCTCACAGAGTTACAGCTTTCCCCTCAAAAAGCCTTTCGCTAAGACTGTTCTTGTGGAATTGGCAAAGTGATTTTCGGAAGCCCATAGAGGGCTATGGTGAAAAAGAAAATATCCTCAGATGAAATCTGTAAAGATGCTTTCTGAGTAACTGCTTAGTGTTCTGTTAATTCGTCTCACAGAGTTAAATCTGTATTTCACGGATCTCTTTGCTAGCCTTATTTCTGTGGAATCTGAGAACAGATATTTCGGATCCCTTTGAAGACTATAGGGCCAAAGGAAATATCTTCCGATAACAAAGAGAAAGAAGCTTTCTGAGAGACTTCTTTTTGTTCTGTGAAATCACCTCACAGAGTTACAGCTTTCCACTCAAGAAGCCTTTCGCTAAGACAGTTCTTGTGGAATTGACAAAGTAATATTTGGAAGCCCATAGAGGGCTATGCTGAAAAAGGAAATATACTAAGATGAAATCTGGAAAGAAGCTATCTGCGAAACCGGTTAGTGTTCTGTGACTTCCACTCACAGAGTTACATCTGTATTTCGTGGATCTCTTTGCTAGCCTTTTTTCTGTGGAATCTGAGAACAGATATTTCGGATCCCTTTGAAGACTATAGGGCCAAAGGAAGTATCCTCCGATAACAAAGAGAAAGAAGCTTTCTGAGAAACTTCTTTGTGTTCTGTGAAATCATCTGTCTGGGTTACAGCTTTCCCCTCAAGAAGCCTTTCTCTAAGACAGTTCTTGTGGAATTGACAAAGTGATATTTGGAGGCCCATTGAGGGCTATGGTGAAAAAGGAAATATACTCAGATGAAATCTGGAAAGAAGCTTTCTGAGAAACCGCTTAGTGTTCTGTGACTTCCACTCACAGAGTTACATCTGTATTTGGTGGATCCCTTTGCTAGCCTTTTTTCTGTGGAATCTGAGAACAGATATTTCGGATGCCTTTGAAGACTATAGGGCCAAAGGAAATATCCTCCGATAACAAAGAGAAAGAAGCTTTCTGAGAAACTTCTTTGTGTTCTGTGAAGTCATCTCACAGAGATACAGCTTTCCTCTCAAGAAGACTTTCGCTAAGACAGTTCTGCTGGAATTGGAAAAGTGATACTTGGAAGACCATTGAGTGCTATGGTGAAAAAGGAAATATCCTAAGCTGAAATCTGGAAAGAAGCTTTCTGAGAAACTGCTTAGTGTTTCTCGAATTCAACTCACAGAGCTACATCTGTATTTCGTGGATCTCTTTGCTAGCCTTATTTCTGTGGAATCTGAGAACAGATATTTCGGATCCCTTTGAAGACTATAAGGCCAAAGAAAATATCTTCCGATAACAAAGAGAAAGAAGCTTTCTGAGAAACTTCTTTGTGTTCTGTGAAATCATCTCTCTGGGTTACAGCTTACCCCTCAAGAAGCCTTTCTCTAAGACAGTTCTTGTGGAATTGACAAAGTGATATTTGGAGGCCCATAGAGGGCTATGGTGAAAAAGGAAATATACTCAGATGAAATCTGGAAAGAAGATTTCTGAGAAACCGCTTAGTGTTCTGTGACTTCCACTCACAGAGTTACATCTGTCTTTCGTGGATCTCTTTGCTAGCCTTATTTCTGTGGAATCTGAGAACAGATATTTCGGATGCCTTTGAAGACTATAGGGCCAAAGGAAATATCCTCCGATAACAAAGAGAAAGAAGCTTTCTGAGAAACTTCTTTGTGTTCTGTGAAATAATCTCACAGAGATACATCTTTCCCCTCAAGAAGTATTTCGCTAAGACAGTTCTTGTGGAATTTGCAAAGTGATATTTGGAAGTCCATAGATGGCTATGGTGAAAAAGGAAATATCCTCAGATGAAATCTGGAAAGAAGCTTTCTGAGAAACCGCTTAGTGTTCTGTGACTTCCACTCACAGAGTTACATCTGTATTTCGTGGATCTCTTTGCTAGCTTTATTTCTGTGGAATCTGAAAACAGATATTTCGGATCCCTTTGAAGACTATAGGGCCAAAGGAAATATCCTCCGATAACAAAGAGAAAGAAGCTTTCTGAGAAACTTCTTTGTGTTCTGTGAAATCATCTCACAGAGTTACAGCTTTCCCCTCAAGAAGCCTTTCGCTAAGACAGTTCTTGTGGAATTGGCAAAGTGATATTTGGAAGCCCTTAGAGGGCTATGTTGAAAAAGGAAATATCCTCAGATGAAATCTGGAAAGAAGCTTTCTGAGAAACTGCTTAGTGGTCTGTTAATTGATCTCACAGAGTTACATCTGTATTTCGTGGATCTCTTTGCTACCCTTATTTCTGTGGAATCTGAGAACAGATAATTCGGATCCCGTTGAAGACTATAGGGCCAAAGGAAATATCTTCCGATTACAAAGAGAAAGAAGCTTTCTGGGAAACTTCTTTGTGTTCTGTGAAATCATCCCACAGAGTTACAGTTTAACCTCAAGAAGCCTTTCGCTAAGACAGTTCTTGTGGAATTGGCAAAGTGATATTTGGAAGCCCATAGAGGGCTATGTTGAAAAAGGAAATATCCTCAGATGAAATCTGGAAAGATGCTTTCTGAAAAACTGCTTAGTGTTCTGTTAATTCGTCTCACAGAGTTACATCTGTATTTCGTGGATCTCTTTGCTAGCCTTATTTCTGTGGAATATGAGAACAGATATTTCGGATCCCTTTGAAGACTATAGGGCCAAAGGAAATATCCTCCGATAACAAAGAGAAAGAAGCTTTATGAGAAACTTCTTTGTGTTCTGTGAAATCATCTCACAGAGTTACAGCTTTACCCTCAAGAAGCCTTTCGTTAAGACAGTTCTTGTGGAATTGGAAAAGTGGTATTTGGAAGCCCATAGAGGGCTATGGTGAAAAAGGAAATATCCTCAGATGAAATCTGGAAAGAAGCTTTCTGAGAAACTGCTTAGTGTTCTGTTAATTCATCTCACAGAGTTACATCTGTATTTCGTGGATCTCTTTGCTAGCCTTATTTCTGTGGAATCTGAGAGCAGATATTTCGGATCCCTTTGAAGACTATAGGGCCAAAGGAAATATCTTCCGATAAAAAAGAGAAAGAAGCTTTCTGAGAGACTTCTTTGTGTTCTGTGAAATCATATCACAGAGTTACAGCTTTCCACTCAAGAAGCCTTTCGCTAAGACAGTTCTTGTGGAATTGACAAAGTGATATTTGGAAGCCCATAGAGGGCTATGGTGAAAAAGGAAATATTCTCAGATGAAATCTGGAAAGAAGCTATCTGAGAAACCGGTTAGTGTTCTGTGACTTCCACTTACAGAGTTACATCTGTATTTCGTGGATCTCTTTGCTAGCCTTATTTCTGTGGAATCTGAGAACAGATATTTCGGATCCCTTTGAAGACTATAGGGCCAAAGGAAATATCCTCCGATAACAAAGAGAAAGAAGCTTTCTGAGAAACTTCTTTGTGTTCTGTGAAATCATCTCACAGAGTTACAGGATTCCCCTCAAGAAGCCTTTCGCTAAGACAGTTCTTGTGGAATTGGAAAAGTGATATTTGGAAGCCCATAGAGGGCTATGGTGAAAAAGGAAATATCCTCTGATGAAATCTGGAAAGAAGCTTTCTGAGAAACCGCTTAGTTTTTCTTGAATTCACCTCACAGAGTTACATCTGTATTTCGTGGATCTCTGTGCTAGCCTTATTTCTGTGGAATCTGAGAACAGATATTTCGGATCCCTTTGAAGACTATAGGGCCAAAGGAATTATCTTCCGATAACAAAGAGAAAGAAGCTTTCTGGGAAACTTCTTTGTGTTCTGTGAAATCATCTCACGGAATTACAGTTTAACCTCAAGAAGCCTTTCGCTAAGACAGTTCTTGTGGATTCGCAAAGTGATATTTGGAAGCCCATAGAGGGCTATGTTGAAAAAGGAAATATCCTCAGATGAAATCTGGAAAGAAGCTTTCTGAGAAACTGCTTAGTGTTCTGTTAATTCATCTCACAGAGTTACATCTGTATTTCGTGGATCTCTTTGCTAGCCTTATTTCTGTGGAATCTGAGAACAGATATTTCGGATCCCTTTGAAGACTATAGGGCCAAAGGAAATATCCTCCTATAACTAAGAGAAAGAAGCTTTCTGAGAAACTTCTTTGTGTTCTGTGAAATCATCTCACAGAGTTACAGCTTTCCCCTCAAAAAGCCTTTCGCTAAGACAGTTCTTGTGGAATTGACAAAGTGATATTTGGAAGCCCATAGAGGGCTATGGTGAAAAAGTAAATATACTCAGATGAAATCTGGAAAGAAGCTATCTGAGAAACCGGTTAGTGTTCTGTGACTTCCACTCACAGAGTTACATCTCTATTTCGTGGATCTCTTTGCTAGCCTTATTTCTGTGGAATCTGAGAACAGATATTTCGGATCCCTTTGAAGACTATAGGGCCAAAGGAAATATCCTCCGATAACAAAGAGAAAGAAGCTTTCTGAGAAACTTCTTTGTGTTCTGTGAAATCATCTGGCAGAGATACAGCTTTCACCTCAAGAAGGCTTTGGATACGACAGTTCTTGTGGAATTGGCAAAGTGATATTTGGAAGCCCCTAGAGGGCTATGGTGAAAAAGGAAATATCCTCAGATGAAATCTGGAAAGAAGCTTTCTGAGAAACCGCTTAGTGTTCTGTGACTTCCACTCAATGAGTTACATCTTTATTTCGTGGATCTCTTTGCTAGCCTTATTTCTGTGGAATCTGAGAACAGATATTTCGGATCCCTTTGAAGACTATAGGGCCAAAGGAAATATCGTCCGATAACAAAGAGAAAGAAGCTTTCTGAGAAACTTCTTTGTGTTCTGTGAAATCATCTCACAGAGTTACAGCTTTACCCTCAAGAAGCCTTTCGCTAAGACAGTTCTTGTGGAATTGGCAAAGTGATATTAGGAAGCCCATAGAGGGTATGGTGAAAAAGGAAATATCCTCAGATGAAATATGGAAAGAAGCTTTCTGAGAAACTGCTTAGTGTTCTGTTAATTCATCTCACAGAGTTACAACTGTATTTCGTGGATCTCTTTGCTAGCCTTATTTCTGTGGAATCTGAGAACAGATATTTCGGATCCCTTTGAAGACTATCGGGCCAAAGGAAATATCTTCCGATAAAAAAGAGAAAGAAGCTTTATGAGAGACTTCTTTGTGTTCTGTGAAATCATATCACAGAGTTACAGCTTTCCACTCAAGAAGCCTTTCGCTAAGACAGTTCTTGTGGAATTGACAAAGTGATATTTGGAAGCCCATAGAGGGCTATGGTGAAAAAGGAAATATTCTCAGATGAAATCTGGAAAAAAGCTATCTGAGAAACCGGTTAGTGTTCTGTGACTTCCACTTACAGAGTTACATCTGTATTTCGTGGATCTCTTTGCTAGCCTTATTTCTGTGGAATCTGAGAACAGATATTTCGGATCCCTTTGAAGACTATAGGGCCAAAGGAAATATCCTCCGATAACATAGAGAAAGAAGCTTTCTGAGAAACTTCTTTGTGTTCTGTGAAATCATCTCACAGAGTTACAGCTTTCCCCTCAAGAAGCCTTTCGCTAAGACAGTTCTTGTGGAATTGGCAAAGTGATATTTGGAAGCCCATAGGGGGCTATGGTGAAAAAGGAAATATCCTCTGAAGAAATCTGGAAAGAAGCTTTCTGAGAAACCGCTTAGTGTTCTGTGACTTCCACTGACAGTGTTACATCTGTATTTCGTGGAACTCTTTGCTAGCCTTATTTCTGTGGAATCTAAGAACAGATATTTCGGATCCCTTTGAAGACTACAGGGCCAAAGGAAATATCCTCCGATAACAAAGAGAAAGAAGCTTTCTGGGAAACTTCTTTGTGTTCTGTGAAATCATCTCACAGAGTTACAGTTTAACCTCAAGAAGCCTTTCACTAAGACAGTTCTTGTGGAATTGACAAAGTGATGTTTGGATGCCCATAGAGGGCTATGTTGAAAAAGGAAATATCCTCAGATGAAATCTGGAAAGAAGCTTTCTGAGAAACTGCTTAGTGTTCTGTTAATTCATCTCACAGAGTTTCATCTGTATTTGGTGGATCTCTTTGCTAGCCTTATTTCTGTGGAATCTGAGAACAGATATTTCGGATCCCTTTGAAGACTATAGGGCCAAAGGAAATATCCTCCTATACCAAAGAGAAAGAAGCTTTCTGAGAAACTTCTTTGTGTTCTGTGAAATCATCTCACAGAGTTACAGCTTTCCCCTCAAAAAGTCTTTCGCTAAGACAGTTCTTGTGGAATTAACAAAGTGATATTTGGAAGCCCATAGAGGGCTATGGTGAAAAAGTAAATATACTCAGATGAAATCTGGAAAGAAGCTATCTGAGATACCGGTTAGTGTTCTGTGACTTCCACTCACAGAGTTACATCTCTATTTCGTGAATCTCTTTGCTAGCCTTATTTCTGTGGAATCTGAGAACAGATATTACGGATCCCTTTGAAGACTATAGGGCCAAAGGAAATATCCTCCGATAACGAAGAGAAAGAAGCTTTCTGAGAAACTTCTTTGTGTTCTGTGAAATCATCTCGCAGAGATACAGCTTTCTCCTCAAGAAGGCTTTCGATACGACAGTTCTTGTGGAATTGGCAAAGTGATATTTGGAAGCCCATAGAGCGCTATGGTGAAAAAGGAAATATCCTCAGATGAAATCTGGAAAGAAGCTTTCTGAGAAACCGCTTAGTGTTCTGTGACTTCCACTCAATGAGTTACATCTGTATTTCTGGGATCTCTTTGATAGCCTTATTTCTGTGGAATCTGAGAACAGATATTTCGGATCCCTTTGAAGACTATAGGGCCAAACGAAATATCGTGCGATAACAAAGAGAAAGAAGCTTTCTGAGAAACTTCTTTGTGTTCTGTGAAATCATCTCACAGAGTTACAGCTTTACCCTCAAGAAGCCTTTCGCTAAGACAGTTCTTGTGGAATTGGCAAAGTGATATTTGGAAGCCCATAGAGGGTATGGTGAAAAAGGAAATATCCTCAGATGAAATCTGGAAAGAAGCTTTCTGAGAAACTGCGTAGTGTTCTGTTAATTCATCTCACAGAGTTACATCTGTATTTCGTGGATCTCTTTGCCAACCTTATTTCTGTGGATTCTGAGAACAGATATTTCAGATCCCTTTGAAGACTATAGGGCCAAAGGAAATATCCTCCAATAACAAAGAGAAAGAAGTTTTCTGAGAATCTTCTTTGTGTTCTGTGAAATCATCTCACAGAGTTACAGCTTTCCCCTCAAGAAGCCTTTCACTAAGACATTTCTTGTGGAATTGGCAAAGTGATATTTCGAAGCCCATAGAGGGCTATGTTGAAAAAGGAAATATCCTCAGATGAAATCTGGAAAGAAGCTTTCTGAGAAACCACTTAGTGTTCTGTGACTTCCACTCACAGAGTTACATCTGTATTTCGTGGATCCCTTTGCTAGCCTTATTTCTGTTGAATCTGAGAACAGATATTTCGGAACCTTTTGAAGACTATAGGGCCAAAGGAAATATCCTCCGATAACAAAGAGAAAGAAGCTTTCTGAGAAACTTCTTTTTGTTCTGTGAAATCATCTCACAGAGATACAGCTTTCCCCTCTAGAAGCCTTTCGCTAAGACAGTTCTTGTGGAATTGGCAAAGTGATATTTGGAAGCCCATAGAGGGCTATGTTGAAAAAGGAAATATCCTCAGATGAAATCTGGAAAGAAGCTTTCTGAGAAACCGCTTAATGTTCTGTGACTTCCACTCACAGAGTTACGTCTGTATTTCTTGGATCTCTTTTCTAGCCTTATTTCTGTGTAATCTGAGTACAGATATTTCGGATCCCTTTGAAGACTATAGGGCCAAAGGAAATATCCTCCGATAACAAAGAGAAAGAAGCTTTCTGAGAAACTTCTTTGTGTTCTGTGAAATCATCTCACAGAGTCACAGCTTTCCCCTCAAGAAGCCTTTCGCTAAGACAATTCTTGTGGAATTGGCAAAGAGATATTTGGAAGCCCATAGAGGGCTATGGTGAAAAAGGAAATATCCTCAGATGAAATCTGGAAAGAAGCTTTCTGAGAAACTGCTTAGTGTTCTGTTAATTCATCTCCCAGAGTTACATCTGTATTTCGTGGATCTCTTTGCTAGCCTTATTTCTGTGGAATCTGAGAACAGATATTTCAGATCCCTTTGAAGACTAGAGGGCCAAAGGAAATATCCTCCAATAACAAAGAGAAAGAAGCTTTCTGAGAAACTTCTTTGTGTTCTGTGAAATCATCTCACAGAGTTACAGCTTTCCCCTCAAGAAACCTTTCGCTGAGACAGAACCTGTGGAATAGGCAAAGTGATATTTGGAAGCCCATAGAGGGCTATGGTGAAAAAGGAAATATCCTCTGATGAAATCTGGAAAGAAGCTTTCTGAGAAACTGCTTAGTGTTCTGTTAATTCCTCTCACAGAGTTACATATGCATTTCATGGATCTCTTTGCTAGCCTTATTTCTGTGGAATCTGAGAACAGATATTTCGGATCCCTTTGAAGACTATAGGGCCAAAGGAAATATCGTCCGATAACAAAGAGAAAGAAGCTTTCTGAGAAACTTCTTTGTGTTCTGTGAAATCATCTCACAGAGTTACAGCTTTCCCCTCAAGAAGCCTTTCGCTAAGACATTTCTTGTGGAATTGGCAAAGTGATATTTCGAAGCCCGTAGAGGGCTATGTTGAAAAAGGAAATATCCTCAGATGAAATCTGGAAAGAAGCTTTCTGAGAAACAGCTTAGTGTTCTGTGACTTCCACTCACAGAGTTACATCTGTATTTCGTGGATCCCTTTGCTAGCCTTATTTCTGTTGAATCTGAGAACAGATATTTCGGATCCGTATGAAGACTATAGGGCCAAAGGATGTATCCTCCGATAACAAAGAGAAAGAAGCTTTCTAAGAGACTTCTTTGTGTTCTGTGAAATCATCTCACAGAGTTACAGCTTTCCCCTCAAGCAGCCTTAAGCTAAGACAGTTCTTGTGGAATTGGCAAAGTGATATTTGGAAGCCCATAGAGGGCTATGTTGAAAAAGGAAATATCCTCAGATGAAATCTGGAAAGATGCTTTCTGAGTAACTGCTTAGTGTTCTGTTAATTCGTCTCACAGAGTTACATCTGTCTTTCGTGGATCTCTTTGCTAGCCTTATTTCTGTGGAATCTGAGAACAGATATTTCGGATCCCTTTGAAGACTATAGGGCCAAAGGAAATATCCTCCGATAACAAAGAGAAAGAAGCTTTCTGAGAAACTTATTTGTGTTCTGTGAAATCATCTCACAGAGTTACAGCTTTCCCCTCAAAAAGCCTTTCGCTAAGACAGTTCTTGTGGAATTGGCAAAGTGATTTTCGGAAGCCCATAGAGGGCTATGGTGAAAAAGAAAATATCCTCAGATGAATTCTGGAAAGAAGCTTTCTGAGAAACTGCTTAGTGTTCTGTTAATTCATCTCACAGAATAAATCTGTATTTCACGGATCTCTTTGCTAGCCTTATTTCTTTGGAATCTGAGAACAGATATTTCGTATCCCTTTGAAGACTATAGGGCCAAAGGAAATATCTTCCGATAACAAAGAGAAAGAAGCTTTCTGAGAGACTTCTTTTCGTTCTGTGAAATCACCTCACAGAGTTACAGCTTTCCACTCAAGAAGCCTTTCGCTAAGACAGTTCTTGTGGAATTGACAAAGTAATATTTGGAAGCCCATAGAGGGCTATGCTGAAAAAGGAAATATACTAAGATGAAATCTGGAAAGAAGCTATCTGCGAAACCGGTTAGTGTTCTGTGACTTCCACTCACAGAGTTACATCTGTATTTCGTGGATCTCTTTGCTAGCCTTTTTTCTGTGGAATCTGAGAACAGATATTTCGGATCACTTTGAAGACTATAGGGCCAAAGGAAGTATCCTCCGATAACAAAGAGAAAGAAGCTTTCTGAGAAACTTCTTTGTGTTCTGTGAAATCATCTCTCTGGGTTACAGCTTTCCCCTCAAGAAGCCTTTCTCTAAGACAGTTCTTGTGGAATTGACAAAGTGATATTTGGAGGCCCATTGAGGGCTATGGTGAAAAAGGAAATATACTCAGATGAAATCTGGAAAGAAGCTTTCTGAGAAACCGCTTAGTGTTCTGTGACTTCCACTCACAGAGTTACATCTGTATTTCGTGGATCTCTTTGCTAGCCTTATTTCTGTGGAATCTGAGAACAGATATTTCGGATGCCTTTGAAGACTATAGGGCCAAAGGAAATATCCTCCGATAACAAAGAGAAAGTAGCTTTCTGAGAAACTTCTTTGTGTTCTGTGAAATAATCTCACAGAGATACATCTTTCCCCTCAAGAAGTATTTCGCTAAGACAGTTCTTGTGGAATTTGCAAAGTGATATTTGGAAGTCCATAGATGGCTATGGTGAAAAAGGAAATATCCTCAGATGAAATCTGGAAAGAAGCTTTCTGAGAAACCGCTTAGTGTTCTGTGACTTCCACTCACTGAGTTACATCTGTATTTCGTGGATCTCTTTGCTAGCTTTATTTCTGTGGAATCTGAAAACAGATATTTCGACCCCTTTGAAGACTATAGGGCCAAAGGAAATATCCTCCGATAACAAAGAGAAAGAAGCTTTCTGAGAAACTTCTTTGTGTTCTGTGAAATCATCTCACAGAGTTAAAGCTTTCCCCTCAAGAAGCCTTTCGCTAAGACAGTTCTTGTGGAATTGGCAAAGAGATATTTGGAAGCCCATAGAGGGCTATGGTGAAAAAGGAAATATCCTCAGATGAAATCTGGAAAGAAGCTTTCTGAGAAACTGCTTAGTGTTCTGTTAATTCATCTCCCAGAGTTACATCTGTATTTCGTGGATCTCTTTGCTAGCCTTATTTCTGTGGAATCTGAGAACAGATATTTCAGATCCCTTTGAAGACTATAGGGCCAAAGGAAATATCCTCCAATAACAAAGAGAAAGAAGTTTTCTGAGAATCTTCTTTGTGTTCTGTGAAATCATCTCACAGAGTTACAGCTTTCCCCTCAAGAAGCCTTTCACTAAGACATTTCTTGTGGAATTGGCAAAGTGATATTTCGAAGCCCATAGAGGGCTATGTTGAAAAAGGAAATATCCTCAGATGAAATCTGGAAAGAAGCTTTCTGAGAAACCGCTTAGTGTTCTGTGACTTCCACTCACAGAGTTACATCTGTATTTCGTGGATCCCTTTGCTAGCCTTATTTCTGTTGAATCTGAGAACAGATATTTCGGAACCTTTTGAAGACTATAGGGCCAAAGGAAATATCCTCCGATAACAAAGAGAAAGAAGCTTTCTGAGAAACTTCTTTTTGTTCTGTGAAATCATCTCACAGAGATACAGCTTTCCCCTCTAGAAGCCTTTCGCTAAGACAGTTCTTGTGGAATTGGCAAAGTGATATTTGGAAGCCCATAGAGGGCTATGTTGAAAAAGGAAATATCCTCAGATGAAATCTGGAAAGAAGCTTTCTGAGAAACCGCTTAGTGTTCTGTGACTTCCACTCACAGAGTTACATCTGTATTTCGTGGATCTCTTTGCTAGCCTTATTTCTGTGGAATCTGAGAACAGATATTTCGGATGCCTTTGAAGACTATAGGGCCAAAGGAAATATCCTCCGATAACAAAGAGAAAGAAGCTTTCTGAGAAACTTCTTTGTGTTCTGTGAAATAATCTCACAGAGATACATCTTTCCCCTCAAGAAGTATTTCGCTAAGACAGTTCTTGTGGAATTTGCAAAGTGATATTTGGAAGTCCATAGATGGCTATGGTGAAAAAGGAAATATCCTCAGATGAAATCTGGAAAGAAGCTTTCTGAGAAACCGCTTAGTGTTCTGTGACTTCCACTCACTGAGTTACATCTGTATTTCGTGGATCTCTTTGCTAGCTTTATTTCTGTGGAATCTGAAAACAGATATTTCGACCCCTTTGAAGACTATAGGGCCAAAGGAAATATCCTCCGATAACAAAGAGAAAGAAGCTTTCTGAGAAACTTCTTTGTGTTCTGTGAAATCATCTCACAGAGTTACAGCTCTCCCCTCAAGAAGCCTTTCGCTAAGACAGTTCTTGTGGAATTGGCAAAGAGATATTTGGAAGCCCATAGAGGGCTATGGTGAAAAAGGAAATATCCTCAGATGAAATCTGGAAAGAAGCTTTCTGAGAAACTGCTTAGTGTTCTGTTAATTCATCTCCCAGAGTTACATCTGTATTTCGTGGATCTCTTTGCTAGCCTTATTTCTGTGGAATCTGAGAACAGATATTTCAGATCCCTTTGAAGACTATAGGGCCAAAGGAAATATCCTCCAATAACAAAGAGAAAGAAGTTTTCTGAGAATCTTCTTTGTGTTCTGTGAAATCATCTCTCAGAGTTTCAGCTTTCCCCTCAAGAAGCCTTTCACTAAGACAGTTCTTGTGGAATTGGCAAAGTGATATTTGGAAGCCCATAGAGGGCTATGTTGAAAAAGGAAATATCCTCAAATGAAATCTGGAAAGATGCTTTCTGAGAAACTGCTTAGTGTTCTGTTAATTCGTCTCACAGAGTTACATCTGTATTTCGTGGATCTCTTTGCTAGCCTTATTTCTGTGGAATCTGAGAACAGATATTTCGGATCCCTTTGAAGACTAGAGGGCCAAAGGAAATATCCTCCGATAACAAAGAGAAAGAAGCTTTGTGAGAAACTTCTTTGTGTTCTGTGAAATCATCTCACAGAGTTACAGCTTTCCCCTCAAGAAGCCTTTCGCTGAGACAGATCTTGTGGAATAGGCAAAGTGATGTTTGGAAGCCCATAGAGGGCTATGGTGAAAAAGGAAATATCCTCTGATGAAATCTGGAAAGAAGCTTTCTGAGAAACTGCTTAGTGTTCTGTTAATTCATCTCACAGAGTTACATCTGTATTTCGTGGATCTCTTTGCTAGCCTTATTTCTGTGGAATCTGAGAACAGATATTTCGGATCCCTTTGAAGATTATAAGGCCAAAGGAAATATCCTCCGATAACAAAGAGAAAGAAGCTTTCTGAGAAACTTATTTGTGTTCTGTGAAATCATCTCACAGAGTTACAGCTTTCCCCTCAAAAAGCCTTTCGCTAAGACAGTTCTTGTGGAATTGGCAAAGTGATTTTCGGAAGCCCATAGAGGGCTATGGTGAAAAAGAAAATATCCTCAGATGAATTCTGGAAAGAAGCTTTCTGAGAAACTGCTTAGTGTTCTGTTAATTCATCTCACAGAATAAATCTGTATTTCACGGATCTCTTTGCTAGCCTTATTTCTTTGGAATCTGAGAACAGATATTTCGTATCCCTTTGAAGACTATAGGGCCAAAGGAAATATCTTCCGATAACAAAGAGAAAGAAGCTTTCTGAGAGACTTCTTTTCGTTCTGTGAAATCACCTCACAGAGTTACAGCTTTCCACTCAAGAAGCCTTTCGCTAAGACAGTTCTTGTGGAATTGACAAAGTAATATTTGGAAGCCCATAGAGGGCTATGCTGAAAAAGGAAATATACTAAGATGAAATCTGGAAAGAAGCTATCTGCGAAACCGGTTAGTGTTCTGTGACTTCCACTCACAGAGTTACATCTGTATTTCGTGGATCTTTTTGCTAGCCTTTTTTCTGTGGAATCTGAGAACAGATATTTCTGATCCCTTTGAAGACTATAGGGCCAAAGGAAGTATCCTCCGATAACAAAGAGAAAGAAGCTTTCTGAGAAACTTCTTTGTGTTCTGTGAAATCATCTCTCTGGGTTACAGCTTTCCCCTGAAGAAGCCTTTCTCTAAGACAGTTCTTGTGGAATTGACAAAGTGATATTTGGAGGCCCTTTGAGGGCTATGGTGAAAAAGGAAATATACTCAGATGAAATCTGGAAAGAAGCTTTCTGAGAAACCGCTTAGGGTTCTGTGACTTCCACTCACAGAGTTACATCTGTATTTCGTGGGTCTCTTTGCTAGCCTTATTTCTGTGGAATCTGGGAACAGATATTTCGGATGCCTTTGAAGACTATAGGGCCAAAGGAAATATCCTCCGATAACAAAGAGAAAGAAGCTTTCTGAGAAACTTCTTTGTGTTCTGTGAAATAATCTCACAGAGATACATCTTTCCCCTCAAGAAGTATTTCGCTAAGACAGTTCTTGTGGAATTTGCAAAGTGATATTTGGAAGTCCATAGATGGCTATGGTGAAAAAGGAAATATCCTCAGATGAAATCTGGAAAGAAGCTTTCTGAGAAACCGCTTAGTGTTCTGTGACTTCCACTCACTGTGTTACATCTGTATTTCGTGGATTTCTTTGATAGCTTTATTTCTGAGGAATCTGAAAACAGATATTTCGACCCCTTTGAAGACTCTAGGGCCAAAGGAAATATCCTCCGATAACAAAGAGAAAGAAGCTTTCTGAGAAACTACTTTGTGTACTGTGAAATCATCTCACAGAGTTACAGCTTTCCCCTCAAGAAGCCTTTCGCTAAGACAGTTCTTGTGGAATTGGAAAAGTGGTATTTGGAAGCCAATAGAGGGCTACGGTGAAAAAGGAAATATCCTCAGATGAAATCTGGAAAGAAGCTTTCTGAGAAACTGCTTAGTGTTCTGTTAATTCATCTCACAGAGTTACATCTGTACTTCGTGAATCTCTTTGCTAGCCTTATTTCTGTGGAATCTGAGAACAGATATTTCGGATCCCTTTGAAGACTATAGGGCCAAAGGAAATATCTTCCCATAAAAAAGAGAAAGAAGCTTTCTGAGAGACTTCTTTGTGTTCGGTGAAATCATATCACAGAGTTACAGCTTTCCACTCAAGAAGCCTTTCGCTAAGACAGTTCTTGTGGAATTGACAAAGTGATATTAGGAAGCCCATAGAGGGCTATGTTGAAAAAGGAAATATCCTCAGATGAAATCTGGAAAGAAGCTTTCTGAGAAACTGCTTAGTGTTCTGTTAATTCATCTCACAGAGTTACATCTGTATTTGGTGGATCTCTTTGCTAGCCTTATTTCTGTGGAATCTGAGAACAGATATTTCGGATCCCTTTGAAGACTATAGGGCCAAAGGAAATATCCTCCTATAACAAAGAGAAAGAAGCTTTCTGAGAAACTTCTTTGTGTTCTGTGAAATCATCTCACAGAGTTACAGCTTTCCCCTCAAAAAGCCTTTCGCTAAGACAGTTCTTGTGGAATTGACAAAGTGATATTTGAAAGCCCATAGAGGGCTATGGTGAAAAAGTAAATATACTCAGATGAAATCTGGAAAGAAGCTATCTGAGAAACCGGTTAGTGTTCTGTGACTTCCACTCACAGAGTTACACCTGTATTTCGTGGATCTCTTTGCTAGCCTTATTTCTGTGGAATCTGAGAACAGATATTTCGGATCCCTTTGAAGAGTATAGGGCCAAAGTAAATATCCTCCGATAACAAAGAGAAAGAAGCTTTCTGAGAAACTTCTTTGTGCTCTGTGAAATCATCTCGCAGAGATACAGCTTTCACCTCAAGAAGGCTTTGGATACGACAGTTCTTGTGGAATTGGCAAAGTGATATTTGGAAGCCCTTAGAGGGCTATGGTGAAAAAGGAAATATCCTCAGATGAAATCTGGAAAGAAGCTTTCTGAGAAACCGCTTAGTGTTCTGTGACTTCCACTCAATGAGTTACATCTCTATTTCTTGGATCTCTTTGCTAGCCTTATTTCTGTGGAATCTGAGAACAGATATTTCGGATCCCTTTGAAGACTATAGGGCCAAAGGAAATATCGTCCGATAACAAAGAGAAATAAGCTTTCTGAGAAACTTCTTTGTGTTCTGTGAAATCATCTCACAGAGTTACAGCTTTACCCTCAAGAAGCCTTTCGCTAAGACAGTTCTTGTGGAATTGGCAAAGTGATATTTGGAAGTCCATAGAGGTTATGGTGAAAAAGGAAATATCCTCAGATGAAATCTGGAAAGAAGTTTTCTGAGAAACTGCTTAGTGTTCTGTTAATTCATCTCACAGAGTTACAACTGTATTTCGTGGATATCTTTGCTAGCCTTATTTCTGTGGAATCTGAGAACAGATATTTCGGATCCCTTTGAAGACTATAGGGCCAAAGGAAATATCTTCCGATAAAAAAGAGAAAGAAGCTTTCTGAGAGACTTCTTTGTGTTTTGTGAAATCATATCACAGAGTTACAGCTTTCCACTCAAGAAGCCTTTCGCTAAGACAGTTCTTGTGGAATTGACAAAGTGATATTTGGAAGCCCATAGAGGGCTATGGTGAAAAAGGAAATATTCTCAGATGAAATCTGGAAAGAAGCTATCTGAGAAAACGGTTAGTGTTCTGTGACTTCCACTTACAGATTTAAATCTGTATTTCGTGGATCTCTTTGCTAGCCTTATTTCTGTGGAATCTGAGAACAGATATTTCGGATCCCTTTGAAGACTATAGGGCCAAAGGAAATATCCTCCGATAACAAAGAGAAAGAAGCTTTCTGAGAAACTTCTTTGTGTTCTGTGAAATCATCTCACAGAGTTACAGCTTTCCCCTCAAGAAGCCTTTCGCTAAGACAGTTCTTGTGGAATTGGAAAAGTGATATTTGGAAGCCCATAGAGGGCTATGGTGAAAAAGAAAATATCCTCTGATGAAATCTGGAAAGAAGCATTCTGAGAAACTGCTTAGTGTTCTGTTAATTCATCTCACAGAGTTACATCTGTATTTCGTGGATCTCTTTGCCAACCTTATTTCTGTGGAATCTGAGAACAGATATTTCAGATCCCTTTGAAGACTATAGGGCCAAAGGAAATATCCTCCAATAACAAAGAGAAAGAAGTTTTCTGAGAATCTTCTTTGTGTTCTGTGAAATCATCTCACAGAGTTACAGCTTTCCCCTCAAGAAGCCTTTCACTAAGACATTTCTTGTGGAATTGGCAAAGTGATATTTCGAAGCCCATAGAGGGCTATGTTGAAAAAGGAAATATCCTCAGATGAAATCTGGAAAGAAGCTTTCTGAGAAACCGCTTAGTGTTCTGTGACTTCCACTCACAGAGTTACACCTGTATTTCGTGGATCCCTTTGCTAGCCTTATTTCTGTTGAATCTGAGAACAGATATTTCGGATCCGTTTGAAGACTATAGGGCCAAAGGATGTATCCTCCGATAACAAAGAGAAAGAAGCTTTCTAAGAAACTTCTTTGTGCTCTTTGAAATCATCTCACAGAGTTACAGCTTTCCCCTCAAGCAGCCTTACGCTAAGACAGTTCTTGTGGAATTGGCAAAGTGATATTTGGAAGCCCATAGAGGGCTATGTTGAAAAAGGAAATATCCTCAGATGAAATCTGGAAAGATGCTTTCTGAGTAACTGCTTAGTGTTCTGTTAATTCGTCTCACAGAGTTACATATGTCTTTCGTGGATCTCTTTGCTAGCCTTATTTCTGTGGAATCTGAGAACAGATATTTCGGATCCCTTTGAAGACTATAGGGCCAAAGGAAATATCCTCCGATAACAAAGAGAAAGAAGCTTTCTGAGAAACTTCTTTGTGTTCTGTGAAATCATCTCACAGAGATACAGCTTTCCCCTCTAGAAGCCTTTCGCTAAGACAGTTCTTGTGGAATTGGCAAAGTGATATATGGAAGCCCATAGAGGGCTATGTTGAAAAAGGAAATATCCTCAGATGAAATCTGGAAACAAGCTTTCTGAGAAACCGCTTAATGTTCTGTGACTTCCACTCACAGAGTTACATCTGTATTTCTTGGATCTCTTTTCTAGCCTTATTTCTGTGTAATCTGAGTACAGATATTTCGGATCCCTTTAAAGACTATAGGGCCAAAGGAAATATCCTCCGATAACAAAGAGAAAGAAGCTCTCTGAGAAACTTCTTTGTGTTCTGTGAAATCATCTCACAGAGTCACAGCTTTCCCCTCAAGAAGCCTTTCGCTAAGACAGTTCTTGTGGAATTGGCAAAGAGATATTAGGAAGCCCATAGAGGTCTATATTGAAAAAGGAAATATCCTCAGATGAAATCTGGAAAGAAGCTTTCTGAGAAACTGCTTAGTGTTCTGTTAATTCATCTCCCAGAGTTACATCTGTATTTCGTGGATCTCTTTGCTAGCCTTATTTCTGTGGAATCTGAGAACAGATATTTCAGATCCCTTTGAAGACTATAGGGCCAAAGGAAATATCCTCCAATAACAAAGAGAAAGAAGTTTTCTGAGAATCTTCTTTGTGTTCGGTGAAATCATCTCTCAGAGTTACAGCTTTCCCCTCAAGAAGCCTTTCGCTAAGACAGTTTTTGTGGAATTGGCAAAGTGATATTTGGAAGCCCATAGAGGGCTATGTTGAAAAAGGAAATATCCTCAAATGAAATCTGGAAAGATGCTTTCTGAGAAACTGCTTAGTGTTCTGTTAATTCGTCTCACAGAGTTACATCTGTATTTCGTGGATCTCTTTGCTAGCCTTATTTCTGTGGAATCTGAGAACAGATATTTCGGATCCCTTTGAAGACTAGAGGGCCAAAGGAAATATCCTCCGATAACAAAGAGAAAGAAGCTTTCTGAGAAACTTCTTTGTGTTCTGTGAAATCATCTCACAGAGTTACAGCTTTCCCCTCAAGAAGCCTTTCGCTAAGACAGTTCTTGTGGAATTGGCAAAGTGATATTTGGAAGCCCATAGAGGGCTATGGTGAAAAAGGAAATATCCTCAGATGAAATCTGGAAAGAAGCTTTCTGAGAAACTGCTTAGTGTTCTGTTAATTCATCTCACAGAGTTACATCTGTATTTCGTGGATCTCTTTGCTAGCCTTATTTCTGTGGAATCTGAGAAGAGATATTTCGGATCCCTTTGAAGACTATAGGGCCAAGGGAAATATCCTCCGATAACCAAGAGAAAGAAGCTTTCTGAGAAACTTCTTTGTGTTCCGAGAAATCATCTCACAGTGTTACAGCTTTCCCCTCAAGAAGCCTTTCGCTAAGACAGTTCTTTTGGAATTGGCAAAGTTCTATTTGGAAGCCATTAGAGTGCTATGTTGAAAAAAAAAATATCCTCAGATGAAACTGGAAAGAAGCTCTCTGAGAAACTGCTTATTGTTCTGTTAATTCATCTCACAGAGTTACATCTGTATTTCGTGGATCTCTTTGCTAGCCTTATTTCTGTGGAATCTGAGAACAGATATTTCGGATCCATTTGAAGACTATAGGGCCAAAGGAAATATCCTCCGATAACAAAGAGAAAGAAGCTTTCTGAGAAACTCCTTTGTGTTCTGTGAAATCATCTCACAGTGTTACAGCATTCCCCTCAAGAAGCCTTTCGCTAAGACAGTTCTTGTGGAAATGGCAAAGTGATATTTGGAAGCCCATGGAGGGCTATGGTGAAAAAGGAAATATCCTCAGATGAAATCTGGAAAGAAGCTTTCTGAGAAACTGCTTAGTGTTCTGTTAATTCATCTCACAGAGTTACATCTGTATTTCGTGGATCTCTTTGCTAGCCTTATTTCTGTGGAATCTGAGAAGAGATATTTCGGATCCCTTTGAAGATTATAGGGCCAAAGGAAATATCTTCCGATACCAAAGAGAAAGAAGTTTTCTGAGAAACTTCTTTGTGTTCTGTGAAATCATCTCACAGAATTACAGCTTTCCCCTCAAGAAGCCTTTCGCTAAGACAGTTCTTGTGGAATTGGCAAAGTGATATTTGGAAGCCCATAGAGGGCTATGGTGAAAAAGGAAATATCCTCAGATGAAATCTGGAAAGAAGCTTTCTGAGAAACTGCTTAGTGTTCTGTTAATTCATCTCACAGAGTTACATCTGTATTTCGTGGATCTCTTTGCTAGCCTTATTTCTGTGGAATCCGAGAACAGATATTTCGGATCCCTTTGAAGACTATAGGGCCAAAGGAAATATCCTCCGATACCAAAGAGAAAGAAGTTTTCTGAGAAACTTCTTTGTGTTCTTTGAAATCATCTCACAGAGTTACAGCTTTCCCCTCAAGAAGCCTTTCGCTAAGACAGTTCTTGTGGAATTGGCAGAGTGATAATTGGAAGCACATAGAGGGCTATGGTGAAAAAGGAAATATCCTCAGATGAAATCTGGAAAGAAGCTTTCTGAGAAACCGTTTAGTGTTCTGTTAATTCATCTCACAGAATTACATCTGCATTTCGTGGATCTCTTTGCTAGCCTTATTTCTTTGGAATCTGAGAACAGATATTTCGGATCCCTTTGAAGACTATAGGGCCAAAGGAAATATCCTCCGATAACAAAGAGAAAGAAGCTTTCTGAGAAACTTCTTTGTGTTCTCTGAAATTATCTCACAGAGTTACAGCTTTCCCCTCAAGAAGCCTTTCGCTAAGACAGTTCTTGTGGAATTGGCAAAGTGATATTTGGAAGCCCATAGAGGGCTATGGTGAAAAAGGAAATATCCTCAGATGAAATCTGGAAAGAAGCTTTCTGACAAACTGCTTAGTGTTCTGTAAATTCATATCACAGAGTTACAACAGTATTTCGTGGATCTCTTTTTTAGCCTTCTTTCTGTGGAATCTGAGAACAGATATTTCGGATTCCTTTGAAGACTATAGGACCAAAGGAAATATCCTCCGATAACAAAGAGAAAGAAGCTTTCTGAGAAACTTCTTTGTGTTCTGTGAAATCATCTCACAGAGTTACAGCTTTCCCCTCAAGAAGCCTTTCGCTAAGACAGTTCTTGTGGAATTGGCAAAGTGATATTTGGAAGCCCATAGAGGGCTATGGTGAAAAAGGAAATATCCTCAGATGAAATCTGGAAAGAAGCTTTCTGAGAAACTGCTTAGTGTTCTGTTAATTCATCTCACAGAGTTACAACTGTATTTCGTGGATCTCTTTGCTAGCGTTATTTCTGTGGAATCTGAGAACAGATATTTCGGATCCCTTTGAAGACTCTAGGGCCGAAGGAAATATCCTCCGATAACAAAGAGAAAGAAGCTTTCTGAGAAACTTCTTTGTGTTGTGTGAAATCATCTCACAGAGTTACAGCTTTCCTCTAAAGAAGGCTTTCGCTA
This sequence comes from Macaca nemestrina, assembly GCF_043159975.1. NCBI lineage: Eukaryota > Metazoa > Chordata > Mammalia > Primates > Cercopithecidae > Macaca > Macaca nemestrina. The sequence continues at coordinate 106,757,641 of NC_092127.1, read as the reverse complement.
AGACAGTTCTTGTGGAATTGGCAAAGTGATATTTGGAAGCCCATAGAGGGCTATGGTGAAAAAGGAAATATCCTCAGATGAAATCTGGAAAGAAGCTTTCTGAGAAACTGCTTAGTGTTCTGTTAATTCATCTCACAGAGTTAAATCTGTATTTCGTGGATCTCTTTGCTAGCCTTATTTCTGTGGAATCTGAGAACAGATATATCTGAGAACAGATATTTCGGATCCCTTTGAAGACTATAGGGCCAAAGGAAATATCCTCCGATAACAAAGAGAAAGAAGCTTTCTGAAAAACTTCTTTGTGTTCTGTGAAATCATCTCACAGAGTTACAGTTTTTCCCTCAAGAAGCCTTTCGCTAAGACAGTTCTTGTGGAATTGGCAAAGTGATATTTGGAAGCCCATAGAGGGCTAGGGTGAAAAAGGAAATATCCTCAGATGAAATCTGGAAAGAAGCTTTCTGAGAAACCGGTTAGTGTTCTCTGACTTCCACTCACAGAGTTACATCTGTATTTCGTGGATCTCTTTACTAGCCTTATTTCTGTGGAATCTGAGAACAGATATTTCGGATACCATTGAAGACCATAGGTCCAAAGGAAATATCCTCCAATAACAAAGAGAAAGAAGTTTCTGAAAAACTTCTTTGTGTTCTGTGAAATCATCTCACAGAGATACAGCTTTCCCCTCAAGAAGCCTTTCGCTAAGACAGTTCTTGTGGAATTGGCAAAGTGATATTTGGAAGCCCATAGAGGGCTATGGTGAAAAAGGAAATATCCTCAGATGAAATCTGGAAAGAAGCTTTCTGAGAAACTGCTTAGTGTTCTGTTAATTCATCTCACAGAGTTACATCTGTATTTCGTGGATCTCTTTGCCAACCTTATTTTTGTGGAATCTGAGAACAGATATTTCAGATCCCTTTGAAGACTATAGGGCCAAAGGAAATATCCTCCAATAACAAAGAGAAAGAAGTTTTCTGAGAATCTTCTTTGTGTTCTGTGAAATCATCTCACAGAGTTACAGCTTTCCCCTCAAGAAGCCTTTCGCTAAGACATTTCTTGTGGAATTGGCAAAGTGATATTTCGAAGCCCATAGAGGGCTATGTTGAAAAAGGAAATATCCTCAGATGAAATCTGGAAAGAAGCTTTCTGAGAAACCGCTTAGTGTTCTGTGACTTCCACTCACAGAGTTACATCTGTATTTCGTGGATCCCTTTGCTAGCCTTATTTCTGTTGAATCTGAGAACAGATATTTCGGATCCGTTTGAAGACTATAGGGCCAAAGGATGTATCCTCCGATAACAAAGAGAAAGAAGCTTTCTAAGAAACTTCTTTGTGTTCTGTGAAATCATCTCACAGAGTTACAGCTTTCCCCTCCAGCAGCCTTAAGCTAAGACAGTTCTTGTGGAATTGGCAAAGTGATATTTGGAAGCCCATAGAGGGCTATGTTGAAAACGGAAATATCCTCAGATGAAATCTGGAAAGATGCTTTCTGAGTAACTGCTTAGTGTTCTGTTAATTCGTCTCACAGAGTTACATCTGTCTTTCGTGGATCTCTTTGCTAGCCTTATTTCTGCGGAATCTGAGAACAGATATTTCGGATCCCTTTGAAGACTATAGGGCCAAAGGAAATATCCTCCGATAACAAAGAGAAAGAAGCTTTCTGAGAAACTTATTTGTGTTCTGTGAAATCATCTCACAGAGTTACAGCTTTCCCCTCAAAAAGCCTTTCGCTAAGACAGTTCTTGTGGAATTGGCAAAGTGATTTTCGGAAGCCCATAGAGGGCTATGGTGAAAAAGGAAATATCCTCTGATGAAATCTGGAAAGAAGCTTTCTGAGAAAGTGCTTAGTGTTCTGTTAATTCATCTCACAGAGTTAAATCTGTATTTCACGGATCTCTTTGCTAGCCTTATTTCTGTGGGATCTGAGAACAGATATTTCGGATCCCTTTGAAGACTATAGGGCCAAAGGAAATATCTTCCGATAACAAAGAGAAAGAAGCTTTCTGAGAGACTTCTTTTTGTTCTGTGAAATCACCTCACAGAGTTACAGCTTTGCACTCAAGAAGCCTTTCGATAAGACAGTTCTTTTGGAATTGACAAAGTAATATTTGGAAGCCCATAGAGGGCTATGCTGAAAAAGGAAATATACTAAGATGAAATCTGGAAAGAAGCTATCTGCGAAACCGGTTAGTGTTCTGTGACTTCCACTCACAGAGTTACATCTGTATTTCGTGGATCTCTTTGCTAGCCTTTTTTCTGTGGAATCTGAGAACAGATATTTCGGATCCCTTTGAAGACTATAGGGCCAAAGGAAGTATCCTCCGATAACAAAGAGAAAGAAGCTTTCTGAGAAACTTCTTTGTGTTCTGTGAAATCATCTCTCTGGGTTACAGCTTTCCCCTCAAGAAGCCTTTCTCTAAGACAGTTCTTGTGGAATTGACAAAGTGATATTTGGAGGCCATTGAGGGCTATGGTGAAAAAGGAAATATACTCAGATGAAATCTGGAAAGAAGCTTTCTGAGAAACCGCTTAGTGTTCTGTGACTTCCACTCACAGAGTTACATCTGTATTTCGTGGATCTCTTTGCTAGCCTTATTTCTGTGGAATCTGGGAACAGATATTTCGGATGCCTTTGAAGACTATAGGGCCAAAGGAAATATCCTCCGATAACAAAGAGAAAGAAGCTTTCTGAGAAACTTCTTTGTGTTCTGTGAAATAATCTCACAGAGATACATCTTTCCCCTCAAGAAGTATTTCGCTAAGACAGTTCTTGTGGAATTTGCAAAGTGATATTTGGAAGTCCACAGATGGCTATGGTGAAAAAGGAAATATCCTCAGATGAAATCTGGAAAGAAGCTTTCTGAGAAACCGCTTAGTGTTCTGTGACTTCCACTCACTGAGTTACATCTGTATTTCGTGGATCTCTTTGCTAGCTTTATTTCTGTGGAATCTGAAAACAGATATTTCGACCCCTTTGAAGACTATAGGGCCAAAGGAAATATCCTCCGATAACAAAGAGAAAGAAGCTTTCTGAGAAACTACTTTGTGTTCTGTGAAATCATCTCACAGAGTTACAGCTTTCCCCTCAAGAAGCCTTTCGCTAAGACAGTTCTTGTGGAATTGGAAAAGTGGTATTTGGAAGCCAATAGAGGGCTATGGTGAAAAAGGAAATATCCTCAGATGAAATCTGGAAAGAAGCTTTCTGAGAAACTGCTTAGTGTTCTGTTAATTCATCTCACAGAGTTACATCTGTACTTCGTGAATCTCTTTGCTAGCCTTATTTCTGTGGAATCTGAGAACAGATATTTCGGATCCCTTTGAAGACTATAGGGCCAAAGGAAATATCTTCCGATAAAAAAGAGAAATAAGCTTTCTGAGAGACTTCTTTGTGTTCTGTGAAATCATATCACAGAGTTACAGCTTTCCACTCAAGAAGCCTTTCGCTAAGACAGTTCTTGTGGAATTGACAAAGTGATATTTGGAAGCCCATAGAGGGCTATGTTGAAAAAGGAAATATCCTCAGATGAAATCTGGAAAGAAGCTTTCTGAGAAACTGCTTAGTGTTCTGTTAATTCATCTCACAGAGTTACATCTGTATTTGGTGGATCTCTTTGCTAGCCTTATTTCTGTGGAATCTGAGAACAGATATTTCGGATCCCTTTGAAGACTAGAGGGCCAAAGGAAATATCCTCCGATAACAAAGAGAAAGAAGCTTTCTGAGAAACTTCTTTGTGTTCTGTGAAATCATCTCACAGAGTTACAGCTTTCCCCTCAAAAAGCCTTTCGCTAAGACAGTTCTTGTGGAATTGACAAAGTGATATTTGAAAGCCCATAGAGGGCTATGGTGAAAAAGTAAATATACTCAGATGAAATCTGGAAAGAAGCTATCTGAGAAACCGGTTAGTGTTCTGTGACTTCCACTCACAGAGTTACACCTGTATTTCGTGGATCTCTTTGCTAGCCTTATTTCTGTGGAATCTGAGAACAGATATTTCGGATCCCTTTGAAGACTATAGGGCCAAAGGAAATATCCTCCGATAACAAAGAGAAAGAAGCTTTCTGAGAAACTTCTTTGTGCTCTGTGAAATCATCTCGCAGAGATACAGCTTTCACCTCAAGAAGGCTTTGGATACGACAGTTCTTGTGGAATTGGCAAAGTGATATTTGGAAGCCTTTAGAGGGCTATGGTGAAAAAGGAAATATCCTCAGATGAAATCTGGAAAGAAGCTTTCTGAGAAACCGCTTAGTGTTCTGTGACTTCCACTCAATGAGTTACATCTCTATTTCTTGGATCTCTTTGCTAGCCTTATTTCTGTGGAATCTGAGAACAGAAATTTCGGATCCCTTTGAAGACTATAGGGCCAAAGGAAATATCGTCCGATAACAAAGAGAAAGAAGCTTTCTGAGAAACTTCTTTGTGTTCTGTGAAATCATCTCACAGAGTTACAGCTTTACCCTCAAGAAGCCTTTCGCTAAGACAGTTCTTGTGGAATTGGCAAAGTGATATTTGGAAGCCCATGGAGGGTATGGTGAAAAAGGAAATATCCTCAGATGAAATCTGGAAAGAAGCTTTCTGAGAAACTGCTTAGTGTTCTGTTAATTCATCTCACAGAGTTACAACTGTATTTCGTGGATATCTTTGCTAGCCTTATTTCTGTGGAATCTGAGAACAGATATTTCGGATCCCTTTGAAGACTATAGGGCCAAAGGAAATATCTTCCGATAAAAAAGAGAAAGAAGCTTTCTGAGAGACTTCTTTGTGTTTTGTGAAATCATATCACAGAGTTACAGCTTTCCACTCAAGAAGCCTTTCGCTAAGACAGTTCTTGTGGAATTGACAAAGTGATATTTGGAAGCCCATAGAGGGCTATGGTGAAAAAGGAAATATTCTCAGATGAAATCTGGAAAGAAGCTATCTGAGAAAACGGTTAGTGTTCTGTGACTTCCACTTACAGATTTACATCTGTATTTCGTGGATCTCTTTGCTAGCCTTATTTCTGTGGAATCTGAGAAGAGATATTTCGGATCCCTTTGAAGACTATAGGGCCAAAGGAAATATCCTCCGATAACATAGAGAAAGAAGCTTTCTGAGAAACTTCTTTGTGTTCTGTGAAATCATCTCACAGAGTTACAGCTTTCCCCTCAAGAAGCCTTTCGCTAAGACAGTTCTTGTGGAATTGGAAAAGTGATATTTGGAAGCCCATAGAGGGCTATGGTGAAAAAGGAAATATCCTCTGATGAAATCTGGAAAGAAGCATTCTGAGAAACTGCTTAGTGTTCTGTTAATTCATCTCACAGAGTTACATCTGTATTTCGTGGATCTCTTTGCCAACCTTATTTCTGTGGAATCTGAGAACAGATATTTCAGATCCCTTTGAAGACTATAGGGCCAAAGGAAATATCCTGCAATAACAAAGAGAAAGAAGTTTTCTGAGAATCTTCTTTGTGTTCTGTGAAATCATCTCACAGAGTTACAGCTTTCCCCTCAAGAAGCCTTTCACTAAGACATTTCTTGTGGAATTGGCAAAGTGATATTTCGAAGCCCATAGAGGGCTATGTTGAAAAAGGAAATATATTCAGATGAAATCTGGAAAGAAGCTTTCTGAGAAACCGCTTAGTGTTCTGTGACTTCCACTCACAGAGTTACATCTGTATTTCGTGGATCCCTTTGCTAGCCTTATTTCTGTTGAATCTGAGAACAGATATTTCGGATCCGTTTGAAGACTATAGGACCAAAGGATGTATCCTCCGATAACAAAGAGAAAGAAGCTTTCTAAGAAACTTCTTTGTGTTCTTTGAAATCATCTCACAGAGTTACAGCTTTCCCCTCAAGCAGCCTTACGCTAAGACAGTTCTTGTGGAATTGGCAAAGTGATATTTGGAAGCCCATAGAGGGCTATGTTGAAAAAGGAAATATCCTCAGATGAAATCTGGAAAGATGCTTTCTGAGTAACTGCTTAGTGTTCTGTTAATTCGTCTCACAGAGTTACATATGTCTTTCGTGGATCTCTTTGCTAGCCTTATTTCTGTGGAATTTGAGAACAGATATTTCGGATCCCTTTGAAGACTATAGGGCCAAAGGAAATATCCTCCGATAACAAAGAGAAAGAAGCTTTCTGAGAAACTTCTTTGTGTTCTGTGAAATCATCTCACAGAGATACAGCTTTCCCCTCTAGAAGCCTTTCGCTAAGACAGTTCTTGTGGAATTGGCAAAGTGATATTTGGAAGCCCATAGAGGGCTATGTTGAAAAAGGAAATATCCTCAGATGAAATCTGGAAACAAGCTTTCTGAGAAACCGCTTAATGTTCTGTGACTTCCACTCACAGAGTTACATCTGTATTTCTTGGATCTCTTTTCTAGCCTTATTTCTGTGTAATCTGAGTACAGATATTTCGGATCCCTTTGAAGACTATAGGGCCAAAGGAAATATCCTCCGATAACAAAGAGAAAGAAGCTCTCTGAGAAACTTCTTTGTGTTCTGTGAAATCATCTCACAGAGTCACAGCTTTCCCCTCAAGAAGCCTTTCGCTAAGACAGTTCTTGTGGAATTGGCAAAGAGATATTTGGAAGCCCATAGAGGGCTATGGTGAAAAAGGAAATATCCTCAGATGAAATCTGGAAAGAAGCTTTCTGAGAAACTGCTTAGTGTTCTGTTAATTTATCTCCCAGAGTTACATCTGTATTTCGTGGATCTCTTTCCTAGCCTTATTTCTGTGGAATCTGAGAACAGATATTTCAGATCCCTTTGAAGACTATAGGGCCAAAGGAAATATCCTCCAATAACAAAGAGAAAGAAGTTTTCTGAGAATCTTCTTTGTGTTCGGTGAAATCATCTCTCAGAGTTACAGCTTTCCCCTCAAGAAGCCTTTCGCTAAGACAGTTCTTGTGGAATTGGCAAAGTGATATTTGGAAGCCCATAGAGGGCTATGTTGAAAAAGGAAATATCCTCAAATGAAATCTGGAAAGATGCTTTCTGAGAAACTGCTTAGTGTTCTGTTAATTCGTCTCACAGAGTTACATCTGTATTTCGTGGATCTCTTTGCTAGCCTTATTTCTGTGGAATCTGAGAACAGATATTTCGGATCCCTTTGAAGACTAGAGGGCCAAAGGAAATATCCTCCGATAACAAAGAGAAAGAAGCTTTCTGAGAAACTTCTTTGTGTTCTGTGAAATCATCTCACAGAGTTACAGCTTTCCCCTCAAGAAGCCTTTCGCTAAGACAGTTCTTGTGGAATTGGCAAAGTGATATTTGGAAGCCCATAGAGGGCTATGGTGAAAAAGGAAATATCCTCAGATGAAATCTGGAAAGAAGCTTTCTGAGAAACTGCTTAGTGTTCTGTTAATTCATCTCACAGAGTTACATCTGTATTTCGTGGATCTCTTTGCTAGCCTTATTTCTGTGGAATCTGAGAAGAGATATTTCGGATCCCTTTGAAGACTATAGGGCCAAGGGAAATATCCTCCGATAACCAAGAGAAAGAAGCTTTCTGAGAAACTTCTTTGCGTTCCGAGAAATCATCTCACAGTGTTACAGCTTTCCCCTCAAGAAGCCTTTCGCTAAGACAGTTCTTTTGGAATTGGCAAAGTTCTATTTGGAAGCCATTAGAGTGCTATGTTGAAAAAAAAAATATCCTCAGATGAAACTGGAAAGAAGCTTTCTGAGAAACTGCTTATTGTTCTGTTAATTCATCTCACAGAGTTACATCTGTATTTCGTGGATCTCTTTGCTAGCCTTATTTCTGTGGAATCTGAGAACAGATATTTCGGATCCATTTGAAGACTATAGGGCCAAAGGAAATATCCTCCGATAACAAAGAGAAAGAAGCTTTCTGAGAAACTCCTTTGTGTTCTGTGAAATCATCTCACAGTGTTACAGTATTCCCCTCAAGAAGCCTTTCGCTAAGACAGTTCTTGTGGAAATGGCAAAGAGATATTTGGAAGCCCATGGAGGGCTATGGTGAAAAAGGAAATATCCTCAGATGAAATCTGGAAAGAAGCTTTCTGAGAAACTGCTTAGTGTTCTGTTAATTCATCTCACAGAGTTACATCTGTATTTCGTGGATCTCTTTGCTAGCCTTATTTCTGTGGAATCTGCGAAGAGATATTTCGGATCCCTTTGAAGATTAAAGGGCCAAAGGAAATATCTTCCGATACCAAAGAGAAAGAAGTTTTCTGAGAAACTTCTTTGTGTTCTGTGAAATCATCTCACAGAATTACAGCTTTCCCCTCAAGAAGCCTTTCGCTAAGACAGTTCTTGTGGAATTGGCAAAGTGATATTTGGAAGCCCATAGAGGGCTCTGGTGAAAAAGGAAATATCCTCAGATGAAATCTGGAAAGAAGCTTTCTGAGAAACCGCTTAGTGTTCTGTTAATTTATCTCACAGAGTTACATCTGTATTTCGTGGATCTCTTTGCTAGCCTTATTTCTGTGGAATCTGAGAACAGATATTTCGGATCCCTTTGAAGACTATAGGGCCAAAGGAAATATCCTCCGATAACAAAGAGAAAGAAGCTTCCTGAAAAACTTCTTTGTGTTCTGTGAAATCATCTCACAGAGTTACAGCTTTCCCCTCAAGAAGCCTTTCGCTAAGACAGTTCTTGTGGAATTGGAAAAGTGATATTTGGAAGCCCATAGAGGGCTATGGTGAAAAAGGAAATATCCCCAGATGAAATCTGGAAAGAAGCTTTCTGAGAAACTGCTTAGTGTTCTGTTAATTCATCTCTCAGTGTTACATCGGTATTTCGTGGATCTCTTTGCTAGCCTTATTTCTGTGGAATCTGAGAACAGATATTTCGGATCCCTTTGAAGACTATACGGCCAAAGGAAATATCCTCCGATACCAAAGAGAAAGAAGCATTCTGAGAAACTTCTTTGTGTTCTGTGAAGTCATCTCACAGAGTTACAGCTTTCCCCTCAAGAAGCCTTTCGCTAAGACAGTTCTTGTGGAATTGGCAAAGTGATATTTGGAAGCCCATAGAGGGCTATGGTGAAAAAGGAAATATCCCCAGATGAAATCTGGAAAGAAGCTTTCTGAGAAACTGCTTAGTGTTCTGTTATTTCATCTCACAGAGTTACATCTGTATTTCGTGGATCTCTTTGCTAGCCTTATTTCTGTGGAATCTGAGAACAGATATTTCGGATCCCCTTGAAGACTATAGGGTCAAAGGAAATATCCTCTGATAAAAAAGAGAAAGAAGCTTTCTGAGAAACTTCTTTGAGTTCTGTGAAATCATCTCACAGAGTTACAGCATTCCCCTCAAGAAGCCTTTCTCTAAGACACTTCTTGTGGAAATGGCAAAGTGATATTTGGAAGCCCTTAGAGGGCTATGGTGAAAAAGGAAATATCCTCAGATGAAATCTGGAAAGAAGCTTTCTGAGAAACTGCTTAGTGTTCTGTTAATTCATCTCACAGAGTTACATCTGTATTTCGTGGATCTCTTTGCTAGCCTTATTTCTGTGGAATCCGAGAACAGATATTTCGGATCCCTTTGAAGACTATAGGGCCAAAGGAAATATCCTCCGATACCAAAGAGAAAGAAGTTTTCTGAGAAACTTCTTTGTGTTCTTTGAAATCATCTCACAGAGTTACAGCTTTCCCCTCAAGAAGCCTTTCGCTAAGACAGTTCTTGTGGAATTGGCAGAGTGATAATTGGAAGCCCATAGAGGGCTATGGTGAAAAAGGAAATATCCTCAGATGAAATCTGGAAAGAAGCTTTCTGAGAAACCGTTTAGTGTTCTGTTAATTCATCTCACAGAATTACATCTGCATTTCGTGGATCTCTTTGCTAGCCTTATTTCTTTGGAATCTGAGAACAGATATTTCGGATCCCTTTGAAGACTATAGGGCCAAAGGAAATATCCTCCGATAACAAAGAGAAAGAAGCTTTCTGAGAAACTTCTTTGTGTTCTGTGAAATTATCTCACAGAGTTACAGCTTTCCCCTCTAGAAGCCTTTCGCTAACACAGTTCTTGTGGAATTGGCAAAGTGATATTTGGAAGCCCATAAAGGGCTATGGTGAAAAAGGAAATATCCTCAGATGAAATCTGGAAAGAAGCTTTCTGACAAACTGCTTAGTGTTCTGTTAATTCATATCACAGAGTTACAACAGTATTTCGTTGATCTCTTTGTTAGCCTTCTTTCTGTGGAATCTGAGAACAGATATTTCGGATCCCTTTGAAGACTATAGGACCAAAGGAAATATCCTCCGATAACAAAGAGAAAGAAGCTTTCTGAGAAACTTCTTTGTGTTCTGTGAAATCATCTCACAGAGTTACAGCTTTCCCCTCAAGAAGCCTTTCGCTAAGACAGTTCTTGTGGAATTGGCAATGTGATATTTGGAAGCCCCTAGAGGGCTATGGTGAAAAAGGAAATATCTCCAGATGAAATCTGGAAAGAAGCTTTCTGAGAAACTGCTTAGTGTTCTGTTAATTCATCTCACAGTGTTACATCTGTATTTCGTGCATCTCTTTGCTAGCCTTATTTCTGTGGAATCTGAGAACAGATATTTCGGATCCCTTTGAAGACTATAAGGCCAAAGGAAATATCCTCCGATAACAAAGAGAAAGAAGCTTTCTGAGAAACTTCTTTGTGTTCTGTGAAATCTTCTCACAGAGTTACAGTATTCCCCTCAAGAAGCCTTTCGCTAAGACAGTTCTTGTGGAATTGACAAAGTGACATTTGGAAGCCCATAGAAGGCTATGGTTAAAAAGGAACTATCCTCAGATGAAATCTGGAAGGAAGCTTTCTGAGAAACTGCTTAGTGTTCTGTTAATTCATCTCACAGAGTTACATCTGTATTTCCTGGATCTCTTTGCTTGCCTTATTTCTGTGGAATCTGAGAACAGATATTTCGGATCCCTTTGAAGACTAGAGGGCCAAAGGAAATATCCTCCGATAACAAAGAGAAAGAAGCTTTCTGAGAAACTTCTTTGTGTTCTGTGAAATCATCTCACAGAGTTACAGCTTTCCCCTCAAGAAGCCTTTCGCTAAGACAGTTCTTGTGGAATTGGCAAAGTGATATTTTGAAGCCCATGGAGGGCTATGGTGAAAACGGAAATATCCTCAGATGAAATCTGGAAAGAAGCTTTCTGAGAAACTGCTTAGTGTTCTGTTAATTCATTTCACAGAGTTACATCTGTATTTCGTGGATCTCTTTGCTAGCCTTATTTCTGTGGAATCTGAGAACAGATATTTCGGATCCCTTTGAAGACTATAGGGCCAAAGGAAATATACTCCGATAACAAAGAGAAAGAAGCTTTCTGAGAAACTTCTTTGTGTTCTGTGAAATCATCTCACAGAGTTACAGCTTTTCCCTCAAGAAGCCTTTCGCTAAGACAGTTCTTGTGGAATTGGCAAAGTGATATTTGGAAGCCCTTAGAGGGCTATGGTGAAAAGGAAATATCCTCAGATGAAATCTGGAAAGAAGCTTTCTGAGAAATCGCTTAGTGTTCTGGTAATTCATCTCACAGAGTTACATCTGTATTTCGTGAATCTCTTTGCTAGCCTTATTTCTGTGGAATCTGAGAACAGATATTCCGGATCCCCTTGAAGACTATAGGGCCAAAGGAAATATCCTCCGATAACAAAGAGAAAGAAGTTTTCTGAGAAACTTCTTTGTGTTCTGTGAAATCATCTCACAGAGATACGGCTTTCCCCTCAAGAAGCCTTTCACTAAGACAATTCTTGTGGAATATGCAAAGTGATATTTGGAAGCCCATAGAGGGCTGTGGTGAAAAAGGAAATATCTCCAGATGAAATCTGGAAAGAAGCTTTCTGAGAAACTGCTTAGTGTTCTGTTAATTCATCTCACAGTGTTACATCTGTATTTCGTGGATCTCTTTGCTAGCCTTATTTCTGTGGAATCTGAGAACAGATATTTCGGATCCCTTTGAAGACTATAGGGCCAAAGGAAATATCCTCCGATAACAAAGAGAAAGAAGCTTTCTGAGAAACTTCTTTGTGTTCTGTGAAATCATCTCACAGAGTTACAGCTTTCCCCTCAAGAAGCCTTTCGCTAAGACAGTTCTTGTGGAATTGGCAAAGTGATATTTGGAAGCCCATAGAGGGCTATGGTGAAAAAGGAAATATCCTCAGATGAAATCTCGAAAGAAGCTTTCTGAGAAACTGCTTAGTGTTCTGTTAATTCATCTCACAGGGTTACATCTGTATTTCGTGGATGTCTTTGCTAGCCTTATTTCTGTGGAATCTGAGAACAGATATTTCGGATCCCTTTGAAGACTATAGGGCCAAAGGAAATATCCTCCGATAACAAAGAGAAAGAAGCTTTCTGAGAAACTTCTTTGTGTTCTGTGAAATCATCTCACAGAGTTACAGCTTTTCCCTCAAGAAGCCTTTCGCTAAGACAGTTCTTGTGGAATTGGCAAAGTGATATTTGGAAGCCCTTAGAGGGCTATGGTGAAAAGGAAATATCCTCAGATGAAATCTGTAAAGAAGCTTTCTGAGAAATCGCTTAGTGTTCTGTTAATTCATCTCACAGAGTTACATCTGTATTTCGTGAATCTCTTTGCTAGCCTTATTTCTGTGGAATCTGAGAACAGATACTTAGGATCCCTTTGAAGACTAGAGGGCCAAAGGAAATATCCTCCGATAACAAAGAGAAAGAAGCTTTCTGAGAAACTTCTTTGTGTTCTGTGAAATCATCTCACAGAGTTACAGCTTTCCCCTCAAGAAGCCTTTCGCCAAGACAGTTCTTGTGGAATTGGCAAAGTGACATTTGGAAGCCCATAGAGGGCTATGGTGAAAAAGGAAATATCCTCAGATGAAATCTGGAAAGAAGCTTTCTGAGAAACTGCTTAGTGTTCTGTTAATTCATCTCACAGAGTTACATCTGTATTTCGTGGATCTCTTTGCTAGCCTTCTTTCTGTGGAATCTGAGAACAGATATTTCGGATCCCTTTGAAGACTAGAGGGCCAAAGGAAATATCCTCCGATAACAAAGAGAAAGAAGCTTTCTGAGAAACTTCTTTGTGTTCTGTGAAATCATCTCACAGAGATATAGCTTTCTCCTCAAGAAGCCTTTCGCTAAGAGAGTTCTTGTGGAATTGGCAAAGTGATATTTGGAAGCCCCTAGAGGGCTATGGTGAAAAAGGAAATATCCTCAGATGAAATCTGGAAAGAAGCTTTCTGAGAAACCGATTAGTGTTCTGTTAATTCATCTCTCAGAGTTACATCTGTATTTCGTGGATCTCTTTGCTTACCTTATTTCTCTGGAATCTGAGAACAGATATTTCGGATCCCTTTGAAGATTATACGGCCAAAGGAAATATCCTCCGATAACAAAGAGAAAGAAGCTTTCTGAGAAACTTCTTTGTGTTCTCTGAAATCATCTCACAGAGTTACAGCTTTCCCCTCAAGAAGCCTTTCGCTAAGACAGTTCTTGTGGAATTGACAAAGTGATATTTGGAAGCCCTTAGAGGGCTCTGGTGAAAAAGGAAATATCCTCAGATGAAATCTGGAAAGAAGCTTTCTGAGAAACTGCTTAGTGTTCTGCTAATTCATCTCACAGAGTTACATCTGTGTTTCGTGGATCTCTTTGCTAGCCTTATTTCTGTGGAATCTGAGAACAGATATTCCGGATCCCCTTGAAGACTATAGGGCCAAAGGAAATATCCTCCGATAACAAAAAGAAAGAAGTTTTCTGAGAAACTTCTTTGTGTTCTGTGAAATCATCTCACATTGATACGGCTTTCCCCTCAAGAAGCATTTCACTAAGACAATTCTTGTGGAATAGGCAAAGTGATATTTGGAAGCCCATTGAGGGCTGTGGTGAAAAAGGAAATATCCTCAGATGAAATCTGGAAAGAAGCTTTCTGACAAACTGCTTAGTGTTCTGTTAATTCATATCACAGAGTTACAACAGTATTTCGTGGATCTCTTTGCTAGCGTTATTTCTGTGGAATCTGAGAACAGATATTTCGGATCCCTTTGAAGACTCTAGGGCCGAAGGAAATATCCTCCGATAACAAAGAGAAAGAAGCTTTCTGAGAAACTTCTTTGTGTTGTGTGAAATCATCTCACAGAGTTACAGCTTTCCTCTAAAGAAGGCTTTCGCTAAGACAGTTCTTGTGGAATTGGCAAAGTGATATTTGGAAGCCCATAGAGGGCTATGGTGAAAAAGGAAATATCCTCAGATGAAATCTGGAAAGAAGCTTTCTGAGAAACTGCTTAGTGTTCTGTTAATTCATCTCACAGAGTTAAATCTGTATTTCGTGGATCTCTTTGCTAGCCTTATTTCTGTGGAATCTGAGAACAGATATATCTGAGAACAGATATTTCGGATCCCTTTGAAGATTATAGGGCCAAAGGAAATATCCTCCGATAACAAAGAGAAAGAAGCTTTCTGAAAAACTTCTTTGTGTTCTGTGAAATCATCTCACAGAGTTACAGTTTTTCCCTCAAGAAGCCTTTCGCTAAGACAGTTCTTGTGGAATTGGCAAAGTGATATTTGGAAGCCCATAGAGGGCTAGGGTGAAAAAGGAAATATCCTCAGATGAAATCTGGAAAGAAGCTTTCTGAGAAACCGGTTAGTGTTCTCTGACTTCCACTCACAGAGTTACATCTGTATTTCGTGGATCTCTTTACTAGCCTTATTTCTGTGGAATCTGAGAACAGATATTTCGGATACCATTGAAGACCATAGGTCCAAAGGAAATATCCTCCAATAACAAAGAGAAAGAAGTTTCTGAAAAACTTCTTTGTGTTCTGTGAAATCATCTCACAGAGATACAGCTTTCCCCTCAAGAAGCCTTTCGCTAAGACAGTTCTTGTGGAATTGGCAAAGTGATATTTGGAAGCCCATAGAGGGCTATGGTGAAAAAGGAAATATCCTCAGATGAAATCTGGAAAGAAGCTTTCTGAGAAACTGCTTAGTGTTCTGTTAATTCATCTCACAGAGTTACATCTGTATTTCGTGGATCTCTTTGCCAACCTTATTTTTGTGGAATCTGAGAACAGATATTTCAGATCCCTTTGAAGACTATAGGGCCAAAGGAAATATCCTCCAATAACAAAGAGAAAGAAGTTTTCTGAGAATCTTCTTTGTGTTCTGTGAAATCATCTCACAGAGTTACAGCTTTCCCCTCAAGAAGCCTTTCGCTAAGACATTTCTTGTGGAATTGGCAAAGTGATATTTCGAAGCCCATAGAGGGCTATGTTGAAAAAGGAAATATCCTCAGATGAAATCTGGAAAGAAGCTTTCTGAGAAACCGCTTAGTGTTCTGTGACTTCCACTCACAGAGTTACATCTGTATTTCGTGGATCCCTTTGCTAGCCTTATTTCTGTTGAATCTGAGAACAGATATTTCGGATCCGTTTGAAGACTATAGGGCCAAAGGATGTATCCTCCGATAACAAAGAGAAAGAAGCTTTCTAAGAAACTTCTTTGTGTTCTGTGAAATCATCTCACAGAGTTACAGCTTTCCCCTCCAGCAGCCTTAAGCTAAGACAGTTCTTGTGGAATTGGCAAAGTGATATTTGGAAGCCCATAGAGGGCTATGTTGAAAAAGGAAATATCCTCAGATGAAATCTGGAAAGATGCTTTCTGAGTAACTGCTTAGTGTTCTGTTAATTCGTCTCACAGAGTTACATCTGTCTTTCGTGGATCTCTTTGCTAGCCTTATTTCTGCGGAATCTGAGAACAGATATTTCGGATCCCTCTGAAGACTATAGGGCCAAAGGAAATATCCTCCGATAACAAAGAGAAAGAAGCTTTCTGAGAAACTTATTTGTGTTCTGTGAAATCATCTCACAGAGTTACAGCTTTCCCCTCAAAAAGCCTTTCGCTAAGACAGTTCTTGTGGAATTGGCAAAGTGATTTTCGGAAGCCCATAGAGGGCTATGGTGAAAAAGGAAATATCCTCTGATGAAATCTGGAAAGAAGCTTTCTGAGAAAGTGCTTAGTGTTCTGTTAATTCATCTCACAGAGTTAAATCTGTATTTCACGGATCTCTTTGCTAGCCTTATTTCTGTGGGATCTGAGAACAGATATTTCGGATCCCTTTGAAGACTATAGGGCCAAAGGAAATATCTTCCGATAACAAAGAGAAAGAAGCTTTCTGAGAGACTTCTTTTTGTTCTGTGAAATCACCTCACAGAGTTACAGCTTTGCACTCAAGAAGCCTTTCGATAAGACAGTTCTTTTGGAATTGACAAAGTAATATTTGGAAGCCCATAGAGGGCTATGCTGAAAAAGGAAATATACTAAGATGAAATCTGGAAAGAAGCTATCTGCGAAACCGGTTAGTGTTCTGTGACTTCCACTCACAGAGTTACATCTGTATTTCGTGGATCTCTTTGCTAGCCTTTTTTCTGTGGAATCTGAGAACAGATATTTCGGATCCCTTTGAAGACTATAGGGCCAAAGGAAGTATCCTCCGATAACAAAGAGAAAGAAGCTTTCTGAGAAACTTCTTTGTGTTCTGTGAAATCATCTCTCTGGGTTACAGCTTTCCCCTCAAGAAGCCTTTCTCTAAGACAGTTCTTGTGGAATTGACAAAGTGATATTTGGAGGCCATTGAGGGCTATGGTGAAAAAGGAAATATACTCAGATGAAATCTGGAAAGAAGCTTTCTGAGAAACCGCTTAGTGTTCTGTGACTTCCACTCACAGAGTTACATCTGTATTTCGTGGATCTCTTTGCTAGCCTTATTTCTGTGGAATCTGGGAACAGATATTTCGGATGCCTTTGAAGACTATAGGGCCAAAGGAAATATCCTCCGATAACAAAGAGAAAGAAGCTTTCTGAGAAACTTCTTTGTGTTCTGTGAAATAATCTCACAGAGATACATCTTTCCCCTCAAGAAGTATTTCGCTAAGACAGTTCTTGTGGAATTTGCAAAGTGATATTTGGAAGTCCACAGATGGCTATGGTGAAAAAGGAAATATCCTCAGATGAAATCTGGAAAGAAGCTTTCTGAGAAACCGCTTAGTGTTCTGTGACTTCCACTCACTGAGTTACATCTGTATTTCGTGGATCTCTTTGCTAGCTTTATTTCTGTGGAATCTGAAAACAGATATTTCGACCCCTTTGAAGACTATAGGGCCAAAGGAAATATCCTCCGATAACAAAGAGAAAGAAGCTTTCTGAGAAACTACTTTGTGTTCTGTGAAATCATCTCACAGAGTTACAGCTTTCCCCTCAAGAAGCCTTTCGCTAAGACAGTTCTTGTGGAATTGGAAAAGTGGTATTTGGAAGCCCATAGAGGGCTATGGTGAAAAAGGAAATATCCTCAGATGAAATCTGGAAAGAAGCTTTCTGAGAAACTGCTTAGTGTTCTGTTAATTCATCTCACAGAGTTACATCTGTACTTCGTGAATCTCTTTGCTAGCCTTATTTCTGTGGAATCTGAGAACAGATATTTCGGATCCCTTTGAAGACTATAGGGCCAAAGGAAATATCTTCCGATAAAAAAGAGAAATAAGCTTTCTGAGAGACTTCTTTGTGTTCTGTGAAATCATATCACAGAGTTACAGCTTTCCACTCAAGAAGCCTTTCGCTAAGACAGTTCTTGTGGAATTGACAAAGTGATATTTGGAAGCCCATAGAGGGCTATGTTGAAAAAGGAAATATCCTCAGATGAAATCTGGAAAGAAGCTTTCTGAGAAACTGCTTAGTGTTCTGTTAATTCATCTCACAGAGTTACATCTGTATTTGGTGGATCTCTTTGCTAGCCTTATTTCTGTGGAATCTGAGAACAGATATTTCGGATCCCTTTGAAGACTAGAGGGCCAAAGGAAATATCCTCCGATAACAAAGAGAAAGAAGCTTTCTGAGAAACTTCTTTGTGTTCTGTGAAATCATCTCACAGAGTTACAGCTTTCCCCTCAAAAAGCCTTTCGCTAAGACAGTTCTTGTGGAATTGACAAAGTGATATTTGAAAGCCCATAGAGGGCTATGGTGAAAAAGTAAATATACTCAGATGAAATCTGGAAAGAAGCTATCTGAGAAACCGGTTAGTGTTCTGTGACTTCCACTCACAGAGTTACACCTGTATTTCGTGGATCTCTTTGCTAGCCTTATTTCTGTGGAATCTGAGAACAGATATTTCGGATCCCTTTGAAGACTATAGGGCCAAAGGAAATATCCTCCGATAACAAAGAGAAAGAAGCTTTCTGAGAAACTTCTTTGTGCTCTGTGAAATCATCTCGCAGAGATACAGCTTTCACCTCAAGAAGGCTTTGGATACGACAGTTCTTGTGGAATTGGCAAAGTGATATTTGGAAGCCCTTAGAGGGCTATGGTGAAAAAGGAAATATCCTCAGATGAAATCTGGAAAGAAGCTTTCTGAGAAACCGCTTAGTGTTCTGTGACTTCCACTCAATGAGTTACATCTCTATTTCTTGGATCTCTTTGCTAGCCTTATTTCTGTGGAATCTGAGAACAGAAATTTCGGATCCCTTTGAAGACTATAGGGCCAAAGGAAATATCGTCCGATAACAAAGAGAAAGAAGCTTTCTGAGAAACTTCTTTGTGTTCTGTGAAATCATCTCACAGAGTTACAGCTTTACCCTCAAGAAGCCTTTCGCTAAGACAGTTCTTGTGGAATTGGCAAAGTGATATTTGGAAGCCCATGGAGGGTATGGTGAAAAAGGAAATATCCTCAGATGAAATCTGGAAAGAAGCTTTCTGAGAAACTGCTTAGTGTTCTGTTAATTCATCTCACAGAGTTACAACTGTATTTCGTGGATATCTTTGCTAGCCTTATTTCTGTGGAATCTGAGAACAGATATTTCGGATCCCTTTGAAGACTATAGGGCCAAAGGAAATATCTTCCGATAAAAAAGAGAAAGAAGCTTTCTGAGAGACTTCTTTGTGTTTTGTGAAATCATATCACAGAGTTACAGCTTTCCACTCAAGAAGCCTTTCGCTAAGACAGTTCTTGTGGAATTGACAAAGTGATATTTGGAAGCCCATAGAGGGCTATGGTGAAAAAGGAAATATTCTCAGATGAAATCTGGAAAGAAGCTATCTGAGAAAACGGTTAGTGTTCTGTGACTTCCACTTACAGATTTACATCTGTATTTCGTGGATCTCTTTGCTAGCCTTATTTCTGTGGAATCTGAGAAGAGATATTTCGGATCCCTTTGAAGACTATAGGGCCAAAGGAAATATCCTCCGATAACATAGAGAAAGAAGCTTTCTGAGAAACTTCTTTGTGTTCTGTGAAATCATCTCACAGAGTTACAGCTTTCCCCTCAAGAAGCCTTTCGCTAAGACAGTTCTTGTGGAATTGGAAAAGTGATATTTGGAAGCCCATAGAGGGCTATGGTGAAAAAGGAAATATCCTCTGATGAAATCTGGAAAGAAGCATTCTGAGAAACTGCTTAGTGTTCTGTTAATTCATCTCACAGAGTTACATCTGTATTTCGTGGATCTCTTTGCCAACCTTATTTCTGTGGAATCTGAGAACAGATATTTCAGATCCCTTTGAAGACTATAGGGCCAAAGGAAATATCCTGCAATAACAAAGAGAAAGAAGTTTTCTGAGAATCTTCTTTGTGTTCTGTGAAATCATCTCACAGAGTTACAGCTTTCCCCTCAAGAAGCCTTTCACTAAGACATTTCTTGTGGAATTGGCAAAGTGATATTTCGAAGCCCATAGAGGGCTATGTTGAAAAAGGAAATATATTCAGATGAAATCTGGAAAGAAGCTTTCTGAGAAACCGCTTAGTGTTCTGTGACTTCCACTCACAGAGTTACATCTGTATTTCGTGGATCCCTTTGCTAGCCTTATTTCTGTTGAATCTGAGAACAGATATTTCGGATCCGTTTGAAGACTATAGGACCAAAGGATGTATCCTCCGATAACAAAGAGAAAGAAGCTTTCTAAGAAACTTCTTTGTGTTCTTTGAAATCATCTCACAGAGTTACAGCTTTCCCCTCAAGCAGCCTTACGCTAAGACAGTTCTTGTGGAATTGGCAAAGTGATATTTGGAAGCCCATAGAGGGCTATGTTGAAAAAGGAAATATCCTCAGATGAAATCTGGAAAGATGCTTTCTGAGTAACTGCTTAGTGTTCTGTTAATTCGTCTCACAGAGTTACATATGTCTTTCGTGGATCTCTTTGCTAGCCTTATTTCTGTGGAATTTGAGAACAGATATTTCGGATCCCTTTGAAGACTATAGGGCCAAAGGAAATATCCTCCGATAACAAAGAGAAAGAAGCTTTCTGAGAAACTTCTTTGTGTTCTGTGAAATCATCTCACAGAGATACAGCTTTCCCCTCTAGAAGCCTTTCGCTAAGACAGTTCTTGTGGAATTGGCAAAGTGATATTTGGAAGCCCATAGAGGGCTATGTTGAAAAAGGAAATATCCTCAGATGAAATCTGGAAACAAGCTTTCTGAGAAACCGCTTAATGTTCTGTGACTTCCACTCACAGAGTTACATCTGTATTTCTTGGATCTCTTTTCTAGCCTTATTTCTGTGTAATCTGAGTACAGATATTTCGGATCCCTTTGAAGACTATAGGGCCAAAGGAAATATCCTCCGATAACAAAGAGAAAGAAGCTCTCTGAGAAACTTCTTTGTGTTCTGTGAAATCATCTCACAGAGTCACAGCTTTCCCCTCAAGAAGCCTTTCGCTAAGACAGTTCTTGTGGAATTGGCAAAGAGATATTTGGAAGCCCATAGAGGGCTATGGTGAAAAAGGAAATATCCTCAGATGAAATCTGGAAAGAAGCTTTCTGAGAAACTGCTTAGTGTTCTGTTAATTTATCTCCCAGAGTTACATCTGTATTTCGTGGATCTCTTTGCTAGCCTTATTTCTGTGGAATCTGAGAACAGATATTTCAGATCCCTTTGAAGACTATAGGGCCAAAGGAAATATCCTCCAATAACAAAGAGAAAGAAGTTTTCTGAGAATCTTCTTTGTGTTCGGTGAAATCATCTCTCAGAGTTACAGCTTTCCCCTCAAGAAGCCTTTCGCTAAGACAGTTCTTGTGGAATTGGCAAAGTGATATTTGGAAGCCCATAGAGGGCTATGTTGAAAAAGGAAATATCCTCAAATGAAATCTGGAAAGATGCTTTCTGAGAAACTGCTTAGTGTTCTGTTAATTCGTCTCACAGAGTTACATCTGTATTTCGTGGATCTCTTTGCTAGCCTTATTTCTGTGGAATCTGAGAACAGATATTTCGGATCCCTTTGAAGACTAGAGGGCCAAAGGAAATATCCTCCGATAACAAAGAGAAAGAAGCTTTCTGAGAAACTTCTTTGTGTTCTGTGAAATCATCTCACAGAGTTACAGCTTTCCCCTCAAGAAGCCTTTCGCTAAGACAGTTCTTGTGGAATTGGCAAAGTGATATTTGGAAGCCCATAGAGGGCTATGGTGAAAAAGGAAATATCCTCAGATGAAATCTGGAAAGAAGCTTTCTGAGAAACTGCTTAGTGTTCTGTTAATTCATCTCACAGAGTTACATCTGTATTTCGTGGATCTCTTTGCTAGCCTTATTTCTGTGGAATCTGAGAAGAGATATTTCGGATCCCTTTGAAGACTATAGGGCCAAGGGAAATATCCTCCGATAACCAAGAGAAAGAAGCTTTCTGAGAAACTTCTTTGCGTTCCGAGAAATCATCTCACAGTGTTACAGCTTTCCCCTCAAGAAGCCTTTCGCTAAGACAGTTCTTTTGGAATTGGCAAAGTTCTATTTGGAAGCCATTAGAGTGCTATGTTGAAAAAAAAAATATCCTCAGATGAAACTGGAAAGAAGCTTTCTGAGAAACTGCTTATTGTTCTGTTAATTCATCTCACAGAGTTACATCTGTATTTCGTGGATCTCTTTGCTAGCCTTATTTCTGTGGAATCTGAGAACAGATATTTCGGATCCATTTGAAGACTATAGGGCCAAAGGAAATATCCTCCGATAACAAAGAGAAAGAAGCTTTCTGAGAAACTCCTTTGTGTTCTGTGAAATCATCTCACAGTGTTACAGTATTCCCCTCAAGAAGCCTTTCGCTAAGACAGTTCTTGTGGAAATGGCAAAGAGATATTTGGAAGCCCATGGAGGGCTATGGTGAAAAAGGAAATATCCTCAGATGAAATCTGGAAAGAAGCTTTCTGAGAAACTGCTTAGTGTTCTGTTAATTCATCTCACAGAGTTACATCTGTATTTCGTGGATCTCTTTGCTAGCCTTATTTCTGTGGAATCTGCGAAGAGATATTTCGGATCCCTTTGAAGATTAAAGGGCCAAAGGAAATATCTTCCGATACCAAAGAGAAAGAAGTTTTCTGAGAAACTTCTTTGTGTTCTGTGAAATCATCTCACAGAATTACAGCTTTCCCCTCAAGAAGCCTTTCGCTAAGACAGTTCTTGTGGAATTGGCAAAGTGATATTTGGAAGCCCATAGAGGGCTCTGGTGAAAAAGGAAATATCCTCAGATGAAATCTGGAAAGAAGCTTTCTGAGAAACCGCTTAGTGTTCTGTTAATTTATCTCACAGAGTTACATCTGTATTTCGTGGATCTCTTTGCTAGCCTTATTTCTGTGGAATCTGAGAACAGATATTTCGGATCCCTTTGAAGACTATAGGGCCAAAGGAAATATCCTCCGATAACAAAGAGAAAGAAGCTTCCTGAAAAACTTCTTTGTGTTCTGTGAAATCATCTCACAGAGTTACAGCTTTCCCCTCAAGAAGCCTTTCGCTAAGACAGTTCTTGTGGAATTGGAAAAGTGATATTTGGAAGCCCATAGAGGGCTATGGTGAAAAAGGAAATATCCCCAGATGAAATCTGGAAAGAAGCTTTCTGAGAAACTGCTTAGTGTTCTGTTAATTCATCTCTCAGTGTTACATCGGTATTTCGTGGATCTCTTTGCTAGCCTTATTTCTGTGGAATCTGAGAACAGATATTTCGGATCCCTTTGAAGACTATACGGCCAAAGGAAATATCCTCCGATACCAAAGAGAAAGAAGCATTCTGAGAAACTTCTTTGTGTTCTGTGAAGTCATCTCACAGAGTTACAGCTTTCCCCTCAAGAAGCCTTTCGCTAAGACAGTTCTTGTGGAATTGGCAAAGTGATATTTGGAAGCCCATAGAGGGCTATGGTGAAAAAGGAAATATCCCCAGATGAAATCTGGAAAGAAGCTTTCTGAGAAACTGCTTAGTGTTCTGTTATTTCATCTCACAGAGTTACATCTGTATTTCGTGGATCTCTTTGCTAGCCTTATTTCTGTGGAATCTGAGAACAGATATTTCGGATCCCCTTGAAGACTATAGGGTCAAAGGAAATATCCTCTGATAAAAAAGAGAAAGAAGCTTTCTGAGAAACTTCTTTGAGTTCTGTGAAATCATCTCACAGAGTTACAGCATTCCCCTCAAGAAGCCTTTCTCTAAGACACTTCTTGTGGAAATGGCAAAGTGATATTTGGAAGCCCTTAGAGGGCTATGGTGAAAAAGGAAATATCCTCAGATGAAATCTGGAAAGAAGCTTTCTGAGAAACTGCTTAGTGTTCTGTTAATTCATCTCACAGAGTTACATCTGTATTTCGTGGATCTCTTTGCTAGCCTTATTTCTGTGGAATCCGAGAACAGATATTTCGGATCCCTTTGAAGACTATAGGGCCAAAGGAAATATCCTCCGATACCAAAGAGAAAGAAGTTTTCTGAGAAACTTCTTTGTGTTCTTTGAAATCATCTCACAGAGTTACAGCTTTCCCCTCAAGAAGCCTTTCGCTAAGACAGTTCTTGTGGAATTGGCAGAGTGATAATTGGAAGCCCATAGAGGGCTATGGTGAAAAAGGAAATATCCTCAGATGAAATCTGGAAAGAAGCTTTCTGAGAAACCGTTTAGTGTTCTGTTAATTCATCTCACAGAATTACATCTGCATTTCGTGGATCTCTTTGCTAGCCTTATTTCTTTGGAATCTGAGAACAGATATTTCGGATCCCTTTGAAGACTATAGGGCCAAAGGAAATATCCTCCGATAACAAAGAGAAAGAAGCTTTCTGAGAAACTTCTTTGTGTTCTGTGAAATTATCTCACAGAGTTACAGCTTTCCCCTCTAGAAGCCTTTCGCTAACACAGTTCTTGTGGAATTGGCAAAGTGATATTTGGAAGCCCATAAAGGGCTATGGTGAAAAAGGAAATATCCTCAGATGAAATCTGGAAAGAAGCTTTCTGACAAACTGCTTAGTGTTCTGTTAATTCATATCACAGAGTTACAACAGTATTTCGTTGATCTCTTTGTTAGCCTTCTTTCTGTGGAATCTGAGAACAGATATTTCGGATCCCTTTGAAGACTATAGGACCAAAGGAAATATCCTCCGATAACAAAGAGAAAGAAGCTTTCTGAGAAACTTCTTTGTGTTGTGTGAAATCATCTCACAGAGTTACAGCTTTCCCCTCAAGAAGCCTTTCGCTAAGACAGTTCTTGTGGAATTGGCAAAGTGATATTTGGAAGCCCATAGAGGGCTATGGTGAAAAAGGAAATATCCTCAGATGAAATCTGGAAAGAAGCTTTCTGAGAAACTGCTTAGTGTTCTGTTAATTCATCTCACAGAGTTACAACTGTATTTCGTGGATCTCTTTGCTAGCCTTATTTCTGTGGAATCTGAGAAGAGATATTTCGGATCCCTTTGAAGATTATAGGGCCAAAGGAAATATCTTCCGATACCAAAGAGAAAGAAGTTTTCTGAGAAACTTCTTTGTGTTCTGTGAAATCATCTCACAGAATTACAGCTTTCCCCTCAAGAAGCCTTTCGCTAAGACAGTTCTTGTGGAATTGGCAAAGTGATATTTGGAAGCCCATAGAGGGCTCTGGTGAAAAAGGAAATATCCTCAGATGAAATCTGGAAAGAAGCTTTCTGAGAAACCGCTTAGTGTTCTGATAATTTATCTCACAGAGTTACATCTGTATTTCGTGGATCTCTTTGCTAGCCTTATTTCTGTGGAATCTGAGAACAGATATTTCGGATCCCTTTGAAGACTATAGGGCCAAAGGAAATATCCTCCGATAACAAAGAGAAAGAAGCTTCCTGAAAAACTTCTTTGTGTTCTGTGAAATCATCTCACAGAGTTACAGCTTTCCCCTCAAGAAGCCTTTCGCTAAGACAGTTCTTGTGGAATTGGAAAAGTGATATTTGGAAGCCCATAGAGGGCTATGGTGAAAAAGGAAATATCCCCAGATGAAATCTGGAAAGAAGCTTTCTGAGAAACTGCTTAGTGTTCTGTTAATTCATCTCACAGAGTTACATCTGTATTTCGTGGATCTCTTTTCTAGCCTTATTTCTGTGGAATCCGAGAACAGATATTTCGGATCCCTTTGAAGACTATAGGGCCAAAGGAAATATCCTCCGATACCAAAGAGAAAGAAGTTTTCTGAGAAACTTCTTTGTGTTCTTTGAAATCATCTCACAGAGTTACAGCTTTCGCCTCAAGAAGCCTTTCGCTAAGACAGTTCTTGTGGAATTGGCAGAGTGATAATTGGAAGCCCATAGAGGGCTATGGTGAAAAAGGAAATATCCTCAGATGAAATCTGGAAAGAAGCTTTCTGAGAAACCGTTTAGTGTTCTGTTAATTCATCTCACAGAATTACATCTGCATTTCGTGGATCTCTTTGCTAGCCTTATTTCTTTGGAATCTGAGAACAGATATTTCGGATCCCTTTGAAGACTATAGGGCCAAAGGAAATATCCTCCGATAACAAAGAGAAAGAAGCTTTCTGAGAAACTTCTTTGTGTTCTGTGAAATTATCTCACAGAGTTACAGCTTTCCCCTCTAGAAGCCTTTCGCTAACACAGTTCTTGTGGAATTGGCAAAGTGATATTTGGAAGCCCATAGAGGGCTATGGTGAAAAAGGAAATATCCTCAGATGAAATCTGGAAAGAAGCTTTCTGACAAACTGCTTAGTGTTCTGTTAATTCATATCACAGAGTTACAACAGTATTTCGTTGATCTCTTTGTTAGCCTACTTTCTGTGGAATCTGAGAACAGATATTTCGGATCCCTTTGAAGACTATAGGACCAAAGGAAATATCCTCCGATAACAAAGAGAAAGAAGCTTTCTGAGAAACTTCTTTGTGTTCTGTGAAATCATCTCACAGAGTTACAGCTTTCCCCTCAAGAAGCCTTTCGCTAAGACAGTTCTTGTGGAATTGGCAAAGTGATATTTGGAAGCCCATAGAGGGCTATGGTGAAAAAGGAAATATCCTCAGATGAAATCTGGAAAGAAGCTTTCTGAGAAACTGCTTAGTGTTCTGTTAATTCATCTCACAGAGTTACAACTGTATTTCGTGGATCTCTTTGCTAGCCTTATTTCTGTGGAATCTGAGAAGAGATATTTCGGATCCCTTTGAAGACTCTAGGGCCGAAGGAAATATCCTCCGATAACAAAGAGAAAGAAGCTTTCTGAGAAACTTCTTTGTGTTGTGTGAAATCATCTCACAGAGTTACAGCTTTCCCCTCAAGAAGGCTTTCGCTAAGACAGTTCTTGTGGAATTGGCAAAGTGATATTTGGAAGCCCATAGAGGGCTATGGTGAAAAAGGAAATATCCTCAGATGAAATCTGGAAAGAAGCTTTCTGAGAAACTGCTTAGTGTTCTGTTAATTCATCTCACAGAGTTAAATCTGTATTTCGTGGATCTCTTTGCTAGCCTTATTTCTGTGGAATCTGAGAACAGATATATCTGAGAACAGATATTTCGGATCCCTTTGAAGACTATAGGGCCAAAGGAAATATCCTCCGATAACAAAGAGAAAGAAGCTTCCTGAGAAACTTCTTTGTGTTCTGTGAAATCATCTCACAGAGTTACAGCTTTCCCCTCAAGAAGCCTTTCGCTAAGACAGTTCTTGTGGAATTGGCAATGTGATATTTGGAAGCCCCTAGAGGGCTATGGTGAAAAAGGAAATATCTCCAGATGAAATCTGGAAAGAAGCTTTCTGAGAAACTGCTTAGTGTTCTGTTAATTCATCTCACAGTGTTACATCTGTATTTCGTGCATCTCTTTGCTAGCCTTATTTCTGTGGAATCTGAGAACAGATATTTCGGATCCCTTTGAAGACTATAAGGCCAAAGGAAATATCCTCCGATAACAAAGAGAAAGAAGCTTTCTGAGAAACTTCTTTGTGTTCTGTGAAATCTTCTCACAGAGTTACAGTATTCCCCTCAAGAAGCCTTTCGCTAAGACAGTTCTTGTGGAATTGACAAAGTGACATTTGGAAGCCCATAGAAGGCTATGGTTAAAAAGGAACTATCCTCAGATGAAATCTGGAAGGAAGCTTTCTGAGAAACTGCTTAGTGTTCTGTTAATTCATCTCACAGAGTTACATCTGTATTTCCTGGATCTCTTTGCTTGCCTTATTTCTGTGGAATCTGAGAACAGATATTTCGGATCCCTTTGAAGACTAGAGGGCCAAAGGAAATATCCTCCGATAACAAAGAGAAAGAAGCTTTCTGAGAAACTTCTTTGTGTTCTGTGAAATCATCTCACAGAGTTACAGCTTTCCCCTCAAGAAGCCTTTCGCTAAGACAGTTCTTGTGGAATTGGCAAAGTGATATTTTGAAGCCCATGGAGGGCTATGGTGAAAACGGAAATATCCTCAGATGAAATCTGGAAAGAAGCTTTCTGAGAAACTGCTTAGTGTTCTGTTAATTCATTTCACAGAGTTACATCTGTATTTCGTGGATCTCTTTGCTAGCCTTATTTCTGTGGAATCTGAGAACAGATATTTCGGATCCCTTTGAAGACTATAGGGCCAAAGGAAATATACTCCGATAACAAAGAGAAAGAAGCTTTCTGAGAAACTTCTTTGTGTTCTGTGAAATCATCTCACAGAGTTACAGCTTTTCCCTCAAGAAGCCTTTCGCTAAGACAGTTCTTGTGGAATTGGCAAAGTGATATTTGGAAGCCCTTAGAGGGCTATGGTGAAAAGGAAATATCCTCAGATGAAATCTGGAAAGAAGCTTTCTGAGAAATCGCTTAGTGTTCTGGTAATTCATCTCACAGAGTTACATCTGTATTTCGTGAATCTCTTTGCTAGCCTTATTTCTGTGGAATCTGAGAACAGATATTCCGGATCCCCTTGAAGACTATAGGGCCAAAGGAAATATCCTCCGATAACAAAGAGAAAGAAGTTTTCTGAGAAACTTCTTTGTGTTCTGTGAAATCATCTCACAGAGATACGGCTTTCCCCTCAAGAAGCCTTTCACTAAGACAATTCTTGTGGAATATGCAAAGTGATATTTGGAAGCCCATAGAGGGCTGTGGTGAAAAAGGAAATATCTCCAGATGAAATCTGGAAAGAAGCTTTCTGAGAAACTGCTTAGTGTTCTGTTAATTCATCTCACAGTGTTACATCTGTATTTCGTGGATCTCTTTGCTAGCCTTATTTCTGTGGAATCTGAGAACAGATATTTCGGATCCCTTTGAAGACTATAGGGCCAAAGGAAATATCCTCCGATAACAAAGAGAAAGAAGCTTTCTGAGAAACTTCTTTGTGTTCTGTGAAATCATCTCACAGAGTTACAGCTTTCCCCTCAAGAAGCCTTTCGCTAAGACAGTTCTTGTGGAATTGGCAAAGTGATATTTGGAAGCCCATAGAGGGCTATGGTGAAAAAGGAAATATCCTCAGATGAAATCTCGAAAGAAGCTTTCTGAGAAACTGCTTAGTGTTCTGTTAATTCATCTCACAGGGTTACATCTGTATTTCGTGGATGTCTTTGCTAGCCTTATTTCTGTGGAATCTGAGAACAGATATTTCGGATCCCTTTGAAGACTATAGGGCCAAAGGAAATATCCTCCGATAACAAAGAGAAAGAAGCTTTCTGAGAAACTTCTTTGTGTTCTGTGAAATCATCTCACAGAGTTACAGCTTTTCCCTCAAGAAGCCTTTCGCTAAGACAGTTCTTGTGGAATTGGCAAAGTGATATTTGGAAGCCCTTAGAGGGCTATGGTGAAAAGGAAATATCCTCAGATGAAATCTGTAAAGAAGCTTTCTGAGAAATCGCTTAGTGTTCTGTTAATTCATCTCACAGAGTTACATCTGTATTTCGTGAATCTCTTTGCTAGCCTTATTTCTGTGGAATCTGAGAACAGATACTTAGGATCCCTTTGAAGACTAGAGGGCCAAAGGAAATATCCTCCGATAACAAAGAGAAAGAAGCTTTCTGAGAAACTTCTTTGTGTTCTGTGAAATCATCTCACAGAGTTACAGCTTTCCCCTCAAGAAGCCTTTCGCCAAGACAGTTCTTGTGGAATTGGCAAAGTGATATTTGGAAGCCCATAGAGGGCTATGGTGAAAAAGGAAATATCCTCAGATGAAATCTGGAAAGAAGCTTTCTGAGAAACTGCTTAGTGTTCTGTTAATTCATCTCACAGAGTTACATCTGTATTTCGTGGATCTCTTTGCTAGCCTTCTTTCTGTGGAATCTGAGAACAGATATTTCGGATCCCTTTGAAGACTAGAGGGCCAAAGGAAATATCCTCCGATAACAAAGAGAAAGAAGCTTTCTGAGAAACTTCTTTGTGTTCTGTGAAATCATCTCACAGAGTTATAGCTTTCTCCTCAAGAAGCCTTTCGCTAAGAGAGTTCTTGTGGAATTGGCAAAGTGATATTTGGAAGCCCCTAGAGGGCTATGGTGAAAAAGGAAATATCCTCAGATGAAATCTGGAAAGAAGCTTTCTGAGAAACCGATTAGTGTTCTGTTAATTCATCTCTCAGAGTTACATCTGTATTTCGTGGATCTCTTTGCTTACCTTATTTCTCTGGAATCTGAGAACAGATATTTCGGATCCCTTTGAAGATTATACGGCCAAAGGAAATATCCTCCGATAACAAAGAGAAAGAAGCTTTCTGAGAAACTTCTTTGTGTTCTCTGAAATCATCTCACAGAGTTACAGCTTTCCCCTCAATAAGCCTTTCGCTAAGACAGTTCTTGTGGAATTGACAAAGTGATATTTGGAAGCCCTTAGAGGGCTCTGGTGAAAAAGGAAATATCCTCAGATGAAATCTGGAAAGAAGCTTTCTGAGAAACTGCTTAGTGTTCTGCTAATTCATCTCACAGAGTTACATCTGTGTTTCGTGGATCTCTTTGCTAGCCTTATTTCTGTGGAATCTGAGAACAGATATTCCGGATCCCCTTGAAGACTATAGGGCCAAAGGAAATATCCTCCGATAACAAAAAGAAAGAAGTTTTCTGAGAAACTTCTTTGTGTTCTGTGAAATCATCTCACATTGATACGGCTTTCCCCTCAAGAAGCATTTCACTAAGACAATTCTTGTGGAATAGGCAAAGTGATATTTGGAAGCCCATTGAGGGCTGTGGTGAAAAAGGAAATATCCTCAGATGAAATCTGGAAAGAAGGTTTCTGAGAAACTGGTTAGTGTTCTGTTAATTCATCTCACAGAGTTACATCTGTATTTCGTGGGTCTCTTTGCTAGCCTTATTTCTGTGGAATCTGAGAACAGATATTTCGGATCCCTTTGAAGACTATAGGGCCAAAGGAAATATCCTCCGATAACAAAGAGAAAGAAGCTTTCTGAGAAACTTCTCTGTGTTCTGTGAAATCAACTCACAGAGTTACAGCTTTCCCCTCAAGAAGCCTTTCGCTAAGACAGTTCTTGTGGAATTGGCAAAGTGATATTTGGAAGCCCATAGAGGGCTATGGTGAAAAAGGAAATATCCTCAGATGAAATCTGGAAAGAAGCTTTCTGAGAAACTGCTTAGTGTTCTGTTAATTCAACTCACAGACTTACAACTGTATTTCGTGGACTCTTTCCTAGACTTATTTCTGTGGAATCTGAAAACAGATATTTCGGATCCCTTTGAAGACTCTAGGGCCAAAGGAAATATCCTCCGATAAAAAAGAGAAAGAAGCTTTCTGAGAAACTTCTTTGTGTTCTGTGAAATCGTCTCACAGAGTTACAGCTTTCCCCTCAAGAAGCCTTTCGCTAAGACAGTTCTTGTGGAATTGGCAAAGTGATATTTGGAAGCCCATAGAGGGCTCTGGTGAAAAAGGAAATATCCTCAGATGAAATCTGGAAAGAAGCTTTCTGAGAAACTGCTTAGTGTTCTGTTAATTCATCTCACAGAGTTACATCTGTATTTCGTGGATCTCTTTGCTAGCCTTATTTCTGTGGAATCTGAGAACAGATATTCCGGATCCCCTTGAAGACTATAGGGCCAAAGGAAATATCCTCCGATAACAAAGAGAAAGAAGTTTTCTGAGAAACTTCTTTGTGTTCTGTGAAATCATCTCACAGAGATACGGCTTTCCCCTCAAGAAGCCTTTCACTAAGACAATTCTTGTGGAATAGGCAAAGTGATATTTGGAAGCCCATAGAGGGCTGTGGTGAAAAAGGAAATATCTCCAGATGAAATCTGGAAAGAAGCTTTCTGAGAAACTGCTTAGTGTTCTGTTAATTCATCTCACAGTGTTACATCTGTATTTCGTGGATCTCTTTGCTAGCCTTATTTCTGTGGAATCTGAGAACAGATATTTCGGATCCCTTTGAAGACTATAGGGCCAAAGGAAATATCCTCCGATAACAAAGAGAAAGAAGCTTTCTGAGAAACTTCTTTGTGTTCTGTGAAATCATCTCACAGAGTTACAGCTTTCCCCTCAAGAAGCCTTTCGCTAAGACAGTTCTTGTGGAATTGGCAAAGTGATATTTGGAAGCCCATAGAGGGCTATGGTGAAAAAGGAAATCTCCTCAGATGAAATCTGGAAAGAAGCTTTCTGAGAAACTGCTTAGTGTTCTGTTAATTCATCTCACAGGGTTACATCTGTATTTCGTGGATGTCTTTGCTAGCCTTATTTCTGTGGAATCTGAGAACAGATATTTCGGATCCCTTTGAAGACTATAGGGCCAAAGGAAATATCCTCCGATAACAAAGAGAAAGAAGCTTTCTGAGAAACTTCTTTGTGTTCTGTGAAATCATCTCACAGAGTTACAGCTTTTCCCTCAAGAAGCCTTTCGCTAAGATAGTTCTTGTGGAATTGGCAAAGTGATATTTGGAAGCCCTTAGAGGGCTATGGTGAAAAGGAAATATCCTCAGATGAAATCTGTAAAGAAGCTTTCTGAGAAATCGATTAGTGTTCTGTTAATTCATCTCACAGAGTTACATCTGTATTTCGTGAATCTCTTTGCTAGCGTTATTTCTGTGGAATCTGAGAACAGATATTTAGGATCCCTTTGAAGACTAGAGGGCCAAGGGAAATATCCTCCGATAACAAAGAGAAAGAAGCTTTCTGAGAAACTTCTTTGTGTTCTGTGAAATCATCTCACAGAGTTACAGCTTTCCCCTCTAGAAGCCTTTCGCCAAGACAGTTCTTGTGGAATTGGCAATGTGACATTTGGAAGCCCATAGAGGGCTATGGTGAAAAAGGAAATATCCTCAGATGAAATCTGGAAAGAAGCTTTCTGAGAAACTGCTTAGTGTTCTCTTAATTCATCTCACAGAGTTACATCTGTATTTCGTGGATCTCTTTGCTAGCCTTCTTTCTGTGGAATCTGAGAACAGATATTTCGGATCCCTTTGAAGACTAGAGGGCCAAAGAAATATCCTCCGATAACAAAGAGAAAGAAGCTTTCTGAGAAACTTCTTTGTGTTCTGTGAAATCATCTCACAGAGTTATAGCTTTCTCCTCAAGAAGCCTTTCGCTAAGAGAGTTCTTGTGGAATTGGCAAAGTGATATTTGGAAGCCCCTAGAGGGCTAAGGTGAAAAAGGAAATATCCTCAGATGAAATCTGGAAAGAAGCTTTCTGAGAAACCGATTAGTGTTCTGTTAATTCATCTCTCAGAGTTACATCTGTATTTCGTGGATCTCTTTGCTTACCTTATTTCTCTGGAATCTGAGAACAGATATTTCGGATCCCTTTGAAGATTATAGGGCCAAAGGAAATATCCTCCGATAACAAAGAGAAAGAAGCTTTCTGAGAAACTTCTTTGTGTTCTGTGAAATCATCTCACAGAGTTACAGCTTTCCCCTCAAGAAGCCTTTCGCTAAGACAGTTCTTGTGGAATTGGCAAATGATATTTGGAAGCCCTTAGAGGGCTCTGGTGAAAAAGGAAATATCCTCAGATGAAATATGGAAAGAAGCTTTCTGAGAAACTGCTTAGTGTTCTGTTAATTCATCTCACAGAGTTACATCTGTATTTCGTGGATCTCTTTGCTAGCCTTATTTCTTTGGAATCTGAGAACAGGTATTCCGGATCCCCTTGAAAACTATAGGGCCAAAGGAAATATCCTCCGATAACAAAGAGAAAGAAGTTTTCTGAGAAACTTCTTTGTGTTCTGTGAAATCATCTCACATTGATACGGCTTTCCCCTCAAGAAGCCTTTCACTAAGACAATTCTTTTGGAATAGGAAAAGTGATATTTGGAAGCCCATTGAGGGCTGTGGTGAAAAAGGAAATATCCTCAGATGAAATCTGGAAAGAAGCTTTCTGAGAAACTGCTTAGTGTTCTGTTAATTCATCTCACAGGATTACATCTGTATTTCGTGGATGTCTTTGCTAGCCTTATTTCTGTGGAATCTGAGAACAGATATTTCGGATCCCTTTGAAGACTATAGGGCCAAAGGAAATATCCTGCGATAACAAAGAGAAAGAAGCTTTCTGAGAAACTTCTTTGTGTTCTGTGAAATCATCTCACAGAGTTACAGCTTTCCCCTCAAGAAGCCTTTCGCTAAGACAGTTTTTGTGGAATTGGCAAAGTGATATTTGGAAGCCCATAGAGGGCTATGGTGAAAAAGGAAATATCCTCAGATGAAATCTCGAAAGAAGCTTTCTGAGAAACTGCTTAGTGTTCTGTTAATTCATCTCACAGGGTTACATCTGTATTTCGTGGATGTCTTTGCTAGCCTTATTTCTGTGGAATCTGAGAACAGATATTTCGGATCCCTTTGAAGACTATAGGACCAAAGGAAATATCCTCCGATAACAAAGAGAAAGAAGCTTTCTGAGAAAATTCTTTGTGTTCTGTGAAATCATCTCACAGAGTTACAGCTTTCCCCTCAAGAAGCCTTTCGCTAAGACAGTTCTTGTGGAATTGGCAAAGTGATATTTGGAAGCCCATAGAGGGCTATGGTGAAAAAGGAAATATCCTCAGATGAAATCTGGAAAGAAGCTTTCTGAGAAACTGCTTAGTGTTCTGTTAATTCATCTCACAGAGTTACAACTGTATTTCGTGGATCTCTTTGCTAGCCTTATTTCTGTGGAATCTGAGAAGAGATATTTCGGATCCCTTTGAAGATTATAGGGCCAAAGGAAATATCTTCCGATACCAAAGAGAAAGAAGTTTTCTGAGAAACTTCTTTGTGTTCTGTGAAATCATCTCACAGAATTACAGCTTTCCCCTCAAGAAGCCTTTCGCTAAGACAGTTCTTGTGGAATTGGCAAAGTGATATTTGGAAGCCCATAGAGGGCTCTGGTGAAAAAGGAAATATCCTCAGATGAAATCTGGAAAGAAGCTTTCTGAGAAACCGCTTAGTGTTCTGATAATTTATCTCACAGAGTTACATCTGTATTTCGTGGATCTCTTTGCTAGCCTTATTTCTGTGGAATCTGAGAACAGATATTTCGGATCCCTTTGAAGACTATAGGGCCAAAGGAAATATCCTCCGATAACAAAGAGAAAGAAGCTTCCTGAAAAACTTCTTTGTGTTCTGTGAAATCATCTCACAGAGTTACAGCTTTCCCCTCAAGAAGCCTTTCGCTAAGACAGTTCTTGTGGAATTGGAAAAGTGATATTTGGAAGCCCATAGAGGGCTATGGTGAAAAAGGAAATATCCCCAGATGAAATCTGGAAAGAAGCTTTCTGAGAAACTGCTTAGTGTTCTGTTAATTCATCTCACAGAGTTACATCTGTATTTCGTGGATCTCTTTTCTAGCCTTATTTCTGTGGAATCCGAGAACAGATATTTCGGATCCCTTTGAAGACTATAGGGCCAAAGGAAATATCCTCCGATACCAAAGAGAAAGAAGTTTTCTGAGAAACTTCTTTGTGTTCTTTGAAATCATCTCACAGAGTTACAGCTTTCGCCTCAAGAAGCCTTTCGCTAAGACAGTTCTTGTGGAATTGGCAGAGTGATAATTGGAAGCCCATAGAGGGCTATGGTGAAAAAGGAAATATCCTCAGATGAAATCTGGAAAGAAGCTTTCTGAGAAACCGTTTAGTGTTCTGTTAATTCATCTCACAGAATTACATCTGCATTTCGTGGATCTCTTTGCTAGCCTTATTTCTTTGGAATCTGAGAACAGATATTTCGGATCCCTTTGAAGACTATAGGGCCAAAGGAAATATCCTCCGATAACAAAGAGAAAGAAGCTTTCTGAGAAACTTCTTTGTGTTCTGTGAAATTATCTCACAGAGTTACAGCTTTCCCCTCTAGAAGCCTTTCGCTAACACAGTTCTTGTGGAATTGGCAAAGTGATATTTGGAAGCCCATAGAGGGCTATGGTGAAAAAGGAAATATCCTCAGATGAAATCTGGAAAGAAGCTTTCTGAGAAACTGCTTAGTGTTCTGTTAATTCATCTCACAGAGTTACAACTGTATTTCGTGGATCTCTTTGCTAGCCTTATTTCTGTGGAATCTGAGAAGAGATATTTCGGATCCCTTTGAAGACTCTAGGGCCGAAGGAAATATCCTCCGATAACAAAGAGAAAGAAGCTTTCTGAGAAACTTCTTTGTGTTGTGTGAAATCATCTCACAGAGTTACAGCTTTCCCCTCAAGAAGGCTTTCGCTAAGACAGTTCTTGTGGAATTGGCAAAGTGATATTTGGAAGCCCATAGAGGGCTATGGTGAAAAAGGAAATATCCTCAGATGAAATCTGGAAAGAAGCTTTCTGAGAAACTGCTTAGTGTTCTGTTAATTCATCTCACAGAGTTAAATCTGTATTTCGTGGATCTCTTTGCTAGCCTTATTTCTGTGGAATCTGAGAACAGATATATCTGAGAACAGATATTTCGGATCCCTTTGAAGACTATAGGGCCAAAGGAAATATCCTCCGATAACAAAGAGAAAGAAGCTTCCTGAGAAACTTCTTTGTGTTCTGTGAAATCATCTCACAGAGTTACAGCTTTCCCCTCAAGAAGCCTTTCGCTAAGACAGTTCTTGTGGAATTGGCAATGTGATATTTGGAAGCCCCTAGAGGGCTATGGTGAAAAAGGAAATATCTCCAGATGAAATCTGGAAAGAAGCTTTCTGAGAAACTGCTTAGTGTTCTGTTAATTCATCTCACAGTGTTACATCTGTATTTCGTGCATCTCTTTGCTAGCCTTATTTCTGTGGAATCTGAGAACAGATATTTCGGATCCCTTTGAAGACTATAAGGCCAAAGGAAATATCCTCCGATAACAAAGAGAAAGAAGCTTTCTGAGAAACTTCTTTGTGTTCTGTGAAATCTTCTCACAGAGTTACAGTATTCCCCTCAAGAAGCCTTTCGCTAAGACAGTTCTTGTGGAATTGACAAAGTGACATTTGGAAGCCCATAGAAGGCTATGGTTAAAAAGGAACTATCCTCAGATGAAATCTGGAAGGAAGCTTTCTGAGAAACTGCTTAGTGTTCTGTTAATTCATCTCACAGAGTTACATCTGTATTTCCTGGATCTCTTTGCTTGCCTTATTTCTGTGGAATCTGAGAACAGATATTTCGGATCCCTTTGAAGACTAGAGGGCCAAAGGAAATATCCTCCGATAACAAAGAGAAAGAAGCTTTCTGAGAAACTTCTTTGTGTTCTGTGAAATCATCTCACAGAGTTACAGCTTTCCCCTCAAGAAGCCTTTCGCTAAGACAGTTCTTGTGGAATTGGCAAAGTGATATTTTGAAGCCCATGGAGGGCTATGGTGAAAACGGAAATATCCTCAGATGAAATCTGGAAAGAAGCTTTCTGAGAAACTGCTTAGTGTTCTGTTAATTCATTTCACAGAGTTACATCTGTATTTCGTGGATCTCTTTGCTAGCCTTATTTCTGTGGAATCTGAGAACAGATATTTCGGATCCCTTTGAAGACTATAGGGCCAAAGGAAATATACTCCGATAACAAAGAGAAAGAAGCTTTCTGAGAAACTTCTTTGTGTTCTGTGAAATCATCTCACAGAGTTACAGCTTTTCCCTCAAGAAGCCTTTCGCTAAGACAGTTCTTGTGGAATTGGCAAAGTGATATTTGGAAGCCCTTAGAGGGCTATGGTGAAAAGGAAATATCCTCAGATGAAATCTGGAAAGAAGCTTTCTGAGAAATCGCTTAGTGTTCTGGTAATTCATCTCACAGAGTTACATCTGTATTTCGTGAATCTCTTTGCTAGCCTTATTTCTGTGGAATCTGAGAACAGATATTCCGGATCCCCTTGAAGACTATAGGGCCAAAGGAAATATCCTCCGATAACAAAGAGAAAGAAGTTTTCTGAGAAACTTCTTTGTGTTCTGTGAAATCATCTCACAGAGATACGGCTTTCCCCTCAAGAAGCCTTTCACTAAGACAATTCTTGTGGAATATGCAAAGTGATATTTGGAAGCCCATAGAGGGCTGTGGTGAAAAAGGAAATATCTCCAGATGAAATCTGGAAAGAAGCTTTCTGAGAAACTGCTTAGTGTTCTGTTAATTCATCTCACAGTGTTACATCTGTATTTCGTGGATCTCTTTGCTAGCCTTATTTCTGTGGAATCTGAGAACAGATATTTCGGATCCCTTTGAAGACTATAGGGCCAAAGGAAATATCCTCCGATAACAAAGAGAAAGAAGCTTTCTGAGAAACTTCTTTGTGTTCTTTGAAATCATCTCACAGAGTTACAGCTTTCCCCTCAAGAAGCCTTTCGCTAAGACAGTTCTTGTGGAATTGGCAAAGTGATATTTGGAAGCCCATAGAGGGCTATGGTGAAAAAGGAAATATCCTCAGATGAAATCTCGAAAGAAGCTTTCTGAGAAACTGCTTAGTGTTCTGTTAATTCATCTCACAGGGTTACATGTGTATTTCGTGGATGTCTTTGCTAGCCTTATTTCTGTGGAATCTGAGAACAGATATTTCGGATCCCTTTGAAGACTATAGGGCCAAAGGAAATATCCTCCGATAACAAAGAGAAAGAAGCTTTCTGAGAAACTTCTTTGTGTTCTGTGAAATCATCTCACAGAGTTACAGCTTTTCCCTCAAGAAGCCTTTCGCTAAGACAGTTCTTGTGGAATTGGCAAAGTGATATTTGGAAGCCCTTAGAGGGCTATGGTGAAAAGGAAATATCCTCAGATGAAATCTGTAAAGAAGCTTTCTGAGAAATCGCTTAGTGTTCTGTTAATTCATCTCACAGAGTTACATCTGTATTTCGTGAATCTCTTTGCTAGCCTTATTTCTGTGGAATCTGAGAACAGATACTTAGGATCCCTTTGAAGACTAGAGGGCCAAAGGAAATATCCTCCGATAACAAAGAGAAAGAAGCTTTCTGAGAAACTTCTTTGTGTTCTGTGAAATCATCTCACAGAGTTACAGCTTTCCCCTCAAGAAGCCTTTCGCCAAGACAGTTCTTGTGGAATTGGCAAAGTGACATTTGGAAGCCCATAGAGGGCTATGGTGAAAAAGGAAATATCCTCAGATGAAATCTGGAAAGAAGCTTTCTGAGAAACTGCTTAGTGTTCTGTTAATTCATCTCACAGAGTTACATCTGTATTTCGTGGATCTCTTTGCTAGCCTTCTTTCTGTGGAATCTGAGAACAGATATTTCGGATCCCTTTGAAGACTAGAGGGCCAAAGGAAATATCCTCCGATAACAAAGAGAAAGAAGCTTTCTGAGAAACTTCTTTGTGTTCTGTGAAATCATCTCACAGAGTTATAGCTTTCTCCTCAAGAAGCCTTTCGCTAAGAGAGTTCTTGTGGAATTGGCAAAGTGATATTTGGAAGCCCCTAGAGGGCTATGGTGAAAAAGGAAATATCCTCAGATGAAATCTGGAAAGAAGCTTTCTGAGAAACCGATTAGTGTTCTGTTAATTCATCTCTCAGAGTTACATCTGTATTTCGTGGATCTCTTTGCTTACCTTATTTCTCTGGAATCTGAGAACAGATATTTCGGATCCCTTTGAAGATTATACGGCCAAAGGAAATATCCTCCGATAACAAAGAGAAAGAAGCTTTCTGAGAAACTTCTTTGTGTTCTCTGAAATCATCTCACAGAGTTACAGCTTTCCCCTCAAGAAGCCTTTCGCTAAGACAGTTCTTGTGGAATTGACAAAGTGATATTTGGAAGCCCTTAGAGGGCTCTGGTGAAAAAGGAAATATCCTCAGATGAAATCTGGAAAGAAGCTTTCTGAGAAACTGCTTAGTGTTCTGCTAATTCATCTCACAGAGTTACATCTGTGTTTCGTGGATCTCTTTGCTAGCCTTATTTCTGTGGAATCTGAGAACAGATATTCCGGATCCCCTTGAAGACTATAGGGCCAAAGGAAATATCCTCCGATAACAAAAAGAAAGAAGTTTTCTGAGAAACTTCTTTGTGTTCTGTGAAATCATCTCACATTGATACGGCTTTCCCCTCAAGAAGCATTTCACTAAGACAATTCTTGTGGAATAGGCAAAGTGATATTTGGAAGCCCATTGAGGGCTGTGGTGAAAAAGGAAATATCCTCAGATGAAATCTGGAAAGAAGGTTTCTGAGAAACTGCTTAGTGTTCTGTTAATTCATCTCACAGAGTTACATCTGTATTTCGTGGGTCTCTTTGCTAGCCTTATTTCTGTGGAATCTGAGAACAGATATTTCGGATCCCTTTGAAGACTATAGGGCCAAAGGAAATATCCTCCGATAACAAAGAGAAAGAAGCTTTCTGAGAAACTTCTCTGTGTTCTGTGAAATCAACTCACAGAGTTACAGCTTTCCCCTCAAGAAGCCTTTCGCTAAGACAGTTCTTGTGGAATTGGCAAAGTGATATTTGGAAGCCCATAGAGGGCTATGGTGAAAAAGGAAATATCCTCAGATGAAATCTGGAAAGAAGCTTTCTGAGAAACTGCTTAGTGTTCTGTTAATTCAACTCACAGACTTACAACTGTATTTCGTGGACTCTTTCCTAGACTTATTTCTGTGGAATCTGAAAACAGATATTTCGGATCCCTTTGAAGACTCTAGGGCCAAAGGAAATATCCTCCGATAAAAAAGAGAAAGAAGCTTTCTGAGAAACTTCTTTGTGTTCTGTGAAATCGTCTCACAGAGTTACAGCTTTCCCCTCAAGAAGCCTTTCGCTAAGACAGTTCTTGTGGAATTGGCAAAGTGATATTTGGAAGCCCATAGAGGGCTCTGGTGAAAAAGGAAATATCCTCAGATGAAATCTGGAAAGAAGCTTTCTGAGAAACTGCTTAGTGTTCTGTTAATTCATCTCACAGAGTTACATCTGTATTTCGTGGATCTCTTTGCTAGCCTTATTTCTGTGGAATCTGAGAACAGATATTCCGGATCCCCTTGAAGACTATAGGGCCAAAGGAAATATCCTCCGATAACAAAGAGAAAGAAGTTTTCTGAGAAACTTCTTTGTGTTCTGTGAAATCATCTCACAGAGATACGGCTTTCCCCTCAAGAAGCCTTTCACTAAGACAATTCTTGTGGAATAGGCAAAGTGATATTTGGAAGCCCATAGAGGGCTGTGGTGAAAAAGGAAATATCTCCAGATGAAATCTGGAAAGAAGCTTTCTGAGAAACTGCTTAGTGTTCTGTTAATTCATCTCACAGTGTTACATCTGTATTTCGTGGATCTCTTTGCTAGCCTTATTTCTGTGGAATCTGAGAACAGATATTTCGGATCCCTTTGAAGACTATAGGGCCAAAGGAAATATCCTCCGATAACAAAGAGAAAGAAGCTTTCTGAGAAACTTCTTTGTGTTCTGTGAAATCATCTCACAGAGTTACAGCTTTCCCCTCAAGAAGCCTTTCGCTAAGACAGTTCTTGTGGAATTGGCAAAGTGATATTTGGAAGCCCATAGAGGGCTATGGTGAAAAAGGAAATCTCCTCAGATGAAATCTGGAAAGAAGCTTTCTGAGAAACTGCTTAGTGTTCTGTTAATTCATCTCACAGGGTTACATCTGTATTTCGTGGATGTCTTTGCTAGCCTTATTTCTGTGGAATCTGAGAACAGATATTTCGGATCCCTTTGAAGACTATAGGGCCAAAGGAAATATCCTCCGATAACAAAGAGAAAGAAGCTTTCTGAGAAACTTCTTTGTGTTCTGTGAAATCATCTCACAGAGTTACAGCTTTTCCCTCAAGAAGCCTTTCGCTAAGATAGTTCTTGTGGAATTGGCAAAGTGATATTTGGAAGCCCCTAGAGGGCTAAGGTGAAAAAGGAAATATCCTCAGATGAAATCTGGAAAGAAGCTTTCTGAGAAACCGATTACTGTTCTGTTAATTCATCTCTCAGAGTTACATCTGTATTTCGTGGATCTCTTTGCTTACCTTATTTCTCTGGAATCTGAGAACAGATATTTCGGATCCCTTTGAAGATTATAGGGCCAAAGGAAATATCCTCCGATAACAAAGAGAAAGAAGCTTTCTGAGAAACTTCTTTGTGTTCTGTGAAATCATCTCACAGAGTTACAGCTTTCCCCTCAAGAAGCCTTTCGCTAAGACAGTTCTTGTGGAATTGGCAAATGATATTTGGAAGCCCTTAGAGGGCTCTGGTGAAAAAGGAAATATCCTCAGATGAAATATGGAAAGAAGCTTTCTGAGAAACTGCTTAGTGTTCTGTTAATTCATCTCACAGAGTTACATCTGTATTTCGTGGATCTCTTTGCTAGCCTTATTTCTTTGGAATCTGAGAACAGGTATTCCGGATCCCCTTGAAAACTATAGGGCCAAAGGAAATATCCTCCGATAACAAAGAGAAAGAAGTTTTCTGAGAAACTTCTTTGTGTTCTGTGAAATCATCTCACATTGATACGGCTTTCCCCTCAAGAAGCCTTTCACTAAGACAATTCTTGTGGAATAGGAAAAGTGATATTTGGAAGCCCATTGAGGGCTGTGGTGAAAAAGGA
Source organism: Macaca nemestrina (assembly GCF_043159975.1). NCBI lineage: Eukaryota > Metazoa > Chordata > Mammalia > Primates > Cercopithecidae > Macaca > Macaca nemestrina. The sequence continues at coordinate 106,715,687 of NC_092127.1, read as the reverse complement.
AATATCCTCAGATGAAATCTGGAAAGAAGCTTTCTGAGAAACTGCTTAGTGTTCTGTTAATTCATCTCACAGGATTACATCTGTATTTCGTGGATGTCTTTGCTAGCCTTATTTCTGTGGAATCTGAGAACAGATATTTCGGATCCCTTTGAAGACTATAAGGCCAAAGGAAATATCCTGCGATAACAAAGAGAAAGAAGCTTTCTGAGAAACTTCTTTGTGTTCTGTGAAATCATCTCACAGAGTTACAGCTTTTCCCTCAAGAAGCCTTTCGCTAAGACAGTTCTTGTGGAATTGGCAAAGTGATATTTGGAAGCCCTTAGAGGGCTATGGTGAAAAGGAAAGATCCTCAGATGAAATCTGTAAAGAAGCTTTCTGAGAAACTGCTTAGTGTTCTGTTAATTCATCTCACAGAGTTACATCTGTATTTCGTGAATCTCTTTGCTTGCCTTATTTCTGTGGAATCTGAGAACAGATATTTCGGATCCCTTTGAAGACTAGAGGGCCAAAGGAAATATCCTCCGATAACAAAGAGAAAGAAGCTTTCTGAGAAACTTCTTTGTGTTCTGTGAAATCATCTCACAGAGTTACAGCTTTCCCCTCAAGAAGCCTTTCGCTAAGACAGTTCTTGTGGAATTGGCAAAGTGATATTTTGAAGCCCATGGAGGGCTATGGTGAAAACGGAAATATCCTCAGATGAAATCTGGAAAGAAGCTTTCTGAGAAACTGCTTAGTGTTCTGTTAATTCATTTCACAGAGTTACATCTGTATTTCGTGGATCTCTTTGCTAGCCTTATTTCTGTGGAATCTGAGAACAGATATTTCGGATCCCTTTGAAGACTATAGGGCCAAAGGAAATATACTCCGATAACAAAGAGAAAGAAGCTTTCTGAGAAACTTCTTTGTGTTCTGTGAAATCATCTCACAGAGTTACAGCTTTTCCCTCAAGAAGCCTTTCGCTAAGACAGTTCTTGTGGAATTGGCAAAGTGATATTTGGAAGCCCTTAGAGGGCTATGGTGAAAAGGAAATATCCTCAGATGAAATCTGGAAAGAAGCTTTCTGAGAAATCGCTTAGTGTTCTGGTAATTCATCTCACAGAGTTACATCTGTATTTCGTGAATCTCTTTGCTAGCCTTATTTCTGTGGAATCTGAGAACAGATATTCCGGATCCCCTTGAAGACTATAGGGCCAAAGGAAATATCCTCCGATAACAAAGAGAAAGAAGTTTTCTGAGAAACTTCTTTGTGTTCTGTGAAATCATCTCACAGAGATACGGCTTTCCCCTCAAGAAGCCTTTCACTAAGACAATTCTTGTGGAATATGCAAAGTGATATTTGGAAGCCCATAGAGGGCTGTGGTGAAAAAGGAAATATCTCCAGATGAAATCTGGAAAGAAGCTTTCTGAGAAACTGCTTAGTGTTCTGTTAATTCATCTCACAGTGTTACATCTGTATTTCGTGGATCTCTTTGCTAGCCTTATTTCTGTGGAATCTGAGAACAGATATTTCGGATCCCTTTGAAGACTATAGGGCCAAAGGAAATATCCTCCGATAACAAAGAGAAAGAAGCTTTCTGAGAAACTTCTTTGTGTTCTGTGAAATCATCTCACAGAGTTACAGCTTTCCCCTCAAGAAGCCTTTCGCTAAGACAGTTCTTGTGGAATTGGCAAAGTGATATTTGGAAGCCCATAGAGGGCTATGGTGAAAAAGGAAATATCCTCAGATGAAATCTCGAAAGAAGCTTTCTGAGAAACTGCTTAGTGTTCTGTTAATTCATCTCACAGGGTTACATCTGTATTTCGTGGATGTCTTTGCTAGCCTTATTTCTCTGGAATCTGAGAACAGATATTTCGGATCCCGTTGAAGATTATAGGGCCAAAGGAAATATCCTCCGATAACAAAGAGAAAGAAGCTTTCTGAGAAACTTCTTTGTGTTCTGTGAAATCATCTCACAGAGTTACAGCTTTCACCTCAAGAAGCCTTTCGCTAAGACAGTTCTTGTGGAATTGGCAAAGTGATATTTGGAAGCCCTTAGAGGGCTCTGGTGAAAAAGGAAATATCCTCAGATGAAATCTGGAAAGAAGCTTTCTGAGAAACTGCTTAGTGTTCTGTTAATTCATCTCACAGAGTTACATCTGTATTTCGTGGATCTCTTTGCTAGCCTTATTTCTGTGGAATCTGAGAACAGATATTTCGGATCCCTTTGAAGACTATAGGGCCAAAGGAAATATCCTCCGATAACAAAGAGAAAGAAGCTTTCTGAGAAACTTCTTTGTGTTCTGTGAAATCGTCTCACAGAGTTACAGCTTTCCCCTCAAGAAGCCTTTCGCTAAGACAGTTCTTGTGGAATTGGAAAAGTGATATTTGGAAGCCCATAGAGGGCTCTGGTGAAAAAGGAAATATCCTCAGATGAAATCTGGAAAGAAGCTTTCTGAGAAACTGCTTAGTGTTCTGTTAATTCATCTCACAGAGTTACATCTGTATTTCGTGGATCTCTTTGCTAGCCTTATTTCTGTGGAATGTGAGAACAGATATTTCGGATCCCTTTGAAGACTATAGGGCCAAAGGAAATATCCTCCGATAACAAAGAGAAAGAAGCTTTCTGAGAAACTTCTCTGTGTTCTGTGAAATCAACTCACAGAGTTACAGCTTTCCCCTCAAGAAGCCTTTCGCTAAGACAGTTCTTGTGGAATTGGCAAAGTGATATTTGGAAGCCCATAGAGGGCTATGGTGAAAAAGGAAATATCCTCAGATGAAATCTGGAAAGAAGCTTTCTGAGAAACTGCTTAGTATTCTGTTAATTCATCTCACAGAGTTACAACTGTATTTCGTGGACTCTTTGCTAGACTTATTTCTGTGGAATCTGAAAACAGATATTTCGAATCCCTTTGAAGACTCTAGGGCCAAAGGAAATATCCTCCGATAAAAAAGAGAAAGAAGCTTTCTGAGAAACTTCTTTGTGTTCTGTGAAATCGTCTCACAGAGTTACAGCTTTCCCCTCAAGAAGCCTTTCGCTAAGACAGTTCTTGTGGAATTGGCAAAGTGATATTTGGAAGCCCATAGAGGGCTCTGGTGAAAAAGGAAATATCCTCAGATGAAATCTGGAAAGAAGCTTTCTCAGAAACTGCTTAGTGTTCTGTTAATTCATCTCACAGAGTTACATCTGTATTTCGTGGATCTCTTTGCTAGCCTTATTTCTGTGGAATCTGAGAACAGATATTCCGGATCCCCTTGAAGACTATAGGGCCTAAGGAAATATCCTCCGATAACAAAGAGAAAGAAGTTTTCTGAGAAAACTTTGTGTTCTGTGAAATCATCTCACAGAGATACGGCTTTCCCCTCAAGAAGCCTTTCACTAAGACAATTCTTGTGGAATAGGCAAAGTGATATTTGGAAGCCCATAGAGGGCTGTGGTGAAAAAGGAAATATCCTCAGATGAAATCTGGAAAGAAGGTTTCTGAGAAACTGCTTAGTGTCCTGTTAATTCATCTCACAGAGTTACATCTGTATTTCGTGGATCTCTTTGCTAGCCTTATTTCTGTGGAATCTGAGAACAGATATTTCGGATCCCGTTGAAGACTATAGGGCCAAAGGAAATATCCTCCGATAACAAAGAGAAAGAAGCTTTCTGAGAAACTTCTTTGTGTTCTGTGAAATCATCTCACTGAGTTACAGCTTTCCCCTCAAGAAGCCTTTCGCTAAGAGAGTTCTTGTGGAATTGGCAAAGTGATATTTGGAAGCCCATAGAGGGCTATGGTGAAAAAGGAAATATCCTCAGATGAAATCTGGAAAGAAGCTTTCTGAGAAACTGCTTAGTGTTCTGTTAATTCATCTCACAGAATTACAACTGTAATTCGTGGACTCTTTGCTAGACTTATTTCTGTGGAATCTGAGAACAGATATTCCGGATCCCCTTGAAGACTATAGGGCCTAAGGAAATATCCTCCGATAACAAAGAGAAAGAAGTTTTCTGAGAAACTTCTTTGTGTTCTGTGAAATCATCTCACTGAGTTACAGCTTTCCCCTCAAGAAGCCTTTCGCTAAGACAGTTCTTGTGGAATTGGAAAAGTGATATTTGGAAGCCCATAGAGGGCTATGGTGAAAAAGGAAATATCCTCAGATGAAATCTGGAAAGAAGTTTTCTGAGAAACCGATTAGTGTTCTGTTAATTCATCTTTCAGAGTTACATCTGTATTTCGTGTATCACTTTGCTTACCTTATTTCTCTGGAATCTGAGAACAGATATTTCGGATCCCTTTGAAGACTATAGGGCCAAAGGAAATATCCTCCGATAACAAAGAGAAAGAAGCTTTCTGAGAATCTTCTTTGTGTTCTGTGAAATCATCTCACAGAGTTGCAGCTTTCCCCTCAAGAAGCCTTTCGCTAAGACAGTTCTTCTGGAATTGGCAAAGTTATATTTGGTAGCCCTTAGAGGGCTATGGTGAAAAAGGAAATATCCTCAGATGAAATCTGGAAAGAAGCTTTCTGAGAAACTGCTTAGTGTTCTGTTAATTCATCTCACAGAGTTACATCTGTATTTCGTGGATCTCTTTGCTAGCCTTATTTCTGTGGAATCTGAGAACAGATATTTCGGAACCCTTTGAAGACTAGAGGGCCAAAGGAAATATCCTCCGATAACAAAGAGAAAGAAGCTTTCTGAGAAACTTCTTTGTGTGCTGTGAAATCATCTAACAGAGTTACAACTTTCCCCTCAAGAAGCCTTTGGCTGAGACGGTTCCTGTGGAATTGGCAATGTGATATTTGGAAGCTCACAGAGGGGTATGATGAAAAAGGAAATATCCTCAGATGAAATCTGGAAAGAAGCTTTCTGAGAAACTGCTTAGTGTTCTCTTAAGTCATCTCACAGAGTTACATCTGTATTCTGTGGATCTCTTTGCTAGCCTTATTTCTGTGGAATCTGAGAACAGATATTTCGGATGCCTTTGAAGACTATAGGGCCAAAGGAAATATCCTCCGATAACAATGAAAAGAAGCTTTCTGAGAAACTTCTTTGTGTTCTGTGAAATCATCTCACAGACTTACAGCTTTCCCCTCAAGAAGCCTTTCGCTAAGACAGTGCTTGTGGAATTGGCAAAGTGATATTTGGAAGCCCATAGAGGGCTATGCTGAAAAAGGAAATATCCTCAGATGAAATCTGGAAAGAAGCTTTCTGAGAAACTGCTTAATGTTCTGTTAATTCATCTCACAGAGTTAGATCTGTATTTCGTGGATCTCTTTGCTAGCCTTATTTCTGTGGAATCTGAGAAAAGATATTTCGGATCCCTTTGAAGATTATAGGGCCAAAGGAAATATCCTCCGATAATAAAGAGAAAGAAGGTTTCTGAGAAACTTCTTTGTGTTCTGTTAAATCATCTCACAGAGTTACAGCTTTCCCCCTCAAGAAGTCTTTCGCTAAGACAGTTCTTGTGGAATTGGCATAGTGATATATGGAAGCCCATAGAGGGCTATGGTGAAAAAAGAAATGTCCTCAGATGAAATCTGGAAAGAAGCTGAGAAACTGCTTAGTGTTCTGTTAATTCACCTCACCGAGTTACATCTGTATTTCGTGGATCTCTTTGCTAGCCTTATTTCTGTGGAATCTGAGTACAGATATTTCGGATCCCTTTGAAGACTATAGGGACAAAGGAAATATCCTCCGATAACAAAGAGAAAGGTGGTTTCTGAGAAACTTCTTTGTGTTCTGTGAAATCATCTCAGAGAGATACAGCTTTCCCCTCAAGAAGCCTTTCGCTAAGAGTTCCTGTGGAATTGGCAAAGTGATATTTGGAAGCCTATAGAGGGCTATGGTGAGAAAGGAAATATCCTCAGATGAAATCTGGAAAGAAGCTTTCTGAGAAACTGCTTAGTGTTCTGTTAATTCATCTCACAGAGTTACATCTGTATTTCGTGGATCTCTTTGCTAGCCTTATTTCTGTGGAATCTGAGAACAGATATTTCGGATCCCTTTGAAGACTATAGGGCCAAAGGAAATATCCTCGGATAACAAAGAGAAAGAAGCTTTCTGAGAAACTTCTTTGTGTTCTGTGAAATCCTCTCACAGAGTTACAGCTTTCCCCTCAAGAAGCCTTTCGCTAAGACAGTTCTTGTGGAATTGGCAAAGTGATATTTGGAAGCCCATAGAGGGCTATGCTGAAAAAGGAAATATCCTCAGATGAAATCTGGAAAGAAGCTTTCTGAGAAACTGGTTAATGTTCTCTCATATTATCTAACAGAGTTACATCTGTATTTCGTGGATCTCTTTGCTAGCCTTATTTCTGTGGAATCTGAGAACAGATATTTCGGATCCCTTTGAAGACTATAGGGCCAAAGGAAATATCCTCCGATAACAAAGAGAAAGAAGCTTTCTGAGAAACTTCTTTGTGTTCTGTGAAATCATCTCACAGAGTTACAGCTTTCCCCTTAAGAAGCCTTTCGCTAAGACAGTTCTTGTGGAATTGGCAAAGTGATATTTGCAAGCCCTTAGAGGATTATGGTGAAAAAGGAAATATCCTCAGATGAAATCTGGAAAGAAGATTTCTGAGAAACCCCTTAGTGTTCTGTTGTTTCATCTCACAGAGTTACATCTGTATTTCGTGGATCTCTTTGCTAGCCTTATTTCTGTGGAATCTGAGAACAGATATTTTGGATGCCATTGAAGACTATAGGGCAAAAGGAAATATCCTCGGATAACAAAGAGAAAGAAGCTTTCTGAGAAACTTCTTTGTGTTCTGTGAAATCATCTCACAGACATATAGCTTTCCCCTCAAGAAGCCTTTCGCTAAGACAGTTCTTGTGGAATTGGCAAAGTGATATTTGGAAGCCCATAGAGGGCTATGGTGAAAAAGGAAATATCCTCAGATGAAATCTGGAAAGAAGCTTTCTGAGAAACTGCTTAATGTTCTGTTAATTCATCTCACAGAGTTACATCTGTATTTCGTGGATCTCTTTGCTAGCCTTATTTCTGTGGAATCTGAGAACAGATATTTCGGATTCCTTTGAAGATTATAGGGCCAAAGGAAATATCCTCCGATAATAAAGAGAAAGAAGCTTTCTGAGAAACTTCTTTGTGTGCTGTGAAATCATCTCACAGACATACAGCTTTCCCCTCAAGAAGCCATTCGCTAAGACAGTTCTTGTGGAATTGGCAAAGTGATATTTGGAAGCCCATAGAGGGCTATGGTGAAAAAGGAAATATCCTCAGATGAAATCTGGAAAGAAGCTTTCTGAGAAACTGCTTATTGTTCTGTTAATTCATCTCACAGAGTTACATTTGTATTTCGTGGATCTCTTTGCTTGCCTTATTTCTGTGGAATCTGAGAACAGATATTTCGTATCCCTTTGAAGACTATAGGGCCAAAGGAAATATCCTCCGATAACAAAGAGAAAGAAGCTTTCTGAGAAACTTCTTTGTGTTCCGTGATATCATCTCACAGAGTTACAGCTTTCCCCTCAAGAAGCCTTTCGCTAAGACAGTTCTTGTGGAATTGGCAAAGTGATATTTGGAAGCTCAAAGAGGGCTATGGTGAAAAAGGAAACATCCTCAGATGAAATCTGGAAAGAAGCTTTCTGAGAAACTGCTTAGTGTTCTGTTAATTCATCTCACAGAGTTACATCTGTATTTTGTGGATCTCTTTGCTAGCCTTATTTCTGTGGAATCTGAGAACAGATATTTCGGATCCCTTTGAAGACTATAGGGCCAAAGGAAATATCCTCCGATAACAAAGAGAAAGAAGGTTTCTGAGAAACTTCTTTGTGTCTGTGAAATCATCTCACAGAGTTTCAACTTTCCCCTCAAGAAGCCTTTGGCTGAGACTGTTCTTGTGGAATTGGCAATGTGATATTTGGAAGCTCGTAGAGGGCTATGGTGAAAAGGAAATATCCTCAGATGAAATCTGGAAAGAAGCTTTCTGAGAAACTGCTTAGTGTTCTCTTAAGTCATCTCACAGAGATACATCTGTATTTTGTGGATCTCTTTGCTAGCGTTATTTCTGTGGAATCTGAGAACAGATATTTCGGATGCCTTTGAAGACTATAGTGCCAAAGGAAATATCCTCCGATAACAAAGAGAAAGAAGCTTTCTGAGAAACTTCTTTGTGTTCTGTGAAATCATCTCACAGATTTACAGCTTTCCCCTCAAGAAGCCTTTCGCTAAGACAGTCCTTGTGGAATTGGCAAAGTGATATTTGGAAGCCCATAGAGGGCTATGGTGAAAAAGGAAATATCCTCAGATGAAATCTGGAAAGAAGCTTTCTGAGAAACTGCTTAACTTTCTGTTAATTCATCTCACAGAGTTACATCTGTATTTCGTGGATCTCTTTGCTAGCCTTATTTCTGTGGAATCTGAGAACAGATATTTCGGATCCCTTTGAAGATTATAGGGCCAAAGGAAATATCCTCTGATAATAAAGAGAAAGAAGGTTTCTGAGAAACTTCTTTGTGTTCTGTTAAATCATCTCACAGAGTTACAGCTTTCCCCCTCAAGAAGTCTTTCGCTAAGACAGTTCTTGTGGAATTGGCAAAGTGATATTTGGAAGCCCATAGAGTGCTATGGTGAAAAAGGAAATACCCTCAGATGAAATCTGGAAAGAAGCTTTCTGAGAAACTGCTTAGTGTTCTGTCAATTCATCTCACAGAGTTACATCTGTATTTCGTGGATCTCTTTGCTACTCTTATTTCTGTGGAATCTGAGAACAGATACTTCGGATCCCTTTGAAGACTATAGGGCCAAAGGAAATATCCTCCGATAACAAAGAGAAAGAAGCTTTCTGAGAAACTTCTTTGTGTGCTGTGTAATCATCTCACAGAGTTACAGCTTTCCCCTCAAGAAGCCTTTCGCTAAGACAGTTCTTGTGGAATAGGCAAAGTGATATTTGGAAGCTCATAGAGGGCTATGGTGAAAAAGGAAATATCCTCAGATGAAAGCTGGAAAGAAGCTTTCTGAGAAACTGCTTAGTGTTCTTTTTATTCATCTCACAGAGTTACATCTGTATTTTGTGGATCTCTTTGCTCGCCTGATTTCTGTGGAATCTGAGAACAGATATTTCGGATGCCTTGGAAGACTATAGGGCCAAAGGAAATATCCTCCGATAACAAAGAGAAAGCAGCTTTCTGAGAAACTTCTTTGTGTTCTGTGAAATCATCTCACAGACTTACAGCTTTCCCCTCTAGAAGCCTTTCGCTAATATAGTTCTTGTGGAATTTGCATAGTGATATATGGAAGCCCATAGAGGGCTATGGTGAAAAAAGAAATGTCCTCAGATGAAATCTGGAAAGAAGCTGAGAAACTGCTTAGTGTTCTGTTAATTCACCTCACAGAGTTACATCTGTATTTCGTGGATCTCTTTGCTAGCCTTATTTCTGTGGAATCTGAGAACAGATATTTCGGATCCCTTTGAAGACTATAGGGCCAAAGGAAATATCCTCCGATAACAAAGAGAAAGGTGGTTTCTGAGAAACTTCTTTGTGTTCTGTGAAATCATCTCACAGAGTTACAGCTTTCCCCTCAAGAAGCCTTTCGCTAAGAGTTCCTGTGGAATTGGCAAAGTGATATTTGGAAGCCCATAGAGGGCTATGGTGAGAAAGGAAATATCCTGAGATGAAATCCGGAAAGAAGCTTTCTGAGAAACTGCTTAGTGTTCTGTTAATTCATCTCACAGAGTTTCATCTGTATTTCGTGGATCTCTTTGCTAGCCTTATTTCTGTGGTATCTGAGAACAGATAATTCGGATCCCTTTGAAGACTATAGGGCCAAAGGAAATATCCTCTGATAATAAAGAGAAGGAAGGTTTCTGAGAAACTTCTTTGTGTTCTGTTAAATCATCTCACAGAGTTACAGCTTTCCCCTCAAGAAGTCTTTCGCTAAGACAGTTCTTGTGGAATTAGCAAAGTGATATTTGGAAGCCCATAGAGGGCTATGCTGAAAAAGGAATTATCCTCAGATGAAATCTGGAAAGAAGCTTTCTGAGAAACTGCTTAGTGTTCTGTTAATTCATCTCACAGAGTTACATCTGTATTTCGTGGATCTCTTTGCTAGCCTTATTTCTGTGGAATCTGAGAACAGATATTTCGGATCCCTTTGAAGACTTTAGGGCCAAAGGAAATATCCTCCGATAATAAAGAGAAAGAGGGTTTCTGAGAAACTTCTTTGTGTTCTGTGAAATCATCTCACGGAGTTACAGCTTTCCTCTCCAGAAGCCTTTCGCTAAGACAGTTTTTGTGGAATTGGCAAAGTGATATTTGGAAGCCCAGAGAGGGCTATGGTGAAAAAGGAAATATCCTCAGATGAAATCTGGAAAGAAGCTTTCTGAGAAACCGCTTAGTGTTCTGTCAATTCATATCACAGACTTACATCTGTATTTCGTGGATCTCTTTGCTAGCCTTATTTCTGTGGAATCTGAGAACAGATATTTCGGATCCCTTTGAAGACTATAGGGCCAAAGGAAATATCCTCCGATAACAAAGAGAAAGAAGCTTTCTGAGAAACTTCTTTGTGTTCTGTGAAATCATCTCACAGAGTTACAGCTTTCCCCTCAAGAAGCCTTTCGCTACGACAGTTCTTGTGGAATTGGCAAAGTGATATTTGGAAGCCAATAGAGGGCTATGGTGAAAAAGGAAATATCCTCAGATGAAATCTGGAAAGAAGCTTTCTGAGAAACTCCTTAGTGTTTTGTTGTTTCATCTCAAAGAGTTACATCTGTATTTCGTGGATCTCTTTGCTAGCCTTATTTCTGTGGAATCTGAGAACAGATATTTCGGATCCCTTTGAAGTCTATAGGGCCAAAGGAAATATCCTCCGATAACAAAGAGAAAGAAGCTTGCTGAGAAACTTCTTTGGGTTCTGTGAAATCATCTCACAGTATTACAGCTTTCCCCTCAAGAAGCCTTTCGCTAAGACAGTACTTGTTTAGTTGGCAAAGTGATATTTGGAAGCTCATAGAGGGCTATGGTGAAAAAGGAAACATCCTCAGATGAAATCTGGAAAGAAGCTTTCTGAGAAACTGCTTAGTGTTCTGTTAACTCATCTCACAGAGTTACATCTGTATTTCGTGGATCTCTTTGCTAGCCTTATTTCTGGGGAATCTAAGAACAGATATTTCGGATGCCTTTGAAGACTACAGGGCCAAAGGAAATATCCTCCGATAATAAAGAAAAAGAGGGTTTCTGAGTAACTTCTTTGTGTTCTGTGAAATCATCTCACGGAGTTACAGCTTTCCCCTCCAGAAGCCTTTCGCTAAGACAGTTCTTGTGGAATTGGCAAAGTGATATTTGGAAGCCCAGAGAGGGCTATGGTGAAAAAGGAAATATCCTCAGAAGAAATCTGGAAAGAAGCTTTCTGAGAAACCGCTTAGTGTTCTGTCAATTCATGTCACAGAGTTACATCTGTATTTCGTGGATCTCTTTGCTAGCCTTATTTCTGTGGAATCTGAGAACAGATATTTCGGATCCCTTTGAAGACTATAGGGCCAAAGGAAATATCCTCCGATAACAAAGAGAAAGAAGCTTTCTGAGAAATTTCTTTGTGTTCTGTGAAATCATCTCACAGAGTTACAGCTTTCCCCTCAAGAAGCCTTTCGCTAAGACAGTTCTTGTGGAATTGGCAAAGTGATATTTGGAAGCCCATAGAGGGCTACGGTGAAAAAGGAAATATACTCAGATGAAATCTGGAAAGAAGCTTTCTGAGAAACTCCTTAGTGTTCTCTTGTTTCATCTCACAGAGTTACATCTGTATTTCGTGGATCTCTTTGCTAGCCTTATTTCTGTGGAATCTGAGAACAGATATTTCGGATCCCTTTGAAGACTATAGGGCCAAAGGAATATCCTCCGATAACAAAGAGAAAGAAGCTTTCTGAGAAACTTCTTTGTGTTCTGTGAAATCATCTCACAGAGTTACAGCTTTCCCCTCAAGAAGCCTTTCGCTAAGACAGTTCTTGTGGAATTGGCAAAGTGATATTTGTAAGCCCATAGAGGGCTATGGTGAAAAAGGAAATATCCTCAGATGAAATCTGGAAAGAAGCTTTCTGAGAAACTGCTTAGTGTTCTGTCAATTCATCTCACAGAGTTACATCTGTATTTCGTGGATCTCTTTGCTAGCCTTATTTCTGTGGAATCTGAGAACAGATATTTCGGATCCCTTTGAAGACTATAGGGCCAAAGGAAATATCATCCGATAACAAAGAGAAAGAAACTTTCTGAGAAACTTCTTTGTGTTCTGTGAAATCATCTCACAGAGTTACAGCTTTCCCCTCAAGAAGCCTCTCGCTAAGACAGTTCTTGTGGAATTGGCAAAGTGATATTTGGAAGCCCACAGAAGGCTATGGTGAAAAAGGAAATATCCTCAGATGAAATCTGGAAAGAAGCTTTCTGAGAAACTCCTTAGTGTTCTGTTGTTTCACCTCAAAGAGTTACATCTGTATTTCATGGATCTCTTTGCTAGCCTTATTTCTGTGGAATCTGAGAACAGATATTTCGGATCCCTTTGAAGACTATAGGGCCAAAGGAAATATCCTCCGATAAAAAAGAGAAAGAAGCTTTCTGAGAAACTTCTTTGTGTTCTGTGAAATCATCTCACAGAGTTACAGCTTTCCCGTCAAGAAGCCTTTCGCTAAGATATTTCTTGTGGAATTGGCAACGTGATATTTGGAAGCCCATAGAGGGCTATGGTGAAAAAGGAAATATCCTCAGATCATATCTGGAAAGAAACTTTCTGAGAAACTGCTTAGTGTCTGTCAATTCATCTCACAGATTTACATCTGTATTTCGTGGATCTCTTTCTAGCCTTATTTCAGTGGAATCTGAGAACAGATATTTCGGATGCCTTTGAAGACTATAGGGCCAAAGGAAATATTCTCCGATAATAAAGAGAAAGAAGCTTTCTGAGAAACTTCTTTGTGTTCTGTGAAATCATCTCTCAGACTTCCAGCTTTCCCCTCAAGAAGCCTTTCGCTAAGACAGTTCTTGTGGAATTGGCAAAGTGATATTTGGAAGCCCATAGAGGGCTATCGTGAAAAAGGAAATATCCTCAGATGAAATCTGGAAAGAAGCTTTCTGAGAAACTGCATAATGTTCTGTTCATTCATCTCACAGAGTTACATCTGTATTTCGGGGATCTCTTTGCTAGCCTTATTTCTGTGGAATATGAGAACAGATATTTCGGATCCCTTTGAAGACTATAGGGCCAAAGGAAATATCCTCCGATAACAAAGAGAAAGAAGCTTTCTGAGAGAATTCTTTGTGTTCTTTGAAATCATGTCACAGAGTTACAGCTTTCCCTTCAAGAAGCCTTTCGCTAAGACAGTTCTTGTGGAATTGGCAAAGTGATATTTGGAAGCCCATAGAGGGCTATGGTGAAAAAGGAAATATCCTCAGATCATATCTGGTAAGAACCTTTCTGAGAAACTGCTTAGTGTTCTGTCAATTCATCTCACAGATTTACATCTGTATTTCGTGGATCTCTTTGCTAGCCTTATTACAGTGGAATCTGAGAACAGATATTTCGTATCTCTTTGAAGACTATAGGGCCAAAGGAAATATCCTCCGATAACAAAGAGAAAGAAGCTTTCTGAGAAACTTCTTTGTGTGCTGTGAAATCATCTCACAGAGTTACAACTTTCCCCTCAAGAAGCCGTTGGCTGAGACGGTTCTTGTGGAATTGGCAATGTGATATTTGGAAGCTCGTAGAGGTCTATGGTGAAAAAGGAAATATCCTCAGATGAAATCTGGAAAGAAGCTTTCTGAGAAACTGCTTAGTGTTCTGTTAAGTCATCTCACAGAGTTACATCTGTATTTTGTGGATCCCTTTGCTAGCCTTATTTCTGTGGAATCTGAGAACAGATATTTCGGATCCCTTTGAAAACTATAGGGCCAAAGGAAATATCCTCCGATAACAAAGAGAAAGAAGCTTTCTGAGAAACTTCTTTGTGTTCTGTGAAATCATCTCACAGAGTTACAGCTTTCCCCTCAAGAAGCCTTTCGCTAAGACAGTTCTTGTGGAATTGGCAAAGTGATATTTGGAAGCCCATAGAGGGCTATGGTGAAAAAGGAAATATCCTCAGATGAAATCTGGAAAGAAGCTTTCTGAGAAACTCCTTAGTGTTCTGTTAATTCATCTCACAGAGTTACATCTGTATTTCGTGGATCTCTTTGCTAGCCTTATTTCTGTGGAATCTGAGAACAGATATTTCGGATCCCTTTGAAGATTATAGGGCCAAGGAAATATCCTCCGATAATAAAGAGAAAGAAGCTTTCTGAGAAACTTCTTTGTGTTCCGTGATATCATCTCACAGAGTTATAGCTTTCCCCTCAAGAAGCCTTTCGCTAAGACAGTTCTTGTGGAATTGGCAAAGTGATATTTGGAAGCTCATAGAGGGCTATGGTGAAAAAGGAAACATCCTCAGATGAAATCTGGAAAGAAGCTTTCTGAGAAACTGCTTAGTGTTCTGTTAATTCAACTCACAGAGTTACATCTGTATTTTGTGGATCTCTTTGCTAGCCTTATTTCTGGGGAATCTGAGAACAGATATTTCGGATGCCTTTGAAGACTACAGGGCCAAAGGAAATATCCTCCGATAACAAAGAGAAAGAAGCTTTATGAGAAACTTATAAGTGTTCTGTGAAATCATCTTCCAGAGTTACAGCTTTCCCCTCAAGAAGCCTTTCGCTAAGACAGTTCTTGTGGAATTGGAAAAGTGATATTTGGAAGCCTATAGAGGGCTACGGTGAAAAGGGAAATATCCTCAGATGAAATCAGGAAAGAAGCTTCTGAGAAACTGCTTAGTGTTCTGTTAATTCATCTCACAGAGTTACATCTGTATTTCTTGGATCTCTTTGCTAGCCTTATTTCTGTGGAATCTGAGAACAGATATTTCGGATCCCTTTGAAGACTATAGGGCCAAAGGAAATATCCTCCGATAATAAAGAGAAAGAGGGTTTCTGAGTAACTTCTTTGTGTTCTGTGAAATCATCTCACAGAGTTTCAGCTTTCCTCTCCAGAAGCTTTTCGCTAAGACAGTTCTTGTCGAATTGGCAAAGTGATATTTGGAAGCCCAGAGAGGGCTATGGTGAAAAAGGAAATATCCTCAGATGAAATCTGGAAAGAAGCTTTCTGAGAAACCGCTTAGTGTTCTGTCAATTCATATCACAGAGTTACATCTGTATTTCGTGGATCTCTTTGCTAGCCTTATTTCTGTGGAATCTGAGAACAGATATTTCGGATCCCTTTGAAGAATATAGGGCCAAAGGAAATATCCTCCGATAACAAAGAGAAAGAAGCTTTCTGAGAAACTTCTTTGTGTTCTGTGAAATCATCTCACAGAGTTACAGCTTTCCCCTCAAGAAGCCTTTCGCTACGACAGTTCTTGTGGAATTGGCAAAGTGATATTTGGAAGCCCATAGAGGGCTATGGTGAAAAAGGAAATATCCTCAGATGAAATCTGGAAAGAAGCTTTCTGAGAAACTCCTTAGTGTTTTGTTGTTTCATCTCAAAGAGTTACATCTGTATTTCGTGGATCTCTTTGCTAGCCTTATTTCTGTGGAATCTGAGAACAGATATTTCGGATCCCTCTGAAGTCTATAGGGCCAAAGGAAATATCCTCCGATAACAAAGAGAAAGAAGTTTGCTGAGAAACTTCTTTGTGTTCTGTGAAATCATCTCACAGTATTACAGCTTTCCCCTCAAGAAGCCTTTCACTAAGACAGTTCTTGTTTAGTTGGCAAAGTGATATTTGGAAGCTCATAGAGGGCTATGGTGAAAAAGGAAACATCCTCAGATG
The DNA here is from genome assembly GCF_043159975.1 of Macaca nemestrina. NCBI lineage: Eukaryota > Metazoa > Chordata > Mammalia > Primates > Cercopithecidae > Macaca > Macaca nemestrina. Next base: position 106,699,919 of record NC_092127.1, on the reverse strand, counting down.
AAATCTGGAAAGAAGCTTTCTGAGAAACTGCTTAGTGTTCTGTTAACTCATCTCACAGAGTTACATCTGTATTTTGTGGATCTCTTTGCTAGCCTTATTTCTGGGGAATCTGAGAACAGATATTTCGGATGCCTTTGAAGACTACAGGGCCAAAGGAAATACCCTCCGATAACAAAGAGAAAGAAGCTTTCTGAGAAATTTCTTTGTGTTCTGTGAAATCATCTCACAGAGTTACAGCTTTCCCCTCAAGAAGCCTTTCGCTAAGACAGTTCTTGTGGAATTGGCAAAGTGATATTTGGAAGCCCATAGAGGGCTACGGTGAAAAAGGAAATATACTCAGATGAAATCTGGAAAGAAGCTTTCTGAGAAACTCCTTAGTGTTCTGTTGTTTCATCTCACAGAGTTACATCTGTATTTCGTGGATCTCTTTGCTAGCCTTATTTCTGTGGAATCTGAGAACAGATATTTCGGATACCTTTGAAGACTATAGGGCCAAAGGAATATCCTCCGATAAAAAAGAGAAAGAAGCTTTCTGAGAAACTTCTTTGTGTTCTGTGAAATCATCTCACAGAGTTACAGCTTTCCTCTCAAGAAACCATTCGCTAAGACAGTTCTTGTGGAATTGGCAAAGTGATATTTGGAAGCTCATACAGGTCTATGGTGAGAAAGGAAATATCCTCAGATGAAATCTGGAAAGAAGCTTTCTGAAAAACTGCTTAGTGTTCTGTTAATTCATCTCACAAAGTTACATCTGTATTTCGTGGATCTCTTTGCTAGCCTTATTTCTGTGGAATCTGAGAACAGATATTTCGCATCCCTTTGAAGACTATAGGGCCAAAGGAAATATCCTCCGATAACAAAGAGAAAGAATCTTTCTGAGAAACTTCTTTGTGTTCTGTGAAATCATCTCACAGAGTTAAAGCTTTCCCCTAAAGAAGCCTTTCGGTAAGACAGTTCTTGTGGAATTGGCAAAGTGATATTTGGAAGCCCATAGAGGGCTATGGTGAGAAAGGAAATATCCTCAGACGAAATCTGGAAAGAAGCTTTCAGAGAAAATACTTAGTGTTTTCTTAATTCATCTCACAGAGTTACATCTGTATTTCGTGGATCTCTTTGCTAGCCTTATTTCTGTGGAATCTGAGAACAGATATTTCGGATCCCTTTGAAGACTAATGGGCCAAAGGAAATATCCTCTGATAATAAAGAGAAAGAAGCTTTCTGAGAAACTTATTTGTGTTCTGTGAAAACATCTCACATGCTTACAGATTTCCCCTCAAGGAGCCTTTTGCTAAGAAAGTTCATGTGGAATTGGCAAAGTGATATTTGGAAGCCCATAGAGGGCTATGGTGAAAAAGGAAATATCCTCAGATGAAATCTGGAAAGAAGCTTTCTGAGAAACTGTTTAATGTTCTGTTAATTCATCTCACAGAGTTACATCTGTATTTCGTGGATCTCTTTGCTAGCCTTATTTCTGTGGAATCTGAGAACAGATATTTCGGATGCCTTTGAAGACTATAGGGCCAAAGGAAATATCCTCCGATAACAAAGAGAAAGAAGCTTTCTGAGAAACTTCTTTGTGTTCTGTGAAATCATCTCACAGAGTTACAGCTATCCCCTCAAGAAGCCTTTCGCTAAGACAGTTCTTGTGGAATTGGCAAAGTGATATTTGGAGGCCCATAGAGGGCTATGGTAAGAAAGGAAATATACTCAGATGAAATCTGGAAAGAAGCTTTCTGAGAAACTGCTTAGTGTTCTGTTAATTCATCTCACAGAGTTACATCTGTATTTCGTGGATCTCTTTGCTCGCCTTATTTCTGTGGAATCTGAGAACAGATATTTCGGATCCCTTTGAAGACTATAGGGCCAAAGGAAATATCCTCCGATAACAAAGAGAAAGAAGCTTTCTGAGAAACTTCTTTGTGTTTCTGTGAAATCGTCTCAAAGGCTTACAGCTTTCCCCTCAAGAAGTCTTTCGTCAAGACAGTTCTTGTGGAATTGGCAAAGTGATATTTGGAAGCCCATAGAGGGCTATGGTGAGAAAGGAAATATCCTCAGACGAAATCTGGAAAGAAGCTTTCAGAGAAAATACTTAGTGTTTTCTTAATTCATCTCACAGAGTTACATCTGTATTTCGTGGATCTCTTTGCTAGCCTTATTTCTGTGGAATCTGAGAACAGATATTTCTGATCCCTTTGAAGACTAATGGGCCAAAGGAAATATCCTCTGATAATAAAGAGAAAGAAGCTTTCTGAGAAACTTATTTGTGTTCTGTGAAAACATCTCACATGCTTACAGATTTCCCCTCAAGGAGCCTTTTGCTAAGAAAGTTCATGTGGAATTGGCAAAGTGATATTTGGAAGCCCATAGAGGGCTATGGTGAAAAAGGAAATATCCTCAGATGAAATCTGGAAAGAAGCTTTCTGAGAAACTGTTTAATGTTCTGTTAATTCATCTCACAGAGTTACATCTGTATTTCGTGGATCTCTTTGCTAGCCTTATTTCTGTGGAATCTGAGAACAGATATTTCGGATGCCTTTGAAGACTATAGGGCCAAAGGAAATATCCTCCGATAACAAAGAGAAAGAAGCTTTCTGAGAAACTTCTTTGTGTTCTGTGAAATCATCTCACAGAGTTACAGCTATCCCCTCAAGAAGCCTTTCGCTAAGACAGTTCTTGTGGAATTGGCAAAGTGATATTTGGAGGCCCATAGAGGGCTATGGTAAGAAAGGAAATATACTCAGATGAAATCTGGAAAGAAGCTTTCTGAGAAACTGCTTAGTGTTCTGTTAATTCATCTCACAGAGTTACATCTGTATTTCGTGGATCTCTTTGCTAGCCTTATTTCTGTGGAATCTGAGAACAGATATTTCGGATCCCTTTGAAGACTATAGGGCCAAAGGAAATATCCTCCGATAACAAAGAGAAAGAAGCTTTCTGAGAAACTTCTTTGTGTTCTGTGAAATCGTCTCAAAGGCTTACAGCTTTCCCCTCAAGAAGTCTTTCGTCAAGACAGTTCTTGTGGAATTGGCAAAGTGATATTTGGAAGCCCATAGAGGGCTATGGTGAAAAAGGAAATATCTTCAGATGAAATCTGGAAAGAAGCTCTCTGAGAAACTGCTTAGTGTTCTGTTAATTCATCTCACAGAGTTACATCTGTATTTCGTGGATCTCTTAGCTAGCCTTATTTCTGTGGAATCTGAGAACAGATATTTCGGATCCCTTTCAAGACTATAGGGCCAAAGGAAATATCCTCCGATAATAAAGAGAAAGAAGCTTTCTGAGAAACTTCTTTGTATTCGGTGAAATCATGTCACAGAGTTACAGCTTTCCCGTCAAGAAGCCTTTCGCTAAGACAGTTCTTGTGGAATTGGCAAACTGATATTTGGAAGCCCATAGAGGGCTATGGTGAAAAAGGAAATATCCTCAGATGAAATCTGGAAAGAAGCTTTCTGAGAAACTGCTTAGTGTTCTGTCAATTCATCTCCCAGAGTTACATCTGTATTTCGTGGATCTCTTTGCTAGCCTCATTTCTGTGGAATCTGAGAACAGATATTTCGGATCCCTTTGAAGACTATAGGGCCAAAGGAAATATCCTCCGATAACAAAGAGAAAGAAGCTTTCTGAGAAACTTCTTTGTGTGCTGTGAAATCATCTCACAGAGTTACAACTTTCCCCTCAAGAAGCCTTTGGCTGAGACGGTTCTTGTGGAATTGGCAATGTAATATTTGGAAGCTCATAGAGGGCTATGGTGAAAAAGGAATTATCCTCAGATGAAATGTGGAAAGAACCTTTCTGAGAAACTGCTTAGTGTTCTGTCAAGTCATCTCACAGAGTTATATCTGTATTTCGTGGATCTCTTTGCTAGCCTTATTTCTGTGGTATCTGAGAACAGATATTTCGGATGTCTTTGAAGATTATAGGGCCAAAGGAAATATCCTCCGATAACAAAGAGAAAGAAGCTTTCTGAGAAACTTCTTTGTGTTCTGTGAAATCATCTCACAGACTTACAGCTTTCCCCTCAAGGAGCCTTTCGCTAAGACAGTTCTTGTGGAATTGGCAAAGTGATATTTTGAAGCCCATAGAGGGCTATGGTGAAAAAGGAAATATCCTCAGATGAAATCTGAAAAGAAGCTTTCTGAGAAACTGCTTAGTGTTCTGTCAATTCATCTCACAGAGTTACATCTGTATTTCGTGGATCTCTTTGCTAGCTTTATTTCTCTGGAATCTAAGAACAGATATTTCGGATCCCTTTGAAGACTACAGGGCCAAAGGAAATATCCTCCGATAACAAAGAGAAAAAAGGATTCTGAGAAACGTCTTTGTGTTCTGCGAAATCATCTCACGGAGTTACAGCTTTCCCCTCTAGAAGCCTTTCGCTAAGACAGTTCTTGTGGAATTGGCAAAGTGATATTTGGAAGCCCATATAGGGCTATGGTGAGAAAGGAAATATCCTCAGTTGAAATCTGGAAAGAAGCTTTCTGAAAAACTGCTTAGTGTTCTCTTAATTCATCTCACAGAGTTACATCTGTATTTCGTGGATCTCTTTGCTGGCCTTATTTCTGTGGACTCTGAGAACAGATATTTCTGATCCCTATGAAGACTATAGGGCCAAAGGAAATATCCTCCGATAACAAAGAGAAAGAAGCTTTCTGAGAAACTTCTTTATGTTCTGTGAAAACATCTCACATGCTTACAGATTTCCCCTCAAGAAGCCTTTTGCTAAGAAAGTTCATGTGGAAATGGCAAAGTGATATTTGGAAGCCCATAGAGGGCTATGGTGAAAAAGGAAATATCCTCAGATGAAATCTGGAAAGAAGCTTTCTGAGAAACTGTTTAATGTTCTGTTAATTCATCTCACAGAGTTACATCTGTATTTCGTGGATCTCTTTGCTAGCCTTATTTCTGTGGAATCTGAGAACAGATATTTCGGATCCCTTTGAAGACTATAGGGCCAAAGGAAATATCCTCCGATAACAAAGAGAAAGAAGCTTTCTGAGAAATTCTTTGTGTTCTGTGAAATCATCTCACAGAGTTACAGCTTTCCCCTCAAGAAGCCTTTCGCTAAGACAGTTCTTTTGGAATTGGCAAAGTGATATTTGGAAGCCCATAGAGGGCTATGGTGAAAAAGGAAATATCCTCAGATGAAATCTGGAAAGTACCTTTCTGAGAAACTGCTTAGTGTTCTGTTAATTCATCTCACAGAGTTACATCTGTATTTCGTGGATCTCTATGATAGCCTTATTTCTGTGGAATCTGAGAACAGATATTTCGGATCCCTTTGAAGACTATAGGGCCAAAGGAAATATCCTCCGATAACAAAGAGAAAGAATCTTTCTGAGAAACTACTTTGTGCTCTGTGAAATCATCTCACAGAGTTACAGCTTTCCCCTCAATAAGCCTTTCGCTAAGACAGTTTTTGTGGAATTTTCAAAGTGATATTTGGAAGCCCACAGAGGGCTATGGTGAAAAAGGAAATATCCTCAGATGAAATCTGGAAAGAAGCTTTCAGCGAAACAACTTAGTGTTCTGTTAATTCATCTCACAGAGTTACATCTGTATTTCGTGGATCTCTTTGCTAGCCTTATTTCTGTGGAATCTGAGAACAGATATTTCGGATCCCTTTGAAGACTATAGGGCCAAAGGAAATATCCTCCGATAACAAAGAGAAAGAAGCTTTCTGGGAAACTTCTTTGTGTTCTGCGAAATCATCTCACGGAGTTACAGCTTTTCCCTCAAGAAGCCTTTCGCTAAGACAGTTCTTGTGGAATTGGCAAAGTGATATTTGGAAGCCCATAGAGGGCTATGGTGAGAAAGGAAATATCCTCAGACGAAATCTGGAAAGAAGCTTTCTGAGAAACTGCTTAGCGTTCTGTTAATTCATCTCACAGAGTTACATCTGTATTTCGTGGATCTCTTTGCTAGCCTTATTTCTGTGGAATCTGAGAACAGATATTTCGGATCCCTTTGAAGACTATAGGGCCAATGGAAATATCCTCCGATAACAAAGAGAAAGAAGCTTTCTGAGAAACTTCTTTGTGTTCTGTGAAATCATCTCACAGAGTTACAGCTTTCCCCTCAAGAAGCCTTTCGCTAAGACAGTTCTTGTGGAATTTTCAAAGTGATATTTGCAAGCCCATAGAGGGCTATGATGAAAAAGAGATATCCTCAGATGAAATCTGGAAAGAAGCTTTCTGAGAAACTGCTTAATGTTCTGTTAATTCATCTCACAGAGTTACATCTGTATTTCGCGGATCTCTTTGCTAGCCTTATTTCTGTGGAATCTGAGAACAGATATTTTGGATCCCTTTGAAGATTATAGTGCCAAAGGAAATATCCTCCGATAATAAAGAGAAAGAAGGTTTCTGAGAAACTTCTTTGTGTTCTGTGAAATCACCTCACAGAGTTACAGCTTTCCCCTCCAGAAGCCTTTCGCTAAGACAGTTCTTGTGGAATTGGCAAAGTGATATTTGGAAGCCCTTAGAGGGTTACGGTGAAAAAGGAAATATCCTCAGATGAAATCTGGAAAGAAGCTTTCTGAGAAACTGCTTAGTGTTCTGTCAATTCATCTCACAGAGTTACATCTGTATTTCGTGGATCTCTTTGCTAGCCTTATTTCTGTGGAATCTGAGAACAGATATTTCGGATCCCCTTGAAGACTATTGGGCCAAAGGAAATATCCTCCGATAACAAAGAGAAAGAAGCTTTCTGAGAAACTTATTTGTGTTCTGTGAAATCATCTCACACACTTACAGCTTTCCCCTCAAGAAGCCTTTCGCTAAGACAGTTCTTGTGGAATTGGCAAAGTGATATTTGGAAGCCCATAGAGGGCTATGGTGAAAAAGGAAATATCCTCAGATCATATCTGGAAAGAAGCTTTCTGAGAAACTGCTTAGTGTTCTGTCAATTCATCTCACAGAGTTACATCTGTATTTCGTGGATCTCTTTGCTAGCCTTATTTCTGTGGAATCTGAGAACAGATATTTCGGATCCCTTTGAAGACTATAGGGCCAAAGGAAATATCCTCCGATAACAAAGAGAAAGAAGCTTTCTGAGAAACTTCTTTGTGTGCTGTGAAATCGTCTCACAGAGTTACAACTTTCCCCTCAAGAAGCCTTTGGCTGAGACGGTTCTTGTGGAATTGGCAATGTGATATTTGGAAGCTCATAGAGGGCTATGGTGAAAAAGGAATTATCCTCAGATGAAATCTGGAAAGAAGCTTTCTGAGAAACTGCTTAGTGTTCTGTTAAGTCATCTCACAGAGTTATATCTGTATTTTGTGGATCTCTTTGCTAGCCTTATTTCTGTGGTATCTGAGAACAGATATTTCGGATGTCTTTGAAGACTATAGGGCCAAAGGAAATATCCTCCGATAACAAAGAGAAAGAAGCTTTCTGAGAAACTTCTTTGTGTTCTGTGAAATCATCTCACAGACTTACAGCTTTCCCCTCAGGAAGCCTTTCGCTAAGACAGTTCTTGTGGAATTGGCAAAGTGATATTTGGAAGCCCATAGAGGGCTATGTTGAAAAAGGATATATCCTCAGATGAAATCTGAAAAGAAGCTTTCTGAGAAACTGCTTAGTGTTCTGTCAATCATCTCACAGAGTTACATCTGTATTTCGTGGATCTCTTTGCTAGACTTATTTCTGTGGAATCTGAGAACAGATATTTCGGATCCCTTTGAAGACTATAGGGCCAAAGGAAATATCCTCCGATAACAAAGAGAAAGAAGCTTTCTGAGAAACTTCTTTTTGTGCTGTGAAATCATCTCACAGAGGTACAACTTTCCCCTCAAGAAGCCTTTGGCTGAGACGGTTCTTGTGGAATTGGCAATGTGATATTTGGAAGCTCATAGAGGGCTAAGGTGAAAAAGGAATTATCCTCAGATGAAATCCGGAAAGAAGCTTTCTGAGAAACTGCTTAATATTCTTTTAAGTCATCTCACAGAGTTATATCTGTATTTTGTGGATCTCTTTGCTAGCCTTATTTCTGTGGAATCTGAGAACAGATATTTCGGATGCCTTTGAAGACTATAGGGCTAAAGGAAATATCCTCCGATAACAAAGAGAAAGAAGCCTTCCGAGAAACTTCTTTGTGTTCTGTGAAATCATCTCACAGACTTACAGCTTTCCCATCAAGAAGCCTTTCCCTAAGACAGTTCTTGTGGAATTGGCAAAGTGATATTTGGAAGACCATAGAGGGCTATCGTGAGAAACGAAATATCCTCAGATGAAATCTTGAAAGAAGCTTTCTGAGAAATTGCTTAGTGTTCTGTTAATTCATCTCACAGAGCTACATCTGTATTTCGTGGATCTCTTTGCTTGTCTTATTTCTGTGGAATCTGAGAACAGATATTTCGGATTCCTTTGAAGACTATAGGGCCAAGGGAAATATCCTCCGATAACAAAGAGAAAGGTGGTTTCTGAGAAACTTCTTTGTGTTCTGTGAAATCATCTCACAGAGTTACAGCTTTCCCCTCAAGAAGCCTTTCGCTAAGACAGTTCTTGTGGAATTTTCAAAGTGATATTTGGAAGCCCATAGAGGGCTATGGTAAAAAAGGAAATATCCTCAGATGAAATCTGGAAAGAAGCTTTCTGAGAAACTGCTTAGTGTTCTGTCAATTCATCTCACAGAGTTACATCGGTATTTCGTCGATCTCTTTGCTAGCCTTATTTCTGTGGAATCTGAGAACAGATATTTCGGATGCCTTTGAAGACTATAGGGCCAAAGGAAATATCCTCCGATAACAAAGAGAAAGAAGCTTTCTGAGAAACTTATTTGTGTTCTGTGAAAACATCTCACATGCTTACAGATTTCCCCTCAAGGAGCCTTTTGCTAAGAAAGTTCATGTGGAATTGGCAAAGTGATATTTGGAAGCCCATAGAGGGCTATGGTGAAAAAGGAAATATCCTCAGATGAAATCTGGAAAGAAGCTTTCTGAGAAACTGTTTAATGTTCTGTTAATTCATCTCACAGAGTTACATCTGTATTTCGTGGATCTCTTTGCTAGCCTTATTTCTGTGGAATCTGAGAACAGATATTTCGGATGCCTTTGAAGACTATAGGGCCAAAGGAAATATCCTCCGATAACAAAGAGAAAGAAGCTTTCTGAGAAACTTCTTTGTGTTCTGTGAAATCATCTCACACACTTACAGCTTTCCCCTCAAGAAGCCTTTCGCTAAGACAGTTCTTGTGGAATTGGCAAAGTGATATTTGGAGGCCCATAGAGGGCTAAGGTGAGAAAGGAAATATACTCAGATGAAATCTGGAAAGAAGCTTTCTGAGAAACTGCTTAGTGTTCTGTTAATTCATCTCACAGAGTTACATCTGTATTTCGTGGATCTCTTTGCTAGCCTTATTTCTGTGGAATCTGAGAACAGATATTTCGGATCCCTTTGAAGACTATAGGGCCAAAGGAAATATCCTCCGATAACAAAGAGAAAGAAGCTTTCTGAGAAACTTCTTTGTGTTTCTGTGAAATCGTCTCAAAGGCTTACAGCTTTCCCCTCAAGAAGTCTTTCGTCAAGACAGTTCTTGTGGAATTGGCAAAGTGATATTTGGAAGACCATAGAGGGCTATGGTGAAAAAGGAAATATCTTCAGATGAAATCTGGAAAGAAGCTCTCTGAGAAACTGCTTAGTGTTCTGTTAATTCATCTCACAGAGTTACATCTGTATTTCGTGGATCTCTTTGCTAGCCTTTTTTCTGTGGAATCTGAGAACAGATATTTCGGATCCCTTTCAAGACTATAGGGCCAAAGGAAATATCCTCCGATAATAAAGAGAAAGAAGCTTTCTGAGAAACTTCTTTGTGTTCGGTGAAATCATGTCACAGAGTTACAGCTTTCCCGTCAAGAAGCCTTTCGCTAAGACAGTTCTTGTGGTTGGCAAACTGATATTTGGAAGCCCATAGAGGGCTATGGTGAAAAAGGAAATATCCTCAGATGAAATCTGGAAAGAAGCTTTCTGAGAAACTGCTTAGTGTTCTGTCAATTCATCTCCCAGAGTTACATCTGTATTTCGTGGATCTCTTTGCTAGCCTTATTTCTGTGGAATCTGAGAACAGATATTTCGGATCCCTTTGAAGACTATAGGGCCAAAGGAAATATCCTCCGATAACAAAGAGAAAGAAGCTTTCTGAGAAACTTCTTTGTGTGCTGTGAAATCATCTCACAGAGTTACAACTTTCCCCTCAAGAAGCCTTTGGCTGAGACGGTTCTTGTGGAATTGGCAATGTAATATTTGGAAGCTCATAGAGGGCTATGGTGAAAAAGGAATTATCCTCAGATGAAATGTGGAAAGAACCTTTCTGAGAAACTGCTTAGTGTTCTGTTAAGTCATCTCACAGAGTTATATCTGTATTTTGTGGATCTCTTTGCTAGCCTTATTTCTGTGGTATCTGAGAACAGATATTTCGGATATCTTTGAAGATTATAGGGCCAAAGGAAATATCCTCCGATAACAAAGAGAAAGAAGCTTTCTGAGAAACTTCTTTGTGTTCTGTGAAATCATCTCACAGACTTACAGCTTTCCCCTCAAGGAGCCTTTCGCTAAGACAGTTCTTGTGGAATTGGCAAAGTGATATTTGGAAGCCCATAGAGGGCTATGGTGAAAAAGGAAATATCCTTAGATGAAATCTGGAAAGAAGCTTTCTGAGAAACTGCTTAGTGTTCTGTCAATTCATCTCACAGAGTTACATCTGTATTTCGTGGATCTCTTTGCTAGACTTATTTCTGTGGAATCTGAGAACAGATATTTCGGATCCCTTTGAAGACTATAGGGCCAAAGGAAATAGCCTCCGATAACAAAGAGAATGAAGCTTTCTGAGAAACTTCTTTGTGTTCTGTGAAATCATCTCACAGAGTTACAGCTTTCCCCTCAATAAGCCTTTCGCTTAGACAGTTCTTGTGGAATTGGAAAAGTGATATTTGGAAGCCCATAGAGGGCTATGGTGAAAAAGGAATTATCCTCAGATGTAATCTGGAAAGAAGCTTTCTGAGAAACTACTTAGTGTTCTGTTAATTCATCTCACAGAGTTACATCTGTATTTCGTGGATCTCTTTGCTAGCCTTATTTCTGTGGAATCTGAGAACAGATATTTCGGGTCCCTTTCAAGACTATAGGGCCAAAGGAAATATCCTCCGATAATAAAGAGAAAGAAGCTTTCTGAGAAACTTCTTTGTGTTCGGTGAAATCATCTCACAGAGTTACAGCTTTCCCCTCAAGAAGCCTTTCGCTAAGACAGTTCTTGAGGAATTGGCAAAGTGATATTTGGAATCTCATAGAGGTCTATGGTGAAAAAGGAAATATTCTCAGATGAAATCCGGAAATAAGCTTTCTGAAAAACTGCTTAGTGTTCTGTTAATTCATCTCACAGAGTTACATCTGTATTTCGTGGATCTCTTTGCTGGCCTTATTTCTGTGGACTCTGAGAACTGATATTTCGGATCCCTTTGAAGACTATAGGGCCAAAGGAAATATCCTCCGATAACAAAGAGAAAGAAGCTTTCTGAGAAACTTCTTTGTGTTCTGTGAAAACATCTCACATGCTTACAGATTTTCCCTCAAGAAGCCTTTTGCTAAGAAAGTTCATGTGGAATTGGCAAAGTGATATTTGGAAGCCCTTAGAGGGCTATGGTGAAAAAGGAAATATCCTCCGATGAAATCTGGAAAGAAGCTTTCTGAGAAACTGCTTAGTGTTCTGTTAATTCACCTCACAGAGTTACATCTGTATTTCGTGGATCTCTTTGCTAGCCTCATTTCTGTGGAATCTGAGAACAGATATTTCGGATCCCTTTGAAGAATATAGGGCCAAAGGAAATATCCTCCGATAACAAAGAGAAAGAAGCTTTCTGAGAAACTTCTTTGTGTTCTGTGAAATCATCTCAAGGAGTTACAGCTTTCCCCTCAAGAAGACTTTCACTAAGACAGTTCTTGAGGAATTGGCAAAGTGATATTTGGAAGCCCATAGAGGGCTATGGTGAAAAAAGAAATATCCTCAGATGAAATCTGGAAAGAAGCTTTCTGAGAAACTGCTTAGTGTTCTGTTAATTCATCTCACAGAGTTACCTCTGTATTTCGTGGATCTCTTTGCTAGCCTTATTTCTGTGGAATCTGAGAACAGATATTTCGGATCCCTTTGAAGACTAACGGGCCAAAGGAAATATCCTCCGATAACAAAGGGAAAGAAGCCCCCTGAGAAACTTCTTTGTGTTCTGTGAAATCGTCTCACGGAGTTCCAGCTTTCCCCTCAAGAAGCCTTTTGCTAAGAAAGTTCTTATGGAGTTGGCAAGGTGATATTTGGAAGCCCATAGAGGGCTATGGTGATAAAGGAAATATCCTCAGATGAAATCTGGAAAGAAGCTTTCTGAGAAACTGCTTAGTGTTCTGTTAATTCACCTCACAGAGTTACATCTGTATTTCGTGGATCTCTTTGCTAGCCTCATTTCTGTGGAATCTGAGAACAGATATTTCGGATCCCTTTGAAGAATATAGGGCCAAAGGAAATATCCTCCGATAACAAAGAGAAAGAAGCTTTCTGAGAAACTTCTTTGTTTTCTGTGAAATCATCTCACAGAGTTACAGCTTTCCCCTCAAGAAGCCTTTCGCTAAGACAGTTCTTTTGGAATTGGCAAAGTGATATTTGGAAGCCCAGAGAGGGCTATGGTGAAAAAGGAAATATCCTCAGATGAAATCTGGAAAGTACCTTTCTGAGAAACTGCTTAGTGTTCTGTTAATTCATCTCACAGAGTTACATCTGTATTTCGTGGATCTCTATGCTAGCCTTATTTCTGTGGAATCTGAGAACAGATATTTCGGATCCCTTTGAAGACTATAGGGCCAAAGGAAATATCCTCCGATAACAAAGAGAAAGAATCTTTCTGAGAAACTTCTTTGTGCTCTGTGAAATCATCTCACAGAGTTAGAGCTTTCCCCTCAATAAGCCTTTCGCTAAGACAGTTCTTGTGGAATTGGCAAAGTGATATTTGGAAGCCCATAGAGGGCTATGGTGAAAAAGGAAATATCCTCAGATGAAATCTGGAAAGAAGTTTTCAGCGAAACAACTTAGTGTTCTGTTAATTCATCTCACAGAGTTACATCTGTATTTCGTGGATCTCCTTGCTAGCCTTATTTCTGTAGAATCTGAAAACAGATATTTCGGATCCCTTTGAAGACTATAGGGCCAAAGGAAATATCCTCCGATAACAAAGAGAAAGAAGCTTTCTGGGAAACTTCTTTGTGTTCTGCGAAATCATCTCTCGGAGTTACAGCTTTTCCCTCAAGAAGCCTTTCGCTAAGACAGTTCTTGTGGAATTGGCAAAGTGATATTTGGAAGCCCATAGAGGGCTATGGTGAGAAAGGAAATATCCTCAGACGAAATCTGGAAAGAACCTTTCTGAGAAACTGCTTAGCGTTCTGTTAATTCATCTCACAGAGTTACATCTGTATTTCGTGGATCTCTTTGCTAGCCTTATTTCTGTGGAATCTGAGAACAGATATTTCGGATCCCTTTGAAGACTCTAGGGCCAAAGGAAATACCCTCCGATAACAAAGAGAAAGAAGCTTTCTGAGAAACTTCTTTGTGTTCTGTGAAATCATCTCACAGAGTTACAGCTTTCCCCTCAAGAAGCCTTCGCTAAGACAATTCTTGTGGGATTTTCAAAGTGATATTTGGAATCCCATAGAGGGCTATGATGAAAAAGGAAACATCCTCAGATGAAATCTGGAAAGAAGCTTTCTGAGAAACTGCTTAGTGTTCTGTCAATTCATCTCACAGAGTTACATCTGTATTTCGTGGATCTCTTTCCTAGCCTTATTTCTGTGGAATCTGAGAACAGATATTTCAGATCCCTTTGAAGACTATAGGGCCAAAGGAAATATCATCCGATAACAAAGAGAAAGAAGCTTTCTGAGAAACTTCTTTCTGTTCTGTGAAATCATCTCACAGAGTTACAGGTTTCCCGTCAAGAGGCCTTTCGGTAAGACAGTTCTTGTGGAATTGGCAAAGTGATAATTGGAGGCCCATAGAGGGCTATGGTGAGAAAGGAAATATCCTCAGATGAAATCTGGAAAGAAGCTTTCTGAGAAACCGCTTAGTGTTCTGTTAATTCATCTCACAGAGTTACATCTGTATTTCGTGGATCTATTTGCTAGCCTTATTTCTGTGGAATCTGAGAACAGATATTTCGGATCCCTTTGAAGACTATAGGGCCAAAGGAAATATCCTCCGATAACAAAGAGAAAGAAGCTTTCTGAGAAACTTCTTTGTGTTCTGTGAAATCATCTCACAGAGTTACAGCTTTCCCCTCAAGAAGCCTTCGCTAAGACAATTCTTGTGGAATTGGCGAAGTGATATTTTGAAGCCCATAGCGGACTATGTTGAAAAAGGAAATATCCTCAGATGAAATCTGGAAAGATGCTTTCTGAGAAACTCCTTAGTGTTCTGTTAATTCATCTCACAGAATTACATCTGTATTTCGTGGATCTCTTTGCTAGCCTTATTTCTTTGGAATCTGAGAATATATATTTCGGATCCCTTTGAAGAGTATAGGGCCAAAGGAAATATCCTCCAATAACAAAGAGAAAGAAGCTTTCCTAGAAACTTCTTGTGTTCTGTGAAATAATCTCACAGAGTTACAGCTTACCCCTCAAGAAGCCTTTCGCTAAGACAGTTCTTTTGGAATTGGCAAAGTGATATTTGGAAGCCCATAGAGGGCTATGGTGAAAAAGGAAATATCCTCAGATGAAATCTGGAAAGTACCTTTCTGAGAAACTGCTTAGTGTTCTGTTAATTCATCTCACAGAGTTACATCTGTATTTCGTGGATGTCTATGCTAGCCTTATTTCTGTGGAATCTGAGAACAGATATTTCGAATCCCTTTGAAGACTATAGGTCCAAAGGAAATATCCTCCGATAACAAAGAGAAAGAATCTTTCTGAGAAACTTCTTTGTGCTATGTGAAATCATCTTACAGAGTTACAGCTTTCCCCTCAATAAGCCTTTCGCTAAGACATTTCTTGTGGAATTGGCAAAGTGATATTTGGAAGCCCATGGTGGGCTATGGTGAAAAAGGAAATATCCTCAGATGAAATCTGGAAAGAAGCTTTCTGCGAAACAACTTAGTGTTCTGTTAATTCATCTCACAGAGTTACATCTGTATTTCGTGGATCTCCTTGCTAGCCTTATTTCTGTGCAATCTGAGAACAGATATTTCGGATCCCTTTGAAGACTATAGGGCCAAAGGAAATATCCTCCGATAACAAAGAGAAAGAAGCTTTCTGAGAAACTTCTTTGTGTTCTGTGAAATCATCTCACAGAGTTACAGCTTTCCCCTCAAGAAGCCTTTCGCTAAGACAGTTCTTTTGGAATTGGCAAAGTGATATTTGGAAGCCCATAGAGGGCTATGGTGAAAAAGGAAATATCCTCATATGAAATCTGGAAAGAAGCTTTCTGAGAAACTGCTTAGTGTTCTGTTAATTCATCTCACAGAGTTACATCTGTATTTCGTGGATCTCTATGCTATCCTTATTTCTGTGGAATCTGAGAACAGATATTTCGGATGCCTTTGAAGACTATAGGGCCAAAGGAAATATCCTCCGATAACAAAGAGAAAGAATCTTTCTGAGAAACTTCTTTGTGTTCTGTGAAATCATCTCACAGAGTTACAGCTTTCCCCTCACAAGCCTTTCGCTAAGACATTTCTTGTGGAATTGGCAAAGTGATATTTGGAAGCCCATAGAGGGCTATGGTGAAAAAGGAAATATCCTCAGATGAAATCTGGAAAGAAGCTTTTTGAGGAACTGCTTAGTGTTCTGTCAATTCATCTCACAGAGTTACATCTGTATTTCTTAGATCTCTTTGATAGCCTTATTTCTGTGGAATCTGAGAACAGATATTTCGGATCCCTTTGAAGACTATAGGGCCAAGGGAAATATCCTCCGATATCAAAGAGAAAGAAGCTTTCTGAGAAACTTCTTTGTGTTCTGTGAAATCATCTCACAGAGTTACAGCTTTCCCCTCAAGAACCCTTTCGCTAAGACAGTTCTTGTGGAATTGGCAAAGTGATATTTAGAAACCCATAGAGGGCTATGGTGAAAAAGGAAATATCCTCAGATGAAATCTGGAAAGAAGCTTTCTGAGAAACTACTTAGTGTTCTGTTAATTCATCTCACAGAGTTACATCTGTATTTCGTGGATCTCCTTGCTAGCCTTATTTCTGTGGAATCTGAGAACAGATATTTCGGATCCCTTTGAAGACTATGGGGCCAAAGGAAATATCCTCCGATAACAAAGAGAAAGAAGCTTTCTGGGAAACTTCTTTGTGTTCTGCGAAATCATCTCACGGAGTTACAGCTTTTCCCTCAAGAAGCCTTTCGCTAAGACAGTTCTTGTGGAATTGGCAAAGTGATATTTGGAAGCCCATAGAGGGCTATGGTGAGAAAAGAAATATCCTCAGACGAAATCTGGAAGGAAGCTTTCTCCGAAACTGCTTAGTGTTCTGTTAATTCATCTCACAGAGTTACATCTGTATTTCGTGGATCTCTTTGCTAGCCTTATTGCTGTGGAATCTGAGAACAGATATTTCGGATCCCTTTGAAGAATATAGGGCCAAAGGAAATATCCTCCGATAACAAAGAGAAAGAAGCTTTCTGAGAAACTTCTTTGTGTTCTGTGAAATCATCTCACAGAGTTACAGCTTTCCCCTCAAGAAGCCTTCGCTAAGGCAATTCTTGTGGGATTTTCAACGTGATATTTGGAAGCCCATAGAGGGCTATGATGAAAAAGGAAATATCCTCAGATGAAATCTGGAAAGAAGCTTTCTGAGAAACTGCTTAGTGTTCTGTCATTTCATCTCACAGAGTTACATCTGTATTTCGTGGATCTCCTTCCTAGTCTTATTTCTGTGGAATCTGAGAACATATATTTCAGATCCCTTTGACGACTATAGGGCCAAAGGAAATATCCTCCGATAACAAAGAGAAAGAAGCTTTCTGAGAAACTTCTTTGTGTTCTGTGAAATCATCTCACAGAGTTACAGCTTTCCCCTCAAGAAGCCTTTCGGTAAGACAGTTCTGGTGGAATTGGAGAAGTGATATTTGGAGGCCCATAGAGGGCTATGGTGAGAAAGGAAATATCCTCAGATGAAATCTGGAAAGAAGCTTTCTGAGAAACCGCTTAGTGTTCTGTTAATTCATCTCACAGAGTTACATCTGTATTTCGTGGATCTCTTTGCTAGCCTAATTTCTGTGGAATCTGAGAACAGATATTTCGGATCCCTTTGAAGACTATAGGCCAAAGGAAATATCCTCCGATAACAAAGAGAAAGAAGCTTTCTGAGAAACTTCTTTGTGTTCTCTGAAATCATCTGACAGAGTTACAGCTTTCCCCTTAAGAAGCCTTCGCTAAGACAATTCTTGTGGAATTGGGAAAGTGATATTTGGAAGCCCATAAAGTGCTATGGTGAAAAAGGAAATATCCTCAGATGAAATCTGGAAAGATGCTTTCTGAGAAACTCCTTAGTGTTCTGTTAATTCATCTCACAGACTTACATCTGTATTTCGTGGATCTCTTTGCTAGCCTTATTTCTGTGGAATCTGAGAACAGATATTTCGGATCCCTTTGAAGACTATAGGGCCAAAGGAAATATCCTCCGATAACAAAGGGAAAGAAGCTTTCTGAGAAACTTCTTTGTTTTCTGTGAAATCATCTCACAGAGTTACAGCTTTCCCCTCAAGAAGCCTTTCGCTAAGACAGTTCTTGTGGAATTGGGAAAGTGATATTTGGAAGCCCTTAGAGGGCTATGTTGAAAAAGGAAATATCCACAGATGAAATCTGGAAAGAAGCTTTCTGAGAAACTGCTTAGTGTTCTGTTAATTCATCTCACAGAGTTACATCTGTATTTCGTGGATCGCTTTGCTAGTCTTATTTCTGTGGTATCTGAGAACAGATATTTCGGATCCCTTTCAAGACTATAGGGCCAAAGGAAATATCCTCAGATAACAAACAGAAAGAAGCTTTCTGAGAAACTTCTTTGTGTTCTGTGAAATCATCTCACAGAGTTACAGCTTTCCCCTCAAGAAGCCTTTCGCTAAGATAGTTCTTGTGGAATTTTCAAAGTGATATTTGGAAGCCCATAGAGGGCTAGGGAGAAAAAGGAAATATCTTCAGATGAAATCTGGAAAGAAGCTTTCTGAGAAACCGCTTAGTGTTCTGTTAATTCATCTCACAGAGTTACATCTGTATTTCGTGGATCTCTTTGCTAGCCTTATTTCTGTGGAATCTGAGAGCAGATATTTCGGATCCCTTTGAAGACTATAGGGCCAAAGGAAATATCCTCTGATAACAAAGAGAAAGAAGCTTTCTGAGAAACTTCTTTGTGTTCTGTGAAATCATCTCACAGAGTTATAGCTATCCCCTCAAGAAGCCATTTCTAAGACAGTTCTTGTGGAATTGGAAAAGGGATATTTGGAAGCCCATAGAGGGCTATGGTGAAAAAGGAAATATCCTCCGATGAAATCTGGAAAGAAGCTTTCTGAGAAACCGCTTAGTGTTCTGTTAATTCATCTCACAGAGTTACATCTGTATTTCGTGGATCTCTTTTCTAGTCTTATTTCTGTGGAATCTGAGAACAGATATTTCGGATCCCTTTGAAGACTATAGGGCCAAAGGAAATATCCTCCGATAACAAAGAGAAAGAAGCTTTCGGAGAAACTTCTTTGTGTTCTGTGAAATCATCTCACAGAGTTACAGCTTTCACCTAAAGAAGCCTTTTGCTAAGACAGTTCTTGTGGAATTGGCAAAGTGATATTTGGAAGTCCATAGAGGGCTATGGTGAGAAAGGAAATATCCTCAGATGAAATCTGGAAAGAAGCTTTCTGAGAAACCGCTTAGTGTTCTGTTAATTCATCTCACAGAGTTACATCTGTATTTCGTGTATCTCTTTGCTAGCCTTATTTCTGTGGAATCTGAGAACAGATATTTCGGATCCCTTTGAAGACTATAGGGCCAAAGGAAATATCCTACGATAACAAAGAGAAAGAAGCTTTCTGAGAAACTTCTTTGTGTTCTGTGAAATCATCTCACAGAATTACAGCTTTTCCCTCAAGAAGACTTTCGCTAAGGCAGTTCTTGTGGAACTGGCAAAGTGATATTTGGAAACCCATAGAGGGCTATGGTGAGAAAGGAAGTATCCTCAGATGAAATCTGGAAAGAAGCTTTCTGAGAAACTGCTTAGTGTTCTGTTAATTCATCTCACAGAGTTACATCTGTATTTCGTGGATCGCTTTGCTAGCCTTATTTCTGTGGTATCTGAGAACAGATATTTCGGATCCCTTTCAAGACTATAGGGCCAAAGGAAATATCCTCCGATAACAAAGGGAAAGAAACTTTCTGAGAAACTTCTTTGTGTTCTGTGAAATCCTCTCACAGAGTTACAGCTTTCCCCTCAAGAAGCTTTTGCTAAGATAGTTCTTGAGAAATTTTCAAAGTGATATTTGGAAGCCCATAGACGGCTAGGAGAAAAAGGAAATATCCTCAGATGAAATCTGGAAAGAAGCTTTCTGAGAAACTGCTTAGTGTTCTGTCAATTCATCTCACAGAGTTACATCTGTATTTCGTGGATCTCTTTGCTAGCCTTATTTCTGTGGAATCTGAGAACAGATATTTCGGATCCCTTTGAAGACTCTAGGGCCAAAGGAAATATCCTCCGATAACAAAGAGAAAGAAGCTTTCGGAGAAACGTCTTTGTGTTTGTGAAATCATCTCACAGAGTTACAGCTTTCCCCTTAAGAAGCCTTTTGCTAAGACAGTTCTTGTGGAATTGGCAAAGTGATATTTGGAAGCCCCTAGAGGGCTATGGGGAAAAAGGAAATATCCTCAGATGAAATATGGAAGGAAGCTTTCTGAGAAACTGCTTAGTGTTCTCTTAATTCATCTCACAGATTTACATCTGTATTTCGTGGATCTCTTTGCTAGCCTTATTTCTGTGGAATCTGAGAACAGATATTTCGGATCCCTTTGAAGACTATCAGGCCTAAGGAAATATCCTCCGATAACAAAGAGAAAGAAGCTTTCTGAGAAACTTCTTTGTGTTCTGTGAAATCATCTCACAGAGTTACAGCTTTCCCCTCAAGAAGCCTTTCGCTAAGACAGTTCTTGTGGAATTGGCAAAGTGATATTTGGAAGCCCATAGAGGGCTATGTTGAAAAAGGAAGTATCCTCAGATGAAATCTGGAAAGAAGCTTTCTGAGAAACCGCTTAGTGTTCTGTTAATTCATCTCACAGATTTACATCTGTATTTCGTGGATCTCTTTGCTAGCCTTATTTCTGTGGAATCTGCGAACAGATATTTCGGATCCCTTTCAAGACTATAGGGACAAAGGAAATATCCTCCGATAACAAAGAGAAAGAAGCTTTCTGAGAAACTTCTTTGTGTACTGTGAAATCATCTCACAGAGTTACAACATTCCCCTCAAGAAGCCTTCGCTAAGACAGTTATTGTTGATTTTTCAAGATGATATTTGGAAGCCCAAAGAGGGCTATGGTGAAAAAGGAAATATCCTCAGATGAAATCTGGAAAGAAGCTTTCTGAGAAACAGCTTACTGTCCGGTTAATTCATCTCACAGAGTTACATCTGTATTTCGAGGATCTCTTTGCTAGCCTTATTTCTGTTGAATCTGAGAACAGATATTTCGGATCCCTTTGAAGACAATAGGGCCAAAGGAAATATCCTCCGATAACAAAGAGAAAGAAACTTTCTGAGAAACTTCTTTGTGTTCTGTGAAATCATGTCACAGAGTTACAGCTTTTTCCTCAAGAAGCCTTTCGCTAAGACACTTCTTGTGGAATTGGCAAAGTGATATTTGGAAGCTCATAGAGGGCTATGGTGAAAAAGGAATTATCCTCAGATGAAATCTGGAAAGAAGCTTTCTGAGAAACCGCTTAGTGTTCTGTTAATTCATCTCACAGAGTTACATCTGTATATCGTGGATCTCTTTACTAGCCTTATTTCTGTGGAATCTGAGAACTGATATTTCGGATCCCTTTGAAGACTATAGGGCCAAAGGAAATGTCCTCCAGTAACAAAGAGAAAGAAGCTTTCTGAGAAACTTCTTTGTGTTCTGTGAAATCATCTCACAGAGTTACAGCTTTCCCCTTCATAAGCCTGTTGCTAAGACAGTTCTTGTGGAATTGGCAAAGTGATATTTGGAAGCCCGTAGAGGGCTATGGTGAAAAAGGAAATATCCTCAGATGAAATCTGGAAAGAAGCTTTCTGAGAAACTGCTAAGTGTACTGTTAATTCATCTCACAGAGTTACATCTGTATTTCGTTGATCTCTTTGCTAGCCTTATTTCTGTGGAAAATGAGAACAAATATTTCGGATCCCTTTGAAGACTACAAGGCCAAAGCATATATCCTCCGATAACAAAGAGAAAGAAGCTTTCTGAGAAACTTCTTTGTGTTCTGTGAAATCATCTCACAGAGTTACAGCTTTCCCCTCAAGAATCCTTTTGCTAAGACAGTTCTTGTGGAATTGGCAAAGTGATATTTGGAAGCCCATAGAGGGCTATGGTGAAAAAGGAAATATCCTCAGATTAAATCTGGAAAGAAGCTTTCTGAGAAACTGCTTAGTGTTCTGTTAATTCATCTCACAGAGTTACATCTGTATTTCGTGGATCTCTTTGCTAGCCTTATTTCTGTGGAATCTGAGAACAGATATTTCGGATCCCTTTGAAGACTACAAGGCCAAAGGATATATCCTCCGATAACAAAGAGAAAGAAGCATTCTGAGAAACTTCTTTGTGTTCCCTGAAATAATCTCACAGAGTTACAGCTTTCCCCTCAAGAAGTCTTTCGCTAAGACTGTTCTTGTGGAATTGGCAAAGTGATATTTGTAATCCCACAGTGGTCTATGGTGAAAAAGGAAATATCCTCAGATGAAATCTGGAAAGAAGCTTTCTGAGAAACTGCTTAGTGTTCTGTTAATTCATCTCACAGAGTTACATCTGTATTTCGTGGATCTCTTTGCTAGCCTTACTTCTGTGAAATCTGAGAACAGATATTTCAGATCCCTTTGAAGACTATAGGGCCAAAGGAAATATCCTCCGATAACAAAGAGAAAGAAGATTTCTGAGAAACTTCTTTGAGTTCTGTGAAATCATCTCACAGAGTTACTGCTTTCCCCTTAAGAAGCCTTTCGCTAAGGCAGTTATTGTGGAACTGGCAAAGTGATATTTGGAAAACCTTAGAGGGCTATGGTGAGAAAGGAAATATCCTCAGATGAAATCTGCAAAGAAGCTTTCTGAGAAACCGCTTAGTGTTCTGTTAATTCATCTCACAGAGTTACATCTGTATTTCGGGGATCTCTTTGCTTGCCTTATTTCTGTGGAATCTGAGAACAGATATTTCGGATCCCTTTGAAAACTACAAGGCCAAAGGAAATATCCTCTGATAACAAAGAGAAAGAAGCTTTCTGAGAAACTTCTTTGTGTTCTGTGAAATCATCTCACAGAGTTACAGCTTTCCCCTCAAGATGCCTTTCGCTAAGACTGTTCTTGTGGAATTGGCAAAGTGATATTTGGAAGCCCATAGATGGCTATGGTGAAAAAGGAAATATCCTCAGATGTAATCTGGAAAGATGCTTTCTGAGAAACTCCTTAGTGTTCTGTTAATTCATCTCACAGAGTTACATCTGTATTTCGTGGATCTCTTTGCTAGCCTTATTTCTGTGGAATCTGAGAACAGATATTTCGGATCCCTTTGAAGAATATAGGGCCAAAGGAAATATCTTCCGATAACAAAGAGAAAGAAGCTTTCTGAGAAACTTCTTTGTGTTCTGTGAAATCATCTCACAGAGTTACAGCTTTCCCCTCAAGAAGCCTTTCGCTAAGACAGTTCTTGGGGAACTGGCAAAGTGATATTTGGAAGCCTATAGAGGGCTATGGTGAGAAAGGAAATATCCTCAGATGAAATCTGCAAAGAAGCTTTCTGAGAAACTGCTTAGTGTTCTGTTAATTCATCTCACAGAGTTACATCTGTATTTCGTGGATCTCTTTGCTAGCCTTATTTCTGTGGTATCTGAGAACAGATATTTCGGATCCCTTTCAAGACTATAGGGCCAAAGGAAATATCCTCCGATAACAAAGAGAAAGAAGCTTTCTGAGAAACTTCTTTGTGTTCTGTGAAATCCTCTCACAGAGTTACAGCTTTCCCCTCAAGAAGCCTTTTGCTAAGATAGTTCTTGTGGAATTTTCAAAGTGATATTTGGAAGCCCATAGAGGGCTAGGGAGAAAAAGGAAATATCCTCAGATGAAATCTGGAAAGAAGCTTTCTGAGAAACTGCTTAGTGTTCTGTCAATTCATCTCACAGAGTTACATCTGTATTTCGTGGATCTCTATGCTAGCCTTATTTCTGTGGAATCTGAGAACAGATATTTCGGATCCCTTTGAAGACTCTAGGGCCACAGGAAATATCCTCCGATAACAAAGAGAAAGAAGCTTTCGGAGAAACTTCTTTGTGTTTGTGAAATCATCTCACAGAGTTACAGCTTTCCCCTTAAGAAGCCTTTCGCTAAGACAGTTCTTGTGGAATTGGCAAAGTGATATTTGGAAGCCCATAGAGGGCTATGGGGAAAAAGGAAATATCCTCAGATGAAATATGGAAAGAAGCTTTCTGAGAAACTGCTTAGTGTTCTGTTAATTCACCTCACAAAGTTACATCTGTATTTCGTGGATCTCTTCGCTAGCCTTATTTCTGTGGAATCTGAGAACAGATATTTCGGATCCCTTTGAAGACTATCAGGCCTAAGGAAATATCCTCCGTTAACAAAGAGAAAGAAGCTTTCTGAGAAACTTCTTTCTGTTCTGTGAAATCATCGCACAGAGTTACAGCTTTCCCCTCAAGAAGCCTTTCGCTAAGACAGTTCTTGTGGAATTGGCAAAGTGATATTTGGAAGCCCATAGAGGGCTATGGTGAGAAAGGAAATATCCTCAGACGAAATCTGGAAAGAAGCTTTCTGAGAAACTGCTTAGCGTTCTGTTAATTCATCTCACAGAGTTACATCTGTATTTCGTGGATCTCTTTGCTAGCCTTATTTCTGTGGAATCTGAGAACAGATATTTCGGATCCCTTTGAAGACTATAGGGCCAATGGAAATATCCTCCGATAACAAAGAGAAAGAAGCTTTCTGAGAAACTTCTTTGTGTTCTGTGAAATCATCTCACAGAGTTACAGCTTTCCCCTCAAGAAGCCTTTCGCTAAGACAGTTCTTGTGGAATTTTCAAAGTGATATTTGCAAGCCCATAGAGGGCTATGATGAAAAAGAGATATCCTCAGATGAAATCTGGAAAGAAGCTTTCTGAGAAACTGCTTAATGTTCTGTTAATTCATCTCACAGAGTTACATCTGTATTTCGCGGATCTCTTTGCTAGCCTTATTTCTGTGGAATCTGAGAACAGATATTTTGGATCCCTTTGAAGATTATAGTGCCAAAGGAAATATCCTCCGATAATAAAGAGAAAGAAGGTTTCTGAGAAACTTCTTTGTGTTCTGTGAAATCACCTCACAGAGTTACAGCTTTCCCCTCCAGAAGCCTTTCGCTAAGACAGTTCTTGTGGAATTGGCAAAGTGATATTTGGAAGCCCTTAGAGGGTTACGGTGAAAAAGGAAATATCCTCAGATTAAATCTGGAAAGAAGCTTTCTGAGAAACTGCTTAGTGTTCTGTCAATTCAACTCACAGAGTTACATCTGTATTTCGTGGATCTCTTTGCTAGCCTTATTTCTGTGGAATCTGAGAACAGATATTTCGGATCCCCTTGAAGACTATTGGGCCAAAGGAAATATCCTCCGATAACAAAGAGAAAGAAGCTTTCTGAGAAACTTCTTTGTGTTCTGTGAAATCATCTCACACACTTACAGCTTTCCCCTCAAGAAGCCTTTCGCTAAGACAGTTCTTGTGGAATTGGCAAAGTGATATTTGGAAGCCCATAGAGGGCTATGGTGAAAAAGGAAATATCCTCAGATCATATCTGGAAAGAAGCTTTCTGAGAAACTGCTTAGTGTTCTGTCAATTCATCTCCCAGAGTTACATCTGTATTTCGTGGATCTCTTTGCTAGCCTTATTTCTGTGGAATCTGAGAACAGATATTTCGGATCCCTTTGAAGACTATAGGGCCAAAGGAAATATCCTCCGATAACAAAGAGAAAGAAGCTTTCTGAGAAACTTCTTTGTGTGCTGTGAAATCATCTCACAGAGTTACAACTTTCCCCTCAAGAAGCCTTTGGCTGAGACGGTTCTTGTGGAATTGGCAATGTGATATTTGGAAGCTCATAGAGGGCTATGGTGAAAAAGGAATTATCCTCAGATGAAATCTGGAAAGAAGCTTTCTGAGAAACTGCTTAGTGTTCTGTTAAGTCATCTCACAGAGTTATATCTGTATTTTGTGGATCTCTTTGCTAGCCTTATTTCTGTGGTATCTGAGAACAGATATTTCGGATGTCTTTGAAGACTATAGGGCCAAAGGAAATATCCTCCGATAACAAAGAGAAAGAAGCTTTCTGAGAAACTTCTTTGTGTTCTGTGAAATCATCTCACAGACTTACAGCTTTCCCCTCAAGAAGCCTTTCGCTAAGACAGTTCTTGTGGAATTGGCAAAGTGATATTTGGAAGCCTATAGAGGGCTATGTTGAAAAAGGATATATCCTCAGATGAAATCTGAAAAGAAGCTTTCTGAGAAACTGCTTAGTGTTCTGTCAATCATCTCACAGAGTTACATCTGTATTTCGTGGATCTCTTTGTTAGACTTATTTCTGTGGAATCTGAGAACAGATATTTCGGATCCCTTTGAAGACTATAGGGCCAAAGGAAATATCCTCCGATAACAAAGAGAAAGAAGCTTTCTGAGAAACTTCTTTTTGTGCTGTGAAATCATCTCACAGAGGTACAACTTTCCCCTCAAGAAGCCTTTGGCTGAGACGGTTCTTGTGGAATTGGCAATGTGATATTTGGAAGCTCATAGAGGGCTAAGGTGAAAAAGGAATTATCCTCAGATGAAATCCGGAAAGAAGCTTTCTGAGAAACTGCTTAATATTCTTTTAAGTCATCTCACAGAGATATATCTGTATTTTGTGGATCTCTTTGCTAGCGTTATTTCTGTGGAATCTGAGAACAGATATTTCGGATGCCTTTGAAGACTATAGGGCTAAAGGAAATATCCTCCGATAACAAAGAGAAAGAAGCCTTCCGAGAAACTTCTTTGTGTTCTGTGAAATCATCTCACAGACTTACAGCTTTCCCATCAAGAAGCCTTTCCCTAAGACAGTTCTTGTGGAATTGGCAAAGTGATATTTGGAAGACCATAGAGGGCTATCGTGAGAAACGAAATATCCTCAGATGAAATCTTGAAAGAAGCTTTCTGAGAAATTGCTTAGTGTTCTGTTAATTCATCTCACAGAGCTACATCTGTATTTCGTGGATCTCTTTGCTTGTCTTATTTCTGTGGAATCTGAGAACAGATATTTCGGATTCCTTTGAAGACTATAGGGCCAAGGGAAATATCCTCCGATAACAAAGAGAAAGAAGCTTTCTGAGAAACTTCTTTCTGTTCTGTGAAATCATCTCACAGAGTTACAGCTTTCCCCTCAAGAAGCCTTTCGCTAAGACAGTTCTTGTGGAATTTTCAAAGTGATATTTGGAAGCCCATAGAGGGCTACGGTAAAAAAGGAAATATCCTCAGATGAAATCTGGAAAGAAGCTTTCTGAGAAACTGCTTAGTGTTCTGTCCATTCATCTCACAGAGTTACATCGGTATTTCGTGGATCTCTTTGCTAGCCTTATTTCTGTGGAATCTGAGAACAGATATTTCGGATCCCTTTTAAGACAATAGGGCCAAAGGAAATATCCTCCGATAACAAAGAGAAAGAAGCTTTCTGAGAAACTTCTTTGTGTTCCGTGAAGTCATCTCACAAAGTTACAGCTTTCCCCTCAAGAAGCCTTTCGCTAAGACAGTTCTTGTGGAATTGGCAAAGTGATATTTGGAGGCCCATAGAGGGCTATGGTGAGAAAGGAAATATCCTCAGATGAAATCTGGAAAGAAGCTTTGTGAGAAACTGCTTAGTGTTCTCTGACTTCAACTCACAGAGTTACATCTGTATTTCGTGGATCTCTTTGCTAGCCTTATTTCTGTGGAATCTGAGAACAGATATTTCGGATCCCTTTCAAGACTATAGGGCCAAAGGAAATATCCTCTGATAATAAAGAGAAAGAAGCTTTCTGAGAAACTTCTTTGTGTTCGGTGAAATCATCTCACAGAGTTACAGCTTTCCTCTCAAGAAACCTTTCGCTAAGACAGTTCTTGTGGAATTGGCAAAGTGATATTTGGAAGCTCATAGAGGACTATGGTGAGAAAGGAAATATCCTCAGATGAAATCTGGAAAGAAGCTTTCTGAAAAAGTGCTTAGTGTTCTGTTAATTCATCTCACAGAGTTACATCTGTATTGCATGGATCTCTTTGCTAGCCTTATTTCTGTGGAATCTGAGAACAGATATTTCGGATCCCTTTGAAGACTATAGGGCCAAAGGAAATATCCTCCGATAAAAAAGAGAAAGAATCTTTCTGAGAAACTTCTTTGTTTTCTGTGAAATCATCTCACAGAGTTAAAGCTTTCCCCTAAAGAAGCCTTTCGGTAAGACAGTTCTTGTGGAATTGGCAAAGTGATATTTGGAAGCCCATGGAGGGCTATGGTGAAAAAAGAAATATCCTCAGATGAAATCTGGAAAGAAGCTTTCTGAGAAACTGCTTAGTGTTCTGTTAATTCATCTCACAGAGTTACATCTGTATTTCGTGGATCTCTTTGCTAGCCTTATTTCTGTGGAATCTGAGAACAGATATTTCGGATGCCTTTGAAGACTATAGGGCCAAAGGAAATATCCTCCGATAACAAAGAGAAAGAAGCTTTCTGAGAAACTTATTTGTGTTCTGTGAAAACATCTCACATGCTTACAGATTTCCCCTCAAGGAGCCTTTTGCTAAGAAAGTTCATGTGGAGTTGGCAAAGTGATATTTGGAAGCCCATAGAGGGCTATGGTGAAAAAGGAAATATCCTCAGATGAAATCTGTAAAGAAGCTTTCTGAGAAACTGTTTAATGTTCTGTTAATTCATCTCACAGAGTTACATCTGTATTTCGTGGATCTCTTTGCTAGCCTTATTTCTGTGGAATCTGAGAACAGATATTTCGGATGCCTTTGAAGACTATAGGGCCAAAGGAAATATCCTCCGATAACAAAGAGAAAGAAGCTTTCTGAGAAACTTCTTTGTGTTCTGTGAAATCATCTCACACACTTACAGCTTTCCCCTCAAGAAGCCTTTCGCTAAGACAGTTCTTGTGGAATTGGCAAAGTGATATTTGGAGGCCCATAGAGGGCTATGGTGAGAAAGGAAATATACTCAGATGAAATCTGTAAAGAAGCTTTCTGAGAAACTGCTTAGTGTTCTGTTAATTCATCTCACAGAGTTACATCTGTATTTCGTGGATCTCTTTGCTAGCCTTATTTCTGTGGAATCTGAGAACAGATATTTCGGATCCCTTTGAAGACTATAGGGCCAAAGGAAATATCCTCCGATAACAAAGAGAAAGAAGCTTTCTGAGAAACTTCTTTGTGTTTCTGTGAAATCGTCTCAAAGGCTTACAGCTTTCCCCTCAAGAAGTCTTTCGTCAAGACAGTTCTTGTGGAATTGGCAAAGTGATATTTGGAAGACCATAGAGGGCTATGGTGAAAAAGGAAATATCTTCAGATGAAATCTGGAAAGAAGCTCTCTGAGAAACTGCTTAGTGTTCTGTTAATTCATCTCACAGAGTTACATCTGTATTTCGTGGATCTCTTTGCTAGCCTTTTTTCTGTGGAATCTGAGAACAGATATTTCGGATCCCTTTCAAGACTATAGGGCCAAAGGAAATATCCTCCGATAATAAAGAGAAAGAAGCTTTCTGAGAAACTTCTTTGTGTTCGGTGAAATCATGTCACAGAGTTACAGCTTTCCCGTCAAGAAGCCTTTCGCTAAGACAGTTCTTGTGGAATTGGCAAACTGATATTTGGAAGCCCATAGAGGGCTACGGTGAAAAAGGAAATATCCTCAGATGAAATCTGGAAAGAAGCTTTCTGAGAAACTGCTTAGTGTTCTGTCAATTCATCTCCCAGAGTTACATCTGTATTTCGTGGATCTCTTTGCTAGCCTTATTTCTGTGGAATCTGAGAACAGGTATTTCGGATCCCTTTGAAGACTATAGGGCCAAAGGAAATATCCTCCGATAACAAAGAGAAAGAAGCTTTCTGAGAAACTTCTTTGTGTGCTGTGAAATCATCTCACAGAGTTACAACTTTCCCCTCAAGAAGACTTTGGCTGAGACGGTTCTTGTGGAATTGGCAATGTAATATTTGGAAGCTCATAGAGGGCTATGGTGAAAAAGGAATTATCCTCAGATGAAATGTGGAAAGAACCTTTCTGAGAAACTGCTTAGTGTTCTGTTAAGTCATCTCACAGAGTTATATCTGTATTTTGTGGATCTCTTTGCTAGCCTTATTTCTGTGGTATCTGAGAACAGATATTTCGGATGTCTTTGAAGATTATAGGGCCAAAGGAAATATCCTCCGATAACAAAGAGAAAGAAGCTTTCTGAGAAACTTCTTTGTGTTCTGTGAAATCATCTCACAGACTTACAGCTTTCCCCTCAAGGAGCCTTTCGCTAAGACAGTTCTTGTGGAATTGGCAAAGTGATATTTGGAAGCCCATAGAGGGCTATGGTGAAAAAGGAAATATCCTTAGATGTAATCTGGAAAGAAGCTTTCTGAGAAACTACTTAGTGTTCTGTTAATTCATCTCACAGAGTTACATCTGTATTTCGTGGATCTCTTTGCTAGCCTTATTTCTGTGGAATCTGAGAACAGATATTTCGGGTCCCTTTCAAGACTATAGGGCCAAAGGAAATATCCTCCGATAATAAAGAGAAAGAAGCTTTCTGAGAAACTTCTTTGTGTTCTGTGAAATCATCTCAAGGAGTTACAGCTTTCCCCTCAAGAAGACTTTCACTAAGACAGTTCTTGTGGAATTGGCAAAGTGATATTTGGAAGCCCATAGAGGGCTACGGTGAAAAAGGAAATATCCTCAGATGAAATCTGGAAAGAAGCTTTCTGAGAAACTGCTTAGTGTTCTGTTAATTCATCTCACAGAGTTACCTCTGTATTTCGTGGATCTCTTTGCTAGCCTTATTTCTGTGGAATCTGAGAACAGATATTTCGGATCCCTTTGAAGACTAACGGGCCAAAGGAAATATCCTCCGATAACAATGGGAAAGAAGCCCCCTGAGAAACTTCTTTGTGTTCTGTGAAATCATCTCACGGAGTTACAGCTTTCCCCTCAAGAAGCCTTTTGCTAAGACAGTTCTTGTGGAGTTGGCAAGGTGATATTTGGAAGCCCATAGAGGGCTATGGTGATAAAGGAAATATCCTCAGATGAAATCTGGAATGAAGCTTTCTGAGAAACTGCTTAGTGTTCTGTTAATTCACCTCACAGAGTTACATCTGTATTTCGTGGATCTCTTTGCTAGCCTCATTTCTGTGGAATCTGAGAACAGATATTTCGGATCCCTTTGAAGAATATAGGGCCAAAGGAAATATCCTCCGATAACAAAGAGAAAGAAGCTTTCTGAGAAACTTCTTTGTGTTCTGTGAAAACATCTCGCATGCTTACAGATTTCCCCTCAAGAAGCCTTTTGCTAAGAAAGTTCATGTGGAATTGGCAATGTGATATTTGGAAGCCCATAGAGGGCTATGGTGAAAAAGGAAATATCCTCAGATGAAATCTGGAAAGAAGCTTTCTGAGAAACTGTTTAATGTTCTGTTAATTCATCTCACAGAGTTACATCTGTATTTCGTGGATCTCTTTGCTAGCCTTATTTCTGTGGAATCTGAGAACAGATATTTCGGATCCCTTTGAAGACTATAGGGTCAAGGAAAATATCCTCCGATAACAAAGAGAAAGAAGCTTTCTGAGAAACTTCTTTGTGTTCTGTGAAATCATCTCAAGGAGTTACAGCTTTCCCCTCAAGAAGACTTTCACTAAGACAGTTCTTGTGGAATTGGCAAAGTGATATTTGGAAGCCCATAGAGGGCTATGGTGAAAAAAGAAATATCCTCAGATGAAATCTGGAAAGAAGCTTTCTGAGAAACTGCTTAGTGTTCTGTTAATTCATCTCACAGAGTTACCTCTGTATTTCGTGGATCTCTTTGCTAGCCTTATTTCTGTGGAATCTGAGAACAGATATTTCGGATCCCTTTGAAGACTAACGGGCCAAAGGAAATATCCTCCGATAACAAAGGGAAAGAAGCCCCCTGAGAAACTTCTTTGTGTTCTGTGAAATCATCTCACGGAGTTCCAGCTTTCCCCTCAAGAAGCCTTTTGCTAAGACAGTTCTTGTGGAGTTGGCAAGGTGATATTTGGAAGCCCATAGAGGGCTATGGTGATAAAGGAAATATCCTCAGATGAAATCTGGAAAGAAGCTTTCTGAGAAACTGCTTAGTGTTCTGTTAATTCACCTCACAGAGTTACATCTGTATTTCGTGGATCTCTTTCCTAGCCTTATTTCTGTGGAATCTGAGAACAGATATTTCAGATCCCTTTGATGACTATAGGGCCAAAGGAAATATCATCCGATAACAAAGAGAAAGAAGCTTTCTGAGAAACTTCTTTCTGTTCTGTGAAATCATCTAACAGAGTTACAGGTTTCCCGTCAAGAGGCCTTTCGGTAAGACAGTTCTTGTGGAATTGGCAAAGTGATATTTGGAGGCCCATAGAGGGCTATGGTGAGAAAGGAAATATCCTCAGATGAAATC
The DNA here is from genome assembly GCF_043159975.1 of Macaca nemestrina. Classification (NCBI taxonomy): domain Eukaryota; kingdom Metazoa; phylum Chordata; class Mammalia; order Primates; family Cercopithecidae; genus Macaca; species Macaca nemestrina. Next base: position 106,668,033 of record NC_092127.1, on the reverse strand, counting down.
TGGAAAGAAGCTTTCTGAGAAACCGCTTAGTGTTCTGTTAATTCATCTCACAGAGTTACATCTGTATTTCGTGGATCTCTTTGCTAGCCTTATTTCTGTGGAATCTGAGAACAGATATTTCGGATCCCTTTGAAGACTATAGGGCCAAAGGAAATATCCTCGGATAACAAAGAGAAAGAAGCTTTCTGAGAAACTTCTTTGTGTTCTGTGAAATCATCTCACAGAGTTACAGCTTTCCCCTCAAGAAGCCTTCGCTAAGACAATTCTTGTGGAATTGGCGAAGTGATATTTTGAAGCCCATAGCGGACTATGTTGAAAAAGGAAATATCCTCAGATGAAATCTGGAAAGATGCTTTCTGAGAAACTCCTTAGTGTTCTGTTAATTCATCTCACAGAATTACATCTGTATTTCGTGGATCTCTTTGCTAGCCTTATTTCTGTGGAATCTGAGAATATATATTTCGGATCCCTTTGAAGAGTATAGGGCCAAAGGAAATATCCTCCAATAACAAAGAGAAAGAAGCTTTCCTAGAAACTTCTTGTGTTCTGTGAAATAATCTCACAGAGTTACAGCTTACCCCTCAAGAAGCCTTTCGCTAAGACAGTTCTTTTGGAATTGGCAAAGTGATATTTGGAAGCCCATAGAGGGCTATGGTGAAAAAGGAAATATCCTCAGATGAAATCTGGAAAGTACCTTTCTGAGAAACTGCTTAGTGTTCTGTTAATTCATCTCACAGAGTTACATCTGTATTTCGTGGATCTCTTTGCTGGCCTTATTTCTGTGGAATCTGAGAATATATATTTCGGATCCCTTTGAAGAGTATAGGGCCAAAGGAAATATCCTCCGATAACAAAGAGAAAGAATCTTTCTGAGAAACTTCTTTGTGCTCTGTGAAATCATCTCACAGAGTTACAGCTTTCCCCTCAATAAGCCTTTCGCTAAGACATTTCTTGTGGAATTGGCAAAGTGATATTTGGAAGCCCATGGTGGGCTATGGTGAAAAAGGAAATATCCTCAGATGAAATCTGGAAAGAAGCTTTCTGCGAAACAACTTAGTGTTCTGTTAATTCATCTCACAGAGTTACATCTGTATTTCGTGGATCTCCTTGCTAGCCTTATTTCTGTGCAATCTGAGAACAGATATTTCGGATCCCTTTGAAGACTATAGGGCCAAAGGAAATATCCTCCGATAACAAAGAGAAAGAAGCTTTCTGAGAAACTTCTTTGTGTTCTGTGAAATCATCTCACAGAGTTACAGCTTTCCCCTCAAGAAGCCTTTCGCTAAGACAGTTCTTTTGGAATTGGCAAAGTGATATTTGGAAGCCCATAGAGGGCTATGGTGAAAAAGGAAATATCCTCATATGAAATCTGGAAAGAAGCTTTCTGAGAAACTGCTTAGTGTTCTGTTAATTCATCTCACAGAGTTACATCTGTATTTCGTGGATCTCTATGCTATCCTTATTTCTGTGGAATCTGAGAACAGATATTTCGGATGCCTTTGAAGACTATAGGGCCAAAGGAAATATCCTCCGATAACAAAGAGAAAGAATCTTTCTGAGAAACTTCTTTGTGTTCTGTGAAATCATCTCACAGAGTTACAGCTTTCCCCTCACAAGCCTTTCGCTAAGACATTTCTTGTGGAATTGGCAAAGTGATATTTGGAAGCCCATAGAGGGCTATGGTGAAAAAGGAAATATCCTCAGATGAAATCTGGAAAGAAGCTTTTTGAGAAACTGCTTAGTGTTCTGTCAATTCATCTCACAGAGTTACATCTGTATTTCTTAGATCTCTTTGATAGCCTTATTTCTGTGGAATCTGAGAACAGATATTTCGGATCCATTTGAAGACAATAGGGCCAAGGGTAATATCCTCCGATATCAAAGAGAAAGAAGCTTTCTGAGAAACTTCTTTGTGTTCTGTGAAATCATCTCACAGAGTTACAGCTTTCCCCTCAAGAAGCCTTTCGCTAAGACAGTTCTTGTGGAATTGGCAAAGTGATTTTTAGAAACCCATAGAGGGCTATGGTGAAAAAGGAAATATCCTCAGATGAAATCTGGAAAGAAGCTTTCTGAGAAACTACTTAGTGTTCTGTTAATTCATCTCACAGAGTTACATCTGTATTTCGTGGATCTCCTTGCTAGCCTTATTTCTGTGGAATCTGAGAACAGATATTTCGGATCCCTTTGAAGACTATGGGGCCAAAGGAAATATCCTCCGATAACAAAGAGAAAGAAGCTTTCTGGGAAACTTCTTTGTGTTCTGCGAAATCATCTCACGGAGTTACAGCTTTTCCCTCAAGAAGCCTTTCGCTAAGACAGTTCTTGTGGAATTGGCAAAGTGATATTTGGAAGCCCATAGAGGGCTATGGTGAGAAAGGAAATATCCTCAGACGAAATCTGGAAAGAAGCTTTCTGCGAAACTGCTTAGTGTTCTGTTAATTCATCTCACAGAGTTACATCTGTATTTCGTGGATCTCTTTTCTAGCCTTATTGCTGTGGAATCTGAGAACAGATATTTCGGATCCCTTTGAAGAATATAGGGCCAAAGGAAATATCCTCCGATAACAAAGAGAAAGAAGCTTTCTGAGAAACTTCTTTGTGTTCTGTGAAATCATCTCACAGAGTTACAGCTTTCCCCTCAAGAAGCCTTCGCTAAGACAATTCTTGTGGGATTTTCAACGTGATATTTGGAAGCCCATAGAGGGCTATGATGAAAAAGGAAATATCCTCAGATGAAATCTGGAAAGAAGCTTTCTGAGAAACTGCTTAGTGTTCTGTCATTTCATCTCACAGAGTTACATCTGTATTTCGTGGATCTCTTTCCTAGTCTTATTTCTGTGGAATCTGAGAACATATATTTCAGATCCCTTTGACGACTATAGGGCCAAAGGAAATATCCTCCGATAACAAAGAGAAAGAAGCTTTCTGAGAAACTTCTTTGTGTTCTGTGAAATCATCTCACAGAGTTACAGCTTTCCCCTCAAGAAGCCTTTCGGTAAGACAGTTCTTGTGGAATTGGAAAAGTGATATTTGGAGGCCCATAGAGGGCTATGGTGAGAAAGGAAATATCCACAGATGAAATCTGGAAAGAAGCTTTCTGAGAAACCGCTTAGTGTTCTGTTAATTCATCTCACAGAGTTACATCTGTATTTCGTGGATCTCTTTGCTAGCCTTATTTCTGTGGAATCTGAGAACAGATATTTCGGATCCCTTTGAAGACTATAGGCCAAAGGAAATATCCTCCGATAACAAAGAGAAAGAAGCTTTCTGAGAAACTTCTTTGTGTTCTCTGAAATCATCTGACAGAGTTACAGCTTTCCCCTCAAGAAGCCTTCGCTAAGACAGTTCTTGTGGAATTGGGAACGTGATATTGGGAAGCCCATAGCGGGCTACGTTGAAAAAGGAAATATCCTCAGATGAAATCTGGAAAGATGCTTTCTGAGAAACTCCTTAGTGTTCTGTTAATTCATCTCACAGACTTACATCTGTATTTCGTGGATCTCTTTGCTAGCCTTATTTCTGTGGAATCTGAGAACAGATATTTCGGATCCCTTTGAAGACTATAGGGCCAAAGGAAATATCCTCCGATAACAAAGGGAAAGAAGCTTTCTGAGAAACTTCTTTGTTTTCTGTGAAATCATCTCACAGAGTTACAGCTTTCCCCTCAAGAAGCCTTTCGCTAAGACAGTTCTTGTGGAATTGGGAAAGTGATATTTGGAAGCCCTTAGAGGGCTATGTTGAAAAAGGAAATATCCACAGATGAAATCTGGAAAGAAGCTTTCTGAGAAACTGCTTAGTGTTCTGTTAATTCATCTCACAGAGTTACATCTGTATTTCGTGGATCTCTTTGCTAGCCTTATTTCTGTGGAATCTGAGAACAGATATTTCGGGTCCCTTTCAAGACTATAGGGCCAAAGGAAATATCCTCCGATAATAAAGAGAAAGAAGCTTTCTGAGAAACTTCTTTGTGTTCTGTGAAATCATCTCAAGGAGTTACAGCTTTCCCCTCAAGAAGACTTTCACTAAGACAGTTCTTGTGGAATTGGCAAAGTGATATTTGGAAGCCCATAGAGGGCTACGGTGAAAAAGGAAATATCCTCAGATGAAATCTGGAAAGAAGCTTTCTGAGAAACTGCTTAGTGTTCTGTTAATTCATCTCACAGAGTTACCTCTGTATTTCGTGGATCTCTTTGCTAGCCTTATTTCTGTGGAATCTGAGAACAGATATTTCGGATCCCTTTGAAGACTAACGGGCCAAAGGAAATATCCTCCGATAACAATGGGAAAGAAGCCCCCTGAGAAACTTCTTTGTGTTCTGTGAAATCATCTCACGGAGTTACAGCTTTCCCCTCAAGAAGCCTTTTGCTAAGACAGTTCTTGTGGAGTTGGCAAGGTGATATTTGGAAGCCCATAGAGGGCTATGGTGATAAAGGAAATATCCTCAGATGAAATCTGGAATGAAGCTTTCTGAGAAACTGCTTAGTGTTCTGTTAATTCACCTCACAGAGTTACATCTGTATTTCGTGGATCTCTTTGCTAGCCTCATTTCTGTGGAATCTGAGAACAGATATTTCGGATCCCTTTGAAGAATATAGGGCCAAAGGAAATATCCTCCGATAACAAAGAGAAAGAAGCTTTCTGAGAAACTTCTTTGTGTTCTGTGAAAACATCTCGCATGCTTACAGATTTCCCCTCAAGAAGCCTTTTGCTAAGAAAGTTCATGTGGAATTGGCAATGTGATATTTGGAAGCCCATAGAGGGCTATGGTGAAAAAGGAAATATCCTCAGATGAAATCTGGAAAGAAGCTTTCTGAGAAACTGTTTAATGTTCTGTTAATTCATCTCACAGAGTTACATCTGTATTTCGTGGATCTCTTTGCTAGCCTTATTTCTGTGGAATCTGAGAACAGATATTTCGGATCCCTTTGAAGACTATAGGGTCAAGGAAAATATCCTCCGATAACAAAGAGAAAGAAGCTTTCTGAGAAACTTCTTTGTGTTCTGTGAAATCATCTCAAGGAGTTACAGCTTTCCCCTCAAGAAGACTTTCACTAAGACAGTTCTTGTGGAATTGGCAAAGTGATATTTGGAAGCCCATAGAGGGCTATGGTGAAAAAAGAAATATCCTCAGATGAAATCTGGAAAGAAGCTTTCTGAGAAACTGCTTAGTGTTCTGTTAATTCATCTCACAGAGTTACCTCTGTATTTCGTGGATCTCTTTGCTAGCCTTATTTCTGTGGAATCTGAGAACAGATATTTCGGATCCCTTTGAAGACTAACGGGCCAAAGGAAATATCCTCCGATAACAAAGGGAAAGAAGCCCCCTGAGAAACTTCTTTGTGTTCTGTGAAATCATCTCACGGAGTTCCAGCTTTCCCCTCAAGAAGCCTTTTGCTAAGACAGTTCTTGTGGAGTTGGCAAGGTGATATTTGGAAGCCCATAGAGGGCTATGGTGATAAAGGAAATATCCTCAGATGAAATCTGGAAAGAAGCTTTCTGAGAAACTGCTTAGTGTTCTGTTAATTCACCTCACAGAGTTACATCTGTATTTCGTGGATCTCTTTCCTAGCCTTATTTCTGTGGAATCTGAGAACAGATATTTCAGATCCCTTTGATGACTATAGGGCCAAAGGAAATATCATCCGATAACAAAGAGAAAGAAGCTTTCTGAGAAACTTCTTTCTGTTCTGTGAAATCATCTAACAGAGTTACAGGTTTCCCGTCAAGAGGCCTTTCGGTAAGACAGTTCTTGTGGAATTGGCAAAGTGATATTTGGAGGCCCATAGAGGGCTATGGTGAGAAAGGAAATATCCTCAGATGAAATCTGGAAAGAAGCTTTCTGAGAAACCGCTTAGTGTTCTGTTAATTCATCTCACAGAGTTACATCTGTATTTCGTGGATCTCTTTGCTAGCCTTATTTCTGTGGAATCTGAGAACAGATATTTCGGATCCCTTTGAAGACTATAGGGCCAAAGGAAATATCCTCGGATAACAAAGAGAAAGAAGCTTTCTGAGAAACTTCTTTGTGTTCTGTGAAATCATCTCACAGAGTTACAGCTTTCCCCTCAAGAAGCCTTCGCTAAGACAATTCTTGTGGAATTGGCGAAGTGATATTTTGAAGCCCATAGCGGACTATGTTGAAAAAGGAAATATCCTCAGATGAAATCTGGAAAGATGCTTTCTGAGAAACTCCTTAGTGTTCTGTTAATTCATCTCACAGAATTACATCTGTATTTCGTGGATCTCTTTGCTAGCCTTATTTCTGTGGAATCTGAGAATATATATTTCGGATCCCTTTGAAGAGTATAGGGCCAAAGGAAATATCCTCCAATAACAAAGAGAAAGAAGCTTTCCTAGAAACTTCTTGTGTTCTGTGAAATAATCTCACAGAGTTACAGCTTACCCCTCAAGAAGCCTTTCGCTAAGACAGTTCTTTTGGAATTGGCAAAGTGATATTTGGAAGCCCATAGAGGGCTATGGTGAAAAAGGAAATATCCTCAGATGAAATCTGGAAAGTACCTTTCTGAGAAACTGCTTAGTGTTCTGTTAATTCATCTCACAGAGTTACATCTGTATTTCGTGGATCTCTTTGCTGGCCTTATTTCTGTGGAATCTGAGAATATATATTTCGGATCCCTTTGAAGAGTATAGGGCCAAAGGAAATATCCTCCGATAACAAAGAGAAAGAATCTTTCTGAGAAACTTCTTTGTGCTCTGTGAAATCATCTCACAGAGTTACAGCTTTCCCCTCAATAAGCCTTTCGCTAAGACATTTCTTGTGGAATTGGCAAAGTGATATTTGGAAGCCCATGGTGGGCTATGGTGAAAAAGGAAATATCCTCAGATGAAATCTGGAAAGAAGCTTTCTGCGAAACAACTTAGTGTTCTGTTAATTCATCTCACAGAGTTACATCTGTATTTCGTGGATCTCCTTGCTAGCCTTATTTCTGTGCAATCTGAGAACAGATATTTCGGATCCCTTTGAAGACTATAGGGCCAAAGGAAATATCCTCCGATAACAAAGAGAAAGAAGCTTTCTGAGAAACTTCTTTGTGTTCTGTGAAATCATCTCACAGAGTTACAGCTTTCCCCTCAAGAAGCCTTTCGCTAAGACAGTTCTTTTGGAATTGGCAAAGTGATATTTGGAAGCCCATAGAGGGCTATGGTGAAAAAGGAAATATCCTCATATGAAATCTGGAAAGAAGCTTTCTGAGAAACTGCTTAGTGTTCTGTTAATTCATCTCACAGAGTTACATCTGTATTTCGTGGATCTCTATGCTATCCTTATTTCTGTGGAATCTGAGAACAGATATTTCGGATGCCTTTGAAGACTATAGGGCCAAAGGAAATATCCTCCGATAACAAAGAGAAAGAATCTTTCTGAGAAACTTCTTTGTGTTCTGTGAAATCATCTCACAGAGTTACAGCTTTCCCCTCACAAGCCTTTCGCTAAGACATTTCTTGTGGAATTGGCAAAGTGATATTTGGAAGCCCATAGAGGGCTATGGTGAAAAAGGAAATATCCTCAGATGAAATCTGGAAAGAAGCTTTTTGAGAAACTGCTTAGTGTTCTGTCAATTCATCTCACAGAGTTACATCTGTATTTCTTAGATCTCTTTGATAGCCTTATTTCTGTGGAATCTGAGAACAGATATTTCGGATCCATTTGAAGACAATAGGGCCAAGGGTAATATCCTCCGATATCAAAGAGAAAGAAGCTTTCTGAGAAACTTCTTTGTGTTCTGTGAAATCATCTCACAGAGTTACAGCTTTCCCCTCAAGAAGCCTTTCGCTAAGACAGTTCTTGTGGAATTGGCAAAGTGATTTTTAGAAACCCATAGAGGGCTATGGTGAAAAAGGAAATATCCTCAGATGAAATCTGGAAAGAAGCTTTCTGAGAAACTACTTAGTGTTCTGTTAATTCATCTCACAGAGTTACATCTGTATTTCGTGGATCTCCTTGCTAGCCTTATTTCTGTGGAATCTGAGAACAGATATTTCGGATCCCTTTGAAGACTATGGGGCCAAAGGAAATATCCTCCGATAACAAAGAGAAAGAAGCTTTCTGGGAAACTTCTTTGTGTTCTGCGAAATCATCTCACGGAGTTACAGCTTTTCCCTCAAGAAGCCTTTCGCTAAGACAGTTCTTGTGGAATTGGCAAAGTGATATTTGGAAGCCCATAGAGGGCTATGGTGAGAAAGGAAATATCCTCAGACGAAATCTGGAAAGAAGCTTTCTGCGAAACTGCTTAGTGTTCTGTTAATTCATCTCACAGAGTTACATCTGTATTTCGTGGATCTCTTTTCTAGCCTTATTGCTGTGGAATCTGAGAACAGATATTTCGGATCCCTTTGAAGAATATAGGGCCAAAGGAAATATCCTCCGATAACAAAGAGAAAGAAGCTTTCTGAGAAACTTCTTTGTGTTCTGTGAAATCATCTCACAGAGTTACAGCTTTCCCCTCAAGAAGCCTTCGCTAAGACAATTCTTGTGGGATTTTCAACGTGATATTTGGAAGCCCATAGAGGGCTATGATGAAAAAGGAAATATCCTCAGATGAAATCTGGAAAGAAGCTTTCTGAGAAACTGCTTAGTGTTCTGTCATTTCATCTCACAGAGTTACATCTGTATTTCGTGGATCTCTTTCCTAGTCTTATTTCTGTGGAATCTGAGAACATATATTTCAGATCCCTTTGACGACTATAGGGCCAAAGGAAATATCCTCCGATAACAAAGAGAAAGAAGCTTTCTGAGAAACTTCTTTGTGTTCTGTGAAATCATCTCACAGAGTTACAGCTTTCCCCTCAAGAAGCCTTTCGGTAAGACAGTTCTTGTGGAATTGGAAAAGTGATATTTGGAGGCCCATAGAGGGCTATGGTGAGAAAGGAAATATCCACAGATGAAATCTGGAAAGAAGCTTTCTGAGAAACCGCTTAGTGTTCTGTTAATTCATCTCACAGAGTTACATCTGTATTTCGTGGATCTCTTTGCTAGCCTTATTTCTGTGGAATCTGAGAACAGATATTTCGGATCCCTTTGAAGACTATAGGCCAAAGGAAATATCCTCCGATAACAAAGAGAAAGAAGCTTTCTGAGAAACTTCTTTGTGTTCTCTGAAATCATCTGACAGAGTTACAGCTTTCCCCTCAAGAAGCCTTCGCTAAGACAGTTCTTGTGGAATTGGGAACGTGATATTGGGAAGCCCATAGCGGGCTACGTTGAAAAAGGAAATATCCTCAGATGAAATCTGGAAAGATGCTTTCTGAGAAACTCCTTAGTGTTCTGTTAATTCATCTCACAGACTTACATCTGTATTTCGTGGATCTCTTTGCTAGCCTTATTTCTGTGGAATCTGAGAACAGATATTTCGGATCCCTTTGAAGACTATAGGGCCAAAGGAAATATCCTCCGATAACAAAGGGAAAGAAGCTTTCTGAGAAACTTCTTTGTTTTCTGTGAAATCATCTCACAGAGTTACAGCTTTCCCCTCAAGAAGCCTTTCGCTAAGACAGTTCTTGTGGAATTGGGAAAGTGATATTTGGAAGCCCTTAGAGGGCTATGTTGAAAAAGGAAATATCCACAGATGAAATCTGGAAAGAAGCTTTCTGAGAAACTGCTTAGTGTTCTGTTAATTCATCTCACAGAGTTACATCTGTATTTCGTGGATCGCTTTGCTAGTCTTATTTCTGTGGTATCTGGGAACAGATATTTCGGATCTCTTTCAAGACTATAGGGCCAAAGGAAATATCCTCCGATAACAAAGAGAAAGAAGCTTTCTGAGAAACTTCTTTGTGTTCTGTGAAATCATCTCACAGAGTTACAGCTTTCCCCTCAAGAAGCCTTTCGCTAAGATAGTTCTGGTGGAATTTTCAAAGTGATATTTGGAAGCCCATAGAGGGCTAGGGAGAAAAAGGAAATATCTTCAGATGAAATCTGGAAAGAAGCTTTCTGAGAAACCGCTTAGTGTTCTGTTAATTCATCTCACAGAGTTACATCTGTATTTCGTGGATCTCTTTGCTAGCCTTATTTCTGTGGAATCTGAGAGCAGATATTTCGGATCCCTTTGAAGACTATAGGGCCAAAGGAAATATCCTCTGATAACAAAGAGAAAGAAGCTTTCTGAGAAACTTCTTTGTGTTCTGTGAAATCATCTCACAGAGTTATAGCTATCCCCTCAAGAAGCCATTTCTAAGACAGTTCTTGTGGAATTGGAAAAGGGATATTTGGAAGCCCATAGAGGGCTATGGTGAAAAAGGAAATATCCTCCGATGAAATCTGGAAAGAAGCTTTCTGAGAAACCGCTTAGTGTTCTGTTAATTCATCTCACAGAGTTACATCTGTATTTCGTGGATCTCTTTTCTAGTCTTATTTCTGTGGAATCTGAGAACAGATATTTCGGATCCCTATGAAGACTATAGGGCCAAAGGAAATATCCTCCGATAACAAAGAGAAAGAAGCTTTCGGAGAAACTTCTTTGTGTTCTGTGAAATCATCTCACAGAGTTACAGCTTTCACCCAAAGAAGCCTTTTGCTAAGACAGTTCTTGTGGAATTGGCAAAGTGATATTTGGAAGTCCATAGAGGGCTATGGTGAGAAAGGAAATATCCTCAGATGAAATCTGGAAAGAAGCTTTCTGAGAAACCGCTTAGTGTTCTGTTAATTCATCTCACAGAATTACATCTGTATTTCGTGTATCTCTTTGCTAGCCTTATTTCTGTGGAATCTGAGAACAGATATTTCGGATCCCTTTGAAGACTATAGGGCCAAAGGAAATATCCTACGATAACAAAGAGAAAGAAGCTTTCTGAGAAACTTCTTTGTGTTCTGTGAAATCATCTCACAGAATTACAGCTTTTCCCTCAAGAAGACTTTCGCTAAGGCAGTTCTTGTGGAACTGGCAAAGTGATATTTGGAAACCCATAGAGGGCTATGGTGAGAAAGGAAGTATCCTCAGATGAAATCTGGAAAGAAGCTTTCTGAGAAACTGCTTAGTGTTCTGTTAATTCATCTCACAGAGTTACATCTGTATTTCGTGGATCGCTTTGCTAGCCTTATTTCTGTGGTATCTGAGAACAGATATTTCGGATCCCTTTCAAGACTATAGGGCCAAAGGAAATATCCTCCGATAACAAAGGGAAAGAAACTTTCTGAGAAACTTCTTTGTGTTCTGTGAAATCCTCTCACAGAGTTACAGCTTTCCCCTCAAGAAGCCTTTGCTAAGATAGTTCTTGAGAAATTTTCAAAGTGATATTTGGAAGCCCATAGACGGCTAGGGAGAAAAAGGAAATATCCTCAGATGAAATCTGGAAAGAAGTTTTCTGAGAAACTGCTTAGTGTTCTGTCAATTCATCTCACAGAGTTACATCTGTATTTCGTGGATCTCTTTGCTAGCCTTATTTCTGTGGAATCTGAGAACAGATATTTCGGATCCCTTTGAAGACTCTAGGGTCAAAGGAGATATCCTCCGATAACAAAGAGAAAGAAGCTTTCGGAGAAACGTCTTTGTGTTTGTGAAATCATCTCACAGAGTTACAGCTTTCCCCTTAAGAAGCCTTTTGCTAAGACAGTTCTTGTGGAATTGGCAAAGTGATATTTGGAAGCCCATAGAGGGCTATGGGGAAAAAGGAAATATCCTCAGATGAAATATGGAAGGAAGCTTTCTGAGAAACTGCTTAGTGTTCTCTTAATTCATCTCACAGATTTACATCTGTATTTCGTGGATCTCTTTGCTAGCCTTATTTCTGTGGAATCTGAGAACAGATATTTCGGATCCCTTTGAAGACTATCAGGCCTAAGGAAATATCCTCCGATAACAAAGAGAAAGAAGCTTTCTGAGAAACTTCTTTGTGTTCTGTGAAATCATCTCACAGAGTTACAGCTTTCCCCTCAAGAAGCCTTTCGCTAAGACAGTTCTTGTGGAATTGGCAAAGTGATATTTGGAAGCCCATAGAGGGCTATGTTGAAAAAGGAAGTATCCTCAAATGAAATCTGGAAAGAAGCTTTCTGAGAAACCGCTTAGTGTTCTGTTAATTCATCTCACAGATTTACATCTGTATTTCGTGGATCTCTTTGCTAGCCTTATTTCTGTGGAATCTGCGAACAGATATTTCGGATCCCTTTCAAGACTATAGGGACAAAGGAAATATCCTCCGATAACAAAGAGAAAGAAGCTTTCTGAGAAACTTCTTTGTGTACTGTGAAATCATCTCACAGTTACAACTTTCCCCTCAAGAAGCCTTCGCTAAGACAGTTATTGTTGATTTTTCAAGATGATATTTGGAAGCCCAAAGAGGGCTATGGTGAAAAAGGAAATATCCTCAGATGAAATCTGGAAAGAAGCTTTCTGAGAAACAGCTTACTGTCCGGTTAATTCATCTCACAGAGTTACATCTGTATTTCGAGGATCTCTTTGCTAGCCTTATTTCTGTGGAATCTGAGAACAGATATTTCCGATCCCTTTGAAGACAATAGGGCCAAAGGAAATATCCTCCGATAACAAAGAGAAAGAAACTTTCTGAGAAACTTCTTTGTGTTCTGTGAAATCATGTCACAGAGTTACAGCTTTCTCCTCAAGAAGCCTTTCGCTAAGACACTTCTTGTGGAATTGGCAAAGTGATATTTGGAAGCTCATAGAGGGCTATGGTGAAAAAGGAAATATCCTCAGATGAAATCTGGAAAGAAGCTTTCTGAGAAACCGCTTAGTGTTCTGTTAATTCATCTCACAGAGTTACATCTGTATATCGTGGATCTCTTTAATAGCCTTATTTCTGTGGAATCTGAGAACTGATATTTCGAATCCCTTTGAAGACTATAGGGCCAAAGGAAATGTCCTCCAGTAACAAAGAGAAAGAAGCTTTCTGAGAAACTTCTTTGTGTTCTGTGAAATCATCTCACAGAGTTACAGCTTTCCCCTTCAGAAGCCTGTTGCTAAGACAGTTCTTGTGGAATTGGCAAAGTGATATTTGGAAGCCCGTAGAGGGCTATGGTGAAAAAGGAAATATCCTCAGATGAAATCTGGAAAGAAGCTTTCTGAGAAACTGCTAAGTGTACTGTTAATTCATCTCACAGAGTTACATCTGTATTTCGTGGATCTCTTTGCTAGCCTTATTTCTGTGGAAAATGAGAACAGATATTTCGGATCCCTTTGAAGACTACAAGGCCAAAGCATATATCCTCCGATAACAAAGAGAAAGAAGCTTTCTGAGAAACTTCTTTGTGTTCTGTGAAATCATCTCACAGAATTACAGCTTTCCCCTCAAGAAGCCTTTTGCTAAGACAGTTCTTGTGGAATTCGCAAAGTGATATTTGGAAGCCCATAGAGGGCTATGGTGAAAAAGGAAATATCCTCAGATTAAATCTGGAAAGAAGCTTTCTGAGAAACTGCTTAGTGTTCTGTTAATTCATCTCACAGAGTTACATCTGTATTTCGTGGATCTCTTTGCTAGCCTTATTTCTGTGGAATCTGAGAACAGATATTTCGGATCCCTTTGAAGACTACAAGGCCAAAGGATATATCCTCCGATAACAAAGAGAAAGAAGCATTCTGAGAAACTTCTTTGTGTTCCCTGAAATAATCTCACAGAGTTACAGCTTTCCCCTCAAGAAGCCTTTCGCTAAGACAGTTCTTGTGGAATTTTCAAAGTGATATTTGCAAGCCCATAGAGGGCTATGATGAAAAAGAGATATCCTCAGATGAAATCTGGAAAGAAGCTTTCTGAGAAACTGCTTAATGTTCTGTTAATTCATCTCACAGAGTTACATCTGTATTTCGCGGATCTCTTTGCTAGCCTTATTTCTGTGGAATCTGAGAACAGATATTTTGGATCCCTTTGAAGATTATAGTGCCAAAGGAAATATCCTCCGATAATAAAGAGAAAGAAGGTTTCTGAGAAACTTCTTTGTGTTCTGTGAAATCACCTCACAGAGTTACAGCTTTCCCCTCCAGAAGCCTTTCGCTAAGACAGTTCTTGTGGAATTGGCAAAGTGATATTTGGAAGCCCTTAGAGGGTTACGGTGAAAAAGGAAATATCCTCAGATTAAATCTGGAAAGAAGCTTTCTGAGAAACTGCTTAGTGTTCTGTCAATTCAACTCACAGAGTTACATCTGTATTTCGTGGATCTCTTTGCTAGCCTTATTTCTGTGGAATCTGAGAACAGATATTTCGGATCCCCTTGAAGACTATTGGGCCAAAGGAAATATCCTCCGATAACAAAGAGAAAGAAGCTTTCTGAGAAACTTCTTTGTGTTCTGTGAAATCATCTCACACACTTACAGCTTTCCCCTCAAGAAGCCTTTCGCTAAGACAGTTCTTGTGGAATTGGCAAAGTGATATTTGGAAGCCCATAGAGGGCTATGGTGAAAAAGGAAATATCCTCAGATCATATCTGGAAAGAAGCTTTCTGAGAAACTGCTTAGTGTTCTGTCAATTCATCTCCCAGAGTTACATCTGTATTTCGTGGATCTCTTTGCTAGCCTTATTTCTGTGGAATCTGAGAACAGATATTTCGGATCCCTTTGAAGACTATAGGGCCAAAGGAAATATCCTCCGATAACAAAGAGAAAGAAGCTTTCTGAGAAACTTCTTTGTGTGCTGTGAAATCATCTCACAGAGTTACAACTTTCCCCTCAAGAAGCCTTTGGCTGAGACGGTTCTTGTGGAATTGGCAATGTGATATTTGGAAGCTCATAGAGGGCTATGGTGAAAAAGGAATTATCCTCAGATGAAATCTGGAAAGAAGCTTTCTGAGAAACTGCTTAGTGTTCTGTTAAGTCATCTCACAGAGTTATATCTGTATTTTGTGGATCTCTTTGCTAGCCTTATTTCTGTGGTATCTGAGAACAGATATTTCGGATGTCTTTGAAGACTATAGGGCCAAAGGAAATATCCTCCGATAACAAAGAGAAAGAAGCTTTCTGAGAAACTTCTTTGTGTTCTGTGAAATCATCTCACAGACTTACAGCTTTCCCCTCAAGAAGCCTTTCGCTAAGACAGTTCTTGTGGAATTGGCAAAGTGATATTTGGAAGCCTATAGAGGGCTATGTTGAAAAAGGATATATCCTCAGATGAAATCTGAAAAGAAGCTTTCTGAGAAACTGCTTAGTGTTCTGTCAATCATCTCACAGAGTTACATCTGTATTTCGTGGATCTCTTTGTTAGACTTATTTCTGTGGAATCTGAGAACAGATATTTCGGATCCCTTTGAAGACTATAGGGCCAAAGGAAATATCCTCCGATAACAAAGAGAAAGAAGCTTTCTGAGAAACTTCTTTTTGTGCTGTGAAATCATCTCACAGAGGTACAACTTTCCCCTCAAGAAGCCTTTGGCTGAGACGGTTCTTGTGGAATTGGCAATGTGATATTTGGAAGCTCATAGAGGGCTAAGGTGAAAAAGGAATTATCCTCAGATGAAATCCGGAAAGAAGCTTTCTGAGAAACTGCTTAATATTCTTTTAAGTCATCTCACAGAGATATATCTGTATTTTGTGGATCTCTTTGCTAGCGTTATTTCTGTGGAATCTGAGAACAGATATTTCGGATGCCTTTGAAGACTATAGGGCTAAAGGAAATATCCTCCGATAACAAAGAGAAAGAAGCCTTCCGAGAAACTTCTTTGTGTTCTGTGAAATCATCTCACAGACTTACAGCTTTCCCATCAAGAAGCCTTTCCCTAAGACAGTTCTTGTGGAATTGGCAAAGTGATATTTGGAAGACCATAGAGGGCTATCGTGAGAAACGAAATATCCTCAGATGAAATCTTGAAAGAAGCTTTCTGAGAAATTGCTTAGTGTTCTGTTAATTCATCTCACAGAGCTACATCTGTATTTCGTGGATCTCTTTGCTTGTCTTATTTCTGTGGAATCTGAGAACAGATATTTCGGATTCCTTTGAAGACTATAGGGCCAAGGGAAATATCCTCCGATAACAAAGAGAAAGAAGCTTTCTGAGAAACTTCTTTCTGTTCTGTGAAATCATCTCACAGAGTTACAGCTTTCCCCTCAAGAAGCCTTTCGCTAAGACAGTTCTTGTGGAATTTTCAAAGTGATATTTGGAAGCCCATAGAGGGCTACGGTAAAAAAGGAAATATCCTCAGATGAAATCTGGAAAGAAGCTTTCTGAGAAACTGCTTAGTGTTCTGTCCATTCATCTCACAGAGTTACATCGGTATTTCGTGGATCTCTTTGCTAGCCTTATTTCTGTGGAATCTGAGAACAGATATTTCGGATCCCTTTTAAGACAATAGGGCCAAAGGAAATATCCTCCGATAACAAAGAGAAAGAAGCTTTCTGAGAAACTTCTTTGTGTTCCGTGAAGTCATCTCACAAAGTTACAGCTTTCCCCTCAAGAAGCCTTTCGCTAAGACAGTTCTTGTGGAATTGGCAAAGTGATATTTGGAGGCCCATAGAGGGCTATGGTGAGAAAGGAAATATCCTCAGATGAAATCTGGAAAGAAGCTTTGTGAGAAACTGCTTAGTGTTCTCTGACTTCAACTCACAGAGTTACATCTGTATTTCGTGGATCTCTTTGCTAGCCTTATTTCTGTGGAATCTGAGAACAGATATTTCGGATCCCTTTCAAGACTATAGGGCCAAAGGAAATATCCTCTGATAATAAAGAGAAAGAAGCTTTCTGAGAAACTTCTTTGTGTTCGGTGAAATCATCTCACAGAGTTACAGCTTTCCTCTCAAGAAACCTTTCGCTAAGACAGTTCTTGTGGAATTGGCAAAGTGATATTTGGAAGCTCATAGAGGACTATGGTGAGAAAGGAAATATCCTCAGATGAAATCTGGAAAGAAGCTTTCTGAAAAAGTGCTTAGTGTTCTGTTAATTCATCTCACAGAGTTACATCTGTATTGCATGGATCTCTTTGCTAGCCTTATTTCTGTGGAATCTGAGAACAGATATTTCGGATCCCTTTGAAGACTATAGGGCCAAAGGAAATATCCTCCGATAAAAAAGAGAAAGAATCTTTCTGAGAAACTTCTTTGTTTTCTGTGAAATCATCTCACAGAGTTAAAGCTTTCCCCTAAAGAAGCCTTTCGGTAAGACAGTTCTTGTGGAATTGGCAAAGTGATATTTGGAAGCCCATGGAGGGCTATGGTGAAAAAAGAAATATCCTCAGATGAAATCTGGAAAGAAGCTTTCTGAGAAACTGCTTAGTGTTCTGTTAATTCATCTCACAGAGTTACATCTGTATTTCGTGGATCTCTTTGCTAGCCTTATTTCTGTGGAATCTGAGAACAGATATTTCGGATGCCTTTGAAGACTATAGGGCCAAAGGAAATATCCTCCGATAACAAAGAGAAAGAAGCTTTCTGAGAAACTTATTTGTGTTCTGTGAAAACATCTCACATGCTTACAGATTTCCCCTCAAGGAGCCTTTTGCTAAGAAAGTTCATGTGGAGTTGGCAAAGTGATATTTGGAAGCCCATAGAGGGCTATGGTGAAAAAGGAAATATCCTCAGATGAAATCTGTAAAGAAGCTTTCTGAGAAACTGTTTAATGTTCTGTTAATTCATCTCACAGAGTTACATCTGTATTTCGTGGATCTCTTTGCTAGCCTTATTTCTGTGGAATCTGAGAACAGATATTTCGGATGCCTTTGAAGACTATAGGGCCAAAGGAAATATCCTCCGATAACAAAGAGAAAGAAGCTTTCTGAGAAACTTCTTTGTGTTCTGTGAAATCATCTCACACACTTACAGCTTTCCCCTCAAGAAGCCTTTCGCTAAGACAGTTCTTGTGGAATTGGCAAAGTGATATTTGGAGGCCCATAGAGGGCTATGGTGAGAAAGGAAATATACTCAGATGAAATCTGTAAAGAAGCTTTCTGAGAAACTGCTTAGTGTTCTGTTAATTCATCTCACAGAGTTACATCTGTATTTCGTGGATCTCTTTGCTAGCCTTATTTCTGTGGAATCTGAGAACAGATATTTCGGATCCCTTTGAAGACTATAGGGCCAAAGGAAATATCCTCCGATAACAAAGAGAAAGAAGCTTTCTGAGAAACTTCTTTGTGTTTCTGTGAAATCGTCTCAAAGGCTTACAGCTTTCCCCTCAAGAAGTCTTTCGTCAAGACAGTTCTTGTGGAATTGGCAAAGTGATATTTGGAAGACCATAGAGGGCTATGGTGAAAAAGGAAATATCTTCAGATGAAATCTGGAAAGAAGCTCTCTGAGAAACTGCTTAGTGTTCTGTTAATTCATCTCACAGAGTTACATCTGTATTTCGTGGATCTCTTTGCTAGCCTTTTTTCTGTGGAATCTGAGAACAGATATTTCGGATCCCTTTCAAGACTATAGGGCCAAAGGAAATATCCTCCGATAATAAAGAGAAAGAAGCTTTCTGAGAAACTTCTTTGTGTTCGGTGAAATCATGTCACAGAGTTACAGCTTTCCCGTCAAGAAGCCTTTCGCTAAGACAGTTCTTGTGGAATTGGCAAACTGATATTTGGAAGCCCATAGAGGGCTACGGTGAAAAAGGAAATATCCTCAGATGAAATCTGGAAAGAAGCTTTCTGAGAAACTGCTTAGTGTTCTGTCAATTCATCTCCCAGAGTTACATCTGTATTTCGTGGATCTCTTTGCTAGCCTTATTTCTGTGGAATCTGAGAACAGGTATTTCGGATCCCTTTGAAGACTATAGGGCCAAAGGAAATATCCTCCGATAACAAAGAGAAAGAAGCTTTCTGAGAAACTTCTTTGTGTGCTGTGAAATCATCTCACAGAGTTACAACTTTCCCCTCAAGAAGACTTTGGCTGAGACGGTTCTTGTGGAATTGGCAATATAATATTTGGAAGCTCATAGAGGGCTATGGTGAAAAAGGAATTATCCTCAGATGAAATGTGGAAAGAACCTTTCTGAGAAACTGCTTAGTGTTCTGTTAAGTCATCTCACAGAGTTATATCTGTATTTTGTGGATCTCTTTGCTAGCCTTATTTCTGTGGTATCTGAGAACAGATATTTCGGATGTCTTTGAAGATTATAGGGCCAAAGGAAATATCCTCCGATAACAAAGAGAAAGAAGCTTTCTGAGAAACTTCTTTGTGTTCTGTGAAATCATCTCACAGACTTACAGCTTTCCCCTCAAGGAGCCTTTCGCTAAGACAGTTCTTGTGGAATTGGCAAAGTGATATTTGGAAGCCCATAGAGGGCTATGGTGAAAAAGGAAATATCCTTAGATGTAATCTGGAAAGAAGCTTTCTGAGAAACTACTTAGTGTTCTGTTAATTCATCTCACAGAGTTACATCTGTATTTCGTGGATCTCTTTGCTAGCCTTATTTCTGTGGAATCTGAGAACAGATATTTCGGGTCCCTTTCAAGACTATAGGGCCAAAGGAAATATCCTCCGATAATAAAGAGAAAGAAGCTTTCTGAGAAACTTCTTTGTGTTCTGTGAAATCATCTCAAGGAGTTACAGCTTTCCCCTCAAGAAGACTTTCACTAAGACAGTTCTTGTGGAATTGGCAAAGTGATATTTGGAAGCCCATAGAGGGCTACGGTGAAAAAGGAAATATCCTCAGATGAAATCTGGAAAGAAGCTTTCTGAGAAACTGCTTAGTGTTCTGTTAATTCATCTCACAGAGTTACCTCTGTATTTCGTGGATCTCTTTGCTAGCCTTATTTCTGTGGAATCTGAGAACAGATATTTCGGATCCCTTTGAAGACTAACGGGCCAAAGGAAATATCCTCCGATAACAATGGGAAAGAAGCCCCCTGAGAAACTTCTTTGTGTTCTGTGAAATCATCTCACGGAGTTACAGCTTTCCCCTCAAGAAGCCTTTTGCTAAGACAGTTCTTGTGGAGTTGGCAAGGTGATATTTGGAAGCCCATAGAGGGCTATGGTGATAAAGGAAATATCCTCAGATGAAATCTGGAATGAAGCTTTCTGAGAAACTGCTTAGTGTTCTGTTAATTCACCTCACAGAGTTACATCTGTATTTCGTGGATCTCTTTGCTAGCCTCATTTCTGTGGAATCTGAGAACAGATATTTCGGATCCCTTTGAAGAATATAGGGCCAAAGGAAATATCCTCCGATAACAAAGAGAAAGAAGCTTTCTGAGAAACTTCTTTGTGTTCTGTGAAAACATCTCGCATGCTTACAGATTTCCCCTCAAGAAGCCTTTTGCTAAGAAAGTTCATGTGGAATTGGCAATGTGATATTTGGAAGCCCATAGAGGGCTATGGTGAAAAAGGAAATATCCTCAGATGAAATCTGGAAAGAAGCTTTCTGAGAAACTGTTTAATGTTCTGTTAATTCATCTCACAGAGTTACATCTGTATTTCGTGGATCTCTTTGCTAGCCTTATTTCTGTGGAATCTGAGAACAGATATTTCGGATCCCTTTGAAGACTATAGGGTCAAGGAAAATATCCTCCGATAACAAAGAGAAAGAAGCTTTCTGAGAAACTTCTTTGTGTTCTGTGAAATCATCTCAAGGAGTTACAGCTTTCCCCTCAAGAAGACTTTCACTAAGACAGTTCTTGTGGAATTGGCAAAGTGATATTTGGAAGCCCATAGAGGGCTATGGTGAAAAAAGAAATATCCTCAGATGAAATCTGGAAAGAAGCTTTCTGAGAAACTGCTTAGTGTTCTGTTAATTCATCTCACAGAGTTACCTCTGTATTTCGTGGATCTCTTTGCTAGCCTTATTTCTGTGGAATCTGAGAACAGATATTTCGGATCCCTTTGAAGACTAACGGGCCAAAGGAAATATCCTCCGATAACAAAGGGAAAGAAGCCCCCTGAGAAACTTCTTTGTGTTCTGTGAAATCATCTCACGGAGTTCCAGCTTTCCCCTCAAGAAGCCTTTTGCTAAGACAGTTCTTGTGGAGTTGGCAAGGTGATATTTGGAAGCCCATAGAGGGCTATGGTGATAAAGGAAATATCCTCAGATGAAATCTGGAAAGAAGCTTTCTGAGAAACTGCTTAGTGTTCTGTTAATTCACCTCACAGAGTTACATCTGTATTTCGTGGATCTCTTTCCTAGCCTTATTTCTGTGGAATCTGAGAACAGATATTTCAGATCCCTTTGATGACTATAGGGCCAAAGGAAATATCATCCGATAACAAAGAGAAAGAAGCTTTCTGAGAAACTTCTTTCTGTTCTGTGAAATCATCTAACAGAGTTACAGGTTTCCCGTCAAGAGGCCTTTCGGTAAGACAGTTCTTGTGGAATTGGCAAAGTGATATTTGGAGGCCCATAGAGGGCTATGGTGAGAAAGGAAATATCCTCAGATGAAATCTGGAAAGAAGCTTTCTGAGAAACCGCTTAGTGTTCTGTTAATTCATCTCACAGAGTTACATCTGTATTTCGTGGATCTCTTTGCTAGCCTTATTTCTGTGGAATCTGAGAACAGATATTTCGGATCCCTTTGAAGACTATAGGGCCAAAGGAAATATCCTCGGATAACAAAGAGAAAGAAGCTTTCTGAGAAACTTCTTTGTGTTCTGTGAAATCATCTCACAGAGTTACAGCTTTCCCCTCAAGAAGCCTTCGCTAAGACAATTCTTGTGGAATTGGCGAAGTGATATTTTGAAGCCCATAGCGGACTATGTTGAAAAAGGAAATATCCTCAGATGAAATCTGGAAAGATGCTTTCTGAGAAACTCCTTAGTGTTCTGTTAATTCATCTCACAGAATTACATCTGTATTTCGTGGATCTCTTTGCTAGCCTTATTTCTGTGGAATCTGAGAATATATATTTCGGATCCCTTTGAAGAGTATAGGGCCAAAGGAAATATCCTCCAATAACAAAGAGAAAGAAGCTTTCCTAGAAACTTCTTGTGTTCTGTGAAATAATCTCACAGAGTTACAGCTTACCCCTCAAGAAGCCTTTCGCTAAGACAGTTCTTTTGGAATTGGCAAAGTGATATTTGGAAGCCCATAGAGGGCTATGGTGAAAAAGGAAATATCCTCAGATGAAATCTGGAAAGTACCTTTCTGAGAAACTGCTTAGTGTTCTGTTAATTCATCTCACAGAGTTACATCTGTATTTCGTGGATCTCTTTGCTGGCCTTATTTCTGTGGAATCTGAGAATATATATTTCGGATCCCTTTGAAGAGTATAGGGCCAAAGGAAATATCCTCCGATAACAAAGAGAAAGAATCTTTCTGAGAAACTTCTTTGTGCTCTGTGAAATCATCTCACAGAGTTACAGCTTTCCCCTCAATAAGCCTTTCGCTAAGACATTTCTTGTGGAATTGGCAAAGTGATATTTGGAAGCCCATGGTGGGCTATGGTGAAAAAGGAAATATCCTCAGATGAAATCTGGAAAGAAGCTTTCTGCGAAACAACTTAGTGTTCTGTTAATTCATCTCACAGAGTTACATCTGTATTTCGTGGATCTCCTTGCTAGCCTTATTTCTGTGCAATCTGAGAACAGATATTTCGGATCCCTTTGAAGACTATAGGGCCAAAGGAAATATCCTCCGATAACAAAGAGAAAGAAGCTTTCTGAGAAACTTCTTTGTGTTCTGTGAAATCATCTCACAGAGTTACAGCTTTCCCCTCAAGAAGCCTTTCGCTAAGACAGTTCTTTTGGAATTGGCAAAGTGATATTTGGAAGCCCATAGAGGGCTATGGTGAAAAAGGAAATATCCTCATATGAAATCTGGAAAGAAGCTTTCTGAGAAACTGCTTAGTGTTCTGTTAATTCATCTCACAGAGTTACATCTGTATTTCGTGGATCTCTATGCTATCCTTATTTCTGTGGAATCTGAGAACAGATATTTCGGATGCCTTTGAAGACTATAGGGCCAAAGGAAATATCCTCCGATAACAAAGAGAAAGAATCTTTCTGAGAAACTTCTTTGTGTTCTGTGAAATCATCTCACAGAGTTACAGCTTTCCCCTCACAAGCCTTTCGCTAAGACATTTCTTGTGGAATTGGCAAAGTGATATTTGGAAGCCCATAGAGGGCTATGGTGAAAAAGGAAATATCCTCAGATGAAATCTGGAAAGAAGCTTTTTGAGAAACTGCTTAGTGTTCTGTCAATTCATCTCACAGAGTTACATCTGTATTTCTTAGATCTCTTTGATAGCCTTATTTCTGTGGAATCTGAGAACAGATATTTCGGATCCATTTGAAGACAATAGGGCCAAGGGTAATATCCTCCGATATCAAAGAGAAAGAAGCTTTCTGAGAAACTTCTTTGTGTTCTGTGAAATCATCTCACAGAGTTACAGCTTTCCCCTCAAGAAGCCTTTCGCTAAGACAGTTCTTGTGGAATTGGCAAAGTGATTTTTAGAAACCCATAGAGGGCTATGGTGAAAAAGGAAATATCCTCAGATGAAATCTGGAAAGAAGCTTTCTGAGAAACTACTTAGTGTTCTGTTAATTCATCTCACAGAGTTACATCTGTATTTCGTGGATCTCCTTGCTAGCCTTATTTCTGTGGAATCTGAGAACAGATATTTCGGATCCCTTTGAAGACTATGGGGCCAAAGGAAATATCCTCCGATAACAAAGAGAAAGAAGCTTTCTGGGAAACTTCTTTGTGTTCTGCGAAATCATCTCACGGAGTTACAGCTTTTCCCTCAAGAAGCCTTTCGCTAAGACAGTTCTTGTGGAATTGGCAAAGTGATATTTGGAAGCCCATAGAGGGCTATGGTGAGAAAGGAAATATCCTCAGACGAAATCTGGAAAGAAGCTTTCTGCGAAACTGCTTAGTGTTCTGTTAATTCATCTCACAGAGTTACATCTGTATTTCGTGGATCTCTTTTCTAGCCTTATTGCTGTGGAATCTGAGAACAGATATTTCGGATCCCTTTGAAGAATATAGGGCCAAAGGAAATATCCTCCGATAACAAAGAGAAAGAAGCTTTCTGAGAAACTTCTTTGTGTTCTGTGAAATCATCTCACAGAGTTACAGCTTTCCCCTCAAGAAGCCTTCGCTAAGACAATTCTTGTGGGATTTTCAACGTGATATTTGGAAGCCCATAGAGGGCTATGATGAAAAAGGAAATATCCTCAGATGAAATCTGGAAAGAAGCTTTCTGAGAAACTGCTTAGTGTTCTGTCATTTCATCTCACAGAGTTACATCTGTATTTCGTGGATCTCTTTCCTAGTCTTATTTCTGTGGAATCTGAGAACATATATTTCAGATCCCTTTGACGACTATAGGGCCAAAGGAAATATCCTCCGATAACAAAGAGAAAGAAGCTTTCTGAGAAACTTCTTTGTGTTCTGTGAAATCATCTCACAGAGTTACAGCTTTCCCCTCAAGAAGCCTTTCGGTAAGACAGTTCTTGTGGAATTGGAAAAGTGATATTTGGAGGCCCATAGAGGGCTATGGTGAGAAAGGAAATATCCACAGATGAAATCTGGAAAGAAGCTTTCTGAGAAACCGCTTAGTGTTCTGTTAATTCATCTCACAGAGTTACATCTGTATTTCGTGGATCTCTTT
This sequence comes from Macaca nemestrina, assembly GCF_043159975.1. NCBI lineage: Eukaryota > Metazoa > Chordata > Mammalia > Primates > Cercopithecidae > Macaca > Macaca nemestrina. Next base: position 106,643,621 of record NC_092127.1, on the reverse strand, counting down.
GCTAGCCTTATTTCTGTGGAATCTGAGAACAGATATTTCGGATCCCTTTGAAGACTATAGGCCAAAGGAAATATCCTCCGATAACAAAGAGAAAGAAGCTTTCTGAGAAACTTCTTTGTGTTCTCTGAAATCATCTGACAGAGTTACAGCTTTCCCCTCAAGAAGCCTTCGCTAAGACAGTTCTTGTGGAATTGGGAACGTGATATTGGGAAGCCCATAGCGGGCTACGTTGAAAAAGGAAATATCCTCAGATGAAATCTGGAAAGATGCTTTCTGAGAAACTCCTTAGTGTTCTGTTAATTCATCTCACAGACTTACATCTGTATTTCGTGGATCTCTTTGCTAGCCTTATTTCTGTGGAATCTGAGAACAGATATTTCGGATCCCTTTGAAGACTATAGGGCCAAAGGAAATATCCTCCGATAACAAAGGGAAAGAAGCTTTCTGAGAAACTTCTTTGTTTTCTGTGAAATCATCTCACAGAGTTACAGCTTTCCCCTCAAGAAGCCTTTCGCTAAGACAGTTCTTGTGGAATTGGGAAAGTGATATTTGGAAGCCCTTAGAGGGCTATGTTGAAAAAGGAAATATCCACAGATGAAATCTGGAAAGAAGCTTTCTGAGAAACTGCTTAGTGTTCTGTTAATTCATCTCACAGAGTTACATCTGTATTTCGTGGATCGCTTTGCTAGTCTTATTTCTGTGGTATCTGGGAACAGATATTTCGGATCTCTTTCAAGACTATAGGGCCAAAGGAAATATCCTCCGATAACAAAGAGAAAGAAGCTTTCTGAGAAACTTCTTTGTGTTCTGTGAAATCATCTCACAGAGTTACAGCTTTCCCCTCAAGAAGCCTTTCGCTAAGATAGTTCTGGTGGAATTTTCAAAGTGATATTTGGAAGCCCATAGAGGGCTAGGGAGAAAAAGGAAATATCTTCAGATGAAATCTGGAAAGAAGCTTTCTGAGAAACCGCTTAGTGTTCTGTTAATTCATCTCACAGAGTTACATCTGTATTTCGTGGATCTCTTTGCTAGCCTTATTTCTGTGGAATCTGAGAGCAGATATTTCGGATCCCTTTGAAGACTATAGGGCCAAAGGAAATATCCTCTGATAACAAAGAGAAAGAAGCTTTCTGAGAAACTTCTTTGTGTTCTGTGAAATCATCTCACAGAGTTATAGCTATCCCCTCAAGAAGCCATTTCTAAGACAGTTCTTGTGGAATTGGAAAAGGGATATTTGGAAGCCCATAGAGGGCTATGGTGAAAAAGGAAATATCCTCCGATGAAATCTGGAAAGAAGCTTTCTGAGAAACCGCTTAGTGTTCTGTTAATTCATCTCACAGAGTTACATCTGTATTTCGTGGATCTCTTTTCTAGTCTTATTTCTGTGGAATCTGAGAACAGATATTTCGGATCCCTATGAAGACTATAGGGCCAAAGGAAATATCCTCCGATAACAAAGAGAAAGAAGCTTTCGGAGAAACTTCTTTGTGTTCTGTGAAATCATCTCACAGAGTTACAGCTTTCACCCAAAGAAGCCTTTTGCTAAGACAGTTCTTGTGGAATTGGCAAAGTGATATTTGGAAGTCCATAGAGGGCTATGGTGAGAAAGGAAATATCCTCAGATGAAATCTGGAAAGAAGCTTTCTGAGAAACCGCTTAGTGTTCTGTTAATTCATCTCACAGAATTACATCTGTATTTCGTGTATCTCTTTGCTAGCCTTATTTCTGTGGAATCTGAGAACAGATATTTCGGATCCCTTTGAAGACTATAGGGCCAAAGGAAATATCCTACGATAACAAAGAGAAAGAAGCTTTCTGAGAAACTTCTTTGTGTTCTGTGAAATCATCTCACAGAATTACAGCTTTTCCCTCAAGAAGACTTTCGCTAAGGCAGTTCTTGTGGAACTGGCAAAGTGATATTTGGAAACCCATAGAGGGCTATGGTGAGAAAGGAAGTATCCTCAGATGAAATCTGGAAAGAAGCTTTCTGAGAAACTGCTTAGTGTTCTGTTAATTCATCTCACAGAGTTACATCTGTATTTCGTGGATCGCTTTGCTAGCCTTATTTCTGTGGTATCTGAGAACAGATATTTCGGATCCCTTTCAAGACTATAGGGCCAAAGGAAATATCCTCCGATAACAAAGGGAAAGAAACTTTCTGAGAAACTTCTTTGTGTTCTGTGAAATCCTCTCACAGAGTTACAGCTTTCCCCTCAAGAAGCCTTTGCTAAGATAGTTCTTGAGAAATTTTCAAAGTGATATTTGGAAGCCCATAGACGGCTAGGGAGAAAAAGGAAATATCCTCAGATGAAATCTGGAAAGAAGTTTTCTGAGAAACTGCTTAGTGTTCTGTCAATTCATCTCACAGAGTTACATCTGTATTTCGTGGATCTCTTTGCTAGCCTTATTTCTGTGGAATCTGAGAACAGATATTTCGGATCCCTTTGAAGACTCTAGGGTCAAAGGAGATATCCTCCGATAACAAAGAGAAAGAAGCTTTCGGAGAAACGTCTTTGTGTTTGTGAAATCATCTCACAGAGTTACAGCTTTCCCCTTAAGAAGCCTTTTGCTAAGACAGTTCTTGTGGAATTGGCAAAGTGATATTTGGAAGCCCATAGAGGGCTATGGGGAAAAAGGAAATATCCTCAGATGAAATATGGAAGGAAGCTTTCTGAGAAACTGCTTAGTGTTCTCTTAATTCATCTCACAGATTTACATCTGTATTTCGTGGATCTCTTTGCTAGCCTTATTTCTGTGGAATCTGAGAACAGATATTTCGGATCCCTTTGAAGACTATCAGGCCTAAGGAAATATCCTCCGATAACAAAGAGAAAGAAGCTTTCTGAGAAACTTCTTTGTGTTCTGTGAAATCATCTCACAGAGTTACAGCTTTCCCCTCAAGAAGCCTTTCGCTAAGACAGTTCTTGTGGAATTGGCAAAGTGATATTTGGAAGCCCATAGAGGGCTATGTTGAAAAAGGAAGTATCCTCAAATGAAATCTGGAAAGAAGCTTTCTGAGAAACCGCTTAGTGTTCTGTTAATTCATCTCACAGATTTACATCTGTATTTCGTGGATCTCTTTGCTAGCCTTATTTCTGTGGAATCTGCGAACAGATATTTCGGATCCCTTTCAAGACTATAGGGACAAAGGAAATATCCTCCGATAACAAAGAGAAAGAAGCTTTCTGAGAAACTTCTTTGTGTACTGTGAAATCATCTCACAGTTACAACTTTCCCCTCAAGAAGCCTTCGCTAAGACAGTTATTGTTGATTTTTCAAGATGATATTTGGAAGCCCAAAGAGGGCTATGGTGAAAAAGGAAATATCCTCAGATGAAATCTGGAAAGAAGCTTTCTGAGAAACAGCTTACTGTCCGGTTAATTCATCTCACAGAGTTACATCTGTATTTCGAGGATCTCTTTGCTAGCCTTATTTCTGTGGAATCTGAGAACAGATATTTCTGATCCCTTTGAAGACAATAGGGCCAAAGGAAATATCCTCCGATAACAAAGAGAAAGAAACTTTCTGAGAAACTTCTTTGTGTTCTGTGAAATCATGTCACAGAGTTACAGCTTTCTCCTCAAGAAGCCTTTCGCTAAGACACTTCTTGTGGAATTGGCAAAGTGATATTTGGAAGCTCATAGAGGGCTATGGTGAAAAAGGAAATATCCTCAGATGAAATCTGGAAAGAAGCTTTCTGAGAAACCGCTTAGTGTTCTGTTAATTCATCTCACAGAGTTACATCTGTATATCGTGGATCTCTTTAATAGCCTTATTTCTGTGGAATCTGAGAACTGATATTTCGAATCCCTTTGAAGACTATAGGGCCAAAGGAAATGTCCTCCAGTAACAAAGAGAAAGAAGCTTTCTGAGAAACTTCTTTGTGTTCTGTGAAATCATCTCACAGAGTTACAGCTTTCCCCTTCAGAAGCCTGTTGCTAAGACAGTTCTTGTGGAATTGGCAAAGTGATATTTGGAAGCCCGTAGAGGGCTATGGTGAAAAAGGAAATATCCTCAGATGAAATCTGGAAAGAAGCTTTCTGAGAAACTGCTAAGTGTACTGTTAATTCATCTCACAGAGTTACATCTGTATTTCGTGGATCTCTTTGCTAGCCTTATTTCTGTGGAAAATGAGAACAGATATTTCGGATCCCTTTGAAGACTACAAGGCCAAAGCATATATCCTCCGATAACAAAGAGAAAGAAGCTTTCTGAGAAACTTCTTTGTGTTCTGTGAAATCATCTCACAGAATTACAGCTTTCCCCTCAAGAAGCCTTTTGCTAAGACAGTTCTTGTGGAATTCGCAAAGTGATATTTGGAAGCCCATAGAGGGCTATGGTGAAAAAGGAAATATCCTCAGATTAAATCTGGAAAGAAGCTTTCTGAGAAACTGCTTAGTGTTCTGTTAATTCATCTCACAGAGTTACATCTGTATTTCGTGGATCTCTTTGCTAGCCTTATTTCTGTGGAATCTGAGAACAGATATTTCGGATCCCTTTGAAGACTACAAGGCCAAAGGATATATCCTCCGATAACAAAGAGAAAGAAGCATTCTGAGAAACTTCTTTGTGTTCCCTGAAATAATCTCACAGAGTTACAGCTTTCCCCTCAAGAAGTCTTTCGCTAAGACTGTTCTTGTGGAATTGGCAAAGTGATATTTGTAATCCCACAGTGGTCTATGGTGAAAAAGGAAATATCCTCAGATGAAATCTGGAAAGAAGCTTTCTGAGAAACTGCTTAGTGTTCTGTTAATTCATCTCACAGAGTTACATCTGTATTTCGTGGATCTCTTTGCTAGCCTTACTTCTGTGAAATCTGAGAACAGATATTTCAGATCCCTTTGAAGACTATAGGGCCAAAGGAAATATCCTCCGATAACAAAGAGAAAGAAGATTTCTGAGAAACTTCTTTGAGTTCTGTGAAATCATCTCACAGAGTTACAGCTTTCCCCTTAAGAAGCCTTTCGCTAAGGCAGTTATTGTGGAACTGGCAAAGTGATATTTGGAAGACCTTAGAGGGCTATGGTGAGAAAGGAAATATCCTCAGATGAAATCTGCAAAGAAGCTTTCTGAGAAACCGCTTAGTGTTCTGTTAATTCATCTCACAGAGTTACATCTGTATTTCGGGGATCTCTTTGCTTGCCTTATTTCTGTGGAATCTGAGAACAGATATTTCGGATCCCTTTGAAATCTACAAGGCCAAAGGAAATATCCTCTGATAACAAAGAGAAAGAAGCTTTCTGAGAAACTTCTTTGTGTTCTGTGAAATCATCTCACAGAGTTACAGCTTTCCCCTCAAGATGCCTTTCGCTAAGACTGTTCTTGTGGAATTGGCAAAGTGATATTTGGAAGCCCATAGATGGCTATGGTGAAAAAGGAAATATCCTCAGATGTAATCTGGAAAGATGCTTTCTGAGAAACTCCTTAGTGTTCTGTTAATTCATCTCACAGAGTTACATCTGTATTTCGTGGATCTCTTTGCTAGCCTTATTTCTGTGGAATCTGAGAACAGATATTTCGGATCCCTTTGAAGAATATAGGGCCAAAGGAAATATCTTCCGATAACAAAGAGAAAGAAGCTTTCTGAGAAACTTCTTTGTGTTCTGTGAAATCATCTCACAGAGTTACAGCTTTCCCCTCAAGAAGCCTTTCGCTAAGACAGTTCTTGGGGAACTGGCAAAGTGATATTTGGAAGCCTATAGAGGGCTATGGTGAGAAAGGAAATATCCTCAGATGAAATCTGCAAAGAAGATTTCTGAGAAACTGCTTAGTGTTCTGTTAATTCATCTCACAGAGTTACATCTGTATTTCGTGGATCTCTTTGCTAGCCTTATTTCTGTGGTATCTGAGAACAGATATTTCGGATCCCTTTCAAGACTATAGGGCCAAATTAAATATCCTCCGATAACAAAGAGAAAGAAGCTTTCTGAGAAACTTCTTTGTGTTCTGTGAAATCCTCTCACAGAGTTACAGCTTTCCCCTCAAGAAGCCTTTTGCTAAGATAGTTCTTGTGGAATTTTCAAAGTGATATTTGGAAGCCCATAGAGGGCTAGGGAGAAAAAGGAAATATCCTCAGATGAAATCTGGAAAGAAGCTTTCTGAGAAACTGCTTAGTGTTCTGTCAATTCATCTCACAGAGTTACATCTGTATTTCGTGGATCTCTTTGCTAGCCTTATTTCTGTGGAATCTGAGAACAGATATTTCGGATCCCTTTGAAGACTCCAGGGCCAAAGGAAATATCCTCCGATAACAAAGAGAAAGAAGCTTTCGGAGAAACTTCTTTGTGTTTGTGAAATCATCTCACAGAGTTACAGCTCTCCCCTTAAGAAGCCTTTCGCTAAGACAGTTCTTGTGGAATTGGCAAAGTGATATTTGGAAGCCCATAGAGGGCTATGGGGAAAAAGGAAATATCCTCAGATGAAATATGGAAAGAAGCTTTCTGAGAAACTGCTTAGTGTTCTGTTAATTCATCTCACAGAGTTACATCTGTATTTCGTGGATCTCTTTGCTAGCCTTATTTCTGTGGAATCTGAGAACAGATATTTCGGATCCCTTTGAAGACTATAGGGCCAAAGGAAATATCCTCGGATAACAAAGAGAAAGAAGCTTTCTGAGAAACTTCTTTGTGTTCTGTGAAATCATCTCACAGAGTTACAGCTTTCCCCTCAAGAAGCCTTCGCTAAGACAATTCTTGTGGAATTGGCGAAGTGATATTTTGAAGCCCATAGCGGACTATGTTGAAAAAGGAAATATCCTCAGATGAAATCTGGAAAGATGCTTTCTGAGAAACTCCTTAGTGTTCTGTTAATTCATCTCACAGAATTACATCTGTATTTCGTGGATCTCTTTGCTAGCCTTATTTCTGTGGAATCTGAGAATATATATTTCGGATCCCTTTGAAGAGTATAGGGCCAAAGGAAATATCCTCCAATAACAAAGAGAAAGAAGCTTTCCTAGAAACTTCTTGTGTTCTGTGAAATAATCTCACAGAGTTACAGCTTACCCCTCAAGAAGCCTTTCGCTAAGACAGTTCTTTTGGAATTGGCAAAGTGATATTTGGAAGCCCATAGAGGGCTATGGTGAAAAAGGAAATATCCTCAGATGAAATCTGGAAAGTACCTTTCTGAGAAACTGCTTAGTGTTCTGTTAATTCATCTCACAGAGTTACATCTGTATTTCGTGGATCTCTTTGCTGGCCTTATTTCTGTGGAATCTGAGAATATATATTTCGGATCCCTTTGAAGAGTATAGGGCCAAAGGAAATATCCTCCGATAACAAAGAGAAAGAATCTTTCTGAGAAACTTCTTTGTGCTCTGTGAAATCATCTCACAGAGTTACAGCTTTCCCCTCAATAAGCCTTTCGCTAAGACATTTCTTGTGGAATTGGCAAAGTGATATTTGGAAGCCCATGGTGGGCTATGGTGAAAAAGGAAATATCCTCAGATGAAATCTGGAAAGAAGCTTTCTGCGAAACAACTTAGTGTTCTGTTAATTCATCTCACAGAGTTAGATCTGTATTTCGTGGATCTCCTTGCTAGCCTTATTTCTGTGCAATCTGAGAACAGATATTTCGGATCCCTTTGAAGACTATAGGGCCAAAGGAAATATCCTCCGATAACAAAGAGAAAGAAGCTTTCTGAGAAACTTCTTTGTGTTCTGTGAAATCATCTCACAGAGTTACAGCTTTCCCCTCAAGAAGCCTTTCGCTAAGACAGTTCTTTTGGAATTGGCAAAGTAATATTTGGAAGCCCATAGAGGGCTATGGTGAAAAAGGAAATATCCTCATATGAAATCTGGAAAGAAGCTTTCTGAGAAACTGCTTAGTGTTCTGTTAATTCATCTCACAGAGTTACATCTGTATTTCGTGGATCTCTATGCTATCCTTATTTCTGTGGAATCTGAGAACAGATATTTCGGATGCCTTTGAAGACTATAGGGCCAAAGGAAATATCCTCCGATAACAAAGAGAAAGAATCTTTCTGAGAAACTTCTTTGTGTTCTGTGAAATCATCTCACAGAGTGACAGCTTTCCCCTCACAAGCCTTTCGCTAAGACATTTCTTGTGGAATTGGCAAAGTGATATTTGGAAGCCCATAGAGGGCTATGGTGAAAAAGGAAATATCCTCAGATGAAATCTGGAAAGAAGCTTTTTGAGAAACTGCTTAGTGTTCTGTCAATTCATCTCACAGAGTTACATCTGTATTTCTTAGATCTCTTTGATAGCCTTATTTCTGTGGAATCTGAGAACAGATATTTCGGATCCATTTGAAGACAATAGGGCCAAGGGTAATATCCTCCGATATCAAAGAGAAAGAAGCTTTCTGAGAAACTTCTTTGTGTTCTGTGAAATCATCTCACAGAGTTACAGCTTTCCCCTCAAGAAGCCTTTCGCTAAGACAGTTCTTGTGGAATTGGCAAAGTGATTTTTAGAAACCCATAGAGGGCTATGGTGAAAAAGGAAATATCCTCAGATGAAATCTGGAAAGAAGCTTTCTGAGAAACTACTTAGTGTTCTGTTAATTCATCTCACAGAGTTACATCTGTATTTCGTGGATCTCCTTGCTAGCCTTATTTCTGTGGAATCTGAGAACAGATATTTCGGATCCCTTTGAAGACTATGGGGCCAAAGGAAATATCCTCCGATAACAAAGAGAAAGAAGCTTTCTGGGAAACTTCTTTGTGTTCTGCGAAATCATCTCACGGAGTTACAGCTTTTCCCTCAAGAAGCCTTTCGCTAAGACAGTTCTTGTGGAATTGGCAAAGTGATATTTGGAAGCCCATAGAGGGCTATGGTGAGAAAGGAAATATCCTCAGACGAAATCTGGAAAGAAGCTTTCTGCGAAACTGCTTAGTGTTCTGTTAATTCATCTCACAGAGTTACATCTGTATTTCGTGGATCTCTTTTCTAGCCTTATTGCTGTGGAATCTGAGAACAGATATTTCGGATCCCTTTGAAGAATATAGGGCCAAAGGAAATATCCTCCGATAACAAAGAGAAAGAAGCTTTCTGAGAAACTTCTTTGTGTTCTGTGAAATCATCTCACAGAGTTACAGCTTTCCCCTCAAGAAGCCTTCGCTAAGACAATTCTTGTGGGATTTTCAACGTGATATTTGGAAGCCCATAGAGGGCTATGATGAAAAAGGAAATATCCTCAGATGAAATCTGGAAAGAAGCTTTCTGAGAAACTGCTTAGTGTTCTGTCATTTCATCTCACAGAGTTACATCTGTATTTCGTGGATCTCTTTCCTAGTCTTATTTCTGTGGAATCTGAGAACATATATTTCAGATCCCTTTGACGACTATAGGGCCAAAGGAAATATCCTCCGATAACAAAGAGAAAGAAGCTTTCTGAGAAACTTCTTTGTGTTCTGTGAAATCATCTCACAGAGTTACAGCTTTCCCCTCAAGAAGCCTTTCGGTAAGACAGTTCTTGTGGAATTGGAAAAGTGATATTTGGAGGCCCATAGAGGGCTATGGTGAGAAAGGAAATATCCACAGATGAAATCTGGAAAGAAGCTTTCTGAGAAACCGCTTAGTGTTCTGTTAATTCATCTCACAGAGTTACATCTGTATTTCGTGGATCTCTTTGCTAGCCTTATTTCTGTGGAATCTGAGAACAGATATTTCGGATCCCTTTGAAGACTATAGGCCAAAGGAAATATCCTCCGATAACAAAGAGAAAGAAGCTTTCTGAGAAACTTCTTTGTGTTCTCTGAAATCATCTGACAGAGTTACAGCTTTCCCCTCAAGAAGCCTTCGCTAAGACAGTTCTTGTGGAATTGGGAACGTGATATTGGGAAGCCCATAGCGGGCTATGTTGAAAAAGGAAATATCCTCAGATGAAATCTGGAAAGATGCTTTCTGAGAAACTCCTTAGTGTTCTGTTAATTCATCTCACAGACTTACATCTGTATTTCGTGGATCTCTTTGCTAGCCTTATTTCTGTGGAATCTGAGAACAGATATTTCGGATCCCTTTGAAGACTATAGGGCCAAAGGAAATATCCTCCGATAACAAAGGGAAAGAAGCTTTCTGAGAAACTTCTTTGTTTTCTGTGAAATCATCTCACAGAGTTACAGCTTTCCCCTCAAGAAGCCTTTCGCTAAGACAGTTCTTGTGGAATTGGGAAAGTGATATTTGGAAGCCCTTAGAGGGCTATGTTGAAAAAGGAAATATCCACAGATGAAATCTGGAAAGAAGCTTTCTGAGAAACTGCTTAGTGTTCTGTTAATTCATCTCACAGAGTTACATCTGTATTTCGTGGATCGCTTTGCTAGTCTTATTTCTGTGGTATCTGGGAACAGATATTTCGGATCTTTTTCAAGACTATAGGGCCAAAGGAAATATCCTCCGATAACAAAGAGAAAGAAGCTTTCTGAGAAACTTCTTTGTGTTCTGTGAAATCATCTCACAGAGTTACAGCTTTCCCCTCAAGAAGCCTTTCGCTAAGATAGTTCTGGTGGAATTTTCAAAGTGATATTTGGAAGCCCATAGAGGGCTAGGGAGAAAAAGGAAATATCTTCAGATGAAATCTGGAAAGAAGCTTTCTGAGAAACCGCTTAGTGTTCTGTTAATTCATCTCACAGAGTTACATCTGTATTTCGTGGATCTCTTTGCTAGCCTTATTTCTGTGGAATCTGAGAGCAGATATTTCGGATCCCTTTGAAGACTATAGGGCCAAAGGAAATATCCTCTGATAACAAAGAGAAAGAAGCTTTCTGAGAAACTTCTTTGTGTTCTGTGAAATCATCTCACAGAGTTATAGCTATCCCCTCAAGAAGCCATTTCTAAGACAGTTCTTGTGGAATTGGAAAAGGGATATTTGGAAGCCCATAGAGGGCTATGGTGAAAAAGGAAATATCCTCCGATGAAATCTGGAAAGAAGCTTTCTGAGAAACCGCTTAGTGTTCTGTTAATTCATCTCACAGAGTTACATCTGTATTTCGTGGATCTCTTTTCTAGTCTTATTTCTGTGGAATCTGAGAACAGATATTTCGGATCCCTATGAAGACTATAGGGCCAAAGGAAATATCCTCCGATAACAAAGAGAAAGAAGCTTTCGGAGAAACTTCTTTGTGTTCTGTGAAATCATCTCACAGAGTTACAGCTTTCACCTAAAGAAGCCTTTTGCTAAGACAGTTCTTGTGGAATTGGCAAAGTGATATTTGGAAGTCCATAGAGGGCTATGGTGAGAAAGGAAATATCCTCAGATTAAATCTGGAAAGAAGCTTTCTGAGAAACCGCTTAGTGTTCTGTTAATTCATCTCACAGAATTACATCTGTATTTCGTGTATCTCTTTGCTAGCCTTATTTCTGTGGAATCTGAGAACAGATATTTCGGATCCCTTTGAAGACTATAGGGCCAAAGGAAATATCCTACGATAACAAAGAGAAAGAAGCTTTCTGAGAAACTTCTTTGTGTTCTGTGAAATCATCTCACAGAATTACAGCTTTTCCCTCAAGAAGACTTTCGCTAAGGCAGTTCTTGTGGAACTGGCAAAGTGATATTTGGAAACCCATAGAGGGCTATGGTGAGAAAGGAAGTATCCTCAGATGAAATCTGGAAAGAAGCTTTCTGAGAAACTGCTTAGTGTTCTGTTAATTCATCTCACAGAGTTACATCTGTATTTCGTGGATCGCTTTGCTAGCCTTATTTCTGTGGTATCTGAGAACAGATATTTCGGATCCCTTTCAAGACTATAGGGCCAAAGGAAATATCCTCCGATAACAAAGGGAAAGAAACTTTCTGAGAAACTTCTTTGTGTTCTGTGAAATCCTCTCACAGAGTTACAGCTTTCCCCTCAAGAAGCCTTTGCTAAGATAGTTCTTGAGAAATTTTCAAAGTGATATTTGGAAGCCCATAGACGGCTAGGGAGAAAAAGGAAATATCCTCAGATGAAATCTGGAAAGAAGTTTTCTGAGAAACTGCTTAGTGTTCTGTCAATTCATCTCACAGAGTTACATCTGTATTTCGTGGATCTCTTTGCTAGCCTTATTTCTGTGGAATCTGAGAACAGATATTTCGGATCCCTTTGAAGACTCTAGGGTCAAAGGAGATATCCTCCGATAACAAAGAGAAAGAAGCTTTCGGAGAAACGTCTTTGTGTTTGTGAAATCATCTCACAGAGTTACAGCTTTCCCCTTAAGAAGCCTTTTGCTAAGACAGTTCTTGTGGAATTGGCAAAGTGATATTTGGAAGCCCATAGAGGGCTATGGGGAAAAAGGAAATATCCTCAGATGAAATATGGAAGGAAGCTTTCTGAGAAACTGCTTAGTGTTCTCTTAATTCATCTCACAGATTTACATCTGTATTTCGTGGATCTCTTTGCTAGCCTTATTTCTGTGGAATCTGAGAACAGATATTTCGGATCCCTTTGAAGACTATCAGGCCTAAGGAAATATCCTCCGATAACAAAGAGAAAGAAGCTTTCTGAGAAACTTCTTTTTGTTCTGTGAAATCATCTCACAGAGTTACAGCTTTCCCCTCAAGAAGCCTTTCGCTAAGACAGTTCTTGTGGAATTGGCAAAGTGATATTTGGAAGCCCATAGAGGGCTATGTTGAAAAAGGAAGTATCCTCAAATGAAATCTGGAAAGAAGCTTTCTGAGAAACCGCTTAGTGTTCTGTTAATTCATCTCACAGATTTACATCTGTATTTCGTGGATCTCTTTGCTAGCCTTATTTCTGTGGAATCTGCGAACAGATATTTCGGATCCCTTTCAAGACTATAGGGACAAAGGAAATATCCTCCGATAACAAAGAGAAAGAAGCTTTCTGAGAAACTTCTTTGTGTACTGTGAAATCATCTCACAGTTACAACTTTCCCCTCAAGAAGCCTTCGCTAAGACAGTTATAGTTGATTTTTCAAGATGATATTTGGAAGCCCAAAGAGGGCTATGGTGAAAAAGGAAATATCCTCAGATGAAATCTGGAAAGAAGCTTTCTGAGAAACAGCTTACTGTCCGGTTAATTCATCTCACAGAGTTACATCTGTATTTCGAGGATCTCTTTGCTAGCCTTATTTCTGTGGAATCTGAGAACAGATATTTCCGATCCCTTTGAAGACAATAGGGCCAAAGGAAATATCCTCCGATAACAAAGAGAAAGAAACTTTCTGAGAAACTTCTTTGTGTTCTGTGAAATCATGTCACAGAGTTACAGCTTTCTCCTCAAGAAGCCTTTCGCTAAGACACTTCTTGTGGAATTGGCAAAGTGATATTTGGAAGCTCATAGAGGGCTATGGTGAAAAAGGAAATATCCTCAGATGAAATCTGGAAAGAAGCTTTCTGAGAAACCGCTTAGTGTTCTGTTAATTCATCTCACAGAGTTACATCTGTATATCGTGGATCTCTTTAATAGCCTTATTTCTGTGGAATCTGAGAACTGATATTTCGAATCCCTTTGAAGACTATAGGGCCAAAGGAAATGTCCTCCAGTAACAAAGAGAAAGAAGCTTTCTGAGAAACTTCTTTGTGTTCTGTGAAATCATCTCACAGAGTTACAGCTTTCCCCTTCAGAAGCCTGTTGCTAAGACAGTTCTTGTGGAATTGGCAAAGTGATATTTGGAAGCCCGTAGAGGGCTATGGTGAAAAAGGAAATATCCTCAGATGAAATCTGGAAAGAAGCTTTCTGAGAAACTGCTAAGTGTACTGTTAATTCATCTCACAGAGTTACATCTGTATTTCGTGGATCTCTTTGCTAGCCTTATTTCTGTGGAAAATGAGAACAGATATTTCGGATCCCTTTGAAGACTACAAGGCCAAAGCATATATCCTCCGATAACAAAGAGAAAGAAGCTTTCTGAGAAACTTCTTTGTGTTCTGTGAAATCATCTCACAGAATTACAGCTTTCCCCTCAAGAAGCCTTTTGCTAAGACAGTTCTTGTGGAATTCGCAAAGTGATATTTGGAAGCCCATAGAGGGCTATGGTGAAAAAGGAAATATCCTCAGATTAAATCTGGAAAGAAGCTTTCTGAGAAACTGCTTAGTGTTCTGTTAATTCATCTCACAGAGTTACATCTGTATTTCGTGGATCTCTTTGCTAGCCTTATTGCTGTGGAATCTGAGAACAGATATTTCGGATCCCTTTGAAGACTACAAGGCCAAAGGATATATCCTCCGATAACAAAGAGAAAGAAGCATTCTGAGAAACTTCTTTGTGTTCCCTGAAATAATCTCACAGAGTTACAGCTTTCCCCTCAAGAAGTCTTTCGCTAAGACTGTTCTTGTGGAATTGGCAAAGTGATATTTGTAATCCCACAGTGGTCTATGGTGAAAAAGGAAATATCCTCAGATGAAATCTGGAAAGAAGCTTTCTGAGAAACTGCTTAGTGTTCTGTTAATTCATCTCACAGAGTTACATCTGTATTTCGTGGATCTCTTTGCTAGCCTTACTTCTGTGAAATCTGAGAACAGATATTTCAGATCCCTTTGAAGACTATAGGGCCAAAGGAAATATCCTCCGATAACAAAGAGAAAGAAGATTTCTGAGAAACTTCTTTGAGTTCTGTGAAATCATCTCACAGAGTTACAGCTTTCCCCTTAAGAAGCCTTTCGCTAAGGCAGTTATTGTGGAACTGGCAAAGTGATATTTGGAAGACCTTAGAGGGCTATGGTGAGAAAGGAAATATCCTCAGATGAAATCTGCAAAGAAGCTTTCTGAGAAACCGCTTAGTGTTCTGTTAATTCATCTCACAGAGTTACATCTGTATTTCGGGGATCTCTTTGCTTGCCTTATTTCTGTGGAATCTGAGAACAGATATTTCGGATCCCTTTGAAAACTACAAGGCCAAAGGAAATATCCTCTGATAACAAAGAGAAAGAAGCTTTCTGAGAAACTTCTTTGTGTTCTGTGAAATCATCTCACAGAGTTACAGCTTTCCCCTCAAGATGCCTTTCGCTAAGACTGTTCTTGTGGAATTAGCAAAGTGATATTTGGAAGCCCATAGATGGCTATGGTGAAAAAGGAAATATCCTCAGATGTAATCTGGAAAGATGCTTTCTGAGAAACTCCTTAGTGTTCTGTTAATTCATCTCACAGAGTTACATCTGTATTTCGTGGATCTCTTTGCTAGCCTTATTTCTGTGGAATCTGAGAACAGATATTTCGGATCCCTTTGAAGAATATAGGGCCAAAGGAAATATCTTCCGATAACAAAGAGAAAGAAGCTTTCTGAGAAACTTCTTTGTGTTCTGTGAAATCATCTCACAGAGTTACAGCTTTCCCCTCAAGAAGCCTTTCGCTAAGACAGTTCTTGGGGAACTGGCAAAGTGATATTTGGAAGCCTATAGAGGGCTATGGTGAGAAAGGAAATATCCTCAGATGAAATCTGCAAAGAAGATTTCTGAGAAACTGCTTAGTGTTCTGTTAATTCATCTCACAGAGTTACATCTGTATTTCGTGGATCTCTTTGCTAGCCTTATTTCTGTGGTATCTGAGAACAGATATTTCGGATCCCTTTCAAGACTATAGGGCCAAATTAAATATCCTCCGATAAAAAAGAGAAAGAAGCTTTCTGAGAAACTTCTTTGTGTTCTGTGAAATCCTCTCACAGAGTTACAGCTTTCCCCTCAAGAAGCCTTTTGCTAAGATAGTTCTTGTGGAATTTTCAAAGTGATATTTGGAAGCCCATAGAGGGCTAGGGAGAAAAAGGAAATATCCTCAGATGAAATCTGGAAAGAAGCTTTCTGAGAAACTGCTTAGTGTTCTGTCAATTCATCTCACAGAGTTACATCTGTATTTCGTGGATCTCTTTGCTAGCCTTATTTCTGTGGAATCTGAGAACAGATATTTCGGATCCCTTTGAAGACTCCAGGGCCAAAGGAAATATCCTCCGATAACAAAGAGAAAGAAGCTTTCGGAGAAACTTCTTTGTGTTTGTGAAATCATCTCACAGAGTTACAGCTCTCCCCTTAAGAAGCCTTTCGCTAAGACAGTTCTTGTGGAATTGGCAAAGTGATATTTGGAAGCCCATAGAGGGCTATGGGGAAAAAGGAAATATCCTCAGATGAAATATGGAAAGAAGCTTTCTGAGAAACTGCTTAGTGTTCTGTTAATTCATCTCACAAAGTTACATCTGTATTTCGTGGATCTCTTCGCTAGCCTTATTTCTGTGGAATCTGAGAACAGATATTTCGGATCCCTTTGAAGACTATCAGGCCTAAGGAAATATCCTCCGTTAACAAAGAGAAAGAAGCTTTCTGAGAAACTTCTTTCTGTTCTGTGAAATCATCGCACAGAGTTACAGCTTTCCCCTCAAGAAGCCTTTCGCTAAGACAGTTCTTGTGGAATTGGCAAAGTGATATTTGGAAGCCCATAGAGGGCAATGTTGAAAAAGGAAGTATCCCCAGATGAAATCTGGAAAGAAGCTTTCTGAGAAACCGCTTAGTGTTCTGTTAATTCATCTCACAGAGTTACATTTGTATTTCGTGGATCTGTTTGCTAGCCTTTTTTCTGTGGAATCTGAGAACAGATATTTCGGATCCCTTTCAAGACTATAGGGACAAAGGAAATATCCTCCGATAACAAAGAGAAAGAAGCTTTCTGAGAAACTTCTTTGTGTACTGTGAAATCATCTCACAGAGTTACAGCTTTCCCCTCAAGAAGCCTTCGCTAAGACAGTTATTGTTGATTTTTCAAGATGATATTTGGAAGCCCATAGAGGGCTATGGTGAAAAAGGAAATATCCTCAGATGAAATCTGGAAAGAAGCTTTCTGAGAAACAGCTTACTGTCCGGTTAATTCATCTCACAGAGTTACATCTGTATTTCGTGGATCTGTTTGCTAGCCTTATTTCTGTGGAGTCTGAGAACAGATATTTCGGATCCCTTTGAAGACAATAGGGCCAAAGGAAATATCCTCCGATAACAAAGAGAAAGAAACTTTCTGAGAAACTTCTTTGTGTTCTGTGAAATCATCTCACAGAGTTACAGCTTTCTCCTCAAGAAGCCTTTCGCCAAGACACTTCTTGTGGAATTGGCAAAGTGATATTTGGAAGCTCATAGAGGGGTATGGTGAAAAAGGAAATATCCTCAGATGAAATCTGGAAAGAAGCTTTCTGAGAAACCGCTTAGTGTTCTGTTAATTCATCTCACAGAGTTACATCTGTATATCGTGGATCTCTTTACTAGCCTTATTTCTGTGGAATCTGAGAACTGATATTTCGGATCCCTTTGAAAACTATAGGGCCAAAGGAAATGTCCTCCAGTAACAAAGAGAAAGAAGCTTTCTGAGAAACTTCTTTGTGTTCTGTGAAATCATCTCACAGAGTTACAGCTTTCCCCTTCAGAAGCCTGTTGCTAAGACAGTTCTTGTGGAATTGGCAAAGTGATATTTGGAAGCCCATAGAGGGCTAGGGAGAAAAAGGAAATATCCTCAGATGAAATCTGGAAAGAAGCTTTCTGAGAAACTGCTAAGTGTTCTGTTAATTCATCTCACAGAGTTACATCTGTATTTCGTGGATCTCTTTGCTAGCCTTATTTCTGTGGAAAATGAGAACAGATATTTCGGATCCCTTTGAAGACTACAAGGCCAAAGCATATATCCTCCGATAACAAAGAGAAAGAAGCTTTCTGAGAAACTTCTTTGTGTTCTGTGAAATCATCTCACAGAGTTACAGCTTTCCCCTCAAGAAGCCTTTTGCTAAGACAGTTCTTGTGGAATTGGCAAAGTGATATTTGGAAGCCCATAGAGGGCTATGGTGAAAAAGGAAATATCCTCAGATGAAATCTGGAAAGAAGCTTTTTGAGAAACTGCTTAGTGTTCTGTTAATTCATCTCACAGAGTTACATCTGTATTTCGTGGATCACTTTGCTAGCCTTATTTCTGTGGAATCTGAGAACAAATATTTCGGATCCCTTTGAAGACTACAAGGCCAAAGGATATATCCTCCGATAACAAAGAGAAGGAAGCTTTCTGAGAAACTTCTTTGTGTTCCGTGAAATAATCTCACAAAGTTACAGCTTTCCCCTCAAGAAGTCTTTCGCTAAGACAGTTCTTGTGGAATTGGCAAAGTGATATTTGTAATCCCACAGTGGTCTATGGTGAAAAAGGAAATATCCTCAGATGAAATCTGGAAAGAAGCTTTCTGAGAAACTGCTTAGTGTTCTGTTAATTCATCTCACAGAGTTACATCTGTATTTCGTGGATCTCTTTGCTAGCCTTACTTCTGTGAAATCTGAGAACAGATATTTCAGATCTCTTTGAAGACTATAGGGCCAAAGGAAATAAACTCCGATAACAAAGAGAAAGAAGATTTCTGAGAAACTTCTTTGAGTTCTGTGAAATCATCTCACAGAGTTACAGCTTTCCCCTTAAGAAGCCTTTCGCTAAGGCAGTTATTGTGGAACTGGCAAAGTGATATTTGGAAGCCCATAGAGGGCTATGTTGAGAAAGAAAATATCCTCAGATGAAATCTGCAAAGAAGCTTTCTGAAAAACCGCTTAGTGTTCTGTTAATTCATCTCACAGAGTTACATCTGTATTTCGTGGATCTCTTTGCTAGCCTTATTTCTGTGGAATCTGAGAACAGATATTTCGGATCCCTTTGAAGACTACAAGGCCAAAGGATATATCCTCCGATAACAAAGAGAAAGATGCTTTCTGAGAAACTTCTTTGTGTTCCCTGAAATAATCTCACAGAGTTACAGCTTTCCCCTAAAGAAGTCTTTCGCTAAGACAGTTCTTGTGGAATTGGCAAAGTGATATTTGGAAGCCCATAGAGGGCTATGGTGAAAAAGGAAATATCCTCAGATGTAATCTGGAAAGATGCTTTCTGAGAAACTCCTTAGTGTTCTGTTAATTCTTCTCACAGAGTTACATCTGTATTTCGTGGATCTCTTTGCTAGCCTTATTTCTGTGGAATCTGAGAACAGATATTTCGGATCCCTTTGAAGACTATAGGGCCAAAGGAAATATCTTCCGATAACAAAGAGAAAGAAGCTTTCTGAGAAACTTCTTTGTGTTCTGTGAAATCATCTCACAGAGTTACAGTTTTCCCCTCAGGAAGCCTTTCGCTTAGACAGTTCTTGGGGAATTGGCATAGTGATATATGGAAGCCCATAGAGGGCTATGGTGAAAAAGGAAATATCCTCAGATGAAATCTGCAAAGAAGCTTTCTGAGAAAATGCTTAGTGTTCTGTTAATTCATCTCACAGAGTTACATCTGTATTTTGTGGATCTCTTTGCTAGCCTTATTTCTGTGGAATCTGAGAACAGATATTTCGGATCCCTTTGAAGACTAGAGGGCCAAAGGAAATATCCTGCGATAACAAAGAGAAAGAAGCTTTCTGGGAAACTTCTTTGTGTTCTTCGAAATCATCTCACGGAGTTACAGCTTTTCCCTCAAGAAGCCTTTCGCTAAGACAGTTCTTGTGGAATTGGCAAAGTGATATTTGGAAGCCCATAGAGGGCTATGGTGAGAAAGGAAATATCCTCAGACGAAATCTGGAAAGAAGCTTTCTGAGAAACTGCTTAGTGTTCTGTTAATTCATCTCACAGAGTTACATCTGTATTTCGTGGATCTCTTTGCTAGCCTTATTGCTGTGGAATCTGATAACAGATATTTCGGATCCCTTTGAAGAATATAGGGCCAAAGGAAATATCCTCCGATAACAAAGAGAAAGAAGCTTTCTGAGAAACTTCTTTGTGTTCTGTGAAATCATCTCACAGAGTTACAGCTTTCCCCTCAAGAAGCCTTTCGCTAAGACAGTTCTTGTGGGATTTTCAAAGTGATATTTGGAAGCCCATAGAGGGCTATGATGAAAAAGGAAATATCCTCAGATGAAATCTGGAAAGAAGCTTTCTGAGAAACTGCTTAGTGTTCTGTTAATTCATCTCACAGAGTTACATCTGTATTTCGTGGATCTCTTTGCTAGCCTTACTTCTGTGAAATCTGAGAACAGATATTTCAGATCCCTTTGAAGACTATAGGGCCAAAGGAAATATCCTCCGATAACAAAGAGAAAGAAGATTTCTGAGAAACTTCTTTGAGTTCTGTGAAATCATCTCACAGAGTTACAGCTTTCACCTTAAGAAGCCTTTCGCTAAGGCAGTTATTGTGGAACTGGCAAAGTGATATTTGGAAGACCTTAGAGGGCTATGGTGAGAAAGGAAATATCCTCAGATGAAATCTGCAAAGAAGCTTTCTGAGAAACCGCTTAGTGTTCTGTTAATTCATCTCACAGAGTTACATCTGTATTTCGTGGATCTCTTTGCTAGCCTTATTTCTGTGGAATCTGAGAACAGATATTTCGGATCCATTTGAAGACTACAAGGCCAAAGGAAATATCTTCTGATAACAAAGAGAAAGAAGCTTTCTGAGAAACTTCTTTGTGTTCTGTGAAATCATCTCACAGAGTTACAGCTTTCCCCTCAAGAAGCTTTTCGCTAAGACTGTTCTTGTGGAATTGGCAAAGTGATATTTGGAAGCCCATAGATGGCTATGGTGAAAAAGGAAATATCCTCAGATGTAATCTGGAAAGATGCTTTCTGAGAAACTCCTTAGAGTTCTGTTAATTCATCTCACAGAGTTACATCTGTATTTCGTGGATCTCTTTGCTAGCCTTATTTCTGTGGAATCTGAGAACAGATATTTCGGATCCCTTTGAAGAATATAGGGCCAAAGGAAATATCTTCCGATAACAAAGAGAAAGAAGCTTTCTGAGAAACTTCTTTGTGTTCTGTGAAATCATCTCACAGAGTTACAGCTTTCCCCTGAAGAAGCCTTTCGCTAAGACAGTTCTTGGGGAACTGGCAAAGTGATATTTGGAAGCCTATAGAGGGCAATGGTGAGAAAGGAAATATCCTCAGATGAAATATGGAAAGAAGCTGTCTGAGAAACTGCTTAGTGTTCTGTTAATTCATCTCACAAAGTTACATCTGTATTTCGTGGATCTCTTCGCTAGCCTTATTTCTGTGGAATCTGAGAACAGATATTTCGGATCCCTTTGAAGACTATCAGGCCTAAGGAAATATCCTCCGATAACAAAGAGAAAGAAGCTTTCTGAGAAACTTCTTTGTGTTCTGTGAAATCATCTCACAGAGTTACAGCTTTCCCCTCAAGAAGCCTT
Source organism: Macaca nemestrina (assembly GCF_043159975.1). NCBI lineage: Eukaryota > Metazoa > Chordata > Mammalia > Primates > Cercopithecidae > Macaca > Macaca nemestrina. Next base: position 106,622,551 of record NC_092127.1, on the reverse strand, counting down.
TCGCTAAGACAGTTCTTGTGGAATTGGCAAAGTGATATTTGGAAGCCCATAGAGGGCTATGTTGAAAAAGGAAGTATCCCCAGATGAAATCTGGAAAGAAGCTTTCTGAGAAACCGCTTAGTGTTCTGTTAATTCATCTCACAGAGTTACATCTGTATTTCGTGGATCTCTTTGCTAGCCTTATTTCTGTGGAATCTGAGAACAGATATTTCGGATCCCTTTCAAGACTATAGGGACAAAGGAAATATCCTCCGATAACAAAGAGAAAGAAGCTTTCTGAGAAACTTCTTTGTGTACTGTGAAATCATCTCACAGAGTTACAGCTTTCCCCTCAAGAAGCCTTCGCTAAGACAGTTATTGTTGATTTTTCAAGATGATATTTGGAAGCCCATAGAGGGCTATGGTGAAAAAGGAAATATCCTCAGATGAAATCTGGAAAGAAGCTTTCTGAGAAACAGCTTACTGTCCGGTTAATTCATCTCACAGAGTTACATCTGTATTTCGTGGATCTGTTTGCTAGCCTTATTTCTGTGGAGTCTGAGAACAGATATTTCGGATCCCTTTGAAGACAATAGGGCCAAAGGAAATATCCTCCGATAACAAAGAGAAAGAAACTTTCTGAGAAACTTCTTTGTGTTCTGTGAAATCATCTCACAGAGTTACAGCTTTCTCCTCAAGAAGCCTTTCGCCAAGACACTTCTTGTGGAATTGGCAAAGTGATATTTGGAAGCTCATAGAGGGGTATGGTGAAAAAGGAAATATCCTCAGATGAAATCTGGAAAGAAGCTTTCTGAGAAACCGCTTAGTGTTCTGTTAATTCATCTCACAGAGTTACATCTGTATATCGTGGATCTCTTTACTAGCCTTATTTCTGTGGAATCTGAGAACTGATATTTCGGATCCCTTTGAAAACTATAGGGCCAAAGGAAATGTCCTCCAGTAACAAAGAGAAAGAAGCTTTCTGAGAAACTTCTTTGTGTTCTGTGAAATCATCTCACAGAGTTACAGCTTTCCCCTTCAGAAGCCTGTTGCTAAGACAGTTCTTGTGGAATTGGCAAAGTGATATTTGGAAGCCCATAGAGGGCTAGGGAGAAAAAGGAAATATCCTCAGATGAAATCTGGAAAGAAGCTTTCTGAGAAACTGCTAAGTGTTCTGTTAATTCATCTCACAGAGTTACATCTGTATTTCGTGGATCTCTTTGCTAGCCTTATTTCTGTGGAAAATGAGAACAGATATTTCGGATCCCTTTGAAGACTACAAGGCCAAAGCATATATCCTCCGATAACAAAGAGAAAGAAGCTTTCTGAGAAACTTCTTTGTGTTCCGTGAAATAATCTCACAAAGTTACAGCTTTCCCCTCAAGAAGTCTTTCGCTAAGACAGTTCTTGTGGAATTGGCAAAGTGATATTTGTAATCCCACAGTGGTCTATGGTGAAAAAGGAAATATCCTCAGATGAAATCTGGAAAGAAGCTTTCTGAGAAACTGCTTAGTGTTCTGTTAATTCATCTCACAGGGTTACATCTGTATTTCGTGGATCTCTTTGCTAGCCTTACTTCTGTGAAATCTGAGAACAGATATTTCAGATCCCTTTGAAGACTATAGGGCCAAAGGAAATAAACTCCGATAACAAAGAGAAAGAAGATTTCTGAGAAACTTCTTTGAGTTCTGTGAAATCATCTCACAGAGTTACAGCTTTCCCCTTAAGAAGCCTTTCGCTAAGGCAGTTATTGTGGAACTGGCAAAGTGATATTTGGAAGCCCATAGAGGGCTATGTTGAGAAAGAAAATATCCTCAGATGAAATCTGCAAAGAAGCTTTCTGAAAAACCGCTTAGTGTTCTGTTAATTCATCTCACAGAGTTACATCTGTATTTCGTGGATCTCTTTGCTAGCCTTATTGCTGTGGAATCTGAGAACAGATATTTCGGATCCCTTTGAAGACTACAAGGCCAAAGGATATATCCTCCGATAACAAAGAGAAAGATGCTTTCTGAGAAACTTCTTTGTGTTCCCTGAAATAATCTCACAGAGTTACAGCTTTCCCCTAAAGAAGTCTTTCGCTAAGACAGTTCTTGTGGAATTGGCAAAGTGATATTTGGAAGCCCATAGAGGGCTATGGTGAAAAAGGAAATATCCTCAGATGTAATCTGGAAAGATGCTTTCTGAGAAACTCCTTAGTGTTCTGTTAATTCTTCTCACAGAGTTACATCTGTATTTCGTGTATCTCTTTGCTAGCCTTATTTCTGTGGAATCTGAGAACAGATATTTCGGATCCCTTTGAAGACTATAGGGCCAAAGGAAATATCTTCCGATAACAAAGAGAAAGAAGCTTTCTGAGAAACTTCTTTGTGTTCTGTGAAATCATCTCACAGAGTTACAGTTTTCCCCTCAGGAAGCCTTTCGCTTAGACAGTTCTTGGGGAATTGGCATAGTGATATATGGAAGCCCATAGAGGGCTATGGTGAAAAAGGAAATATCCTCAGATGAAATCTGCAAAGAAGCTTTCTGAGAAAATGCTTAGTGTTCTGTTAATTCATCTCACAGAGTTACATCTGTATTTTGTGGATCTCTTTGCTAGCCTTATTTCTGTGGAATCTGAGAACAGATATTTCGGATCCCTGTGAAGACTAGAGGGCCAAAGGAAATATCCTGCGATAACAAAGAGAAAGAAGCTTTCTGGGAAACTTCTTTGTGTTCTTCGAAATCATCTCACGGAGTTACAGCTTTTCCCTCAAGAAGCCTTTCGCTAAGACAGTTCTTGTGGAATTGGCAAAGTGATATTTGGAAGCCCATAGAGGGCTATGGTGAGAAAGGAAATATCCTCAGACGAAATCTGGAAAGAAGCTTTCTGAGAAACTGCTTAGTGTTCTGTTAATTCATCTCACAGAGTTACATCTGTATTTCGTGGATCTCTTTGCTAGCCTTATTGCTGTGGAATCTGAGAACAGATATTTCGGATCCCTTTGAAGAATATAGGGCCAAAGGAAATATCCTCCGATAACAAAGAGAAAGAAGCTTTCTGAGAAACTTCTTTGTGTTCTGTGAAATCATCTCACAGAGTTACAGCTTTCCCCTCAAGAAGCCTTTCGCTAAGACAGTTCTTGTGGGATTTTCAAAGTGATATTTGGAAGCCCATAGAGGGCTATGATGAAAAAGGAAATATCCTCAGATGAAATCTGGAAAGAAGCTTTCTGAGAAACTGCTTAGTGTTCTGTTAATTCATCTCACAGAGTTACATCTGTATTTCGTGGATCTCTTTGCTAGCCTTACTTCTGTGAAATCTGAGAACAGATATTTCAGATCCCTTTGAAGACTATAGGGCCAAAGGAAATATCCTCCGATAACAAAGAGAAAGAAGATTTCTGAGAAACTTCTTTGAGTTCTGTGAAATCATCTCACAGAGTTACAGCTTTCACCTTAAGAAGCCTTTCGCTAAGGCAGTTATTGTGGAACTGGCAAAGTGATATTTGGAAGACCTTAGAGGGCTATGGTGAGAAAGGAAATATCCTCAGATGAAATCTGCAAAGAAGCTTTCTGAGAAACCGCTTAGTGTTCTGTTAATTCATCTCACAGAGTTACATCTGTATTTCGTGGATCTCTTTGCTAGCCTTATTTCTGTGGAATCTGAGAACAGATATTTCGGATCCATTTGAAGACTACAAGGCCAAAGGAAATATCTTCTGATAACAAAGAGAAAGAAGCTTTCTGAGAAACTTCTTTGTGTTCTGTGAAATCATCTCACAGAGTTACAGCTTTCCCCTCAAGAAGCTTTTCGCTAAGACTGTTCTTGTGGAATTGGCAAAGTGATATTTGGAAGCCCATAGATGGCTATGGTGAAAAAGGAAATATCCTCAGATGTAATCTGGAAAGATGCTTTCTGAGAAACTCCTTAGAGTTCTGTTAATTCATCTCACAGAGTTACATCTGTATTTCGTGGATCTCTTTGCTAGCCTTATTTCTGTGGAATCTGAGAACAGATATTTCGGATCCCTTTGAAGAATATAGGGCCAAAGGAAATATCTTCCGATAACAAAGAGAAAGAAGCTTTCTGAGAAACTTCTTTGTGTTCTGTGAAATCATCTCACAGAGTTACAGCTTTCCCCTGAAGAAGCCTTTCGCTAAGACAGTTCTTGGGGAACTGGCAAAGTGATATTTGGAAGCCTATAGAGGGCAATGGTGAGAAAGGAAATATCCTCAGATGAAATATGGAAAGAAGCTGTCTGAGAAACTGCTTAGTGTTCTGTTAATTCATCTCACAAAGTTACATCTGTATTTCGTGGATCTCTTCGCTAGCCTTATTTCTGTGGAATCTGAGAACAGATATTTCGGATCCCTTTGAAGACTATCAGGCCTAAGGAAATATCCTCCGATAACAAAGAGAAAGAAGCTTTCTGAGAAACTTCTTTGTGTTCTGTGAAATCATCTCACAGAGTTACAGCTTTCCCCTCAAGAAGCCTTTCGCTAAGACAGTTCTTGTGGAATTGGCAAAGTGATATTTGGAAGCCCATAGAGGGCTATGTTGAAAAAGGAAGTATCCTCAGATGAAATCTGGAAAGAAGCTTTCTGAGAAACCGCTTAGTGTTCTGTTAATTCATCTCACAGAGTTACATCTGTATTTCGTGGATCTCTTTGCTAGCCTTATTTCTGTGGAATCTGAGAACAGATATTTCGGATCCCTTTCAAGACTATAGGGACAAAGGAAATATCCTCCGATAACAAAGAGAAAGAAGCTTTCTGAGAAACTTCTTTGTGTACTGTGAAATCATCTCACAGAGTTACAGCTTTCCCCTCAAGAAGCCTTCGCTAAGACAGTTATTGTTGATTTTTCAAGATGATATTTGGAAGCCCATAGAGGGCTATGGTGAAAAAGGAAATATCCTCAGATGAAATCTGGAAAGAAGCTTTCTGAGAAACAGCTTACTGTCCGGTTAATTCATCTCACAGAGTTACATCTGTATTTCGTGGATCTGTTTGCTAGCCTTATTTCTGTGGAATCTGAGAACAGATATTTCGGATCCCTTTGAAGACAATAGGGCCAAAGGAAATATCCTCCGATAAAAAAGAGAAAGAAACTTTCTGAGAAACTTCTTTGTGTTCTGTGAAATCATGTCACAGAGTTACAGCTTTCTCCTCAAGAAGCCTTTCGCCAAGACACTTCTTGTGGAATTGGCAAAGTGATATTTGGAAGCTCATAGAGGGGTATGGTGAAAAAGGAAATATCCTCAGATGAAATCTGGAAAGAAGCTTTCTGAGAAACCGCTTAGTGTTCTGTTAATTCATCTCACAGAGTTACATCTGTATATCGTGGATCTCTTTACTAGCCTTATTTCTGTGGAATCTGAGAACTGATATTTCGGATCCCTTTGAAAACTATAGGGCCAAAGGAAATGTCCTCCAGTAACAAAGAGAAAGAAGCTTTCTGAGAAACTTCTTTGTGTTCTGTGAAATCATCTCACAGAGTTACAGCTTTCCCCTTCAGAAGCCTGTTGCTAAGACAGTTCTTGTGGAATTGGCAAAGTGATATTTGGAAGCCCATAGAGGGCTAGGGAGAAAAAGGAAATATCCTCAGATGAAATCTGGAAAGAAGCTTTCTGAGAAACTGCTAAGTGTTCTGTTAATTCATCTCACAGAGTTACATCTGTATTTCGTGGATCTCTTTGCTAGCCTTATTTCTGTGGAAAATGAGAACAGATATTTCGGATCCCTTTGAAGACTACAAGGCCAAAGCATATATCCTCCGATAACAAAGAGAAAGAAGCTTTCTGAGAAACTTCTTTGTGTTCTGTGAAATCATCTCACAGAGTTACAGCTTTCCCCTCAAGAAGCCTTTTGCTAAGACAGTTCTTGTGGAATTGGCAAAGTGATATTTGGAAGCCCATAGAGGGCTATGGTGAAGAAGGAAATATCCTCAGATGAAATCTGGAAAGAAGCTTTCTGAGAAACTGCTTAGTGTTCTGTTAATTCATCTCACAGAGTTACATCTGTATTTCGTGGATCACTTTGCTAGCCTTATTTCTGTGGAATCTGAGAACAGATATTTCGGATCCCTTTGAAGACTACAAGGACAAAGGATATATCCTCCGATAACAAAGAGAAGGAAGCTTTCTGAGAAACTTCTTTGTGTTCCGTGAAATAATCTCACAAAGTTACAGCTTTCCCCTCAAGAAGTCTTTCGCTAAGACAGTTCTTGTGGAATTGGCAAAGTGATATTTGTAATCCCACAGTGGTCTATGGTGAAAAAGGAAATATCCTCAGATGAAATCTGGAAAGAAGCTTTCTGAGAAACTGCTTAGTGTTCTGTTAATTCATCTCACAGAGTTACATCTGTATTTCGTGGATCTCTTTGCTAGCCTTACTTCTGTGAAATCTGAGAACAGATATTTCAGATCCCTTTGAAGACTATAGGGCCAAAGGAAATAAACTCCGATAACAAAGAGAAAGAAGATTTCTGAGAAACTTCTTTGAGTTCTGTGAAATCATCTCACAGAGTTACAGCTTTCCCCTTAAGAAGCCTTTCGCTAAGGCAGTTATTGTGGAACTGGCAAAGTGATATTTGGAAGCCCATAGAGGGCTATGTTGAGAAAGAAAATATCCTCAGATGAAATCTGCAAAGAAGCTTTCTGAAAAACCGCTTAGTGTTCTGTTAATTCATCTCACAGAGTTACATCTGTATTTCGTGGATCTCTTTGCTAGCCTTATTGCTGTGGAATCTGAGAACAGATATTTCGGATCCCTTTGAAGACTACAAGGCCAAAGGATATATCCTCCGATAACAAAGAGAAAGATGCTTTCTGAGAAACTTCTTTGTGTTCCCTGAAATAATCTCACAGAGTTACAGCTTTCCCCTCAAGAAGCCTTTCGCTAAGACAGTTCTTGTGGGATTTTCAAAGTGATATTTGGAAGCCCATAGAGGGCTATGATGAAAAAGGAAATATCCTCAGATGAAATCTGGAAAGAAGCTTTCTGAGAAACTGCTTAGTGTTCTGTTAATTCATCTCACAGAGTTACATCTGTATTTCGTGGATCTCTTTGCTAGCCTTACTTCTGTGAAATCTGAGAACAGATATTTCAGATCCCTTTGAAGACTATAGGGCCAAAGGAAATATCCTCCGATAACAAAGAGAAAGAAGATTTCTGAGAAACTTCTTTGAGTTCTGTGAAATCATCTCACAGAGTTACAGCTTTCACCTTAAGAAGCCTTTCGCTAAGGCAGTTATTGTGGAACTGGCAAAGTGATATTTGGAAGACCTTAGAGGGCTATGGTGAGAAAGGAAATATCCTCAGATGAAATCTGCAAAGAAGCTTTCTGAGAAACCGCTTAGTGTTCTGTTAATTCATCTCACAGAGTTACATCTGTATTTCGTGGATCTCTTTGCTAGCCTTATTTCTGTGGAATCTGAGAACAGATATTTCGGATCCCTTTGAAGACTACAAGGCCAAAGGAAATATCTTCTGATAACAAAGAGAAAGAAGCTTTCTGAGAAACTTCTTTGTGTTCTGTGAAATCATCTCACAGAGTTACAGCTTTCCCCTCAAGAAGCTTTTCGCTAAGACTGTTCTTGTGGAATTGGCAAAGTGATATTTGGAAGCCCATAGATGGCTATGGTGAAAAAGGAAATATCCTCAGATGTAATCTGGAAAGATGCTTTCTGAAAAACTCCTTAGAGTTCTGTTAATTCATCTCACAGAGTTACATCTGTATTTCGTGGATCTCTTTGCTAGCCTTATTTCTGTGGAATCTGAGAACAGATATTTCGGATCCCTTTGAAGAATATAGGGCCAAAGGAAATATCTTCCGATAACAAAGAGAAAGAAGCTTTCTGAGAAACTTTTTTGTGTTCTGTGAAATCATCTCACAGAGTTACAGCTTTCCCCTCAAGAAGCCTTTCGCTAAGACAGTTCTTGGGGAACTGGCAAAGTGATATTTGGAAGCCTATAGAGGGCAATGGTGAGAAAGGAAATATCCTCAGATGAAATATGGAAAGAAGCTTTCTGAGAAACTGCTTAGTGTTCTGTTAATTCATCTCACAAAGTTACATCTGTATTTCGTGGATCTCTTCGCTAGCCTTATTTCTGTGGAATCTGAGAACAGATATTTCGGATCCCTTTGAAGACTATCAGGCCTAAGGAAATATCCTCCGATAACAAAGAGAAAGAAGCTTTCTGAGAAACTTCTTTGTGTTCTGTGAAATCATCTCACAGAGTTACAGCTTTCCCCTCAAGAAGCCTTTCGCTAAGACAGTTCTTGTGGAATTGGCAAAGTGATATTTGGAAGCCCATAGAGGGCTATGTTGAAAAAGGAAGTATCCCCAGATGAAATCTGGAAAGAAGCTTTCTGAGAAACCGCTTAGTGTTCTGTTAATTCATCTCACAGAGTTACATCTGTATTTCGTGTATCTCTTTGCTAGCCTTATTGCTGTGGAATCTGAGAACAGATATTTCGGATCCCTTTGAAGAATATAGGGCCAAAGGAAATATCCTCCGATAACAAAGAGAAAGAAGCTTTCTGAGAAACTTCTTTGTGTTCTGTGAAATCATTTCACAGAGTTACAGCTTTCCCCTCAAGAAGCCTTTCGCTAAGACAGTTCTTGCGGGATTTTCAAAGTGATATTTGGAAGCCCATAGAGGGCTATGATGAAAAAGGAAATATCCTCAGATGAAATCTGGAAAGAAGCTTTCTGAGAAACTGCTTAGTGTTCTGTTAATTCATCTCACAGAGTTACATCTGTATTTCGTGGATCTCTTTGCTAGCCTTACTTCTGTGAAATCTGAGAACAGATATTTCAGATCCCTTTGAAGACTATAGGGCCAAAGGAAATATCCTCCGATAACAAAGAGAAAGAAGATTTCTGAGAAACTTCTTTGAGTTCTGTGAAATCATCTCACAGAGTTACAGCTTTCACCTTAAGAAGCCTTTCGCTAAGGCAGTTATTGTGGAACTGGCAAAGTGATATTTGGAAGACCTTAGAGGGCTATGGTGAGAAAGGAAATATCCTCAGATGAAATCTGCAAAGAAGCTTTCTGAGAAACCGCTTAGTGTTCCGTTAATTCATCTCACAGAGTTACATCTGTATTTCGTGGATCTCTTTGCTAGCCTTATTTCTGTGGAATCTGAGAACAGATATTTCGGATCCCTTTGAAGACTACAAGGCCAAAGGAAATATCTTCTGATAACAAAGAGAAAGAAGCTTTCTGAGAAACTTCTTTGTGTTCTGTGAAATCATCTCACAGAGTTACAGCTTTCCCCTCAAGAAGCTTTTCGCTAAGACTGTTCTTGTGGAATTGGCAAAGTGATATTTGGAAGCCCATAGATGGCTATGGTGAAAAAGGAAATATCCTCAGATGTAATCTGGAAAGATGCTTTCTGAAAAACTCCTTAGAGTTCTGTTAATTCATCTCACAGAGTTACATCTGTATTTCGTGGATCTCTTTGCTAGCCTTATTTCTGTGGAATCTGAGAACAGATATTTCGGATCCCTTTGAAGAATATAGGGCCAAAGGAAATATCTTCCGATAACAAAGAGAAAGAAGCTTTCTGAGAAACTTTTTTGTGTTCTGTGAAATCATCTCACAGAGTTACAGCTTTCCCCTGAAGAAGCCTTTCGCTAAGACAGTTCTTGGGGAACTGGCAAAGTGATATTTGGAAGCCTATAGAGGGCAATGGTGAGAAAGGAAATATCCTCAGATGAAATATGGAAAGAAGCTTTCTGAGAAACTGCTTAGTGTTCTGTTAATTCATCTCACAAAGTTACATCTGTATTTCGTGGATCTCTTCGCTAGCCTTATTTCTGTGGAATCTGAGAACAGATATTTCGGATCCCTTTGAAGACTATCAGGCCTAAGGAAATATCCTCCGATAACAAAGAGAAAGAAGCTTTCTGAGAAACTTCTTTGTGTTCTGTGAAATCATCTCACAGAGTTACAGCTTTCCCCTCAAGAAGCCTTTCGCTAAGACAGTTCTTGTGGAATTGGCAAAGTGATATTTGGAAGCCCATACAGGGCTATGTTGAAAAAGGAAGTATCCCCAGATGAAATCTGGAAAGAAGCTTTCTGAGAAACCGCTTAGTGTTCTGTTAATTCATCTCACAGAGTTACATCTGTATTTTGTGGATCTCTTTGCTAGCCTTATTTCTGTGGAATCTGAGAACAGATATTTCGGATCCCTTTCAAGACTATAGGGACAAAGGAAATATCCTCCGATAACAAAGAGAAAGAAGCTTTCTGAGAAACTTCTTTGTGTACTGTGAAATCATCTCACAGAGTTACAGCTTTCCCCTCAAGAAGCCTTCGCTAAGACAGTTATTGTTGATTTTTCAAGATGATATTTGGAAGCCCATAGAGGGCTATGGTGAAAAAGGAAATATCCTCAGATGAAATCTGGAAAGAAGCTTTCTGAGAAACAGCTTACTGTCCGGTTAATTCATCTCACAGAGTTACATCTGTATTTCGTGGATCTGTTTGCTAGCCTTATTTCTGTGGAATCTGAGAACAGATATTTCGGATCCCTTTGAAGACAATAGGGCCAAAGGAAATATCCTCCGATAAAAAAGAGAAAGAAACTTTCTGAGAAACTTCTTTGTGTTCTGTGAAATCATGTCACAGAGTTACAGCTTTCTGCTCAAGAAGCCTTTCGCTAAGACACTTCTTGTGGAATTGGCAAAGTGATATTTGGAAGCTCATAGAGGGGTATGGTGAAAAAGGAAATATCCTCAGATGAAATCTGGAAAGAAGCTTTCTGAGAAAATGTTTAGTGTTCTGTTAATTCATCTCACAGAGTTACATCTGTATATCGTGGATCTCTTTACTAGCCTTATTTCTGTGGAATCTGAGAACTGATATTTCGGATCCCTTTGAAAACTATAGGGCCAAAGGAAATGTCCTCCAGTAACAAAGAGAAAGAAGCTTTCTGAGAAACTTCTTTGTGTTCTGTGAAATCATCTCACAGAGTTACAGCTTTCCCCTTCAGAAGCCTGTTGCTAAGACAGTTCTTGTGGAATTGGCAAAGTGATATTTGGAAGCCCATAGAGGGCTATGGTGAAAAAGGAAATATCCTCAGATGAAATCTGGAAAGAAGCTTTCTGAGAAACTGCTAAGTGTTCTGTTAATTCATCTCACAGAGTTACATCTGTATTTCGTGGATCTCTTTGCTAGCCTTATTTCTGTGGAAAATGAGAACAGATATTTCGGATCCCTTTGAAGACTACAAGGCCAAAGCATATATCCTCCGATAACAAAGAGAAAGAAGCTTTCTGAGAAACTTCTTTGTGTTCTGTGAAATCATCTCACAGAGTTACAGCTTTCCCCTCAAGAAGCCTTTTGCTAAGACAGTTCTTGTGGAATTGGCAAAGTGATATTTGGAAGCCCATAGAGGGCTATGGTGAAAAAGGAAATATCCTCAGATGAAATCTGGAAAGAAGCTTTCTGAGAAACTGCTTAGTGTTCTGTTAATTCATCTCACAGAGTTACATCTGTATTTTGTGGTTCTCTTTGCTAGCCTTATTTCTGTGGAATCTGAGAACAGATATTTCGGATCCCTTTGAAGACTAGAGGGCCAAAGGAAATATCCTGCGATAACAAAGAGAAAGAAGCTTTCTGGGAAACTTCTTTGTGTTCTTCGAAATCATCTCACGGAGTTACAGCTTTTCCCTCAAGAAGCCTTTCGCTAAGACAGTTCTTGTGGAATTGGCACAGTGATATTTGGAAGCCCATAGAGGGCTATGGTGAGAAAGGAAATATCCTCAGACGAAATCTGGAAAGAAGCTTTCTGAGAAACTGCTTAGTGTTCTGTTAATTCATCTCACAGAGTTACATCTGTATTTCGTGGATCTCTTTGCTAGCCTTATTGCTGTGGAATCTGAGAACAGATATTTCGGATCCCTTTCAAGACTATAGGGACAAAGGAAATATCCTCCGATAACAAAGAGAAAGAAGCTTTCTGAGAAACTTCTTTGTGTACTGTGAAATCATCTCACAGAGTTACAGCTTTCCCCTCAAGAAGCCTTCGCTAAGACAGTTATTGTTGATTTTTCAAGATGATATTTGGAAGCCCATAGAGGGCTATGGTGAAAAAGGAAATATCCTCAGATGAAATCTGGAAAGAAGCTTTCTGAGAAACAGCTTACTGTCCGGTTAATTCATCTCACAGAGTTACATCTGTATTTCGTGGATCTGTTTGCTAGCCTTATTTCTGTGGAATCTGAGAACAGATATTTCGGATCCCTTTGAAGACAATAGGGCCAAAGGAAATATCCTCCGATAAAAAAGAGAAAGAAACTTTCTGAGAAACTTCTTTGTGTTCTGTGAAATCATGTCACAGAGTTACAGCTTTCTGCTCAAGAAGCCTTTCGCTAAGACACTTCTTGTGGAATTGGCAAAGTGATATTTGGAAGCTCATAGAGGGGTATGGTGAAAAAGGAAATATCCTCAGATGAAATCTGGAAAGAAGCTTTCTGAGAAAATGTTTAGTGTTCTGTTAATTCATCTCACAGAGTTACATCTGTATATCGTGGATCTCTTTACTAGCCTTATTTCTGTGGAATCTGAGAACTGATATTTCGGATCCCTTTGAAAACTATAGGGCCAAAGGAAATGTCCTCCAGTAACAAAGAGAAAGAAGCTTTCTGAGAAACTTCTTTGTGTTCTGTGAAATCATCTCACAGAGTTACAGCTTTCCCCTTCAGAAGCCTGTTGCTAAGACAGTTCTTGTGGAATTGGCAAAGTGATATTTGGAAGCCCATAGAGGGCTATGGTGAAAAAGGAAATATCCTCAGATGAAATCTGGAAAGAAGCTTTCTGAGAAACTGCTAAGTGTTCTGTTAATTCATCTCACAGAGTTACATCTGTATTTCGTGGATCTCTTTGCTAGCCTTATTTCTGTGGAAAATGAGAACAGATATTTCGGATCCCTTTGAAGACTACAAGGCCAAAGCATATATCCTCCGATAACAAAGAGAAAGAAGCTTTCTGAGAAACTTCTTTGTGTTCTGTGAAATCATCTCACAGAGTTACAGCTTTCCCCTCAAGAAGCCTTTTGCTAAGACAGTTCTTGTGGAATTGGCAAAGTGATATTTGGAAGCCCATAGAGGGCTATGGTGAAAAAGGAAATATCCTCAGATGAAATCTGGAAAGAAGCTTTCTGAGAAACTGCTTAGTGTTCTGTTAATTCATCTCACAGAGTTACATCTGTATTTTGTGGTTCTCTTTGCTAGCCTTATTTCTGTGGAATCTGAGAACAGATATTTCGGATCCCTTTGAAGACTAGAGGGCCAAAGGAAATATCCTGCGATAACAAAGAGAAAGAAGCTTTCTGGGAAACTTCTTTGTGTTCTTCGAAATCATCTCACGGAGTTACAGCTTTTCCCTCAAGAAGCCTTTCGCTAAGACAGTTCTTGTGGAATTGGCACAGTGATATTTGGAAGCCCATAGAGGGCTATGGTGAGAAAGGAAATATCCTCAGACGAAATCTGGAAAGAAGCTTTCTGAGAAACTGCTTAGTGTTCTGTTAATTCATCTCACAGAGTTACATCTGTATTTCGTGGATCTCTTTGCTAGCCTTATTTCTGTGGAATCTGAGAACAGATATTTCGGATCCATTTGAAGACTACAAGGCCAAAGGAAATATCTTCTGATAACAAAGAGAAAGAAGCTTTCTGAGAAACTTCTTTGTGTTCTGTGAAATCATCTCACAGAGTTACAGCTTTCCCCTCAAGAAGCTTTTCGCTAAGACTGTTCTTGTGGAATTGGCAAAGTGATATTTGGAAGCCCATAGATGGCTATGGTGAAAAAGGAAATATCCTCAGATGTAATCTGGAAAGATGCTTTCTGAGAAACTCCTTAGAGTTCTGTTAATTCATCTCACAGAGTTACATCTGTATTTCGTGGATCTCTTTGCTAGCCTTATTTCTGTGGAATCTGAGAACAGATATTTCGGATCCCTTTGAAGAATATAGGGCCAAAGGAAATATCTTCCGATAACAAAGAGAAAGAAGCTTTCTGAGAAACTTCTTTGTGTTCTGTGAAATCATCTCACAGAGTTACAGCTTTCCCCTGAAGAAGCCTTTCGCTAAGACAGTTCTTGGGGAACTGGCAAAGTGATATTTGGAAGCCTATAGAGGGCAATGGTGAGAAAGGAAATATCCTCAGATGAAATATGGAAAGAAGCTGTCTGAGAAACTGCTTAGTGTTCTGTTAATTCATCTCACAAAGTTACATCTGTATTTCGTGGATCTCTTCGCTAGCCTTATTTCTGTGGAATCTGAGAACAGATATTTCGGATCCCTTTGAAGACTATCAGGCCTAAGGAAATATCCTCCGATAACAAAGAGAAAGAAGCTTTCTGAGAAACTTCTTTGTGTTCTGTGAAATCATCTCACAGAGTTACAGCTTTCCCCTCAAGAAGCCTTTCGCTAAGACAGTTCTTGTGGAATTGGCAAAGTGATATTTGGAAGCCCATAGAGGGCTATGTTGAAAAAGGAAGTATCCCCAGATGAAATCTGGAAAGAAGCTTTCTGAGAAACCGCTTAGTGTTCTGTTAATTCATCTCACAGAGTTACATCTGTATTTCGTGGATCTCTTTGCTAGCCTTATTTCTGTGGAATCTGAGAACAGATATTTCGGATCCCTTTCAAGACTATAGGGACAAAGGAAATATCCTCCGATAACAAAGAGAAAGAAGCTTTCTGAGAAACTTCTTTGTGTACTGTGAAATCATCTCACAGAGTTACAGCTTTCCCCTCAAGAAGCCTTCGCTAAGACAGTTATTGTTGATTTTTCAAGATGATATTTGGAAGCCCATAGAGGGCTATGGTGAAAAAGGAAATATCCTCAGATGAAATCTGGAAAGAAGCTTTCTGAGAAACAGCTTACTGTCCGGTTAATTCATCTCACAGAGTTACATCTGTATTTCGTGGATCTGTTTGCTAGCCTTATTTCTGTGGAATCTGAGAACAGATATTTCGGATCCCTTTGAAGACAATAGGGCCAAAGGAAATATCCTCCGATAAAAAAGAGAAAGAAACTTTCTGAGAAACTTCTTTGTGTTCTGTGAAATCATGTCACAGAGTTACAGCTTTCTCCTCAAGAAGCCTTTCGCCAAGACACTTCTTGTGGAATTGGCAAAGTGATATTTGGAAGCTCATAGAGGGGTATGGTGAAAAAGGAAATATCCTCAGATGAAATCTGGAAAGAAGCTTTCTGAGAAACCGCTTAGTGTTCTGTTAATTCATCTCACAGAGTTACATCTGTATATCATGGATCTCTTTACTAGCCTTATTTCTGTGGAATCTGAGAACTGATATTTCGGATCCCTTTGAAAACTATAGGGCCAAAGGAAATGTCCTCCAGTAACAAAGAGAAAGAAGCTTTCTGAGAAACTTCTTTGTGTTCTGTGAAATCATCTCACAGAGTTACAGCTTTCCCCTTCAGAAGCCTGTTGCTAAGACAGTTCTTGTGGAATTGGCAAAGTGATATTTGGAAGCCCATAGAGGGCTAGGGAGAAAAAGGAAATATCCTCAGATGAAATCTGGAAAGAAGCTTTCTGAGAAACTGCTAAGTGTTCTGTTAATTCATCTCACAGAGTTACATCTGTATTTCGTGGATCTCTTTGCTAGCCTTATTTCTGTGGAAAATGAGAACAGATATTTCGGATCCCTTTGAAGACTACAAGGCCAAAGCATATATCCTCCGATAACAAAGAGAAAGAAGCTTTCTGAGAAACTTCTTTGTGTTCTGTGAAATCATCTCACAGAGTTACAGCTTTCCCCTCAAGAAGCCTTTTGCTAAGACAGTTCTTGTGGAATTGGCAAAGTGATATTTGGAAGCCCATAGAGGGCTATGGTGAAAAAGGAAATATCCTCAGATGAAATCTGGAAAGAAGCTTTCTGAGAAACTGCTTAGTGTTCTGTTAATTCATCTCACAGAGTTACATCTGTATTTCGTGGATCACTTTGCTAGCCTTATTTCTGTGGAATCTGAGAACAGATATTTCGGATCCCTTTGAAGACTACAAGGCCAAAGGATATATCCTCCGATAACAAAGAGAAGGAAGCTTTCTGAGAAACTTCTTTGTGTTCCGTGAAATAATCTCACAAAGTTACAGCTTTCCCCTCAAGAAGTCTTTCGCTAAGACAGTTCTTGTGGAATTGGCAAAGTGATATTTGTAATCCCACAGTGGTCTATGGTGAAAAAGGAAATATCCTCAGATGAAATCTGGAAAGAAGCTTTCTGAGAAACTGCTTAGTGTTCTGTTAATTCATCTCACAGAGTTACATCTGTATTTCGTGGATCTCTTTGCTAGCCTTACTTCTGTGAAATCTGAGAACAGATATTTCAGATCCCTTTGAAGACTATAGGGCCAAAGGAAATAAACTCCGATAACAAAGAGAAAGAAGATTTCTGAGAAACTTCTTTGAGTTCTGTGAAATCATCTCACAGAGTTACAGCTTTCCCCTTAAGAAGCCTTTCGCTAAGGCAGTTATTGTGGAACTGGCAAAGTGATATTTGGAAGCCCATAGAGGGCTATGTTGAGAAAGAAAATATCCTCAGATGAAATCTGCAAAGAAGCTTTCTGAAAAACCGCTTAGTGTTCTGTTAATTCATCTCACAGAGTTACATCTGTATTTCGTGGATCTCTTTGCTAGCCTTATTGCTGTGGAATCTGAGAACAGATATTTCGGATCCCTTTGAAGACTACAAGGCCAAAGGATATATCCTCCGATAACAAAGAGAAAGATGCTTTCTGAGAAACTTCTTTGTGTTCCCTGAAATAATCTCACAGAGTTACAGCTTTCCCCTCAAGAAGCCTTTCGCTAAGACAGTTCTTGTGGGATTTTCAAAGTGATATTTGGAAGCCCATAGAGGGCTATGATGAAAAAGGAAATATCCTCAGATGAAATCTGGAAAGAAGCTTTCTGAGAAACTGCTTAGTGTTCTGTTAATTCATCTCACAGAGTTACATCTGTATTTCGTGGATCTCTTTGCTAGCCTTACTTCTGTGAAATCTGAGAACAGATATTTCAGATCCCTTTGAAGACTATAGGGCCAAAGGAAATATCCTCCGATAACAAAGAGAAAGAAGATTTCTGAGAAACTTCTTTGAGTTCTGTGAAATCATCTCACAGAGTTACAGCTTTCACCTTAAGAAGCCTTTCGCTAAGGCAGTTATTGTGGAACTGGCAAAGTGATATTTGGAAGACCTTAGAGGGCTATGGTGAGAAAGGAAATATCCTCAGATGAAATCTGCAAAGAAGCTTTCTGAGAAACCGCTTAGTGTTCTGTTAATTCATCTCACAGAGTTACATCTGTATTTCGTGGATCTCTTTGCTAGCCTTATTTCTGTGGAATCTGAGAACAGATATTTCGGATCCCTTTGAAGACTACAAGGCCAAAGGAAATATCTTCTGATAACAAAGAGAAAGAAGCTTTCTGAGAAACTTCTTTGTGTTCTGTGAAATCATCTCACAGAGTTACAGCTTTCCCCTCAAGAAGCTTTTCGCTAAGACTGTTCTTGTGGAATTGGCAAAGTGATATTTGGAAGCCCATAGATGGCTATGGTGAAAAAGGAAATATCCTCAGATGTAATCTGGAAAGATGCTTTCTGAAAAACTCCTTAGAGTTCTGTTAATTCATCTCACAGAGTTACATCTGTATTTCGTGGATCTCTTTTCTAGCCTTATTTCTGTGGAATCTGAGAACAGATATTTCGGATCCCTTTGAAGAATATAGGGCCAAAGGAAATATCTTCCGATAACAAAGAGAAAGAAGCTTTCTGAGAAACTTTTTTGTGTTCTGTGAAATCATCTCACAGAGTTACAGCTTTCCCCTCAAGAAGCCTTTCGCTAAGACAGTTCTTGGGGAACTGGCAAAGTGATATTTGGAAGCCTATAGAGGGCAATGGTGAGAAAGGAAATATCCTCAGATGAAATATGGAAAGAAGCTTTCTGAGAAACTGCTTAGTGTTCTGTTAATTCATCTCACAAAGTTACATCTGTATTTCGTGGATCTCTTCGCTAGCCTTATTTCTGTGGAATCTGAGAACAGATATTTCGGATCCCTTTGAAGACTATCAGGCCTAAGGAAATATCCTCCGATAACAAAGAGAAAGAAGCTTTCTGAGAAACTTCTTTGTGTTCTGTGAAATCATCTCACAGAGTTACAGCTTTCCCCTCAAGAAGCCTTTCGCTAAGACAGTTCTTGTGGAATTGGCAAAGTGATATTTGGAAGCCCATAGAGGGCTATGTTGAAAAAGGAAGTATCCCCAGATGAAATCTGGAAAGAAGCTTTCTGAGAAACCGCTTAGTGTTCTGTTAATTCATCTCACAGAGTTACATCTGTATTTCGTGTATCTCTTTGCTAGCCTTATTGCTGTGGAATCTGAGAACAGATATTTCGGATCCCTTTGAAGAATATAGGGCCAAAGGAAATATCCTCCGATAACAAAGAGAAAGAAGCTTTCTGAGAAACTTCTTTGTGTTCTGTGAAATCATTTCACAGAGTTACAGCTTTCCCCTCAAGAAGCCTTTCGCTAAGACAGTTCTTGCGGGATTTTCAAAGTGATATTTGGAAGCCCATAGAGGGCTATGATGAAAAAGGAAATATCCTCAGATGAAATCTGGAAAGAAGCTTTCTGAGAAACTGCTTAGTGTTCTGTTAATTCATCTCACAGAGTTACATCTGTATTTCGTGGATCTCTTTGCTAGCCTTACTTCTGTGAAATCTGAGAACAGATATTTCAGATCCCTTTGAAGACTATAGGGCCAAAGGAAATATCCTCCGATAACAAAGAGAAAGAAGATTTCTGAGAAACTTCTTTGAGTTCTGTGAAATCATCTCACAGAGTTACAGCTTTCACCTTAAGAAGCCTTTCGCTAAGGCAGTTATTGTGGAACTGGCAAAGTGATATTTGGAAGACCTTAGAGGGCTATGGTGAGAAAGGAAATATCCTCAGATGAAATCTGCAAAGAAGCTTTCTGAGAAACCGCTTAGTGTTCTGTTAATTCATCTCACAGAGTTACATCTGTATTTCGTGGATCTCTTTGCTAGCCTTATTTCTGTGGAATCTGAGAACAGATATTCCGGATCCCTTTGAAGACTACAAGGCCAAAGGAAATATCTTCTGATAACAAAGAGAAAGAAGCTTTCTGAGAAACTTCTTTGTGTTCTGTGAAATCATCTCACAGAGTTACAGCTTTCCCCTCAAGAAGCTTTTCGCTAAGACTGTTCTTGTGGAATTGGCAAAGTGATATTTGGAAGCCCATAGATGGCTATGGTGAAAAAGGAAATATCCTCAGATGTAATCTGGAAAGATGCTTTCTGAAAAACTCCTTAGAGTTCTGTTAATTCATCTCACAGAGTTACATCTGTATTTCGTGGATCTCTTTGCTAGCCTTATTTCTGTGGAATCTGAGAACAGATATTTCGGATCCCTTTGAAGAATATAGGGCCAAAGGAAATATCTTCCGATAACAAAGAGAAAGAAGCTTTCTGAGAAACTTTTTTGTGTTCTGTGAAATCATCTCACAGAGTTACAGCTTTCCCCTCAAGAAGCCTTTCGCTAAGACAGTTCTTGGGGAACTGGCAAAGTGATATTTGGAAGCCTATAGAGGGCAATGGTGAGAAAGGAAATATCCTCAGATGAAATATGGAAAGAAGCTTTCTGAGAAACTGCTTAGTGTTCTGTTAATTCATCTCACAAAGTTACATCTGTATTTCGTGGATCTCTTCGCTAGCCTTATTTCTGTGGAATCTGAGAACAGATATTTCGGATCCCTTTGAAGACTATCAGGCCTAAGGAAATATCCTCCGATAACAAAGAGAAAGAAGCTTTCTGAGAAACTTCTTTGTGTTCTGTGAAATCATCTCACAGAGTTACAGCTTTCCCCTCAAGAAGCCTTTCGCTAAGACAGTTCTTGTGGAATTGGCAAAGTGATATTTGGAAGCCCATAGAGGGCTATGTTGAAAAAGGAAGTATCCCCAGATGAAATCTGGAAAGAAGCTTTCTGAGAAACCGCTTAGTGTTCTGTTAATTCATCTCACAGAGTTACATCTGTATTTCGTGGATCTCTTTGCTAGCCTTATTTCTGTGGAATCTGAGAACAGATATTTCGGATCCCTTTCAAGACTATAGGGACAAAGGAAATATCCTCCGATAACAAAGAGAAAGAAGCTTTCTGAGAAACTTCTTTGTGTACTGTGAAATCATCTCACAGAGTTACAGCTTTCCCCTCAAGAAGCCTTCGCTAAGACAGTTATTGTTGATTTTTCAAGATGATATTTGGAAGCCCATAGAGGGCTATGGTGAAAAAGGAAATATCCTCAGATGAAATCTGGAAAGAAGCTTTCTGAGAAACAGCTTACTGTCCGGTTAATTCATCTCACAGAGTTACATCTGTATTTCGTGGATCTGTTTGCTAGCCTTATTTCTGTGGAATCTGAGAACAGATATTTCGGATCCCTTTGAAGACAATAGGGCCAAAGGAAATATCCTCCGATAAAAAAGAGAAAGAAACTTTCTGAGAAACTTCTTTGTGTTCTGTGAAATCATGTCACAGAGTTACAGCTTTCTGCTCAAGAAGCCTTTCGCTAAGACACTTCTTGTGGAATTGGCAAAGTGATATTTGGAAGCTCATAGAGGGGTATGGTGAAAAAGGAAATATCCTCAGATGAAATCTGGAAAGAAGCTTTCTGAGAAAATGTTTAGTGTTCTGTTAATTCATCTCACAGAGTTACATCTGTATATCGTGGATCTCTTTACTAGCCTTATTTCTGTGGAATCTGAGAACTGATATTTCGGATCCCTTTGAAAACTATAGGGCCAAAGGAAATGTCCTCCAGTAACAAAGAGAAAGAAGCTTTCTGAGAAACTTCTTTGTGTTCTGTGAAATCATCTCACAGAGTTACAGCTTTCCCCTTCAGAAGCCTGTTGCTAAGACAGTTCTTGTGGAATTGGCAAAGTGATATTTGGAAGCCCATAGAGGGCTATGGTGAAAAAGGAAATATCCTCAGATGAAATCTGGAAAGAAGCTTTCTGAGAAACTGCTAAGTGTTCTGTTAATTCATCTCACAGAGTTACATCTGTATTTCGTGGATCTCTTTGCTAGCCTTATTTCTGTGGAAAATGAGAACAGATATTTCGGATCCCTTTGAAGACTACAAGGCCAAAGCATATATCCTCCGATAACAAAGAGAAAGAAGCTTTCTGAGAAACTTCTTTGTGTTCTGTGAAATCATCTCACAGAGTTACAGCTTTCCCCTCAAGAAGCCTTTTGCTAAGACAGTTCTTGTGGAATTGGCAAAGTGATATTTGGAAGCCCATAGAGGGCTATGGTGAAAAAGGAAATATCCCCAGATGAAATCTGGAAAGAAGCTTTCTGAGAAACTGCTTAGTGTTCTGTTAATTCATCTCACAGAGTTACATCTGTATTTTGTGGTTCTCTTTGCTAGCCTTATTTCTGTGGAATCTGAGAACAGATATTTCGGATCCCTTTGAAGACTAGAGGGCCAAAGGAAATATCCTGCGATAACAAAGAGAAAGAAGCTTTCTGGGAAACTTCTTTGTGTTCTTCGAAATCATCTCACGGAGTTACAGCTTTTCCCTCAAGAAGCCTTTCGCTAAGACAGTTCTTGTGGAATTGGCACAGTGATATTTGGAAGCCCATAGAGGGCTATGGTGAGAAAGGAAATATCCTCAGACGAAATCTGGAAAGAAGCTTTCTGAGAAACTGCTTAGTGTTCTGTTAATTCATCTCACAGAGTTACATCTGTATTTCGTGGATCTCTTTGCTAGCCTTATTGCTGTGGAATCTGAGAACAGATATTTCGGATCCCTTTCAAGACTATAGGGACAAAGGAAATATCCTCCGATAACAAAGAGAAAGAAGCTTTCTGAGAAACTTCTTTGTGTACTGTGAAATCATCTCACAGAGTTACAGCTTTCCCCTCAAGAAGCCTTCGCTAAGACAGTTATTGTTGATTTTTCAAGATGATATTTGGAAGCCCATAGAGGGCTATGGTGAAAAAGGAAATATCCTCAGATGAAATCTGGAAAGAAGCTTTCTGAGAAACAGCTTACTGTCCGGTTAATTCATCTCACAGAGTTACATCTGTATTTCGTGGATCTGTTTGCTAGCCTTATTTCTGTGGAATCTGAGAACAGATATTTCGGATCCCTTTGAAGACAATAGGGCCAAAGGAAATATCCTCCGATAAAAAAGAGAAAGAAACTTTCTGAGAAACTTCTTTGTGTTCTGTGAAATCATGTCACAGAGTTACAGCTTTCTGCTCAAGAAGCCTTTCGCTAAGACACTTCTTGTGGAATTGGCAAAGTGATATTTGGAAGCTCATAGAGGGGTATGGTGAAAAAGGAAATATCCTCAGATGAAATCTGGAAAGAAGCTTTCTGAGAAAATGTTTAGTGTTCTGTTAATTCATCTCACAGAGTTACATCTGTATATCGTGGATCTCTTTACTAGCCTTATTTCTGTGGAATCTGAGAACTGATATTTCGGATCCCTTTGAAAACTATAGGGCCAAAGGAAATGTCCTCCAGTAACAAAGAGAAAGAAGCTTTCTGAGAAACTTCTTTGTGTTCTGTGAAATCATCTCACAGAGTTACAGCTTTCCCCTTCAGAAGCCTGTTGCTAAGACAGTTCTTGTGGAATTGGCAAAGTGATATTTGGAAGCCCATAGAGGGCTATGGTGAAAAAGGAAATATCCTCAGATGAAATCTGGAAAGAAGCTTTCTGAGAAACTGCTAAGTGTTCTGTTAATTCATCTCACAGAGTTACATCTGTATTTCGTGGATCTCTTTGCTAGCCTTATTTCTGTGGAAAATGAGAACAGATATTTCGGATCCCTTTGAAGACTACAAGGCCAAAGCATATATCCTCCGATAACAAAGAGAAAGAAGCTTTCTGAGAAACTTCTTTGTGTTCTGTGAAATCATCTCACAGAGTTACAGCTTTCCCCTCAAGAAGCCTTTTGCTAAGACAGTTCTTGTGGAATTGGCAAAGTGATATTTGGAAGCCCATAGAGGGCTATGGTGAAAAAGGAAATATCCTCAGATGAAATCTGGAAAGAAGCTTTCTGAGAAACTGCTTAGTGTTCTGTTAATTCATCTCACAGAGTTACATCTGTATTTTGTGGTTCTCTTTGCTAGCCTTATTTCTGTGGAATCTGAGAACAGATATTTCGGATCCCTTTGAAGACTAGAGGGCCAAAGGAAATATCCTGCGATAACAAAGAGAAAGAAGCTTTCTGGGAAACTTCTTTGTGTTCTTCGAAATCATCTCACGGAGTTACAGCTTTTCCCTCAAGAAGCCTTTCGCTAAGACAGTTCTTGTGGAATTGGCACAGTGATATTTGGAAGCCCATAGAGGGCTATGGTGAGAAAGGAAATATCCTCAGACGAAATCTGGAAAGAAGCTTTCTGAGAAACTGCTTAGTGTTCTGTTAATTCATCTCACAGAGTTACATCTGTATTTCGTGGATCTCTTTGCTAGCCTTATTGCTGTGGAATCTGAGAACAGATATTTCGGATCCCTTTCAAGACTATAGGGACAAAGGAAATATCCTCCGATAACAAAGAGAAAGAAGCTTTCTGAGAAACTTCTTTGTGTACTGTGAAATCATCTCACAGAGTTACAGCTTTCCCCTCAAGAAGCCTTCGCTAAGACAGTTATTGTTGATTTTTCAAGATGATATTTGGAAGCCCATAGAGGGCTATGGTGAAAAAGGAAATATCCTCAGATGAAATCTGGAAAGAAGCTTTCTGAGAAACAGCTTACTGTCCGGTTAATTCATCTCACAGAGTTACATCTGTATTTCGTGGATCTGTTTGCTAGCCTTATTTCTGTGGAATCTGAGAACAGATATTTCGGATCCCTTTGAAGACAATAGGGCCAAAGGAAATATCCTCCGATAAAAAAGAGAAAGAAACTTTCTGAGAAACTTCTTTGTGTTCTGTGAAATCATGTCACAGAGTTACAGCTTTCTGCTCAAGAAGCCTTTCGCTAAGACACTTCTTGTGGAATTGGCAAAGTGATATTTGGAAGCTCATAGAGGGGTATGGTGAAAAAGGAAATATCCTCAGATGAAATCTGGAAAGAAGCTTTCTGAGAAAATGTTTAGTGTTCTGTTAATTCATCTCACAGAGTTACATCTGTATATCGTGGATCTCTTTACTAGCCTTATTTCTGTGGAATCTGAGAACTGATATTTCGGATCCCTTTGAAAACTATAGGGCCAAAGGAAATGTCCTCCAGTAACAAAGAGAAAGAAGCTTTCTGAGAAACTTCTTTGTGTTCTGTGAAATCATCTCACAGAGTTACAGCTTTCCCCTTCAGAAGCCTGTTGCTAAGACAGTTCTTGTGGAATTGGCAAAGTGATATTTGGAAGCCCATAGAGGGCTATGGTGAAAAAGGAAATATCCTCAGATGAAATCTGGAAAGAAGCTTTCTGAGAAACTGCTAAGTGTTCTGTTAATTCATCTCACAGAGTTACATCTGTATTTCGTGGATCTCTTTGCTAGCCTTATTTCTGTGGAAAATGAGAACAGATATTTCGGATCCCTTTGAAGACTACAAGGCCAAAGCATATATCCTCCGATAACAAAGAGAAAGAAGCTTTCTGAGAAACTTCTTTGTGTTCTGTGAAATCATCTCACAGAGTTACAGCTTTCCCCTCAAGAAGCCTTTTGCTAAGACAGTTCTTGTGGAATTGGCAAAGTGATATTTGGAAGCCCATAGAGGGCTATGGTGAAAAAGGAAATATCCTCAGATGAAATCTGGAAAGAAGCTTTCTGAGAAACTGCTTAGTGTTCTGTTAATTCATCTCACAGAGTTACATCTGTATTTTGTGGTTCTCTTTGCTAGCCTTATTTCTGTGGAATCTGAGAACAGATATTTCGGATCCCTTTGAAGACTAGAGGGCCAAAGGAAATATCCTGCGATAACAAAGAGAAAGAAGCTTTCTGGGAAACTTCTTTGTGTTCTTCGAAATCATCTCACGGAGTTACAGCTTTTCCCTCAAGAAGCCTTTCGCTAAGACAGTTCTTGTGGAATTGGCACAGTGATATTTGGAAGCCCATAGAGGGCTATGGTGAGAAAGGAAATATCCTCAGACGAAATCTGGAAAGAAGCTTTCTGAGAAACTGCTTAGTGTTCTGTTAATTCATCTCACAGAGTTACATCTGTATTTCGTGGATCTCTTTGCTAGCCTTATTGCTGTGGAATCTGAGAACAGATATTTCGGATCCCTTTGAAGAATATAGGGCCAAAGGAAATATCCTCCGATAACAAAGAGAAAGAAGCTTTCTGAGAAACTTCCTTGTGTTCTGTGAAATCATCTCACAGAGTTACAGCTTTCCCCTCAAGAAGCCTTTCGCTAAGACAGTTCTTGTGGGATTTTCAAAGTGATATTTGGAAGCCCATAGAGGGCTATGATGAAAAAGGAAATATCCTCAGATGAAATCTGGAAAGAAGCTTTCTGAGAAACTGCTTAGTGTTCTGTTAATTCATCTCACAGAGTTACATCTGTATTTCGTGGATCTCTTTGCTAGCCTTACTTCTGTGAAATCTGAGAACAGATATTTCAGATCCCTTTGAAGACTATAGGGCCAAAGGAAATATCCTCCGATAACAAAGAGAAAGAAGATTTCTGAGAAACTTCTTTGAGTTCTGTGAAATCATCTCACAGAGTTACAGCTTTCACCTTAAGAAGCCTTTCGCTAAGGCAGTTATTGTGGAACTGGCAAAGTGATATTTGGAAGACCTTAGAGGGCTATGGTGAGAAAGGAAATATCCTCAGATGAAATCTGCAAAGAAGCTTTCTGAGAAACCGCTTAGTGTTCTGTTAATTCATCTCACAGAGTTACATCTGTATTTCGTGGATCTCTTTGCTAGCCTTATTTCTGTGGAATCTGAGAACAGATATTTCGGATCCCTTTGAAGACTACAAGGCCAAAGGAAATATCTTCTGATAACAAAGAGAAAGAAGCTTTCTGAGAAAATTCTTTGTGTTCTGTGAAATCATCTCACAGAGTTACAGCTTTCCCCTCAAGAAGCTTTTCGCTAAGACTGTTCTTGTGGAATTGGCAAAGTGATATTTGGAAGCCCATAGATGGCTATGGTGAAAAAGGAAATATCCTCAGATGTAATCTGGAAAGATGCTTTCTGAAAAACTCCTTAGAGTTCTGTTAATTCATCTCACAGAGTTACATCTGTATTTCGTGGATCTCTTTGCTAGCCTTATTTCTGTGGAATCTGAGAACAGATATTTCGGATCCCTTTGAAGAATATAGGGCCAAAGGAAATATCTTCCGATAACAAAGAGAAAGAAGCTTTCTGAGAAACTTTTTTGTGTTCTGTGAAATCATCTCACAGAGTTACAGCTTTCCCCTCAAGAAGCCTTTCGCTAAGACAGTTCTTGGGGAACTGGCAAAGTGATATTTGGAAGCCTATAGAGGGCAATGGTGAGAAAGGAAATATCCTCAGATGAAATATGGAAAGAAGCTTTCTGAGAAACTGCTTAGTGTTCTGTTAATTCATCTCACAAAGTTACATCTGTATTTCGTGGATCTCTTCGCTAGCCTTATTTCTGTGGAATCTGAGAACAGATATTTCGGATCCCTTTGAAGACTATCAGTCCTAAGGAAATATCCTCCGATAACAAAGAGAAAGAAGCTTTCTGAGAAACTTCTTTGTGTTCTGTGAAATCATCCCACAGAGTTACAGCTTTCCCCTCAAGAAGCCTTTCGCTAAGACAGTTCTTGTGGAATTGGCAAAGTGATATTTGGAAGCCCATAGAGGGCTATGTTGAAAAAGGAAGTATCCCCAGATGAAATCTGGAAAGAAGCTTTCTGAGAAACCGCTTAGTGTTCTGTTAATTCATCTCACAGAGTTACATCTGTATTTCGTGGATCTCTTTGCTAGCCTTATTTCTGTGGAATCTGAGAACAGATATTTCGGATCCCTTTCAAGACTATAGGGACAAAGGAAATATCCTCCGATAACAAAGAGAAAGAAGCTTTCTGAGAAACTTCTTTGTGTACTGTGAAATCATCTCACAGAGTTACAGCTTTCCCCTCAAGAAGCCTTCGCTAAGACAGTTATTGTTGATTTTTCAAGATGATATTTGGAAGCCCATAGAGGGCTATGGTGAAAAAGGAAATATCCTCAGATGAAATCTGGAAAGAAGCTTTCTGAGAAACAGCTTACTGTCCGGTTAATTCATCTCACAGAGTTACATCTGTATTTCGTGGATCTGTTTGCTAGCCTTATTTCTGTGGAATCTGAGAACAGATATTTCGGATCCCTTTGAAGACAATAGGGCCAAAGGAAATATCCTCCGATAAAAAAGAGAAAGAAACTTTCTGAGAAACTTCTTTGTGTTCTGTGAAATCATGTCACAGAGTTACAGCTTTCTGCTCAAGAAGCCTTTCGCTAAGACACTTCTTGTGGAATTGGCAAAGTGATATTTGGAAGCTCATAGAGGGGTATGGTGAAAAAGGAAATATCCTCAGATGAAATCTGGAAAGAAGCTTTCTGAGAAAATGCTTAGTGTTCTGTTAATTCATCTCACAGAGTTACATCTGTATATCGTGGATCTCTTTACTAGCCTTATTTCTGTGGAATCTGAGAACTGATATTTCGGATCCCTTTGAAAACTATAGGGCCAAAGGAAATGTCCTCCAGTAACAAAGAGAAAGAAGCTTTCTGAGAAACTTCTTTGTGTTCTGTGAAATCATCTCACAGAGTTACAGCTTTCCCCTTCAGAAGCCTGTTGCTAAGACAGTTCTTGTGGAATTGGCAAAGTGATATTTGGAAGCCCATAGAGGGCTATGGTGAAAAAGGAAATATCCTCAGATGAAATCTGGAAAGAAGCTTTCTGAGAAACTGCTAAGTGTTCTGTTAATTCATCTCACAGAGTTACATCTGTATTTCGTGGATCTCTTTGCTAGCCTTATTTCTGTGGAAAATGAGAACAGATATTTCGGATCCCTTTGAAGACTACAAGGCCAAAGCATATATCCTCCGATAACAAAGAGAAAGAAGCTTTCTGAGAAACTTCTTTGTGTTCTGTGAAATCATCTCACAGAGTTACAGCTTTCCCCTCAAGAAGCCTTTTGCTAAGACAGTTCTTGTGGAATTGGCAAAGTGATATTTGGAAGCCCATAGAGGGCTATGTTGAAAAAGGAAGTATCCCCAGATGAAATCTGGAAAGAAGCTTTCTGAGAAACCGCTTAGTGTTCTGTTAATTCATCTCACAGAGTTACATCTGTATTTCGTGTATCTCTTTGCTAGCCTTATTGCTGTGGAATCTGAGAACAGATATTTCGGATCCCTTTGAAGAATATAGGGCCAAAGGAAATATCCTCCGATAACAAAGAGAAAGAAGCTTTCTGAGAAACTTCTTTGTGTTCTGTGAAATCATTTCACAGAGTTACAGCTTTCCCCTCAAGAAGCCTTTCGCTAAGACAGTTCTTGCGGGATTTTCAAAGTGATATTTGGAAGCCCATAGAGGGCTATGATGAAAAAGGAAATATCCTCAGATGAAATCTGGAAAGAAGCTTTCTGAGAAACTGCTTAGTGTTCTGTTAATTCATCTCACAGAGTTACATCTGTATTTCGTGGATCTCTTTGCTAGCCTTACTTCTGTGAAATCTGAGAACAGATATTTCAGATCCCTTTGAAGACTATAGGGCCAAAGGAAATATCCTCCGATAACAAAGAGAAAGAAGATTTCTGAGAAACTTCTTTGAGTTCTGTGAAATCATCTCACAGAGTTACAGCTTTCACCTTAAGAAGCCTTTCGCTAAGGCAGTTATTGTGGAACTGGCAAAGTGATATTTGGAAGACCTTAGAGGGCTATGGTGAGAAAGGAAATATCCTCAGATGAAATCTGCAAAGAAGCTTTCTGAGAAACCGCTTAGTGTTCTGTTAATTCATCTCACAGAGTTACATCTGTATTTCGTGGATCTCTTTGCTAGCCTTATTTCTGTGGAATCTGAGAACAGATATTTCGGATCCCTTTGAAGACTACAAGGCCAAAGGAAATATCTTCTGATAACAAAGAGAAAGAAGCTTTCTGAGAAACTTCTTTGTGTTCTGTGAAATCATCTCACAGAGTTACAGCTTTCCCCTCAAGAAGCTTTTCGCTAAGACTGTTCTTGTGGAATTGGCAAAGTGATATTTGGAAGCCCATAGATGGCTATGGTGAAAAAGGAAATATCCTCAGATGTAATCTGGAAAGATGCTTTCTGAAAAACTCCTTAGAGTTCTGTTAATTCATCTCACAGAGTTACATCTGTATTTCGTGGATCTCTTTGCTAGCCTTATTTCTGTGGAATCTGAGAACAGATATTTCGGATCCCTTTGAAGAATATAGGGCCAAAGGAAATATCTTCCGATAACAAAGAGAAAGAAGCTTTCTGAGAAACTTTTTTGTGTTCTGTGAAATCATCTCACAGAGTTACAGCTTTCCCCTCAAGAAGCCTTTCGCTAAGACAGTTCTTGGGGAACTGGCAAAGTGATATTTGGAAGCCTATAGAGGGCAATGGTGAGAAAGGAAATATCCTCAGATGAAATATGGAAAGAAGCTTTCTGAGAAACTGCTTAGTGTTCTGTTAATTCATCTCACAAAGTTACATCTGTATTTCGTGGATCTCTTCGCTAGCCTTATTTCTGTGGAATCTGAGAACAGATATTTCGGATCCCTTTGAAGACTATCAGGCCTAAGGAAATATCCTCCGATAACAAAGAGAAAGAAGCTTTCTGAGAAACTTCTTTGTGTTCTGTGAAATCATCTCACAGAGTTACAGCTTTCCCCTCAAGAAGCCTTTCGCTAAGACATTTCTTGTGGAATTGGCAAAGTGATATTTGGAAGCCCATAGAGGGCTATGTTGAAAAAGGAAGTATCCCCAGATGAAATCTGGAAAGAAGCTTTCTGAGAAACCGCTTAGTGTTCTGTTAATTCATCTCACAGAGTTACATCTGTATTTCGTGGATCTCTTTGCTAGCCTTATTTCTGTGGAATCTGAGAACAGATATTTCGGATCCCTTTCAAGACTATAGGGACAAAGGAAATATCCTCCGATAACAAAGAGAAAGAAGCTTTCTGAGAAACTTCTTTGTGTACTGTGAAATCATCTCACAGAGTTACAGCTTTCCCCTCAAGAAGCCTTCGCTAAGACAGTTATTGTTGATTTTTCAAGATGATATTTGGAAGCCCATAGAGGGCTATGGTGAAAAAGGAAATATCCTCAGATGAAATCTGGAAAGAAGCTTTCTGAGAAACAGCTTACTGTCCGGTTAATTCATCTCACAGAGTTACATCTGTATTTCGTGGATCTGTTTGCTAGCCTTATTTCTGTGGAATCTGAGAACAGATATTTCGGATCCCTTTGAAGACAATAGGGCCAAAGGAAATATCCTCCGATAAAAAAGAGAAAGAAACTTTCTGAGAAACTTCTTTGTGTTCTGTGAAATCATGTCACAGAGTTACAGCTTTCTGCTCAAGAAGCCTTTCGCTAAGACACTTCTTGTGGAATTGGCAAAGTGATATTTGGAAGCTCATAGAGGGGTATGGTGAAAAAGGAAATATCCTCAGATGAAATCTGGAAAGAAGCTTTCTGAGAAAATGTTTAGTGTTCTGTTAATTCATCTCACAGAGTTACATCTGTATATCGTGGATCTCTTTACTAGCCTTATTTCTGTGGAATCTGAGAACTGATATTTCGGATCCCTTTGAAAACTATAGGGCCAAAGGAAATGTCCTCCAGTAACAAAGAGAAAGAAGCTTTCTGAGAAACTTCTTTGTGTTCTGTGAAATCATCTCACAGAGTTACAGCTTTCCCCTTCAGAAGCCTGTTGCTAAGACAGTTCTTGTGGAATTGGCAAAGTGATATTTGGAAGCCCATAGAGGGCTATGGTGAAAAAGGAAATATCCTCAGATGAAATCTGGAAAGAAGCTTTCTGAGAAACTGCTAAGTGTTCTGTTAATTCATCTCACAGAGTTACATCTGTATTTCGTGGATCTCTTTGCTAGCCTTATTTCTGTGGAAAATGAGAACAGATATTTCGGATCCCTTTGAAGACTACAAGGCCAAAGCATATATCCTCCGATAACAAAGAGAAAGAAGCTTTCTGAGAAACTTCTTTGTGTTCTGTGAAATCATCTCACAGAGTTACAGCTTTCCCCTCAAGAAGCCTTTTGCTAAGACAGTTCTTGTGGAATTGGCAAAGTGATATTTGGAAGCCCATAGAGGGCTATGGTGAAAAAGGAAATATCCTCAGATGAAATCTGGAAAGAAGCTTTCTGAGAAACTGCTTAGTGTTCTGTTAATTCATCTCACAGAGTTACATCTGTATTTTGTGGTTCTCTTTGCTAGCCTTATTTCTGTGGAATCTGAGAACAGATATTTCGGATCCCTTTGAAGACTAGAGGGCCAAAGGAAATATCCTGCGATAACAAAGAGAAAGAAGCTTTCTGGGAAACTTCTTTGTGTTCTTCGAAATCATCTCACGGAGTTACAGCTTTTCCCTCAAGAAGCCTTTCGCTAAGACAGTTCTTGTGGAATTGGAACAGTGATATTTGGAAGCCCATAGAGGGCTATGGTGAGAAAGGAAATATCCTCAGACGAAATCTGGAAAGAAGCTTTCTGAGAAACCGCTTAGTGTTCTGTTAATTCATCTCACAGAGTTACATCTGTATTTCGTGGATCTCTTTGCTAGCCTTATTGCTGTGGAATCTGAGAACAGATATTTCGGATCCCTTTCAAGACTATAGGGACAAAGGAAATATCCTCCGATAACAAAGAGAAAGAAGCTTTCTGAGAAACTTCTTTGTGTACTGTGAAATCATCTCACAGAGTTACAGCTTTCCCCTCAAGAAGCCTTCGCTAAGACAGTTATTGTTGATTTTTCAAGATGATATTTGGAAGCCCATAGAGGGCTATGGTGAAAAAGGAAATATCCTCAGATGAAATCTGGAAAGAAGCTTTCTGAGAAACAGCTTACTGTCCGGTTAATTCATCTCACAGAGTTACATCTGTATTTCGTGGATCTGTTTGCTAGCCTTATTTCTGTGGAATCTGAGAACAGATATTTCGGATCCCTTTGAAGACAATAGGGCCAAAGGAAATATCCTCCGATAAAAAAGAGAAAGAAACTTTCTGAGAAACTTCTTTGTGTTCTGTGAAATCATGTCACAGAGTTACAGCTTTCTGCTCAAGAAGCCTTTCGCTAAGACACTTCTTGTGGAATTGGCAAAGTGATATTTGGAAGCTCATAGAGGGGTATGGTGAAAAAGGAAATATCCTCAGATGAAATCTGGAAAGAAGCTTTCTGAGAAAATGTTTAGTGTTCTGTTAATTCATCTCACAGAGTTACATCTGTATATCGTGGATCTCTTTACTAGCCTTATTTCTGTGGAATCTGAGAACTGATATTTCGGATCCCTTTGAAAACTATAGGGCCAAAGGAAATGTCCTCCAGTAACAAAGAGAAAGAAGCTTTCTGAGAAACTTCTTTGTGTTCTGTGAAATCATCTCACAGAGTTACAGCTTTCCCCTTCAGAAGCCTGTTGCTAAGACAGTTCTTGTGGAATTGGCAAAGTGATATTTGGAAGCCCATAGAGGGCTATGGTGAAAAAGGAAATATCCTCAGATGAAATCTGGAAAGAAGCTTTCTGAGAAACTGCTAAGTGTTCTGTTAATTCATCTCACAGAGTTACATCTGTATTTCGTGGATCTCTTTGCTAGCCTTATTTCTGTGGAAAATGAGAACAGATATTTCGGATCCCTTTGAAGACTACAAGGCCAAAGCATATATCCTCCGATAACAAAGAGAAAGAAGCTTTCTGAGAAACTTCTTTGTGTTCTGTGAAATCATCTCACAGAGTTACAGCTTTCCCCTCAAGAAGCCTTTTGCTAAGACAGTTCTTGTGGAATTGGCAAAGTGATATTTGGAAGCCCATAGAGGGCTATGGTGAAAAAGGAAATATCCTCAGATGAAATCTGGAAAGAAGCTTTCTGAGAAACTGCTTAGTGTTCTGTTAATTCATCTCACAGAGTTACATCTGTATTTTGTGGTTCTCTTTGCTAGCCTTATTTCTGTGGAATCTGAGAACAGATATTTCGGATCCCTTTGAAGACTAGAGGGCCAAAGGAAATATCCTGCGATAACAAAGAGAAAGAAGCTTTCTGGGAAACTTCTTTGTGTTCCTCGAAATCATCTCACGGAGTTACAGCTTTTCCCTCAAGAAGCCTTTCGCTAAGACAGTTCTTGTGGAATTGGCACAGTGATATTTGGAAGCCCATAGAGGGCTATGGTGAGAAAGGAAATATCCTCAGACGAAATCTGGAAAGAAGCTTTCTGAGAAACTGCTTAGTGTTCTGTTAATTCATCTCACAGAGTTACATCTGTATTTCGTGGATCTCTTTGCTAGCCTTATTGCTGTGGAATCTGAGAACAGATATTTCGGATCCCTTTGAAGAATATAGGGCCAAAGGAAATATCCTCCGATAACAAAGAGAAAGAAGCTTTCTGAGAAACTTCCTTGTGTTCTGTGAAATCATCTCACAGAGTTACAGCTTTCCCCTCAAGAAGCCTTTCGCTAAGACAGTTCTTGTGGGATTTTCAAAGTGATATTTGGAAGCCCATAGAGGGCTATGATGAAAAAGGAAATATCCTCAGATGAAATCTGGAAAGAAGCTTTCTGAGAAACTGCTTAGTGTTCTGTTAATTCATCTCACAGAGTTACATCTGTATTTCGTGGATCTCTTTGCTAGCCTTACTTCTGTGAAATCTGAGAACAGATATTTCAGATCCCTTTGAAGACTATAGGGCCAAAGGAAATATCCTCCGATAACAAAGAGAAAGAAGATTTCTGAGAAACTTCTTTGAGTTCTGTGAAATCATCTCACAGAGTTACAGCTTTCACCTTAAGAAGCCTTTCGCTAAGGCAGTTATTGTGGAACTGGCAAAGTGATATTTGGAAGACCTTAGAGGGCTATGGTGAGAAAGGAAATATCCTCAGATGAAATCTGCAAAGAAGCTTTCTGAGAAACCGCTTAGTGTTCTGTTAATTCATCTCACAGAGTTACATCTGTATTTCGTGGATCTCTTTGCTAGCCTTATTTCTGTGGAATCTGAGAACAGATATTTCGGATCCCTTTGAAGACTACAAGGCCAAAGGAAATATCTTCTGATAACAAAGAGAAAGAAGCTTTCTGAGAAAATTCTTTGTGTTCTGTGAAATCATCTCACAGAGTTACAGCTTTCCCCTCAAGAAGCTTTTCGCTAAGACTGTTCTTGTGGAATTGGCAAAGTGATATTTGGAAGCCCATAGATGGCTATGGTGAAAAAGGAAATATCCTCAGATGTAATCTGTAAAGATGCTTTCTGAAAAACTCCTTAGAGTTCTGTTAATTCATCTCACAGAGTTACATCTGTATTTCGTGGATCTCTTTGCTAGCCTTATTTCTGTGGAATCTGAGAACAGATATTTCGGATCCCTTTGAAGAATATAGGGCCAAAGGAAATATCTTCCGATAACAAAGAGAAAGAAGCTTTCTGAGAAACTTTTTTGTGTTCTGTGAAATCATCTCACAGAGTTACAGCTTTCCCCTCAAGAAGCCTTTCGCTAAGACAGTTCTTGGGGAACTGGCAAAGTGATATTTGGAAGCCTATAGAGGGCAATGGTGAGAAAGGAAATATCCTCAGATGAAATATGGAAAGAAGCTTTCTGAGAAACTGCTTAGTGTTCTGTTAATTCATCTCACAAAGTTACATCTGTATTTCGTGGATCTCTTCGCTAGCCTTATTTCTGTGGAATCTGAGAACAGATATTTCGGATCCCTTTGAAGACTATCAGGCCTAAGGAAATATCCTCCGATAACAAAGAGAAAGAAGCTTTCTGAGAAACTTCTTTGTGTTCTGTGAAATCATCCCACAGAGTTACAGCTTTCCCCTCAAGAAGCCTTTCGCTAAGACAGTTCTTGTGGAATTGGCAAAGTGATATTTGGAAGCCCATAGAGGGCTATGTTGAAAAAGGAAGTATCCCCAGATGAAATCTGGAAAGAAGCTTTCTGAGAAACCGCTTAGTGTTCTGTTAATTCATCTCACAGAGTTACATCTGTATTTCGTGGATCTCTTTGCTAGCCTTATTTCTGTGGAATCTGAGAACAGATATTTCGGATCCCTTTCAAGACTATAGGGACAAAGGAAATATCCTCCGATAACAAAGAGAAAGAAGCTTTCTGAGAAACTTCTTTGTGTACTGTGAAATCATCTCACAGAGTTACAGCTTTCCCCTCAAGAAGCCTTCGCTAAGACAGTTATTGTTGATTTTTCAAGATGATATTTGGAAGCCCATAGAGGGCTATGGTGAAAAAGGAAATATCCTCAGATGAAATCTGGAAAGAAGCTTTCTGAGAAACAGCTTACTGTCCGGTTAATTCATCTCACAGAGTTACATCTGTATTTCGTGGATCTGTTTGCTAGCCTTATTTCTGTGGAATCTGAGAACAGATATTTCGGATCCCTTTGAAGACAATAGGGCCAAAGGAAATATCCTCCGATAAAAAAGAGAAAGAAACTTTCTGAGAAACTTCTTTGTGTTCTGTGAAATCATGTCACAGAGTTACAGCTTTCTGCTCAAGAAGCCTTTCGCTAAGACACTTCTTGTGGAATTGGCAAAGTGATATTTGGAAGCTCATAGAGGGGTATGGTGAAAAAGGAAATATCCTCAGATGAAATCTGGAAAGAAGCTTTCTGAGAAAATGCTTAGTGTTCTGTTAATTCATCTCACAGAGTTACATCTGTATATCGTGGATCTCTTTACTAGCCTTATTTCTGTGGAATCTGAGAACTGATATTTCGGATCCCTTTGAAAACTATAGGGCCAAAGGAAATGTCCTCCAGTAACAAAGAGTAAGAAGCTTTCTGAGAAACTTCTTTGTGTTCTGTGAAATCATCTCACAGAGTTACAGCTTTCCCCTTCAGAAGCCTGTTGCTAAGACAGTTCTTGTGGAATTGGCAAAGTGATATTTGGAAGCCCATAGAGGGCTATGGTGAAAAAGGAAATATCCTCAGATGAAATCTGGAAAGAAGCTTTCTGAGAAACTGCTAAGTGTTCTGTTAATTCATCTCACAGAGTTACATCTGTATTTCGTGGATCTCTTTGCTAGCCTTATTTCTGTGGAAAATGAGAACAGATATTTCGGATCCCTTTGAAGACTACAAGGCCAAAGCATATATCCTCCGATAACAAAGAGAAAGAAGCTTTCTGAGAAACTTCTTTGTGTTCTGTGAAATCATCTCACAGAGTTACAGCTTTCCCCTCAAGAAGCCTTTTGCTAAGACAGTTCTTGTGGAATTGGCAAAGTGATATTTGGAAGCCCATAGAGGGCTATGGTGAAAAAGGAAATATCCTCAGATGAAATCTGGAAAGAAGCTTTCTGAGAAACTGCTTAGTGTTCTGTTAATTCATCTCACAGAGTTACATCTGTATTTCGTGGATCTCTTTGCTAGCCTTACTTCTGTGAAATCTGAGAACAGATATTTCAGATCCCTTTGAAGACTATAGGGCCAAAGGAAATATCCTCCGAAAACAAAGAGAAAGAAGATTTCTGAGAAACTTCTTTGAGTTCTGTGAAATCATCTCACAGAGTTACAGCTTTCCCCTCAAGAAGCCTTTCGCTAAGGCAGTTATTGTGGAACTGGCAAAGTGATATTTGGAAGCCCATAGAGGGCTATGGTGAGAAAGGAAATATCCTCAGATGAAATGTGCAAAGAGGCTTTCTGAGAAACCGCTTAGTGTTCTGTTAATTCATCTCACAGAGTTACATCTGTATTTCGTGGATCTCTTTGCTAGCCTTATTTCTGTGGAATCTGAGAACAGATATTTCGGATCCCTTTGAAGACTACAAGGCCAAAAGATATATCCTCCGATAACAAAGAGAAAGAAGCTTTCTGAGAAACTTCTTTGTGTTCCCTGAAATAATCTCACAGAGTCACAGCTTTCCCCTCAAGAAGTCTTTCGCTAAGACAGTTCTTGTGGAATTGGCAAAGTGATATTTGTAATCCCACAGTGGTCAAAGGTGAAAAAGGAAATATCCTCAGATGAAATCTGGAAAGAAGCTTTCTGAGAAACTGCTTAGTGTTCTGTTAATTCATCTCACAGAGTTACATCTGTATTTCGTGGATCTCTTTGCTAGCCTTACTTCTGTGAAATCTGAGAACAGATATTTCAGATCCCTTTGAAGACTATAGGGACAAAGGAAATATCCTCCGATAACAAAGAGAAAGAAGATTTCTGAGAAACTTCTTTGAGTTCTGTGAAATCATCTCACAGAGTTACAGCTTTCCCCTTAAGAAGTCTTTCGCTAAGGCAGTTATTGTGGAACTGGCAAAGTGATATTTGGAAGACCTTAGAGGGCTATGGTGAGAAAGAAAATATCCTCAGATGAAATCTGCAAAGAAGCTTTCTGAGAAACCGCTTAGTGTTCTGTTAATTCATCTCACAGAGTTACATCTGTATTTCGTGGATCTCTTTGCTAGCCTTATTTCTGTGGAATCTGAGAACATATATTTCGGATCCCTTTGAAGACTACAAGGCCAAAGTATATATCCTCCGATAACAAAGAGAAAGATGCTTTCTGAGAAACTTCTTTGTGTTCCCTGAAATAATCTCACAGAGTTACAGCTTTCCCCTCAAGAAGTCTTTCGCTAAGACGGTTCTTGTGGAATTGGCAAAGTGATATTTGGAAGCCCATAGAGGGCTATGTTGAAAAAGGAAATATCCTCAGATCATATCTGGAAAGAAGCTTTCTGAGAAACTGCTTAGTGTTTTGTCAATTCATCTCACAGATTTACATCTGTATTTCGTGGATCTCTTTGCTAGCCTTATTTCTGTGGAATCTGAGAACAGATGTTTCGGATCCCTTTGAAGACTATAGGGCCAAAGGAAATATCCTCCGATAACAAAGAGAAAGAAGCTTTCTGAGAAACTTCTTTGTGTTGTGTGAAATCATCTCACAGAGTTACAGCTTTCCCCTAAAGAAGCCTTTCGCTAAGAAGGTTCTTGTGGAATTGGCAAAGTGATATTTGGAAGCCCATAAAGGGCTAGGGTGAAAAAGGAAATATCCTCAGATGAAAACTGGAAAGAAGCTTTTGAGAAACTGCTTAGTGTTCTGTTAATTCATCTCACAGAGTTACATCTGTATTTCGTGGGTCTCTTTGCTAGCCTTATTTCTGTGGAGTCTGAGAACAGATATTGCGGATCCCTTTGAAGCCTATAGTGCCAAAGGAAATATCCTCCGATAACAAAGAGAAAGAAGCTTTCTGAGAAACTTCTTTGTGTTCTGTGAAATCATCTCACAGAGTTACAGCTTTCCCCTTAAGAAGCCTTTAGGTAAGACAGTTCTTGTGGAATTGGCAAAGTGATATTTGGAAGCCCATAGAGGGCTATGTTGAAAAAGGAAATATCCTCAGATGAAATCTAGAAAGAGGCTTTCTGAGAAACCGCTTAGTGTTCTGTTAATTCATCTCACAGAGTTACATCTGTATTTGGTGGATCTCTTTGCTAGCGTTATTTCTGTGGTATCTGAAAACAGATATTTCAGATCCCTTTGAAGACTATAGGGCCAAAGGAAATATCCTCCGATAACTAAGAGTAAGATTCTTTCTGAGAAACTTCTTTGTGTTCTGTGAAATCCTCTCACAGAGTTACAGCTTTACCCTCAAGAAGCCTTTCGCTAAGACAGTTCTTGTGGAATTGGCATAGTGATATTTGGAAGCCCATAGAGGGCTATGGTGAAAAAGGAATTATCCTCAGATGAAATCTGGAAAGAAGCTTTCTGAGAAACTGCTTATTGTACTGTTAATTCATCTCACAGAGTTACATCTGTATTTCGTGGATCCCTTTGCTAGTCTTATTTCTGTGGAATCTGAGAACAGATATTTCGGATCCCCTTGAAGACTATAGGGCAAAGAAATATCCTCCGATAACAAAGAGAAAGAAGCTTTCTGAGAAACTTCTTTGTGTGCTGTGAAATCATCTCACAGAGTTACAGCTTTCCCCTCAAGAAGCCTTTCGCTAAGACAGTTCTTGTGGAATTGGCAAAGTGATATTTGGAAGCCCATAGAGGGCTATGTTGAAAAAGAAAATATCCTCAGATGAAATCTGGAAAGAAGCTTTCTGAGAAACTACTTAGTGTTTGTTAATTCATCTCACAGAGTTACATCTGTATTTCATTAATCTCTTTTTGCTAGTCTTATTTCTGTGGAATCTGATAACAGATATTTCGGATCCCTTTGAAGACTATAGGGCCAAAGGAAATATTCTCAGATAACAAAGAGAAAGAAGCTTTCTGAGAAACTTCTTTGTGTTCTGTGCAATCATCTCAAAGAGTTACAGCTTTCCCCTCAAGAAGCGTTTCGCTAAGACATTTCTCTGGAATTGGCAAAGTGATATTTGGAAGCCCATAGAGGGCTATGTTGAAAAAGGAAATATCCTCAGATGAAATCTGGAAAGAAGCTTTCTGAGAAACTGCTTAGTGTTCTGTTAATTCTTCTCACAGAGTTACATCTGTATTTCGTGGATCTCTTTGCTAGCCTTATTTCTGTGGAATCTGAGAACAGATATTTCGGATCCCTTTGAAGACTAGAGGGCCAAAGGAAATATCCTCCGATAACAAAGAGCAAGAAGCTTTCTGAGAAATCTTTGTATTCTGTGAAATCATCTTACAGAGTTACAGCTTTCCCCTCAAGAAGCCTTTCGCTAAGACAGTTCTTGTGGAATTGGCAAAGTGATATTTGGAAGCCCATAGAGGGCTGTGGTGAAAAAGGAAATATCCTCAGATCATATCTGGAAAGAAGCTTTCTGAGAAAGTGCTTAGTGTTCTGTTAATTCATCTCACAGAGTTACATCTGTATTTCGTGGATCTCTTTGCTAGCCTTATTTCTGTGGAATCTGAGAACACATATTTCGGATCCCTTTGAAGACTATAGGGCTAAAGGAAATATTCTCAGACAACAAAGAGAAAGAATCTTTCTGAGAAACTTCTTTGTGTTCTGTGCAATCATCTCACAGAATTACAGCTTTCCCCTCAAGAAGTCTGTGAAATCATCTTACAGAGGCACACCTTTCCCCTCAAGAAGCCTTTAGCGAAGACAATTCTTGTGGAATTGGCAAAGTGATATTTGGAAGCCCATAGAGGGCTATGTTGAAAAAGGAAATATCCTCAGATGAAATCTGGAAAGAGGCTTTCTGAGAAACCGCTTAGTGTTCTGTTAATTCATCTCACAGAGTTACATCTGTATTTCGTGGATCTCTTTGCTAGCCTTATTTCTGTGGTATCTGAGAACAGATATTTCAGATCCCTTTGAAGACACAAAGGCCAAAGGAAATATCCTCCTATAACAAAGAGTAAGATTCTTTCTGAGAAACTTCTTCGTGTTCTGTGAAATCCTCTCAAAGAGTTACAACTTTCCCCCCTAGAAGCCTTTCGCTAAGACAGTTCTTGTGGAATTGGCAAAGTGATATTTGGAATCCCACAGTGGGCTATGGTGAAAAAGGAAATATCCTCAGATGAAATCTGGAAAGAAGCTTTCTGAGAAACTGCTTAGTGTTCTGTTAATTCATCTCACAGTGTTACATCAGTATTACGTGGATTTCTTTGCTAGCCTTATTTCTGTGGAATCTGAGAACAGATATTTCGGATCCATTTGAAGACTATAGGGCCAAAGGAAATATCCTCCGATAACAAAGAGAAAGATGCTTTCTGAGAAACTTCTTTGTGTTCTGTGAAATCATCTCACAGAGTTACAGCTTCCCCCTCAAGAAGCCTTTCGCTAAGACAGTTCTTGTGGAATTGGCAAAGTGATATTTGGAAGCCCATAGAGGGCTATGGTGAAAAAGGAATTATCCTCAGATGAAATCTGGAAAGAAGCTTTCTGAGAAACTGCTTAGTGTACTGTTAATTCATCTCACAGAATTACATCTGTATTTCGTGGATCTCTTTGCTAGTCTTATTTCTGTGGAACCCGAAAGAGATATTTCGGATCCCTTTGAAGACTATAGGGCCAAAGGAAATATCCTCCGATAACAAAGAGAAAGAAGCTTTCTGAGAAACTTCTTTGTGTGCTGTGAAATCATCTCACAGAGTTACAGCTTTCCCCTCAAGAAGCCTTTCGCTAAGACAGTTCTTGTGGAATTGGGAAAGTGATATTTGGAAGCTCATTGAGGACTATGGTGAAAAAGGAAATATCCTCAGATGAAATCTGGAAAGAAGCTTTCTGAGAAACTGCTTAGTGTTCTGTTAATTCATCTCACAGAGTTACATCTGTATTTGGTGGATCACTTTGCTAGCCTTATTTCTGTGGAATCTGAGAACCGATATTTCGGATCCCTTTGAAGACTATAGGGCCAAAGGAAATATCCTGCGATAATAAAGAGAAAGAGGGTTTCTGAGTATCTTCTTTGTGTTCTGTGAAATCATCTCACGGAGTTACAGCTTTCCCCTCCAGAAGCCTTTCGCTAAGACAGTTCTAGTGGAATTGGCAATGTGATATTTGGAAGCCCAGAGAGGGCTATGGTGAAAAAGGAAATATCCTCAGATGAAATCTGGAAAGAAGCTTTCTGAGAAACTCCTTAGTTTTCTGTTGTTTCTCTCAAAGAGTTACATCTGTATTTCGTGGATCTCTTTGCTAGCCTTATTTCTGTGGAATCTGAGAAGAGATATTTCGGATCCCTTTGAAGACTATAGGGCCAAAGGAAATGTCCTCCAGTAACAAAGAGAAAGAAGCTTTCTGAGAAACTTCTTTGTGTTCTGTGAAATCATCTCACAGAGTTACAGCTTTCCCCTTCAGAAGCCTGTTGCTAAGACAGTTCTTGTGGAATTGGCAAAGTGATATTTGGAAGCCCGTAGAGGGCTATGGTGAAAAAGGAAATATCCTCAGATGAAATCTGGAAAGAAGCTTTCTGAGAAACTGCTAAGTGTACTGTTAATTCATCTCACAGAGTTACATCTGTATTTCGTGGATCTCTTTGCTAGCCTTATTTCTGTGGAAAATGAGAACAGATATTTCGGATCCCTTTGAAGACTACAAGGCCAAAGCATATATCCTCCGATAACAAAGAGAAAGAAGCTTTCTGAGAAACTTCTTTGTGTTCTGTGAAATCATCTCACAGAGTTACAGCTTTCCCCTCAAGAAGCCTTTTGCTAAGACAGTTCTTGTGGAATTGGCAAAGTGATATTTGGAAGCCCATAGAGGGCTATGGTGAAAAAGGAAATATCCTCAGATTAAATCTGGAAAGAAGCTTTCTGAGAAACTGCTTAGTGTTCTGTTAATTCATCTCACAGAGTTACATCTGTATTTCGTGGATCTCTTTGCTAGCCTTATTGCTGTGGAATCTGAGAACAGATATTTCGGATCCCTTTGAAGACTACAAGGCCAAAGGATATATCCTCGAATAACAAAGAGAAAGAAGCATTCTGAGAAACTTCTTTGTGTTCCCTGAAATAATCTCACAGAGTTACAGCTTTCCCCTCAAGAAGTCTTTCGCTAAGACTGTTCTTGTGGAATTGGCAAAGTGATATTTGTAATCCCACAGTGGTCTATGGTGAAAAAGGAAATATCCTCAGATGAAATCTGGAAAGAAGCTTTCTGAGAAACTGCTTAGTGTTCTGTTAATTCATCTCACAGAGTTACATCTGTATTTCGTGGATCTCTTTGCTAGCCTTACTTCTGTGAAATCTGAGAACAGATATTTCAGATCCCTTTGAAGACTATAGGGCCAAAGGAAATATCCTCCGATAAAAAAGAGAAAGAAGATTTCTGAGAAACTTCTTTGAGTTCTGTGAAATCATCTCACAGAGTTACAGCTTTCACCTTAAGAAGCCTTTCGCTAAGGCAGTTATTGTGGAACTGGCAAAGTGATATTTGGAAGACCTTAGGGGGCTATGGTGAGAAAGGAAATATCCTCAGATGAAATCTGCAAAGAAGCTTTCTGAGAAACCGCTTAGTGTTCTGTTAATTCATCTCACAGAGTTACATCTGTATTTCGTGGATCTCTTTGCTAGCCTTATTTCTGTGGAATCTGAGAACAGATATTTCGGATCCATTTGAAGACTACAAGGCCAAAGGAAATATCTTCTGATAACAAAGAGAAAGAAGCTTTCTGAGAAACTTCTTTGTGTTCTGTGAAATCATCTCACAGAGTTACAGCTTTCCCCTCAAGAAGCTTTTCGCTAAGACTGTTCTTGTGGAATTGGCAAAGTGATATTTGGAAGCCCATAGATGGCTATGGTGAAAAAGGAAATATACTCAGATGTAATCTGGAAAGATGCTTTCTGAGAAACTCCTTAGAGTTCTGTTAATTCATCTCACAGAGTTACATCTGTATTTCGTGGATCTCTTTGCTAGCCTTATTTCTGTGGAATCTGAGAACAGATATTTCGGATCCCTTTGAAGAATATAGGGCCAAAGGAAATATCTTCCGATAACAAAGAGAAAGAAGCTTTCTGAGAAACTTCTTTGTGTTCTGTGAAATCATCTCACAGAGTTACAGCTTTCCCCTCAAGAAGCCTTTCGCTAAGACAGTTCTTGGGGAACTGGCAAAGTGATATTTGGAAGCCTATAGAGGGCAATGGTGAGAAAGGAAATATCCTCAGATGAAATATGGAAAGAAGATTTCTGAGAAACTGCTTAGTGTTCTGTTAATTCATCTCACAAACTTACATCTGTATTTCGTGGATCTCTTCGCTAGCCTTATTTCTGTGGAATCTGAGAACAGATATTTCGGATCCCTTTGAAGACTATCAGGCCTAGGGAAATATCCTCCGATAACAAAGAGAAAGAAGCTTTCTGAGAAACTTCTTTGTGTTCTGTGAAATCATCTCACAGAGTTACAGCTTTCCCCTCAAGAAGCCTTTCGCTAAGACAGTTCTTGTGGAATTGGCAAAGTGATATTTGGAAGCCCATAGAGGGCTATGTTGAAAAAGGAAGTATCCCCAGATGAAATCTGGAAAGAAGCTTTCTGAGAAACCGCTTAGTGTTCTGTTAATTCATCTCACAGAGTTACATCTGTATTTCGTGGATCTCTTTGCTAGCCTTATTTCTGTGGAATCTGAGAACAGATATTTCGGATCCCTTTCAAGACTATAGGGACAAAGGAAATATCCTCCGATAACAAAGAGAAAGAAGCTTTCTGAGAAACTTCTTTGTGTACTGTGAAATCATCTCACAGAGTTACAGCTTTCCCCTCAAGAAGCCTTCGCTAAGACAGTTATTGTTGATTTTTCAAGATGATATTTGGAAGCCCATAGAGGGCTATGGTGAAAAAGGAAATATCCTCAGATGAAATCTGGAAAGAAGCTTTCTGAGAAACAGCTTACTGTCCGGTTAATTCATCTCACAGAGTTACATCTGTATTTCGTGGATCTGTTTGCTAGCCTTATTTCTGTGGAATCTGAGAACAGATATTTCGGATCCCTTTGAAGACAATAGGGCCAAAGGAAATATCCTCCGATAACAAAGAGAAAGAAACTTTCTGAGAAACTTCTTTGTGTTCTGTGAAATCATCTCACAGAGTTACAGCTTTCTCCTCAAGAAGCCTTTCGCCAAGACACTTCTTGTGGAATTGGCAAAGTGATATTTGGAAGCTCATAGAGGGGTATGGTGAAAAAGGAAATATCCTCAGATGAAATCTGGAAAGAAGCTTTCTGAGAAACCGCTTAGTGTTCTGTTAATTCATCTCACAGAGTTACATCTGTATATCGTGGATCTCTTTACTAGCCTTATTTCTGTGGAATCTGAGAACTGATATTTCGGATCCCTTTGAAAACTATAGGGCCAAAGGAAATGTCCTCCAGTAACAAAGAGAAAGAAGCTTTCTGAGAAACTTCTTTGTGTTCTGTGAAATCATCTCACAGAGTTACAGCTTTCCCCTTCAGAAGCCTGTTGCTAAGACAGTTCTTGTGGAATTG
Organism: Macaca nemestrina; assembly: GCF_043159975.1. Classification (NCBI taxonomy): domain Eukaryota; kingdom Metazoa; phylum Chordata; class Mammalia; order Primates; family Cercopithecidae; genus Macaca; species Macaca nemestrina. The sequence continues at coordinate 106,577,568 of NC_092127.1, read as the reverse complement.
GCAAAGTGATATTTGGAAGCCCATAGAGGGCTAGGGAGAAAAAGGAAATATCCTCAGATGAAATCTGGAAAGAAGCTTTCTGAGAAACTGCTAAGTGTTCTGTTAATTCATCTCACAGAGTTACATCTGTATTTCGTGGATCTCTTTGCTAGCCTTATTTCTGTGGAAAATGAGAACAGATATTTCGGATCCCTTTGAAGACTACAAGGCCAAAGCATATATCCTCCGATAACAAAGAGAAAGAAGCTTTCTGAGAAACTTCTTTGTGTTCTGTGAAATCATCTCACAGAGTTACAGCTTTCCCCTCAAGAAGCCTTTTGCTAAGACAGTTCTTGTGGAATTGGCAAAGTGATATTTGGAAGCCCATAGAGGGCTATGGTGAAAAAGGAAATATCCTCAGATGAAATCTGGAAAGAACCTTTCTGAGAAACTGCTTAGTGTTCTGTTAATTCATCTCACAGAGTTACATCTGTATTTCGTGGATCACTTTGCTAGCCTTATTTCTGTGGAATCTGAGAACAGATATTTCGGATCCCTTTGAAGACTACAAGGCCAAAGGATATATCCTCCGATAACAAAGAGAAGGAAGCTTTCTGAGAAACTTCTTTGTGTTCCGTGAAATAATCTCACAAAGTTACAGCTTTCCCCTCAAGAAGTCTTTCGCTAAGACAGTTCTTGTGGAATTGGCAAAGTGATATTTGTAATCCCACAGTGGTCTATGGTGAAAAAGGAAATATCCTCAGATGAAATCTGGAAAGAAGCTTTCTGAGAAACTGCTTAGTGTTCTGTTAATTCATCTCACAGAGTTACATCTGTATTTCGTGGATCTCTTTGCTAGCCTTACTTCTGTGAAATCTGAGAACAGATATTTCAGATCCCTTTGAAGACTATAGGGCCAAAGGAAATAAACTCCGATAACAAAGAGAAAGAAGATTTCTGAGAAACTTCTTTGAGTTCTGTGAAATCATCTCACAGAGTTACAGCTTTCCCCTTAAGAAGCCTTTCGCTAAGGCAGTTATTGTGGAACTGGCAAAGTGATATTTGGAAGCCCATAGAGGGCTATGTTGAGAAAGAAAATATCCTCAGATGAAATCTGGAAAGAAGCTTTCTGAAAAACCGCTTAGTGTTCTGTTAATTCATCTCACAGAGTTACATCTGTATTTCGTGGATCTCTTTGCTAGCCTTATTTCTGTGGAATCTGAGAACAGATATTTCGGATCCCTTTGAAGACTACAAGGCCAAAGGATATATCCTCCGATAACAAAGAGAAAGATGCTTTCTGAGAAACTTCTTTGTGTTCCCTGAAATAATCTCACAGAGTTACAGCTTTCCCCTAAAGAAGTCTTTCGCTAAGACAGTTCTTGTGGAATTGGCAAAGTGATATTTGGAAGCCCATAGAGGGCTATGGTGAAAAAGGAAATATCCTCAGATGTAATCTGGAAAGATGCTTTCTGAGAAACTCCTTAGTGTTCTGTTAATTCTTCTCACAGAGTTACATCTGTATTTCGTGGATCTCTTTGCTAGCCTTATTTCTGTGGAATCTGAGAACAGATATTTCGGATCCCTTTGAAGACTATAGGGCCAAAGGAAATATCTTCCGATAACAAAGAGAAAGAAGCTTTCTGAGAAACTTCTTTGTGTTCTGTGAAATCATCTCACAGAGTTACAGTTTTCCCCTCAGGAAGCCTTTCGCTTAGACAGCTCTTGTGGAATTGGCATAGTGATATATGGAAGCCCATAGAGGGCTATGGTGAAAAAGGAAATATCCTCAGATGAAATCTGCAAAGAAGCTTTCTGAGAAAATGCTTAGTGTTCTGTTAATTCATCTCACAGAGTTACATCTGTATTTTGTGGATCTCTTTGCTAGCCTTATTTCTGTGGAATCTGAGAACAGATATTTCGGATCCCTTTGAAGACTAGAGGGCCAAAGGAAATATCCTGCGATAACAAAGAGAAAGAAGCTTTCTGGGAAACTTCTTTGTGTTCTTCGAAATCATCTCACGGAGTTACAGCTTTTCCCTCAAGAAGCCTTTCGCTAAGACAGTTCTTGTGGAATTGGCACAGTGATATTTGGAAGCCCATAGAGGGCTATGGTGAGAAAGGAAATATCCTCAGACGAAATCTGGAAAGAAGCTTTCTGAGAAACTGCTTAGTGTTCTGTTAATTCATCTCACAGAGTTACATCTGTATTTCGTGGATCTCTTTGCTAGCCTTATTTCTGTGGAATCTGAGAACAGATATTTCGGATCCCTTTGAAGAATATAGGGCCAAAGGAAATATCCTCCGATAACAAAGAGAAAGAAGCTTTCTGAGAAACTTCTTTGTGTTCTGTGAAATCATCTCACAGAGTTACAGCTTTCCCCTCAAGAAGCCTTTCGCTAAGACAGTTCTTGTGGGATTTTCAAAGTGATATTTGGAAGCCCATAGAGGGCTATGATGAAAAAGGAAATATCCTCAGATGAAATCTGGAAAGAAGCTTTCTGAGAAACTGCTTAGTGTTCTGTTAATTCATCTCACAGAGTTACATCTGTATTTCGTGGATCTCTTTGCTAGCCTTACTTCTGTGAAATCTGAGAACAGATATTTCAGATCCCTTTGAAGACTATAGGGCCAAAGGAAATATCCTCCGATAACAAAGAGAAAGAAGATTTCTGAGAAACTTCTTTGAGTTCTGTGAAATCATCTCACAGAGTTACAGCTTTCACCTTAAGAAGCCTTTCGCTAAGGCAGTTATTGTGGAACTGGCAAAGTGATATTTGGAAGACCTTAGAGGGCTATGGTGAGAAAGGAAATATCCTCAGATGAAATCTGCAAAGAAGCTTTCTGAGAAACCGCTTAGTGTTCTGTTAATTCATCTCACAGAGTTACATCTGTATTTCGTGGATCTCTTTGCTAGCCTTATTTCTGTGGAATCTGAGAACAGATATTTCGGATCCCTTTGAAGACTACAAGGCCAAAGGAAATATCTTCTGATAACAAAGAGAAAGAAGCTTTCTGAGAAACTTCTTTGTGTTCTGTGAAATCATCTCACAGAGTTACAGCTTTCCCCTCAAGAAGCTTTTCGCTAAGACTGTTCTTGTGGAATTGGCAAAGTGATATTTGGAAGCCCATAGATGGCTATGGTGAAAAAGGAAAAATCCTCAGATGTAATCTGGAAAGATGCTTTCTGAGAAACTCCTTAGAGTTCTGTTAATTCATCTCACAGAGTTACATCTGTATTTCGTGGATCTCTTTGCTAGCCTTATTTCTGTGGAATCTGAGAACAGATATTTCGGATCCCTTTGAAGAATATAGGGCCAAAGGAAATATCTTCCGATAACAAAGAGAAAGAAGCTTTCTGAGAAACTTTTTTGTGTTCTGTGAAATCATCTCACAGAGTTACAGCTTTCCCCTCAAGAAGCCTTTCGCTAAGACAGTTCTTGGGGAACTGGCAAAGTGATATTTGGAAGCCTATAGAGGGCAATGGTGAGAAAGGAAATATCCTCAGATGAAATATGGAAAGAAGCTTTCTGAGAAACTGCTTAGTGTTCTGTTAATTCATCTCACAAAGTTACATCTGTATTTCGTGGATCTCTTCGCTAGCCTTATTTCTGTGGAATCTGAGAACAGATATTTCGGATCCCTTTGAAGACTATCAGGCCTAAGGAAATATCCTCCGATAACAAAGAGAAAGAAGCTTTCTGAGAAACTTCTTTGTGTTCTGTGAAATCATCTCACAGAGTTACAGCTTTCCCCTCAAGAAGCCTTTCGCTAAGACAGTTCTTGTGGAATTGGCAAAGTGATATTTGGAAGCCCATAGAGGGCTATGTTGAAAAAGGAAGTATCCCCAGATGAAATCTGGAAAGAAGCTTTCTGAGAAACCGCTTAGTGTTCTGTTAATTCATCTCACAGAGTTACATCTGTATTTCGTGGATCTCTTTGCTAGCCTTATTTCTGTGGAATCTGAGAACAGATATTTCGGATCCCTTTCAAGACTATAGGGACAAAGGAAATATCCTCCGATAAGAAAGAGAAAGAAGCTTTCTGAGAAACTTCTTTGTGTACTGTGAAATCATCTCACAGAGTTACAGCTTTCCCCTCAAGAAGCCTTCGCTAAGACAGTTATTGTTGATTTTTCAAGATGATATTTGGAAGCCCATAGAGGGCTATGGTGAAAAAGGAAATATCCTCAGATGAAATCTGGAAAGAATCTTTCTGAGAAACAGCTTACTGTCCGGTTAATTCATCACACAGAGTTACATCTGTATTTCGTGGATCTGTTTGCTAGCCTTATTTCTGTGGAATCTGAGAACAGATATTTCGGATCCCTTTGAAGACAATAGGGCCAAAGGAAATATCCTCCGATAAAAAAGAGAAAGAAACTTTCTGAGAAACTTCTTTGTGTTCTGTGAAATCATGTCACAGAGTTACAGCTTTCTGCTCAAGAAGCCTTTCGCTAAGACACTTCTTGTGGAATTGGCAAAGTGATATTTGGAAGCTCATAGAGGGGTATGGTGAAAAAGGAAATATCCTCAGATGAAATCTGGAAAGAAGCTTTCTGAGAAAATGCTTAGTGTTCTGTTAATTCATCTCACAGAGTTACATCTGTATATCGTGGATCTCTTTACTAGCCTTATTTCTGTGGAATCTGAGAACTGATATTTCGGATCCCTTTGAAAACTATAGGGCCAAAGGAAATGTCCTCCAGTAACAAAGAGAAAGAAGCTTTCTGAGAAACTTCTTTGTGTTCTGTGAAATCATCTCACAGAGTTACAGCTTTCCCCTTCAGAAGCCTGTTGCTAAGACAGTTCTTGTGGAATTGGCAAAGTGATATTTGGAAGCCCATAGAGGGCTATGGTGAAAAAGGAAATATCCTCAGATGAAATCTGGAAAGAAGCTTTCTGAGAAACTGCTAAGTGTTCTGTTAATTCATCTCACAGAGTTACATCTGTATTTCGTGGATCTCTTTGCTAGCCTTATTTCTGTGGAAAATGAGAACAGATATTTCGGATCCCTTTGAAGACTACAAGGCCAAAGCATATATCCTCCGATAACAAAGAGAAAGAAGCTTTCTGAGAAACTTCTTTGTGTTCTGTGAAATCATCTCACAGAGTTACAGCTTTCCCCTTCAGAAGCCTGTTGCTAAGACAGTTCTTGTGGAATTGGCAAAGTGATATTTGGAAGCCCATAGAGGGCTATGGTGAAAAAGGAAATATCCTCAGATGAAATCTGGAAAGAAGCTTTCTGAGAAACTGCTAAGTGTTCTGTTAATTCATCTCACAGAGTTACATCTGTATTTCGTGGATCTCTTTGCTAGCCTTATTGCTGTGGAAAATGAGAACAGATATTTCGGATCCCTTTGAAGACTACAAGGCCAAAGCATATATCCTCCGATAACAAAGAGAAAGAAGCTTTCTGAGAAACTTCTTTGTGTTCTGTGAAATCATCTCACAGAGTTACAGCTTTCCCCTCAAGAAGCCTTTTGCTAAGACAGTTCTTGTGGAATTGGCAAAGTGATATTTGGAAGCCCATAGAGGGCTATGGTGAAAAAGGAAATATCCTCAGATGAAATCTGGAAAGAAGCTTTCTGAGAAACTGCTTAGTGTTCTGTTAATTCATCTCACAGAGTTACATCTGTATTTCGTGGATCTCTTTGCTAGCCTTACTTCTGTGGAATCTGAGAACAGATATTTCAGATCCCTTTGAAGACTATAGGGCCAAAGGAAATATCCTCCGAAAACAAAGAGAAAGAAGATTTCTGAGAAACTTCTTTGAGTTCTGTGAAATCATCTCACAGAGTTACAGCTTTCCCCTCAAGAAGCCTTTCGCTAAGGCAGTTATTGTGGAACTGGCAAAGTGATATTTGGAAGCCCATAGAGGGCTATGGTGAGAAAGGAAATATCCTCAGATGAAATCTGCAAAGAGGCTTTCTGAGAAACCGCTTAGTGTTCTGTTAATTCATCTCACAGAGTTACATCTGTATTTCGTGGATCTCTTTGCTAGCCTTATTTCTGTGGAATCTGAGAACAGATATTTCGGATCCCTTTGAAGACTACAAGGCCAAAGGATATATCCTCCGATAACAAAGAGAAAGAAGCTTTCTGAGAAACTTCTTTGTGTTCCCTGAAATAATCTCACAGAGTTGCAGCTTTCCCCTCAAGAAGTCTTTCGCTAAGACAGTTCTTGTGGAATTGGCAAAGTGATATTTGTAATCCCACAGTGGTCAAAGGTGAAAAAGGAAATATCCTCAGATGAAATCTGGAAAGAAGCTTTCTGAGAAACTGCTTAGTGTTCTGTTAATTCATCTCACAGAGTTACATCTGTATTTCGTGGATCTCTTTGCTAGCCTTACTTCTGTGAAATCTGAGAACAGATATTTCAGATCCCTTTGAAGACTATAGGGACAAAGGAAATATCCTCCGATAACAAAGAGAAAGAAGATTTCTGAGAAACTTCTTTGAGTTCTGTGAAATCATCTCACAGAGTTACAGCTTTCCCCTTAAGAAGTCTTTCGCTAAGGCAGTTATTGTGGAACTGGCAAAGTGATATTTGGAAGACCTTAGAGGGCTATGGTGAGAAAGAAAATATCCTCAGATGAAATCTGCAAAGAAGCTTTCTGAGAAACCGCTTAGTGTTCTGTTAATTCATCTCACAGAGTTACATCTGTATTTCGTGGATCTCTTTGCTAGCCTTATTTCTGTGGAATCTGAGAACAGATATTTCGGATCCCTTTGAAGACTACAAGGCCAAAGGATATATCCTCCGATAACAAAGAGAAAGATGCTTTCTGAGAAACTTCTTTGTGTTCCCTGAAATAATCTCACAGAGTTACAGCTTTCCCCTCAAGAAGTCTTTCGCTAAGACGGTTCTTGTGGAATTGGCAAAGTGATATTTGGAAGCCCATAGAGGGCTATGGTGAAAAAGGAAATATCCTCAGATCATATCTGGAAAGAAGCTTTCTGAGAAACTGCTTAGTGTTTTGTCAATTCATCTCAAAGATTTACATCTGTATTTCGTGGATCTCTTTGCTAGCCTTATTTCTGTGGAATCTGAGAACAGATGTTTCGGATCCCTTTGAAGACTATAGGGCCAAAGGAAATATCCTCCGATAACAAAGAGAAAGAAGCTTTCTGAGAAACTTCTTTGTGTTGTGTGAAATCATCTCACAGAGTTACAGTTTTCCCCTAAAGAAGCCTTTCGCTAAGAAGGTTCTTGTGGAATTGGAAAGTGATATTTGGAAGCCCATAAAGGGCTAGGGTGAAAAAGGAAATATCCTCAGATGAAAACTGGAAAGAAGCTTTTGAGAAACTGCTTAGTGTTCTGTTAATTCATCTCACAGAGTTACATCTGTATTTCGTGGGTCTCTTTGCTAGCCTTATTTCTGTGGAATCTGAGAACAGATATTGCGGATCCCTTTGAAGCCTATAGTGCCAAAGGAAATATCATCCGATAACAAAGAGAAAGAAGCTTTCTGAGAAACTTCTTTGTGTTCTGTGAAATCATCTCACAGAGTTACAGCTTTCCCCTTAAGAAGCCTTTAGGTAAGACAGTTCTTGTGGAATTGGCAAAGTGATATTTGGAAGCCCATAGAGGGCTATGTTGAAAAAGGAAATATCCTCAGATGAAATCTAGAAAGAGGCTTTCTGAGAAACCGCTTAGTGTTCTGTTAATTCATCTCACAGAGTTACATCTGTATTTGGTGGATCTCTTTGCTAGCGTTATTTCTGTGGTATCTGAAAACAGATATTTCAGATCCCTTTGAAGACTATAGGGCCAAAGGAAATATCCTCCGATAACTAAGAGTAAGATTCTTTCTGAGAAACTTCTTTGTGTTCTGTGAAATCCTCTCACAGAGTTACAGCTTTACCCTCAAGAAGCCTTTCGCTAAGACAGTTCTTGTGGAATTGGCATAGTGATATTTGGAAGCCCATAGAGGGCTATGGTGAAAAAGGAATTATCCTCAGATGAAATCTGGAAAGAAGCTTTCTGAGAAACTGCTTATTGTACTGTTAATTCATCTCACAGAGTTACATCTGTATTTCGTGGATCCCTTTGCTAGTCTTATTTCTGTGGAATCTGAGAACAGATATTTCGGATCCCCTTGAAGACTATAGGGCAAAGAAATATCCTCCGATAACAAAGAGAAAGAAGCTTTCTGAGAAACTTCTTTGTGTGCTGTGAAATCATCTCACAGAGTTACAGCTTTCCCCTCAAGAAGCCTTTCGCTAAGACAGTTCTTGTGGAATTGGCAAAGTGATATTTGGAAGCCCATAGAGGGCTATGTTGAAAAAGAAAATATCCTCAGATGAAATCTGGAAAGAAGCTTTCTGAGAAACTACTTAGTGTTTGTTAATTCATCTCACAGAGTTACATCTGTATTTCATTAATCTCTTTTTGCTAGTCTTATTTCTGTGGAATCTGATAACAGATATTTCGGATCCCTTTGAAGACTATAGGGCCAAAGGAAATATTCTCAGATAACAAAGAGAAAGAAGCTTTCTGAGAAACTTCTTTGTGTTCTGTGCAATCATCTCACAGAGTTACAGCTTTCCCCTCAAGAAGCGTTTCGCTAAGACATTTCTCTGGAATTGGCAAAGTGATATTTGGAAGCCCATAGAGGGCTATGTTGAAAAAGGAAATATCCTCAGATGAAATCTGGAAAGAAGCTTTCTGAGAAACTGCTTAGTGTTCTGTTAATTCTTCTCACAGAGTTACATCTGTATTTCGTGGATCTCTTTGCTAGCCTTATTTCTGTGGAATCTGAGAACAGATATTTCGGATCCCTTTGAAGACTACAGGGCCAAAGGAAATATCCTCCGATAACAAAGAGCAAGAAGCTTTCTGAGAAATCTTTGTATTCTGTGAAATCATCTTACAGAGTTACAGCTTTCCCCTCAAGAAGCCTTTCGCTAAGACAGTTCTTGTGGAATTGGCAAAGTGATATTTGGAAGCCCATAGAGGGCTGTGGTGAAAAAGGAAATATCCTCAGATCATATCTGGAAAGAAGCTTTCTGAGAAAGTGCTTAGTGTTCTGTTAATTCATCTCACAGAGTTACATCTGTATTTCGTGGATCTCTTTGCTAGCCTTATTTCTGTGGAATCTGAGAACAGATATTTCGGATCCCTTTGAAGACTATAGGGCTAAAGGAAATATTCTCAGACAACAAAGAGAAAGAATCTTTCTGAGAAACTTCTTTGTGTTCTGTGCAATCATCTCACAGAATTACAGCTTTCCCCTCAAGAAGTCTGTGAAATCATCTCACAGAGGCACACCTTTCCCCTCAAGAAGCCTTTATCGAAGACAATTCTTGTGGAATTGGCAAAGTGATATTTCGAAGCCCATAGAGGGCTATGTTGAAAAAGGAAATATACTCAGATGAAATCTGGAAAGAGGCTTTCTGAGAAACCGCTTAGTGTTCTGTTAATTCATCTCACAGAGTTACATCTGTATTTCGTGGATCTCTTTGCTAGCCTTATTTCTGTGGTATCTGAGAACAGATATTTCAGATCCCTTTGAAGACTATAGGGCCAAAGGAAATATCCTCCTATAACAAAGAGTAAGATTCTTTCTGAGAAACTTCTTCGTGTTCTGTGAAATCCTCTCAAAGAGTTACAACTTTCCCCCCTAGAAGCCTTTCGCTAAGACAGTTCTTGTGGAATTGGCAAAGTGATATTTGGAATCCCACAGTGGGCTATGGTGAAAAAGGAAATATCCTCAGATGAAATCTGGAAAGAAGCTTTCTGAGAAACTGCTTAGTGTTCTGTTAATTCATCTCACAGTGTTACATCAGTATTACGTGGATTTCTTTGCTAGCCTTATTTCTGTGGAATCTGAGAACAGATATTTCGGATCCATTTGAAGACTATAGGGCCAAAGGAAATATCCTCCGATAACAAAGAGAAAGATGCTTTCTGAGAAACTTCTTTGTGTTCTGTGAAATCATCTCACAGAGTTACAGCTTTCCCCTCAAGAAGCCTTTCGTTAAGACAGTTCTTGTGGAATTGGCAAAGTGATATTTGGAAGCCCATAGAGGGCTATGGTGAAAAAGGAATTATCCTCAGATGAAATCTGGAAAGAAGCTTTCTGAGAAACTGCTTAGTGTACTGTTAATTCATCTCACAGAATTACATCTGTATTTCGTGGATCTCTTTGCTAGTCTTATTTCTGTGGAACCCGAAAGAGATATTTCGGATCCCTTTGAAGACTATAGGGCCAAAGGAAATATCCTCCGATAACAAAGAGAAAGAAGCTTTCTGAGAAACTTCTTTGTGTGCTGTGAAATCATCTCACAGAGTTACAGCTTTCCCCTCAAGAAGCCTTTCGCTAAGACAGTTCTTGTGGAATTGGCAAAGTGATATTTGGAAGCTCATTGAGGACTATGGTGAAAAAGGAAATATTCTCAGATGAAATCTGGAAAGAAGCTTTCTGAGAAACTGCTTAGTGTTCTGTTAATTCATCTCACAGAGTTACATCTGTATTTGGTGGATCACTTTGCTAGCCTTATTTCTGTGGAATCTGAGAACCGATATTTCGGATCCCTTTGAAGACTATAGGGCCAAAGGAAATATCCTGCGATAATAAAGAGAAAGAGGGTTTCTGAGTATCTTCTTTGTGTTCTGTGAAATCATCTCACGGAGTTACAGCTTTCTCCTCCAGAAGCCTTTCGCTAAGACAGTTCTAGTGGAATTGGCAAAGTGATATTTGGAAGCCCAGAGAGGGCTATGGTGAAAAAGGAAATATCCTCAGATGAAATCTGGAAAGAAGCTTTCTGAGAAACTCCTTAGTTTTCTGTTGTTTCTCTCAAAGAGTTACATCTGTATTTCGTGGATCTCTTTGCTAGCCTTATTTCTGTGGAATCTGAGAAGAGATATTTCGGATCCCTTTGAAGACTATAGGGCCAAAGGAAATATCCTCCGATAACAAAGAGAAAGAAGCTTTCTGAGAAACTTCTTTGTGTTCTGTGAAATCATCTCACAGAGTTACAGCTTTCCCCTCAAGAAGCCTTTCGCTAAGACAGTTCTTGTGGAATTGGCAACGTGATATTTGGAAGCCCATAGAGGGCTATGGTGAAAAAGGAAATATCCTCAGATCATATCTGGAAAGAACTTTTCTGAGAAACTGCTTAGTGTTCTGTCAATTCATCTCACAGAGTTACAATTGTATTTCGTGGATCTCTTTGCTAGCCTTATTTCAGTGGATTCTGAGAACAGATATTTCGGATCCCTTTGAAGACTATAGGGCCAAAGGAAATATCCTCCGATAACAAAGAGAAAGATGATTTCTGAGAAACTTCTTTGTGTTCTGTGAAATCATCTCACAGACTTACAGCTTTCCCCTCAAGAAGCCTTTCGCTAAGACAGTTCTTGTGGAATTGGCAAAGGGATATTTGGAAGCCCATAGAGGGCTATGTTGAAAAAGGAAATATCCTCAGATGAAATCTGGAAAGAAGCTTTCTGAGAAACCGCTTAGTATTCTGTGACTTCCACTCACAGAGATACATCTGTATTTCGTGGATCTCTTTGCTAGCCTTATTTCTGTGGAATTTGAGAACAGATATTTCGGATCCCTTTGAAGACTAGAGGGCCAAAGGAAATATCCTCCGATAACAAAGAGCAAGAAGCTTTCTGAGAAATCTTTGTGTTCTGTGAAATCATCTTACAGAGTTACAGCTTTCCCCTCAAGAAGCCTTTCGCTAAGACAGTTCTTGTGGAATTGGCAAAGTGATATTTGGAAGCCCATAGAGGGCTATGGTGAAAAAGGAAATATCCTCAGATCATATCTGGAAAGAAGCTTTCTGAGAAAGTGCTTAGTGTTCTGTTAATTCATCTCACAGAGTTACACCTGTATTTCGTGGATCTCTTTGCTAGCCTTATTTCTGTGGAATCTGAGAAGAGATATTTCGGATCCCTTTGAAGACTATAGGGCCAAAAAATATCCTCCGATAACAAAGAGAAAGAAGCTTTCTGAGAAACTTCTTTGTGTTCTGTGCAATCATCTCACAGAATTACAGCTTTCCCCTCAAGAAGTCTGTGAAATCATCTCACAGAGTTACACCTTTCACCTCAAGAAGCCTTTAGCTAAGACAGTTCTTGTGGAATTGGCAAAGTGATATTTGGAAGCCCATAGAGGGCTATGTTGAAAAAGGAAATATCCTCAGGTGAAATCTGGAAAGAAGCTTTCTGAGAAACCGCTTAGTGTTCTGTTAATTCATCTCACAGATTTACATCTGTATTTCGTGGATCTCTTTGCTAGCCTTATTTCTGTGGTATCTGAGAACAGATATTTCAGATCCCTTTGAAGACTATAAAGCCAAAGGAAATATCCTCCGATAACAAAGAGTAAGATTCTTTCTGAGAAACTTCTTTGTGTTCTGTGAAATCCTCTCAAAGAGTTACAACTTTCCCCTCTAGAAGCCTTTCGCTAAGACAGTTCTTGTGGAATTGGCAAAGTGATATTTGGAAACCCACAGTGGGCTATGGTGAAAAAGGAAATATCCTCAGATGAAATCTGGAAAGAAGTTTTCTGAGAAACTCCTTAGTGTTCTGTTAATTCATCTCACAGTGTTACATCTGTATTACGTGGATCTCTTTGCTAGCCTTATTTCTGTGGAATCTGAGAACAGATATTTCGGATCCCTTTGAAGACTATAGGGCCAAAGGAAATATCCTCCGATAAGAAAGAGAAAGAAGCTTTCTGAGAAACTTCTTTGTGTTCTGTGAAATCATCTCACAGAGTTACAGCTTTCCCCTAAAGAAGCCTGTCGCTAAGAAAGTTCTTGTGGAATTGGCAAAGTGATATTTGGAAGCCCATAGAGGGCTATGGTGAAAAAGGAATTATCCTCAGATGAAATCTGGAAAGAAGCTTTCTGAGAAACTGCTTAGTGTACTGTTAATTCATCTCACAGAGTTACATCTGTATTTCGTGGGTCTCTTTGCTAGTCTTATTTCTGTGGAATCTGAGAAGAGATATTTCGGATCCCTTTGAAGACTATAGGGCCAAAGGAAATATCCTCCGATAACAAAGAGAAAGAAGCTTTCTGAGAAACTTCTTTGTGTTTGGTGAAATCATCTCACAGAGTTACAGCTTTCCCCTCAAGAAGCCTTTCGCTAAGACAGTTCTTGTGGAATTGGCAAAGTGATATTTGGAAGCTCATTGAGGACTATGGTGAAAAAGGAAATATTCTCAGATGAAATCTGGAAAGAAGCTTTCTGAGAAACTGCTTAGTGTTCTGTTAATTCATCTCACAGAGTTACATCTGTATTTGGTGGATCACTTTGCTAGTCTTATTTCTGTGGAATCTGAAAACAGATATTTCGGATCCCTTTGAAGACTATATGGCCAAAGGAAATATCCTCCGATAACAAAGAGAAAGATGCTTTCTGAGAAACTTCTTTGTGTTCTGTGAAATCATCTCACAGACATACAGCTTTCCCCTCAAGAAGCCTTTCGCTAAGACAGTTCTTGTGGAATTGGCAAAGGGATATTTGGAAGCCCATAGAGGGCTATGATGAAAAAGGAAATATCCTCAGATAAAATCTGGAAAGAAGCTTTCTGAGAAACTGCTTAGTGTTCTGTTAATTCATCTCACAGAGTTACATCTGTATTTGGTGGATCTCTTTGCTAGCCTTATTTCTGTGAAATCTGAGAACAGATATTTCGGATCCCTCTGAAGACTATAGGGCCAAAGGAAATATCCTCCGATAACAAAGAGAAAGAAGCTTTCTGAGAAACTTCTTTCGGTTCTGTGAAATCATCTCACAGAGTTACAGCTTTCCCCTCAAGAAGCCTTTCGCTATGACAGTTCTTGTGGAATTGGCAAAGTGATATTTGGAAGCCCATAAAGTGCTATGGTGAAAAAGGAAATACCCTCAGATGAAATCTGGAAAGAAGCTTTCTGAGAAACTGCTTAGTGTTCTGTCAATTCATCTCACAGAGTTACATCTGTATTTCGTGGATCTCTTTGCTAGCCTTATTTCTGTGGAATCTGAGAACAGATATTTCGGATCCCTTTGAAGACTATAGGGCCAAAGGAAATATCCTCCGATAACAAAAGAAAGAAGCTTTCTGAGAAACTTCTTTGTGTGCTGTGAAATCACCTCACAGACATACAGCTTTACCCTCAAGCAGCCTTTCGCTAAGACAGTTCTTGTGGAATTGGCAAAGTGATATTTGGAAGCCCATAGAAGGCTATGCTGAAAAAGGAAATATCCTCAGATGAAATCTGGAAAGAAGCTTTCTGAGAAACTGGTTAGTGTTCTCTCATATTATCTCACAGAGTTACATCTGTATTTCGTGGATCTCTTTGCTAGCCCTATTTCTGTGGAATCTGAGAACAGATATTTCGGATCCCTTTGAAGACTATAGGGCCAAAGGAAATATCCTCCGATAACAAAGAGAAAGAAGCTTTCTGAGAAACTTCTTTCGGTTCTGTGAAATCATCTCACAGAGTTACAGCTTTCCCCTCAAGAAGCCTTTCGCTAAGACAGTTCTTGTGGAATTGGCAAAGTGATATTTGGAAGCCCATAAAGTGCTATGGTGAAAAAGGAAATACCCTCAGATGAAATCTGGAAAGAAGCTTTCTGAGAAACTGCTTAGTGTTCTGTCAATTCATCTCACAGAGTTACATCTGTATTTCGTGGATCTCTTTGCTAGCCTTATTTCTGTGGAATCTGAGAACAGATATTTCGGATCCCTTTGAAGACTATAGGGCCAAAGGAAATATCCTCCGATAACAAAAGAAAGAAGCTTTCTGAGAAACTTCTTTGTGTGCTGTGAAATCACCTCACAGACATACAGCTTTACCCTCAAGCAGCCTTTCGCTAAGACAGTTCTTGTGGAATTGGCAAAGTGATATTTGGAAGCCCATAGAAGGCTATGCTGAAAAAGGAAATATCCTCAGATGAAATCTGGAAAGAAGCTTTCTGAGAAACTGGTTAGTGTTCTGTCATATTATCTCACAGAGTTACATCTGTATTTCGTGGATCTCTTTGCTAGCCCTATTTCTGTGGAATCTGAGAACAGATATTTCGGATCCCTTTGAAGACTATAGGGCCAAAGGAAATATCCTCCGATAACAAAGAGAAAGAAGCTTTCTGAGAAACTTCTTTGTGTTCTGTGAAATCATCTCACAGAGTTACAGCTTTCCCCTCAAGAAGCCATTCGCTAAGACAGTTCTTGTGGAATTGGCAAAGTGATATTTGGAAGCTCCTAGAGGGCTATGGTGAAAAAGGAAACATCCTCAGATGAAATGTGGAAAGAAGCTTTCTGAGAAACTGCTTAGTACTCTGTTAATTCATATCACAGAGTTACATCTGTATTTTTTGGATCTCTTTGCTAGCCTTATTTCTGTGGAATCTGAGAACAGATATTTCGGATGCCTTTGAAGACTACAGGGCCAAAGGAAATATCCTCCGATAACAAAGAGAAAGAAGCTTTCTGAGAAACTTCTTGTGTTCTGTGAAATAATCTCAGAGAGTTACAGCTTTGCCCTCAAGAAGCGTTTCTCTTAGACATTTCTTGTGGAATTGGCAAAGTGATATTTGAAAGCCCATGGAGGGCTATGGTGAAAAAGTAAATATCCTCAGATGAAATCTGGAAAGAAGCTTTCTGAGAAACTGGTTAGTGTTCTGTCATATTATCTCACAGAGTTACATCTGTATTTCGTGGATCTCTTTGCTAGCCCTATTTCTGTGGAATCTGAGAACAGATATTTCGGATCCCTTTGAAGACTATAGGGCCAAAGGAAATATCCTCCGATAACAAAGAGAAAGAAGCTTTCTGAGAAACTTCTTTGTGTTCTGTGAAATCATCTCACAGAGTTACAGCTGTCCCCTAAAGAAGCCTTTCGCTAAGACAGTTATTGTGGACTTCTCAAAGTGATATTTGGAACCCCTAGAGGGCTATGGTGAAAAAGAAAATATCCTCAGATGAAATCTGGAAAGAAGCTTTCTGAGAAACTGCTTAGTATTCTGTTTATTCATCTCAAAGAGTTACATCTGTATTTTGTGGATCTCTTTGCTAGCCTTATTTCTGTGGAATCTGAGAACAGATATTTCGGATCCCTTTGAAGACTATAGGGCCAAAGGAAATATCCTGCGATAATAAAGAGAAAGAGGGTTTCTGAGTATCTTCTTTGTGTTCTGTGAAATCATCTCACGGAGTTACAGCTTTCTCCTCCAGAAGCCTTTCGCTAAGACAGTTCTAGTGGAATTGGCAAAGTGATATTTGGAAGCCCAGAGAGGGCTATGGTGAAAAAGGAAATATCCTCAGATGAAATCTGGAAAGAAGCTTTCTGAGAAACTCCTTAGTTTTCTGTTGTTTCTCTCAAAGAGTTACATCTGTATTTCGTGGATCTCTTTGCTAGCCTTATTTCTGTGGAATCTGAGAAGAGATATTTCGGATCCCTTTGAAGACTATAGGGCCAAAGGAAATATCCTCCGATAACAAAGAGAAAGAAGCTTTCTGAGAAACTTCTTTGTGTTCTGTGAAATCATCTCACAGAGTTACAGCTTTCCCCTCAAGAAGCCTTTCGCTAAGACAGTTCTTGTGGAATTGGCAACGTGATATTTGGAAGCCCATAGAGGGCTATGGTGAAAAAGGAAATATCCTCAGATCATATCTGGAAAGAACTTTTCTGAGAAACTGCTTAGTGTTCTGTCAATTCATCTCACAGAGTTACAATTGTATTTCGTGGATCTCTTTGCTAGCCTTATTTCAGTGGAATCTGAGAACAGATATTTCGGATCCCTTTGAAGACTATAGGGCCAAAGGAAATATCCTCCGATAACAAAGAGAAAGATGCTTTCTGAGAAACTTCTTTGTGTTCTGTGAAATCATCTCACAGACTTACAGCTTTCCCCTCAAGAAGCCTTTCGCTAAGACAGTTCTTGTGGAATTGGCAAAGGGATATTTGGAAGCCCATAGAGGGCTATGTTGAAAAAGGAAATATCCTCAGATGAAATCTGGAAAGAAGCTTTCTGAGAAACCGCTTAGTATTCTGTGACTTCCACTCACAGAGATACATCTGTATTTCGTGGATCTCTTTGCTAGCCTTATTTCTGTGGAATTTGAGAACAGATATTTCGGATCCCTTTGAAGACTAGAGGGCCAAAGGAAATATCCTCCGATAACAAAGAGCAAGAAGCTTTCTGAGAAATCTTTGTGTTCTGTGAAATCATCTTACAGAGTTACAGCTTTCCCCTCAAGAAGCCTTTCGCTAAGACAGTTCTTGTGGAATTGGCAAAGTGATATTTGGAAGCCCATAGAGGGCTATGGTGAAAAAGGAAATATCCTCAGATCATATCTGGAAAGAAGCTTTCTGAGAAAGTGCTTAGTGTTCTGTTAATTCATCTCACAGAGTTACACCTGTATTTCGTGGATCTCTTTGCTAGCCTTATTTCTGTGGAATCTGAGAACAGATATTTCGGATCCCTTTGAAGTCTATAGGGCTAAAGGAAATATTCTCAGACAACAAAGAGAAGGAATCTTTCTGAGAAACTTCTTTGTGTTCTGTGCAATCATCTCACAGAATTACAGCTTTCCCCTCAGGAAGTCTGTGAAATCATCTCACAGAGTTACACCTTTCCCCTCAAGAAGCCTTTAGCTAAGACAGTTCTTGTGGAATTGGCAAAGTGATATTTGGAAGCCCATAGAGGGCTATGTTGAAAAAGGAAATATCCTCAGATGAAATCTGGAAAGAAGCTTTCTGAGAAACCGCTTAGTGTTCTGTTAATTCATCTCAAAGAGTTACATCTGTATTTCGTGGATCTCTTTGCTAGCCTTATTTCTGTGGTATCTGAGAACAGATATTTCAGATCCCTTTGAAGACTATAAAGCCAAAGGAAATATCCTCCGATAACAAAGAGTAAGATTCTTTCTGAGAAACTTCTTTGTGTTCTGTGAAATCCTCTCAAAGAGTTACAACTTTCCCCTCTAGAAGCCTTTCGCTAAGACAGTTCTTGTGGAATTGGCAAAGTGATATTTGGAATCCCACAGTGGGCTATGGTGAAAAAGGAAATATCCTCAGATGAAATCTGGAAAGAAGCTTTCTGAGAAACTGCTTAGTGTTCTGTTAATTCATCTCACAGTGTTACATCTGTATTACGTGGATCTCTTTGCTAGCCTTATTTCTGTGGAATCTGAGAACAGATATTTCGGATCCCTTTGAAGACTATAGGGCCAAAGTAAATATCCTCCGGTAAGAAAGAGAAAGAAGCTTTCAGAGAAACTTCTTTGTGTTCTCTGAAATCATCTCACAGAGTTAAAGCTTTCCCCTCAAGAAGCCTTTCGCTAAGACAGTTCTTGTGGAATTGGCAAAGTGATATTTGGAAGCCCATAGAGGGCTATGGTGAAAAAGGAATTATCCTCAGATGAAATCTGGAAAGAAGCTTTCTGAGAAACTGCTTAGTGTACTGTTAATTCATCTCACAGAGTTACATCTGTATTTCGTGGATCTCTTTGCTAGTCTTATTTCTGTGGAATCTGAGAAGAGATATTTCGGATCCCTTTGAAGACTATAGGGCCAAAGGAAATATCCTCCGATAACAAAGAGAAAGAAGCTTTCTTAGAAACTTCTTTGTGTTCTGTGAAATCATCTCACAGAGTTACAGTTGTCCCCTAAAGAAGCCTTTCGCTAAGACAGTTATTGTGGACTTCTCAAAGTGATATTTGGAACCCCTAGAGGGCTATGGTGAAAAAGAAAATATCCTCAGATGAAATCTGGAAAGAAGCTTTCTGAGAAACTGCTTAGTATTCTGTTTATTCATCTCAAAGAGTTACATCTGTATTTTGTGGATCTCTTTGCTAGCCTTATTTCTGTGGAATCTGAGAACAGATATTTCGGATGCCTTTGAAGACTACAGGGCCAAAGGAAATATCCTCCGATAATAAAGAGAAAGAAGCTTTCTGAGAAACATCTTTGTGTTCAGTGAAATCATCTCACTGAGTTACAGCTTTCCCCTCAACAAGCCTTTCGCTAAGACAGTTCTTGTGGAATTGGCAAAGTGATATTTGGAAGCCCATAGAGGGCTACGGTGAAAAAAGAAATATCCTCAGATGAAATCAGGAAAGAAGCTTTCTGAGAAACTGCTTAGTGTTCTGTTAATTCATCTCACAGAGTTACATCTGTATTTCGTGTATCTCTGTGCTGGCCTTATTTCTGTGGAATCTGAGAACAGATATTTCGGATCCCTTTGAAGACTATAGGGCCAAAGGAAATATCCTCCGATAATAAAGAGAAAGAGGGTTTCTGAGTAACTTCTTTGTGTTCTGTGAAATCATCTCACGGAGTTACAGCTTTCCCCTCCAGAAGCCTTTCGCTAAGACAGTTCTTGTGGAATTGGCAAAGTGATATTTGGAAGCCCAGAGAGGGCTATGGTGAAAAAGGTAATATCCTCAGAGGAAATCTGGAAAGAAGCTTTCTGTGAAACTCCTTAGTTTTCTGTTGTTTCTCTCAAAGAGTTACATTTGTATTTCGTGGATCTCTTTGCTAGCCTTATTTCTGTGGAATCTGAGAAGAGATATTTCGGATCCCTTTGAAGACTATAGGGCCAAAAAATATCCTCCGATAACAAAGAGAAAGAAGCTTTCTGAGAAACTTCTTTGTGTTCTGTGCAATCATCTCACAGAATTACAGCTTTCCCCTCAAGAAGTCTGTGAAATCATCTCACAGAGTTACACCTTTCACCTCAAGAAGCCTTTAGCTAAGACAGTTCTTGTGGAATTGGCAAAGTGATATTTGGAAGCCCATAGAGGGCTATGTTGAAAAAGGAAATATCCTCAGGTGAAATCTGGAAAGAAGCTTTCTGAGAAACCGCTTAGTGTTCTGTTAATTCATCTCACAGATTTACATCTGTATTTCGTGGATCTCTTTGCTAGCCTTATTTCTGTGGTATCTGAGAACAGATATTTCAGATCCCTTTGAAGACTATAAAGCCAAAGGAAATATCCTCCGATAACAAAGAGTAAGATTCTTTCTGAGAAACTTCTTTGTGTTCTGTGAAATCCTCTCAAAGAGTTACAACTTTCCCCTCTAGAAGCCTTTCGCTAAGACAGTTCTTGTGGAATTGGCAAAGTGATATTTGGAAACCCACAGTGGGCTATGGTGAAAAAGGAAATATCCTCAGATGAAATCTGGAAAGAAGTTTTCTGAGAAACTCCTTAGTGTTCTGTTAATTCATCTCACAGTGTTACATCTGTATTACGTGGATCTCTTTGCTAGCCTTATTTCTGTGGAATCTGAGAACAGATATTTCGGATCCCTTTGAAGACTATAGGGCCAAAGGAAATATCCTCCGATAAGAAAGAGAAAGAAGCTTTCTGAGAAACTTCTTTGTGTTCTGTGAAATCATCTCACAGAGTTACAGCTTTCCCCTAAAGAAGCCTGTCGCTAAGAAAGTTCTTGTGGAATTGGCAAAGTGATATTTGGAAGCCCATAGAGGGCTATGGTGAAAAAGGAATTATCCTCAGATGAAATCTGGAAAGAAGCTTTCTGAGAAACTGCTTAGTGTACTGTTAATTCATCTCACAGAGTTACATCTGTATTTCGTGGGTCTCTTTGCTAGTCTTATTTCTGTGGAATCTGAGAAGAGATATTTCGGATCCCTTTGAAGACTATAGGGCCAAAGGAAATATCCTCCGATAACAAAGAGAAAGAAGCTTTCTGAGAAACTT
This sequence comes from Macaca nemestrina, assembly GCF_043159975.1. Lineage (NCBI taxonomy): Eukaryota > Metazoa > Chordata > Mammalia > Primates > Cercopithecidae > Macaca > Macaca nemestrina. Next base: position 106,556,918 of record NC_092127.1, on the reverse strand, counting down.
CTTTGTGTGCTGTGAAATCATCTCACAGAGTTACAGCTTTCCCCTCAAGAAGCCTTTCGCTAAGACAGTTCTTGTGGAATTGGCAAAGTGATATTTGGAAGCTCATTGAGGACTATGGTGAAAAAGGAAATATTCTCAGATGAAATCTGGAAAGAAGCTTTCTGAGAAACTGCTTAGTGTTCTGTTAATTCATCTCACAGAGTTACATCTGTATTTGGTGGATCACTTTGCTAGCCTTATTTCTGTGGAATCTGAAAACAGATATTTCGGATCCCTTTGAAGACTATATGGCCAAAGGAAATATCCTCCGATAACAAAGAGAAAGATGCTTTCTGAGAAACTTCTTTGTGTTCTGTGAAATCATCTCACAGACATACAGCTTTCCCCTCAAGAAGCCTTTCGCTAAGACAGTTCTTGTGGAATTGGCAAAGGGATATTTGGAAGCCCATAGAGGGCTATGATGAAAAAGGAAATATCCTCAGATAAAATCTGGAAAGAAGCTTTCTGAGAAACTGCTTAGTGTTCTGTTAATTCATCTCACAGAGTTACATCTGTATTTGGTGGATCTCTTTGCTAGCCTTATTTCTGTGAAATCTGAGAACAGATATTTCGGATCCCTCTGAAGACTATAGGGCCAAAGGAAATATCCTCCGATAACAAAGAGAAAGAAGCTTTCTGAGAAACTTCTTTCGGTTCTGTGAAATCATCTCACAGAGTTACAGCTTTCCCCTCAAGAAGCCTTTCGCTAAGACAGTTCTTGTGGAATTGGCAAAGTGATATTTGGAAGCCCATAAAGTGCTATGGTGAAAAAGGAAATACCCTCAGATGAAATCTGGAAAGAAGCTTTCTGAGAAACTGCTTAGTGTTCTGTCAATTCATCTCACAGAGTTACATCTGTATTTCGTGGATCTCTTTGCTAGCCTTATTTCTGTGGAATCTGAGAACAGATATTTCGGATCCCTTTGAAGACTATAGGGCCAAAGGAAATATCCTCCGATAACAAAAGAAAGAAGCTTTCTGAGAAACTTCTTTGTGTGCTGTGAAATCACCTCACAGACATACAGCTTTACCCTCAAGCAGCCTTTCGCTAAGACAGTTCTTGTGGAATTGGCAAAGTGATATTTGGAAGCCCATAGAAGGCTATGCTGAAAAAGGAAATATCCTCAGATGAAATCTGGAAAGAAGCTTTCTGAGAAACTGGTTAGTGTTCTCTCATATTATCTCACAGAGTTACATCTGTATTTCGTGGATCTCTTTGCTAGCCCTATTTCTGTGGAATCTGAGAACAGATATTTCGGATCCCTTTGAAGACTATAGGGCCAAAGGAAATATCCTCCGATAACAAAGAGAAAGAAGCTTTCTGAGAAACTTCTTTCGGTTCTGTGAAATCATCTCACAGAGTTACAGCTTTCCCCTCAAGAAGCCTTTCGCTAAGACAGTTCTTGTGGAATTGGCAAAGTGATATTTGGAAGCCCATAAAGTGCTATGGTGAAAAAGGAAATACCCTCAGATGAAATCTGGAAAGAAGCTTTCTGAGAAACTGCTTAGTGTTCTGTCAATTCATCTCACAGAGTTACATCTGTATTTCGTGGATCTCTTTGCTAGCCTTATTTCTGTGGAATCTGAGAACAGATATTTCGGATCCCTTTGAAGACTATAGGGCCAAAGGAAATATCCTCCGATAACAAAAGAAAGAAGCTTTCTGAGAAACTTCTTTGTGTGCTGTGAAATCACCTCACAGACATACAGCTTTACCCTCAAGCAGCCTTTCGCTAAGACAGTTCTTGTGGAATTGGCAAAGTGATATTTGGAAGCCCATAGAAGGCTATGCTGAAAAAGGAAATATCCTCAGATGAAATCTGGAAAGAAGCTTTCTGAGAAACTGGTTAGTGTTCTGTCATATTATCTCACAGAGTTACATCTGTATTTCGTGGATCTCTTTGCTAGCCCTATTTCTGTGGAATCTGAGAACAGATATTTCGGATCCCTTTGAAGACTATAGGGCCAAAGGAAATATCCTCCGATAACAAAGAGAAAGAAGCTTTCTGAGAAACTTCTTTGTGTTCTGTGAAATCATCTCACAGAGTTACAGCTTTCCCCTCAAGAAGCCATTCGCTAAGACAGTTCTTGTGGAATTGGCAAAGTGATATTTGGAAGCTCCTAGAGGGCTATGGTGAAAAAGGAAACATCCTCAGATGAAATGTGGAAAGAAGCTTTCTGAGAAACTGCTTAGTACTCTGTTAATTCATATCACAGAGTTACATCTGTATTTTTTGGATCTCTTTGCTAGCCTTATTTCTGTGGAATCTGAGAACAGATATTTCGGATGCCTTTGAAGACTACAGGGCCAAAGGAAATATCCTCCGATAACAAAGAGAAAGAAGCTTTCTGAGAAACTTCTTGTGTTCTGTGAAATAATCTCAGAGAGTTACAGCTTTGCCCTCAAGAAGCGTTTCTCTTAGACATTTCTTGTGGAATTGGCAAAGTGATATTTGAAAGCCCATGGAGGGCTATGGTGAAAAAGTAAATATCCTCAGATGAAATCTGGAAAGAAGCTTTCTGAGAAACTGGTTAGTGTTCTGTCATATTATCTCACAGAGTTACATCTGTATTTCGTGGATCTCTTTGCTAGCCCTATTTCTGTGGAATCTGAGAACAGATATTTCGGATCCCTTTGAAGACTATAGGGCCAAAGGAAATATCCTCCGATAACAAAGAGAAAGAAGCTTTCTGAGAAACTTCTTTGTGTTCTGTGAAATCATCTCACAGAGTTACATCTGTCCCCTAAAGAAGCCTTTCGCTAAGACAGTTATTGTGGACTTCTCAAAGTGATATTTGGAACCCCTAGAGGGCTATGGTGAAAAAGAAAATATCCTCAGATGAAATCTGGAAAGAAGCTTTCTGAGAAACTGCTTAGTATTCTGTTTATTCATCTCAAAGAGTTACATCTGTATTTTGTGGATCTCTTTGCTAGCCTTATTTCTGTGGAATCTGAGAACAGATATTTCGGATGCCTTTGAAGACTACAGGGCCAAAGGAAATATCCTCCGATAATAAAGAGAAAGAAGCTTTCTGAGAAACATCTTTGTGTTCAGTGAAATCATCTCACAGAGTTACAGCTTTCCCCTCAACAAGCCTTTCGCTAAGACAGTTCTTGTGAAATTGGCAAAGTGATATTTGGAAGCCCATAGAGGGCTACGGTGAAAAAAGAAATATCCTCAGATGAAATCAGGAAAGAAGCTTTCTGAGAAACTGCTTAGTGTTCTGTTAATTCATCTCACAGAGTTACATCTGTATTTCGTGTATCTCTGTGCTGGCCTTATTTCTGTGGAATCTTAGAACAGATATTTCGGATCCCTTTGAAGACTATAGGGCCAAAGGAAATATCCTCCGATAATAAAGAGAAAGAGGGTTTCTGAGTAACTTCTTTGTGTTCTGTGAAATCATCTCACGGAGTTACAGCTTACCCCTCCAGAAGCCTTTCGCTAAGACAGTTCTTGTGGAATTGGCAAAGTGATATTTGGAAGCCCAGAGAGGGCTATGGTGAAAAAGGTAATATCCTCAGATGAAATCTGGAAAGAAGCTTTCTGTGAAACTCCTTAGTTTTCTGTTGTTTCTCTCACAGAGTTACATCTGTATTTCGTGGATCTCTTTGCTAGCCTTATTTCTGTGGAATCTGAGAAGAGATATTTCGGATCCCTTTGAAGACTATAGGGCCAAAGAAAATATCCTCCGATAACAAAGAGAAAGAAGCTTTCTGAGAAACTTCTTTGTGTTCTGTGCAATCATCTCACAGAATTACAGCTTTCCCCTCAAGAAGTCTGTGAAATCATCTCACAGAGTTACACCTTTCACCTCAAGAAGCCTTTAGCTAAGACAGTTCTTGTGGAATTGGCAAAGTGATATTTGGAAGCCCATAGAGGGCTATGTTGAAAAAGGAAATATCCTCAGATGAAATCTGGAAAGAAGCTTTCTGAGAAACCGCTTAGTGTTCTGTTAATTCATCTCACAGATTTACATCTGTATTTCGTGGATCTCTTTGCTAGCCTTATTTCTGTGGTATCTGAGAACAGATATTTCAGATCCCTTTGAAGACTATAAAGCCAAAGGAAATATCCTCCGATAACAAAGAGTAAGATTCTTTCTGAGAAACTTCTTTGTGTTCTGTGAAATCCTCTCAAAGAGTTACAACTTTCCCCTCTAGAAGCCTTTCGCTAAGACAGTTCTTGTGGAATTGGCAAAGTGATATTTGGAATCCCACAGTGGGCTATGGTGAAAAAGGAAATATCCTCAGATGAAATCTGGAAAGAAGCTTTCTGAGAAACTCCTTAGTGTTCTGTTAATTCATTTCACAGTGTTACATCTGTATTACGTGGATCTCTTTGCTAGCCTTATTTCTGTGGAATCCGAGAACAGATATTTCGGATCCCTTTGAAGACTATAGGGCCAAAGGAAATATCCTCCGATAACAAAGAGAAAGAAGCTTTCTGAGAAACTTCTTTGTGTTCTGTGAAATCATCTCACAGAGTTACAGCTTTCCCCTCAAGAAGCCTTTCGCTAAGAAAGTTCTTGTGGAATTGGCAAAGTGATATTTGGAAGCCCACAGAGGGCTATGGTGAAAAAGGAATTATCCTCAGATGAAATCTGGAAAGAAGCTTTCTGAGAAACTGCTTAGTGTACTGTTAATCATCTCACAGAGTTACATCTGTATTTCGTGGGTCTCTTTGCTAGTCTTATTTCTGTGGAATCTGAGAAGAGATATTTCGGATCCCTTTGAAGACTATAGGGCCAAAGGAAATATCCTCCGATAACAAAGAGAAAGAAGCTTTCTGAGAAACTTCTTTGTGTGCTGTGAAATCATCTCACAGAGTTACAGCTTTCCCCTCAAGAAGCCTTTCGCTAAGACAGTTCTTGTGGAATTGGCAAAGTGATATTTGGAAGCTCATTGAGGACTATGGTGAAAAAGGAAATATTCTCAGATGAAATCTGGAAAGAAGCTTTCTGAGAAACTGCTTAGTGTTCTGTTAATTCATCTCACAGAGTTACATCTGTATTTGGTGGATCACTTTGCTAGCCTTATTTCTGTGGAATCTGAAAACAGATATTTCGGATCCCTTTGAAGACTATATGGCCAAAGGAAATATCCTCCGATAACAAAGAGAAAGATGCTTTCTGAGAAACTTCTTTGTGTTCTGTGAAATCATCTCACAGACATACAGCTTTCCCCTCAAGAAGCCTTTCGCTAAGACAGTTCTTGTGGAATTGGCAAAGGGATATTTGGAAGCCCATAGAGGGCTATGATGAAAAAGGAAATATCCTCAGATAAAATCTGGAAAGAAGCTTTCTGAGAAACTGCTTAGTGTTCTGTTAATTCATCTCACAGAGTTACATCTGTATTTGGTGGATCTCTTTGCTAGCCTTATTTCTGTGAAATCTGAGAACAGATATTCCGGATCCCTTTGAAGACTATAGGGCCAAAGGAAATATCCCTCGATAACAAAGAGAAAGAAGCTTTCTGAGAAACTTCTTTCGGTTCTGTGAAATCATCTCACAGAGTTACAGCTTTCCCCTCAAGAAGCCTTTCGCTAAGACAGTTCTTGTGGAATTGGCAAAGTGATATTTGGAAGCCCATAAAGTGCTATGGTGAAAAAGGAAATACCCTCAGATGAAATCTGGAAAGAAGCTTTCTGAGAAACTGCTTAGTGTTCTGTCAATTCATCTCACAGAGTTACATCTGTATTTCGTGGATCTCTTTGCTAGCCTTATTTCTGTGGAATCTGAGAACAGATATTTCGGATCCCTTTGAAGACTATAGGGCCAAAGGAAATATCCTCCGATAACAAAAGAAAGAAGCTTTCTGAGAAACTTCTTTGTGTGCTGTGAAATCATCTCACAGACATACAGCTTTCCCCTCAAGCAGCCTTTCGCTAAGACAGTTCTTGTGGAATTGGCAAAGTGATATTTGGAAGCCCATAGAAGGCTATGCTGAAAAAGGAAATATCCTCAGATGAAATCTGGAAAGAAGCTTTCTGAGAAACTGGTTAGTGTTCTGTCATATTATCTCACAGAGTTACATCTGTATTTCGTGGATCTCTTTGCTAGCCCTATTTCTGTGGAATCTGAGAACAGATATTTCGGATCCCTTTGAAGACTATAGGGCCAAAGGAAATATCCTCCGATAACAAAGAGAAAGAAGCTTTCTGAGAAACTTCTTTGTGTTCTGTGAAATCATCTCACAGAGTTACAGCTTTCCCCTCAAGAAGCCTCTCGCTAAGACAGTTCTTGTGGAATTGGCAAAGTGATATTTGGAAGCTCCTAGAGGGCTATGGTGAAAAAGGAAACATCCTCAGATGAAATGTGGAAAGAAGCTTTCTGAGAAACTGCTTAGTACTCTGTTAATTCATATCACAGAGTTACATCTGTATTTTTTGGATCTCTTTGCTAGCCTTATTTCTGTGGAATCTGAGAACAGATATTTCGGATGCCTTTGAAGACTACAGGGCCAAAGGAAATATCCTCCGATAACAAAGAGAAAGAAGCTTTCTGAGAAACTTCTTGTGTTCTCTGAAATAATCTCAGAGAGTTACAGCTTTGCCCTCAAGAAGCGTTTCTCTTAGACATTTCTTGTGGAATTGGCAAAGTGATATTTGAAAGCCCATGGAGGGCTATGGTGAAAAAGTAAATATCCTCAGATGAAATCTGGAAAGAAGCTTTCTGAGAAACTGCTTAGTGTTCTGTTAATTCATCTCAAAGAGTTACATCTGTATTTCGTGGATCTCCTTGCTAGCCTTATTTCTGTGGAATCTGAGAACAGATATTTCGGATCCCTTTGAAGACAATAGGGCCAAAGGAAATATCCTCCGAAAAAAAAGAGAAAGAAGCTTTCTGAGAAACTTCTTTGTGTTCTGTGAAATCATCTCACAGAGTTACAGCTTTCCCCTCAAGAAGCCTTTCGCTAAGACAGTTCTTGTGGAATTGGCAAAGTGATATTTGGAAGCCCATAAAGTGCTATGGTGAAAAAGGAAATACCCTCAGATGAAATCTGGAAAGAAGCTTTCTGAGAAACTGCTTAGTGTTCTGTCAATTCATCTCACAGAGTTACATCTGTATTTCGTGGATCTCTTTGCTAGCCTTATTTCTGTGGAATCTGAGAACAGATATTTCGGATCCCTTTGAAGACTATAGGGCCAAAGGAAATATCCTCCGATAACAAAAGAAAGAAGCTTTCTGAGAAACTTCTTTGTGTGCTGTGAAATCATCTCACAGACATACAGCTTTCCCCTCAAGCAGCCTTTCGCTAAGACAGTTCTTGTGGAATTGGCAAAGTGATATTTGGAAGCCCATAGAAGGCTATGCTGAAAAAGGAAATATCCTCAGATGAAATCTGGAAAGAAGCTTTCTGAGAAACTGGTTAGTGTTCTGTCATATTATCTCACAGAGTTACATCTGTATTTCGTGGATCTCTTTGCTAGCCCTATTTCTGTGGAATCTGAGAACAGATATTTCGGATCCCTTTGAAGACTATAGGGCCAAAGGAAATATCCTCCGATAACAAAGAGAAAGAAGCTTTCTGAGAAACTTCTTTGTGTTCTGTGAAATCATCTCACAGAGTTACAGCTTTCCCCTCAAGAAGCCTCTCGCTAAGACAGTTCTTGTGGAATTGGCAAAGTGATATTTGGAAGCTCCTAGAGGGCTATGGTGAAAAAGGAAACATCCTCAGATGAAATGTGGAAAGAAGCTTTCTGAGAAACTGCTTAGTACTCTGTTAATTCATATCACAGAGTTACATCTGTATTTTTTGGATCTCTTTGCTAGCCTTATTTCTGTGGAATCTGAGAACAGATATTTCGGATGCCTTTGAAGACTACAGGGCCAAAGGAAATATCCTCCGATAACAAAGAGAAAGAAGCTTTCTGAGAAACTTCTTGTGTTCTCTGAAATAATCTCAGAGAGTTACAGCTTTGCCCTCAAGAAGCGTTTCTCTTAGACATTTCTTGTGGAATTGGCAAAGTGATATTTGAAAGCCCATGGAGGGCTATGGTGAAAAAGTAAATATCCTCAGATGAAATCTGGAAAGAAGCTTTCTGAGAAACTGCTTAGTGTTCTGTTAATTCATCTCAAAGAGTTACATCTGTATTTCGTGGATCTCCTTGCTAGCCTTATTTCTGTGGAATCTGAGAACAGATATTTCGGATCCCTTTGAAGACAATAGGGCCAAAGGAAATATCCTCCGAAAAAAAAGAGAAAGAAGCTTTCTGAGAAACTTCTTTGTGTTCTGTGAAATCATCTCACAGAGTTACAGCTTTCCCCTCAAGAAGCCTTTCGCTAAGACAGTTCTTGTGGAATTGGCAAAGTGATATTTGGAAGCTCCTAGAGGGCTATGGTGAAAAAGGAAACATCCTCAGATGAAATGTGGAAAGAAGCTTTCTGAGAAACCGCTTAGTATTCTGTTAATTCATCTCACAGAGTTACATCTGTATTTTGTGGATCTCTTTGCTAGCCTTATTTCTGTGGAATCTGAGAACAGATATTTCGGATCCCTTTGAAGACTACAGGGCCAAAGGAAATATCCTCCGACAACAAAGAGAAAGAGGCTTTCTGAGAAACATCTTTGTGTTCTGTGAAATCATGTCACAGAGTTACAGCTTTCCCCTCAAGAATCCTTTCACTAAGACAGTTCTTGTGGAATTGGCGAAGTGATATTTGGAACCCCATAGAGGGCTATGTTGAAAAAGGAAATATCCTCAGATGAAATCTGGAAAGAAGCTTTCTGAGAAACCGCTTAGTATTCTGTGACTTCCACTCACAGAGTTACATCTGTATTTCGTGGATCTCTTTGCTAGCCTTTTTTCTGTGGAATCTGAGAACAGATATTTCGGATCCCTTTGAAGACTAGAGGGCCAAAGGAAATAACCTCCGATAACAAAGAGCAAGAAGCTTTCTGAGAAATCTTTGTGTTCTGTGAAATCATCTTACAGAGTTACAGCTTTCCCCTCAAGAAGCCTTTCGCTAAGACAGTTCTTGTGGAATTGGCAAAGTGATATTTGGAAGACCATAGAGGGCTATGGTGAAAATGGAAATATCCTCAGATCATATCTGGAAAGAAGCTTTCTGTGAAAGTGCTTAGTGTTCTGTTAATTCATCTCACAGAGTTACATCTGTATTTCGTGGATCTCTTTGCTAGCCTTATTTCTGTGGAATCTGAGAACAGATATTTCGGATCCCTTTGAAGACTATAGGGCTAAAGGAAATATTCTCAGACAACAAAGAGAAAGAATCTTTCTGAGAAACTTCTTTGTGTTCTGTGCAATCATCTCACAGAATTACAGCTTTCCCCTCAAGAAGTCTGTGAAATCATCTCACAGAGTTACACCTTTCACCTCAAGAAGCCTTTCGCTAAGACAGTTCTTGTGGAATTGGCAAAGTGATATTTGGAAGCCCATAGAGGGCTATGTTGAAAAAGGAAATATCCTCAGATGAAATCTGGAAAGAAGCTTTCTGAGAAACCGCTTAGTGTTCTGTTAATTCATCTCACAGATTTACATCTGTATTTCGTGGATCTCTTTGCTAGCCTTATTTCTTTGGTATCTGAGAACAGATATTTCAGATCCCTTTGAAGACTATAAAGCCAAAGGAAATATCCTCCGATAACAAAGAGTAAGATTCTTTCTGAGAAACTTCTTTGTGTTCTGTGAAATCCTCTCAAAGAGTTACAACTTTCCCCTCTAGAAGCCTTTCGATAAGACAGTTCTTGTGGAATTGGCAAAGTGATATTTGGAAACCCATAGAGGGCTATGGTGAAAAAGGAATTATCCTCAGATAAAATCTGGAAAGAAGCTTTCTGAGAAACTGCTTAGTGTACTGTTAATTCATCTCACAGAGTTACATCTGTATTTCGTGGGTCTCTTTGCTAGTCTTATTTCTGTGGAATCTGAGAAGAGATATTTCGGATCCCTTTGAAGACTATAGGGCCAAAGGAAATATCCTCCGATAACAAAGAGAAAGAAGCTTTCTGAGAAACTTCTTTGTGTGCTGTGAAATCATCTCACAGAGTTACAGCTTTCCCCTCAAGAAGCCTTTCGCTAAGACAGTTCTTGTGGAATTGGCAAAGTGATATTTGGAAGCTCATTGAGGACTATGGTGAAAAAGGAAATATTCTCAGATGAAATCTGGAAAGAAGCTTTCTGAGAAACTGCTTAGTGTTCTGTTAATTCATCTCACAGAGTTACATCTGTATTTGGTGGATCACTTTGCTAGCCTTATTTCTGTGGAATCTGAGAACAGATATTTCGGATGCCTTTGAAGACTACAGGGCCAAAGGAAATATCCTCCGATAATAAAGAGAAAGAAGCTTTCTGAGAAACATCTTTGTGTTCAGTGAAATCATCTCACAGAGTTACAGCTTTCCCCTCAACAAGCCTTTCGCTAAGACAGTTCTTGTGGAATTGGCAAAGTGATATTTGGAAGCCCATAGAGGGCTACGGTGAAAAAAGAAATATCCTCAGATGAAATCAGGAAAGAAGCTTTCTGAGAAACTGCTTAGTGTTCTGTTAATTCATCTCACAGAGTTACATCTGTATTTCGTGTATCTCTGTGCTGGCCTTATTTCTGTGGAATCTTAGAACAGATATTTCGGATCCCTTTGAAGACTATAGGGCCAAAGGAAATATCCTCCGATAATAAAGAGAAAGAGGGTTTCTGAGTAACTTCTTTGTGTTCTGTGAAATCATCTCACGGAGTTACAGCTTTCCCCTCCAGAAGCCTTTCGCTAAGACAGTTCTTGTGGAATTGGCAAAGTGATATTTGGAAGCCCAGAGAGGGCTATGGTGAAAAAGGTAATATCCTCAGATGAAATCTGGAAAGAAGCTTTCTGTGAAACTCCTTAGTTTTCTGTTGTTTCTCTCAAAGAGTTACATCTGTATTTCGTGGATCTCTTTGCTAGCCTTATTTCTGTGGAATCTGAGAAGAGATATTTCGGATCCCTTTGAAGACTATAGGGCCAAAGAAAATATCCTCCGATAACAAAGAGAAAGAAGCTTTCTGAGAAACTTCTTTGTGTTCTGTGCAATCATCTCACAGAATTACAGCTTTCCCCTAAAGAAGTCTGTGAAATCATCTCACAGAGTTACACCTTTCACCTCAAGAAGCCTTTAGCTAAGACAGTTCTTGTGGAATTGGCAAAGTGATATTTGGAAGCCCATAGAAGGCTATGCTGAAAAAGGAAATATCCTCAGATGAAATCTGGAAAGAAGCTTTCTGAGAAACTGGTTAGTGTTCTGTCATATTATCTCACAGAGTTACATCTGTATTTCGTGGATCTCTTTGCTAGCCCTATTTCTGTGGAATCTGAGAACAGATATTTCGGATCCCTTTGAAGACTATAGGGCCAAAGGAAATATCCTCCGATAACAAAGAGAAAGAAGCTTTCTGAGAAACTTCTTTGTGTTCTGTGAAATCATCTCACAGAGTTACAGCTTTCCCCTCAAGAAGCCATTCGCTAAGACAGTTCTTGTGGAATTGGCAAAGTGATATTTGGAAGCTCCTAGAGGGCTATGGTGAAAAAGGAAACATCCTCAGATGAAATGTGGAAAGAAGCTTTCTGAGAAACTGCTTAGTACTCTGTTAATTCATATCACAGAGTTACATCTGTATTTTTTGGATCTCTTTGCTAGCCTTATTTCTGTGGAATCTGAGAACAGATATTTCGGATGCCTTTGAAGACTACAGGGCCAAAGGAAATATCCTCCGATAACAAAGAGAAAGAAGCTTTCTGAGAAACTTCTTGTGTTCTGTGAAATAATCTCAGAGAGTTACAGCTTTGCCCTCAAGAAGCGTTTCTCTTAGACATTTCTTGTGGAATTGGCAAAGTGATATTTGAAAGCCCATGGAGGGCTATGGTGAAAAAGTAAATATCCTCAGATGAAATCTGGAAAGAAGCTTTCTGAGAAACTGGTTAGTGTTCTGTCATATTATCTCACAGAGTTACATCTGTATTTCGTGGATCTCTTTGCTAGCCCTATTTCTGTGGAATCTGAGAACAGATATTTCGGATCCCTTTGAAGACTATAGGGCCAAAGGAAATATCCTCCGATAACAAAGAGAAAGAAGCTTTCTGAGAAACTTCTTTGTGTTCTGTGAAATCATCTCACAGAGTTACAGCTGTCCCCTAAAGAAGCCTTTCGCTAAGACAGTTATTGTGGACTTCTCAAAGTGATATTTGGAACCCCTAGAGGGCTATGGTGAAAAAGAAAATATCCTCAGATGAAATCTGGAAAGAAGCTTTCTGAGAAACTGCTTAGTATTCTGTTTATTCATCTCAAAGAGTTACATCTGTATTTTGTGGATCTCTTTGCTAGCCTTATTTCTGTGGAATCTGAGAACAGATATTTCGGATGCCTTTGAAGACTACAGGGCCAAAGGAAATATCCTCCGATAATAAAGAGAAAGAAGCTTTCTGAGAAACATCTTTGTGTTCAGTGAAATCATCTCACAGAGTTACAGCTTTCCCCTCAACAAGCCTTTCGCTAAGACAGTTCTTGTGGAATTGGCAAAGTGATATTTGGAAGCACATAGAGGGCTACGGTGAAAAAAGAAATATCCTCAGATGAAATCAGGAAAGAAGATTTCTGAGAAACTGCTTAGTGTTCTGTTAATTCATCTCACAGAGTTACATCTGTATTTCGTGTATCTCTGTGCTGGCCTTATTTCTGTGGAATCTTAGAACAGATATTTCGGATCCCTTTGAAGACTATAGGGCCAAAGGAAATATCCTCCGATAATAAAGAGAAAGAGGGTTTCTGAGTAACTTCTTTGTGTTCTGTGAAATCATCTCACGGAGTTACAGCTTTCCCCTCCAGAAGCCTTTCGCTAAGACAGTTCTTGTGGAATTGGCAAAGTGATATTTGGAAGCCCATAAAGTGCTATGGTGAAAAAGGAAATACCCTCAGATGAAATCTGGAAAGAAGCTTTCTGAGAAACTGCTTAGTGTTCTGTCAATTCATCTCACAGAGTTACATCTGTATTTCGTGGATCTCTTTGCTAGCCTTATTTCTGTGGAATCTGAGAACAGATATTTCGGATCCCTTTGAAGACTATAGGGCCAAAGGAAATATCCTCCGATAACAAAAGAAAGAAGCTTTCTGAGAAACTTCTTTGTGTGCTGTGAAATCATCTCACAGACATACAGCTTTCCCCTCAAGCAGCCTTTCGCTAAGACAGTTCTTGTGGAATTGGCAAAGTGATATTTGGAAGCCCATAGAAGGCTATGCTGAAAAAGGAAATATCCTCAGATGAAATCTGGAAAGAAGCTTTCTGAGAAACTGGTTAGTGTTCTGTCATATTATCTCACAGAGTTACATCTGTATTTCGTGGATCTCTTTGCTAGCCCTATTTCTGTGGAATCTGAGAACAGATATTTCGGATCCCTTTGAAGACTATAGGGCCAAAGGAAATATCCTCCGATAACAAAGAGAAAGAAGCTTTCTGAGAAACTTCTTTGTGTTCTCTGAAATCATCTCACAGAGTTACAGCTTTCCCCTCAAGAAGCCATTCGCTAAGACAGTTCTTGTGGAATTGGCAAAGTGATATTTGGAAGCTCCTAGAGGGCTATGGTGAAAAAGGAAACATCCTCAGATGAAATGTGGAAAGAAGCTTTCTGAGAAACTGCTTAGTACTCTGTTAATTCATATCACAGAGTTACATCTGTATTTTTTGGATCTCTTTGCTAGCCTTATTTCTGTGGAATCTGAGAACAGATATTTCGGATGCCTTTGAAGACTACAGGGCCAAAGGAAATATCCTCCGATAACAAAGAGAAAGAAGCTTTCTGAGAAACTTCTTGTGTTCTGTGAAATAATCTCAGAGAGTTACAGCTTTGCCCTCAAGAAGCGTTTCTCTTAGACATTTCTTGTGGAATTGGCAAAGTGATATTTGAAAGCCCATGGAGGGCTATGGTGAAAAAGTAAATATCCTCAGATGAAATCTGGAAAGAAGCTTTCTGAGAAACTGCTTAGTGTTCTGTTAATTCATCTCAAAGAGTTACATCTGTATTTCGTGGATCTCCTTGCTAGCCTTATTTCTGTGGAATCTGAGAACAGATATTTCGGATCCCTTTGAAGACGATAGGGCCAAAGGAAATATCCTCCGAAAAAAAAGAGAAAGAAGCTTTCTGAGAAACTTCTTTGTGTTCTGTGAAATCATCTCACAGAGTTACAGCTTTCCCCTCAAGAAGCCTTTCGCTAAGACAGTTCTTGTGGAATTGGCAAAGTGATATTTGGAAGCTCCTAGAGGGCTATGGTGAAAAAGGAAACATCCTCAGATGAAATGTGGAAAGAAGCTTTCTGAGAAACTGCTTAGTATTCTGTTAATTCATCTCACAGAGTTACATCTGTATTTTGTGGATCTCTTTGCTAGCCTTATTTCTGTGGAATCTGAGAACAGATATTTCGGATCCCTTTGAAGACTACAGGGCCAAAGGAAATATCCTCCGACAACAAAGAGAAAGAGGCTTTCTGAGAAACATCTTTGTGTTCTGTGAAATCATGTCACAGAGTTACAGCTTTCCCATCAAGAATCCTTTCACTAAGACAGTTCTTGTGGAATTGGCGAAGTGATATTTGGAACCCCATAGAGGGCTATGTTGAAAAAGGAAATATCCTCAGATGAAATCTGGAAAGAAGCTTTCTGAGAAACCGCTTAGTATTCTGTGACTTCCACTCACAGAGTTACATCTGTATTTCGTGGATCTCTTTGCTAGCCTTTTTTCTGTGGAATCTGAGAACAGATATTTCGGATCCCTTTGAAGACTAGAGGGCCAAAGGAAATATCCTCCGATAACAAAGAGCAAGAAGCTTTCTGAGAAATCTTTGTGTTCTGTGAAATCATCTTACAGAGTTACAGCTTTCCCCTCAAGAAGCCTTTCGCTAAGACAGTTCTTGTGGAATTGGCAAAGTGATATTTGGAAACCCATAGAGGGCTATGGTGAAAAAGGAAATATCCTCAGATCATATCTGGAAAGAAGCTTTCTGTGAAAGTGCTTAGTGTTCTGTTAATTCATCTCACAGAGTTACATCTGTATTTCGTGGATCTCTTTGCTAGCCTTATTTCTGTGGAATCTGAGAACAGATATTTCGGATCCCTTTGAAGACTATAGGGCTAAAGGAAATATTCTCAGACAACAAAGAGAAAGAATCTTTCTGAGAAACTTCTTTGTGTTCTGTGCAATCATCTCACAGAATTACAGCTTTCCCCTCAAGAAGTCTGTGAAATCATCTCACAGAGTTACACCTTTCACCTCAAGAAGCCTTTAGCTAAGACAGTTCTTGTGGAATTGGCAAAGTGATATTTGGAAGCCCATAGAGGGCTATGTTGAAAAAGGAAATATCCTCAGATGAAATCTGGAAAGAAGCTTTCTGAGAAACCGCTTAGTGTTCTGTTAATTCATCTCACAGATTAACATCTGTATTTCGTGGATCTCTTTGCTAGCCTTATTTCTTTGGTATCTGAGAACAGATATTTCAGATCCCTTTGAAGACTATAAAGCCAAAGGAAATATCCTCCGATAACAAAGAGCAAGAAGCTTTCTGAGAAATCTTTGTGTTCTGTGAAATCATCTTACAGAGTTACAGCTTTCCCCTCAAGAAGCCTTTCGCTAAGACAGTTCTTGTGGAATTGGCAAAGTGATATTTTGAAGACCATAGAGGGCTATGGTGAAAAAGGAAATATCCTCAGATCATATCTGGAAAGAAGCTTTCTGTGAAAGTGCTTAGTGTTCTGTTAATTCATCTCACAGAGTTACATCTGTATTTCGTGGATCTCTTTGCTAGCCTTATTTCTGTGGAATCTGAGAACAGATATTTCGGATCCCTTTGAAGACTATAGGGCTAAAGGAAATATTCTCAGACAACAAAGAGAAAGAATCTTTCTGAGAAACTTCTTTGTGTTCTGTGCAATCATCTCACAGAATTACAGCTTTCCCCTCAAGAAGTCTGTGAAATCATCTCACAGAGTTACACCTTTCACCTCAAGAAGCCTTTCGCTAAGACAGTTCTTGTGGAATTGGCAAAGTGATATTTGGAAGCCCATAGAGGGCTATGTTGAAAAAGGAAATATCCTCAGATGAAATCTGGAAAGAAGCTTTCTGAGAAACCGCTTAGTGTTCTGTTAATTCATCTCACAGATTTACATCTGTATTTCGTGGATCTCTTTGCTAGCCTTATTTCTTTGGTATCTGAGAACAGATATTTCAGATCCCTTTGAAGACTATAAAGCCAAAGGAAATATCCTCCGATAACAAAGAGTAAGATTCTTTCTGAGAAACTTATTTGTGTTCTGTGAAATCCTCTCAAAGAGTTACAACTTTCCCCTCTAGAAGCCTTTCGCTAAGACAGTTCTTGTGGAATTGGCAAAGTGATATTTGGAATCCCACAGTGGGCTATGGTGAAAAAGGAAATATCCTCAGATGAAATCTGGAAAGAAGCTTTCTGAGAAACTGCTTAGTGTACTCTTAATTCATCTCACAGAGGTAAATCTGTATTACGTGGATCTCTTTGCTAGCCTTATTTCTGTGGAATCTGAGAACAGATATTTCGGATCCCTTTGAAGACTATAGGGCCAAAGGAAATATCCTCCGATAAGAAAGAGAAAGAAGCTTTCTGAGAAACTTCTTTGTGTTTTGTGAAATCATCTCACAGAGTTACAGCTTTCCCCTCAAGATGCCTTTCGCTAAGAAAGTTCTTGTGGAATTGGCAAAGTGATATTTGGAAGCCCATAGAGGGCTATGGTGAAAAAGGAATTATCCTCAGATGAAATCTGGAAAGAAGCTTTCTGAGAAACTGCTTAGTGTACTGTTAATTCATCTCACAGAGTTACATCTGTACTTCGTGGGTCTCTTTGCTAGTCTTATTTCTGTGGAATCTGAGAAGAGGTATTTCGGATCCCTTTGAAGACTATAGGGCCAAAGGAAATATCCTCCGATAACAAAGAGAAAGAAGCTTTCTGAGAAACTTCTTTGTGTTCTGTGAAATCATCTCACAGAGTTACAGCTTTCCCCTCAGGAAGCCTTTCGCTAAGACAGTTCTTCTGGAATTGGCAAAGGGATATTTGGAAGCCCATAGAGGTCTATGGTGAAAAAGGAAATATCCTCAGATAAAATCTGGAAAGAAGCTTTCTGAGAAACTGCTTAGTGTTCTGTTAATTCATCTCACAGAGTTACATCTGTATTTGGTGGATCTCTTTGCTAGCCTTATTTCTGTGGAATCTGAGAACAGATATTTCGGATCCCTTTGAAGACTATAGGGCCAAAGGAAATATCCTCCGATAACAAAGAGAAAGAAGCTTTCTGAGAAACTTCTTTGTGTTCTGTGAAATCATCTCACAGAGTTACAGCTGTCCCCTCAAGAAGCCTTTCGCTAAGACAGTTCTTGTGGAATTGGCAAAGTGATATTTGGAAGCCCATAAAGTGCTATGATGAAAAAGGAAATACCCTCAGATGAAATCTGGAAAGAAGCTTTCTGAGAAACTGCTTAGTGTTCTGTCAATTCATCTCACAGAGTTACATCTGTATTTCGTGGATCTCTTTGCTAGCCTTATTTCTGTGGAATCTGAGAACAGATATTTCGGATCCCTTTGAAGACTATAGGGCCAAAGGAAATATCCTCCGATAACAAAAGAAAGAAGCTTTCTGAGAAACTTCTTTGTGTGCTGTGAAATCATCTCACAGAGTTACAGCTTTCCCCTCAAGAAGCCTTTCGCTAAGACAGTTCTTGTGGAATTGGCTAAGTGATATTTGGAAGCCCATAGAAGGCTATGCTGAAAAAGGAAATATCCTCAGATGAAATCTGGAAAGAAGCTTTCTGAGAAACTGGTTAGTGTTCTGTCATATTATCTCACAGAGTTACATCTGTATTTCGTGGATCTCTTTGCTAGCCCTATTTCTGTGGAATCTGAGAACAGATATTTCGGATCCCTTTGAAGACTATAGGGCCAAAGGAAATATCCTCCGATACCAAAGAGAAAGAAGCTTTCTGAGAAACTTCTTTGTGTTCTGTGAAATCATCTCACAGAGTTACAGCTTTCCCCTCAAGAAGCCATTCGCTAAGACAGTTCTTGTGGAATTGGCAAAGTGATATTTGGAAGCTCCTAGAGGGCTATGGTGAAAAAGGAAACATCCTCAGATGAAATGTGGAAAGAAGCTTTCTGAGAAACTGCTTAGTATTCTGTTAATTCATCTCACAGAGTTACATCTGGATTTTTTGGATCTCTTTGCTAGCCTTATTTCTGTGGAATCTGAGAACAGATATTTCGGATGCCTTTGAAGACTACAGGGCCAAAGGAAATATCCTCCGATAACAAAGAGAAAGAAGCTTTCTGAGAAACTTCTTGTGTTCTGTGAAATAATCTCAGAGAGTTACAGCTTTACCCTCAAGAAGCGTTTCTCTAAGACATTTCTTGTGGAATTGGCAAAGTGATATTTGGAAGCCCATGGAGGGCTATGGTGAAAAAGTAAATATCCTCAGATGAAATCTGGAAAGAAGCTTTCTGAGAAACTGCTTAGTGTTCTGTTAATTCATCTCAAAGAGTTACATCTGTATTTCGTGGATCTCCTTGCTAGCCTTATTTCTGTGGAATCTGAGAACAGATATTTCGGATCCCTTTGAAGACGATAGGGCCAAAGGAAATATCCTCCGAAAAAAAAGAGAAAGAAGCTTTCTGAGAAACTTCTTTGTGTTCTGTGAAATCATCTCACAGAGTTACAGCTTTCCCCTCAAGAAGCCTTTCGCTAAGACAGTTCTTGTGGAATTGGCAAAGTGATATTTGGAAGCTCCTAGAGGGCTATGGTGAAAAAGGAAACATCCTCAGATGAAATGTGGAAAGAAGCTTTCTGAGAAACTGCTTAGTATTCTGTTAATTCATCTCACAGAGTTACATCTGTATTTTGTGGATCTCTTTGCTAGCCTTATTTCTGTGGAATCTGAGAACAGATATTTCGGATCCCTTTGAAGACTACAGGACCAAAGGAAATATCCTCCGACAACAAAGAGAAAGAGACATTCTGAGAAACATCTTTGTGTTCTGTGAAATCATGTCACAGAGTTACAGCTTTCCCCTCAAGAATCCTTTCACTAAGACAGTTCTTGTGGAATTGGCGAAGTGATATTTGGAAGCCCATAGAGGGTTCGGTTGAAAAATGAAATATCCTCATATGAAATCTGGAAAGAAGCTTTCTGAGAAAGTGTTTAGTGTTCTGTTAATTCATCTCACAGAGTTACATGTGTATTTCGTGGATCTCTTTGCTAGCCTTATTTCTGTGGAATCTGAGAACAGATATTTCGGATCCCTTTGAAGACTATAGGGCTAAAGGAAATATTCTCAGACAACAAAGAGAAAGAATCTTTCTGAGAAACTTCTTTGTGTTCTGTGCAATCATCTCGCAGAATTACAGCTTTCCCCTCAAGAAGTCTGTGAAATCATCTCACAGAGTTACACCTTTCACCTCAAGAAGCCTTTAGCTAAGACAGTTCTTGTGGAATTGGCAAAGTGATATTTGGAAGCCCATAGTGGGCTATGTTGAAAAAGGAAATATCCTCAGATGAAATCTGGAAAGAAGCTTTCTGAGAAACTGCTTAGTGTTCTGTTAATTCATCTCACAGATTTACATCTGTATTTCGTGGATCTCTTTGCTATCCTTATTTCTGTGGAATCTGAGAACAGATATTTCGGATGCCTTTGAAGCCTACAGGGCCAAAGAAAATATCCTCCGATAACAAAGAGAAAGAAGCTTTCTGAGAAACTTCTTTGTGTTCAGTGAAATCATCTCACAGAGTTACAGCTTTCCCCTCAATAAGCCTTTCGCTAATACACTTCTTGTGGAATTGGCAAAGTGATATTTGGAAGCCCATAGAGGGCTACGGCGAAAAAGGAAATGTCCTCAGATGAAATCTGGAAAGAAGCTGAGAAACTGCTTAGTGTTCTGTTAATTCACCTCACAGAGTTACATCTATATTTCGTGGATCTCTTTGCTAGCCTTATTTCTGTGGAATCTGAGAACAGATATTTCGGATCCCTTTGAAGACTATAGGGCCAAAGGAAATATCCTCCGATAATAAAGAGAAAGAGGGTTTCTCAGTAACTACTTTGTGTTCTCTGAAATCATCTCACGGAGTTACAGCTTTCCCCTCCAGAATCCTTTCGCTAAGACAGTTCTTGTGGAATTGGCAAAGTGATATTTGGAAGCCCAGAGAGGGCTATGGTGAAAAAGGAAATATCCTCAGATGAAATCTGGAAAGAAGCTTTCTGAGAAACTCCTTAGTGTTCTGTTGTTTCATCTCAAAGAGTTACGTCTGTATTTCGTGGATCTCTTTGCTAGCCTTATTTCTGTAGAATCTGAGAAGAGATATTTCGGATCCCTTTGAAGACTATAGGGCCAAAGGAAATATCCTCCGATAACAAAGAGAAAGAAGCTTTCTGAGAAACTTCTTTGTGTTCTGTGAAATCATCTCACAGAGTTACAGCTTTCCCCTCAAGAAGCCTTTCGCTAAGACAGTTCTTGTGGAATCGGCAAAGTGATATTTGGAAGCCCATAGAGGGCTATGGTGAAAAAGGAAATATCCTCAGATGAAATATGGAAAGAAGCTTTCTGAGAAACTGCTTGGTGTTCTGTTAATTCATCTCACAGAGTTACATCTGTATTTCGTGGATCTCTTTGCTAGCCTTATTTCTGAGGAATCTGAAAACAGATATTTCAGATTCCTTTGAAGACTATAGGGCCAAAGGAAATAACCTCCGATAACAAAAAGAAAGAAGCTTTCTGAGAAACTTCTTTGTGTTCTGTGAAATCATCTCACGGAGTTACAGCTTTCCCCTCTAGAAGCCTTTCGGTAAGACAGTTCTTGTGGAATTGGCAAAGTGATATTTGGAAGCTCCTAGAGGGCTATGGTGAAAAAGGAAACATCCTCAGATGAAATCTGGGAAGAAGCTTTCTGAGAAACTGCTTAGTGTTCTGTTAATTCATCTCACAGAGTTACATCTGTATTTTGTGGATCTCTTTCCTACTCTTATTTCTGTGGAATCTGAGAACAGATATTTCGGATGCCTTTGAAGACTACAGGGCCAAAGGAAATATCCTCCGATAACAAAGAGAAAGAAGCTTTCTGAGAAACTTCTTTGTGTTCTGTGAAATCATCTCACAGAGTTACAGCTTTCCCCTTAAGAAGCCTTTCGCTAAGACAGTTCTTCTGGAATTGGCAAAGTGATATTTGGAAGCCCATAGAGGGCTACGGTGAAAAAGGAAATGTCCTCAGATGAAATCTGGAAAGAAGCTGAAAAACTGCTTAGTGTTCTGTTAATTCACCTCACAGAGTTACATCTGTATTTCGTGGATCTCTTTGCTAGCCTTATTTCTGTGGAATCTGAGAACAGATATTTCGGATCCCTTTGAAGATTATAGGGACAAAGGAAATATCCTCGGATAACAAAGAGAATGGTGGTTTCTGAGAAACTTCTTTGTGTTCTGTGAAATCATCTCACAGAGTTACAGCTTTCCAATCAAGAAGCCTTTCGCTAAGACAGTTCTTGTGGAATTGGCAAAGTGATATTTTGAAGCCCATAGAGGGCTATGGTGAGAAAGGAAATATCCTCAGTTGAAATCTGGAAAGAAGCTTTCTGAGAAACTGCTTAGTGTTCTGTTAATTCATCTCACAGAGTTACATCTGTATTTCGTGTATCTCTTTGCTAGCCTTATTTCTGTGGTATCTGAGAACAGATAATTCGGATCCCTTTGAAGATTATAGGGCCAAAGGAAATATCCTCCGATAACAAAGAGAAAGAAGCTTTCTGAGAAACACCTTAGTGTTCTGTTGTTTCATCTCAACGAGTTACATCTGTATTTCGTGGATCTCTTTGCTAGCCTTATTTCTGTGGAATCTGAGAAGAGATATTTCGGATCCCTTTGAAGACTATAGGGCCAAAGGAAATATCCTCCGATATCAAAGAGAAAGAAGCATTCTGAGAAACTTCTTTGTGTTCTGTGAAATCATCTCACAGAGTTACAGCTTTCCCCTCAAGAAGCCTTTCGCTAAGACAGTTCTTGTGGAATTGGCAAAGTGATATTTGGAAGCCCGTAGAGGGCTATGGTGAAAAAGGAAATATCCTCAGATCATATCTGGAACGAACTTTTCTGAGAAAGTGCTTAGTGTTCTGTCATTTCATCTCACAGAGTTACATCTGTATTTCGTGGATCTCTTTGCTAGCCTTATTTCAGTGGAATCTGAGAACAGATATTTCGGATCCCTTTGAAGACTATAGGGCCAAAGGAAATATCCTCCGATAACAAAGAGAAAGAAGCTTTCTGAGAAACTACTTTGTGTGCTGTGAAATCATCTCACAGAGTTACAACTTTCCCCTCAAGAAGCCTTTGGCTGAGATGGTTCTTGTAGAATTGGCAATGTGATATTTGGAAGCTCATAGAGGGCTATGGTGAAAAAGGAAATATCCTCAGATGAAATCTGGAAAGAAGCTTTCTGAGAAACTGCTTAGTGTTCTGTTAAGTCATCTCACAGAGTTACATCTGTATTTTGTGGATCTCTTTGCTAGCCTTATTTCTGTGGAATCTGAGAACAGATATTTCGGATGCCTTTGAAGACTATAGGGCCAAAGGAAATATCCTCCGATAACAAAGAGAAAGAAGCTTTCTGAGAAACTTCTTTGTGTTCTGTGAAATCATCTCACACACTTACAGCTTTCCCCTCAAGAAGCCTTTCGCTAAGACAGTTCTTGTGGAATTGGCAAAGTGATATTTGAAAGCCCATAGAGGGCTACGGTGAAAAAGGAAATATCCTCAGATGAAATCTGGAAAGAAGCTTTCTGAGAAACTGCTTAATGTTCTGTTAATTCATCTCACAGAGTTACATCTGTATTTCGTGGATCTCTTTGCTAGCCTTATTACTGTGGAATCTGAGAACAGATATTTCGGATCCCTTTGAAGATTATAGGGCCAAAGGAAATATCCTCCGATAATAAAGAGAAATAAAGTTTCTGAGAAACTTCTTTGTGTTCTGTTAAATCATCTTACAGAGTTAGAGCTTTCCCCTCAAGAAGCCTTTCGCTACGACAGTTCTTGTGGAATTGGCAAAGTGATATTTGGAAGCCCATAGAGGGCTATGGTGAGAAAGGAAATATCCTCAGATGAAATATGGAAAGAAGCTTTCTTAGAAACTGCTTAGTGTTCTGTTAATTCATCTCACAGAGTTACATCTGTATTTCGTAGATCTCTTTGCTAGCCTTATTTCTGTGGAATCTGAAAACATATATTTCAGATCCCTTTGAAGACTATAGGGCCAAAGGAAATATCCTCTGATAACAAAGAGAAAGAAGCTTTCTGAGAAACTTCTTTGTGTTCTGTGAAATCATCTCACAGAGTTACAGCTTTCCCCTCAAGAAGCCTTTCGCTAAGACAGTTCTTGTGGAATTGGCAAAGTGATATTTGGAAGCTCCTAGAGGGCTATGGTGAAAAAGGAAACATCCTCAGATGAAATCTGGAAAGAAGCTTTCTGAGAAACTGCTTAGTGTTCTGTTAATTCATCTCACAGAGTCACATCTGTATTTTGTGGATCTCTTTGCTACCCTTATTTCTGTGGAATCTGAGAACAGATATTTCGGATGCCTTTGAAGACTACAGGGCCAAAGGAAATATCCTCCGATAACAAAGAGAAAGAAGCTTTCTGAGAAACTTCTTTGTGTTCAGTGAAATCATCTCACAGAGTTACAGCTTTCCCCTCAAGAAGCCTTTCGTTAAGACAGTTCTTGTGGAATTGGCAAAGTGATATTTGGAAGCCCATAGAGGGCTACGGTGAAAAAGGAAATGTCCTCAGATGAAATCTGGAAAGAAGCTGAGAAACTGCTTAGTGTTCTGTTAATTCACCTCACAGAGTTACATCTGTATTTCGTGGATCTTTTTGCTAGCCTTATTTCTGTGGAATCTGAGAACAGATATTTCGGATCCCTTTGAAGACTATAGGGACAAAGGAAATATCCTCCGATAATAAAGAGAAAGAGGGTTTCTGAGTAACTACTTTGTGTTCTCTGAAATCATCTCACGGAGTTACAGCTTTCCCCTCCAGAAGTCTTTCGCTAAGACAGTTCTTGTGGAATTGGCAAAGTGATATTTGGAAGCCCAGAGAGGGCTATGGTGAAATAGGAAATATCCTCAGATGAAATCTGGAAAGAAGCTTTCTGAGAAACCGCTTAGTGTTCTGTCAATTCATCTCACAGAGTTACATCTGTATTTCGTGGATCTCTTTGCTAGCCTTATTTCTGTGGAGTCTGAGAACAGATATTTCGGATCCCTTTGAAGACTATAGGGCCAAAGGAAATATCCTCCGATAACAAAGAGAAAGAAGCTTTCTGAGAAACTTCTTTGTGTTCTGTGAAATCATCTCACAGAGTTACAGCTTTCCCCTCAAGAAGCCTTTCGCTAAGACAGTTCTTGTGGAATTGGCAAAGTGATATTTGGAAGCTCCTAGAGGGCTATGGTGAAAAAGGAAACATCCTCAGATGAAATCTGAAAGAAGCTTTCTGAGAAACTGCTTAGTGTTCTGTTAATTCATCTCACAGAGTCACATCTGTATTTTGTGGATCTCTTTGCTACCCTTATTTCTGTGGAATCTGAGAACAGATATTTCGGATGCCTTTGAAGACTACAGGGCCAAAGGAAATATCCTCCGATAACAAAGAGAAAGAAGCTTTCTGAGAAACTTCTTTGTGTTCAGTGAAATCATCTCACAGAGTTACAGCTTTCCCCTCAAGAAGCCTTTCGTTAAGACAGTTCTTGTGGAATTGGCAAAGTGATATTTGGAAGCCCATAGAGGGCTACGGTGAAAAAGGAAATGTCCTCAGATGAAATCTGGAAAGAAGCTGAGAAACTGCTTAGTGTTCTGTTAATTCACCTCACAGAGTTACATCTGTATTTCGTGGATCTCTTTGCTAGCCTTATTTCTGTGGAATCTGAGAACAGATATTTCGGATCCCTTTGAAGACTATAGGGACAAAGGAAATATCCTCCGATAATAAAGAGAAAGAGGGTTTCTGAGTAACTACTTTGTGTTCTCTGAAATCATCTCACGGAGTTACAGCTTTCCCCTCCAGAAGTCTTTCGCTAAGACAGTTCTTGTGGAATTGGCAAAGTGATATTTGGAAGCCCAGAGAGGGCTGTGGTGAAATAGGAAATATCCTCAGATGAAATCTGGAAAGAAGCTTTCTGAGAAACCGCTTAGTGTTCTGTCAATTCATCTCACAGAGTTACATCTGTATTTCGTGGATCTCTTTGCTAGCCTTATTTCTGTGGAGTCTGAGAACAGATATTTCGGATCCCTTTGAAGACTATAGGGCCAAAGGAAATATCCTCCGATAACAAAGAGAAAGAAGCTTTCTGAGAAACTTCTTTGTGTTCTGTGAAATCATCTCACAGAGTTACAGCTTTCCCCTCAAGAAGCCTTTCGCTAAGACAGTTCTTGTGGAATTGGCAAAGTGATATTTGGAAGCCCATAGAGGGCTATGGTGAAAAAGGAAATATCCTCAGATGAAATCTGGAAAGAAGCTTTCTGAGAAACTCCTTCGTGTTCTGTTGTTTCATCTCAAATAGTTACATCTGTATTTCGTGGATCTCTTTGCTAGCCTTATTTCTGTGGAATCTGAGAACAGATATTTCGGATCCCTCTGAAGACTATAGGGCCAAAGGAAATATCCTCCGATAACAAAGAGAAAGAAGCTTTCTGAGAAATTTCTTTGTGTTCTGTGAAATCATCTCACAGAGTTACAGCTTTCCCCTCAAGAAGCCTTTCGCTAAGACAGTTCTTGTGGAATTGGCAAAGTGATATTTGGAAGCCCATAGAGGGCTACGGTGAAAAAGGAAAAGTCCTCAGATGAAATCTGGAAAGAAGCTGAAAAACTGCTTAGTGTTCTGTTAATTCACCTCACAGAGTTACAACTGTATTTCGTGGATCTCCTTGCTAGCCTTATTTCTGTGGAATCTGAGAACAGATATTTCGGATCCCTTTGAAGACTATAGGGACAAAGGAAATATCCTCGGATAACAAAGAGAAAGGTGGTTTCTGAGAAACTTCTTTGTGTTCTGTGAAATCATCTCACAGAGTTACAGCTTTCCAATCAAGAACCCTTTCGCTAAGAGTTCCTGTGGAATTGGCAAAGTGATATTTGGAAGCCCATAGAGGGCTATGGTGAGAAAGGAAATATCCTCAGTTGAAATCTGGAAAGAAGCTTTCTGAGAAACTGCTTAGTGTTCTGTTAATTCATCTCACAGAGTTACATCTGTATTTCGTGGATCTCTTTGCTAGCCTTATTTCTGTGGTATCTGAGAACAGATAATTCGGATCCCTTTGAAGACTATAGGGCCAAAGGAAATATCCTCCGATAACAAAGAGAAAGAAGCTTTCTGAGAAACTTCTTTGCGTTCTGTGAAATCATCTCACAGAGTTACAGCTTTCCCCTCAAGAAGCCTTTCGCTACGACAGTTCTTGTGGAATTGGCAAAGTGATATTTGGAAGCCCCTAGAGGGCTATGGTGAGAAAGGAAATATCCTCAGATGAAATATGGAAAGAAGCTTTCTGAGAAACTGCTTAGTGTTCTGTTAATTCATCTCACAGAGTTACATCTGTAATTCGTGGATCTCTTTGCTAGCCTTATTTCTGTGGAATCTGAAAACAGATATTACGGATCCCTTTGAAGACTATAGGGCCAAAAGAAATATCCTCCGATAACAAAGAGAAAGAAGCTTTCTGAGAAACTTCTTTGTGTTCTGTGAAATCATCTCACAGAGTTACAGCTTTCCCCTCTAGAAGCCTTTCGCTAAGATAGTTCTTGTGGAATTGGCAAAGTGATATTTTGAAGCTCATAGAAGGCTATGGTGAAAAAGGAAACATCCTCAGATGAAATCTGGAAAGAAGCTTTCTGAGAAACTGCTTAGTGTTCTGTTAATTCATCTCACAGAGTTACATCTGTATTTTGTGGATCTCTTTGCTACCCTTATTTCTGTGGAATCTGAGAACAGATATTTCGGATGCCTTTGAAGACTACAGGGCCAAAGGAAATATCCTCCGATAACAAAGAGAAAGAAGCTTTCTGAGAAACTTCTTTGTGTTCTGTGAAATAATCTCACAGAGTTACAGCTTTCCCCTCAAGAAGCCTTTCGCTAAGACAGTTCTTGTGGAATTGGCAAAGTGATATTTGGAAGCCCATAGAGGGCTATGGTGAAAAAGGAAATATCCTCAGATCATATCTGGAAAGAACTTTTCTGAGAAACTGCTTAGTGTTCTGTCAATTCATCTCAAAGAGTTACATCTGTATTTCGTGGATGTCTTTGCAAGCCTTATTTCAGTGGAATCTGAGAACAGATATTTCGGATCCATTTGAAGACTATAGGGCCAAAGGAAATATCCTCCGATAACAAAGAGAAAGAAGCTTTCTGAGAAACTTCTTTGTGTGCTGTGAAATCATCTCACAGAGTTACAAGTTTCCCCTCAAGAAGCCTTTGGCTGAGACGGTTCTTGTGGAATTGGCAATGTGATATTTGGAAGCTCATAGAGGGCTATGGTGAAAAAGGAAATATCCTCAGATGAAATCTGGAAAGAAGCTTTCTGAGAAACTGCTTAGTGTTCTGTTAAGTCATCTAACAGAGTTACATCTGTATTTTGTGGATCTCTTTGATAGCCTTATTTCTGTGGAATCTGAGAACAGATATTTCGGATGCCTTTGAAGACTATAGGGCCAAAGGAAATATCCTCCGATAACAAAGAGAAAGAAGCTTTCTGAGAAACTTCTTTGTGTTCTGTGAAATCATCTCACAGAGTTACAGCTTTTCCCTCAAGAAGCCTTTCGCTAAGACAGTTCTTGTGGAATTGGCAAAGTGATATTTGAAAGCCCATAGAGGGCTATGGTGAAAAAGGAAATATCCTCAGATGATATCTGGAAAGAAGCTTTCTGAGAAACTGCTTAATGTTCTGTTAATTCATCTCACAGAGTTACATCTGTATTTCGTGGATCTCTTTGCTAGCCTTATTTCTGTGGAATTTGAGAACAGATATTTCGGATCCCTTTGAAGATTATAGGGCCAAAGGAAATATCCTCCGATAATAAAGAGAAAGAAAGTTTCTGAGAAACTTCTTTGTGTTCTGTGAAATCATCTCACAGAGTTACAGCATTCCCCTCTAGAAGCCTTTCGCTAAGATAGTTCTTGTGGAATTGGCAAAGTGATATTTTGAAGCTCATAGAGGGCTATGGTGAAAAAGGAAACATCCTCAGATGAAATCTGGAAAGAAGCTTTCTGAGAAACTGCTTAGTGTTCTGTTAATTCATGTCCCAGAGTTACATCTGTATTTTGTGGATCTCTTTGCTACCCTTATTTCTGTTGAATCTGAGAACAGATATTTCGGATGCCTTAGAAGCCTACAGGGCCAAAGGAAATATCCTCCGATAACAAAGAGAAAGAAGCTTTCTGAGAAACTTCTTTGTGTTCAGTGAAATCATCTCACAGAGTTACAGCTTTCCCCTCAAGAAGCCTGTCGCTAAGACAGTTCTTGTGGAATTGACAAAGTGATATTTGGAAGCCCATAGAGGGCTACGGTGAAAAAGGAAATGTCCTCAGATGAAATCTGGCAAGAAGCTGAGAAACTGCTTAGTGTTCTGTTAATTCACCTCACAGAGTTACATCTGTATTTCGTGGATCTCTTTGCTAGCCTTATTTCTGTGGAATCTGAGAACAGATATTTCGGATCCCTTTGAAGACTATAGGGACAAAGGAAATATCCTCCGATAATAAAGAGAAAGAGGGTTTCTGAGTAACTACTTTGTGTTCTCTGAAATCATCTCACGGAGTTACAGCTTTCCCCTCCAGAAGACTTTCGCTAAGACAGTTCTTGTGGAATTGGCAAAGTGATATTTGGAAGCCCAGAGAGGGCTATGGTGAAAAAGGAAATATCCTCAGACGAAATCTGGAAAGAAGCTTTCTGAGAAACCGCTTAGTGTTCTCTCAATTCATCTCACAGAGTTACATCTGTATTTCGTGGATCTCTTTGCTAGCCTTATTTCTGTGGAATCTGAGAACAGATATTTCGGATCCCTTTGAAGACTATAGGGCCAAAGGAAATATCCTGCGATAACAAAGAGAAAGAAGCTTTCTGAGAAACTTCTTTGTGTTCTGTGAAATCATCTCACAGAGTTACAGCTTTCCCCTCAGAAGCCTTTCGCTAAGGCAGTTCTTATGGAATTGGCAAAGTGATGTTTGGAAGCCCATAGAGGGCTATGGTGAAAAAGGAAATATCCTCAGATGAAATCTGGAAAGAAGCTTTCTGAGAAACTCCTTAGTGTTCTGTTGTTTCATCTCAAAGAGTTACATCTGTATTTCGTGGATCTCTTTGCTAGCCTTATTTCTGTGGAATCTTAGAAGAGATATTTCGGATCCCTTTGAAGACTATAGGGCCAAAGGAAATATCCTCCGATAACAAAGAGAAAGAAGCTTTCTGAGAAACTTCTTTGTGATCTGTGAAATCATCTCACAGAGTTACAGCTTTCCCCTCAAGAAGCCTTTCGCTAAGACAGTTCTTGTGGAATTGGCAAAGTGATATTTGGAAGCCCATAGAGGGCTATGGTGAAAAAGGAAATATCCTCAGATCATATCTGGAAAGAACTTTTCTGAGAAACTGCTTAGTGTTCTGTCAATTCATCTCACAGAGTTACATCTGTATTTCGTGGATCTCTTTGCTAGCCTTATTTCAGTGGAATCTGAGAACAGATATTTCGGATCCCTTTGAAGACCATAGGGCTAAAGGAAATATCCTCCGATAACAAAGAGAAAGAAGCTTTCTGAGAAACTTCTTTATGTTGTGTGAAATCATCTCACAGAGTTACAGCTTTCCCCTCTAGAATCCTTTCGCTAAGACAGTTCTTGTGGAATTGGAAAAGTGATATTTGGAAGCCCAGAGAGGGCTATGGTGAAAAAGGAAATATCCTCAGATGAAATCTGGAAAGAAGCTTTCTGAGAAACCGCATAGTGTTCTCTCAAATCATCGCACAGAGTTACATCTGTATTTCGTGGATCTCTTTCCTAGCCTTATTTCTGTGGAATCTGAGAACAGATATTTCGGATCCCTTTTAAGACTATAGGGCCAAAGGAAATATCCTCCGATAACAAAGAGAAAGAAGCTTTCTGAGAAACTTCTTTGTGTTCTGTGAAATCATCTCACAGAGTTACAGCTTTCCCCTCAGAAGACTTTCGCTAAGACAGTTCTTGTGGAATTGGCAAAGTGATATTTGGAAGCCCATAGAGGGCTAAGGTGAAAAAGGAAATATCCTCAGATGAAATCTGGAAAGAAGCTTTCTGAGAAACTCCTTAGTGTTCTGTTGTTTCATCTCAAAGAGTTACATCTGTATTTCGTGGATCTCTTTGTTAGCCTTATTTCTGTGGAATCTGAGAAGAGCTATTTCGGATCCCTTTGAAGACTATGGGGCCAAAGGAAATATCCTCCGATAACAAAGAGAAAGAAGCCTTCTGAGAAACTTCTTTGTGTTCTGTGAAATCATCTCACAGAGTTACAGCTTTCCCCTCAAGAAGCCTTTCGCTAAGACAGTTCTTGTGGAATTGGCAAAGTGATATTTGGAAGCCCATAGAGGGCTATGGTGAAAAAGGAAATATCCTCAGATCATATCTGGAAAGAAGATTTCTGAGTAACTGCTTCGTGTTCTGTCAATTCATCTCACAGAGTTACATCTGTATTTCGTGGATCTCTTTGCTAGCCTTATTTCAGTGGAATCTGAGAACAGATATTTCGGATCCCTTTGAAGACAATAGGGCCAAAGGAAATATCCTCCGATAACAAAGAGAAAGAAGCTTTCTGAGAAACTTCTTTGTGTTCTGTGAAATCATCTCACAGAGTTACAGCTTTCCCCTCTAGAAGCCTTTCGCTAAGACAGTTCTTGTGGAATTGGCAAAGTGATATTTGGAAGCTCATAGAGGGCTATGGTGAAAAAGGAAACATCCTCTGATGAAATCTGGGAAGAAGCTTTCTGAGAAACTGCTTAGTGTTCTGTTAATTCATCTCACAGAGTTACATCTGTATTTTGTGGATCTCTTTGCTACCCTTATTTCTGTGGAATCTGAGAACAGATATTTCGGATGCCTTTGAAGACTACAGGGCCAAAGGAAATATCCTCCGATAACAAAGAGAAAGAAGCTTTCTGAGAAACTTCTTTGTGTTCAGTAAAATCATCTCACAGAG
Source organism: Macaca nemestrina (assembly GCF_043159975.1). Lineage (NCBI taxonomy): Eukaryota > Metazoa > Chordata > Mammalia > Primates > Cercopithecidae > Macaca > Macaca nemestrina. The sequence goes on along the minus strand of NC_092127.1, from coordinate 106,525,635 downwards.
TTACAGCTTTCCCCTCAAGAAGCCTTTCGCTAAGACAGTTCTTGTGGAATTGGCAAAGTGATATTTGGAAGCCCATAGAGGGCTACGGTGAAAAAGGAAATGTCCTCAGATGAAATCTGGAAAGAAGCTGAGAAACTGCTTAGTTTTCTGTTAATTCACCTCACAGAGTTACATCTGTATTTCGTGGATCTCTTTGCTAGCCTTATTTCTGTGGAATCTGAGAACAGATATTTCGGATCCCTTTGAAGACTATAGGGCCAAAGGAAATATCCTCCGATAACAAAGAGAAAGGTGGTTTCTGAGAAACTTCTTTGTGTTCTGTGAAATCATCTCACAGAGTTACAGCTTTCCAATCAAGAAGCCTTTCGCTAAGAGTTCCTGTGGAATTGGCAAAGTGATATTTGGAAGCCCATAGAGGCCTATGCTGAGAAAGGAAATATCCTCAGTTGAAATCTGGAAAGAAGCTTTCTGAGAAACTGCTTAGTGTTCTGTTAATTCATCTCACAGAGTTACATCTGTATTTCGTGGATCTCTTTGCTAGCCTTATTTCTGTGGTATCTGAGAACAGATAATTCGGATCCCTTTGAAGACTATAGGACCAAAGGAAATATCCTCCGATAACAAAGAGAAAGAAGCTTTCTGAGAAACTTCTTTGTGTTCTGTGAAATCATCTCACAGAGTTACAGCTTTCCCCTCAAGAAGCCTTTCGCTAAGACAGTTCTTGTGGAATTGGCAAAGTGATATTTGGAAGCCCTTTGAAGGCTATGGTGAAAAAGGAAATATCCTCAGATGAAATCTGGAAAGAAGCTTTCTGAGAAACTGGTTAGTGTTCCGTCATATTATCTCACAGAGTTACATCTGTATTTCGTGGATCTCTTTTCTAGCTTCATTTCTGTGGAATCTGAGAACAGATATTGCGGATCCCTTTGAAGCCTATAGGGCCAAAGGAAATATCCTCCGATAACAAAGAAAAAAAGCTTTCTGAGAAATTTCTTTGTGTTTGGTGAAATCATCTCACAGAGTTACAGCTTTCCCCTCAAGAAGCCTTTCGCTAAGACAGTTCTTGTGGAATTGGCAAAGAGATATTTGCAAGCCCATAGAGGGCTATGGTGAAAAAGGAAATATCCTCAGATGAAATCTGGAAAGAAGCTTTCTGAGAAACTGCTTAGTGTTCTGTTAATTCATCTCACAGAGTTACATCTGTATTTCGTGGATGTCTTTGCTAGCCTTATTTCTGTGGAATCTGGGAACAGATATTTCGGATCCCTTTGAAGACTATAGGGCCAAAGCAAATATCCTCCGATAACAAAGAGAAAGAAGCTTTCTGTGAAACTTCTTTGTGTTCTGTGAAATCATCTCACAGAGTTACAGCTTTCCCCTCAAGAAGCCTTTCGCTAAGACAGTTCTTCTGGAATTGGCAAAGTTATATTTGGAAGCCCATAGAGGGCTATGGTGAAAAAGGAAATATCCTCAGAAGAAATCTGGAAAGAACTTTTCTGAGAAACTGCTTAGTGTTCTGTCAATTCATCTCACAGAGTTACATCTGTATTTCGTGGATCTCTTTTCTAGCCTTATTTCTGTGGAATCTGAGAACAGATATTTCGGATGCCTTGGAAGACTACAGGGCCAAGGGAAATATCCTCCGATAACAAAGAGAAAGAAGCTTTCTGAGAAACTTCTTTGTGTTCAGTGAAATCATCTCACAGAGGTACAGCTTTCCCCTCAAGAAGCCTTTCGCTAAGACAGTTCTTGTGGAATTGGCAAAGTGATATTTGGAAGCCCATAGAGGGCTACGGTGAAAAAGGAAATATCCTCAGATGAAACCAGGAAAGAAGCTTTCTGAGAAACTGCTTAGTGTTCTGTTAATTCATCTCACAGAGTTACATCTGTATTTCGTGTATCTCTTTGCTAGCCTTATTTCTGTGGAATCTGAGAACAGATATTTCGGATCCTTTTGAAGACTATAGGGCCAAAGGAAATATCCTCCGATAATAAAGAGAAAGAGGGTTTCTGAGTAACTTCTTTGTGTTCTGTGAAATCATCTCACGGAGTTACAGCTTTCCCCTCCAGAAGCCTTTCGCTAAGACAGTTGTTGTGGAATTGGCAAAGTGATATTTGGAAGCCCAGAGAGGGCTATGTTGAAAAAGGAAATATCCTCAGATGAAATCTGGAAAGAAGCTTTCTGAGAAACTCCTTAGTGTTCTGTTGTTTCATCTCAAAGAGTTACATCTGTATTTCGTGGATCTCTTTGCTAGCCTTATTTCTGTGGAATCTTAGAAGAGATATTTCGGATCCCTTTGAAGACTATAGGGCCAAAGGAAATATCCTCCGATAACAAAGAGAAAGAAGCTTTCTGAGAAACTTCTTTGTGATCTGTGAAATCATCTCACAGAGTTACAGCTTTCCCCTCAAGAAGCCTTTCGCTAAGACAGTTCTTGTGGAATTGGCAAAGTGATATTTGGAAGCCCATAGAGGGCTATGGTGAAAAAGGAAATATCCTCAGATCATATCTGGAAAGAACTTTTATGAGAAACTGCTTAGTGTTCTGTCAATTCATCTCACAGAGTTACATCTGTATTTTGGTGGATCTCTTTGCTAGCCTTATTTCAGTGGAATCTGAGAACAGATATTTCGGATCCCTTTGAAGACAACAGGGCTAAAGGAAATATCCTCCGATAACAAAGAGAAAGAAGCTTTCTGAGAAACTTCTTTGTGTTCTGTGAAATCATCTCACAGAGTTACAGCTTTCCCCTCTAGAAGCCTTTCGCTAAGACAGTTCTTGTGGAATTGGCAAAGTGATATTTGGAAGTCCAGAGATGGCTATGGTGAAAAAGGAAATATCCTCAGATGAAATCTGGAAAGAAGCTTTCTGAGAAACCGCTTAGTGTTCTCTCAATTCATCTCACAGAGTTACATCTGTATTTCGTGGATCTCTTTGCTAGCCTTATTTCTGTGGAATCTGAGAACAGATATTTCGGATCCCTTTGAAGACTATAGGGCCAAAGGAAATATCCTGCGATAACAAAGAGAAAGAAGCTTTCTGAGAAACTTCTTTGTGTTCTGTGAAATCATCTCACAGAGTTACAGCTTTCCCCTCAGAAGACTTTCGCTAAGACAGTTCTTGTGGAATTGGCAAAGAGTTATGTGGAAGCCCATTGAGGGCTATGGTGAAAAAGGAAATATCCTCAGATGAAATCTGGAAAGAAGCTTTCTGAGAAACTGCTTAGTGTACTGTTTATTCGTCTCACAGAGTTACATCTGTATTTCGTGGATCTCTTTGCTAGCCTTACTTCTGTGGAATCTGAGAACAGATATTTCGGATCCCTTTGAAGACTATAGGACCAAAGGAAATATCCTCCGATAACAAAGAGAAAGAAGCTTTCTGAGAAACTTCTTTGTGTTCTGTGAAACCATCTCACAGAGTTACAGCTTTTCCCTAAAGAAGCCTTTCGCTAAGATAGTTCTTGTGGAATTGGCAAAGTGATATTTGGAAGTCCTTAGAGGGTTATGGTGAAAAAGGAAATATCCTCAGATGAAAATGGAAAGAAGCTTTCTGAGAAACTGCTTAGTGTTCCGTTAATTCATCTCACAGAGTTACATCTGTGTTTCGTGGATCTCTTTCCTAGCCTCATTTCTGTGGAATCTGAGAACAGATATTTCGGATCCCTTTGAAGACTATAGGGCCAAAGGAAATATCCTCCGATAACAAAGAGAAAGAAGATTTCTGTGAAACTTCTTTCTGTTCTGTGAAATCATCTCACAGAGTTACAGCTTTCCCCTCAAGAAGCCTTTCGCTAAGACAGTTCTTGTGGAATTGGCAAAGTGATATTTGGAAGCCCATAGAGGGCTATGTTGAAAAAGGAAATATCCTCAGATCATATCTGGAAAGAACTTTTCTGAGAAACTGCTTAGTGTTCTGTCAATTCATCTCACAGAGTTACATCAGTATTTCGTGGATCTCTTTGCTAGCCTTATTTCAGTGGAATCTGAGAACAGATATTTCGTATCCCTTTGAAGACTATAGGGCCAAAGGAAATATCCTCCGATAACAAAGAGAAAGAAGCTTTCTGAGAAACTTCTTTGTGTTCTGTGAAATCATCTCACAGAGTTACAGATTTCCCCTCAAGAAGCCTTTCGCTAAGACAGTTCTTGTGGAATTGGCAAAGTGATATTTGAAAGCCCATAGAGGGCTATGGTGAAAAAGGAAATATCCTCAGATGAAATCTGGAAAGAAGCTTTCTGAGAAACTGCTTAATGTTCTGTTAATTCACCTCACAGAGTTACATCTGTATTTCGTGGATCTCTTTGCTAACCTTATTTCTGTGGAATCTGAGAACAGATATTTCGGATCCCTTTGAAGATTATAGGGCCAAAGGAAATATCCTCCGATAATAAAGAGAAAGAAAGTTTCTGAGAAACTTCTTTGTGTTCTGCTAAATCATCTCACAGAGTTACAGCTTTCCCCTCAAGAAGCCTTTCGCTACGACAGTTCTTGTGGAATTGGCAAAGTGATATTTGGAAGCCCATAGAGGGCTATGGTGAGAAAGGAAATATCCTCAGATGAAATCTGGAAAGAAGCTTTCTGAGAAACTGCTTAGTGTTCTGTTAAGTCATCTCACAGAGTTACATCTCTATTTTGTGGATCTCTTTGCTAGCCTTATTTCTGTGGAATCTGAGAACCGATATTTCGGATGCCTTTGAAGACTATAGGGCCAAAGGAAATATCCTCCGATAACAAAGAGAAAGAAGCTTTCTGAGAAACTTCTTTGTGTTCTGTGAAATCATCTCACAGAGTTACAGCTTTCCCCTCAAGAAGCCTTTCGCTAAGACAGTTCTTGTGGAATTGGCAAAGTGATATTTGAAAGCCCATAGAGGGCTATGGTGAAAAAGGAAATATCCTCAGATGAAATCTGGAAAGAAGCTTTCTGAGAAACCGCTTAGTGTTCTGTTAATTCATCTCAAAGAGTTACATCTGTATTTCGTGGATCTCTTTGCTAGCCTTATTTCTGTGGTATCTGAGAACAGATATTTCAGATCCCTTTGAAGACTATAAAGCCAAAGGAAATATCCTCCGATAACAAAGAGTAAGATTCTTTCTGAGAAACTTCTTTGTGTTCTGTGAAATCCTCTCAAAGAGTTACAACTTTCCCCTCTAGAAGCCTTTCGCTAAGACAGTTCTTGTGGAATTGGCAAAGTGATATTTGGAAGCCCATAGAGGGCTACGGTGAAAAAGGAAATGTCCTCAGATGAAATCTGGCAAGAAGCTGAGAAACTGCTTAGTGTTCTGTTAATTCACCTCACAGAGTTACATCTGTATTTCGTGGATCTCTTTGCTAGCCTTATTTCTGTGGAATCTGAGAACAGATATTTCGGATCCCTTTGAAGACTATAAGGACAAAGGAAATATCCTCCGATAATAAAGAGAAAGAGGGTTTCTGAGTAACTACTTTGTGTTCTCTGAAATCATCTCACGGAGTTACAGCTTTCCCCTCCAGAAGACTTTCGCTAAGACAGTTCTTGTGGAATTGGCAAAGTGATATTTGGAAGCCCAGAGAGGGCTATGGTGAAAAAGGAAATATCCTCAGACGAAATCTGGAAAGAAGCTTTCTGAGAAACCGCTTAGTGTTCTCTCAATTCATCTCACAGAGTTACATCTGTATTTCGTGGATCTCTTTGCTAGCCTTATTTCAGTGGAATCTGAGAACAGATATTTCGGATCCCTTTGAAGACAATAGGGCTAAAGGAAATATCCTCCGATAACAAAGAGAAAGAAGCTTTCTGAGAAACTTCTTTGTGTTCTGTGAAATCATCTCACAGAGTTACAGCTTTCCCCTCTAGAAGCCTTTCGCTAAGACAGTTCTTGTGGAATTGGCAAAGTGATATTTGGAAGCCCAGGGATGGCTATGGTGAAAAAGGAAATATCCTCAGATGAAATCTGGAAAGAAGCTTTCTGAGAAACCGCTTAGTGTTCTCTCAATTCATCTCACAGAGTTACATCTGTATTTCGTGGATCTCTTTGCTAGCCTTATTTCTGTGGAATCTGAGAACAGATATTTCGGATCCCTTTGAAGACTATAGGGCCAAAGGAAATATCCTGCGATAACAAAGAGAAAGAAGCTTTCTGAGAAACTTCTTTGTGTTCTGTGAAATCATCTCACAGAGTTACAGCTTTCCCCTCAGAAGACTTTCGCTAAGACAGTTCTTGTGGAATTGGCAAAGAGTTATGTGGAAGCTCATTGAGGGCTATGGTGAAAAAGGAAATATCCTCAGATGAAATCTGGAAAGAAGCTTTCTGAGAAACTGCTTAGTGTACTGTTTATTCGTCTCACAGAGTTACATCTGTATTTCGTGGATCTCTTTGCTAGCCTTACTTCTGTGGAATCTGAGAACAGATATTTCGGATCCCTTTGAAGACTATAGGACCAAAGGAAATATCCTCCGATAACAAAGAGAAAGAAGCTTTCTGAGAAACTTCTTTGTGTTCTGTGAAACCATCTCACAGAGTTACAGCTCTTCCCTAAAGAAGCCTTTCGCTAAGATAGTTCTTGTGGAATTGGCAAAGTGATATTTGGAAATCCTTAGAGGGCTATGGTGAAAAAGGAAATATCCTCAGATGAAAATGGAAAGAAGCTTTCTGAGAAACTGCTTAGTGTTCCGTTAATTCATCTCACAGAGTTACATCTGTGTTTCGTGGATCTCTTTCCTAGCCTCATTTCTGTGGAATCTGAGAACAGATATTTCGGATCCCTTTGAAGACTATAGGGCCAAAGGAAATATCCTCCGATAACAAAGAGAAAGAAGATTTCTGTGAAACTTCTTTCTGTTCTGTGAAATCATCTCACAGAGTTACAGCTTTCCCCTCAAGAAGCCTTTCGCTAAACAGTTCTTGTGAAATTGGCAAAGTGATATTTGGAAGCCCATAGAGGGCTATGGTGAAATAGGAAATATCCTCAGATGAAATCTGGAAAGAAGCTTTCTGAGAAACAGCTTAGTGTTCTGTTAATTCATCTCACCGAGTTACATCTGTATTTCGTGGACCTTTTTGCTAGCCTCATTTCTGTGGAATCTGAGAACAGATATTTCGGATCCCTTTGAAGACTATAGGGCCAAAGCAAATATCCTCCGATAACAAAGAGAAAGAAGCTTTCTGTGAAACTTCTTTGTGTTCTGTGAAATCATCTCACAGAGTTACAGCTTTTCCCTCAAGAAGCCTTTCACTAAGACAGATCTTGTGGAATTGGCAAAGTGATATTTGGAAGCCCATAGAGGGCTATGGTGAAAAAGGAAATATCTTCAGATGAAATCTGGAAAGAAGCTTTCTGAGAAACTGCTTAGTGTTCTGTTAATTCATCTCACAGAGTTACATCTGTATTTCGTGGATCTCTTTGCTAGCCTTATTTCTGTGGAATCTGAGAACAGATATTTCTGAACCCTTTGAAGACTATAGGGCCAAAGGAAATATCCTCCGATAAAAAAGAAAAAAAGCTTTCTGAGAAATTTCTTTGTGTTTGGTGAAATCATCTCACAGAGTTACAGCTTTCCCCTCAAGAAGCCTTTCGCTAAGACAGTTCTTGTGGAATTGGCAAAGAGAAATTTGCAAGCCCATAGAGGGCTATGGTGAAAAAGGAAATATCCTCAGATGAAATCTGGAAAGAAGCTTTCTGAGAAACTGCTTAGTGTTCTGTTAATTCATCTCACAGAGTTACATCTGTATTTCGTGGATGTCTTTGCTAGCCTTATTTCTGTGGAATCTGGGAACAGATATTTCGGATCCCTTTGAAGACTATAGGGCCAAAGCAAATATCCTCCGATAACAAAGAGAAAGAAGCTTTCTGTGAAACTTCTTTGTGTTCTGTGAAATCATCTCGCAGAGTTACAGCTTTCCCCTCAAGAAGCCTTTCGCTAAGACAGTTCTTGTGGAATTGGCAAAGTGATATTTGGAAGCCCATAGAGGGCTATGGTGAAAAAGGAAATATCCTCAGAAGAAATCTGGAAAGAAGCTTTCTGAGAAACTGCTTAGTGTTCTGTTAATTCATCTCACAGAGTTACATCTGTATTTCGTGGATCTCTTTGCTAGCCTTATTTCTGTGGAATCTGAGAACAGATATTTCGGATCCCTTTGAAGACTATAGGGCCAAAGGAAATATCCTCGGAGAGAAAAGAGAAAAAAGCTTTCTGAGAAATTTCTTTGTGTTCGGTGAAATCACCTCACAGAGTTACAGCTTTCCCCTCAAGAAACCTTTCGCTAAGACAGTTCTTGTGGAATTGGTAAAGTGATATTTGGAAGCCCATAGAAGGCTATGGTGAAAAAGGAAATATCCTCAGATGAAATCTGGAAAGAAGCTTTCTGAGAAACTGCTTAGTGTTCTGTGAATTCATCTCACAGAGTTACATCTGTATTTCGTGGATCTCTTTGCTAGACTTATTTCTGTGGAATCTGAGAACAGATATTTCGGATTCCTTTGAAGACTATAGGGCCAAAGGAAATATCCTCCGATAACAAAGAGAAAGAAGCATTCTGAGAAACTTCTTTGTGTTCTGTGAAATCATCTCACAGAGTTACAGCTTTCCCCTCAAGAAGCCTTTCGCTAAGACAGTTCTTGAGGAATTGGCAAAGTGATATTTGGAAGCCCTTAGAGGGCTATGGTAAAAAACAAAATATAGTCAGATGAAATCTGGAAAGAAGCTTTCTGAGAAACCGCTTTGTGTTCTGTGACTTCCACTCACAGAATTACATCTGTATTTCGTGGATCCCTTTTCTAGCCTTATTTCTGGGGAATCTAAGAAGAGATATTTCGGATCCCTTTGAAGACTATAGGGCCAAAGGAAATATCCTCCGATAACAAAGAGAAAGAAGCTTTCTGAGAAACTTCTTTGTGTTCTGTGAAATCATCTCACAGAGTTACAGCTTTCCCCTCCAGAAGCCTTTCGCTAAGACAGTTCTTGTGGAATTGGCAAAGTGATATTTGAAGCCCTTAGAGGGCTATGGTGAAAAAGGAAATATCCTCAGATGAAATCTGGAAAGAAGCTTTCTGAGAAACTGCTTAGTGTTCTGTTAATTCATCTCACAGACTTACATCTGTATTTCGTGGATCTCTTTGCTAGCCTTATTTCTGTGGAATCTGAGAACAGATATTTCGGATCCCTTTCAAGACTATTGGGCCAAAGCAAATATCCTGTGATAACAAAGAGAAAGAAGCTTTCTGTGAAACTTCTTTGTGTTCTGTGAAATCATCTCACAGAGTTACAGCTTTCCCCTCAAGAAGCCTTTCGCTAAGACAGTTCTTGTGGAATTGGCAAAGTGATATTTGGAAGCCCATAGAGGGCTATGGTGAAAAAGGAAATATCCTCAGATGAAATCTGGAAAGAAGCTTTCTCAGAAACCGCTTTGTGTTCTGTGACTTCCACTCACACAGTTACATCTGTATTTCGTGGATCTCTTTGCTAGCCTTATTTCTGTGGAATCTGGGAACAGATATTTCGGATCCCTTTGAAGACTATAGGGCCAAAGGAAATATCCATCGATAACAAAGAGAAAGAATCTTTCTGAGAAACTTCTTTGTGTTCTGTGAAATCAACTCACAGAGTTACAGCTTTCCCCTCAAGAAGCCTTTCGCTAAGACAGTTCTTGTGGAATTGGCAAAGTGATATTTGGAACCCCGTAGAGGGCTATGGTGAAATAGGAAATATCCGCAGATGAAAAGTGGATAGAAGATTTCTGAGAAACTACTTAGTGTTCAGTAAATTCATCTCACAGAGTTACATCTGTATTTCGTGGATCTCTTTGCTAGCCTTATTTCTGTGGAATCTGAGAACAGATATTTCGGATCAATTTCAAGACTATAGGGCCAAAGGAAATATCCTCCGATAACAAAGAGAAAGAAGATTTCTAGAAACAACTTTGTGTTCTCTGAAATCATCTCACAGAGTTACAGCTTTCCCCTCAAGAAGCCTTTTGCTAAGACACTTCTTGTGGAATTTGCAAAGTGATATTTGGAAGCCCATAGAGGGCTATGGTGAAAAAGGAAATATCCTCAGATGAAATCTGGAATGAAGCTTTCTGAGAAACTGCTAAGTGTTCTGTTAATTCATCTCACAGAGTTACATCTGTATTTCGTGGATGTCTTTTCTAGCCTTATTTCTGTGGAATCTGAGAAGAGATATTTCGGATCCCTTTGAAGACTATAGGGCCAAAGGAAATGTCCTCCGATAACAAAGAGAAAGAAGCTTTCTGAGAATCTTCTTTGTGTTCTGTGAAATCATCTCACAGAATTACAGCTTTCCCCTCAAGAAGCCTTTCGCTAAGACAGTTCTTGTGGAATTGGCAAAGTGATATTTGGAAGCCCTTAGAGGGCTATGGTGAAAAAGGAAATATCCTCAGATGAAATCTGGAAAGAAGCTTTCTGAGAAACTTTTTAGTGTTCTGTTAATTCATCTCACAGAGTTACATCGGTATTTCGTGGATCTCTTTGCTAGCCTTATTTCTGTGGAATCTGAGAACAGATATTTCGGATCACTTTGAAGAATGTAGGGCCAAAGGAAATATCCTCCGATAACAAAGAGAAAGAAGCTTTCTGTGAAACTTCTTTGTGTTCAGTGAAATCATCTCACAGAGTTACAGCTTTTCCCTCAAGAATCCTTTCGCTAAGACAGTTCTTGTGGCATTGGCAAAGTGATATTTAGAAGACCATAGAGGGCTATGGTGAAAAAGGAAATATCCTCAGATGAAATCTGGAAAGAAGCTTTCTGAGAAACTGCTTAGTGTTCTGTTAATTTCTCTCACAGAGTTACATCTGTATTTCGTGGATCTCTTTGCTAGCCTTATTTATGTGGAATCTGACAACAGATATTTGGGATCCCTTTGAAGACTATAGGGCCAAAGGAAATATCCTCCGATAACAAAGAGAAAGAACCTTTCTGAGAAACTTCTTTGTGTTCTCTGAAATCATCTCACAGTGTTACAGCTTTCCCCTCAAGAAGCCTTTCGCTAAGACAGTTCTTGTGGAATTGGCAAAGTGATATTTGCAAGCCCATAGAGGGCTATGGTGAAAAAGGAAATATCCTTAGATGAAATCTGGAAAGAAGCTTTCTGAGAAACCGCTTAGTGTTCTGTGACTTCCGCACACAGAGTTACATCTGTATTTCGTGGATCTCTTTGCTAGCCTTATTTCTGTGGAATCTCAGAACAGATATTTCGAATCCCTTTGAACACTATAGGGTCAAAGGAAATATCCTCCAATAGCAAAGAGAAAGAAGCTTTCTCAGAAACTTCTTCGTGTTTTGTGATATCATCTCACAGAGTTACGGCTTTCCCCTCAAGAAGCCTTTCGCTAAGACAGTTCTTGTGGAATTGGCAAAGTGATATTTGGAAGCCTATAGAGGGTTATGGTGAAAAAGGAAATATCCTCAGATGAAATCTGGAAAGAAGCTTTCTGAGAAACCGCTTAGTGTTCTTTGACTTCCACTCACAGAGTTACATCTGTATTTCGTGGATCTCTTTGCTAGCCTTATTTCTGTGGAATCTGAGAAGAGATATTTCGGATCCCTTTGAAGACTCTAGGGCCGAAGGAAATATCCTCCGATAACAAAGAGAAAGAAGCTTTCTGAGAAACTTCTTTGTGTTCTGTGATATCATCTCACAGAGTTACAGCTTTTCCCTCAAGAAGCCTTTCGCTAAGACAGTTCTTGTGGAATTGGCAAAGTGATATTTGGAAGCCCATAGAGGACTATGGTGAAAAAGGAAATATCCTTAGATGAAATCTGGAAAGAAGTTTTCTGAGAAACTGCTTAGTGTACCGTTAATTCATCTCACAGAGTTACATCTGTATTTCATGGATCTCTTTGCTAGCCTTATTTCTGTGGAATCTGAGAACAGATATTTCGGATCCCTTTGAAGACTATAGGGCCAAAGCAAAATCCTCCGAAAACAGAGAAAGATGCTTTCTGAGAAACTTTTTTTTGTTCTGTGAAATCATCTCACAGAGTTACAGCTTTCCCTTCAAGAAGCCTTTCGCTAAGACAGTTCTTGTGGAATTGGCAAAGTGATATTTGGAAGCCCATAGAGGGCTATGGTGAAAAAGGAAATATCCTCAGATGAAATCTGGAAAGAACCTTTCCTAGAAAATGCTTAGTGAACAGTTAATTCATCTCACAGAGTTACATCTGTATTTCGTGGATCTCTTTGCTAGCCTTATTTCTGTGGAATCTGAGAACAGATATTTCGGATCCCTTTGGAGACTATAGGGCCAAAGGAAATATCCTCCGATAACAAAGAGAAAGAAGCATTCTGAGAAACTTCTTTGTGTTCTGTGAAATCATCCTACAGAGTTACAGCTTTCCCGTCAAGAAGCCTTTCACTAAGACAGTTCTTGTGGAATTGGCAAAGTGATATTTGGAAGCCCATAGAGGGCTATGGTGAAAAAGGAAATATCCTCAGATGAAATCTGGAAAGAATCTTTCTGAGAAACTGCTTAGTATTCTGTTAATTAATCTCACAGAGTTACATCTGTGTTTCGTGAATCTCTTTGCTGGCCTTATTTCTGTGGAATCTGAGAACAGATATTTCGCATCCCTATGAAGACTCTAGGGCCAAAGGAAATATCCTCCGATAGCAAAGAGAAAGAAGTTTTCTGAGAAACTTCTTTGTGTTCTGTGAAATCATCTCACAGAGTTACAGCTTTCCCCTCAAGAAGACTTTCGCTAAGACAGTTCTTGTGGAATTGGCAAAGTGATATTTGGAAGCCCATAGAGAGCTAGGGTGAAAAAGGAAATATCCTTAGATGCAATCTGGAAAGAAGCTTTCTGAGAAACCGCTTTGTGTTCTCTCAATTCATCTCACAGAGTTACATCTGTATTTCGTGGATCTCTTTGCTAGCCTTATTTCTGTGGAATCTGAGAACAGATATTTCGGATCCCTTTGAAAACTATAGGGCCAAAGGAAATATCCTCCGATAACAAAGAGAAAGAAGTTTTCTGAGAAACTTCTTTGTGTTCTGTGAAATCATCTCACATAGTTACAACTTTCCCCTCAGAAGCCATTCGCTAAGACAGTTCTTGTGGAATTGGCAAAGTGATAATTGGAAGCCCATAGAGGGCTATGGTGAAAAAGGAAATATCCTCACATGAAATCTGGAAAGAAGCTTTCTGAGAAACCGCTTTGTTTTCTGTGACTTCCACTCAAGGTGTTACATCTGTGTTTCTTCGATCTCTTTGCTAGCCTTATTTCTGTGGAATCTGAGAACAGATATTTCGGATCCCTTTGAAGACTATAGGGCCAACGGAAATATCCTCTGATAACAAAGAGAAAGAAGCTTTCTGAGAAACTTCTTTGTGTTCTGTGAAATCATCTCACTGAGTTACAGCTTTCCCCTCAAGAAGCCTTTCGCTAAGACAGTTCTTGTGGAATTGGCAAAGTGATATTTGGAAGCCCTTAGAGGGCTATGGTGAAAAAGGAAATATCCTCCGATGAAATCTGGAAAGAAGCTTTCTGAGAAACTGCTTAGTGTTCTCTTAATTCATCTCACAGAGTTACATCTGTATTTCTTGGATCTCTTTGCTAGCCTTATTTCTGTGGAATCTGAGAACAGATATTTCGGATCCCTTTGAAGACTATAGGGCCAAAGGAAATATCCTCCGATAACAAAGAGAAAGAAGCTTTCTGAGAAACTTCTTTGTGTTATGTGAAATCATCTCACAGAGTTACAACTTTCCCCTCAAGAAGCCTTTCGCTAAGACAGTTGTTGTGGAATTGGCAAAGTGATATTTGGAAGCCCATAGAGGGCTATGGAGAAAAAGGAAATATCCTCAGATGAAATCTGGAAAGAAGCTTTCTGAGAAACTGCTTACTGTTCTGTTAATTCATCTCACAGAGTTACATCTGTATTTCGTGGATCTCTTTGCTAGCCTTATTTCTGTGGAATCTGAGAACAGATATTTCGAATCCCTTTGAAGACTATAGGGCCAAAGGAAATATCCTCCGATAACAAAGAGAAAGAAGCTTGCTGAGAAAATTCTTTGTGTTCTGTGAAATCATCTCAAAGAGTTACTGTTTTTCCCTCGAGAAGCCTTTCGGCAAGACAGTTCTTGTGGAATTGGCAAAGTGATATTTGGAAGCCCATAGAGGGCTATGGTGAAAAAGGAAATATCCTCAGATGAAATCTGGAAAGAACCTTTCCTAGAAAATGCTTAGTGAACAGTTAATTCATCTCACAGAGTTACATCTGTATTTCGTGGATCTCTTTGCTAGCCTTATTTCTGTGGAATCTGAGAACAGATATTTCGGATCCCTTTGGAGACTATAGGGCCAAAGGAAATATCCTCCGATAACAAAGAGAAAGAAGCATTCTGAGAAACTTCTTTGTGTTCTGTGAAATCATCCTACAGAGTTACAGCTTTCCCGTCAAGAAGCCTTTCACTAAGACAGTTCTTGTGGAATTGGCAAAGTGATATTTGGAAGCCCATAGAGGGCTATGGTGAAAAAGGAAATATCCTCAGATGAAATCTGGAAAGAATCTTTCTGAGAAACTGCTTAGTATTCTGTTAATTAATCTCACAGAGTTACATCTGTGTTTCGTGAATCTCTTTGCTGGCCTTATTTCTGTGGAATCTGAGAACAGATATTTCGCATCCCTATGAAGACTCTAGGGCCAAAGGAAATATCCTCCGATATCAAAGAGAAAGAAGTTTTCTGAGAAACTTCTTTGTGTTCTGTGAAATCATCTCACAGAGTTACAGCTTTCCCCTCAAGAAGCCTTTCGCTAAGACAGTTCTTGTGGAATTGGCAAAGTGATATTTGGAAGCCCATAGAGGGCTAGGGTGAAAAAGGAAATATCCTTAGATGCAATCTGGAAAGAAGCTTTCTGAGAAACCGCTTTGTGTTCTGTGACTTCCACTCACAGAGTTACATCTGTATTTCGTGGATCTCTTTGCTAGCCTTATTTCTGTGGAATCTGAGAACAGATATTTCGGATCCCTTTGAAAACTATAGGGCCAAAGGAAATATCCTCCGATAACAAAGAGAAAGAAGTTTTCTGAGAAACTTCTTTGTGTTCTGTGAAATCATCTCACATAGTTACAGCTTTCCCCTCAGAAGCCATTCGCTAAGACAGTTCTTGTGGAATTGGCAAAGTGATAATTGGAAGCCCATAGAGGGCTATGGTGAAAAAGGAAATATCCTCACATGAAATCTGGAAAGAAGCTTTCTGAGAAACCGCTTTGTTTTCTGTGACTTCCACTCAAAGTGTTACATCTGTGTTTCTTGGATCTCTTTGCTAGCCTTATTTCTGTGGAATCTGAGAACAGATATTTCGGATCCCTTTGAAGACTATAGGGCCAACGGAAATATCCTCTGATAACAAAGAGAAAGAAGCTTTCTGAGAAACTTCTTTGTGTTCTGTGAAATCATCTCACTGAGTTACAGCTTTCCCCTCAAGAAGCCTTTCGCTAAGACAGTTCTTGTGGAATTGGCAAAGTGATATTTGGAAGCCCTTAGAGGGCTATGGTGAAAAAGGAAATATCCTCCGATGAAATCTGGAAAGAAGCTTTCTGAGAAACTGCTTAGTGTTCTCTTAATTCATCTCACAGAGTTACATCTGTATTTCTTGGATCTCTTTGCTAGCCTTATTTCTGTGGAATCTGAGAACAGATATTTCGGATCCCTTTGAAGACTATAGGGCCAAAGGAAATATCCTCCGATAACAAAGAGAAAGAAGCTTTCTGAGAAACTTCTTTGTGTTCTGTGAAATCATCTCACAGAGTTACAGCTTTCCCCTAAAGAAGCCTTTCGCTAAGACAGTTGTTGTGGAATTGGCAAAGTGATATTTGGAAGCCCATAGAGGGCTATGGAGAAAAAGGAAATATCCTCAGATGAAATCTGGAAAGAAGCTTTCTGAGAAACTGCTTACTGTTCTGTTAATTCATCTCACAGAGTTACATCTGTATTTCGTGGATCTCTTTGCTAGCCTTATTTCTGTGGAATCTGAGAACAGATATTTCGAATCCCTTTGAAGACTATAGGGCCAAAGGAAATATCCTCCGATAACAAAGAGAAAGAAGCTTGCTGAGAAAATTCTTTGTGTTCTGTGAAATCATCTCAAAGAGTTACTGTTTTTACCTCAAGAAGCCTTTCGGCAAGACAGTTCTTGTGGAATTCGCAAAGTGATATTTGGAAGCCCATAGAGGGCTATGGTGAAAAAGGAAATATCCTCAGATGAAATCTGGAAAGAAGCTTTCTGAGAAACTGCTTAGTGTTCTGTTAATTGCTCTCACAGAGTTACATCTGTATTTCGTGGATCTCTTTGCTAGCCTTATTTCTGTGGAATCTGAGAACAGATATTTCGGATCCCTTTGAAGACTATAGGGCCAAAGGAAATATCCTCCGATAACAAAGAGAAAGAACCTTTCTGAGAAACTTCTTTGTGTTCTCTGAAATCATCTCACAGTGTTACAGCTTTCCCCTCAAGAAGCCTTTCTCTAAGACAGTTCTTGTGCAATTGGCAAAGTGATATTTGCAAGCCCATAGAGGGCTATGGTGAAAAAGGAAATATCCTTAGATGAAATGTGGAAAGAAGCTTTCTGAGAAACCGCTTAGTGTTCTGTGACTTCCGCACACAGAGTTACATCTGTATTTCGTGGATCTCTTTGCTAGCCTTATTTCTGTGGAATCTGAGAACAGATATTTCGAATCCCTTTGAAGACTATAGGGTCAAAGGAAATATCCTCCAATAGCAAAGAGAAAGAAGCTTTCTCAGAAACTTCTTTGTGTTTTGTGATATCATCTCACAGAGTTACGGCTTTCCCCTCAAGAAGCCTTTCGCTAAGACAGTTCTTGTGGAATTGGCAAAGTGATATTTGGAAGCCTATAGAGGGCTATGGTGACAAAGGAAATATCCTCAGATGAAATCTTGAAAGAAGCTTTCTGAGAAACCGCTTAGTGTTCTGTGACTTCCACTCACAGAGTTACATCAGTATTTCGTGGATCTCTTTGCTAGCCTTATTTCTGTGGAATCTGAGAACAGATATTTCGGATCCCTTTGAAGACTATAGGGCCAAAGGGAATATCCTCCGATAACAAAGAGAAAGAAGCTTTCTGAGAAACTTCTTTGTGTTCTGTGAAATCATCTCACAGAATTACAGCTTTCCCCTCAAGAAGCCATTCGCTAAGACAGTTCTTGTGGAATTGGCAAAGTGATATTTGGAAGTCCATAGAGGGCTATGGTGAAAAAGGAAATCTCCTCAGATGAAATCTGGAAAGAAGCTTTCTGAGAAACTGCTTAATGTTCTGTTAATTCACCCCAAAGGGTTACATCTGTATTTCGTGGATCTCTTTGCTCGCCTTATTTCTGTGGAATCTGAGAAGAGATATTTCGGATCCCTTTGAAGACTCTAGGGCCAAAGGAAATATCCTCCGATAACAAAGAGCAAGAAGCTTTCTGAGAAACTTCTTTGTGTTCTGTGATATCATCTCACAGAGTTACAGCTTTTCCCTCAAGAAGCCTTTCGCTAAGACAGTTCTTGTGGAATTGGCAAAGTGATATTTGGAAGTCCATAGAGGACTATGGTGAAAAAGGAAATATCCTTAGATGATATCTGGAAAGAAGATTTCTGAGAAACTGCTTAGTGTTCTGTTAATTCCTCTCACAGAGTTACATCTGTATTTCTTGGATCTCTTTGCTAGCCTTATTTCTGTGGAATCTGAGAACAGATATTTCGGATCCCTTTGAAGACTATAGGGCCAAAGCAAAATCCTCCGAAAACAGAGAAAGATGCTTTCTGAGAAACTTCTTTGTGTTCTGTGAAATCATCTCACAGAGTTACAGCTTTCCCTTCAAGAAGCCTTTCGCTAAGACAGTTCTTGTGGAATTGGCAAAGTGATATTTGGAAGCCCATAGAGGGCTATGGTGAAAAAGGAAATATCCTCAGATGAAATCTGGAAAGAACCTTTCCTAGAAAATGCTTAGTGAACAGTTAATTCATCTCACAGACTTACATCTGTATTTCGTGGATCTCATTGCTAGCCTTATTTCTGTGGAATCTGAGAACAGATATTTCGGATCCCTTTGGAGACTATAGGGCCAAAGGAAATATCCTCCGATAACAAAGAGAAAGAAGCATTCTGAGAAACTTCTTTGTGTTCTGTGAAATCATCCTACAGAGTTACAGCTTTCCCGTCAAGAAGCCTTTCGCTAAGACAGTTCTTGTGGAATTGGCAAAGTGATATTTGGAAGCCCATAGAGGGCTATGGTGAAAAAGGAAATATCCTCAGATGAAATCTGGAAAGAATCTTTCTGAGAAACTGCTTAGTATTCTGTTAATTAATCTCACAGAGTTACATCTGTGTTTCGTGAATCTCTTTGCTGGCCTTATTTCTGTGGAATCTGAGAACAGATATTTCGGATCCCTATGAAGACTCTAGGGCCAAAGGAAATATCCTCCGATAGCAAAGAGAAAGAAGTTTTCTGAGAAACTTCTTTGTGTTCTGTGAAATCATCTCACAGAGTTACAGCTTTCCCCTCAAGAAGCCTTTCGCTAAGACAGTTCTTGTGGAATTGGCAAAGTGATATTTGGAAGCCCATAGAGGGCTAGGGTGAAAAAGGAAATATCCTTAGATGCAATCTGGAAAGAAGCTTTCTGAGAAACCGCTTTGTGATCTGTGACTTCCACTCACAGAGTTACATCTGTATTTCGTGGATCTCTTTGCTAGCCTTATTTCTGTGGAATCTGAGAACAGACATTTCGGATCCCTTTGAAAACTATAGGGCCAAAGGAAATATCCTCCGATAACAAAGAGAAAGAAGTTTTCTGAGAAACTTCTTTGTGTTCTGTGAAATCATCTCACATAGTTACAGCTTTCCCCTCAGAAGCCATTCGCTAGACAGTTCTTGTGGAATTGGCAAAGTGATAATTGGAAGCCCATAGAGGGCTATGGTGAAAAAGGAAATATCCTCACATGAAATCTGGAAAGAAGCTTTCTGAGAAACCGCTTTGTTTTCTGTGACTTCCACTCAAAGAGTTACATCTGTGTTTCGTGGATCTCTTTGCTAGCCTTATTTCTGTGGAATCTGAGAACAGATATTTCGGATCCCTTTGAAGACTATAGGGCCAACGGAAATATCCTCTGATAACAAAGAGAAAGAAGCTTTCTGAGAAACTTCTTTGTGTTCTGTGAAATCATCTCACTGAGTTACAGCTTTCCCCTCAAGAAGCCTTTTGCTAAGACAGTTCTTGTGGAATTGGCAAAGTGATATTTGGAAGCCCTTAGAGGGCTATGGTGAAAAAGGAAATATCCTCAGATGAAATCTGGAAAGAAGCTTTCTGAGAAACTGCTTAGTGTTCTCTTAATTCATCTCACAGAGTTACATCTGTATTTCTTGGATCTCTTTGCTAGCCTTATTTCTGTGGAATCTGAGAACAGATATTTCGGATCCCTTTGAAGACTATAGGGCCAAAGGAAATATCCTCCGATAACAAAGAGAAAGAAGCTTTCTGAGAAACTTCTTTGTGTTCTGTGAAATCATCTCACAGAGTTACAGCTTTCCCCTCAAGAAGCCTTTCGCTAAGACAGTTGTTGTGGAATTGGCAAAGTGATATTTGGAAGCCCATAGAGGGCTATGGAGAAAAAGGAAATATCCTCAGATGAAATCTGGAAAGAAGCTTTCTGAGAAACTGCTTACTGTTCTCTTAATTCATCTCACAGAGTTACATCTGTATTTCGTGGATCTCTTTGCTAGCCTTATTTCTGTGGAATCTGAGAACAGATATTTCGAATCCCTTTGATGACTATAGGGCCAAAGGAAATATCCTCCGATAACAAAGAGAAAGAAGCTTGCTGAGAAAATTCTTTGTGTTCTGTGAAATCATCTCAAAGAGTTACTGTTTTTCCCTCAAGAAGCCTTTCGGCAAGACAGTTCTTGTGGAATTCGCAAAGTGATATTTGGAAGCCCATAGAGGGCTATGGTGAAAAAGGAAATATCCTCAGATGAAATCTGGAAAGAAGCTTTCTAGAAAATGCCTAGTGAACTGTTAATTCATCTCACAGAGTTACATCTGTATTTCGTGGATCTCTTTGCTAGCCTTATTTCTGTGGAATCTCAGAACAGATATTTCGAATCCCTTTGAAGACTATAGGGTCAAAGGAAATATCCTCCAATAGCAAAGAGAAAGAAGCTTTCTCAGAAACTTCTTTGTGTTTTGTGATATCATCTCACAGAGTTACGGCTTTCCCCTCAAGAAGCCTTTCGCTAAGACAGTTCTTGTGGAATTGGCAAAGTGATATTTGGAAGCCTATAGAGAGCTATGGTGAAAAAGGAAATATCCTCAGATGAAATCTGGAAAGAAGCTTTCTGAGAAACCGCTTAGTGTTCTGTGACTTCCACTCACAGAGTTACATCAGTATTTCGTGGATCTCTTTGCTAGCCTTATTTCTGTGGAATCTGAGAACAGATATTTCGGATCCCTTTGAAGACTATAGGGCCAAAGGAAATATTTTCCGATAACAAAGAGAAAGAAGCTTTCTGAGAAACTTCCTTGTGTTCTGTGAAATCATCTCACAGAGTTCCAGCTTTTCCCTCAAGAAGCCGTTCGCTACGACAGTTCTTGTGGAATTGGCAAAGAGATATTTGGAAGCCCATAGAGGGCTATGGTGAAAAAGGAAATATCCTCAGATGAAATCTGGAAAGAAGCTTTCTGAGAAACTGCTTAGTGTTCTGTTAATTCATCTCACAGAGTTACATCTGTATTTCGTGGATCTCTTTGCTACCCTTATTTCTGTGGAATCTGAGAACAGATATTTCGGATCCCTTTGAAGACTATAGGGCCAAAGTGAATATCCTCCGATAACAAAGAGAAAGAAGCTTTCTGAGAAACTTCTTTGTGTTCTGTGAAATCATCTCACAGAATTACAGCTTTCCCCTCAAGAAGCCATTCGCTAAGACAGTTCTTGTGGAATTGGCAAAGTGATATTTGGAAGTCCTTAGAGGGCTATGGTGAAAAAGGAAATATCCTCAGATGAAATCTGGAAAGAAGCTTTCTGAGAAACTGCTTAGTGTTCTGTTAATTCACCCCAAAGGCTTACATCTGTATTTCGTTGATCTCTTTCCTAGCCTTATTTCTGTAGAATCTGAGAAGAGATATTTCGGATCCCTTTGAAGACTCTAGGGCCAAAGGAAATATCCTCCGATAACAAAGAGAAAGAAGCTTTCTGAGAAACTTCTTTGTGTTCTGTGATATCATCTCACAGAGTTACAGCTTTACCCTCAAGAAGCCTTTCGCTAAGACAGTTCTTGTGGAATTGGCAAAGTGATATCTGGAAGCCCATAGAGGGCTATGATGAAAAAGGAAATATCCTTAGATGAAATCTGGAAAGAAGCTTTCTGAGAAACTGCTTAGTGTACCGTTAATTCATCTCACAGAGTTACATCTGTATTTCATGGATCTCTTTGCTAGCCTTATTTCTGTGGAATCTGAGAAGAGATATTTCGGATCCCTTTGAAGTCTCTAGGGCCAAAGGAAATATCCTCCGATAACAAAGAGAAAGAAGCTTTCTGAGAAACTTCTTTGTGTTCTGTGATATCATCTCACAGAGTTACAGCTTTCCCCTCAAGAAGCCTTTCGCTAAGACAGTTCTTGTGGAATTGGCAATGTGATATTTGGAAGCCCATAGAGGGCTATGGTGAAAAAGGAAATATCCTTAGATGAAATCTGGAAAGAAGCTTTCTGAGAAACTGCTTAGTGTACCGTTAATTCATCTCACAGAGTTACATCTGTATTTCATGGATCTCTTTGCTAGCCTTATTTCTGTGGAATCTGAGAACAGATATTTGGGATCCCTTTGAAGAATATAGGGCCAAAAGATATATACTCCGATATCAAAGAGAAAGAAGCTTTCTGAAAAACTTCTTTGTGTTCTGTGAAATCATCTCACAGAGTTACAGCTTTCCCCTCAAGATGCCTTTCGCTAAGACAGTTCTTGTGGAATTGGCAAAGTGATATGTGGAAGCCAATAGAGGGCTATGGTGAAAAAGGAAATATCCTCAGATGAAATCTGGAAAGAAGCTTTCTGCGAAACCGATTAGTGTTCTGTGACTTCCACTCACAGAGTTACATCTGTATTTCGTGGATCTCTTTGCTAGCCTTATTTTTGTGGAATCTGAGAACAGATATTTCGGATCCCTTGGAAGACTATAATGCCAAAGGAAATATCCTCCGATAACAAAGAGAAAGAACCTTTCTGAGAAACTTCTTTGTGTTCTGTGAAATCGTCTCACAGTGTTACAGCTTTCCCCTCAAGAAGCCTTTCGCTAAGACAGTTCTTGTGGAAATGGCAAAGTGATATTTTCAAGCCCATAGAGGGCTATGCTGAAAAAGGAAATATCCTCAGATGAAATCTGGAAAGAAGCTTTCTGAGAAACTGCTTAGTGTTCTGTTAATTCATCTCACAGAGTTAAATCTGTATTTCGTGGATCTCTTTGCTAGCCTTATTTCTGTGGAATCTGAGAACAGATATTTCTGATCCCTTTGAAGTCTATAGGGCCAAAGGAAATATAGTCCGATAACAAAGAGAAAGAAGCTTTCTGAGAAACTTCTTGGTGTTCTGTGAAATCATCTCACAGAGTTACAGCTTTCCCCTCAAGAAGCCTTTCGCTAAGACAGTTCTTGTCGACTTGGCAAGGTGATATTTGGAAGCCCATAGAGGGCTATGGTGAAAAATGAAATATCCTTAGATGAAATCTGGAAAGAAGCTTTCTGAGAAACTGCTTAGGGTACCGTTAATTCATCTCACAGAGTTACATCTGTATTTCATGCATCTCTTTGCTAGTCTTATTTCTGTGGAATCTGAGAACAGATATTTCGGATCCCTTTGAAGACTATAGGGCCAAAGGAAATATACTCCGATAACAAAGAGAAAGAAGCTTTCTGAGAAACTTCTTGGTGTTCTGTGAAATCATCTCACAGAGTTACAGCTTTCCCCTCAAGAAGCCTTTCGCTAAGACAGTTCTTGCGGAATTGGCACAGTGATATTTGCAAGCCCATAGAGGGCTATGGTGAAAAAGGAAATATCCTCAGATGAAATCTGGAAAGAATCTTTCTGAGAAACGGCTTAGTGTTCTCTTAATTCATCTCACAGAGTTACATCTGTATTTCGTGGATCTCTTTGCTAGCCTTATTTCTGTGGAATCTGAGAACAGATATTTCGGATCCCTTTGAAGACTATAGGGCAAAAGCAAATATCCTCCGATAACAAAGAGAAAGAAGCTTTCTGTGAAACTTCTTTGTGTTCTGTGAAATCATTTCACAGAGTTACAGCTTTCCCCTCAAGAAGCCTTTCGCTAAGACAGTTCTTGTGGAATTGGCAAAGTGATATTTAGAAGCCCATAGAGGGCTATGGTGAAAAAGGAAATATCCTCAGATGAAATCTGGAAAGAAGCTTTCTGAGAAACTGCTTAGTGTTCTGTTAATTCCTCTCACAGAGTTACATCTGTATTTCGTGGATCTCTTTGCTAGCCTTATTTCTGTGGTATCTGAGAACAGATATTTCGGATCACTATGAAGACTATAGTTCCAACGCAAATATCCTACGATAACAAAGAGAAAGAAGCTTTCTGAGAAACTTCTTTGTGTTCTGTGAAATCATCTCACAGAGTTACAGCATTCCCCTCAAGAAGCCTTTCGCTAAGACAGTTCTTGTGGAATTGGCAAAGTGATATTTGGAAGCCCATAGAGGGCTATGCTGAAAAAGGAAATATCCTCAGATGAAATCTGGAAAAAAGCTTTCTGAGAAACTGCTTAGTGTTCTGTTCATTCATCTCACAGAGTTACATCTGTATTTCGTGGATCTCTTTGCTAGCCTTATTTCAGTGGAATCTGAGAAAAGGTATTTCGGATACCTTTGAAGACTATAGGGCCAAAGGAAATATCCTCCGATAACAAAGAGAAAGAAGCTTTCTGAGAAACTTCTTTGTGTTCTGTGAAATCATCTCACAGAGTTACAGCTGTCCCCTGAAGAAGCCATTCGCTAAGACAGTTCTTGTGGAATTGGCAAAGTGATATTTGGAAGCCCATAGAGGGCTATGGTGAAAAAGGAAATATCCTCAGATGAAATCTGGAAAGAAACTTTCTGAGAAACTGCTTAGTGTTCTGTTAATTCATCCCAGATGGTTACATCTGTATTTCGTGGATCTCTTTGCTAGCATTATTTCTGTGGAATCTGAGAAGAGATATTTCGGATCCCTTTGATGACTCTAGGGCCAAAGGAAATATCCTCCGATAACAAAGAGAAAGAAGTGTTCTGAGAAACTTCTTTGTGTTCTGTGATATCATCTCACAGAGTTACAGCTTTCCCCTCAAGAAGCCTTTCGCTAAGAAAGTTCTTGTGGAATTGGCAAAGTGATATTTGGAAGCCCATAGAGGGCTATGGTGAAAAAGGAAATATCCTCACATGAAATCTGGAAAGAAGCTTTCTGAGAAACCGCTTTGTGTTCTGTGACTTCCACTCACAGTGCTACATCTGTATTTCGTGGATCTCTTTGCTAGCCTTATTTCTTTGGAATCTGAGAACAGATATTTCGGATCCCTTTGAAGACTATAGGGCCAAAGGAAATATCCTCCGATAACAAAGAGAAAGAAGCATACTGAGAAACTTCTTTGTGTTCTGTGAAATCATCTCACAGACTTACAGCTTTCCCCTCAAGAAGCCTTTCGCTAAGACAGTTCTTGTGGAATTGGCAAAGTGATATTTGGAATCCCATAGAGGGCTATGGTGAAAAAGGAAATATCCTCAGATGAAATCTGGAAAGAAGGTTTCTGCGAAACGGATTAGTGTTCTGTGACTTCCACTCACAGAGTTACACCTGTATTTCGTGGATATCTTTGCTAGCCTTATTTCTGTGTAATCTGAGAACAGATATTTCGGATCCCTTTGAAGACTATAGGGCCAAAGAAAATATCCTCCGATAACAAAGAGAAAGAAGCTTTCTGAGAAGCTTCTTTGTGTTCTGTGAAATCATCTCACAGAGTTAGAGTTTTCCCCTCAAGAAGCCTTTTGCTAAGACAGTTCTTGTGGAATTGGCAAAGTGATATTTGGAAGCCCGTAGAGGGCTATGGTGAAAAAGGAAATATCCTAAGATGAAATCTGGAAAGAAGCTTTCAGAGAAACTGCTTAGTGTTCTGTTCATTCATCTCACAGAGTTACATCTGTATTTCGTGGATCTCTTTGCTAGCCTTATTTCTGTGGAATCTGAGAACAGATATTTCAGATCCCTTTGAAGACTATAGGGCCAAAGCAAATATCCTTCGAAAACAAAGAGAAAGAAGCTTTCTGAGAAACTTCTTTGTGTTCTGTGAAATCATCTCACAGAGTTACAGCTTTTCGCTCCAGAAGCCTTTCACTAAGACAGTTCTTGTGGAATTGGCAAAGTGATATTTGGAAGCCCATAGAGGGCTATTGTGAAAAAGGAAATATCCTCAGATGAAATCTGGAAAGAAGCTTTCTGAGAAACCGCTTAGTGTTCTGTGACGTCCACTCACAGAGTTACATCTGTATTTCGTGGATCTCTTTGCTAGCCTTATTGCTTTGGAATCTAAGAACAGATATTTCGGATCCCTTAGAAGACTATAGGGCCAAAGGAAATATCCTCCGATAACAATGAGAAAGAAGCTTTCTGAGAAACTTCTTTGTGTTCTCTGAAATCATCTCACAGAGTTAGAGTTTTCCCCTCAAGAAGCCTTTCGTTAAGACAGTTCTTGTGGAATTGGCAAAGTGATATTTGCAAGCCCATAGAGGGCTATGGTGAAAAAGGAAATATCCTCAGATGAAATCTGGAAAGAAGCTTTCAGAGAAACTGCTTAGTGTTCTGTTCATTCATCTCACAGAGTTACATCTGTATTTCGTGGATCTCTTTGCTAGCCTTATTTCTGTGTAATCTGAGAACAGATATTTCGGATCCCTTTGAAGACTATAGGGCCAAAGGAAATATCCTCCGATAACAAAGAGAAAGAAGTTTTCTGAGAAACTTTCTTGTGTGCTGTGAAATCATCTCACAGAGTTACAGCTTTCCACTCAAGAAGCCTTTCGCTAAGACAGTTCTTATGGAAGTAGCAATGTGATATTTGGAAGCCCATAGAGGGCTATGGTGAAAAAGGAAATATCCTCAGATGAAATCTGGAAAGAAGCTTTCTGAGAAACCGATTAGTGTTCTGTGACTTCCACTCACAGAGTTACATCTGTATTTCGTGGATCTCTTTGCTAGCCTTATTTCTGTGGAATCTGAGAACAGATATTTCGGATCCCTTTGAAGACTATAGGGCCAAAGGAAATATCCTCCTATAACAAAGAGAAAGAAGCTTTCTGAAAAACTTCTTTGTGTTCTGTGAAATCATCTCACAGAGTTACAGCTTTCCCCTCAAGAAGCCTTTCGCTAAGACAGTTCTTGTGGAATTGGCAAAGTGATATTTGGAAGCCCTTAGAGGACTATGGTGAAAAAGGAAATATCCTCAGATGAAATCTGGAAAGAAGCTTTCTGCGAAACCGATTACTGTTCTGTGACTTCCACTCACAGAGTTACATCAATATTTCGTGGATCTCTTTGCTAGCCTTATTTCTGTGGAATCTGAGAACAGATATTTCGGATCCCTTTGAAGAAAATATTGCCAAAGGAAATATCCTCCGATAACAAAGAGAAAGAAGCTTTCTGAGAAACTTCTTTGTGTTCTGCGAAATCATCTCACAGAGTTACAGCTTTTCCCTCAAGAAGACTTTCTCGAAGACAGTTCTTGTTGAATTGGCAAAGTGATATTTGGAAGCCCATGGAGGGCTATGGTGAAAAAGGAAATATCCTCAGATGAAATCTGGAAAGAAGCTTTCTGAGAAACTGCTTAGTGTTCTTTTAATTCATCTCACAGAGTTACATCTGTATTTCGTGGATCTCTTTGCAAGCATTATTTCTGTGGAATCTGAGAACAGATGTTTCGGATCCCTTTGAAGACTATAGGGCCAAAGGAAATATCCTCCGATAAAAAAGAGAAAGAAGCTTTCTGAGAAACTTCTTTGTGTTCTGTGAAAACAACTCACAGAGTTACAGCTTCCCCTCAAGAAGCCTTTCGCTAAGACAGTTCTTGTGGAATTGGCAAAATGATATTTGGAAGCCCATAGAGGACTATGGTGAAAAAGGAAGTATCCTCAGATGAAATCTGGAAAGATGCTTTCTGAGAAAACGCTTAGTGTTCTGTGACTTCCACTCACAGAGTTACATTTGTATTTCGTGGATCTCTTTGCTAGACTTATTCCTGTGGAATCTGAGAACAGATATTTCGGATCCCTTTGAAGACTATAGGGCCAAAGCAAATATCCTCCGATAACAAAGAGAAAGAAGCTTTCTGAAAAACTTCTTTGTGTTCTGTGAAATCATCTCACAGAGTTACAGATTTCCCCTCAAGAAGCCTTTCACTAAGACAGTTCTTGTGGAATTGGCAAAGTGATATTTGGAAGCCCATAGAGGGCTATGGTGAAAAAGCAAATATCCTCAGATGAAATCTGGAAAGAAGCTTTCTGCGAAACCGATTAGTGTTCTGTTAATTCATCTCACAGAGTTACATCTGTATTTCGTGGATCTCTTTGCTAGCCTTATTTCTGTGGAATCTGAGAACAGATATTTCGGATCCCTTAGAAGACTATAGGGCCAAAGGAAATATTCTCCGATAACAAAGAGAAAGAAGCTTTCTGAGAAACTTCTTTGTGTTCTGTGAAATCATCTCACAGAGTTACAGCTTTCCCCTCAGGAAGCCTTTCGCTAAGATAGTTCTTGTGGAATTGGCAAAGTGATATTTGGAAGCCCATAGAGGGCTATGGTGAAAAAGGAAATATCCTCAGATGAAATCTGGAAAGAAGCTTTCAGAGAAACTGCTTAGTGTTCTGTTCATTCATCTCACAGAGTTACATCTGTATTTCGTGGATCTCTTTGCTAGCCTTATTTCTGTGGAATCTGAGAACAGATATTTCGGAACCCTTTGAAGACTACAGGGCCAAAGGAAATATCCTCCGATAACAAAGAGAAAGAAGCTTTCTGAGAAACTTCTTTGTGTTCTGTGAAATCATCTCACAGAGTTACAGCTTTCCCCTCAAGAAGCCTTTCGCTAAGATAGTTCTTGTGGAATTGGCAAAGTGATATTTGGAAGCCCATAGAGGACTATGGTGAAAAAGGAAATATCTTCAGATGAAATCTGGAAAGAAGCTTTCTGAGAGACTGCTTAGTGTTCTGTTAATTCCTCTCACAGAGTTACATCTGTATTTCGTGGAACTCTTTGCTAGCCTTATTTCTGTGGAATCTGAGAACAGATATTACGGATCCCTTTGCAGACTATAGGGCCAAAGGAAATATCCTCCGATAACAAAGAGAAAGAAGCTTTCTGAAAAACTTCTTTGTGTTCTGTGAAATCGTCTCACAGAGTTACACCTTTCCCATCAAGAAGCCTTTCGCTAAGACAGTTCTTGTGGAATTGGCAAAGTGATATTTGGAAGCCCATAGAGGGCTATGGTGAAAAAGGAAATATCCTCATATGAAATCTGGAAAGAAGCTTTCTGCGAAACGGATTAGTGTTCTGTGACTTCCACTCACAGAGTTACATCTGTATTTCGTGGATCTCTTTGCTAGCCTTATTTCTGTGTAATCTGAGAACTGATATTTCGGATCCATTTGAAGACTATAAGGCCAAAGCAAATATCCTCCGAAAACAAAGAGAAAGAAGCTTTCTGAGAAACTTCTTTGTGTTCTGTGAAATCATCTCACAGAGTTACAGCTTTCCCCTCCAGAAGCCTTTCGCTAAGACAGTTCTTGTGGAATTGGCAAAGTGATATTTGGAAGCCCATAGAGGGCTATAGTGAAAAAGGAAATATCCTCAGATGAAATCTGGAAAGAAGCTTTCTGAGAAACTGCTTAGTGTTCTGTGACTTCCACTCACAGAGTTACATCTGTATTTCGTGGATCTCTTTGCTAGCCTTATTTCTGTGGAATCTGAGAACAGATATTTCGGATCCCTTAGAAGACTATAGGGCCAAAGGAAATATCCTCCGATAACAAAGAGAAAGAAGCTTTCTGAGAGACTTCTTTGTGTTCTGTGAAATCATCTCACAGAGTTAGAGTTTTCCCCTCAAGAAGCCTTTCGCTAAGACAGTTCTTGTGGAATTGGCAAAGTGATATTTGCAAGCCCATAGAGGGCTATGGTGAAAAAGGAAATATCCTCAGATGAAATCTGGAAAGAAGCTTTCTGAGAAACTGCTTAGTGTTCTGTTCATTCATCTCACAGAGTTACATCTGTATTTCGTGGATCTCTTTGCTAGCCTTATTTCTGTGGAATCTGAGAACAGATATTTCGAATCCCTTTGAAGACTATAGGGCCAAAGGAAATATCCTCCGATAACAAAGAGAAAGAAGCTTTCTGAAAAACTTCTTTGTGTTCTGTAAAATCATCTCACTGAGTTACAGCTTTCCCCTCAAGAAGCCTTTCGCTAAGACAGTTCTTGTGGAATTGGCAAAGTGATATTTGGAAGCCCACAGAGGGCTATGGTGAAAAAGGAAATATCCTCAGATGAAATCTGGAAAGAAGCTTTCTGCGAAACCGATTAGTGTTCTGTGACTTCCACTCACAGAGTTACATCTATATTTCGTGGATTTCTTTGCTAGCCTTATTTCTGTGGAATCTGAGAACAGATATTTCGGATCCCTTTGAAGACAATATTGCCAAAGGAAATATCCTCCGATAACAAAGAGAAAGAAGCTTTCTGAGAAACTTCTTTGTGTTCTGCGAAATCATCTCACAGAGTTACAGCTTTTCCCTCAAGAAGACTTTCTCTAAGACAGTTCTTGTTGAATTGGCAAAGTGATATTTGGAAGCCCATAGAGGGCTATGGTGAAAAAGGAAATATCCTCAGATGAAATCTGGAAAGAAGCTTTCTGAGAAACTGCTTAGTGTTCTGTTAATTCATCTCACAGAGTTACATCTGTATTTCGTGGATCTCTTTGCTAGCCTTATTTCTGTGGAATCTGAGAACAGATATTTCGGATCCCTTTGAAGACAATATTGCCAAAGGAAATATCCTCCGATAACAAAGAGAAAGAAGCTTTCTGAGAAACTTCTTTGTGTTCTGCGAAATCATCTCACAGAGTTACAGCTTTTCCCTCAAGAAGACTTTCTCTAAGACAGTTCTTGTTGAATTGGCAAAGTGATATTTGGAAGCCCATAGAGGGCTATGGTGAAAAAGGAAATATCCTCAGA
This sequence comes from Macaca nemestrina, assembly GCF_043159975.1. Lineage (NCBI taxonomy): Eukaryota > Metazoa > Chordata > Mammalia > Primates > Cercopithecidae > Macaca > Macaca nemestrina. The sequence continues at coordinate 106,495,371 of NC_092127.1, read as the reverse complement.
TGAAATCTGGAAAGAAGCTTTCTGAGAAACTGCTTAGTGTTCTGTTAATTCATCTCACAGAGTTACATCTGTATTTCGTGGATCTCTTTGCAAGCCTTATTTCTGTGGAATCTGAGAACAGATGTTTCGGATCCCTTTGAAGACTATAGGGCCAAAGGAAATATCCTCCGATAAAAAAGAGAAAGAAGCTTTCTGAGAAACTTCTTTGTGTTCTGTGAAAACAACTCACAGAGTTACAGCTTTCCCCTCAAGAAGCCTTTCGCTAAGACAGTTCTTGTGGAGCTGGCAAAGTGATATTTGGAAGCCCATAGAGGACTATGGTGAAAAAGGAAGTATCCTCAGATTAAATCTGGAAAGATGCTTTCTGAGAAACCGCTTAGTGTTCTGTGACTTCCACTCACAGAGTTACATCTGTATTTCGTGGATCTCTTTGCTAGACTTATTTCTGTGGAATCTGAGAACAGATATTCGGATCAATTTGAAGACTATAGGGCCAAAGGAAATATCCTCCGATAACAAAGAGAAAGAAGATTTCTGAGAAACAACTTTGTGTTCTGTGAAATCATCTCACAGAGTTACAGCTTTCCCCTCAAGAAGTCTTTTGCTAAGACACTTCTTGTGGAATTGGCAAAGTGATATTTGGAAGCCCATAGAGGGCTATGGTGAAAAAGGAAATATCCTCAGATGAAATCTGGAATGAAGCTTTCTGAGAAACTGCTTAGTGTTCTGGTAATTCATCTCACAGAGTTACATCTGTATTTCGTGGATGTCTTTTCTAGCCTTATTTCTGTGGAATCTGAGAAGAGATATTTCGGATCCCTTTGAAGACTATAGGGCCAAAGGAAATGTCCTCCGATAACAAAGAGAAAGAAGCTTTCTGAGAAACTTCTTTGTGTTCTGTGAAATCATCTCACAGAATTACAGCTTTCCCCTGAAGAAGCCTTTCGCTAAGACAGTTCTTGTGGAATTGGCAAAGTGATATTTGGAAGCCCTTAGAGGGCTATGGTGAAAAAGGAAATATCCTCAGATGAAATCTGGAAAGAAGCTTTCTGAGAAACTTTTTAGTGTTCTGTTAATTCATCTCACACAGTTACATCGGTATTTCGTGGATCTCTTTGCTAGCCTTATTTCTGTGGAATCTGAGAACAGATATTTCTGATCACTTTGAAGACTATAGGGCCAAAGGAAATATCCTCCGATAACAAAGAGAAAGAAGCTTTCTGTGAAACTTCTTTGTGTTCGGTGAAATCATCTCACAGAGTTACAGCTTTCCCCTCAAGAAGCCTTTCGCTGAGACAGTTCTTGTGGCATTGGCAAAGTGATATTTAGAAGACCATAGAGGGCTATGGTGAAAAAGGAAATATCCTCAGATGAAATCTGGAAAGAAGCTTTCTGAGAAACTGCTTAGTGTTCTGTTAATTGCTCTCACAGAGTTACATCTGTATTTCGTGGATCTCTTTGCTAGCCTTATTTATGTGGAATCTGAGAACAGATATTTCGGATCCCTTTGAAGACTATAGGGCCAAAGGAAATATCCTCCGATAACAAAGAGAAAGAACCTTTCTGAGAAACTTCTTTGTGTTCTCTGAAATCATCTCACAGTGTTACAGCTTTCCCCTCAAGAAGCCTTTCGCTAAGACAGTTCTTGTGGAATTGGCAAAGTGATATTTGCAAGCCCATAGAGGGCTATGGTGAAAAAGGAAATATCCTTAGATGAAATCCGGAAAGAAGCTTTCTGAGAAACCGCTTAGTGTTCTGTGACTTCCGCACACAGAGTTACATCTGTATTTCGTGGATCTCTTTGCTAGCCTTATTTTTGTGGAATCTCAGAACAGATATTTCGAATCCCTTTGAAGACTATAGGGTCAAAGGAAATATCCTCCAATAGCAAAGAGAAAGAAGCTTTCTCAGAAACTTCTTTGTGTTTTGTGATATCATCTCACAGAGTTACGGCTTTCCTCTCAAGAAGCCTTTCGCTAAGACAGTTCTTGTGGAATTGGCAAAGTGATATTTGGAAGCCTATAGAGAGCTATGGTGAAAAAGGAAATATCCTCAGATGAAATCTGGAAAGAAGCTTTCTGAGAAACCGCTTAGTGTTCTGTGACTTCCACTCACAGAGTTACATCAGTATTTCGTGGATCTCTTTGCTAGCCTTATTTCTGTGGAATCTGAGAACAGATATTTCGGATCCTTTTGAAGAATATAGGGCCAAAGGAAATATTTTCCGATAACAAAGAGAAAGAAGCTTTCTGAGAAACTTCCTTGTGTTCTGTGAAATCATCTCACAGAGTTCCAGCTTTTCCCTCAAGAAGCCGTTCGCTACGACAGTTCTTGTGGAATTGGCAAAGAGATATTTGGAAGCCCATAGAGGGCTATGGTGAAAAAGGAAATATCCTCAGATGAAATCTGGAAAGAAGCTTTCTGAGAAACTGCTTAGTGTTCTGTTAATTCATCTCACAGAGTTACATCTGTATTTCGTGGATCTCTTTGCTACCCTTATTTCTGTGGAATCTGAGAACAGATATTTCGGATCCCTTTGAAGACTATAGGGCCAAAGTGAATATCCTCCGATAACAAAGAGAAAGAAGCTTTCTGAGAAACTTCTTTGTGTTCTGTGAAATCATCTCACAGAATTACAGCTTTCCCCTCAAGAAGCCATTCGCTAAGACAGTTCTTGTGGAATTGGCAAAGTGATATTTGGAAGTCCTTAGAGGGCTATGGTGAAAAAGGAAATATCCTCAGATGAAATCTGGAAAGAAGCTTTCTGAGAAACTGCTTAGTGTTCTGTTAATTCACCCCAAAGGCTTACATCTGTATTTCGTGGATCTCTTTCCTAGCCTTATTTCTGTAGAATCTGAGAAGAGATATTTCGGATCCCTTTGAAGACTCTAGGGCCAAAGGAAATATCCTCCGATAACAAAGAGAAAGAAGCTTTCTGAGAAACTTCTTTGTGTTCTGTGATATCATCTCACAGAGTTACAGCTTTACCCTCAAGAAGCCTTTCGCTAAGACAGTTCTTGTGGAATTGGCAAAGTGATATCTGGAAGCCCATAGAGGGCTATGGTGAAAAAGGAAATATCCTTAGATGAAATCTGGAAAGAAGCTTTCTGAGAAACTGCTTAGTGTACCGTTAATTCATCTCACAGAGTTACATCTGTATTTCATGGATCTCTTTGCTAGCCTTATTTCTGTGGAATCTGAGAAGAGATATTTCGGATCCCTTTGAAGACTCTAGGGCCAAAGGAAATATCCTCCGATAACAAAGAGAAAGAAGCTTTCTGAGAAACTTCTTTGTGTTCTGTGATATCATCTCACAGAGTTACAGCTTTCCCCTCAAGAAGCCTTTCGCTAAGACAGTTCTTGTGGAATTGGCAATGTGATATTTGGAAGCCCATAGAGGGCTATGGTGAAAAAGGAAATATCCTTAGATGAAATCTGGAAAGAAGCTTTCTGAGAAACTGCTTAGTGTACCGTTAATTCATCTCACAGAGTTACATCTGTATTTCATGGATCTCTTTGCTAGCCTTATTTCTGTGGAATCTGAGAACAGATATTTGGGATCCCTTTGAAGAATATAGGGCCAAAAGATATATACTCCGATATCAAAGAGAAAGAAGCTTTCTGAAAAACTTCTTTGTGTTCTGTGAAATCATCTCACAGAGTTACAGCTTTCCCCTCAAGATGCCTTTCGCTAAGACAGTTCTTGTGGAATTGGCAAAGTGATATGTGGAAGCCAATAGAGGGCTATGGTGAAAAAGGAAATATCCTCAGATGAAATCTGGAAAGAAGCTTTCTGCGAAACCGATTAGTGTTCTGTGACTTCCACTCACAGAGTTACATCTGTATTTCGTGGATCTCTTTGCTAGCCTTATTTTTGTGGAATCTGAGAACAGATATTTCGGATCCCTTGGAAGACTATAAGGCCAAAGGAAATATCCTCCGATAACAAAGAGAAAGAACCTTTCTGAGAAACTTCTTTGTGTTCTGTGAAATCATCTCACAGAGTTACAGGTTTCCCCTCAAGAAGCCTTTCGCTAAGACAGTTCTTGTCGACTTGGCAAGGTGATATTTGGAAGCCCATAGAGGGCTATGGTGAAAAAGGAAATATCCTCAGATGAAATCTGGAAAGAAGCTTTCTGAGAACCCGCTTAGTGTTCTGTGACTTCCACTCACAGAGTTACATCTGTATTTCGTGGATCTCTTAAGTAGCCTTATTTCTGTGGAATCTGAGAACAGATATTTCGGATCCCTTTGAAGACTCTAGGGCCAAAGGAAATATCCTCCAATAACAAAGAGAAAGAAGCTTTCTGAGAAACTTCTCTGTGTTCTGTGATATCATCTCACAGAGTTACAGCTTTCCCCTCAAGAAGCCTTTCGCTAAGACAGTTTTTGTGGAATTGGCAAAGTGATATTTGGAAGCCCATAGACGGCTATGGTGAAAAATGAAATATCCTTAGATGAAATCTGGAAAGAAGCTTTCTGAGAAACTGCTTAGGGTTCCGTTAATTCATCTCACAGAGTTACATCTGTATTTCATGCATCTCTTTGCTAGTCTTATTTCTGTGGAATCTGAGAACAGATATTTCGGATCCCTTTGAAGACTATAGGGCCAAAGGAAATATACTCCGATAACAAAGAGAAAGAAGCTTTCTGAGAAACTTCTTGGTGTTCTGTGAAATCATCTCACAGAGTTACAGCTTTCCCCTCAAGAAGCCTTTCGCTAAGACAGTTCTTGCGGAATTGGCACAGTGATATTTGCAAGCCCATAGAGGGCTATGGTGAAAAAGGAAATATCCTCAGATGAAATCTGGAAAGAATCTTTCTGAGAAACGGCTTAGTGTTCTCTTAATTCATCTCACAGAGTTACATCTGTATTTCGTGGATCTCTTTGCTAGCCTTATTTCTGTGGAATCTGAGAACAGATATTTCGGATCCCTTTGAAGACTATAGGGCCAAAGCAAATATTCTCCGATAACAAAGAGAAAGAAGCTTTCTGTGAAACTTCTTTGTGTTCTGTGAAATCATTTCATAGAGTTACAGCTTTCCCCTCAAGAAGCCTTTCGCTAAGACAGTTCTTGTGGAATTGGCAAAGTGATATTTAGAAGCCCATAGAGGGCTATGGTGAAAAAGGAAATATCCTCAGATGAAATCTGGAAAGAAGCTTTCTGAGAAACTGCTTAGTGTTCTGTTAATTCCTCTCACAGAGTTACATCTGTATTTCGTGGATCTCTTTGCTAGCCTTATTTCTGTGGTATCTGAGAACAGATATTTCGGATCCCTATGAAGACTATAGTTCCAACGCAAATATCCTACGATAACAAAGAGAAAGAAGCTTTCTGAGAAACTTCTTTGTGTTCTGTGAAATCATCTCACAGAGTTACAGCATTCCCCTCAAGAAGCCTTTCGCTAAGACAGTTCTTGTGGAATTGGCAAAGTGATATTTGGAAGCCCATAGAGGGCTATGCTGAAAAAGGAAATATCCTCAGATGAAATCTGGAAAAAAGCTTTCTGAGAAACTGCTTAGTGTTCTGTTCATTCATCTCACAGAGTTACATCTGTATTTCGTGGATCTCTTTGCTAGCCTTATTTCAGTGGAATCTGAGAAAAGGTATTTCGGATCCCTTTGAAGACTATAGGGCCAAAGGAAATATCCTCCGATAACAAAGAGAAAGAAGCTTTCTGAGAAACTTCTTTGTGTTCTGTGAAATCATCTCACAGAGTTACAGCTTTCCCCTCAAGAAGCCATTCGCTAAGACAGTTCTTGTGGAATTGGCAAAGTGATATTTGGAAGCCCATAGAGGGCTATGGTGAAAAAGGAAATATCCTCAGATGAAATCTGGAAAGAAACTTTCTGAGAAACTGCTTAGTGTTCTGTTAATTCATCCCAGATGGTTACATCTGTATTTCGTGGATCTCTTTGCTAGCATTATTTCTGTGGAATCTGAGAAGATATATTTCGGATCCCTTTGATGACTCTAGGGCCAAAGGAAATATCCTCCGATAACAAAGAGAAAGAAGTGTTCTGAGAAACTTCATTGTGTTCTGTGATATCATCTCACAGAGTTACAGCTTTCCCCTCAAGAAGCCTTTCGCTAAGAAAGTTCTTGTGGAATTGGCAAAGTGATATTTGGAAGCCCATAGAGGGCTATGGTGAAAAAGGAAATATCCTCACATGAAATCTGGAAAGAAGCTTTCTGAGAAACCGCTTTGTGTTCTGTGACTTCCACTCACAGTGCTACATCTGTATTTCATGGATCTCTTTGCTAGCCTTATTTCTTTGGAATCTGAGAACAGATATTTCGGATCCCTTTGAAGACTACAGGGCCAAAGGAAATATCCTCCGATAACAAAGAGAAAGAAGCATACTGAGAAACTTCTTTGTGTTCTGTGAAATCATCTCACAGACTTACAGCTTTCCCCTCAAGAAGCCTTTCGCTAAGACAGTTCTTGTGGAATTGGCAAAGTGATATTTGGAATCCCATAGAGGGCTATGGTGAAAAAGGAAATATCCTCAGATGAAATCTGGAAAGAAGGTTTCTGCGAAACGGATTAGTGTTCTGTGACTTCCACTCACAGAGTTACACCTGTATTTCGTGGATCTCTTTGCTAGCCTTATTTCTGTGGAATCTGAGAACAGATATTTCGGATCCCTTTGAAGACTATAGGGCCAAAGCAAATATCCTCCGAAAACAAAGAGAAAGAAGCTTTCTGAGAAACTTCTTTGTGTTCTGTGAAATCATCTCACAGAGTTACAGCTTTTCGCTCCAGAAGCCTTTCACTAAGACAGTTCTTGTGGAATTGGCAAAGTGATATTTGGAAGCCCATAGAGGGCTATTGTGAAAAAGGAAATATCCTCAGATGAAATCTGGAAAGAAGCTTTCTGAGAAACCGCTTAGTGTTCTGTGACTTCCACTCACAGAGTTACATCTGTATTTCGTGGATCTCTTTGCTAGCCTTATTTCTGTGGAATCTAAGAACAGATATTTCGGATCCCTTAGAAGACTATAGGGCCAAAGGAAATATCCTCCGATAACAATGAGAAAGAAGCTTTCTGAGAAACTTCTTTGTGTTCTGTGAAATCATCTCACAGAGTTACAGCTTTCCCCTCAAGAAGCCTTTCGCTAAGACAGTTCTTGTGGAATTGGCAAAGTGATATTTGGAAGCCCATAGAGGACTATGGTGAAAAAGGAAATATCCTCAGATGAAATCTGGAAAGAAGCTTTCTGCGAAACCGATTACTGTTCTGTGACTTCCACTCACAGAGTTACATCAATATTTCGTGGATCTCTTTGCTAGCCTTATTTCTGTGGAATCTGAGAACAGATATTTCGGATCCCTTTGAAGACAATATTGCCAAAGGAAATATCCTCCGATAACAAAGAGAAAGAAGCTTTCTGAGAAACTTCTTTGTGTTCTGCGAAATCATCTCACAGAGTTACAGCTTTTCCCTCAAGAAGACTTTCTCGAAGACAGTTCTTGTTGAATTGGCAAAGTGATATTTGGAAGCCCATGGAGGGCTATGGTGAAAAAGGAAATATCCTCAGATGAAATCTGGAAAGAAGCTTTCTGAGAAACTGCTTAGTGTTCTGTTAATTCTTCTCACAGAGTTACATCTGTATTTCATGGATCTCTTTGCAAGCATTATTTCTGTGGAATCTGAGAACAGATGTTTCGGATCCCTTTGAAGACTATAGGGCCAAAGGAAATATCCTCCGATAAAAAAGAGAAAGAAGCTTTATGAGAAACTTCTTTGTGTTCTGTGAAAACAACTCACAGAGTTACAGCTTTCCCCTCAAGAAGCCTTTCGCTAAGACAGTTCTTGTGGAATTGGCAAAGTGATATTTGGAAGCCCATAGAGGACTATGGTGAAAAAGGAAGTATCCTCAGATGAAATCTGGAAAGATGCTTTCTGAGAAAACGCTTAGTGTTCTGTGACTTCCACTCACAGAGTTACATCTGTATTTCGTGGATCTCTTTGCTAGACTTATTCCTGTGGAATCTGAGAACAGATATTTCGGATCCCTTTGAAGACTATAGGGCCAAAGCAAATATCCTCCGATAACAAAGAGAAAGAAGCTTTCTGAAAAACTTCTTTGTGTTCTGTGAAATCATCTCACAGAGTTACAGATTTCCCCTCAAGAAGCCTTTCACTAAGACAGTTCTTGTGGAATTGGCAAAGTGATATTTGGAAGCCCATAGAGGGCTATGGTGAAAAAGCAAATATCCTCAGATGAAATCTGGAAAGAAGCTTTCTGCGAAACCGATTAGTGTTCTGTTAATTCATCTCACAGAGTTACATCTGTATTTCGTGGATCTCTTTGCTAGCCTTATTTCTGTGGAATCTGAGAACAGATATTTCGGATCCCTTAGAAGACTATAGGGCCAAAGGAAATATTCTCCGATAACAAAGAGAAAGAAGCTTTCTGAGAAACTTCTTTGTGTTCTGTGAAATCATCTCACAGAGTTACAGCTTTCCCCTCAAGAAGCCTTTCGCTAAGACAGTTCTTGTGGAATTGGCAAAGTGATATTTGGAAGCCCATAGAGGGCTACTGTGAAAAAGGAAATATCCTCAGATGAAATCTGGAAAGAAGCTTTCAGAGAAACTGCTTAGTGTTCTGTTCATTCATCTCACAGAGTTACATCTGTATTTCGTGGATCTCTTTGCTAGCCTTATTTCTGTGGAATCTGAGAACAGATATTTCGGATCCCTTTGAAGTCTATAGGGCCAAAGGAAATATCCTCCGATAACAAAGAGAAAGAAGCTTTCTGAGAAACTTCTTTGTGTTCTGTGAAATCATCTCACAGAGTTACAGCTTTCCCCTCAAGAAGCCTTTCGCTAAGACAGTTCTTGTGGAATTGGCAAAGTGATATTTGGAAGCCCATAGAGGACTATGGTGAAAAAGGAAATATCTTCAGATGAAATCTGGAAAGAAGCTTTCTGAGAGACTGCTTAGTGTTCTGTTAATTCCTCTCACAGAGTTACATCTGTATTTCGTGGAACTCTTTGCTAGCCTTATTTCTGTGGAATCTGAGAACAGATATTACGGATCCCTTTGCAGACTATAGGGCCAAAGGAAATATCCTCCGATAACAAAGAGAAAGAAGCTTTCTGAAAAACTTCTTTGTGTTCTGTGAAATCGTCTCACAGAGTTACAGCTTTCCCATCAAGAAGCCTTTCGCTAAGACAGTTCTTGTGGAATTGGCAAAGTGATATTTGGAAGCCCCTAGAGGGCTATGGTGAAAAAGGAAATATCCTCATATGAAATCTGGAAAGAAGCTTTCTGCGAAACGGATTAGTGTTCTGTGACTTCCACTCACAGAGTTACATCTGTATTTCGTGGATCTCTTTGCTAGCCTTATTTTTGTGTAATCTGAGAACTGATATTTCGGATCCCTTTGAAGACTATAAGGCCAAAGCAAATATCCTCCGAAAACAAAGAGAAAGAAGCTTTCTGAGAAACTTCTTTGTGTTCTGTGAAATCATCTCACAGAGTTACAGCTTTCCCCTCCAGAAGCCTTTCGCTAAGACAGTTCTTGTGGAATTGGCAAAGTGATATTTGGAAGCCCATAGAGGGCTATAGTGAAAAAGGAAATATCCTCAGATGAAATCTGGAAAGAAGCTTTCTGAGAAACCGCTTAGTGTTCTGTGACTTCCACTCACAGAGTTACATCTGTATTTCGTGGATCTCTTTGCTAGCCTTATTTCTGTGGAATCTGAGAACAGATATTTCGGATCCCTTAGAAGACTATAGGGCCAAAGGAAATATCCTCCGATAACAAAGAGAAAGAAGCTTTCTGAGAGACTTCTTTGTGTTCTGTGAAATCATCTCACAGAGTTAGAGTTTTCCCCTCAAGAAGCCTTTCGCTAAGACAGTTCTTGTGGAATTGGCAAAGTGATATTTGCAAGCCCATAGAGGGCTATGGTGAAAAAGGAAATATCCTCAGATGAAATCTGGAAAGAAGCTTTCTGAGAAACTGCTTAGTGTTCTGTTCATTCATCTCACAGAGTTACATCTGTATTTCGTGGATCTCTTTGCTAGCCTTATTTCTGTGGAATCTGAGAACAGATATTTCGGATCCCTTTGAAGACTATAGGGCCAAAGGAAATATCCTCCGATAACAAAGAGAAAGAAGCTTTCTGAAAAACTTCTTTGTGTTCTGTAAAATCATCTCACTGAGTTACAGCTTTCCCCTCAAGAAGCCTTTCGCTAAGACAGTTCTTGTGGAATTGGCAAAGTGATATTTGGAAGCCCACAGAGGGCTATGGTGAAAAAGGAAATATCCTCAGATGAAATCTGGAAAGAAGCTTTCTGCGAAACCGATTAGTGTTCTGTGACTTCCACTCACAGAGTTACATCTATATTTCGTGGATTTCTTTGCTAGCCTTATTTCTTTGGAATCTGAGAACAGATATTTCGGATCCCTTTGAAGACAATATTGCCAAAGGAAATATCCTCCGATAACAAAGAGAAAGAAGCTTTCTGAGAAACTTCTTTGTGTTCTGCGAAATCATCTCACAGAGTTACAGCTTTTCTCTCAAGAAGACTTTCTCTAAGACAGTTCTTGTTGAATTGGCAAAGTGATATTTGGAAGCCCATAGAGGGCTATGGTGAAAAAGGAAATATCCTCAGATGAAATCTGGAAAGAAGCTTTCTGAGAAACTGCTTAGTGTTCTGTTAATTCATCTCACAGAGTTACATCTGTATTTCGTGGATCTCTTTGCTAGCCTTATTTCTGTGGAATCTGAGAACAGATATTTCGGATCCCTTTGAAGACAATATTGCCAAAGGAAATATTCTCCGATAACAAAGAGAAAGAAGCTTTCTGAGAAACTTCTTTGTGTTCTGCGAAATCATCTCACAGAGTTACAGCTTTTCCCTCAAGAAGACTTTCTCTAAGACAGTTCTTGTTGAATTGGCAAAGTGATATTTGGAAGCCCATAGAGGGCTATGGTGAAAAAGGAAATATCCTCAGATGAAATCTGGAAAGAAGCTTTCTGAGAAACTGCTTAGTGTTCTGTTAATTCATCTCACAGAGTTACATCTGTATTTCGTGGATCTCTTTGCTAGACTTATTTCTGTGGAATCTGAGAACAGATGTTTCGGATCCCTTTGAAGACTATAGGGCCAAAGGAAATATCCTCCGATAAGAAAGAGAAAGAAGCTTTCTGAGAAACTTGTTTGTGTTCTGTGAAAACAACTCACAGAGTTACAGCTTTCCCCTCAAGAAGCCTTTCGCTAAGACAGTTCTTGTGGAATTGGCAAAGTGATATTTGGAAGCCCATAGAGGACTATGGTGAAAAAGGAAGTATCCTCAGATTAAATCTGGAAAGATGCTTTCTGAGAAACCGCTTAGTGTTCTGTGACTTCCACTCACAGAGTTACATCTGTATTTCGTGCATCTCTTTGCTAGACTTATTTCTGTGGAATCTGAGAACAGATATTTCGGATCCATTTGAAGACTATAGGGCCAAAGCAAATATCCTCCGATAACAAAGAGAAAGAAGCTTTCTGAAAAACTTCTTTGTGTTCTGTGAAATCATCTCACAGAGTTACAGCTTTCCCCTCAAGAAGCCTTTCGCTAAGACAGTTCTTGTGGAATTGTCAAAGTGATATTTGGAAGCCCATAGAGGGCTATGATGAAAAAGCAAATATCCTCAGATGAAATCTGGAAAGAAGCTTTCTGAGAAACCGATTAGTGTTCTGTTAATTCATCTCACAGAGTTACATCTGTATTTCGTGGATCTCTTTGCTAGCCTTATTTCTGTGGAATCTGAGAACAGATATTTCGGATCCCTTTGTAGTCTAGAGGGCCAAAGGAAATATCCTCCGATAACAAAGAGAAAGAAGCTTTCTGAGAAACTTCTTTGTGTTCTGTGAAATCATCTCACAGAGTTACAGCTTTCCCCTCAAGAAGTCTTTCGCTAAGACAGTTCTTGTGGAATTGGCAAAGTGATATTTGGAAGCCCATAGAGGGCTATGGTGAAAAAGGAAATATCCTCAGATGAAATCTGGAAAGAAACTTTCTGAGAAACTGCTTAGTGTTCTGTTAATTCATCTCACAGAGTTACATCTGTATTTCGTGGATCTCTTTGCAAGCCTTATTTCTGTGGAATCTGAGAACAGATATTTCAGATCCCTTTGAAGACGATAGGGCCAAAGCAAATATCCTCCGAAAACAAAGAGAAAGAAGCTTTCTGAGAAACTTCTTTGTGTTCTGTGAAATCATCTCACAGAGTTACAGCTTTCCCCTCAAGAAGCCTTTCTCTAAGAGAGTTCTTGTGGAATTGGCAAAGTGATATTTGGAAGCCCATAGAGGGCTATTGTGAAAAAGGAAATATCCTCAGATGAAATCTGGAAAGAAGCTTTCTGAGAAACTGCTTAGTGTTCTGTTAATTCATCTCACAGAGCTACATCTGTATTTCGTGGATCTCTTTGCTAGCCTTATTTCTGTGGAATTTGAGAACAGATATTTCGGATTCCTTTGAAGACTATAGGGCCAAAGCAAATATCCTCCGATAACAAAGAGAAAGAAGCTTTCGGAGAAAGTTCTTTGTGTTCTGTGAAATCATCTCACAGAGTTACAGCTTTTCCTTCAAGAAGCCTTTCGCTAAGACAGTTCTTGTGGAATTGGCAAAGTGATATTTGGAAGCCCATAGAGGGCTATGGTGAAAAAGGAAATATCTTCAGATGAAATCTGGAAAGAAGCTTTCTGAGAGACTGCTTAGTGTTCTGTTAATTCCTCTCACAGAGTTACATCTGTATGTCGTAGATCTCATTGCTAGCCTTATTTCTTTGGAATCTGAGAACAGATATTTCGCATCCCTTTGCAGACTATAGGGCCAAAGGAAATATCCTCCGATAACAAAGAGAAAGAAGCTTTCTGAAAAACTTCTTTGTGTTCTGTGAAATCATCTCACAGAGTTACAGCTTTCCCATCAAGAAGACTTTCGCTAAGACAGTTCTTGTGGAATTGGCAAAGTGATATTTGGAAGCCCATAGAGGGCTATGGTGAAAAAGGAAATATCCTCAGATGAAATCTGGAAAGAAGCTTTCTGCGAAACGGATTAGTGTTCTGTGACTTCCACTCACAGAGTTACATCTGTATTTCGTGGATCTCTTTGCTAGCCTTATTTCTGTGTAATCTGAGAACAGATATTTCGGATCCCTTTGAAGACTATAGGGCCAAAGCAAATATCCTCCGAAAACAAAGAGAAAGAAGCTTTCTGAGAAACTTCTTTGTGTTCTGTGAAATCATCTCACAGAGTTACAGCTTTCCCCTCCAGAAGCCTTTCGCCAAGACAGTTCTTGTGGAATTGGCAAAGTGATATTTGGAAGCCCATAGAGGGCTATTGTGAAAAAGGAAATATCCTCAGATGAAATCTGGAAAGAAGATTTCTGAGAAACTGCTTAGTGTTCTGTGACTTCCACTCACAGAGTTACATCTGTATTTCGTGGATCTCTTTGCTAGCCTTATTTCTGTGGAATCTGAGAACAGATATTTCGGATGCCTTTGAAGACTACAGGGCCAAAGGAAATATCCTCCGATAAAAAAGAGAAAGAAGCTTTCTGAAAAACTTCTTTGTGTTCTGTGAAATCATCTCACAGAGTTACAGCTTTCCCCTCAAGAAGCCTTTCGCTAAGACAGTTCTTGTGGAATTGGCAAAGTGATATTTGGAAGCCCATAGACGGCTATGGTGAAAAAGGAAATATCCTCAGATGAAATCTGGAAAGAAACTTTCTGCGAAACCGATTAGTGTTCTGTGACTTCCACTCACAGAGTTACATTTGTATTTCGTGGATCTCTTTGCTAGCCTTATTTCGGTGGAATCTGAGAACAGATATTTCGGATCCCTTTGAAGCCTATAGGGCCAAAAAAAATATCCTCAGAAAACAAAGAGAAAGAAGCTTTCTGAGAAACTTCTTTGTGTTCTCTGAAATCATCTCACAGAGTTAGAGTTTTCCCCTCAAGAAGCCTTTCGCTAAGACAGTTCTTTTGGAATTGGCAAAGTGATATTTGGAAGCCCATAGAGGGCTATGGTGAAAAAGGAAATATCCTCAGATGAAATCTGGAAAGAAGCTTTCTGAGAAACTGCTTAGTGTTCTGTTAATTCATCTCACAGAGTTACATCTGTATTTCGTGGATCTCTTTGCTAGCCTTATTTCTGTGGAATCTGAGAACAGATATTTCGGATCCCTTTGAAGACAATATTGCCAAAGGAAATATCCTCCGATAACAAAGAGAAAGAAGCTTTCTGAGAAACTTCTTTGTGTTCTGCGAAATCATCTCACAGAGTTACAGCTTTTCCCTCAAGAAGACTTTCTCTAAGACAGTTCTTGTTGAATTGGCAAAGTGATATTTGGAAGCCCATAGAGGGCTATGGTGAAAAAGGAAATATCCTCAGATGAAATCTGGAAAGAAGCTTTCTGAGAAACTGCTTAGTGTTCTGTTAATTCATCTCACAGAGTTACATCTGTATTTCGTGGATCTCTTTGCTAGACTTATTTCTGTGGAATCTGAGAACAGATGTTTCGGATCCCTTTGAAGACTATAGGGCCAAGGGAAATATCCTCCGATAAGAAAGAGAAAGAAGCTTTCTGAGAAACTTGTTTGTGTTCTGTGAAAACAACTCACAGAGTTACAGCTTTCCCCTCAAGAAGCCTTTCGCTAAGACAGTTCTTGTGGAATTGGCAAAGTGATATTTGGAAGCCCATAGAGGACTATGGTGAAAAAGGAAGTATCCTCAGATTAAATCTGGAAAGATGCTTTCTGAGAAACCGCTTAGTGTTCTGTGACTTCCACTCACAGAGTTACATCTGTATTTCGTGCATCTCTTTGCTAGACTTATTTCTGTGGAATCTGAGAACAGATATTTCGGATCCATTTGAAGACTATAGGGCCAAAGCAAATATCCTCCGATAACAAAGAGAAAGAAGCTTTCTGAAAAACTTCTTTGTGTTCTGTGAAATCATCTCACAGAGTTACAGCTTTCCCCTCAAGAAGCCTTTCGCTAAGACAGTTCTTGTGGAATTGGCAAAGTGATATTTGGAAGCCCATAGAGGGCTATGATGAAAAAGCAAATATCCTCAGATGAAATCTGGAAAGAAGCTTTCTGAGAAACCGATTAGTGTTCTGTTAATTCATCTCACAGAGTTACATCTGTATTTCGTGGATCTCTTTGCTAGCCTTATTTCTGTGGAATCTGAGAACAGATATTTCGGATCCCTTTGTAGTCTAGAGGGCCAAAGGAAATATCCTCCGATAACAAAGAGAAAGAAGCTTTCTGAGAAAGTTCTTTGTGTTCTGTGAAATCATCTCACAGAGTTACAGCTTTCCCCTCAAGAAGTCTTTCGCTAAGACAGTTCTTGTGGAATTGGCAAAGTGATATTTGGAAGCCCATAGAGGGCTATGGTGAAAAAGGAAATATCCTCAGATGAAATCTGGAAAGAAACTTTCTGAGAAACTGCTTAGTGTTCTGTTAATTCATCTCACAGAGTTACATCTGTATTTCGTGGATCTCTTTGCAAGCCTTATTTCTGTGGAATCTGAGAACAGATATTTCAGATCCCTTTGAAGACTATAGGGCCAAAGCAAATATCCTCCGAAAACAAAGAGAAAGAAGCTTTCTGAGAAACTTCTTTGTGTTCTGTGAAATCATCTCACAGAGTTACAGCTTTCCCCTCAAGAAGCCTTTCTCTAAGAGAGTTCTTGTGGAATTGGCAAAGTGATATTTGGAAGCCCATAGAGGGCTATTGTGAAAAAGGAAATATCCTCAGATGAAATCTGGAAAGAAGCTTTCTGAGAAACTGCTTAGTGTTCTGTTAATTCATCTCACAGAGCTACATCTGTATTTCGTGGATCTCTTTGCTAGCCTTATTTCTGTGGAATTTGAGAACAGATATTTCGGATTCCTTTGAAGACTATAGGGCCAAAGCAAATATCCTCCGATAACAAAGAGAAAGAAGCTTTCGGAGAAAGTTCTTTGTGTTCTGTGAAATCATCTCACAGAGTTACAGCTTTTCCTTCAAGAAGCCTTTCGCTAAGACAGTTCTTGTGGAATTGGCAAAGTGATATTTGGAAGCCCATAGAGGGCTATGGTGAAAAAGGAAATATCTTCAGATGAAATCTGGAAAGAAGCTTTCTGAGAGACTGCTTAGTGTTCTGTTAATTCCTCTCACAGAGTTACATCTGTATGTCGTAGATCTCATTGCTAGCCTTATTTCTTTGGAATCTGAGAACAGATATTTCGCATCCCTTTGCAGACTATAGGGCCAAAGGAAATATCCTCCGATAACAAAGAGAAAGAAGCTTTCTGAAAAACTTCTTTGTGTTCTGTGAAATCATCTCACAGAGTTACAGCTTTCCCATCAAGAAGACTTTCGCTAAGACAGTTCTTGTGGAATTGGCAAAGTGATATTTGGAAGCCCATAGAGGGCTATGGTGAAAAAGGAAATATCCTCAGATGAAATTTGGAAAGAAGCTTTCTGCGAAACGGATTAGTGTTCTGTGACTTCCACTCACAGAGTTACATCTGTATTTCGTGGATCTCTTTGCTAGCCTTATTTCTGTGTAATCTGAGAACAGATATTTCGGATCCCTTTGAAGACTATAGGGCCAAAGCAAATATCCTCCGAAAACAAAGAGAAAGAAGCTTTCTGAGAAACTTCTTTGTGTTCTGTGAAATCATCTCACAGAGTTACAGCTTTCCCCTCCAGAAGCCTTTCGCCAAGACAGTTCTTGTGGAATTGGCAAAGTGATATTTGGAAGCCCATAGAGGGCTATTGTGAAAAAGGAAATATCCTCAGATGAAATCTGGAAAGAAGATTTCTGAGAAACTGCTTAGTGTTCTGTGACTTCCACTCACAGAGTTACATCTGTATTTCGTGGATCTCTTTGCTAGCCTTATTTCTGTGGAATCTGAGAACAGATATTTCGGATGCCTTTGAAGACTACAGGGCCAAAGGAAATATCCTCCGATAAAAAAGAGAAAGAAGCTTTCTGAAAAACTTCTTTGTGTTCTGTGAAATCATCTCACAGAGTTACAGCTTTCCCCTCAAGAAGCCTTTCGCTAAGACAGTTCTTGTGGAATTGGCAAAGTGATATTTGGAAGCCCATAGACGGCTATGGTGAAAAAGGAAATATCCTCAGATGAAATCTGGAAAGAAACTTTCTGCGAAACCGATTAGTGTTCTGTGACTTCCACTCACAGAGTTACATTTGTATTTCGTGGATCTCTTTGCTAGCCTTATTTCGGTGGAATCTGAGAACAGATATTTCGGATCCCTTTGAAGCCTATAGGGCCAAAAAAAATATCCTCAGAAAACAAAGAGAAAGAAGCTTTCTGAGAAACTTCTTTGTGTTCTCTGAAATCATCTCACAGAGTTAGAGTTTTCCCCTCAAGAAGCCTTTCGCTAAGACAGTTCTTTTGGAATTGGCAAAGTGATATTTGGAAGCCCATAGAGGGCTATAGTGAAAAAAGAAATATCCTCAGATGAAATCTGGAAAGAAGCTTTCAGAGAAACTGCTTAGTGTTCTGTTCATTCATCTCACAGAGTTACATCTGTATTTCGTGAATCTCTTTGCTAGCCTTATTTCTGTGGAATCTGAGAACAGATATTTCGGATCCCTTTGAAGACTATAGGGGCAAAGGAAATATCCTCCGATAACAAAGAGAAAGAAGCTTTCTGAGAAACTTCTTTGTGTTCTGTGAAATCATCTCACAGAGTTACAGCTTTCCCATCAAGAAGCCTTTCGCTAAGACAGTTCTTGTGGAATTGGCAAAGTGATATTTGGAAGCCCATAGAGGGCTATGGTGAAAAAGGAAATATCCTCAGATGAAATCTGGAAAGAAGCTTTCTGAGAAACTGCTTAGTGTTCTGTTATTTCCTCTCACAGAGTTACATCTGCATTTCGTGGATCTCTTTGCTAGCCTTATTTCTGTGGAATCTGAGAGAAGATATTTCGGATCCCTTTGAAGACTATAGGGCCAAAGGAAATATCCTCCGATAACAAAGAGAAAGAAGCTTTCTGAGAAACTTCTTTGTGTTCTGTGAAATCATCTCACAGAGTTACAGCTTTCCCCTCAAGAAGCCTTTCGCTAAGACAGTCCTTATGGAATTGGCAAAGTGATATTTGGAAGCCCATAGAGGGCTTTGGTGAAAAAGGAAATATCCTCAGATGAAATCTGGAAAGAAGCTTTCTGAGAAACTGCTTAGTGTTCTGTTAATTCATCTCACAGAGTTACATCTGTATTTCGTGGATCTCTTTGCTAGACTTATTTCTGTGGAATCTGAGAACAGATATTTCGGATCCCTTTGAAGACTATAGGGCCAAAGGAAATATCCTCCGATAAGAAAGAGAAAGAAGCTTTCTGAGAAACTTGTTTGTGTTCTGTAAAATCATCTCACGGATCAGCTTTCCCCTCAAGAAGCCCTTCGCTAAGACAGATCTTGTGGAATTGGCAAAGTGATATTTGGAAGCCCATAGAGGGCTATGTTGAAAAAGGAAATATCCTCAGATGAAATCTGGAAAGAAGCTTTCTGAGAAACTGCTTAGTGTTCTGTTAATTCATCTCACAGAGTTACATCTGTATTTCGTGGATCTCTTTGTTAGCCTTATTTCTGTGGAATCTGGGAACAGATATTTCGGATCCCTTTGAAGACTATAGGGCCAAAGGAAATATCCTCCGATAACAAAGAGAAAGAAGCTTTCTGAGAAACTTCTTTGTGTTCTGTGAAATCATCTCACAGAGTTACAGCTTTCCCCTCAAGAAGCCTTTCACTAAGACAGTTCTTGTGGATTTGGCAAAGTGATATTTGGAAGCCCTTAGAGGGCTATGGTGAAAAAGGAAATATCCTCAGATGAAATCTGGAAAGAAGCTTTCTGAGAAACTGCTTAGTGTTCTGTTATTTCCTCTCAAAGAGTTACATCTGTATTTCGTGGATCTCTTTCCTAGCCTTATTTCTGTGGAATCTGAGAGCAGATATTTCGGATCCCTTTGAAGACTATAGGGTCAAAGGAAATATCCTCCGATAACAAAGAGAAAGAAGCTTTCTGAGAAACTTCTTTGTGTTCTGTGAAATCATCTCACAGAGTTACAGCTTTCCCCTCAAGAAGCCTTTCGCTAAGACAGTTCTTGTGGAATTGGCAAAGTGATATTTGGAAGCCCATAGAGGGCTATGGTGAAAAAGGAAATATCCTCAGATGAAATCTGGAAAGAAACTTTCTGAGAAACTGCTTAGTGTTCTGTTAATTCATCTCAGAGAGTTACATCTGTATTTCGTGGATCTCTTTGCAAGCCTTATTTCTGTGGAATCTGAGAACAGATATTTCAGATCCCTTTGAAGACGATAGGGCCAAAGCAAATATCCTCCGAAAACAAAGAGAAAGAAGCTTTCTGAGAAACTTCTTTGTGTTCTGTGAAATCATCTCACAGAGTTACAGCTTTCCCCTCAAGAAGCCTTTCGCTAAGAGAGTTCTTGTGGAATTGGCAAAGTGATATTTGGAAGCCCATAGAGGGCTATTGTGAAAAAGGAAATATCCTCAGATGAAATCTGGAAAGAAGCTTTCTGAGAAACTGCTTAGTGTTCTGTTAATTCATCTCACAGAGCTACATCTGTATTTCGTGGATCTCTTTGCTAGCCTTATTTCTGTGGAATTTGAGAACAGATATTTCGGATTCCTTTGAAGACTATAGGGCCAAAGCAAATATCCTCCGATAACGAAGAGAAAGAAGCTTTCGGAGAAAGTTCTTTGTGTTCTGTGAAATCATCTCACAGAGTTACAGCTTTTCCTTCAAGAAGCCTTTCGCTAAGACAGTTCTTGTGGAATTGGCAAAGTGATATTTGGAAGCCCATAGAGGGCTATGGTGAAAAAGGAAATATCTTCAGATGAAATCTGGAAAGAAGCTTTCTGAGAGACTGCTTAGTGTTCTGTTAATTCCTCTCACAGAGTTACATCTGTATGTCGTAGATCTCATTGCTAGCCTTATTTCTTTGGAATCTGAGAACAGATATTTCGCATCCCTTTGCAGACTATAGGGCCAAAGGAAATATCCTCCGATAACAAAGAGAAAGAAGCTTTCTGAAAAACTTCTTTGTGTTCTGTGAAATCATCTCACAGAGTTACAGCTTTCCCATCAAGAAGACTTTCGCTAAGACAGTTCTTGTGGAATTGGCAAAGTGATATTTGGAAGCCCATAGAGGGCTATGGTGAAAAAGGAAATATCCTCAGATGAAATCTGGAAAGAAGCTTTCTGCGAAACGGATTAGTGTTCTGTGACTTCCACTCACAGAGTTACATCTGTATTTCGTGGATCTCTTTGCTAGCCTTATTTCTGTGTAATCTGAGAACAGATATTTCGGATCCCTTTGAAGACTATAGGGCCAAAGCAAATATCCTCCGAAAACAAAGAGAAAGAAGCTTTCTGAGAAACTTCTTTGTGTTCTGTGAAATCATCTCACAGAGTTACAGCTTTCCCCTCCAGAAGCCTTTCGCCAAGACAGTTCTTGTGGAATTGGCAAAGTGATATTTGGAAGCCCATAGAGGGCTATTGTGAAAAAGGAAATATCCTCAGATGAAATCTGGAAAGAAGATTTCTGAGAAACTGCTTAGTGTTCTGTGACTTCCACTCACAGAGTTACATCTGTATTTCGTGGATCTCTTTGCTAGCCTTATTTCTGTGGAATCTGAGAACAGATATTTCGGATGCCTTTGAAGACTACAGGGCCAAAGGAAATATCCTCCGATAAAAAAGAGAAAGAAGCTTTCTGAAAAACTTCTTTGTGTTCTGTGAAATCATCTCACAGAGTTACAGCTTTCCCCTCAAGAAGCCTTTCGCTAAGACAGTTCTTGTGGAATTGGCAAAGTGATATTTGGAAGCCCATAGACGGCTATGGTGAAAAAGGAAATATCCTCAGATGAAATCTGGAAAGAAACTTTCTGCGAAACCGATTAGTGTTCTGTGACTTCCACTCACAGAGTTACATTTGTATTTCGTGGATCTCTTTGCTAGCCTTATTTCGGTGGAATCTGAGAACAGATATTTCGGATCCCTTTGAAGCCTATAGGGCCAAAAAAAATATCCTCAGAAAACAAAGAGAAAGAAGCTTTCTGAGAAACTTCTTTGTGTTCTCTGAAATCATCTCACAGAGTTAGAGTTTTCCCCTCAAGAAGCCTTTCGCTAAGACAGTTCTTTTGGAATTGGCAAAGTGATATTTGGAAGCCCATAGAGGGCTATAGTGAAAAAGGAAATATCCTCAGATGAAATCTGGAAAGAAGCTTTCAGAGAAACTGCTTAGTGTTCTGTTCATTCATCTCACAGAGTTACATCTGTATTTCGTGAATCTCTTTGCTAGCCTTATTTCTGTGGAATCTGAGAACAGATATTTCGGATCCCTTTGAAGACTATAGGGGCAAAGGAAATATCCTCCGATAACACAGAGAAAGAAGCTTTCTGAGAAACTTCTTTGTGTTCTGTGAAATCATCTCACAGAGTTACAGCTTTCCCATCAAGAAGCCTTTCGCTAAGACAGTTCTTGTGGAATTGGCAAAGTGATATTTGGAAGCCCATAGAGGGCTATGGTGAAAAAGGAAATATCCTCAGATGAAATCTGGAAAGAAGCTTTCTGAGAAACTGCTTAGTGTTCTGTTATTTCCTCTCACAGAGTTACATCTGCATTTCGTGGATCTCTTTGCTAGCCTTATTTCTGTGGAATCTGAGAGAAGATATTTCGGATCCCTTTGAAGACTATAGGGCCAAAGGAAATATCCTCCGATAACAAAGAGAAAGAAGCTTTCTGAGAAACTTCTTTGTGTTCTGTGAAATCATCTCACAGAGTTACAGCTTTCCCCTCAAGAAGCCTTTCGCTAAGACAGTCCTTATGGAATTGGCAAAGTGATATTTGGAAGCCCATAGAGGGCTTTGGTGAAAAAGGAAATATCCTCAGATGAAATCTGGAAAGAAGCTTTCTGAGAAACTGCTTAGTGTTCTGTTAATTCATCTCACAGAGTTACATCTGTATTTCGTGGATCTCTTTGCTAGACTTATTTCTGTGGAATCTGAGAACAGATATTTCGGATCCCTTTGAAGACTATAGGGCCAAAGGAAATATCCTCCGATAAGAAAGAGAAAGAAGCTTTCTGAGAAACTTGTTTGTGTTCTGTAAAATCATCTCACGGATCAGCTTTCCCCTCAAGAAGCCCTTCGCTAAGACAGATCTTGTGGAATTGGCAAAGTGATATTTGGAAGCCCATAGAGGGCTATGTTGAAAAAGGAAATATCCTCAGATGAAATCTGGAAAGAAGCTTTCTGAGAAACTGCTTAGTGTTCTGTTAATTCATCTCACAGAGTTACATCTGTATTTCGTGGATCTCTTTGTTAGCCTTATTTCTGTGGAATCTGGGAACAGATATTTCGGATCCCTTTGAAGACTATAGGGCCAAAGGAAATATCCTCCGATAACAAAGAGAAAGAAGCTTTCTGAGAAACTTCTTTGTGTTCTGTGAAATCATCTCACAGAGTTACAGCTTTCCCCTCAAGAAGCCTTTCACTAAGACAGTTCTTGTGGATTTGGCAAAGTGATATTTGGAAGCCCTTAGAGGGCTATGGTGAAAAAGGAAATATCCTCAGATGAAATCTGGAAAGAAGCTTTCTGAGAAACTGCTTAGTGTTCTGTTATTTCCTCTCAAAGAGTTACATCTGTATTTCGTGGATCTCTTTGCTAGCCTTATTTCTGTGGAATCTGAGAGCAGATATTTCGGATCCCTTTGAAGACTATAGGGTCAAAGGAAATATCCTCCGATAACAAAGAGAAAGAAGCTTTCTGAGAAACTTCTTTGGGTTCTGTGAAATCATCTCACAGAGTTACAGCTTTCCCTCAAGAAGCCTTTCGCTAAGACAGTTCTTGTGGAATTGGCAAAGTGATATTTGGAAGCCCATAGAGTGCTATGGTGAAAAAGGAAATATCCTCAGATGAAATCTGGAAAGAAGCTTTCTGAGAAACTGCTTAGTGTTCTGTTAATTCATCTCACAGAGTTACATCTGTATTTCGTGGATCTCTTTGCTACCCTTATTTCTGTGGAATCTGAGAACAGATATTTCGGATCCCTTTGAAGACTATAGGGCCAAAGGAAATATCCTCCGATAACAAAGAGAAAGAAGCTTTCTGAGAAACTTCTTTGTGTTCTGTGAAATCATCTCACGGATCAGCTTTCCCCTCAAGAAGCCTTTCGCTAAGACAGTTCTTGTGGAATTGGCAAAGTGATATTTGGAAGCCCATAGAGGGCTATGGTGAAAAAAGAAATATCCTCAGATGAAATCTTTAAAGAAGCTTTCTGAGAAACTGCTTTGTGTTCTGTTATTTCATCTCATAGAGTTACATCTCTATTTTGTGGATCTCTTTGCTAGCCTTATTTCTGTAGAATCTGAGAACAGATATTTCGGATCTCTTTGAAGACAATAGGGCCAAAGGAAATATCCTCCGATAACAAAGAGAAAGAAGCTTTCTGAGAAACTTCTTTGTGTT
This sequence comes from Macaca nemestrina, assembly GCF_043159975.1. Classification (NCBI taxonomy): domain Eukaryota; kingdom Metazoa; phylum Chordata; class Mammalia; order Primates; family Cercopithecidae; genus Macaca; species Macaca nemestrina. Next base: position 106,471,846 of record NC_092127.1, on the reverse strand, counting down.
CTGTGAAATCATCTCACAGAGTTTCAGCTTTCCCCTCAAGAAGCCTTTCGCTAAGACAGTTCTTGTGGAATTGGCAAAGTGATATTTGGAAGCCCATAGAGGGCTATGGTGAAAAAGGAAATATCCTCAGATGAAGTCTGGAAAGAAGCTTTCTGAGAACCTGCTTAGTGTTCTCTTAATTCATATCACAGAGTTACATCTGTATTTCGTGGATCTCTTTGCTAGCCTTATTTCTGTGGAATCTGAGAACAGATATTTCGGATCCCTTTGAAGACTATAGGGCCAAAGGAAATATCCTCCGATAACAAAGAGAAAGAAGCTTTCTGAGAAACTTCTTTGTGTTCTGTGAAATCATCTCACAGAGTTACAGCTTTCCCCTCAAGAAGCCTTTCGCTAAGACAGTTCTTGTGGAATTGGCAAAGTGATATTTGGAAGCCCATAGAGGTCTACGGTGAAAAAGGAAATATCCTCAGATGAATTCTGGAAAGAAGCTTTCTAAGAAACTGCTTAGTGTTCTGTTAATTCATCTCACAGAGTTATATCTGTATTTCGTGGATCTCTTTGCTAGCCTTATTTCTGTGGAATCTGAGAACAGATATTTCGGATCTCTTTGAAGACTATAGGGCCAAAGGAAATATCCTCCGATAACAAAGAGAAAGAAGCTTTCTGAGAAACTTCTTTGTGTTCTGTGAAATCATCTCACAAAGTTACAGCTTTCCCCTCAAGAAGGCTTTCGCTAAGACAGTTCTTGTGGAATTGGCAACGTGATATTTGGAATCCCATAGAGGGTTATGGTGAAAAAGGAAATATCCTCAGATGAAATCTGGAAAGAAGCTTTCTGAGAAACTGCTTAGTGTTCGGTTAATTCATCTCACAGAGTTACATCTGTATTTCGTGGATCTCTTTGTTAGCCTTATTTCTGTGGAATCTGAGAACAGATATTTCGGATCCCTTTGAAGACTATAGGGCCAAAGGAAATATCCTCCGATAACAAAGAGAAAGAAGCTTTCTGAGAAACTTCTTTGTGTTCTGTGAAATCATCTCACAGAGTTACAGCTTTCCACTCAAGAAGCCTTTCGCTAAGACAGTTCTTGTGGAATTGGCAAAGTGATATTTGGAAGCCCATAGAGGGCTAAGGTGAAAAAAGAAATATCCTCAGATGAAATCTGGAAAGAAGCTTTCTGAGAAACTGCTAAGTGTTCTGTTAATTCATCTCACAGAGTTTCATCTGTATTTCGTGGATCTCTTTGCTAGCCTTATTTCTGTGGAATCTGAGAACAGATAATTCGGATCCCTTTGAAGAATATAGTGCCAAAGGAAATATCCCCCGATAACAAAGAGAAAGAAGCTTTCTGAGAAAGTTCTTTGTGTTTTGTGAAATCATCTCACCGAGTTACAGCTTTCCCTTCAAGAAGCCTTTCGCTAAGACAGTTCTTGTGTAATTGGCAAAGTGATATTTGGAAGCCCATAGAGGGCTATGGTGAAAAAGGAAATATCCTCAGATGAAATCTGGAAAGAAGCTTTCTGATAAACTGCTTAGTGTTCTGTTAATTCATCTCACAGAGTTACATCTGTATTTCGTGGATCTCTTTGCTAGCCTTATTTCTGTGGAATCTGACAACAGATATTTCGGATCCCTTTGAAGACTATAGGGCCAAAGGAAATATCCTCCGATAAAAAAGAGAAAGAAGCTTTCTGAGACACTTCTTTGTGTTCTGTGAAATCATCTCACAGAGTTACACCTTTCCCCTCAAGAAGCCTTTCACTAAGACAGTTCTTGTGGAATTGGCAATGTGATATTTGGAAGCCCATAGAGGGCTATGGTGAAAAAGGAAATATCCTCAGATGAAATCTGGAAAGAAGCTTTCTGAGAAACTGCTTAGTGTTCTATTATTTCATCTCAAAGAGTTACATCTGTATTTCGTGAATCTCTTTGCTGGCCTAATTTCTGTGGAATCTGAGAACAGATATTTCGGATCCCTTTGAAGACAAAAGGGCCAAAGGAAATATCCTCCGATAACAAAGAGAAAGAAGCTTTCTGAGAAACTTCTTTGTGTTCTGTGAAATCATCTCACAGAGTTACAGCTTTCCCCTCAAGAAGCCTTTCGCTAAGACAGTTCTTGTGGAATTGGCAAAGTGATATTTGGAAGCCCAAAAAGGGCTTTGGTGAAAAAAGAAATATTCTCAGATGAAATCTGGAAAGAAGCTTTCTGAGAAACTGCTTAGTGTTCTGTTATTTAATCTCAAAGAGTTACATCTCTATTTTGTGTATCTCTTTGCTAGCCTTATTTCTGTGGAATCTGAGAACAGATATTTCGGATCCCTTTGAAGACAGTAGGGCCAAAGGAAATATCCTCCGATAACAAAGAGAAAGATGCTTTCTGAGAAACTTCTTTGTGTTCTGTGAAATCATCTCACAGAGTTACAGATTTCCCCTCAAGAAGCCTTTCGCTAAGACAGTTCTTGTGGAATTGGCAAAGTGATATTTGGAAGCCCATAGAGGACTACGTTGAAAAAGGAAATATCCTCAGATGAAATCTTGAAAGAAGCTTTCTGAGAAACTGCTTAGTGTTCTGTTAATTCATCTCACAGAGTTACATCTGTATTTCGTGGATCTCTTTGCTAGCCTTTTTTCTGTGGAATCTGAGAACAGATATTTCGGATCCCTTTGAAGACTATAGGGCCAAAGGGAATATCCTCCGATAACAAAGAGAAAGAAGCTTTCTGAGAAACTTCTTTGTGTTCTGTGAAATCATCTCACAGAGTTACAGCTTTCCCCTCAAGAAGCCTTTCGCTAAGACAGTTCTTGTGGAATTGGCAAAGTGATATTTGTAAGCCCATAGAGGTCTATGGTGAAAAAGGAAATATCCTCAGATGAATTATGGAAAGAAGCTTTCTATGAAACTGCTTAGTGTTCTGTTAATTCATCTCACAGAGTTACATCTGTATTTCGTGGATCTCTTTGCTAGCCTTATTTCTGTGGAATCTGAGAACAGATATTTCGGATCTCTTTGAAGACTGTAGGGCCAAAGGAAATATCCTCCGATAACAAAGAGAAAGAAGCTTTCTGAGAAACTTCTTTGTGTTCTGTGAAATCATCTCACAGAGTTATAGCTTTCCCCTCAAGAAGCCTTTCGCTAAGACAGTTCTTGTGGAATTGGCAAAGTGATATTTGGAAGCCCATAGAGGGATTTGGTGAAAAAGGAAATATCCTCAGATGAAATCTGGAAAGAAGCTTTCTGGGAAACTGCTTAGTGTTCTGTTAATTCACCTCACAGAGTTACATCTTTATTTCGTGGATCTCTTTGCTAGCCTTATTTCTGTGGAATCTGACAACAGATATTTCGGATCCCTTTGAAGACTATAGGGCCAAAGGAAATATCCTCCGATAACAAAGAGAAAGAAGCTTTCTGAGAAACTTCTTTGTGTTCTGTGAAATCATCTCACGGAGCAGCTTTCCCCTCAAGAAGCCCTTCGCTAAGACAGTTCTTGTGGAATTGGCAAAGTGATATTTGGAAGCCCATAGAGGGCTATGTTGAAAAAGGAAATATCCTCAGATGAAATCTGGAAAGAAGCTTTCTGAGAAACTGCTTAGTGTTCTGTTAATTCATCTCACAGAGTTACATCTGTATTTCGTGGATCTCTTTGCTAGCCTTATTTCTGTGGAATCTGGGAACAGATATTTCGGATCCCTTTGAAGACTATAGGGCCAAAGGAAATATCCTCCGATAACAAAGAGAAAGAAGCTTTTTGAGAAACTTCTTTGTGTTCTGTGAAATCATCTCACTGATTTACAGCTTTCCCCGCAAGAAGCCTTTCGCTAAGACAGTTCTTGTGGAATGGGCAACGTGATATTTGGAAGCCCTTAGAGGGCTATGGTGAAAAAGGAAATATCCACACATGAAATCTGGAAAGAAGCTTTCTGAGAAACTACTTAGTGTTCTGTTAATTCATCTCACAGAGTTACATCTGTATTTCGTAGATCTCTTTGCTAGCTTTATTTCTGTGGAATCTAATAACAGATATTTCGGATCCCTTTGAAGACTATAGGGCCAAAGGAAATGTCCTCCGATAACACAGAGAAAGAAGCTTTCTGAGAAACTTCTTTGTGTTCTGTGAAATCATCTCACAGAGTTACACCTTTCCCCTAAAGAAGCCTTTCGCTAAGACAGTTCTTGTGGAATTGGCAAAGTGATATTTGGAAGCCCGTAGAGGGCTATGGTGAAAAAGGAAATATCCTCAGATGAAATCTGGAAAGAAGCTTTCTGAGAAACTGCTTAGTGTTCTGTTAATTCATCTCACAGAGTTTCATCTGTATTTCGTGGATCTCTTTGCTAGCCTTTTTTCTGTGGAATCTGAGAACAGATAATTCGGATCCCTTTGAAGACTATAGGGCCAAAGGAAATATCCTCCGATAACAAAGAGAAAGAAGCTTTTTGAGAAACTTCTTTGTGTTCTGTGAAATCATCTCACAGAGTTACAGCTTTCCCCTAAAGAAGCCTTTCGCTAAGACAGTTCTTCTGGAATTGGCAAAGTGATATTTGGAAGCCCATAGAGGGCTATGGTGAAAAAGGAAATATCCTCAGATGAAATCTGGAAAGAAGCTTTCTGAGAAACTGCTTAGTGTTCTGTTAATTCATCTCACAGAGTTACATCTGTATTTCGTGGATCTCTTTGCTAGCCTTATTTCTGTGGAATCTGACAACAGATATTTCGGATCCCTTTGAAGACTATAGGGCCAAAGGAAATATCCTCCGATAACAAAGAGAAAGAAGCTTTCTGAGAAACTTCTTTGTGTTCTGTGAAATCATCTCACAAAGTTACAGATTTCCCCTCAAGAAGCCTTTCGCTAAGACATTTCTTGTGGAATTCGGAAAGTGATATTTGGAATCCCTTAGAGGGTTATGGTGAAAAAGGAAATATCCTCAGATGAAATCTGGAAAGAAGCTTTCTGAGAAACTGCTTAGTGTTCGGTTAATTCTTCTCACAGAGTTACATCTGTATTTCGTGGATCTCTTTGCTAGCCTTATTTCTGTGGAATCTGAGAACAGATATTTCGGATCCCTTTGAAGACTATAGGGCCAAAGGAAATATCCTCCGATAACAAAGAGAAAGAAGCTTTCTGAGAAACTTCTTTGTGTTCTGTGAAATCATCTCTCAGAGTTACAGTTTTCCCCTCAAGAAGCCTTTCGCTAAGACAGTTCTTGTGTAATTGGCAAAGTGATATTTGGAAGACCGTAGAGGGCTATGGTGAAAAAAGAAATATCCTCAGATGAAATCTGGAAAGAAGCTTTCTGAGAAACTGCTAAGTGTTCTGTTAATTAATCTCACAGAGTTTCATCTGTATTTCGTGGATCTCTTTGCTAGCCTTTTTTCTGTGGAATCTGAGAACAGATAATTCGGATCCCTTTGAAGACTATAGGGCCAAAGGAAATATCCCCCGATAACAAAGAGAAAGAAGCTTTCTGAGAAACTTCTTTGTGTTCTGAGAAATCATCTCACAAAGTTACAGCTTTCCCCTCAAGAAGACTTTCGCTAAGACAGTTCTTGTGGAATTGGCAAAGTGATATTTGGAAGCCCATAGAGGGCTATGGTGAAAAAGGATATATCCTCAGATGAAATCTGGAAACAATCTTTCTGAGAAACTGCTTAGTGTTCTGTTAATTCATCTCACAGAGTTACATCTGTATTTCGTGGATCTCTTTGCTAGCCTTATTTCTGTGGAATCTGACAACAGATATTTCGGATCCCTTTGAAGACTATAGGGCCAAAGGAAATATCCTCCGATAACAAAGAGAAAGAAGCTTTCTGAGAAACTTCTTTGTGTTCTGTGAAATCTTCTCACAGAGTTACAGCTTTCCCCTCAAGAAGCCTTTCTCTAAGACAGTTCTTGTGGAATTGGCAAAGTGATATTTGGAAGCCCATAGAGGGCTTTGGTGAAAAAGGAAATATCCTCAGATGAAATCTGGAAAGAAGCTTTCTGAGAAACTGCTTAGTGTTCTGTTAATTCATCTCACAGAGTTACATCTGTATTTCGTGGATCTCTTTGCTAGCCTTATTTCTGTGGAATCTGAGAACAGATATTTCGGATCCCTTTGAAGACTATAGGGCCAAAGGAAATATCCTCCGATAAAAAAGAGAAAGAAGCTTTCTGAGAAACTTCTTTGTGTTCTGTGAAATCATCTCACAGAGTTACAGCTTTCCCCTCAAGAAGCCTTTCGCTAAGACAGTTCTTGTGGAATAGGCAAAGTGATATTTGGAAGCCCATAGAGGGCTATGGTGAAAAAGGAAATATCCTCAGATGAAATCTGGAAAGAAGCTTTCTGAGAAACTGCTTAGTGTTCTGTTAATTCATCTCACAGAGTTGAATCTGTATTTCGTGGATCTCTTTGCTAGCCTTATTTCTGTGTTTTCTGAGAACAGATATTTCGGATCCCTTTGAAGACTATAGGGCCAAAGGAAATATCCTCCGATAACAAAGAGAAAGAAGCTTTCTGAGAAACTTCTTTGGGTTCTGTGAAATCATCTCACAAAGTTACAGCTTTCCCCTCAAGAAGCCTTTCGCTAAGACACTTCTTGTGGAATTGGCAAAGTGATATTTGGAATCCCATAGAGGGTTATGGTGAAAAAGGAAATATCCTCAGATGAAATCTGGAAAGAAGCTTTCTGAGAAACTGCTTAGTGTTCTGTTAATTCATCTCACAGAGTTACATCTGTATTTCGTGGATCTCTTTGCTAGCCTTATTTCTGTGGAATCTGAGAACAGATATTTCGGATCCCTTTGAAGACTATAGGGCCAAAGGAAATATCCTCCGATAACAAAGAGAAAGAAGCTTTCTTAGAAACTTCTTTGTGTTCTGTGAAATCATCTCACAGAGTTACAGTTTTCCCCTCAAGAAGCCTTTCGCTAAGACAGTTCTTGTGTAATTGGCAAAGTGATATTTGGAAGACCGTAGAGGGCTATGGTGAAAAAAGAAATATCCTCAGATGAAATCTGGAAAGAAGCTTTCTGAGAAACTGCTAAGTGTTCTGTTAATTCATCTCACAGAGTTTCATCTGTATTTCGTGGATCTCTTTGCTAGCCTTATTTCTGTGGAATCTGAGAACAGATAATTCGGATCCCTTTGAAGACTATAGGGCCAAAGGAAATATCCCCCGATAACAAAGAGAAAGAAGCTTTCTGAGAAACTTCTTTGTGTTCTGAGAAATCATCTCACAAAGTTACAGCTTTCCCCTCAAGAAGACTTTCGCTAAGACAGTTCTTGTGGAATTGGCAAAGTGATATTTGGAAGCCCATAGAGGACTATGGTGAAAAAGGATATATCCTCAGATGAAATCTGGAAACAATCTTTTTGAGAAACTGCTTAGTGTTCTGTTAATTCATCTCACAGAGTTACATCTGTATTTCGTGGATCTCTTTGCTACCCTTATTTCTGTGGAATCTGAGAACAGATATTTCGGATCCCTTTGAAGACTATAGGGCCAAAGGAAATGTCCTCCGATAAAAAAGAGAAAGAAGCTTTCTGGGAAACTTCTTTGTGTTCTGTGAAATCATCTCACGGAGCAGCTTTCCCCTCAAGAAGCCCTTCGCTAAGACAGTTCTTGTGGAATTGGCAAAGTGATATTTGGAAGCCCATAGAGGGCTATGGTGAAAAAGGAAATATCCTCAGATGAAATCTGGAAAGAAGCTTTCTGAGAAACTGCTTAGTGTTCTGTTAATTCATCTCACAGAGTTACATCTGTATTTCGTGGATCTCTTTGCTAGCCTTATTTCTGTGGAATCTGAGAACAGATATTTCGGATCCCTTTGAAGACTATAGGGCCAAAGGAAATGTCCTCCGATAAAAAAGAGAAAGAAGCTTTCTGAGAAACTTCTTTGTGTTCTGTGAAATCATCTCACCGAGCAGCTTTCCCCTCAAGAAGCCCTTCGCTAAGACAGTTCTTGTGGAATTGGCAAAGTGATATTTGGAAGCCCATAGAGGGCTATGGTGAAAAAGGAAATATCCTCAGATGAAATCTGGAAAGAAGCTTTCTGAGAAACTGCTTAGTGTTCTGTTAATTCATCTCACAGAGTTACATCTGTATTTCGTGGATCTCTTTGCTAGCCTTATTTCTGTGGAATCTGGGAACAGATATTTCGGATCCCTTTGAAGACTATAGGGCCAAAGGAAATATCCTCCGATAACAAAGAGAAAGAAGCTTTCTGAGAAACTTCTTTGTGTTCTGTGAAATCATCTCACAGAGTTACAGCTTTCCCCTCAAGAAGCCTTTCGCTAAGAAAGTTCTTGTGGAATGGGCAACGTGATATTTGGAAGCCCTTAGAGGGCTATGGTGAAAAAGGAAATATCCTCAGATGAAATCTGGAAAGAAGTTTTCTGAGAAACTACTTTGTGTTCTGTTAATTCATCTCACAGAGTTACATCTGTATTTCGTGGATCTCTTTGCTAGCCTTATTTCTGTGGAATCTAAGAACAGATATTTCGGATCCCTTTGAAGACTATAGGGCCAAAGGTAATGTCCTCCGATAACAAAGAGAAAGAAGCTTTCTGAGAAACTTCTTTGTGTTCTGTGAAATCATCTCACAGAGTTACACCTTTCCCCTAAAGAAGCCTTTCGCTAAGACAGTTCTTGTGGAATTGGCAAAGTGATATTTGGAAGCCCATAGAGGGCTATGGTGAAAAAGGAAATATCCTCAGATGAAATCTGGAAAGAAGCTTTCTAAGAAACTGCTTAGTGTTCTGTTAATTCATCTCACAGAGTTACATCTGTATTTCGTGGATCTCTTTGCTAGCCTTATTTCTGTGGAATCTGAGAACAGATATTTCGGATCCCTTTGAAGACTATAGGGCCAAAGGAAATATCCTCCGATAACAAAGAGAAAGAAGCTTTCTGAGAAACTTCTTTGTGTTCTGTGAAATCATCTCACAGAGTTACAGCTTTCCCCTCAGGAAGCCTTTCGCTAAGACAGTTCTTGTGGAATTGGCAAAGTGATATTTGGAAGCCCCTAGAGGGCTATGGTGAAAAAGGAAATATCCTCAGATGAAATCTGGAAGGAAGCTTTCTGAGAAACTGCTTAGTGTTCTGTTAATTCATCTCACAGGGTTACATCTGTATTTCGTGGATCTCTTTGCTAGCCTTATTTCTGTGGAATCTGAGAACAGATATTTCGGATCCCTTTGAAGACTATAGGGCCAAAGGAAATTTCCTCCGATAACAAAGAGAAAGAAGCTTTCTGAGAAACTTCTTTGTGTTCTGTGAAATCATCTCACGGAGCAGCTTTCCCCTCTAGAAGCCCTTCGCTAAGACAGTTCTTGTGGAATTGGCAAAGTGATATTTGGAAGCCCATAGAGGGCTATGGTGAAAAAGGAAATATCCTCAGATGAAATCTGGAAAGAAGCTTTCTGAGAAACTGCTTAGTGTTCTGTTAATTCATCTCACAGAGTTACATCTGTATTTCGTGGATCTCTTTGCTAGCCTTATTTCTGTGGAATCTGAGAACAGATATTTCGGATCCCTTTGAAGACTATAGGGCCAAAGGAAATATCCTCCGATAACAAAGAGAAAGAAGCTTTCTGAGAAACTTCTTTGGGTTCTGTGAAATCATCTCACAGAGTTACAGCTTTCCCCACAAGAAGCCTTTCCCTAAGACAGTTCTTGTGGAATTGGCAAAGTGATATTTGGAAGCCCATAGAGGGCTTTGGTGAAAAAGGAAATATCCTCAGATGAAATCTGGAAAGAAGCTTTCTGAGAAACTGCTTAGTGTTCTGTTAATTCATCTCACAGAGTTACATCTGCATTTCGTGGATCTCTTTGCTAGCCTTATTTCTGTGGAATCTGAGAACAGATATTTCGGATCCCTTTGAAGACTATAGGGCCAAAGGAAATATCCTTCGATAACAAAGAGAAAGAAGCTTTCTGAGAAACTTCTTTGTGTTCTGTGAAATCATCTCACGGAGCAGCTTTCCCCTCAATAAGCCCTTCGCTAAGACAGTTCTTGTGGAATTGGCAAAGTGATATTTGGAAGCCCATAGAGGGCTATGGTGAAAAAGGAAATATCCTCAGATGAAATCTGGAAAGAAGCTTTCTGAGAAACTGCTTAGTGTTCTGTTAATTCATCTCACAGAGTTACATCTGTATTTCGTGGATCTCTTTGCTAGCCTTATTTCTGTGGAATCTGGGAACACATATTTCGGATCCCTTTGAAGACTATAGGGCCAAAGGAAATGTCCTCCGATAAAAAAGAGAAAGAAGCTTTCTGAGAAACTTCTTTGTGTTCTGTGAAATCATCTCACGGAGCAGCTTTCCCCTCAAGAAGCCCTTCTCTAAGACAGTTCTTGTGGAATTGGCAAAGTGATATTTGGAAGCCCATAGAGGGCTATGGTGAAAAAGGAAATATCCTCAGATGAAATCTGGAAAGAAGCTTTCTGAGAAACTGCTTAGTGTTCTGTTAATTCATCTCACAGAGTTACATCTGTATTTCGTGGATCTCTTTGCTAGCCTTATTTCTGTGGAATCTGAGAACAGATATTTCGGATCCCTTTGAAGACTATAGGGCCAAAGGAAATGTCCTCCGATAAAAAAGAGAAAGAAGCTTTCTGAGAAACTTCTTTGTGTTCTGTGAAATCATCTCACCGAGCAGCTTTCCCCTCAAGAAGCCCTTCGCTAAGACAGTTCTTGTGGAATTGGCAAAGTGATATTTGGAAGCCCATAGAGGGCTATGGTGAAAAAGGAAATATCCTCAGATGAAATCTGGAAAGAAGCTTTCTGAGAAACTGCTTAGTGTTCTGTTAATTCATCTCACAGAGTTACATCTGTATTTCGTGGATCTCTTTGCTAGCCTTATTTCTGTGGAATCTGGGAACAGATATTTCGGATCCCTTTGAAGACTATAGGGCCAAAGGAAATATCCTCCGATAACAAAGAGAAAGAAGCTTTCTGAGAAACTTCTTTGTGTTCTGTGAAATCATCTCACAGAGTTACAGCTTTCCCCTCAAGAAGCCTTTCGCTAAGAAAGTTCTTGTGGAATGGGCAACGTGATATTTGGAAGCCCTTAGAGGGCTATGGTGAAAAAGGAAATATCCTCAGATGAAATCTGGAAAGAAGTTTTCTGAGAAACTACTTTGTGTTCTGTTAATTCATCTCACAGAGTTACATCTGTATTTCGTGGATCTCTTTGCTAGCCTTATTTCTGTGGAATCTAAGAACAGATATTTCGGATCCCTTTGAAGACTATAGGGCCAAAGGTAATGTCCTCCGATAACAAAGAGAAAGAAGCTTTCTGAGAAACTTCTTTGTGTTCTGTGAAATCATCTCACAGAGTTACACCTTTCCCCTAAAGAAGCCTTTCGCTAAGACAGTTCTTGTGGAATTGGCAAAGTGATATTTGGAAGCCCATAGAGGGCTATGGTGAAAAAGGAAATATCCTCAGATGAAATCTGGAAAGAAGCTTTCTGAGAAACTGCTTAGTGTTCTGTTAATTCATCTCACAGAGTTACATCTGTATTTCGTGGATCTCTTTGCTAGCCTTATTTCTGTGGAATCTGAGAACAGATATTTCAGATCCCTTTGAAGACTATAGGGCCAAAGGAAATATCCTCCGATAACAAAGAGAAAGAAGCTTTCTGAGAAACTTCTTTGTGTTCTGTGAAATCATCTCACAGAGTTACAGCTTTCCCCTCAGGAAGCCTTTCGCTAAGACAGTTCTTGTGGAATTGGCAAAGTGATATTTGGAAGCCCCTAGAGGGCTATGGTGAAAAAGGAAATATCCTCAGATGAAATCTGGAAAGAAGCTTTCTGAGAAACTGCTTAGTGTTCTGTTAATTCATCTCACAGGGTTACATCTGTATTTCGTGGATCTCTTTGCTAGCCTTATTTCTGTGGAATCTGAGAACAGATATTTCGGATCCCTTTGAAGACTATAGGGCCAAAGGAAATTTCCTCCGATAACAAAGAGAAAGAAGCTTTCTGAGAAACTTCTTTGTGTTCTGTGAAATCATCTCACGGAGCAGCTTTCCCCTCTAGAAGCCCTTCGCTAAGACAGTTCTTGTGGAATTGGCAAAGTGATATTTGGAAGCCCATAGAGGGCTATGGTGATAAAGGAAATATCCTCAGATGAAATCTGGAAAGAAGCTTTCTGAGAAACTGCTTAGTGTTCTGTTAATTCATCTCACAGAGTTACATCTATATTTGGTGGATCTCTTTGCTAGCCTTATTTCTGTGGAATCTGGGAACAGATATTTCAGATCCCTTTGAAGACAATAGGGCCAAAGGAAATATCCTCCGATAACAAAGAGAAAGAAGCTTTCTGAGAAACTTCTTTGTGTTCTGTGAAATCATCTCACAGAGTTACAGCTTTCCACTCAAGAAGCCTTTTGCTAAGACAGTTCTTGTGGAATGGGCAACGTGATATTTGGAAGCCCTTAGAGGGCTATGGTGAAAAAGGAAATATCCTCAGATGAAATCTGGAAAGAAGCTTTCTGAGAAACTACTTAGTGTTCTGTTAATTCATCTCACAGAGTTACATCCGTATTTCGTGGATCTCTTTGCTAGCCTTATTTCTGTGGAATCTAAGAACAGATATTTCGGATCCATTTGAAGACTATAGGGCCATAGGTAATGTCCTCCGATAACAAAGAGAAAGAAGCTTTCTGAGAAACTTCTTTGTGTTCTGTGAAATCATCTCACAGAGTTACACCTTTCCCCTAAAGAAGCATTTCGCTAAGACAGTTCTTGTGGAATTGGCAAAGTGATATTTGGAAGCCCATAGAGGGCTATGGTGAAAAAGGAAATATCCTCAGATGAAATCTGGAAAGAAGCTTTCTGAGAAACTGCTTAGTGTTCTGTTAATTCATCTCACAGAGTTACATCTGTATTTCGTGGATCTCTTTGCTAGCCTTATTTCTGTGGAATCTGAGAACAGATATTTCGGATCCCTTTGAAGACTATAGGGCCATAGGAAATATCCTCCGATAACAAAGAGAAAGAAGCTTTCTGAGAAACTTCTTTGGGTTCTGTGAAATCATCTCACAGAGTTACAGCTTTCCCCACAAGAAGTCTTTCGCTAAGACAGTTCTTGTGGAATTGGCAAAGTGATATTTGGAAGCCCATAGAGGGCTTTGGTGAAAAAGGAAATATCCTCAGATGAAATCTGGAAAGATGCTTTCTGAGAAACTGCTTAGTGTTCTGTTAATTCATCTCACAGAGTTACATCTGCATTTCGTGGATCTCTTTGCTAGCCTTATTTCTGTGGAATCTGAGAACAGATATTTCGGATCCCTTTGAAGACTATAGGGCCAAAGGAAATATCCTCCGATAACAAAGAGAAAGAAGCTTTCTGAGAAACTTCTTTGTGTTCTGTGAAATCATGTCACGGAGCAGCTTTCCCCTCAATAAGCCCTTCGCTAAGACAGTTCTTGTGGAATTGGCAAAGTGATATTTGGAAGCCCATAGAGGGCTATGGTGAAAAAGGAAATATCCTCAGATGAAATCTGGAAAGAAGCTTTCTGAGAAACTGCTTAGTGTTCTGTTAATTCATCTCACAGAGTTACATCTGTATTTCGTGGATCTCTTTGCTAGCCTTATTTCTGTGGAATCTGAGAACAGATATTTCGGATCCCTTTGAAGACTATAGGGCCAAAGGAAATATCCTCCGATAACAAAGAGAAAGAAGCTTTCTGAGAAACTTCTTTGTGTTCTGTGAAATCATCTCTCAGAGTTACAGTTTTCCCCTCAAGAAGCCTTTCGCTAAGACAGTTCTTGTGTAATTGGCAAAGTGATATTTGGAAGACCGTAGAGGGCTATGGTGAAAAAAGAAATATCCTCAGATGAAATCTGGAAAGAAGCTTTCTGAGAAACTGCTAAGTGTTCTGTTAATTAATCTCACAGAGTTTCATCTGTATTTCGTGGATCTCTTTGCTAGCCTTTTTTCTGTGGAATCTGAGAACAGATAATTCGGATCCCTTTGAAGACTATAGGGCCAAAGGAAATATCCCCCGATAACAAAGAGAAAGAAGCTTTCTGAGAAACTTCTTTGTGTTCTGAGAAATCATCTCACAAAGTTACAGCTTTCCCCTCAAGAAGACTTTCGCTAAGACAGTTCTTGTGGAATTGGCAAAGTGATATTTGGAAGCCCATAGAGGGCTATGGTGAAAAAGGATATATCCTCAGATGAAATCTGGAAACAATCTTTCTGAGAAACTGCTTAGTGTTCTGTTAATTCATCTCACAGAGTTACATCTGTATTTCGTGGATCTCTTTGCTAGCCTTATTTCTGTGGAATCTGACAACAGATATTTCGGATCCCTTTGAAGACTATAGGGCCAAAGGAAATATCCTCCGATAACAAAGAGAAAGAAGCTTTCTGAGAAACTTCTTTGTGTTCTGTGAAATCTTCTCACAGAGTTACAGCTTTCCCCTCAAGAAGCCTTTCTCTAAGACAGTTCTTGTGGAATTGGCAAAGTGATATTTGGAAGCCCATAGAGGGCTTTGGTGAAAAAGGAAATATCCTCAGATGAAATCTGGAAAGAAGCTTTCTGAGAAACTGCTTAGTGTTCTGTTAATTCATCTCACAGAGTTACATCTGTATTTCGTGGATCTCTTTGCTAGCCTTATTTCTGTGGAATCTGAGAACAGATATTTCGGATCCCTTTGAAGACTATAGGGCCAAAGGAAATATCCTCCGATAAAAAAGAGAAAGAAGCTTTCTGAGAAACTTCTTTGTGTTCTGTGAAATCATCTCACAGAGTTACAGCTTTCCCCTCAAGAAGCCTTTCGCTAAGACAGTTCTTGTGGAATAGGCAAAGTGATATTTGGAAGCCCATAGAGGGCTATGGTGAAAAAGGAAATATCCTCAGATGAAATCTGGAAAGAAGCTTTCTGAGAAACTGCTTAGTGTTCTGTTAATTCATCTCACAGAGTTGAATCTGTATTTCGTGGATCTCTTTGCTAGCCTTATTTCTGTGTTTTCTGAGAACAGATATTTCGGATCCCTTTGAAGACTATAGGGCCAAAGGAAATATCCTCCGATAACAAAGAGAAAGAAGCTTTCTGAGAAACTTCTTTGGGTTCTGTGAAATCATCTCACAAAGTTACAGCTTTCCCCTCAAGAAGCCTTTCGCTAAGACACTTCTTGTGGAATTGGCAAAGTGATATTTGGAATCCCATAGAGGGTTATGGTGAAAAAGGAAATATCCTCAGATGAAATCTGGAAAGAAGCTTTCTGAGAAACTGCTTAGTGATCTGTTAATTCATCTCACAGAGTTACATCTGTATTTCGTGGATCTCTTTGCTAGCCTTATTTCTGTGGAATCTGAGAACAGATATTTCGGATCCCTTTGAAGACTATAGGGCCAAAGGAAATATCCTCCGATAACAAAGAGAAAGAAGCTTTCTTAGAAACTTCTTTGTGTTCTGTGAAATCATCTCACAGAGTTACAGTTTTCCCCTCAAGAAGCCTTTCGCTAAGACAGTTCTTGTGTAATTGGCAAAGTGATATTTGGAAGACCGTAGAGGGCTATGGTGAAAAAAGAAATATCCTCAGATGAAATCTGGAAAGAAGCTTTCTGAGAAACTGCTAAGTGTTCTGTTAATTCATCTCACAGAGTTTCATCTGTATTTCGTGGATCTCTTTGCTAGCCTTATTTCTGTGGAATCTGAGAACAGATAATTCGGATCCCTTTGAAGACTATAGGGCCAAAGGAAATATCCCCCGATAACAAAGAGAAAGAAGCTTTCTGAGAAACTTCTTTGTGTTCTGAGAAATCATCTCACAAAGTTACAGCTTTCCCCTCAAGAAGACTTTCGCTAAGACAGTTCTTGTGGAATTGGCAAAGTGATATTTGGAAGCCCATAGAGGACTATGGTGAAAAAGGATATATCCTCAGATGAAATCTGGAAACAATCTTTTTGAGAAACTGCTTAGTGTTCTGTTAATTCATCTCACAGAGTTACATCTGTATTTCGTGGATCTCTTTGCTACCCTTATTTCTGTGGAATCTGAGAACAGATATTTCGGATCCCTTTGAAGACTATAGGGCCAAAGGAAATGTCCTCCGATAAAAAAGAGAAAGAAGCTTTCTGGGAAACTTCTTTGTGTTCTGTGAAATCATCTCACGGAGCAGCTTTCCCCTCAAGAAGCCCTTCGCTAAGACAGTTCTTGTGGAATTGGCAAAGTGATATTTGGAAGCCCATAGAGGGCTATGGTGAAAAAGGAAATATCCTCAGATGAAATCTGGAAAGAAGCTTTCTGAGAAACTGCTTAGTGTTCTGTTAATTCATCTCACAGAGTTACATCTGTATTTCGTGGATCTCTTTGCTAGCCTTATTTCTGTGGAATCTGAGAACAGATATTTCGGATCCCTTTGAAGACTATAGGGCCAAAGGAAATGTCCTCCGATAAAAAAGAGAAAGAAGCTTTCTGAGAAACTTCTTTGTGTTCTGTGAAATCATCTCACCGAGCAGCTTTCCCCTCAAGAAGCCCTTCGCTAAGACAGTTCTTGTGGAATTGGCAAAGTGATATTTGGAAGCCCATAGAGGGCTATGGTGAAAAAGGAAATATCCTCAGATGAAATCTGGAAAGAAGCTTTCTGAGAAACTGCTTAGTGTTCTGTTAATTCATCTCACAGAGTTACATCTGTATTTCGTGGATCTCTTTGCTAGCCTTATTTCTGTGGAATCTGGGAACAGATATTTCGGATCCCTTTGAAGACTATAGGGCCGAAGGAAATATCCTCCGATAACAAAGAGAAAGAAGCTTTCTGAGAAACTTCTTTGTGTTCTGTGAAATCATCTCACAGAGTTACAGCTTTCCCCTCAAGAAGCCTTTCGCTAAGAAAGTTCTTGTGGAATGGGCAACGTGATATTTGGAAGCCCTTAGAGGGCTATGGTGAAAAAGGAAATATCCTCAGATGAAATCTGGAAAGAAGTTTTCTGAGAAACTACTTTGTGTTCTGTTAATTCATCTCACAGAGTTACATCTGTATTTCGTGGATCTCTTTGCTAGCCTTATTTCTGTGGAATCTAAGAACAGATATTTCGGATCCCTTTGAAGACTATAGGGCCAAAGGTAATGTCCTCCGATAACAAAGAGAAAGAAGCTTTCTGAGAAACTTCTTTGTGTTCTGTGAAATCATCTCACAGAGTTACACCTTTCCCCTAAAGAAGCCTTTCGCTAAGACAGTTCTTGTGGAATTGGCAAAGTGATATTTGGAAGCCCATAGAGGGCTATGGTGAAAAAGGAAATATCCTCAGATGAAATCTGGAAAGAAGCTTTCTAAGAAACTGCTTAGTGTTCTGTTAATTCATCTCACAGAGTTACATCTGTATTTCGTGGATCTCTTTGCTAGCCTTATTTCTGTGGAATCTGAGAACAGATATTTCGGATCCCTTTGAAGACTATAGGGCCAAAGGAAATATCCTCCGATAACAAAGAGAAAGAAGCTTTCTGAGAAACTTCTTTGTGTTCTGTGAAATCATCTCACAGAGTTACAGCTTTCCCCTCAGGAAGCCTTTCGCTAAGACAGTTCTTGTGGAATTGGCAAAGTGATATTTGGAAGCCCCTAGAGGGCTATGGTGAAAAAGGAAATATCCTCAGATGAAATCTGGAAGGAAGCTTTCTGAGAAACTGCTTAGTGTTCTGTTAATTCATCTCACAGGGTTACATCTGTATTTCGTGGATCTCTTTGCTAGCCTTATTTCTGTGGAATCTGAGAACAGATATTTCGGATCCCTTTGAAGACTATAGGGCCAAAGGAAATTTCCTCCGATAACAAAGAGAAAGAAGCTTTCTGAGAAACTTCTTTGTGTTCTGTGAAATCATCTCACGGAGCAGCTTTCCCCTCTAGAAGCCCTTCGCTAAGACAGTTCTTGTGGAATTGGCAAAGTGATATTTGGAAGCCCATAGAGGGCTATGGTGAAAAAGGAAATATCCTCAGATGAAATCTGGAAAGAAGCTTTCTGAGAAACTGCTTAGTGTTCTGTTAATTCATCTCACAGAGTTACATCTGTATTTCGTGGATCTCTTTGCTAGCCTTATTTCTGTGGAATGTGAGAACAGATATTTCGGATCCCTTTGAAGACTATAGGGCCAAAGGAAATATCCTCCGATAACAAAGAGAAAGAAGCTTTCTGAGAAACTTCTTTGGGTTCTGTGAAATCATCTCACAGAGTTACAGCTTTCCCCACAAGAAGCCTTTCGCTAAGACAGTTCTTGTGGAATTGGCAAAGTGATATTTGGAAGCCCATAGAGGGCTTTGGTGAAAAAGGAAATATCCTCAGATGAAATCTGGAAAGAAGCTTTCTGAGAAACTGCTTAGTGTTCTGTTAATTCATCTCACAGAGTTACATCTGCATTTCGTGGATCTCTTTGCTAGCCTTATTTCTGTGGAATCTGAGAACAGATATTTCGGATCCCTTTGAAGACTATAGGGCCAAAGGAAATATCCTTCGATAACAAAGAGAAAGAAGCTTTCTGAGAAACTTCTTTGTGTTCTGTGAAATCATCTCACGGAGCAGCTTTCCCCTCAATAAGCCCTTCGCTAAGACAGTTCTTGTGGAATTGGCAAAGTGATATTTGGAAGCCCATAGAGGGCTATGGTGAAAAAGGAAATATCCTCAGATGAAATCTGGAAAGAAGCTTTCTGAGAAACTGCTTAGTGTTCTGTAAATTCATCTCACAGAGTTACATCTGTATTTCGTGGATCTCTTTGCTAGCCTTATTTCTGTGGAATCTGGGAACAGATATTTCGGATCCCTTTGAAGACTATAGGGCCAAAGGAAATGTCCTCCGATAAAAAAGAGAAAGAAGCTTTCTGAGAAACTTCTTTGTGTTCTGTGAAATCATCTCACGGAGCAGCTTTCCCCTCAAGAAGCCCTTCTCTAAGACAGTTCTTGTGGAATTGGCAAAGTGATATTTGGAAGCCCATAGAGGGCTATGGTGAAAAAGGAAATATCCTCAGATGAAATCTGGAAAGAAGCTTTCTGAGAAACTGCTTAGTGTTCTGTTAATTCATCTCACAGAGTTACATCTGTATTTCGTGGATCTCTTTGCTAGCCTTATTTCTGTGGAATCTGAGAACAGATATTTCGGATCCCTTTGAAGACTATAGGGCCAAAGGAAATGTCCTCCGATAAAAAAGAGAAAGAAGCTTTCTGAGAAACTTCTTTGTGTTCTGTGAAATCATCTCACCGAGCAGCTTTCCCCTCAAGAAGCCCTTCGCTAAGACAGTTCTTGTGGAATTGGCAAAGTGATATTTGGAAGCCCATAGAGGGCTATGGTGAAAAAGGAAATATCCTCAGATGAAATCTGGAAAGAAGCTTTCTGAGAAACTGCTTAGTGTTCTGTTAATTCATCTCACAGAGTTACATCTGTATTTCGTGGATCTCTTTGCTAGCCTTATTTCTGTGGAATCTGGGAACAGATATTTCGGATCCCTTTGAAGACTATAGGGCCAAAGGAAATATCCTCCGATAACAAAGAGAAAGAAGCTTTCTGAGAAACTTCTTTGTGTTCTGTGAAATCATCTCACAGAGTTACAGCTTTCCCCTCAAGAAGCCTTTCGCTAAGAAAGTTCTTGTGGAATGGGCAACGTGATATTTGGAAGCCCTTAGAGGGCTATGGTGAAAAAGGAAATATCCTCAGATGAAATCTGGAAAGAAGTTTTCTGAGAAACTACTTTGTGTTCTGTTAATTCATCTCACAGAGTTACATCTGTATTTCGTGGATCTCTTTGCTAGCCTTATTTCTGTGGAATCTAAGAACAGATATTTCGGATCCCTTTGAAGACTATAGGGCCAAAGGTAATGTCCTCCGATAACAAAGAGAAAGAAGCTTTCTGAGAAACTTCTTTGTGTTCTGTGAAATCATCTCACAGAGTTACACCTTTCCCCTAAAGAAGCCTTTCGCTAAGACAGTTCTTGTGGAATTGGCAAAGTGATATTTGGAAGCCCATAGAGGGCTATGGTGAAAAAGGAAATATCCTCAGATGAAATCTGGAAAGAAGCTTTCTGAGAAACTGCTTAGTGTTCTGTTAATTCATCTCACAGAGTTACATCTGTATTTCGTGGATCTCTTTGCTAGCCTTATTTCTGTGGAATCTGAGAACAGATATTTCAGATCCCTTTGAAGACTATAGGGCCAAAGGAAATATCCTCCGATAACAAAGAGAAAGAAGCTTTCTGAGAAACTTCTTTGTGTTCTGTGAAATCATCTCACAGAGTTACAGCTTTCCCCTCAGGAAGCCTTTCGCTAAGACAGTTCTTGTGGAATTGGCAAAGTGATATTTGGAAGCCCCTAGAGGGCTATGGTGAAAAAGGAAATATCCTCAGATGAAATCTGGAAAGAAGCTTTCTGAGAAACTGCTTAGTGTTCTGTTAATTCATCTCACAGGGTTACATCTGTATTTCGTGGATCTCTTTGCTAGCCTTATTTCTGTGGAATCTGAGAACAGATATTTCGGATCCCTTTGAAGACTATAGGGCCAAAGGAAATTTCCTCCGATAACAAAGAGAAAGAAGCTTTCTGAGAAACTTCTTTGTGTTCTGTGAAATCATCTCACGGAGCAGCTTTCCCCTCTAGAAGCCCTTCGCTAAGACAGTTCTTGTGGAATTGGCAAAGTGATATTTGGAAGCCCATAGAGGGCTATGGTGATAAAGGAAATATCCTCAGATGAAATCTGGAAAGAAGCTTTCTGAGAAACTGCTTAGTGTTCTGTTAATTCATCTCACAGAGTTACATCTGTATTTGGTGGATCTCTTTGCTAGCCTTATTTCTGTGGAATCTGGGAACAGATATTTCAGATCCCTTTGAAGACAATAGGGCCAAAGGAAATATCCTCCGATAACAAAGAGAAAGAAGCTTTCTGAGAAACTTCTTTGTGTTCTGTGAAATCATCTCACAGAGTTACAGCTTTCCACTCAAGAAGCCTTTTGCTAAGACAGTTCTTGTGGAATGGGCAACGTGATATTTGGAAGCCCTTAGAGGGCTATGGTGAAAAAGGAAATATCCTCAGATGAAATCTGGAAAGAAGCTTTCTGAGAAACTACTTAGTGTTCTGTTAATTCATCTCACAGAGTTACATCCGTATTTCGTGGATCTCTTTGCTAGCCTTATTTCTGTGGAATCTAAGAACAGATATTTCGGATCCATTTGAAGACTATAGGGCCATAGGTAATGTCCTCCGATAACAAAGAGAAAGAAGCTTTCTGAGAAACTTCTTTGTGTTCTGTGAAATCATCTCACAGAGTTACACCTTTCCCCTAAAGAAGCATTTCGCTAAGACAGTTCTTGTGGAATTGGCAAAGTGATATTTGGAAGCCCATAGAGGGCTATGGTGAAAAAGGAAATATCCTCAGATGAAATCTGGAAAGAAGCTTTCTGAGAAACTGCTTAGTGTTCTGTTAATTCATCTCACAGAGTTACATCTGTATTTCGTGGATCTCTTTGCTAGCCTTATTTCTGTGGAATCTGAGAACAGATATTTCGGATCCCTTTGAAGACTATAGGGCCATAGGAAATATCCTCCGATAACAAAGAGAAAGAAGCTTTCTGAGAAACTTCTTTGGGTT
This sequence comes from Macaca nemestrina, assembly GCF_043159975.1. Classification (NCBI taxonomy): domain Eukaryota; kingdom Metazoa; phylum Chordata; class Mammalia; order Primates; family Cercopithecidae; genus Macaca; species Macaca nemestrina. Next base: position 106,450,285 of record NC_092127.1, on the reverse strand, counting down.
CTGTGAAATCATCTCACAGAGTTACAGCTTTCCCCACAAGAAGTCTTTCGCTAAGACAGTTCTTGTGGAATTGGCAAAGTGATATTTGGAAGCCCATAGAGGGCTTTGGTGAAAAAGGAAATATCCTCAGATGAAATCTGGAAAGATGCTTTCTGAGAAACTGCTTAGTGTTCTGTTAATTCATCTCACAGAGTTACATCTGCATTTCGTGGATCTCTTTGCTAGCCTTATTTCTGTGGAATCTGAGAACAGATATTTCGGATCCCTTTGAAGACTATAGGGCCAAAGGAAATATCCTCCGATAACAAAGAGAAAGAAGCTTTCTGAGAAACTTCTTTGTGTTCTGTGAAATCATCTCACGGAGCAGCTTTCCCCTCAATAAGCCCTTCGCTAAGACAGTTCTTGTGGAATTGGCAAAGTGATATTTGGAAGCCCATAGAGGGCTATGGTGAAAAAGGAAATATCCTCAGATGAAATCTGGAAAGAAGCTTTCTGAGAAACTGCTTAGTGTTCTGTTAATTCATCTCACAGAGTTACATCTGTATTTCGTGGATCTCTTTGCTAGCCTTATTTCTGTGGAATCTGAGAACAGATATTTCGGATCCCTTTGAAGACTATAGGGCCAAAGGAAATATCCTCCGATAACAAAGAGAAAGAAGCTTTCTGAGAAACTTCTTTGTGTTCTGTGAAATCATCTCTCAGAGTTACAGTTTTCCCCTCAAGAAGCCTTTCGCTAAGACAGTTCTTGTGTAATTGGCAAAGTGATATTTGGAAGACCGTAGAGGGCTATGGTGAAAAAAGAAATATCCTCAGATGAAATCTGGAAAGAAGCTTTCTGAGAAACTGCTAAGTGTTCTGTTAATTAATCTCACAGAGTTTCATCTGTATTTCGTGGATCTCTTTGCTAGCCTTTTTTCTGTGGAATCTGAGAACAGATAATTCGGATCCCTTTGAAGACTATAGGGCCAAAGGAAATATCCCCCGATAACAAAGAGAAAGAAGCTTTCTGAGAAACTTCTTTGTGTTCTGAGAAATCATCTCACAAAGTTACAGCTTTCCCCTCAAGAAGACTTTCGCTAAGACAGTTCTTGTGGAATTGGCAAAGTGATATTTGGAAGCCCATAGAGGGCTATGGTGAAAAAGGATATATCCTCAGATGAAATCTGGAAACAATCTTTCTGAGAAACTGCTTAGTGTTCTGTTAATTCATCTCACAGAGTTACATCTGTATTTCGTGGATCTCTTTGCTAGCCTTATTTCTGTGGAATCTGACAACAGATATTTCGGATCCCTTTGAAGACTATAGGGCCAAAGGAAATATCCTCCGATAACAAAGAGAAAGAAGCTTTCTGAGAAACTTCTTTGTGTTCTGTGAAATCTTCTCACAGAGTTACAGCTTTCCCCTCAAGAAGCCTTTCTCTAAGACAGTTCTTGTGGAATTGGCAAAGTGATATTTGGAAGCCCATAGAGGGCTTTGGTGAAAAAGGAAATATCCTCAGATGAAATCTGGAAAGAAGCTTTCTGAGAAACTGCTTAGTGTTCTGTTAATTCATCTCACAGAGTTACATCTGTATTTCGTGGATCTCTTTGCTAGCCTTATTTCTGTGGAATCTGAGAACAGATATTTCGGATCCCTTTGAAGACTATAGGGCCAAAGGAAATATCCTCCGATAAAAAAGAGAAAGAAGCTTTCTGAGAAACTTCTTTGTGTTCTGTGAAATCATCTCACAGAGTTACAGCTTTCCCCTCAAGAAGCCTTTCGCTAAGACAGTTCTTGTGGAATAGGCAAAGTGATATTTGGAAGCCCATAGAGGGCTATGGTGAAAAAGGAAATATCCTCAGATGAAATCTGGAAAGAAGCTTTCTGAGAAACTGCTTAGTGTTCTGTTAATTCATCTCACAGAGTTGAATCTGTATTTCGTGGATCTCTTTGCTAGCCTTATTTCTGTGTTTTCTGAGAACAGATATTTCGGATCCCTTTGAAGACTATAGGGCCAAAGGAAATATCCTCCGATAACAAAGAGAAAGAAGCTTTCTGAGAAACTTCTTTGGGTTCTGTGAAATCATCTCACAAAGTTACAGCTTTCCCCTCAAGAAGCCTTTCGCTAAGACACTTCTTGTGGAATTGGCAAAGTGATATTTGGAATCCCATAGAGGGTTATGGTGAAAAAGGAAATATCCTCAGATGAAATCTGGAAAGAAGCTTTCTGAGAAACTGCTTAGTGTTCTGTTAATTCATCTCACAGAGTTACATCTGTATTTCGTGGATCTCTTTGCTAGCCTTATTTCTGTGGAATCTGAGAACAGATATTTCGGATCCCTTTGAAGACTATAGGGCCAAAGGAAATATCCTCCGATAACAAAGAGAAAGAAGCTTTCTTAGAAACTTCTTTGTGTTCTGTGAAATCATCTCACAGAGTTACAGTTTTCCCCTCAAGAAGCCTTTCGCTAAGACAGTTCTTGTGTAATTGGCAAAGTGATATTTGGAAGACCGTAGAGGGCTATGGTGAAAAAAGAAATATCCTCAGATGAAATCTGGAAAGAAGCTTTCTGAGAAACTGCTAAGTGTTCTGTTAATTCATCTCACAGAGTTTCATCTGTATTTCGTGGATCTCTTTGCTAGCCTTATTTCTGTGGAATCTGAGAACAGATAATTCGGATCCCTTTGAAGACTATAGGGCCAAAGGAAATATCCCCCGATAACAAAGAGAAAGAAGCTTTCTGAGAAACTTCTTTGTGTTCTGAGAAATCATCTCACAAAGTTACAGCTTTCCCCTCAAGAAGACTTTCGCTAAGACAGTTCTTGTGGAATTGGCAAAGTGATATTTGGAAGCCCATAGAGGACTATGGTGAAAAAGGATATATCCTCAGATGAAATCTGGAAACAATCTTTTTGAGAAACTGCTTAGTGTTCTGTTAATTCATCTCACAGAGTTACATCTGTATTTCGTGGATCTCTTTGCTACCCTTATTTCTGTGGAATCTGAGAACAGATATTTCGGATCCCTTTGAAGACTATAGGGCCAAAGGAAATGTCCTCCGATAAAAAAGAGAAAGAAGCTTTCTGGGAAACTTCTTTGTGTTCTGTGAAATCATCTCACGGAGCAGCTTTCCCCTCAAGAAGCCCTTCGCTAAGACAGTTCTTGTGGAATTGGCAAAGTGATATTTGGAAGCCCATAGAGGGCTATGGTGAAAAAGGAAATATCCTCAGATGAAATCTGGAAAGAAGCTTTCTGAGAAACTGCTTAGTGTTCTGTTAATTCATCTCACAGAGTTACATCTGTATTTCGTGGATCTCTTTGCTAGCCTTATTTCTGTGGAATCTGAGAACAGATATTTCGGATCCCTTTGAAGACTATAGGGCCAAAGGAAATGTCCTCCGATAAAAAAGAGAAAGAAGCTTTCTGAGAAACTTCTTTGTGTTCTGTGAAATCATCTCACCGAGCAGCTTTCCCCTCAAGAAGCCCTTCGCTAAGACAGTTCTTGTGGAATTGGCAAAGTGATATTTGGAAGCCCATAGAGGGCTATGGTGAAAAAGGAAATATCCTCAGATGAAATCTGGAAAGAAGCTTTCTGAGAAACTGCTTAGTGTTCTGTTAATTCATCTCACAGAGTTACATCTGTATTTCGTGGATCTCTTTGCTAGCCTTATTTCTGTGGAATCTGGGAACAGATATTTCGGATCCCTTTGAAGACTATAGGGCCAAAGGAAATATCCTCCGATAACAAAGAGAAAGAAGCTTTCTGAGAAACTTCTTTGTGTTCTGTGAAATCATCTCACAGAGTTACAGCTTTCCCCTCAAGAAGCCTTTCGCTAAGAAAGTTCTTGTGGAATGGGCAACGTGATATTTGGAAGCCCTTAGAGGGCTATGGTGAAAAAGGAAATATCCTCAGATGAAATCTGGAAAGAAGTTTTCTGAGAAACTACTTTGTGTTCTGTTAATTCATCTCACAGAGTTACATCTGTATTTCGTGGATCTCTTTGCTAGCCTTATTTCTGTGGAATCTAAGAACAGATATTTCGGATCCCTTTGAAGACTATAGGGCCAAAGGTAATGTCCTCCGATAACAAAGAGAAAGAAGCTTTCTGAGAAACTTCTTTGTGTTCTGTGAAATCATCTCACAGAGTTACACCTTTCCCCTAAAGAAGCCTTTCGCTAAGACAGTTCTTGTGGAATTGGCAAAGTGATATTTGGAAGCCCATAGAGGGCTATGGTGAAAAAGGAAATATCCTCAGATGAAATCTGGAAAGAAGCTTTCTAAGAAACTGCTTAGTGTTCTGTTAATTCATCTCACAGAGTTACATCTGTATTTCGTGGATCTCTTTGCTAGCCTTATTTCTGTGGAATCTGAGAACAGATATTTCGGATCCCTTTGAAGACTATAGGGCCAAAGGAAATATCCTCCGATAACAAAGAGAAAGAAGCTTTCTGAGAAACTTCTTTGTGTTCTGTGAAATCATCTCACAGAGTTACAGCTTTCCCTTCAGGAAGCCTTTCGCTAAGACAGTTCTTGTGGAATTGGCAAAGTGATATTTGGAAGCCCCTAGAGGGCTATGGTGAAAAAGGAAATATCCTCAGATGAAATCTGGAAGGAAGCTTTCTGAGAAACTGCTTAGTGTTCTGTTAATTCATCTCACAGGGTTACATCTGTATTTCGTGGATCTCTTTGCTAGCCTTATTTCTGTGGAATCTGAGAACAGATATTTCGGATCCCTTTGAAGACTATAGGGCCAAAGGAAATTTCCTCCGATAACAAAGAGAAAGAAGCTTTCTGAGAAACTTCTTTGTGTTCTGTGAAATCATCTCACGGAGCAGCTTTCCCCTCTAGAAGCCCTTCGCTAAGACAGTTCTTGTGGAATTGGCAAAGTGATATTTGGAAGCCCATAGAGGGCTATGGTGAAAAAGGAAATATCCTCAGATGAAATCTGGAAAGAAGCTTTCTGAGAAACTGCTTAGTGTTCTGTTAATTCATCTCACAGAGTTACATCTGTATTTCGTGGATCTCTTTGCTAGCCTTATTTCTGTGGAATCTGAGAACAGATATTTCGGATCCCTTTGAAGACTATAGGGCCAAAGGAAATATCCTCCGATAACAAAGAGAAAGAAGCTTTCTGAGAAACTTCTTTGGGTTCTGTGAAATCATCTCACAGAGTTACAGCTTTCCCCACAAGAAGCCTTTCGCTAAGACAGTTCTTGTGGAATTGGCAAAGTGATATTTGGAAGCCCATAGAGGGCTTTGGTGAAAAAGGAAATATCCTCAGATGAAATCTGGAAAGAAGCTTTCTGAGAAACTGCTTAGTGTTCTGTTAATTCATCTCACAGAGTTACATCTGCATTTCGTGGATCTCTTTGCTAGCCTTATTTCTGTGGAATCTGAGAACAGATATTTCGGATCCCTTTGAAGACTATAGGGCCAAAGGAAATATCCTTCGATAACAAAGAGAAAGAAGCTTTCTGAGAAACTTCTTTGTGTTCTGTGAAATCATCTCACGGAGCAGCTTTCCCCTCAATAAGCCCTTCGCTAAGACAGTTCTTGTGGAATTGGCAAAGTGATATTTGGAAGCCCATAGAGGGCTATGGTGAAAAAGGAAATATCCTCAGATGAAATCTGGAAAGAAGCTTTCTGAGAAACTGCTTAGTGTTCTGTTAATTCATCTCACAGAGTTACATCTGTATTTCGTGGATCTCTTTGCTAGCCTTATTTCTGTGGAATCTGGGAACAGATATTTCGGATCCCTTTGAAGACTATAGGGCCAAAGGAAATGTCCTCCGATAAAAAAGAGAAAGAAGCTTTCTGAGAAACTTCTTTGTGTTCTGTGAAATCATCTCACGGAGCAGCTTTCCCCTCAAGAAGCCCTTCTCTAAGACAGTTCTTGTGGAATTGGCAAAGTGATATTTGGAAGCCCATAGAGGGCTATGGTGAAAAAGGAAATATCCTCAGATGAAATCTGGAAAGAAGCTTTCTGAGAAACTGCTTAGTGTTCTGTTAATTCATCTCACAGAGTTACATCTGTATTTCGTGGATCTCTTTGCTAGCCTTATTTCTGTGGAATCTGAGAACAGATATTTCGGATCCCTTTGAAGACTATAGGGCCAAAGGAAATGTCCTCCGATAAAAAAGAGAAAGAAGCTTTCTGAGAAACTTCTTTGTGTTCTGTGAAATCATCTCACCGAGCAGCTTTCCCCTCAAGAAGCCCTTCGCTAAGACAGTTCTTGTGGAATTGGCAAAGTGATATTTGGAAGCCCATAGAGGGCTATGGTGAAAAAGGAAATATCCTCAGATGAAATCTGGAAAGAAGCTTTCTGAGAAACTGCTTAGTGTTCTGTTAATTCATCTCACAGAGTTACATCTGTATTTCGTGGATCTCTTTGCTAGCCTTATTTCTGTGGAATCTGGGAACAGATATTTCGGATCCCTTTGAAGACTATAGGGCCAAAGGAAATATCCTCCGATAACAAAGAGAAAGAAGCTTTCTGAGAAACTTCTTTGTGTTCTGTGAAATCATCTCACAGAGTTACAGCTTTCCCCTCAAGAAGCCTTTCGCTAAGAAAGTTCTTGTGGAATGGGCAACGTGATATTTGGAAGCCCTTAGAGGGCTATGGTGAAAAAGGAAATATCCTCAGATGAAGTCTGGAAAGAAGTTTTCTGAGAAACTACTTTGTGTTCTGTTAATTCATCTCACAGAGTTACATCTGTATTTCGTGGATCTCTTTGCTAGCCTTATTTCTGTGGAATCTAAGAACAGATATTTCGGATCCCTTTGAAGACTATAGGGCCAAAGGTAATGTCCTCCGATAACAAAGAGAAAGAAGCTTTCTGAGAAACTTCTTTGTGTTCTGTGAAATCATCTCACAGAGTTACACCTTTCCCCTAAAGAAGCCTTTCGCTAAGACAGTTCTTGTGGAATTGGCAAAGTGATATTTGGAAGCCCATAGAGGGCTATGGTGAAAAAGGAAATATCCTCAGATGAAATCTGGAAAGAAGCTTTCTGAGAAACTGCTTAGTGTTCTGTTAATTCATCTCACAGAGTTACATCTGTATTTCGTGGATCTCTTTGCTAGCCTTATTTCTGTGGAATCTGAGAACAGATATTTCAGATCCCTTTGAAGACTATAGGGCCAAAGGAAATATCCTCCGATAACAAAGAGAAAGAAGCTTTCTGAGAAACTTCTTTGTGTTCTGTGAAATCATCTCACAGAGTTACAGCTTTCCCCTCAGGAAGCCTTTCGCTAAGACAGTTCTTGTGGAATTGGCAAAGTGATATTTGGAAGCCCCTAGAGGGCTATGGTGAAAAAGGAAATATCCTCAGATGAAATCTGGAAAGAAGCTTTCTGAGAAACTGCTTAGTGTTCTGTTAATTCATCTCACAGGGTTACATCTGTATTTCGTGGATCTCTTTGCTAGCCTTATTTCTGTGGAATCTGAGAACAGATATTTCGGATCCCTTTGAAGACTATAGGGCCAAAGGAAATTTCCTCCGATAACAAAGAGAAAGAAGCTTTCTGAGAAACTTCTTTGTGTTCTGTGAAATCATCTCACGGAGCAGCTTTCCCCTCTAGAAGCCCTTCGCTAAGACAGTTCTTGTGGAATTGGCAAAGTGATATTTGGAAGCCCATAGAGGGCTATGGTGATAAAGGAAATATCCTCAGATGAAATCTGGAAAGAAGCTTTCTGAGAAACTGCTTAGTGTTCTGTTAATTCATCTCACAGAGTTACATCTGTATTTGGTGGATCTCTTTGCTAGCCTTATTTCTGTGGAATCTGGGAACAGATATTTCAGATCCCTTTGAAGACAATAGGGCCAAAGGAAATATCCTCCGATAACAAAGAGAAAGAAGCTTTCTGAGAAACTTCTTTGTGTTCTGTGAAATCATCTCACAGAGTTACAGCTTTCCACTCAAGAAGCCTTTTGCTAAGACAGTTCTTGTGGAATGGGCAACGTGATATTTGGAAGCCCTTAGAGGGCTATGGTGAAAAAGGAAATATCCTCAGATGAAATCTGGAAAGAAGCTTTCTGAGAAACTACTTAGTGTTCTGTTAATTCATCTCACAGAGTTACATCCGTATTTCGTGGATCTCTTTGCTAGCCTTATTTCTGTGGAATCTAAGAACAGATATTTCGGATCCATTTGAAGACTATAGGGCCATAGGTAATGTCCTCCGATAACAAAGAGAAAGAAGCTTTCTGAGAAACTTCTTTGTGTTCTGTGAAATCATCTCACAGAGTTACACCTTTCCCCTAAAGAAGCATTTCGCTAAGACAGTTCTTGTGGAATTGGCAAAGTGATATTTGGAAGCCCATAGAGGGCTATGGTGAAAAAGGAAATATCCTCAGATGAAATCTGGAAAGAAGCTTTCTGAGAAACTGCTTAGTGTTCTGTTAATTCATCTCACAGAGTTACATCTGTATTTCGTGGATCTCTTTGCTAGCTTTATTTCTGTGGAATCTGAGAACAGATATTTCGGATCCCTTTGAAGACTATAGGGCCATAGGAAATATCCTCCGATAACAAAGAGAAAGAAGCTTTCTGAGAAACTTCTTTGGGTTCTGTGAAATCATCTCACAGAGTTACAGCTTTCCCCACAAGAAGTCTTTCGCTAAGACAGTTCTTGTGGAATTGGCAAAGTGATATTTGGAAGCCCATAGAGGTCTTTGGTGAAAAAGGAAATATCCTCAGATGAAATCTGGAAAGATGCTTTCTGAGAAACTGCTTAGTGTTCTGTTAATTCATCTCACAGAGTTACATCTGCATTTCGTGGATCTCTTTGCTAGCCTTATTTCTGTGGAATCTGAGAACAGATATTTCGGATCCCTTTGAAGACTATAGGGCCAAAGGAAATATCCTCCGATAACAAAGAGAAAGAAGCTTTCTGAGAAACTTCTTTGTGTTCTGTGAAATCATCTCACGGAGCAGCTTTCCCCTCAATAAGCCCTTCGCTAAGACAGTTCTTGTGGAATTGGCAAAGTGATATTTGGAAGCCCATAGAGGGCTATGGTGAAAAAGGAAATATCCTCAGATGAAATCTGGAAAGAAGCTTTCTGAGAAACTGCTTAGTGTTCTGTTAATTCATCTCACAGAGTTACATCTGTATTTCGTGGATCTCTTTGCTAACCTTATTTCTGTGGAATCTGGGAACAGATATTTCGGATCCCTTTGAAGACTATAGGGCCAAAGGAAATATCCTCCGATAACAAAGAGAAAGAAGATTTCTGAGAAACTTGTTTGTGTTCTGTGAAATCATCTCACAGAGTTACAGCTTTCCCCTCAAGAAGCCTTTCGCTAAGAAAGTTCTTGTGGAATGGGCAACGTGATATTTGGAAGCCCTTAGAGGGATATGGTGAAAAAGGAAATATCCTCAGATGAAATCTGGAAAGAAGCTTTCTGAGAAACTACTTTGTGTTCTGTTAATTCATCTCACAGAGTTACATGTGTATTTCGTGGATCTCTTTGCTAGCCTTATTTCTGTGGAATCTAAGAACAGATATTTCGGATCCCTTTGAAGACTATAGGGCCAAAGGTAATGTCCTCCGATAACAAAGAGAAAGAAGCTTTCTGAGAAACTTCTTTGTGTTCTGTGAAATCATCTCACAGAGTTACACCTTTCCCCTAAAGAAGCCTTTCGCTAAGACAGTTCTTGTGGAATTGGCAAAGTGATATTTGGAAGCCCATAGAGGGCTATGGTGAAAAAGGAAATATCCTCAGATGAAATCTGGAAAGAAGCTTTCTGAGAAACTGCTTAGTGTTCTGTTAATTCATCTCACAGAGTTACATCTGTATTTCGTGGATCTCTTTGCTAGCCTTATTTCTGCGGAATCTGAGAACAGATATTTCAGATCCCTTTGAAGATTATAGGGCCAAAGGAAATATCCTCCGATAACAAAGAGAAAGAAGCTTTCTGAGAAACTTCTTTGTGTTCTGTGAAATCATCTCACAGAGTTACAGCTTTCCCCTCTAGAAGCCCTTCGCCAAGACAGTTCTTGTGGAATTGGGAAAGTGATATTTGGAAGCCCATAAAGGGCTATGGTGAAAAAGGAAATATCCTCAGATGAAATCTGGAAAGAAGCTTTCTGAGAAACTGCTTAGTGTTCTGTTAATTCATCTCACAGAGTTACATCTGTATTTCGTGGATCTCTTTACTAGCCTTATTTCTGTGGAATCTGGGAACAGATATTTCAGATCCCTTTGAAGACTATAGGGCCAAAGGAAATATCCTCCGATAACAAAGAGAAAGAAGCTTTCTGAGAAACTTGTTTGTGTTCTGTGAAATCATCTCACAGAGTTACAGCTTTCCCCTCAAGAAGCCTTTTGCTAAGACAGTTCTTGTGGAATGGGCAACGTGATATTTGGAAGCCCTTAGAGGGCTATGGTGAAAAAGGAAATATCCTCAGATGAAATCTGGAAAGAAGCTTTCTGAGAAACTACTTAGTGTTCTGTTAATTCATCTCAGAGAGTTACATCCGTATTTCGTGTATCTCTTTGCTAGCCTTATTTCTGTGGAATCTAAGAACAGATATTTCGGATCCCTTAGAAGACTATAGGGCCAAAGGAAATATCCTCCGATAACAAGGAGAAAGAAGATTTCTGAGAAACTTCTTTGTGTTCTGTGAAATCATCTCACAGAGTTACACCTTTCCCATAAAGAAGCATTTCGCTAAGACAGTTCTTGTGGAATTGGCAAAGTGATATTTGGAAGCCCATAGAGGGCTATGGTGAAAAAGGAAATATCCTCAGATGAAATCTGGAAAGAAGCTTTCTGAGAAACTGCTTAGTGTTCTGTTAATTCATCTCACAGAGTTACATCTGTATTTCGTGGATCTCTTTGCTAGCCTTATTTCTGTGGAATCTGAGAACAGATATTTCGGATCCCTTTGAAGACTATAGGGCCAAAGGAAATATCCTCCGATAACAAAGAGAAAGAAGCTTTCTGAGAAACTTCTTTGTGTTCTGTGAAATCATCTCACGGAGCAGCTTTCCCCTCTAGAAGCCCTTCGCTAAGACAGTTCTTGTGGAATTGGCAAAGTGATATTTGGAAGCCCATAGAGGGCTATGGTGAAAAAGGAAATATCCTCAGATGAAATCTGCAAGGAAGCTTTCTGAGAAACTGCTTAGTGTTCTGTTAATTCATCTCACAGAGTTACATCTGTATTTCGTGGATCTCTTTGCTAGCCTTATTTCTGTGGAATCTGGGAACAGATATTTCAGATCCCTTTGAAGACTATAGGGCCAAAGGAAATATCCTCCGATAATAAAGAGAAAGAAGCTTTCTGAGAAACTTCTTTGTGTTCTGTGAAATCATCTCACAGAGTTACAGCTTTCCCCTCAAGAAGCCTTTTGCTAAGACAGTTCTTGTGGAATGGGCAACGTGATATTTGGAAGCCCTTAGAGGGCTATGGTGAAAAAGGAAATATCCTCAGATGAAATCTGGAAAGAAGCTTTCTGAGAAACTACTTAGTGTTCTGTTAATTCATCTCACAGAGTTACATCTGTATTTCGTGGATCTCTTTGCTAGCCTTATTTCTGTGGAATCTAAGAACAGATATTTCGGATCCATTTGAAGACTATAGGGCCAAAGGTAATGTCCTCCGATAAAAAGAGAAAGAAGCTTTCTGAGAAACTTCTTTGTGTTCTGTGAAATCATCTCACAGAGTTACACCTTTCCCCTAAAGAAGCCTTTCGCTAAGACAGTTCTTGTGGAATTTGCAAAGTGATATTTGGAAGCCCATAGAGGGCTATGGTGAAAAAGGAAATATCCTCAGATGAAATCTGGAAAGAAGCTTTCTGAGAAACTGCTTAGTGTTCTGTTAATTCATCTCACAGAGTTACATCTGTATTTCGTGGATCTCTTTGCTAGCATTATTTCTGTGGAATCTGAGAACAGATATTTCGGATCCCTTTGAAGACTCTAGGGCCAAGGAAATAACCTCCGATAACAAAGAGAAAGAAGCTTTCTGAGAAACTTCTTTGTGTTCTGTGAAATCATCTCACAGAGTTACAGCTTTCCCCTCAGGAAGCCTTTCGCTAAGACAGTTCTTGTGGAATTGGCAAAGTGATATTTGGAAGCCCATAGAGGGCTATGGTGAAAAAGGAAATATCCTCAGATGAAATCTGGAAAGAAGCTTTCTGAGAAACTACTTAGTGTTCTGTTAATTCATCTCACAGAGTTACATCTGTATTTCGTGGATCTCTTTGCTAGCCTTATTTCTGTGGAATCTGGGAACAGATATTTCGGATCCCTTTGAAAACTATAGGGCCAAAGGAAATATCCTCCGATAACAAAGAGAAAGAAACTTTCTGAGAAACTTGTTTGTGTTCTGTGGAATCATCTCACAGAGTTACAGCTTTCCCCTCAAGAAGCCTTTCGCTAAGACAGTTTTTGTGGAATTGGCAAAGTGATATTTGTAAGCCCATAGAGGGCTAGGTTGAAAAAGGAAATATCCTCAGATGAAATCTGGAAAGAAGCTTTCTGAGAAACTGCTTAGTGTTCTGTTATTTCCTCTCACAGAGTTACATCTGTATTTCGTGGATCACTTTGCTAGCCTTATTTCTTGGAATCTGAGAACAGATATTTCGGATCCCTTTGAAGACTATAGGGCCAAAGGAAATATCCTCCGATAACAAAGAGAAAGAAGCTTTCTGAGAAACTTCTTTGTGTTCTGTAAAATCATCTCACAGAGTTACAGCTTTCCCCTCAAGAAGCCTTTCGCTAAGACAGTTCTTGTGGAATTGGCAAAGTGATATTTGGAAGCCCATAGAGGGCTATGGTGAAAAAGGAAATATCCTCAGATGAAATCTGGAAAGAAGCTTTCTGAGAAACTGCTTAGTGTTCTGTTAATTCATCTCACAGAGTTTCATCTGTATTTCGTGGATCTCTTTGCTAGCCTTTTTTCTGTGGAATCTGAGAACAGATATTTCGGATCCCTTTGAAGACTATAGGGCCAAAGGAAATATCCTCCGATAACAAAGAGAAAGAAGCTTTCTGAGAAACTTCTTTGTGTTCTGTGAAATCATCTCACAGAGTTACAGCTTTCCCCTCAAGAAGCCTTTCGCTAAGACAGTTCTTGTGGAATTGGCAAAGTGATATTTGGAAGCCCATAGAGGGCTATGGTGAAAAAGGAAATATCCTCAGATGAAATCTGGAAAGAAGCTTTCTGAGAAACTGCTTAGTGTTCTGTTAATTCATCTCACAGAGTTACATCTGTATTTCTTGGATCTCTTTGCTAGCCTTATTTCTGTGGAATCTCAGAACAGATATTTCGGATCTCTTTGAAGACTGTAGGGCCAAAGGAATTATCCTCCGATAACAAAGAGAAAGAAGCTTTCTGAGAAACTTCTTTGTGTTCTGTGAAATCATCTCACGGAGCAGCTTTCCCCGCAAGAAGCCTTTCCCTAAGACAGTTCTTGTGGAATTGGCCAAGTGATATTTGGAAGCCCATAGAGGGCTATGTTGAAAAAGGAAATATCCTCAGATGAAATCTGGAAAGAAGCTTTGTGAGAAACTGCTTAGTGTTCTGTTAATTCATCTCACAGAGTTACATCTGTATTTCGTGGATCTTTTGCTAGCCTTATTTCTGTGGAATCTGGGAACAGATATTTCGGATCCCTTTGAAGACTAAAGGGCCAAAGGAAATATCCTCCGATAACAAAGAGAAAGAAGCTTTCTGAGAAACTTCTTTGTGTTCTGTGAAATCATCTCACAGAGTTACAGCTTTCCCCTCAAGAAGCAATTCGCTAAGACAGTTCTTGAGGAATTGGCAAAGTGATATTTGGAAGCCCATAGAGGGCTATGGTGAGAAAGGAAATATCCTCAGATGAAATCTGGAAAGAAGCTTTCTGAGAAACTGCTTAGTGTTCTGTTCATTCATCTCACAGAGTTACATCTGTATTTCGTGGATCTCTTTGCTAGCCTTATTTCTGTGGAATCTGAGAACAGATATTTCGGATCCCTTTGAAGACTATAGGGCCAAAGGAAATATCCTCCGATAACAAAGAGAAAGAAGCTTTCTGAGAAACTTCTTTGGGTTCTGTGAAATCATCTCAGAAAGTTACAGCTTTCCCCTCAAGAAGCCTTTCGCTAAGGCAGTTCTTGTGGAATTGGCAAAGTGATATTTGGAAGCCCATAGAGGGCTATGGTGAAAAAGGAAATATCCTCAGATGAAATCTGGAAAGAAGCTTTCTGAGAAACTGCTTAGTGTTCTATTATTTCATCTCAAAGAGTTACATTTGTATTTCGTGAATCTCTTTGCTGGCCTTATTTCTGTGGATTCTGAGAACAAATATTTCGGATCCCTTTGAAGACAAAAGGGCCAAAGGAAATATCCTCCGATAACAAAGAGAAAGAAGCTTTCTGAGAAACTTCTCTGTGTTCTGTGAAATCATCTCACAGATTTACAGCTTTCCCCGCAAGAAGCCTTTCGCTAAGACAGTTCTTGTGGAATTGCCAAAGTGATATTTGGAAGCCCATAGAGGGCTATGGTGAAAAAGGAAATATACTTATATGAAATCTGGAAAGAAACTTTCTGAGAAAGTGCTTAGTGTTCTGTTATTTCATCTCAAAGAGTTACATCTGTATTTCGTGGATCTCTTTGCTGGCCTTATTTCTGTGGAATCTGAGAACAGATATTTCGGATCCCTTTGAAGACTAAAGGCCAAAGGAAATATCCTCCGATAACAAAGAGAAAGAAGCTTTCTGAGAAACTTCTTGGTGGTCTGTGAAATCATCTCACAGAGTTACAGCTTTCCCCTCAAGAAGCCTTTCGTTAAGACAGTTCTTGTGGAATTGGCAAAGTGATATTTGGAAGCCCATAGAGGGCTATGGTGAAAAAGGAAATATCCTCAGATTAATTCTGGAAAGAAGCCATCTAAGAAACTGCTTAGTGTTCTGTTAATTCATCTCACAGAGTTACATCTGTATTTCGTGGATCTCTTTGCTAGCCTTATTTCTGTGGAATCTGAGAACAGATATTTCGGATCTCTTTGAAGACTGTAGGGCCAAAGGAAATATCCTCCGATAACAAAGAGAAAGAAGCTTTCTGAGAAACTTCTTTGTGTTCTGTGAAATCATCTCACAGAGTTACAGCTTTCCCCTCAAGAAGCCTTTCGCTAAGACAGTTCTTGTGGAATTGGCAAAGTGATATTTGGAAGCCCATAGAGGGCTATGGTGAAAAAGGAAATATCCTCAGATGAAATCTGGAAAGAACCTTTCTGAGAAACTGCTTAGTGTTCTGTTAATTCATCTCACAGAGTTACATCTGTATTTCGTGGATCTCTTTGCTAGCCTTATTTCTGTGGAATCTGAGAACAGATATTTCTGATCCCTTTGAAGACTATAGGGCCAAAGGAAATATCCTCCGATAACAAAGAGAAAGAAGCTTTCTGAGAAACTTCTTTGTGTTCTGTGAAATCATCTCACAGAGTTACAGCTTTCCCCTCAAGAAGCCTTTCGCTAAGACAGTTCTTGTGGAATTGGCAAAGTGATATTTGGAAGCCCATAGAGGGCTATGGTGAAAAAGGAAATATCCTCAGATGAAATCTGGAAAGAAGCTTTCTGAGAAACTGCTTAGTGTTCTGTTAATTCATCTCACAGAGTTACATCTGTATTTCTTGGATCTCTTTGCTAGCCTTATTTCTGTGGAATCTCAGAACAGATATTTCGGATCCCTTTGAAGACTGTAGGGTCAAAGGAAATATCCTCCGATAACAAAGAGAAAGAAGCTTTCTGAGGAACTTCTTTGTGTTCTGTGAAATCATCTCATAGAGTTACAGCTTTCCCCTCAAGAAGCCTTTCGCTAAGACAGTTCTTGTGGAATTGGCAAAGTGATATTTGGAAGCCCATAGAGGGCTATGGTGAAAAAGGAAATATCCTCAGATGAAATCTGGAAAGAAGCTTTCTGAGAAACTGCTTAGTGTTCTATTATTTCATCTCAAAGAGTTACATTTGTATTTCGTGAATCTCTTTGCTGGCCTTATTTCTGTGGATTCTGAGAACAAATATTTCGGATCCCTTTGAAGACAAAAGGGCCAAAGGAAATATCCTCCGATAACAAAGAGAAAGAAGCTTTCTGAGAAACTTCTCTGTGTTCTGTGAAATCATCTCACAGATTTACAGCTTTCCCCGCAAGAAGCCTTTCGCTAAGACAGTTCTTGTGGAATTGCCAAAGTGATATTTGGAAGCCCATAGAGGGCTATGGTGAAAAAGGAAATATACTTATATGAAATCTGGAAAGAAACTTTCTGAGAAAGTGCTTAGTGTTCTGTTATTTCATCTCAAAGAGTTACATCTGTATTTCGTGGATCTCTTTGCTGGCCTTATTTCTGTGGAATCTGAGAACAGATATTTCGGATCCCTTTGAAGACTAAAGGCCAAAGGAAATATCCTCCGATAACAAAGAGAAAGAAGCTTTCTGAGAAACTTCTTGGTGGTCTGTGAAATCATCTCACAGAGTTACAGCTTTCCCCTCAAGAAGCCTTTCGTTAAGACAGTTCTTGTGGAATTGGCAAAGTGATATTTGGAAGCCCATAGAGGGCTATGGTGAAAAAGGAAATATCCTCAGATTAATTCTGGAAAGAAGCCATCTAAGAAACTGCTTAGTGTTCTGTTAATTCATCTCACAGAGTTACATCTGTATTTCGTGGATCTCTTTGCTAGCCTTATTTCTGTGGAATCTGAGAACAGATATTTCGGATCTCTTTGAAGACTGTAGGGCCAAAGGAAATATCCTCCGATAACAAAGAGAAAGAAGCTTTCTGAGAAACTTCTTTGTGTTCTGTGAAATCATCTCACAGAGTTACAGCTTTCCCCTCAAGAAGCCTTTCGCTAAGACAGTTCTTGTGGAATTGGCAAAGTGATATTTGGAAGCCCATAGAGGGCTATGGTGAAAAAGGAAATATCCTCAGATGAAATCTGGAAAGAACCTTTCTGAGAAACTGCTTAGTGTTCTGTTAATTCATCTCACAGAGTTACATCTGTATTTCGTGGATCTCTTTGCTAGCCTTATTTCTGTGGAATCTGAGAACAGATATTTCTGATCCCTTTGAAGACTATAGGGCCAAAGGAAATATCCTCCGATAACAAAGAGAAAGAAGCTTTCTGAGAAACTTCTTTGTGTTCTGTGAAATCATCTCACAGAGTTACAGCTTTCCCCTCAAGAAGCCTTTCGCTAAGACAGTTCTTGTGGAATTGGCAAAGTGATATTTGGAAGCCCATAGAGGGCTATGGTGAAAAAGGAAATATCCTCAGATGAAATCTGGAAAGAAGCTTTCTGAGAAACTGCTTAGTGTTCTGTTAATTCATCTCACAGAGTTACATCTGTATTTCTTGGATCTCTTTGCTAGCCTTATTTCTGTGGAATCTCAGAACAGATATTTCGGATCCCTTTGAAGACTGTAGGGTCAAAGGAAATATCCTCCGATAACAAAGAGAAAGAAGCTTTCTGAGGAACTTCTTTGTGTTCTGTGAAATCATCTCATAGAGTTACAGCTTTCCCCTCAAGAAGCCTTTCGCTAAGACAGTTCTTGTGGAATTGGCAAAGTGATATTTGGAAGCCCATAGAGGGCTATGGTGAAAAAGAAAATATCCTCAGATGAATTCTGGAAAGAAGCTTTCTAAGAAACTGCTTAGTGTTCTGTTAATTCATCTCACAGAGTTACATCTGTATTTCGTGGATCTCTTTGCTAGCCTTATTTCTGTGGAATCTGATAACAGATATTTCGGATCTCTTTGAAGACTGTAGGGCCAAAGGAAATATCCTCCGATAACAAAGAGAAAGAAGCTTTCTGAGAAACTTCTTTGTGTTCTGTGAAATCATCTCACAGAGTTACAGCTTTCCCCTCAAGAAGCCTTTCGCTAACACAGTTCTTGTGGAATTGACAAAGTGATATTTGTAAGCCCAAATAGGGCTATGGTGAAAAAGGAAATATCCTCAGATGAAATCTGGAAAGAAGCTTTCTGAGAAACTGCTTAGTGTTCTGTTATTTTCTCTCACAGAATTACATCTGTATTTCGTGGATCTCCTTGCTAGCCTTATTTCTGTGGAATCTGACAACAGATATTTCGGATCCCATTGAAGACTATAGGGCCAAAGGAAATATCCTCCGATAACAAAGAGAAAGAAGCTTTCTGAGAAACATCTTTGTGTTCTGTAAAATCATCTCACAGAGTTACAGCTTTCCCCTCAAGAAGCCTTTCGCTAAGACAGTTCTTGTGGAATTGGCAAAGTGATATTTGGAAGCCCATAGAGGGCTATGGTGAAAAAGGAAATATCTTCAGATGAAATCTGGAAAGAAGCTTTCTGAGAAACTGCTTAGTGTTCTGTTAATTCATCTCACAGAGTTACATCTCTATTTCGTGGATCTTTTGCTAGCCTTATTTCTGTGGAATCTCAGAACAGATATTTCGGATCCCTTTGAAGACTGTAGGGCCAAAGGAAATATCCTCCGATAACAAAGAGAAAGAAGCTTTCTGAGAAACTTCTTTGTGTTCTGTGAAATCATCTCACAGAGTTACAGCTTTCCCCTCAAGAAGCCTTTCGCTAAGACAGTTCTTGTGGAATTGGCAAAGTGATATTTGGAAGCCCATAGAGGGCTATGGTGAAAGAGGAAATATCCTCAGATGAATTCTGGAAAGAAGCCTTCTAAGAAACTGCTTAGTGCTCTGTTAATTCATCTCACAGAGTTACATCTGTATTTCGTGGATCTCTTTGCTAGCCTTATTTCTGTGGAATCTGAGAACAGATATTTCGGATCCCTTTGAAGACTATAGGGCCAAAGGAAATATCCTCCAATAACAAAGAGAAAGAAGCTTTCTGAGAAACTTCTTTGTGTTCTGTGAAATCATCTCACGGAGCAGCTTTCCCCTGAAGAAGCCTTTCCCTAAGACAGTTCTTGTGGAATTGGCCAAGTGATATTTGGAAGCCCATAGAGCGCTATGTTGAAAAAGGAAATATCCTCAGATGAAATCTGGAAAGAACCTTTGTGAGAAACTGCTTAGTGTTCTGTTAATTCATCTCACAGAGTTACATCTGTATTTCGTGGATCTTTTGCTAGCCTTATTTCTGTGGAATCTGGGAACAGATATTTCGGATCCCTTTGAAGACTTTAGGGCCAAAGGAAATATCCTCCGATAACAAAGAGAAAGAAGCTTTCTGAGAAACTTCTTTGTGTTCTGTGAAATCATCTCACAGAGTTACAGCTTTCCCCTCAAGAAGCCTTTCGCTAAGACAGTTCTTGTGGAATTGGCAAAGTGATATTTGGAAGCCCATAGAGGGCTATGGTGAAAAAGGAAATATCCTCAGACGAATTCTGGAAAGAAGCCTTCTAAGAAACTGCTTAGTGCTCTGTGAATTCATCTCACAGAGTTACATCTGTATTTCGTGGATCTCTTTGCTAGCCTTATTTCTGTGGAATCTGAGAACAGATATTTCGGATCTCTTTGAAGACTGTAGGGCCAAAGGAAATATCCTCCGATAACAAAGAGAAAGAAGCTTTCTGAGAAACTTCTTTGTGTTCTGTGAAATCATCTCACAGAGTTACAGCTTTTCCCTCAAGAAGCCTTTCGCTAAGACAGTTCTTGAGGAATTGGCAAAGTGATATTTGGAAGCCCATAGAGGGCTATGGTGAGAAAGGAAATATCCTCAGATGAAATCTGGAAAGAAGCTTTCTGAGAAACTGCTTAGTGTTCTGTTAATTCATCTCACAGAGTTACATCTGTATTTCGTGGATCTCTTTGCTAGCCTTATTTCTGTGGAATCTGAGAACAGATATTTCGGATCCCTTTGAAGACTATAGGGCCAAAGGAAATATCCTCCGATAACAAAGAGAAAGAAGCTTTCTGAGAAACTTCTTTGGGTTCTGTGAAATCATCTCAGAAAGTTACAGCTTTCCCCTCAAGAAGCCTTTCGCTAAGACAGTTCTTGTGGAATTGGCAAAGTGATATTTGGAAGCCCATAGAGGGCTATTTTGAAAAAGGATATATCCTCAGATGAAATCTGGAAACAATCTTTCTGAGAAACTGCTTAGTGTTCTGTTAATTCATCTCACAGAGTTACATCTGTATTTCGTGGATCTCTTTGCTAGCCTTATTTCTGTGGAATCTGACAACAGATATTTCGGATCCCTTTGAAGACTATAGGGCCAAAGGAAATATCCTCCGATAACAAAGAGAAAGAAGCTTTCTGAGAAACTTCTTTGTGTTCTGTGAAATCATCTCACAGAGTTACAGCATTCCCCTCATGAAGCCTTTCGCTAAGACAGTTCTTGTGGAACTGGCAAAGTGATATTTGGAAGCCCATAGAGGGCTATGGTGAAAAAGGAAATATCCTCAGATGAAATCTGGAAAGAAGCTTTCTGAGAAACTGCTTAGTGTTCTATTATTTCATCTCAAAGAGTTACATTTGTATTTCGTGAATCTCTTTGCTGGCCTTATTTCTGTGGATTCTGAGAACAAATATTTCGGATCCCTTTGAAGACAAAAGGGCCAAAGGAAATATCCTCCGATAACAAAGAGAAAGAAGCTTTCTGAGAAACTTCTCTGTGTTCTGTGAAATCATCTCACAGATTTACAGCTTTCCCCGCAAGAAGCCTTTCGCTAAGACAGTTCTTGTGGAATTGCCAAAGTGATATTTGGAAGCCCATAGAGGGCTATGGTGAAAAAGGAAATATACTTATATGAAATCTGGAAAGAAACTTTCTGAGAAAGTGCTTAGTGTTCTGTTATTTCATCTCAAAGAGTTACATCTGTATTTCGTGGATCTCTTTGCTGGCCTTATTTCTGTGGAATCTGAGAACAGATATTTCGGATCCCTTTGAAGACTAAAGGCCAAAGGAAATATCCTCCGATAACAAAGAGAAAGAAGCTTTCTGAGAAACTTCTTGGTGGTCTGTGAAATCATCTCACAGAGTTACAGCTTTCCCCTCAAGAAGCCTTTCGTTAAGACAGTTCTTGTGGAATTGGCAAAGTGATATTTGGAAGCCCATAGAGGGCTATGGTGAAAAAGGAAATATCCTCAGATTAATTCTGGAAAGAAGCCATCTAAGAAACTGCTTAGTGTTCTGTTAATTCATCTCACAGAGTTACATCTGTATTTCGTGGATCTCTTTGCTAGCCTTATTTCTGTGGAATCTGAGAACAGATATTTCGGATCTCTTTGAAGACTGTAGGGCCAAAGGAAATATCCTCCGATAAAAAAGAAAAAGAAGCTTTCTGAGAAACTTCTTTGTGTTCTGTGAAATCATCTCACAGAGTTACAGCTTTCCCCTCAAGAAGCCTTTCGCTAAGACAGTTCTTGTGGAATTGGCAAAGTGATATTTGGAAGCCCATAGAGGGCTATGGTGAAAAAGGAAATATCCTCAGATGAAATCTGGAAAGAACCTTTCTGAGAAACTGCTTAGTGTTCTGTTAATTCATCTCACAGAGTTACATCTGTATTTCGTGGATCTCTTTGCTAGCCTTATTTCTGTGGAATCTGAGAACAGATATTTCAGATCCCTTTGAAGACTATAGGGCCAAAGGAAATATCCTCCGATAACAAAGAGAAAGAAGCTTTCTGAGAAACTTCTTGGTGGTCTGTGAAATCATCTCACAGAGTTACAGCTTTCCCCTCAAGAAGCCTTTCGTTAAGACAGTTATTGTGGAATTGGCAAAGTGATATTTGGAAGCCCATAGAGGGCTATGGTGAAAAAGGAAATATCCTCAGATTAATTCTGGAAAGAAGCCATCTAAGAAACTGCTTAGTGTTCTGTTAATTCATCTCACAGAGTTACATCTGTATTTCGTGGATCTCTTTGCTAGCCTTATTTCTGTGGAATCTGAGAACAGATATTTCGGATCCCTTTGAAGACTATAGGGCCAAAGGAAATATCCTCCGATAACAAAGAGAAAGAAGCTTTCTGAGAAACTTCTTTGGGTTCTGTGAAATCATCTCACAAAGTTACAGCTTTCCCCTCAAGAAGCCTTTCGCTAAGACAGTTCTTGTGGAATTGGCAAAGTGATATTTGGAATCCCATAGAGGGTTATGGTGAAAAAGGAAATATCCTCAGATGAAATCTGGAAAGAAGCTTTCTGAGAAACTGCTTAGTGTTCGGTTAATTCATCTCACAGAGTTACATCTGTATTTCGTGGATCTCTTTGCTAGCCTTATTTCTGTGGAATCTGACAACAGATATTTCGGATCCCTTTGAAGACTATAGGGCCAAAGGGAATATCCTCCGATAACAAAGAGAAAGAAGCTTTCTGAGAAACTTCTTTGTGTTCTGTGAAATCATCTCACAGAGTTACAGCTTTCCCCTCAAGAAGCCTTTCGCTAAGACAGTTCTTGTGTAATTGGCAAAGTGATATTTGGAAGACCATAGAGGGCTATGGTGAAAAAAGAAATATCCTCAGATGATATCTGGAAAGAAGCTTTCTGAGAAACTGCTAAGTGTTCTGTTAATTCATCTCACAGAGTTTCATCTGTATTTCGTGGATCTGTTTGCTAGCCTTATTTCTGTGGAATCTGAGAACAGATAATTCGGATTCCTTTGAAGACAATAGGGCCAAAGGAAATATCCCCCGATAACAAAGAGAAAGAAGCTTTCTGAGAAACTTCTTTGTGTTCTGAGAAATCATCTCACAAAGTTACAGCTTTCCCCTCAAGAAGACTTTCGCTAAGACAGTTCTTGTGGAATTGGCAAAGTGATATTTGGAAGCCCATAGAGGGCTATGGTGAAAAAGGATATATCCTCAGATGAAATCTGGAAACAATCTTTCTGAGAAACTGCTTAGTGTTCTGTTAATTCATCTCACAGAGTTACATCTGTATTTCGTGGATCTCTTTGCTAGCCTTATTTCTGTGGAATGTGACAACAGATATTTCGGATCCCTTTGAAGACTATAGGGCCAAAGGAAATATCCTCCGATAACAAAGAGAAAGAAGCTTTCTGAGGAACTTCTTTGTGTTCTGTGAAATCATCTCACAGAGTTACAGCATTCCCCTCATGAAGCCTTTCGCTAAGACAGTTCTTGTGGAATTGGCAAAGTGATATTTGGAAGCCCATAGAGGGCTATGGTGAAAAAGGAAATATCCTCAGATGAAATCTGGAAAGAAGCTTTCTGAAAAACTGCTTAGTGTTCTATTATTTCATCTCAAAGAGTTACATTTGTATTTCGTGAATCTCTTTGCTGGCCTTATTTCTGTGGAATCTGAGAACAAATATTTCGGATCCCTTTGAAGACAAAAGGGCCAAAGGAAATATCCTCCGATAACAAAGAGAAAGAAGCTTTCTGAGAAACTTCTCTGTGTTCTGTGAAATCATCTCACAGAGTTACAGCTTTCCCCGCAAGAAGACTTTCGCTAAGACAGTTCTTGTGGAATTGCCAAAGTGACATTTGGAAGCCCATAGAGGGCTATGGTGAAAAAGGAAATATACTTATATGAAATCTGGAAAGAAACTTTCTGAGAAAGTGCTTAGTGTTCTGTTATTTCATCTCAAAGAGTTACATCTGTATTTCGTGCATCTCTTTGCTGGCCTTATTTCTGTGGAATCTGAGAACAGATATTTCGGATCCCTTTGAAGACTAAAGGCCAAAGGAAATATCCTCCGATAACAAAGAGAAAGAAGCTTTCTGAGAAACTTCTTTGTGTTCTGTGAAATCATCTCACAGAGTTACAGCTTTCCCCTCAAGAAGCCTTTCGCTAAGACTGTTCTTGTGGAATTGGCATAGTGATATTTGGAAGCCCATAGAGGGCTATGGTGAAAAAGGAAATATCCTCAGATGAAATCTGGAAAGAAGCTTTCTGAGAAACTGCTTAGTGTTCTGTTAATTCATCTCACTGAGTTACATCTGTATTTCGTGTATCTTTTGCTAGCCTTATTTCTGTGGAATCTGGGAACAGATATTTCGGATCCCTATGAAGACTATAGGGCCAAAGGAAATATCCTCCGATAACAAAGAGAAAGAAGCTTTCTGAGAAACTGCTTTGCGTTCTGTGAAATCCTCTCACAGAGTTACAGCTTTCCCCTCAAGAAGCCTTTCGCTAAGACAGTTCTTGTGGAATTGGCAAAGTGATATTTGGAAGCCCATAGAGGGCTATGGTAAAAAAGGAAATATCCTCAGATGAAATCTGGAAAGAAGCTTTCTGAGAAACTGCTTAGTGTTCTGTTAATTCATCTCACAGAGTTTCATCTGTATTTCGTGCATCTCTTTGCTAGCCCTATTTCTGTGGAATCTGAGAACAGATATTTCGGATCCCTTTGAAGACACAAAGGCCAAAGGAAATATCCTCCGATAACAAAGAGAAAGAAGCTTTCTGAGAAACTTCTTTGTGTTCTGTGAAATCATCTCACAGAGTTACAGCTTTTCCCTCAAGAAGCCTTTCGCTAAGACAGTTCTTGTGGAATTGGCAAAGTGATATTTGGAAGCCCATAGAGGGCTATGGTGAAAAAAGAAATATCCTCAGATGAAATCTGGATAGAAGCTTTCTGAGAAACTGCTTAGTGTTTTGTTATTTCAACTCAAAGAGTTACATCTATATTTTGTGGATCTCCTTGCTAGCCTTATTTCTGTGGAATCTGAGAACAGATATTTCGGATCCCTTTGAAGACAATAGGTCCAAAGGAAATATCCTCCGATAACAAAGAGAAAGAAGCTTTCTGAGAAACTTCTTTGTGTTCTGTGAAATCATCTCACAGAGGTACAGCTTTCCCCTCAAGAAGCCTTTCGCTAAGACAGTTCTTGTGGAATTGGCCAAGTGATATTTGGAAGCCCATAGAGGGCTATGGTGAAAAAGGAAATATCCTCAGATGAATTCTGGAAAGAAGCTTTCTAAGAAACTGCTTAGTGTTCTGTTAATTCATCTCACAGAGTTACATCTGTATTTCGTGGATCTCTTTGCTAGCCTTATTTCTGTGGAATCTGAGAACAGATATTTCGGATCTCTTTGAAGACTGTAGGGCCAAAGGAAATATCCTCCGATAACAAAGAGAAAGAAGCTTTCTGAGAAACTTCTTTGTGTTCTGTGAAATCATCTCACAGAGTTACAGCTTTCCCCTCAAGAAGCCTTTCGCTAAGACAGTTCTTGTGGAATTGGCAAAGTGATATTTGAAGCCCATAGAGGGCTTTGGTGAAAAAGGAAATATCCTCAGATGAAATCTGGAAAGAAGCTTTCTGAGAAACTGCTTAATGTTCTGTTAATTCATCTCACAGAGTTACATCTGTATTTCGTGGATCTCTTTGCTAGCCTTATTTCTGTGGAATCTGTGAACTGATATTTCGGATCCCTTTGAAGACTATAGGGCCAAAAGAAATATCCTCCGATAACAAAGAGAAAGAAGCTTTCTGAGAAACTTCTTTGTGTTCTGTGAAATCATCTCACGGAGCAGCTTTCCCCTCAAGAAGCCCTTCGCTAAGACAGTTCTTGTGGAATTGGCAAAGTGACATTTGGAAGCCCATAGAGGGCTATGGTGAAAAAGGAAATATCCTCAGATGAAATCTGGAAAGAAGCTTTCTGAGAAACTGCTTAGTGTTCTGTTAATTTATCTCACAGAGTTACATCTGTATTTCGTGGATCTCTTTGCTAGCCTTATTTCTGTGGTATCTGGGAACAGATATTTCGGATCCCTTTGAAGACTATAGGGCCAAAGGAAATATCCTCCGATAACAAAGAGAACGAAGCTTTCTGAGAAACTTCTTTGTGTTCTGTGAAATCATCTCACAGAGTTACAGCTTTCCCCTCAAGAAGCCTTTCGCTAAGACAGTTCTTGTGGAATTGACAAAGTGATATTTGTAAGCCCATAGAGGGCTATGGTGAAAAAGGAAATATCATCAGATGAAATCTGGAAAGAAGCTTTCTGAGAAACTGCTTAGTGTTCTGTTTTTTCCTCTCACAGAGTTACATCTGTATTTCGTGGATCTCTTTGCTAGCCTTATTTCTGTGGAATCTGAGAGCAGATATTTCGGATCCCTTTGAAGACTATAGGGCCAAAGGAAATATCCTCCGATAACAAAGAGAAAGAAGCTTTCTGAGAAACTTCTTTGTGTTCTGTGAAATCATCTCACAGAGTTACAGCTTTCCCCTCAAGCAGCCTTTCGCTAAGACAGTTCTTGTGGAATTGGCAAAGTGATATTTGGAAGCCCTTAGAGGGCTATGGTGAAAAAGGAAATATCCTCAGATGATTCTGGAAAGAAGCTTTCTGAGAAACTGCTTAGTGTTCTGTTAATTCATCTCACAGAGTTACATCTGTATTTCGTGGATCTCTTTGCTAGCCTTATTTCTGTGGAATCTGAGAACAGATATTTCGGATCCCTTTGAAGACTATAGGGCCAAAGGAAATATCCTCCGATAACAAAGAGAAAGAAGCTTTCTGAGAAACTTCTTTGTGTTCTGTGAAATCATCTCACAGAGTTACAGCTTTCCCCTCAAGAAGCCTTTCGCTAAGACAGTTCTTGAGGAATTGGCAAAGTGATATTTGGAAGCCCATAGAGGGCTATGGTGAGAAAGGAAATATCCTCAGATGAAATCTGGAAAGAAGCTTTCTGAGAAACTGCTTAGTGTTCTGTTCATTCATCTCACAGAGTTACATCTGTATTTCGTGGATCTCTTTGCTAGCCTTATTTCTGTGGAATCTGAGAACAGATATTTCGGATCCCTTTGAAGACTATAGGGCCAAAGGAAATATCCTCCGATAACAAAGAGAAAGAAGCTTTCTGAGAAACTTCTTTGGGTTCTGTGAAATCATCTCAGAAAGTTACAGCTTTCCCCTCAAGAAGCCTTTCGCTAAGACAGTTCTTGTGGAATTGGCAAAGTGATATTTGGAAGCCCATTGAGGGCTATTTTGAAAAAGGATATATCCTCAGATGAAATCTGGAAACAATCTTTCTGAGAAACTGCTTAGTGTTCTGTTAATTCATCTCACAGAGTTACATCTGTATTTCGTGGATCTCTTTGCTAGCCTTATTTCTGTGGAATCTGACAACAGATATTTCGGATCCCTTTGAAGACTATAGGGCCAAAGGAAATATCCTCCGATAACAAAGAGAAAGAAGCTTTCTGAGAAACTTCTTTGTGTTCTGTGAAATCATCTCACAGAGTTACAGCATTCCCCTCATGAAGCCTTTCGCTAAGACAGTTCTTGTGAAATTGGCAAAGTGATATTTGGAAGCCCATAGAGGGCTATGGTGAAAAAGGAAATATCCTCAGATGAAATCTGGAAAGAAGCTTTCTGAGAAACTGCTTAGTGTTCTATTATTTCATCTCAAAGAGTTACATTTGTATTTCGTGAATCTCTTTGCTGGCCTTATTTCTGTGGATTCTGAGAACAAATATTTCGGATCCCTTTGAAGACAAAAGGGCCAAAGGAAATATCCTCCGATAACAAAGAGAAAGAAGCTTTCTGAGAAACTTCTCTGTGTTCTGTGAAATCATCTCACAGATTTACAGCTTTCCCCTCAAGAAGCCTTTCGCTAAGACAGTTCTTGTGGAATTGGCAAAGTGATATTTGGAAGCCCATAGAGGGCTATGGTGAAAAAGGAAATATCCTCAGATGAAATCTGGAAAGAACCTTTCTGAGAAACTGCTTAGTGTTCTGTTAATTCATCTCACAGAGTTACATCTGTATTTCGTGGATCTCTTTGCTAGCCTTATTTCTGTGGAATCTGAGAACAGATATTTCGGATCCCTTTGAAGACTATAGGGCCAAAGGAAATATCCTACGATAACAAAGAGAAAGAAGCTTTCTGAGAAACTTCTTGGTGGTCTGTGAAATCATCTCACAGAGTTACAGCTTTCCCCTCAAGAAGCCTTTCGTTAAGACAGTTCTTGTGGAATTGGCAAAGTATATTTGGAAGCCCATAGAGGGCTATGGTGAAAAAGGAAATATCCTCAGATTAATTCTGGAAAGAAGCCATCTAAGAAACTGCTTAGTGTTCTGTTAATTCATCTCACAGAGTTACATCTGTATTTCGTGGATCTCTTTGCTAGCCTTTTTTCTGTGGAATCTGAGAACAGATATTTCGGATCTCTTTGAAGACTGTAGGGCCAAAGGAAATATCCTCCGATAACAAAGAGAAAGAAGCTTTCTGAGAAACTTCTTTGTGTTCTGTGAAATCATCTCACAGAGTTACAGCTTTCCCCTCAAGAAGCCTTTCGCTAAGACAGTTCTTGTGGAATTGGCCAAGTGATATTTGGAAGCCCATAGAGGGCTATGTTGAAAAAGGAAATATCCTCAGATGAAATCTGGAAAGAAGCTTTGTGAGAATCTGCTTAGTGTTCTGTTAATTCATCTCACAGAGTTACATCTGTATTTCGTGGATCTCTTTGCTAGCCTTATTTCTGTGGAATCTGAGAACAGATATTTCGGATCACTTTGAAGACTCTAGGGCCAAAGGAAATATCCTCCGATAACAAAGAGAAAGAAGCTTTCTGAGAAACTTCTTTGTGTTCTGTGAAATCATCTCACAGAGTTACAGCTTTCCCCTCAAGAAGCCTTTCGCTAAGACTGTTCTTGTGGAATTGGCAAAGTGATATTTGGAAGCCCATAGAGGGCTATGGTGAAAAAGGAAATATCCTCAGATGAAATCTGGAAAGAAGCTTTCTGAGAAACTGCTTAGTGTTCTGTTAATTCATCTCACAGAGTTACATCTGTATTTCGTGGATCTCTTTGCTAGCCTTATTTCTGTGGAATCTGAGAACAGATATTTCGGATCCCTTTGAAGACTATAGGGCCAAAGGAAATATCCTCCGATAACAAAGAGAAAGAAGCTTTCTGAGAAACTTCTTGGTGGTCTGTGAAATCATCTCACAGAGTTACAGCTTTCCCCTCAAGAAGCCTTTCGTTAAGACAGTTCTTGTGGAATTGGCAAAGTGATATTTGGAAGCCCATAGAGGGCTATGTTGAAAAAGGAAATATCCTCAGATGAAATCTGGAAAGAAGCTTTCTGAGAAACTGCTTAGTGTTCTGTTAATTCATCTCACAGAGTTACATCTGTATTTCGTGTATCTTTTGCTAGCCTTATTTCTGTGGAATCTGGGAACAGATATTTCGGATCCCTATGAAGACTATAGGGCCAAAGGAAATATCCTCCGATAACAAAGAGAAAGAAGCTTTCTGAGAAACTGCTTTGCGTTCTGTGAAATCCTCTCACAGAGTTACAGCTTTCCCCTCAAGAAGCCTTTCGCTAAGACAGTTCTTGTGGAATTGGCAAAGTGATATTTGGAAGCCCATAGAGGGCTATGGTAAAAAAGGAAATATCCTCAGATGAAATCTGGAAAGAAGCTTTCTGAGAAACTGCTTAGTGTTCTGTTAATTCATCTCACAGAGTTTCATCTGTATTTCGTGCATCTCTTTGCTAGCCCTATTTCTGTGGAATCTGAGAACAGATATTTCGCATCCCTTTGAAGACACAAAGGCCAAAGGAAATATCCTCCGATAACAAAGAGAAAGAAGCTTTCTGAGAAACTTCTTTGTGTTCTGTGAAATCATCTCACAGAGTTACAGCTTTTCCCTCAAGAAGCCTTTCGCTAAGACAGTTCTTGTGGAATTGGCAAAGTGATATTTGGAAGCCCATAGAGGGCTATGGTGAAAAAAGAAATATCCTCAGATGAAATCTGGATAGAAGCTTTCTGAGAAACTGCTTAGTGTTCTGTTATTTCAACTCAAAGAGTTACATCTATATTTTGTGGATCTCCTTGCTAGCCTTATTTCTGTGGAATCTGAGAACAGATATTTCGGATCCCTTTGAAGACAATAGGTCCAAAGGAAATATCCTCCGATAACAAAGAGAAAGAAGCTTTCTGAGAAACTTCTTTGTGTTCTGTGAAATCATCTCACAGAGGTACAGCTTTCCCCTCAAGAAGCCTTTCGCTAAGACAGTTCTTGTGGAATTGGCCAAGTGATATTTGGAAGCCCATAGAGGGCTATGGTGAAAAAGGAAATATCCTCAGATGAATTCTGGAAAGAAGCTTTCTAAGAAACTGCTTAGTGTTCTGTTAATTCATCTCACAGAGTTACATCTGTATTTCGTGGATCTCTTTGCTAGCCTTATTTCTGTGGAATCTGAGAACAGATATTTCGGATCTCTTTGAAGACTGTAGGGCCAAAGGAAATATCCTCCGATAACAAAGAGAAAGAAGCTTTCTGAGAAACTTCTTTGTGTTCTGTGAAATCATCTCACAGAGTTACAGCTTTCCCCTCAAGAAGCCTTTCGCTAAGACAGTTCTTGTGGAATTGGCAAAGTGATATTTGAAGCCCATAGAGGGCTTTGGTGAAAAAGGAAATATCCTCAGATGAAATCTGGAAAGAAGCTTTCTGAGAAACTGCTTAATGTTCTGTTAATTCATCTCACAGAGTTACATCTGTATTTCGTGGATCTCTTTGCTAGCCTTATTTCTGTGGAATCTGTGAACTGATATTTCGGATCCCTTTGAAGACTATAGGGCCAAAAGAAATATCCTCCGATAACAAAGAGAAAGAAGCTTTCTGAGAAACTTCTTTGTGTTCTGTGAAATCATCTCACGGAGCAGCTTTCCCCTCAAGAAGCCCTTCGCTAAGACAGTTCTTGTGGAATTGACAAAGTGATATTTGTAAGCCCATAGAGGGCTATGGTGAAAAAGGAAATATCATCAGATGAAATCTGGAAAGAAGCTTTCTGAGAAACTGCTTAGTGTTCTGTTTTTTCCTCTCACAGAGTTACATCTGTATTTCGTGGATCTCTTTGCTAGCCTTATTTCTGTGGAATCTGAGAGCAGATATTTCGGATCCCTTTGAAGACTATAGGGCCAAAGGAAATATCCTCCGATAACAAAGAGAAAGAAGCTTTCTGAGAAACTTCTTTGTGTTCTGTGAAATCATCTCACAGAGTTACAGCTTTCCCCTCAAGCAGCCTTTCGCTAAGACAGTTCTTGTGGAATTGGCAAAGTGATATTTGGAAGCCCTTAGAGGGCTATGGTGAAAAAGGAAATATCCTCAGATGATTCTGGAAAGAAGCTTTCTGAGAAACTGCTTAGTGTTCTGTTAATTCATCTCACAGAGTTACATCTGTATTTCGTGGATCTCTTTGCTAGCCTTATTTCTGTGGAATCTGAGAACAGATATTTCGGATCCCTTTGAAGACTATAGGGCCAAAGGAAATATCCTCCGATAACAAAGAGAAAGAAGCTTTCTGAGAAACTTCTTTGTGTTCTGTGAAATCATCTCACAGAGTTACAGCTTTCCCCTCAAGAAGCCTTTCGCTAACACAGTTCTTCTGGAATTGACAAAGTGATATTTGTAAGCCCAAATAGGGCTATGGTGAAAAAGGAAATATCCTCAGATGAAATCTGGAAAGAAGCT
This sequence comes from Macaca nemestrina, assembly GCF_043159975.1. Taxonomy (NCBI): domain Eukaryota; kingdom Metazoa; phylum Chordata; class Mammalia; order Primates; family Cercopithecidae; genus Macaca; species Macaca nemestrina. Next base: position 106,418,981 of record NC_092127.1, on the reverse strand, counting down.
TTCTGAGAAACTGCTTAGTGTTCTGTTATTTTCTCTCACAGAATTACATCTGTATTTCGTGGATCTCTTTGCTAGCCTTATTTCTGTGGAATCTGACAACAGATATTTCGGATCCCTTTGAAGACTTTAGGGCCAAAGGAAATATCCTCCGATAACAAAGAGAAAGAAGCTTTCTGAGAAACTTCTTTGTGTTCTGTGAAATCATCTCACAGAGTTACAGCTTTCCCCTCAAGAAGCCTTTCGCTAAGACAGATCTTGTGGAATTGGCAAAGTGATATTTGGAAGCCCATAGAGGGCTATGGTGAAAAAGGAAATATCCTCAGACGAATTCTGGAAAGAAGCCTTCTAAGAAACTGCTTAGTGCTCTGTGAATTCATCTCACAGAGTTACATCTGTATTTCGTGGATCTCTTTGCTAGCCTTATTTCTGTGGAATCTGAGAACAGATATTTCGGATCTCTTTGAAGACTGTAGGGCCCAAGGAAATATCCTCCGATAACAAAGAGAAAGAAGCTTTCTGAGAAACTTCTTTGTGTTCTGTGAAATCATCTCACAGAGTTACAGCTTTCCCCTCAAGAAGCCTTTCGCTAAGACAGTTCTTGAGGAATTGGCAAAGTGATATTTGGAAGCCCATAGAGGGCTATGGTGAGAAAGGAAATATCCTCAGATGAAATCTGGAAAGAAGCTTTCTGAGAAACTGCTTAGTGTTCTGTTCATTCATCTCACAGAGTTACATCTGTATTTCGTGGATCTCTTTGCTAGCCTTATTTCTGTGGAATCTGAGAACAGATATTTCGGATCCCTTTGAAGACTATAGGGCCAAAGGAAATATCCTCCGATAACAAAGAGAAAGAAGCTTTCTGAGAAACTTCTTTGGGTTCTGTGAAATCATCTCAGAAAGTTACAGCTTTCCCCTCAAGAAGCCTTTCGCTAAGACAGTTCTTGTGGAATTGGCAAAGTGATATTTGGAAGCCCATTGAGGGCTATTTTGAAAAAGGATATATCCTCAGATGAAATCTGGAAACAATCTTTCTGAGAAACTGCTTAGTGTTCTGTTAATTCATCTCACAGAGTTACATCTGTATTTCGTGGATCTCTTTGCTAGCCTTATTTCTGTGGAATCTGACAACAGATATTTCGGATCCCTTTGAAGACTATAGGGCCAAAGGAAATATCCTCCGATAACAAAGAGAAAGAAGCTTTCTGAGAAACTTCTTTGTGTTCTGTGAAATCATCTCACAGAGTTACAGCATTCCCCTCATGAAGCCTTTCGCTAAGACAGTTCTTGTGAAATTGGCAAAGTGATATTTGGAAGCCCATAGAGGGCTATGGTGAAAAAGGAAATATCCTCAGATGAAATCTGGAAAGAAGCTTTCTGAGAAACTGCTTAGTGTTCTATTATTTCATCTCAAAGAGTTACATTTGTATTTCGTGAATCTCTTTGCTGGCCTTATTTCTGTGGATTCTGAGAACAAATATTTCGGATCCCTTTGAAGACAAAAGGGCCAAAGGAAATATCCTCCGATAACAAAGAGAAAGAAGCTTTCTGAGAAACTTCTCTGTGTTCTGTGAAATCATCTCACAGATTTACAGCTTTCCCCTCAAGAAGCCTTTCGCTAAGACAGTTCTTGTGGAATTGGCAAAGTGATATTTGGAAGCCCATAGAGGGCTATGGTGAAAAAGGAAATATCCTCAGATGAAATCTGGAAAGAACCTTTCTGAGAAACTGCTTAGTGTTCTGTTAATTCATCTCACAGAGTTACATCTGTATTTCGTGGATCTCTTTGCTAGCCTTATTTCTGTGGAATCTGAGAACAGATATTTCGGATCCCTTTGAAGACTATAGGGCCAAAGGAAATATCCTCCGATAACAAAGAGAAAGAAGCTTTCTGAGAAACTTCTTGGTGGTCTGTGAAATCATCTCACAGAGTTACAGCTTTCCCCTCAAGAAGCCTTTCGTTAAGACAGTTCTTGTGGAATTGGCAAAGTGATATTTGGAAGCCCATAGAGGGCTATGGTGAAAAAGGAAATATCCTCAGATTAATTCTGGAAAGAAGCCATCTAAGAAACTGCTTAGTGTTCTGTTAATTCATCTCACAGAGTTACATCTGTATTTCGTAGATCTCTTTGCTAGCCTTTTTTCTGTGGAATCTGAGAACAGATATTTCGGATCTCTTTGAAGACTGTAGGGCCAAAGGAAATATCCTCCGATAACAAAGAGAAAGAAGCTTTCTGAGAAACTTCTTTGTGTTCTGTGAAATCATCTCACAGAGTTACAGCTTTCCCCTCAAGAAGCCTTTCGCTAAGACAGTTCTTGTGGAATTGGCCAAGTGATATTTGGAAGCCCATAGAGGGCTATGTTGAAAAAGGAAATATCCTCAGATGAAATCTGGAAAGAAGCTTTGTGAGAATCTGCTTAGTGTTCTGTTAATTCATCTCACAGAGTTACATCTGTATTTCGTGGATCTCTTTGCTAGCCTTATTTCTGTGGAATCTGAGAACAGATATTTCGGATCACTTTGAAGACTCTAGGGCCAAAGGAAATATCCTCCGATAACAAAGAGAAAGAAGCTTTCTGAGAAACTTCTTTGGGTTCTGTGAAATCATCTCACAAAGTTACAGCTTTCCCCTCAAGAAGCCTTTCGCTAAGACAGTTCTTGTGGAATTGGCAAAGTGATATTTGGAATCCCATAGAGGGTTATGGTGAAAAAGGAAATATCCTCAGATGAAATCTGGAAAGAAGCTTTCTGAGAAACTGCTTAGTGTTCGGTTAATTCATCTCACAGAGTTACATCTGTATTTCGTGGATCTCTTTGCTAGCCTTATTTCTGTGGAATCTGAGAACAGATATTTCGGATCCCTTTGAAGACTATAGGGCCAAAGGGAATATCCTCCGATAACAAAGAGAAAGAAGCTTTCTGAGAAACTTCTTTGTGTTCTGTGAAATCATCTCACAGAGTTACAGCTTTCCCCTCAAGAAGCCTTTCGCTAAGACAGTTCTTGTGGAATTGGCAAAGTGATATTTGGAAGCCCATAGAGGGCTTTGGTGAAAAAGGAAATATCCTCAGATGAAATCTGGAAAGAAGCTTTCTGAGAAACTGCTTAGTGTTCTGTTAATTCATCTCACAGAGTTACATCTGTATTTCGTGGATCTCTTTGCTAGCCTTATTTCTGTGGAATCTGTGAACTGATATTTCGGATCCCTTTGAAGACTATAGGGCCAAAAGAAATATCCTCCGATAACAAAGAGAAAGAAGCTTTCTGAGAACCTTCTTTGTGTTCTGTGAAATCATCTCACGGAGCAGCTTTCCCCTCAAGAAGCCCTTCGCTAAGACAGTTCTTGTGGAATTGGCAAAGTGATATTTGGAGGCCCATAGAGGGCTATGGTGAAAAAGGAAATATCCTCAGATGAAATCTGGAAAGAAGCTTTCTGAGAAACTGCTTAGTGTTCTGTTAATTTATCTCACAGAGTTACATCTGTATTTCGTGGATCTCTTTGCTAGCCTTATTTCTGTGGTATCTGGGAACAGATATTTCGGATCCCTTTGAAGACTATAGGGCCAAAGGAAATATCCTCCGATAACAAAGAGAACGAAGCTTTCTGAGAAACTTCTTTGTGTTCTGTGAAATCATCTCACAGAGTTACAGCTTTCCCCTCAAGAAGCCTTTCGCTAAGACAGTTCTTGTGGAATTGACAAAGTGATATTTGTAAGCCCATAGAGGGCTATGGTGAAAAAGGAAATATCCTCAGATGATTCTGGAAAGAAGCTTTCTGAGAAACTGCTTAGTGTTCTGTTAATTCATCTCACAGAGTTACATCTGTATTTCGTGGATCTCTTTGCTAGCCTTATTTCTGTGGAATCTGAGAACAGATATTTCGGATCCCTTTGAAGACTCTAGGGCCAAAGGAAATATCCTCCGATAACAAAGAGAAAGAAGCTTTCTGAGAAACTTCTTTGTGTTCTGTGAAACCATCTCACATAGTTACAGCTTTCCCCTCAAGAAGCCTTTCGCTAAGACAGTTCTTGTGGAATTGGCAAAGTGATATTTGGAAGCCCATAGAAGGCTATGTTGAAAAAAGAAATATACTCAGATGAAATCTGGATAGAAGCTTTCTGAGAAACTGCTTAGTGTTCTGTTATTTCATCTCAAAGAGTTACATCTATATTTTGTGGATCTCCTTGCTAGCCTTATTTCTGTGGAATCTGAAAACAGATATTTCGGATCCCTTTGAAGACTATAGGGCCAAAGGAAATATCCTCCGATAACAAAGAGAAAGAAGCTTTCTGAGAAACTTCTTTGTGTTCTGTGAAATCATCTCACAGAATTACAGCTTTCACCTCAAGAAGCCTTTCTCTAAGACAGTTCTTGTGGAATTCGCAAAGTGATATTTGGAAGCCCATAGAGGGCTATGGTGAAAAAGGAAATATAATCAGTTGAAATCTGGAAAGAAGCTTTCTGAGAAACTGCTTAGTGTTCTGTTAATTCATCTCACAGAGTTTCATCTGTATTTCGTGGATCTCTCTGCTAGCCTTATTTCTGTGGAATCTGAGGACAGATAATTCGGATCCCTTTGAAGACTATAGGGCCAAAGGAAATATCCTCCGATAACAAAGAGAAAGAAGCTTTCTGAGAAACTTCTTTGTGTTCTGTGAAATCATCTCACAGAGTTACAGCTTTCCCCACAAGAAGCCTTTCGCTAAGACAGTTCTTGTGGAATTGACAAAGTGATATTTGGAAGCCCATAGAGGGCTATGGTGAAAAAAGAAATATCCTCAGATGAAATCTGGAAAGAAGCTTTCTGAGAAACTGCTTAGTGTTCTGTTAATTCATCTCACAGAGTTACATCTGTATTTCGTGGATCTCTTTGCTAGCCTTATTTCTGTGGAATCTGACAACAGATATTTCGGATCCCTTTGAAGACTATAGGGCCAAAGGAAATATCCTCCGATAACAAAGAGAAAGAAGCTTTCGGAGAAACTTCTTTGTGTTCTGTGAAATCATCTCACAGAGTTACAGCTTTCCCCTCAAGAAGCCTTTCTCTAAGACAGTTCTTGTGGAATTGGCAAAGTGATATTTGGAAGCCCATAGAGGGCTTTGGTGAAAAAGGAAATATCCTCAGATGAAATCTGGAAAGAAGCTTTCTGAGAAACTGCTTAGTGTTCTGTTAATTCATCTCACAGAGTTACATCTGTATTTCGTGGATCTCTTTGCTAGCCTTATTTCTGTGGAATCTGAGAACAGATATTTCGGATCCCTTTGAAGACTATAGGGCCAAAGGAAATATCCTCCGATAACAAAGAGAAAGAAGCTTTCTGAGAAACTTCTTTGTGTTCTGTGAAATCATCTCACGGAGCAGCTTTCCCCTCAAGAAGCCCTTCGCTAAGACAGTTCTTGTGGAATTGGCAAAGTGATATTTGGAAGCCCATAGAGGGCTATGGTGAAAAAGGAAATATCCTCAGATGAAATCTGGAAAGAAGCTTTCTGAGAAACTGCTTAGTGTTCTGTTAATTCATCTCACAGAGTTACATCTGTATTTCGTGGATCTCTTTGCTAGCCTTATTTCTGTGGAATCTAAGAACAGATATTTCGGATCCCTTTGAAGACTATAGGGCCAAAGGTAATGTCCTCTGATAACAAAGAGAAAGAAGCTTTCTGAGAAACTTCTTTGTGTTCTGTGAAATCATCTCACAGAGTTACAGCTTTCCCCTCAGGAAGCCTTTCGCTAAGACAGTTCTTGTGGAATTGGCAAAGTGATATTTGGAAGCCCATAGAGGGCTATGGTGAAAAAGGATATATCCTCAGATGAAATCTGGAAAGAAGCTTTCTGAGAAACTGCTTAATGTTCTGTTAATTTATCTCACAGAGTTACATCTGTATTTCGTGGATCTCTTTGCTAGCCTTATTTCTGTGGAATCTGAGAACAGATATTTCGGATCCCTTCGAAGACTATAGGGCCAAAGTGAATATCCTCCGATTACAAAGAGAAAGAAGCTTTCTGAGAAACTTCTTTGTGTTCTGTGAAATCATCTCACGGAGCAGCTTTCCCCTCTAGAAGCCCTTCGCTAAGACAGTTCTTGTGGAATTGGCCAAGTGATATTCTGAAGCCCATAGAGGGCTATGGTGAAAAAGGAAATATCCTCAGATGAAATCTGGAAAGAAGCTTTCTGAGAAACTGCTTAGTGTTCTGTTAATTCATCACACAGAGTTACATCTGTATTTCATGGATCTCTTTGCTAGCCTTATTTCTGTGGAATCTGGGAACAGATATTTCAGATCCCTTTGAAGACTATAGGGCCAAAGGAAATATCCTCCGATAACAAAGAGAAAGAAGCTTTCTGAGAAACTTCTTTGTGTTCTGTGAAATCATCTCACAGAGTTACAGCTTTCCCCTCAAGAAGCCTTTTGCTAAGACAGTTCTTGTGGAATGGGCAACGTGATATTTGGAAGCCCTTAGAGGGCTATGGTGAAAAAGGAAATATCCTCAGATGAAATCTGGAAAGAAGCTTTCTGAGAAACTACTTAGTGTTCTGTTAATTCATCTCACAGAGTTACATCTGTATTTCGTGGATCTCTTTGCTAGCCTTATTTCTGTGGAATCTAAGAACAGATATTTCGGATCCATTTGAAGACTCTAGGGCCAAAGGTAATGTCCTCCGATAACAAAGAGAAAGAAGCTTTCTGAGAAACTTCTTTGTGTTCTGTGAAATCATCTCACAGAGTTACAGCTTTCCCCTCAAGAAGCCTTTTGCTAAGACAGTTCTTGTGGAATGGGCAACGTGATATTTGGAAGCCCTTAGAGGGCTATGGTGAAAAAGGAAATATCCTCAGATGAAATCTGGAAAGAAGCTTTCTGAGAAACTACTTAGTGTTCTGTTAATTCATCTCACAGAGTTACATCTGTATTTCGTGGATCTCTTTGCTAGCCTTATTTCTGTGGAATCTAAGAACAGATATTTCGGATCCATTTGAAGACTCTAGGGCCAAAGGTAATGTCCTCCGATAACAAAGAGAAAGAAGCTTTCTGAGAAACTTCTTTGTGTTCTGTGAAATCATCTCACAGAGTTACAGCTTTCCCCTCAAGAAGCCTTTCGCTAAGACAGTTCTTGTGGAATTGGCAAAGTGATATTTGGAAGCCCATAGAAGGCTATGGTGAAAAAAGAAATATACTCAGATGAAATCTGGATAGAAGCTTTCTGAGAAACTGCTTAGTGTTCTGTTATTTCATCTCAAAGAGTTACATCTATATTTTGTGGATCTCCTTGCTAGCCTTATTTCTGTGGAATCTGAAAACAGATATTTCGGATCCCTTTGAAGACTATAGGGCCAAAGGAAATATCCTCCGATAACAAAGAGAAAGAAGCTTTCTGAGAAACTTCTTTGTGTTCTGTGAAATCATCTCACAGAATTACAGCTTTCACCTCAAGAAGCCTTTCTCTAAGACAGTTCTTGTGGAATTGGCAAAGTGATATTTGGAAGCCCATAGAGGGCTATGGTGAAAAAGGAAATATCCTCAGATGAAATCTGGAAAGAAGCTTTCTGAGAAACTGCTTAGTGTTCTGTTAATTCATCTCACAGAGTTTCATCTGTATTTAGTGGATCTCTCTGCTAGCATTATTTCTCTGGAATCTGAGGACAGATAATTCGGATCCCTTTGAAGACTATAGGGCCAAAGGAAATATCGTCCGATAACAAAGAGAAAGAAGCTTTCTGAGAAACTTCTTTGTGTTCTGTGAAATCATCTCACGGAGCAGCTTTCCCCTCAAGAAGCCCTTCGCTAAGACAGTTCTTGTGGAATTGGCAAAGTGATATTTGGAAGCCCATAGAGGGCTATGGTGAAAAAGGAAATATCCTCAGATGAAATCTGGAAAGAAGCTTTCTGAGAAACTGCTTAGTGTTCTGTTAATTCATATCACAGAGTTACATCTGTATTTCGTGGATCTCTTTGCTAGCCTTATTTCTGTGGAATCTCAGAACAGATATTTCGGATCCCTTTGAAGACTGTAGGGCCAAAGGAAATATCCTCCGATAACAAAGAGAAAGAAGCTTTCTGAGAAATTTCTTTGTGTTCTGTGAAATCATCTCACAGAGTTACAGCTTTCCCCTCAAGAAGCCTTTCGCTAAGACAGTTCTTGTGGAATTGGCAAAGTGATATTTGGAAGCCCATAGAGGGCTATGGTGAAAAAGGAAATATCCTCAGATGAATTCTGGAAAGAAGCTTTCGAAGAAACTGCTTAGTGTTCTGTTAATTCATCTCACAGAGTTACATCTGTATTTCGTGGATCTCTTTGCTAGCCTTATTTCTGTGGAATCTGAGAATAGATATTTCGGATCTCTCTGAAGATTGTAGGGCCAAAGGAAATATCCTCCGATAACAAAGAGAAAGAAGCTTTCTGAGAAACTTCTTTGTGTTCTGTGAAATCATCTCACAGAGTTACAGCTTTCCCCTCAAGAAGCCTTTCGCTAAGACAGTTCTTGTGGAATTGGCAAAGTGATATTTGGAAGCCCATAGAGGGCTTTGGTGAAAAAGGAAATATCCTCAGATGAAATCTGGAAAGAAGCTTTCTGAGAAACTGCTTAGTGTTCTGTTAATTCATCTCACAGAGTTACATCTGTATTTCGTGGATCTCTTTGCTAGCCTTATTTCTGTGGAATCTGAGAACAGATATTTCGGATCCCTTTGAAGACTATAGGGCCAAAGGAAATATCCTCCAAAAACAAAGAGAAAGAAGCTTTCTGAGAAACTTCTTTGTGTTCTGTGAAATCATCTCACGGAGCAGCTTTCCCCTCAAGAAGCCCTTTGCTAAGACAGTTCTTGTGGAATTGGCAAAGTGATATTTGGAAGAACATAGAGGGCTGTGGTGAAAAAGGAAATATCCTCAGATGAAATCTGGAAAGAAGCTTTCTGAGAAACTGCTTAGTGTTCTGTTAATTCATCTCACAGAGTTACATCTCTATTTCGTGGATCTCTTTGCTAGCCTTATTTCTGTGGAATCTGAGAACAGATATTTCGGATCCCTTTGAAGACTATAGGGCCAAAGGAAATATCCTCCGATAACAAAGAGAAAGAAGCTTTATGAGAAACTTCTTTGTGTTCTGTGAAATCATCTCACAGAGTTACAGCTTTCCCCTGAAAAAGCCTTTCGCTAAGACAGTTCTTGTGGAATTGGCAAAGTGATATTTGGAAGCCCATAGAGGGCTATGGTGAAAAAGGAAATATCCTCAGATGAAATCTGGAAAGAAGCTTTCTGAGAAACTGCTTAGTGTTCTGTTAATTCATCTCACAGAGTTACATCTGTATTTCGTGGATCTCTTTGCTAGCCTTATTTCTGTGGAATCTGAGAACGGATATTTCGGATCCCTTTGAAGACTATAGGGCCAAAGGAAATATCCTCCGATAACAAAGAGAAAGAAGCTTTCTGAGAAACTTCTTTGGGTTCTGTGAAATCATCTCACAGAGTTTCAGCTTTCCTCTCAAGAAGCCTTTCGCTAACACAGTTCTTGTGGAATTGACAAAGTGATATTTGTAAGCCCAAATAGGGCTATGGTGAAAAAGGAAATATCCTCAGATGAAATCTGGAAAGAAGCTTTCTGAGAAACTGCTTAGTGTTCTGTTATTTTCTCTCACAGAATTACATCCGTATTTCGTGGATCTCTTTGCTAGCCTTATTTCTGTGGAATCTGACAACAGATATTTCGGATCCCTTTGAAGACTATAGGGCCAAAGGAAATATCCTCCGATAACAAAGAGAAAGAAGCTTTCTGAGAAACTTCTTTGTGGTCTGTGAAATCATCTCACAGAGTTACAGCTTTCCCCGCAAGAAGCCTTTCGTTAAGACAGTTCTTGTGGAATTGGCAAAGTGATATTTGGAAGCCCATACAGGGCTATGGTGAAAAAGGAAATATCCTCAGATGAATTCTGGAAAGAAGCTATCTGAGAAACTGCTTAGTGTTCTGTTAATTCATCTCACAGAGTTACATCTGTATTTCGTGGATCTCTTTGCTAGCCTTATTTCTGTGGAATCTGACAACAGATATTTCGGATCTCTTTGAAGACTGTAGGGCCAAAGGAAATATCCTCCGATAACAAAGAGAAAGAAGCTTTCTGAGAAACTTCTTTGTGTTCTGTGAAATCATCTCACAGAGAAACAGCTTTCCCCTCAAGAAGCCTTTCGCTAAGGCAGTTCTTGTGGAATTGGCTAACTGATATTTGGAAGCCCATAGAGGGCTATGGTGAAAAAGGAAATATCCTCAGATGAAATCTGGAAAGAAGCTTTGTGAGAAACTGCTTAGTGTTCTGTTAATTCATCTCACAGAGTTACATCTGTATTTCGTGGATCTTTTGCTAGCCTTATTTCTGTGGAATCTCAGAACAGATATTTCGGATCCCTTTGAAGACTGTAGGGCCAAAGGAAATATCCTCCGATAACAAAAAAAAAAAGCTTTCTGAGAAACTTCTTTGTGTTCTGTGAAATCATCTCACAGAGTTACAGCTTTCCCCTCAAGAAGCCTTTCGCTAAGACAGTTCTTGTGGAATTGGCAAAGTGATATTTGGAAGCCCATAGAGGGCTATGGTGAAAAAGGAAATATCCTCAGATGAATTCTGGAAAGAAGCCTTCTAAGAAACTGCTTAGTGCTCTGTTAATTCATCTCACAGAGTTACATCTGTATTTCGTGGATCTCTTTGCTAGCCTTATTTCTGTGGAATCTGGGAACAGATATTTCGGATCACTTTGAAGACTATAGGGCCAAAGGAAATATCCTCCGATAACAAAGAGACAGAAGCTTTCTGAGAAAATTCTTTGTGTTCTGTGAAATCATCTCACAGAGTTACAGCTTTCCCCTCAAGCAGCCTTTCGCTAAGACAGTTGTTGTGGAATTGGCAAAGTGATATTTGGAAGCCCATAGAGGGCTATGGTGAAAAAGGAAATATCCTCAGATGAAATCTGGAAAGAAGCTTTCTGAGAAACTGCTTAGTGTTCTGTTAATTCATCTCACAGAGTTACATCTGTGTTTCGTGGCTCTCTTTGCTAGCCTTATTTCTGTGGAATCTGAGAACAGATATTTCGGATCCCTTTGAAGACTATAGGGCCAAAGGAAATATCCTCTGATAACAAAGAGAAAGAAGCTTTCTGAGAAACTTCTTTGTGTTCTGTGAAATCATCTCACAGAGTTACAGCTTTCCCCGCAAGAAGCCTTTCGTTAAGACAGTTCTTGTGGAATTGGCAAAGTGATATTTGGAAGCCCATAGAGGGCTATGTTGAAAAAGGAAATATCCTCAGATGAATTCTGGAAAGAAGCTTTCTGAGAAACTGCTTAGTGTTATGTTAATTCATCTCACAGACTTACATCTGTATTTCGTGGATCTCTTTGCTAGCCTTATTTCTGTGGAATCAGACAACAGATATTTCGGATCTCTTTGAAGACTGTAGGGCCAAAGGAAATATCCTCCGATAACAAAGAGAAAGAAGCTTTCTGAGAAACTTCTTTGTGTTCTGTGAAATCATCTCACAGAGTTACAGCTTTCCCCTCAAGAAGCCTTTCGCTAAGACAGTTCTTGTGGAATTGGCCAAGTGATATTTGGAAGCCCATAGAGGGCTATGTTGAAAAAGGAAATATCCTCAGATGAAATCTGGAAAGAAGCTTTGTGAGAAACTGCTTAGTGTTCTGTTAATTCATCTCACAGAGTTACATCTGTATTTCGTGGATCTTTTGCTAGCCTTATTTCTGTGGAATCTGGGAACAGATATTTTGGATCCCTTTGAAGACTTTAGGGCCAAAGGAAATATCCTCCGATAACAAAGAGAAAGAAGCTTTCTGAGAAACTTCTTTGTGTTCTGTGAAATCATCTCACAGAGTTACAGCTTTCCCCTCAAGAAGCCTTTCGCTAAGACAGTTCTTGTGGAATTGGCAAAGTGATATTTGGAAGCCCATAGAGGGCTATGGTGAAAAAGGAAATATCCTCAGACGAATTCTGGAAAGAAGCCTTCTAAGAAACTGCTTAGTGCTCTGTTAATTCATCTCACAGAGTTACATCTGTATTTCGTGGATCTCTTTGCTAGCCTTATTTCTGTGGAATCTGAGAACAGATATTTCGGATCTCTTTGAAGACTGTAGGGCCAAAGGAAATATCCTCCGATAACAAAGAGAAAGAAGCTTTCTGAGAAACTTCTTTGTGTTCTGTGAAATCATCTCACAGAGTTACAGCTTTCCCCTCAAGAAGCCTTTCGCTAAGACAGTTCTTGTGGAATTGGCAAAGTGATATTTGGAAGCCCATAGAGGGCTATGGTGAAAAAGGAAATATCCTCAGATGAAATCTGGAAATAAGTTTTCTGAGAAACTGCTTAGTGTTCTGTTAATTCATCTCACAGAGTTACATCTGTATTTCGTGGATCTCTTTGCTAGCCTTATTTCTGTGGAATCTGACAACAGATATTTCGGATCTCTTTGAAGACTGTAGGGCCAAAGGAAATATCCTCCGATAACAAAGAGAAAGAAGCTTTCTGAGAAAATTCTTTGTGTTCTGTGAAATCATCTCACAGAGTTACAGCTTTCCCCTCAAGAAGCCTTTCGCTAAGACAGTTCTTGTGGAATTGGCAAAGTGATATTTGGAAGCCCGTAGAGGGCTATGTTGAAAAAGGAAATATCCTCAGATGAAATCTGGAAAGAAGCTTTGTGAGAAACTGCTTAATGTTCTGTTAATTCATCTCACAGAGTTACATCTGTATTTCGTGGATCTTTTGCTAGCCTTTTTTCTGTGGAATCTGGGAAGAGATATTTCGGATCCCTTTGAAGACTATAGGACCAAAGGAAATATCCTCCGATAACAAAAAAAAAAAAGCTTTCTGAGAAACTTCTTTGTGTTCTGTGAAATCATCTCACAGAGTTACAGCTTTCCCCTCAAGAAGCCTTTCGGTAAGACAGTTCTTGTGGAATTGGCAAAGTGATATTTGGAAGCCCATAGAGGGCTATGGTGAAAAAGGAAATATCCTCAGATGAATTCTGGAAAGAAGCCTTCTAAGAAACTGCTTAGTGCTCTGTTAATTCATCTCACAGAGTTACATCTGTATTTCGTGGATCTCTTTGCTAGCCTTATTTCTGTGGAATCTGAGAACAGATATTTCGGATCTCTTTGAAGACTGTAGGGCCAAAGGAAATATCCTCCGATAACAAAGAGAAAGAAGCTTTTTGAGAAACTTCTTTGTGTTCTGTGAAATCATCTCACAGAGTTACAGCTTTCCCCGCAAGAAGCCTTTCGTTAAGACAGTTCTTGTGGAATTGTCAAAGTGATATTTGGAAGCCCATAGAGGGCTATGTTGAAAAAGGAAATATCCTCAGATGAATTCTGGAAAGAAGCTTTCTGAGAAACTGCTTAGTGTTCTGTTAATTCATCTCACAGAGTTACATCTGTATTTCGTGGATCTCTTTGTTAGCCTTATTTCTGTGGAATCTGACAACAGATATTTCGGATCTCTTTGAAGACTGTAGGGCCAAAAGAAATATCCTCCGATAACAAAGAGAAAGAAGCTTTCTGAGAAACTTCTTTGTGTTCTGTGAAATCATCTCACAGAGTTACAGCTTTCCCCTCAAGAAGCCTTTCGCTAAGACAGTTCTTGTGGAATTGGGAAAGTGATATTTGGAAGCCCATAGAGGGCTATGGTGAAAAAGGAAATATCCTCAGATGAAATCTGGAAAGAAGCTTTGTGAGAAACTGCTTAGTGTTCTGTTAATTCATCTCACAGAGTTACATCTGTATTTCGTGGATCTTTTGCTAGCCTTATTTCTGTGGAATCAGGGAACAGATATTTCGGATCCCTTTGAAGACTACAGGGCCAAAGGAAATATCCTCCGATAACAAAGAGAAAGAAGCTTTCTGAGAAACTTCTTTGTGTTCTGTGAAATCATCTCACAGATTTACAGCTTTCCCCTCAAGAAGCCTTTCGCTAAGACAGTTCTTGTGGAATTGGCAAAGTGATATTTGGAAGCCCATAGAGGGCTATGGTGAAAAAGGAAATATCCTCAGATGAATTCTGGAAAGAAGCCTTCTAAGAAACTGCTTAGTGCTCTGTTAATTCATCTCACAGAGTTACATCTGTATTTCGTGGATCTCTTTGCTAGCCTTATTTCTGTGGAATCTGAGAACAGATATTTCGGATCCCTTTGAAGACTATAGGGCCAAGGGAAATATCCTCCGATAACAAAGAGAAAGAAGCTTTCTGAGAAACTTCTTTGTGTTCTGTGAAATCATCTCACGGAGCAGCTTTCCCCTGAAGAAGCCTTTCGCTAAGACAGTTCTTGTGGAATTGGCAAAGTGATATTTGGAAGCCCATAGAGGGCTATGGTGAAAAAGGAAATATCCTCAGATGAAATCTGGAAAGAAGCTTTCTGAGAAACTGCTTAGTGTTCTGTTAATTCATCTCACAGAGTTACATCTGTATTTCGTGGATCTTTTGCTAGCCTTACTTCTGTGGAATCTGGGAACAGATATTTCGGATCCCTTTGAAACTTTAGGGCCAAAGGAAATATCCTCCGATAACAAAGAGAAAGAAGCTTTCTGAGAAACTTCTTTGTGTTCTGTGAAATCATCTCACAGAGTTACAGCTTTCCCCTCAAGAAGCCTTTCGCTAAGACAGTTCTTGTGGAATTGGCAAAGTGATATTTGGAAGCCCATAGAGGGCTATGGTGAAAAAGGAAATATCCTCAGACGAATTCTGGAAAGAAGCCTTCTAAGAAACTGCTTAGTGCTCTGTTAATTCATCTAACAGAGTTACATCTGTATTTCGTGGATCTCTTTGCTAGCCTTATTTCTGTGGAATCTGAGAACAGATATTTCGGATCTCTTTGAAGACTGTAGGGCCAAAGGAAATATCCTCCGATAACAAAGAGAAAGAAGCTTTCTGAGAAACTTCTTTGTGTTCTGTGAAATCATCTCACAGAGTTACAGCTTTCCCCTCAAGAAGCCTTTCGCTAAGACAGTTCTTGTGGAATTGGCAAAGTGATATTTGGAAGCCCATAGAGGGCTATGGTGAAAAAGGAAATATCCTCAGATGAAATCTGGAAAGAAGCTTTCTGAGAAACTGCTTAGTGTTCTGTTAATTCATCTCACAGAGTTACATCTGTATTTCGTGGATCTCTTTGCTAGCCTTATTTCTGTGGAATCTGAGAACAGATATTTCGGATCCCTTTGAAGACTATAGGGCCAAAGGAAATATCCTCCGATAACAAAGAGAAAGAAGCTTTCTGAGAAACTTCTTTGGGTTCTGTGAAATCATCTCACAAAGTTACAGCTTTCCCCTCAAGAAGCCTTTCGCTAAGACAGTTCTTGTGGAATTGGCAAAGTGATATTTGAAATCCCATAGAGGGTTATGGTGAAAAAGGAAATATCCTCAGATGAAATCTGGAAAGAAGCTTTCTGAGAAACTGCTTAGTGTTCGGTTAATTCATCTCACAGAGTTACATCTGTATTTCGTGGATCTCTTTGCTAGCCTTATTTCTGTGGAATCTGAGAACAGATATTTCGGATCCCTTTGAAGACTATAGGGCCAAAGGGAATATCCTCCGATAACAAAGAGAAAGAAGCTTTCTGAGAAACTTCTTTGTGTTCTGTGAAATCATCTCACAGAGTTACAGCTTTCCCCTCAAGAAGCCTTTCGCTAAGACAGTTCTTGTGTAATTGGCAAAGTGATATTTGGAAGACCATAGAGGGCTATGGTGAAAAAAGAAATATCCTCAGATGAAATCTGGAAATAAGCTTTCTGAGAAACTGCTAAGTGTTCTGTTAATTCATCTCACAGAGTTTCATCTGTATTTCGTGGATCTGTTTGCTAGCCTTATTTCTGTGGAATCTGTGAACAGATAATTCGGATCCCTTTGAAGACAATAGGGCCAAAGGAAATATCCCCCGATAACAAAGAGAAAGAAGCTTTCTGAGAAACTTCTTTGTGTTCTGAGAAATCATCTCACAGAGTTACAGCTTTCCCCTCAAGAAGACTTTCGCTAAGACAGTTCTTGTGGAATTGGCAAAGTGATATTTGGAAGCCCATAGAGGGCTATGGTGAAAAAGGATATATCCTCAGATGAAATCTGGAAACAATCTTTCTGAGAAACTGCTTAGTGTTCTGTTAATTCATCTCACAGAGTTACATCTGTATTTCGTGGATCTCTTTGCTAGCCTTATTTCTGTGGAATGTGACAACAGATATTTCGGATCCCTTTGAAGACTATAGGGCCAAAGGAAATATCCTCCGATAACAAAGAGAAAGAAGCTTTCTGAGAAACTTCTTTGTGTTCTGTGAAATCATCTCACAGAGTTACAGCATTCCCCTCATGAAGCCTTTCGCTAAGACAGTTCTTGTGGAATTGGCAAAGTGATATTTGGAAGCCCATAGAGGGCTATGGTGAAAAAGGAAATATCCTCAGATGAAATCTGGAAAGAAGCTTTCTGAGAAACTGCTTAGTGTTCTGTTAATTCATCTCACACTGTTACATCTGTATTTCGTGGATCTCTTTGCTAGCCTTATTTCTGTGGAATCTGGGAACAGATATTTCGGATCACTTTGAAGACTATAGGGCCAAAGGAAATATCCTCCGATAACAAAGAGAAAGAAGCTTTCTGAGAAAATTCTTTGTGTTCTTTGAAATCATCTCACAGAGTTACAGCTTTCCCCTCAAGCAGCCTTTCGCTAAGACAGTTGTTGTGGAATTGGCAAAGTGATATTTGGAAGCCCATAGAGGGCTATGGTGAAAAAGGAAATATCCTCAGATGAAATCTGGAAAGAAGCTTTCTGAGAAACTGCTTAGTGTTCTGTTAATTCATCTCACAGAGTTACATCTGTGTTTCGTGGCTCTCTTTGCTAGCCTTATTTCTGTGGAATCTGAGAACAGATATTTCGGATCCCTTTGAAGACTATAGGGCCAAAGGAAATATCCTCTGATAACAAAGAGAAAGAAGCTTTCTGAGAAACTTCTTTGTGTTCTGTGAAATCATCTCACAGAGTTACAGCTTTCCCTGCAAGAAGCCTTTCGTTAAGACAGTTCTTGTGGAATTGGCAAAGTGATATTTGGAAGCCCATAGAGGGCTATGTTGAAAAAGGAAATATCCTCAGATGAATTCTGGAAAGAAGCTTTCTGAGAAACTGCTTAGTGTTATGTTAATTCATCTCACAGACTTACATCTGTATTTCGTGGATCTCTTTGCTAGCCTTATTTCTGTGGAATCAGACAACAGATATTTCGGATCTCTTTGAAGACTGTAGGGCCAAAGGAAATATCCTCCGATAACAAAGAGAAAGAAGCTTTCTGAGAAACTTCTTTGTGTTCTGTGAAATCATCTCACAGAGTTACAGCTTTCCCCTCAAGAAGCCTTTCGCTAAGACAGTTCTTGTGGAATTGGCCAAGTGATATTTGGAAGCCCATAGAGGGCTATGTTGAAAAAGGAAATATCCTCAGATGAAATCTGGAAAGAAGCTTTGTGAGAAACTGCTTAGTGTTCTGTTAATTCATCTCACAGAGTTACATCTGTATTTCGTGGATCTTTTGCTAGCCTTATTTCTGTGGAATCTGGGAACAGATATTTTGGATCCCTTTGAAGACTTTAGGGCCAAAGGAAATATCCTCCGATAACAAAGAGAAAGAAGCTTTCTGAGAAACTTCTTTGTGTTCTGTGAAATCATCTCACAGAGTTACAGCTTTCCCCTCAAGAAGCCTTTCGCTAAGACAGTTCTTGTGGAATTGGCAAAGTGATATTTGGAAGCCCATAGAGGGCTATGGTGAAAAAGGAAATATCCTCAGACGAATTCTGGAAAGAAGCCTTCTAAGAAACTGCTTAGTGCTCTGTTAATTCATCTCACAGAGTTACATCTGTATTTCGTGGATCTCTTTGCTAGCCTTATTTCTGTGGAATCTGAGAACAGATATTTCGGATCTCTTTGAAGACTGTAGGGCCAAAGGAAATATCCTCCGATAACAAAGAGAAAGAAGCTTTCTGAGAAACTTCTTTGTGTTCTGTGAAATCATCTCACAGAGTTACAGCTTTCCCCTCAAGAAGCCTTTCGCTAAGACAGTTCTTGTGGAATTGGCAAAGTGATATTTGGAAGCCCATAGAGGGCTATGGTGAAAAAGGAAATATCCTCAGATGAAATCTGGAAATAAGTTTTCTGAGAAACTGCTTAGTGTTCTGTTAATTCATCTCACAGAGTTACATCTGTATTTCGTGGATCTCTTTGCTAGCCTTATTTCTGTGGAATCTGACAACAGATATTTCGGATCTCTTTGAAGACTGTAGGGCCAAAGGAAATATCCTCCGATAACAAAGAGAAAGAAGCTTTCTGAGAAAATTCTTTGTGTTCTGTGAAATCATCTCACAGAGTTACAGCTTTCCCCTCAAGAAGCCTTTCGCTAAGACAGTTCTTGTGGAATTGGCAAAGTGATATTTGGAAGCCCGTAGAGGGCTATGTTGAAAAAGGAAATATCCTCAGATGAAATCTGGAAAGAAGCTTTGTGAGAAACTGCTTAATGTTCTGTTAATTCATCTCACAGAGTTACATCTGTATTTCGTGGATCTTTTGCTAGCCTTTTTTCTGTGGAATCTGGGAAGAGATATTTCGGATCCCTTTGAAGACTATAGGACCAAAGGAAATATCCTCCGATAACAAAAAAAAAAAAGCTTTCTGAGAAACTTCTTTGTGTTCTGTGAAATCATCTCACAGAGTTACAGCTTTCCCCTCAAGAAGCCTTTCGGTAAGACAGTTCTTGTGGAATTGGCAAAGTGATATTTGGAAGCCCATAGAGGGCTATGGTGAAAAAGGAAATATCCTCAGATGAATTCTGGAAAGAAGCCTTCTAAGAAACTGCTTAGTGCTCTGTTAATTCATCTCACAGAGTTACATCTGTATTTCGTGGATCTCTTTGCTAGCCTTATTTCTGTGGAATCTGAGAACAGATATTTCGGATCTCTTTGAAGACTGTAGGGCCAAAGGAAATATCCTCCGATAACAAAGAGAAAGAAGCTTTTTGAGAAACTTCTTTGTGTTCTGTGAAATCATCTCACAGAGTTACAGCTTTCCCCGCAAGAAGCCTTTCGTTAAGACAGTTCTTGTGGAATTGTCAAAGTGATATTTGGAAGCCCATAGAGGGCTATGGTGAAAAAGGAAATATCCTCAGATGAATTCTGGAAAGAAGCTTTCTGAGAAACTGCTTAGTGTTCTGTTAATTCATCTCACAGAGTTACATCTGTATTTCGTGGATCTCTTTGTTAGCCTTATTTCTGTGGAATCTGACAACAGATATTTCGGATCTCTTTGAAGACTGTAGGGCCAAAAGAAATATCCTCCGATAACAAAGAGAAAGAAGCTTTCTGAGAAACTTCTTTGTGTTCTGTGAAATCATCTCACAGAGTTACAGCTTTCCCCTCAAGAAGCCTTTCGCTAAGACAGTTCTTGTGGAATTGGGAAAGTGATATTTGGAAGCCCATAGAGGGCTATGGTGAAAAAGGAAATATCCTCAGATGAAATCTGGAAAGAAGCTTTGTGAGAAACTGCTTAGTGTTCTGTTAATTCATCTCACAGAGTTACATCTGTATTTCGTGGATCTTTTGCTAGCCTTATTTCTGTGGAATCAGGGAACAGATATTTCGGATCCCTTTGAAGACTACAGGGCCAAAGGAAATATCCTCCGATAACAAAGAGAAAGAAGCTTTCTGAGAAACTTCTTTGTGTTCTGTGAAATCATCTCACAGATTTACAGCTTTCCCCTCAAGAAGCCTTTCGCTAAGACAGTTCTTGTGGAATTGGCAAAGTGATATTTGGAAGCCCATAGAGGGCTATGGTGAAAAAGGAAATATCCTCAGATGAATTCTGGAAAGAAGCCTTCTAAGAAACTGCTTAGTGCTCTGTTAATTCATCTCACAGAGTTACATCTGTATTTCGTGGATCTCTTTGCTAGCCTTATTTCTGTGGAATCTGAGAACAGATATTTCGGATCCCTTTGAAGAGTATAGGGCCAAGGGAAATATCCTCCGATAACAAAGAGAAAGAAGCTTTCTGAGAAACTTCTTTGTGTTCTGTGAAATCATCTCACGGAGCAGCTTTCCCCTGAAGAAGCCTTTCGCTAAGTCAGTTCTTGTGGAATTGGCAAAGTGATATTTGGAAGCCCATAGAGGGCTTTGGTGAAAAAGGAAATATCCTCAGATGAAATCTGGAAAGAAGCTTTCTGAGAAACTGCTTAGTGTTCTGTTAATTCATCTCACAGAGTTACATCTGTATTTCGTGGATCTTTTGCTAGCCTTACTTCTGTGGAATCTGGGAACAGATATTTCGGATCCCTTTGAAGACTTTAGGGCCAAAGGAAATATCCTCCGATAACAAAGAGAAAGAAGCTTTCTGAGAAACTTCTTTGTGTTCTGTGAAATCATCTCACAGAGTTACAGCTTTCCCCTCAAGAAGCCTTTCGCTAAGACAGTTCTTGTGGAATTGGCAAAGTGATATTTGGAAGCCCATAGAGGGCTATGGTGAAAAAGGAAATATCCTCAGACGAATTCTGGAAAGAAGCCTTCTAAGAAACTGCTTAGTGCTCTGTTAATTCATCTAACAGAGTTACATCTGTATTTCGTGGATCTCTTTGCTAGCCTTATTTCTGTGGAATCTGAGAACAGATATTTCGGATCTCTTTGAAGACTGTAGGGCCAAAGGAAATATCCTCCGATAACAAAGAGAAAGAAGCTTTCTGAGAAACTTCTTTGTGTTCTGTGAAATCATCTCACAGAGTTACAGCTTTCCCCTCAAGAAGCCTTTCGCTAAGACAGTTCTTGTGGAATTGGCAAAGTGATATTTGGAAGCCCATAGAGGGCTATGGTGAAAAAGGAAATATCCTCAGATGAAATCTGGAAAGAAGCTTTCTGAGAAACTGCTTAGTGTTCTGTTAATTCATCTCACAGAGTTACATCTGTATTTCGTGGATCTCTTTGCTAGCCTTATTTCTGTGGAATCTGAGAACAGATATTTCGGATCCCTTTGAAGACTATAGGGCCAAAGGAAATATCCTCCGATAACAAAGAGAAAGAAGCTTTCTGAGAAACTTCTTTGGGTTCTGTGAAATCATCTCACAAAGTTACAGCTTTCCCCTCAAGAAGCCTTTCGCTAAGACAGTTCTTGTGGAATTGGCAAAGTGATATTTGAAATCCCATAGAGGGTTATGGTGAAAAAGGAAATATCCTCAGATGAAATCTGGAAAGAAGCTTTCTGAGAAACTGCTTAGTGTTCGGTTAATTCATCTCACAGAGTTACATCTGTATTTCGTGGATCTCTTTGCTAGCCTTATTTCTGTGGAATCTGAGAACAGATATTTCGGATCCCTTTGAAGACTATAGGGCCAAAGGGAATATCCTCCGATAACAAAGAGAAAGAAGCTTTCTGAGAAACTTCTTTGTGTTCTGTGAAATCATCTCACAGAGTTACACCTTTCCCCTCAAGAAGCCTTTCGCTAAGACAGTTCTTGTGTAATTGGCAAAGTGATATTTGGAAGACCATAGAGGGCTATGGTGAAAAAAGAAATATCCTCAGATGAAATCTGGAAAGAAGCTTTCTGAGAAACTGCTAAGTGTTCTGTTAATTCATCTCACAGAGTTTCATCTGTATTTCGTGGATCTGTTTGCTAGCCTTATTTCTGTGGAATCTGTGAACAGATAATTCGGATCCCTTTGAAGACAATAGGGCCAAAGGAAATATCCCCCGATAACAAAGA
The DNA here is from genome assembly GCF_043159975.1 of Macaca nemestrina. Lineage (NCBI taxonomy): Eukaryota > Metazoa > Chordata > Mammalia > Primates > Cercopithecidae > Macaca > Macaca nemestrina. Next base: position 106,397,244 of record NC_092127.1, on the reverse strand, counting down.
GAAAGAAGCTTTCTGAGAAACTTCTTTGTGTTCTGAGAAATCATCTCACAAAGTTACAGCTTTCCCCTCAAGAAGACTTTCGCTAAGGCAGTTCTTGTGGAATTGGCAAAGTGATATTTGGAAGCCCATAGAGGGCTATGGTGAAAAAGGATATATCCTCAGATGAAATCTGGAAACAATCTTTCTGAGAAACTGCTTAGTGTTCTGTTAATTCATCTCACAGAGTTACATCTGTATTTCGTGGATCTCTTTGCTAGCCTTATTTCTGTGGAATGTGACAACAGATATTTCGGATCCCTTTGAAGACTATAGGGCCAAAGGAAATATCCTCCGATAACAAAGAGAAAGAAGCTTTCTGAGAAACTTCTTTGTGTTCTGTGAAATCATCTCACAGAGTTACAGCATTCCCCTCATGAAGCCTTTCGCTAAGACAGTTCTTGTGGAATTGGCAAAGTGATATTTGGAAGCCCATAGAGGGCTATGGTGAAAAAGGAAATATCCTCAGATGAAATCTGGAAAGAAGCTTTCTGAGAAACTGCTTAGTGTTCTATTATTTCATCTCAAAGAGTTACATTTGTATTTCGTGAATCTCTTTGCTGGCCTTATTTCTGTGGAATCTGAGAACAAATATTTCGGATCCCTTTGAAGACAAAAGGGCCAAAGGAAATATCCTCCGATAACAAAGAGAAAGAAGCGTTCTGAGAAACTTCTCTGTGTTCTGTGAAATCATCTCACAGAGTTACAGCTTTCCCCGCAAGAAGACTTTCGCTAAGACAGTTCTTGTGGAATTGCCAAAGTGATATTTGGAAGCCCATAGAGGGCTTTGGTGAAAAAGGAAATATCCTCAGATGAAATCTGGAAAGAAGCTTTCTGAGAAACTGCTTAGTGTTCTGTTAATTCATCTCACAGAGTTACATCTGTATTTCGTGGAACTCTTTGCTAGCCTTATTTCTGTGGAATCTGTGAACTGATATTTCGGATCCCTTTGAAGACTATAGGGCCAAAAGAAATATCCTCCGATAACAAAGAGAAAGAAGCTTTCTGAGAAACTTCTTTGTGTTCTGTGAAATCATCTCACTGAGCAGCTTTCCCCTCAAGAAGCCCTTCGCTAAGACAGTTCTTGTGGAATTGGCAAAGTGATATTTGGAAGCCCATAGAGGGCTATGGTGAAAAAGGAAATATCCTCTGATGAAATCTGGAAAGAAGCTTTCTGAGAAACTGCTTAGTGTTCTTTTAATTCATCTCACAGAGTTACATCTGTATTTCGTGGATCTCTTTGCTAGCCTTATTTCTGTGGAATCTGGGAACAGATATTTCGGATCCCTTTGAAGACTATAGGGCCAAAGGAAATATCCTCCGATAACAAAGAGAAAGAAGCTTTCTGAGAAACTTCTTTGTGTTCTGTGAAATCATCTCACAGAGTTACAGCTTTCCCCTCAAGAAGCCTTTCGCTAAGACAGTTCTTGTGGAATTGACAAAGTGATATTTGTAAGCCCATAGAGGGCTATGGTGAAAAAGGAAATATCATCAGATGAAATCTGGAAAGAAGCTTTCTGAGAAACTGCTTAGTGTTCTGTTTTTTCCTCTCACAGAGTTACATCTGTATTTCGTGGATCTCTTTGCTAGCCTTATTTCTGTGGAATCTGAGAGCAGATATTTCGGATCCCTTTGAAGACTATAGGGCCAAAGGAAATATCCTCCGATAACAAAGAGAAAGAAGCTTTCTGAGAAACTTCTTTGTGTTCTGTGAAATCATCTCACAGAGTTACAGCTTTCCCCTCAAGCAGCCTTTCGCTAAGACAGTTCTTGTGGAATTGGCAAAGTGATATTTGGAAGCCCTTAGAGGGCTATGGTGAAAAAGGAAATATCCTCAGATGATTCTGGAAAGAAGCTTTCTGAGAAACTGCTTAGTGTTCTGTTAATTCATCTCACAGAGTTACATCTGTATTTCGTGGATCTCTTTGCTAGCCTTATTTCTGTGGAATCTGGGAACAGATATTTCAGATCCCTTTGAAGACTATAGGGCCAAAGGAAATATCCTCCGATAACAAAGAGAAAGAAGCTTTCTGAGAAACTTCTTTGTGTTCTGTGAAATCATCTCACAGAGTTACAGCTTTCCCCTCAAGAAGCCTTTTGCTAAGACAGTTCTTGTGGAATGGGCAACGTGATATTTGGAAGCCCTTAGAGGGCTATGGTGAAAAAGGAAATATCCTCAGATGAAATCTGGAAAGAAGCTTTCTGAGAAACTACTTAGTGTTCTGTTAATTCATCTCACAGAGTTACATCTGTATTTCGTGGATCTCTTTGCTAGCCTTATTTCTGTGGAATCTAACAACAGATATTTCGGATCCATTTGAAGACTATAGGACCAAAGGTAATGTCCTCCGATAACAAAGAGAAAGAAGCTTTCTGAGAAACTTCTTTGTGTTCTGTGAAATCATCTCACAGAGTTACAGCTTTCCCCTCAAGAAGCCTTTCGCTAAGACAGTTCTTGTGGAATTGGCAAAGTGATATTTGGAAGCCCATAGAGGGCTATGGTGAAAAAGGAAATATCCTCAGATGAAATCTGGAAAGAAGCTTTCTGAGAAACTGCTTAGTGTTCTGTTAATTCATCTCACAGAGTTACATCTGTATTTCGTGGATCTCTTTGCTAGCCTTATTTCTGTGGAATCTGAGAACAGATATTTCGGATCCCTTTGAAGACTATAGGACCAAAGGAAATATCCTCCGATAACAAAGAGAAAGAAGCTTTCTGAGAAACTTCTTTGTGTTCTGTGAAATCATCTCACGGAGCAGCTTTCCCCTCTAGAAGCCCTTCGCTAAGACAGTTCTTGTGGAATGGGCAAAGTGATATTTGGAAGCCCATAGAGGGCTATGGTGAAAAAGGAAATATCCTCAGATGAAATCTGGAAAGAAGCTTTCTGAGAAACTGCTTAGTGTTCTGTTAATTCATCTCACAGAGTTACATCTGTATTTCGTGGATCTCTTTGCTAGCCTTATTTCTGTGGAATCTGAGAACAGATATTTCGGATCCCTTTGAAGACTATAGGGCCAAAGGAAATATCCTCCGATAACAAAGAGAAAGAAGCTTTCTGAGAAACTTCTTTGTGTTCTGTGAAATCATCTCACGGAGCAGCTTTCCCCTCTAGAAGCCCTTCGCTAAGACAGTTCTTGTGGAATTGGCCAAGTGATATTTGGAAGCCCATAGAGGGCTATGGTGAAAAAGGAAATATCCTCAGATGAAATCTGTAAAGAAGCTTTCAGAGAAACTGCTTAGTGTTCTGTTAATTCATCTCACAGAGTTACATCTGTATTTCGTGGATCTCTTTGCTAGCCTTATTTCTGTGGAATCTAAGAACAGATATTTCGGATCCCTTTGAAGACTATAGGGCCAAAGGTAATGTCCTCTGATAACAAAGAGAAAGAAGCTTTCTGAGAAACTTCTTTGTGTTCTGTGAAATCATCTCACAGAGTTACAGCTTTCCCCTCAGGAAGCCTTTCGCTAAGACAGTTCTTGTGGAATTGGCAAAGTGATATTTGGAAGCCCATAGAGGGCTATGGTGAAAAAGGATATATCCTCAGATGAAATCTGGAAAGAAGCTTTCTGAGAAACTGCTTAATGTTCTGTTAATTCATCTCACAGAGTTACATCTGTATTTCGTGGATCTCTTTGCTAGCCTTATTTCTGTGGAATCTGAGAACAGATATTTCGGATCCCTTTGAAGACTATAGGGCCAAAGGAAATATCCTCCGATTACAAAGAGAAAGAAGCTTTCTGAGAAACTTCTTTGTGTTCTGTGAAATCATCTCACGGAGCAGCTTTCCCATCTAGAAGCCCTTCGCTAAGACAGTTCTTGTGGAATTGGCCAAGTGATATTTGGAAGCCCATAGAGGGCTATGGTGAAAAAGGAAATATCCTCAGATGAAATCTGGAAAGAAGCTTTCTGAGAAACTGCTTAGTGTTCTGTTAATTCATCTCACAGAGTTACATCTGTATTTCATGGATCTCTTTGCTAGCCTTATTTCTGTGGAATCTGGGAACAGATATTTCAGATCCCTTTGAAGACTATAGGGCCAAAGGAAATATCCTCCGATAACAAAGAGAAAGAAGCTTTCTGAGAAACTTCTTTGTGTTCTGTGAAATCATCTCACAGAGTTACAGCTTTCCCCTCAAGAAGCCTTTTGCTAAGACAGTTCTTGTGGAATGGGCAACGTGATATTTGGAAGCCCTTAGAGGGCTATGGTGAAAAAGGAAATATCCTCAGATGAAATCTGGAAAGAAGCTTTCTGAGAAACTACTTAGTGTTCTGTTAATTCATCTCACAGAGTTACATCTGTATTTCGTGGATCTCTTTGCTAGCCTTATTTCTGTGGAATCTAACAACAGATATTTCGGATCCATTTGAAGACTATAGGACCAAAGGTAATGTCCTCCGATAACAAAGAGAAAGAAGCTTTCTGAGAAACTTCTTTGTGTTCTGTGAAATCATCTCACAGAGTTACAGCTTTCCCCTCAAGAAGCCTTTCGCTAAGACAGTTCTTGTGGAATTGGCAAAGTGATATTTGGAAGCCCATAGAGGGCTATGGTGAAAAAGGAAATATCCTCAGATGAAATCTGGAAAGAAGCTTTCTGAGAAACTGCTTAGTGTTCTGTTAATTCATCTCACAGAGTTACATCTGTATTTCGTGGATCTCTTTGCTAGCCTTATTTCTGTGGAATCTGAGAACAGATATTTCGGATCCCTTTGAAGACTATAGGACCAAAGGAAATATCCTCCGATAACAAAGAGAAAGAAGCTTTCTGAGAAACTTCTTTGTGTTCTGTGAAATCATCTCACGGAGCAGCTTTCCCCTCTAGAAGCCCTTCGCTAAGACAGTTCTTGTGGAATTGGCAAAGTGATATTTGGAAGCCCATAGAGGGCTATGGTGAAAAAGGAAATATCCTCAGATGAAATCTGGAAAGAAGCTTTCTGAGAAACTGCTTAGTGTTCTGTTAATTCATCTCACAGAGTTACATCTGTATTTCTTGGATCTCTTTGCTAGCCTTATTTCTGTGGAATCTGAGAACAGATATTTCGGATCCCTTTGAAGACTATAGGGCCAAAGGAAATATCCTCCGATAACAAAGAGAAAGAAGCTTTCTGAGAAACTTCTTTGTGTTCTGTGAAATCATCTCACGGAGCAGCTTTCCCCTCTAGAAGCCCTTCGCTAAGACAGTTCTTGTGGAATTGGCCAAGTGATATTTGGAAGCCCATAGAGGGCTATGGTGAAAAAGGAAATATCCTCAGATGAAATCTGTAAAGAAGCTTTCAGAGAAACTGCTTAGTGTTCTGTTAATTCATCTCACAGAGTTACATCTGTATTTCGTGGATCTCTTTGCTAGCCTTATTTCTGTGGAATCTGGGAACAGATATTTCAGATCCCTTTGAAGACTATAGGGCCAAAGGAAATATCCTCCGATAACAAAGAGAAAGAAGCTTTCTGAGAAACTTCTTTGTGTTCTGTGAAATCATCTCACAGAGTTACAGCTTTCCCCTCAAGAAGCCTTTTGCTAAGACAGTTCTTGTGGAATGGGCAACGTGATATTTGGAAGCCCTTAGAGGGCTTTGGTGAAAAAGGAAATATCCTCAGATGAAATCTGGAAAGAAGCTTTCTGAGAAACTACTTAGTGTTCTGTTAATTCATCTCACAGAGTTACATCTGTATTTCGCGGATCTCTTTGCTAGCCTTATTTCTGTGGAATCTAAGAACAGATATTTCGGATCCATTTGAAGACTATAGGGCCAAAGGTAATGTCCTCCGATAACAAAGAGAAAGAAGCTTTCTGAGAAACTTCTTTGTGTTCTGTGAAATCATCTCACAGAGTTACAGCTTTCCCCTCAGGAAGCCTTTCGCTAAGACAGTTCTTGTGGAATTGGCAAAGTGATATTTGTAAGCCCATAGAGGGCTATGTCGAAAAAGGAAATATCCTCAGATGAAATCTGGAAAGAATCTTTCTGAGAAACTGCTTAGTGTTTTGTTATTTCCTCTCACAGAGTTACATCTGTATTTCGTGGATCACTTTGCTAGCCTTATTTCTGTGGAATCTGAGAGCAGATATTTCGGATCCCTTTGAAGACTATAGGGCCAAAGGAAATATCCTCCGATAACAAAGAGAAAGAAGCTTTCTGAGAAACTTCTTTGTGTTCTGTGAAATCATCTCACAGAGTTACAGCTTTCCCCTCAAGCAGCCTTTCGCTAAGACAGTTCTTGTGGAATTGGCAAAGTGATATTTGGAAGCCCTTAGAGGGCTATGGTGAAAAAGGAAATATCCTCAGATGATTCTGGAAAGAAGCTTTCTGAGAAACTGCTTAGTGTTCTGTTAATTCATCTCACAGAGTTACATCTGTATTTCGTGGATCTCTTTGCTAGCCTTATTTCTGTGGAATCTGACAACAGATATTTCGGATCCCTTTGAAGACTCTAGGGCCAAAGGAAATATCCTCCGATAACAAAGAGAAAGAAGCTTTCTGAGAAACTTCTTTGTGTTCTGTGAAACCATCTCACAGAGTTACAGCTTTCCCCTCAAGAAGCCTTTCGCTAAGACAGTTCTTGTGGAATTGGCAAAGTGATATTTGGAAGCCCATAGAAGGCTATGGTGAAAAAAGAAATATACTCAGATGAAATCTGGATAGAAGCTTTCTGAGAAACTGCTTAGTGTTCTGTTATTTCATCTCAAAGAGTTACATCTATATTTTGTGGATCTCCTTGCTAGCCTTATTTCTGTGGAATCTGAAAACAGATATTTCGGATCCCTTTGAAGACTATAGGGCCAAAGGAAATATCCTCCGATAACAAAGAGAAAGAAGCTTTCTGAGAAACTTCTTTGTGTTCTGTGAAATCATCTCACAGAATTACAGCTTTCACCTCAAGAAGCCTTTCTCTAAGACAGTTCTTGTGGAATTGGCAAAGTGATATTTGGAAGCCCATAGAGGGCTATGGTGAAAAAGGAAATATCCTCAGATGAAATCTGGAAAGAAGCTTTCTGAGAAACTGCTTAGTGTTCTGTTAATTCATCTCACAGAGTTTCATCTGTATTTCGTGGATCTCTCTGCTAGCCTTATTTCTGTGGAATCTGAGGACAGATAATTCGGATCCCTTTGAAGACTATAGGGCCAAAGGAAATATCCTCCGATAACAAAGAGAAAGAAGCTTTCTGAGAAACTTCTTTGTGTTCTGTGAAATCATCTCACGGAGCCGCTTTCCCCTCTATAAGCCCTTCGCTAATACAGTTCTTGTGGAATTGGCCAAGTGATATTTGGAAGCCCATAGAGGGCTATGGTGAAAAAGGAAATATCCTCAGATGAAATCTGGAAAGAAGCTTTCTGAGAAACTGCTTAGTGTTCTGTTAATTCATCTCACAGTGTTACATCTGTATTTCGTGGATCTCTTTGCTAGCCTTCTTTCTGTGGAATCTGGGAACAGATATTTCAGATCCCTTTGAAGACTATAGGGCCAAAGGAAATATCCTCCGATAACAAAGAGAAAGAAGCTTTCTGAGAAACTTCTTTGTGTTCTGTGAAATCATCTCACAGAGTTACAGCTTTCCCCTCAAGAAGCCTTTTGCTAAGACAGTTCTTGTGGAATGGGCAACGTGATATTTGGAAGCCCTTAGAGGGCTATGGTGAAAAAGGAAATATCCTCAGATGAAATCTGGAAAGAAGCTTTCTGAGAAACTACTTAGTGTTGTGTTAATTCATCTCACAGAGTTACATCTGTATTTCGTGGATCTCTTTGCTAGCCTTATTTCTGTGGAATCTAACAACAGATATTTCGGATCCATTTGAAGACTATAGGGCCAAAGGGAATGTCCTCCGATAACAAAGAGAAAGAAGCTTTCTGAGAAACTTCTTTGTGTTCTGTGAAATCATCTCACAGAGTTACAGCTTTCCCCTCAAGAAGCCTTTCCCTAAGAAAGTTCTTGTGGAATGGGCAACGTGATATTTGGAAGCCCTTAGAGGGCTATGGTGAAAAAGGAAATATCCTCAGATGAAATCTGGAAAGAAGCTTTCTGAGAAACTACTTTGTGTTCTGTTAATTCATCTCACAGAGTTACATCTGTATTTCGTGGATCTCTTTGCTGGCCTTATTTCTGTGGAATCTAAGAACAGATATTTCGGATCCCTTTGAAGACTATAGGGCCAAAGTAATGTCCTCTGATAACAAAGAGAAAGAAGCTTTCTGAGAAACTTCTTTGTGTTCTGTGAAATCATCTCACAGAGTTACAGCTTTCCCCTCAGGAAGACTTTCGCTAAGACAGTTCTTGTGGAATTGGCAAAGTGATATTTGGAAGCCCATAGAGGGCTATGGTGAAAAAGGATATATCCTCAGATGAAATCTGGAAAGAAGCTTTCTGAGAAACTGCTTAATGTTCTGTTAATTCATCTCACAGAGTTACATCTGTATTTCGTGGATCTCTTTGCTAGTGTTATTTCTGTGGAATCTGAGAACAGATATTTCGGATCCCTTTGAAGACTATAGGGCCAAAGGAAATATCCTCCGATAAAAAAGAGAAAGAAGCTTTCTGAGAAACTTCTTTGTGTTCTGTGAAATCATCTCACGGAGCCGCTTTCCCCTCTAGAAGCCCTTCGCTAAGACAGTTCTTGTGGAATTGGCCAAGTGATATTTGGAAGCCCATAGAGGGCTATGGTGAAAAAGGAAATATCCTCAGATGAAATCTGGAAAGAAGCTTTCTGAGAAACTGCTTAGTGTTCTGTTAATTCATCTCACAGTGTTACATCTGTATTTCGTGGATCTCTTTGCTAGCCTTCTTTCTGTGGAATCTGGGAACAGATATTTCAGATCCCTTTGAAGACTATAGGGCCAAAGGAAATATCCTCCGATAACAAAGAGAAAGAAGCTTTCTGAGAAACTTCTTTGTGTTCTGTGAAATCATCTCACAGAGTTACAGCTTTCCCCTCAAGAAGCCTTTTGCTAAGACAGTTCTTGTGGAATGGGCAACGTGATATTTGGAAGCCCTTAGAGGGCTATGGTGAAAAAGGAAATATCCTCAGATGAAATCTGGAAAGAAGCTTTCTGAGAAACTACTTAGTGTTCTGTTAATTCATCTCACAGAGTTACATCTGTATTTCGTGGATCTCTTTGCTAGCCTTATTTCTGTGGAATCTAACAACAGATATTTCGGATCCATTTGAAGACTATAGGGCCAAAGGGAATGTCCTCCGATAACAAAGAGAAAGAAGCTTTCTGAGAAACTTCTTTGTGTTCTGTGAAATCATCTCACAGAGTTACAGCTTTCCCCTCAAGAAGCCTTTCGCTAAGACAGTTCTTGTGGAATTGGCAAAGTGATATTTGGAAGCCCATAGAGGGCTATGGTGAAAAAGGAAATATCCTCAGATGAAATCTGGAAAGAAGCTTTCTGAGAAACTGCTTAGTGTTCTGTTAATTCATCTCACAGAGTTACATCTGTATTTCGTGGATCTCTTTGCTAGCCTTATTTCTGTGGAATCTGAGAACAGATATTTCGGATCCCTTTGAAGACTATAGGACCAAAGGAAATATCCTCCGATAACAAAGAGAAAGAAGCTTTCTGAGAAACTTCTTTGTGTTCTGTGAAATCATCTCACGGAGCAGCTTTCCCCTCTAGAAGCCCTTCGCTAAGACAGTTCTTGTGGAATTGGCAAAGTGATATTTGGAAGCCCATAGAGGGCTATGGTGAAAAAGGAAATATCCTCAGATGAAATCTGGAAAGAAGCTTTCTGAGAAACTGCTTAGTGTTCTGTTAATTCATCTCACAGAGTTACATCTGTATTTCGTGGATCTCTTTGCTAGCCTTATTTCTGTGGAATCTGAGAACAGATATTTCGGATCCCTTTGAAGACTATAGGGCCAAAGGAAATATCCTCCGATAACAAAGAGAAAGAAGCTTTCTGAGAAACTTCTTTGTGTTCTGTGAAATCATCTCACGGAGCAGCTTTCCCCTCTAGAAGCCCTTCGCTAAGACAGTTCTTGTGGAATTGGCAAAGTGATATTTGGAAGCCCATAGAGGGCTATGGTGAAAAACGAAATATCCTCAGATGAAATCTGGAAAGAAGCTTTCAGAGAAACTGCTTAGTGTTCTGTTAATTCATCTCACAGAGTTACATCTGTATTTCGTGGATCTCTTTGCTAGCCTTCTTTATGTGGAATCTGGGAACAGATATTTCAGATCCCTTTGAAGACTATAGGGCCAAAGGAAATATCCTCCGATAACAAAGAGAAAGAAGCTTTCTGAGAAACTTCTTTGTGTTCTGTGAAATCATCTCACAGAGTTACAGCTTTCCCCTCAAGAAGCCTTTTGCTAAGACAGTTCTTGTGGAATGGGCATCGTGATATTTGGAAGCCCTTAGAGGGCTTTGGTGAAAAAGGAAATATCCTCAGATGAAATCTGGAAAGAAGCTTTCTGAGAAACTACTTAGTGTTCTGTTAATTCATCTCACAGAGTTACATCTGTATTTCGTGGATCTCTTTGCTAGCCTTATTTCTGTGGAATCTAAGAACAGATATTTCGGATCCATTTGAAGACTATAGGGCCAAAGGTAATGTCCTCCGATAACAAAGAGAAAGAAGCTTTCTGAGAAACTTCTTTGTGTTCTGTGAAATCATCTCACGGAGCAGCTTTCCCCTCAAGAAGCCCTTCGCTAAGACAGTTCTTGTGGAATTGGCAAAGTGATATTTGGAAGCCCGTAGAGGGCTATGGTGAAAAAGGAAATATCCTCAGATGAAATCTGGAAAGAAGCTTTCTGAGAAACTGCTTAGTGTTCTGTTAATTCATCTCACAGAGTTACATCTGTATTTCGTGGATCTCTTTGCTAGCCTTATTTCTGTGGAATCTGGGAACAGATATTTCGGATCCCTTTGAAGACTATAGGGCCAAAGGAAATATCCTCCGATAACAAAGAGAAAGAAGCTTTCTGAGAAACTTCTTTGTGTTCTGTGAAATCATCTCACAGAGTTACAGCTTTCCCCTCAAGAAGCCTTTCGCTAAGAAAGTTCTTGTGGAATGGGCAACGTGATATTTGGAAGCCCTTAGAGGGCTATGGTGAAAAAGGAAATATCCTCAGATGAAATCTGGAAAGAAGCTTTCTGAGAAACTACTTTGTTTTCTGTTAATTCATCTCACAGAGTTACATCTGTATTTCGTGGATCTCTTTGCTAGCCTTATTTCTGTGGAATCTAAGAACAGATATTTCGGATCCCTTTGAAGACTATAGGGCCAAAGGTAATGTCCTCTGATAACAAAGAGAAAGAAGCTTTCTGAGAAACTTCTTTGTGTTCTGTGAAATCATCTCACAGAGTTACAGCTTTCCCCTTAGGAAGCCTTTCGCTAAGACAGTTCTTGTGGAATTGGCAAAGTGATATTTGGAAGCCAATAGAGGGCTATGGTGAAAAAGGATATATCCTCAGATGAAATCTGGAAAGAAGCTTTCTGAGAAACTGCTTAATGTTCTGTTAATTCATCTCACAGAGTTACATCTGTATTTCGTGGATCTCTTTGCTAGCCTTATTTCTGTGGAATCTGAGAACAGATATTTCGGATCCCTTTGAAGACTATAGGGCCAAAGGAAATATCCTCCGATTACAAAGAGAAAGAAGCTTTTTGAGAAACTTCTTTGTGTTCTGTGAAATCATCTCACGGAGCAGCTTTCCCCTCTAGAAGCCCTTCGCTAAGACAGTTCTTGTGGAATTGGCCAAGTGATATTTGGAAGCCCATAGAGGGCTATGGTGAAAAAGGAAATATCCTCAGATGAAATCTGGAAAGAAGCTTTCTGAGAAACTGCTTAGTGTTCTGTTAATTCATCTCACAGAGTTACATCTGTATTTCGTGGATCTCTTTGCTAGCCTTATTTCTGTGGAATCTGGGAACAGATATTTCAGATCCCTTTGAAGACTATAGGGCCAAAGGAAATATCCTCCGATAACAAAGAGAAAGAAGCTTTCTGAGAAACTTCTTTGTGTTCTGTGAAATCATCTCACAGAGTTACAGCTTTCCCCTCAAGAAGCCTTTTGCTAAGACAGTTCTTGTGGAATGGGCAACGTGATATTTGGAAGCCCTTAGAGGGCTATGGTGAAAAAGGAAATATCCTCAGATGAAATCTGGAAAGAAGCTTTCTGAGAAACTACTTAGTGTTCTGTTAATTCATCTCACAGAGTTACATCTGTATTTCGTGGATCTCTTTGCTAGCCTTATTTCTGTGGAATCTAACAACAGATATTTCGGATCCATTTGAAGACTATAGGGCCAAAGGGAATGTCCTCCGATAACAAAGAGAAAGAAGCTTTCTGAGAAACTTCTTTGTGTTCTGTGAAATCATCTCACAGAGTTACAGCTTTCCCCTCAAGAAGCCTTTCGCTAAGACAGTTCTTGTGGAATTGGCAAAGTGATATTTGGAAGCCCATAGAGGGCTATGGTGAAAAAGGAAATATCCTCAGATGAAATCTGGAAAGAAGCTTTCTGAGAAACTGCTTAGTGTTCTGTTAATTCATCTCACAGAGTTACATCTGTATTTCGTGGATCTCTTTGCTAGCCTTATTTCTGTGGAATCTGAGAACAGATATTTCGGATCCCTTTGAAGACTATAGGACCAAAGGAAATATCCTCCGATAACAAAGAGAAAGAAGCTTTCTGAGAAACTTCTTTGTGTTCTGTGAAATCATCTCACGGAGCAGCTTTCCCCTCTAGAAGCCCTTGGCTAAGACAGTTCTTGTGGAATTGGCAAAGTGATATTTGGAAGCCCATAGAGGGCTATGGTGAAAAAGGAAATATCCTCAGATGAAATCTGGAAAGAAGCTTTCTGAGAAACTGCTTAGTGTTCTGTTAATTCATCTAACAGAGTTACATCTGTATTTCGTGGATCTCTTTGCTAGCCTTATTTCTGTGGAATCTGAGAACAGATATTTCGGATCCCTTTGAAGACTATAGGGCCAAAGGAAATATCCTCCGATAACAAAGAGAAAGAAGCTTTCTGAGAAACTTCTTTGTGTTCTGTGAAATCATCTCACGGAGCAGCTTTCCCCTCTAGAAGCCCTTCGCTAAGACAGTTCTTGTGAAATTGGCAAAGTGATATTTGGAAGCCCATAGAGGGCTATGGTGAAAAAGGAAATATCCTCAGATGAAATCTGGAAAGAAGCTTTCAGAGAAACTGCTTAGTGTTCTGTTAATTCATCTCACAGAGTTACATCTGTATTTCGTGGATCTCTTTGCTAGCCTTATTTCTGTGGAATCTGAGAACAGATATTTCGGATCCCTTTGAAGACTATAGGGCCAAAGGAAATATCCTCCGATAACAAAGAGAAAGAAGCTTTCTGAGAAACTTCTTTGTGTTCTGTGAAATCATCTCACGGAGCAGCTTTCCCCTCTAGAAGCCCTTCGCTAAGACAGTTCTTGTGGAATTGGCAAAGTGATATTTGGAAGCCCATAGAGGGCTATGGTGAAAAAGGAAATATCCTCAGATGAAATCTGGAAAGAAGCTTTCAGAGAAACTGCTTAGTGTTCTGTTAATTCATCTCACAGAGTTACATCTGTATTTCGTGGATCTCTTTGCTAGCCTTATTTCTGTGGAATCTGGGAACAGATATTTCAGATCCCTTTGAAGACTATAGGGCCAAAGGAAATATCCTCCGATAACAAAGAGAAAGAAGCTTTCTGAGAAACTTCTTTGTGTTCTGTGAAATCATCTCACAGAGTTACAGCTTTCCCCTCAAGAAGCCTTTTGCTAAGACAGTTCTTGTGGAATGGGCATCGTGATATTTGGAAGCCCTTAGAGGGCTTTGGTGAAAAAGGAAATATCCTCAGATGAAATCTGGAAAGAAGCTTTCTGAGAAACTACTTAGTGTTCTGTTAATTCATCTCACAGAGTTACATCTGTATTTCGTGGATCTCTTTGCTAGCCTTATTTCTGTGGAATCTAAGAACAGATATTTCGGATCCATTTGAAGACTATAGGGCCAAAGGTAATGTCCTCCGATAACAAAGAGAAAGAAGCTTTCTGAGAAACTTCTTTGTGTTCTGTGAAATCATCTCACGGAGCAGCTTTCCCCTCAAGAAGCCCTTCGCTAAGACAGTTCTTGTGGAATTGGCAAAGTGATATTTGGAAGCCCGTAGAGGGCTATGGTGAAAAAGGAAATATCCTCAGATGAAATCTGGAAAGAAGCTTTCTGAGAAACTGCTTAGTGTTCTGTTAATTCATCTCACAGAGTTACATCTGTATTTCGTGGATCTCTTTGCTAGCCTTATTTCTGTGGAATCTGGGAACAGATATTTCGGATCCCTTTGAAGACTATAGGGCCAAAGGAAATATCCTCCGATAACAAAGAGAAAGAAGCTTTCTGAGAAACTTCTTTGTGTTCTGTGAAATCATCTCACAGAGTTACAGCTTTCCCCTCAAGAAGCCTTTCGCTAAGAAAGTTCTTGTGGAATGGGCAACGTGATATTTGGAAGCCCTTAGAGGGCTATGGTGAAAAAGGAAATATCCTCAGATGAAATCTGGAAAGAAGCTTTCTGAGAAACTACTTTGTTTTCTGTTAATTCATCTCACAGAGTTACATCTGTATTTCGTGGATCTCTTTGCTAGCCTTATTTCTGTGGAATCTAAGAACAGATATTTCGGATCCCTTTGAAGACTATAGGGCCAAAGGTAATGTCCTCTGATAACAAAGAGAAAGAAGCTTTCTGAGAAACTTCTTTGTGTTCTGTGAAATCATCTCACAGAGTTACAGCTTTCCCCTTAGGAAGCTTTTCGCTAAGACAGTTCTTGTGGAATTGGCAAAGTGATATTTGGAAGCCAATAGAGGGCTATGGTGAAAAAGGATATATCCTCAGATGAAATCTGGAAAGAAGCTTTCTGAGAAACTGCTTAATGTTCTGTTAATTCATCTCACAGAGTTACATCTGTATTTCGTGGATCTCTTTGCTAGCCTTATTTCTGTGGAATCTGAGAACAGATATTTCGGATCCCTTTGAAGACTATAGGGCCAAAGGAAATATCCTCCGATTACAAAGAGAAAGAAGCTTTCTGAGAAACTTCTTTGTGTTCTGTGAAATCATCTCACGGAGCAGCTTTCCCCTCTAGAAGCCCTTCGCTAAGACAGTTCTTGTGGAATTGGCCAAGTGATATTTGGAAGCCCATAGAGGGCTATGGTGAAAAAGGAAATATCCTCAGATGAAATCTGGAAAGAAGCTTTCTGAGAAACTGCTTAGTGTTCTGTTAATTCATCTCACAGAGTTACATCTGTATTTCGTGGATCTCTTTGCTAGCCTTATTTCTGTGGAATCTGGGAACAGATATTTCAGATCCCTTTGAAGACTATAGGGCCAAAGGAAATATCCTCCGATAACAAAGAGAAAGAAGCTTTCTGAGAAACTTCTTTGTGTTCTGTGAAATCATCTCACAGAGTTACAGCTTTCCCCTCAAGAAGCCTTTTGCTAAGACAGTTCTTGTGGAATGGGCAACGTGATATTTGGAAGCCCTTAGAGGGCTATGGTGAAAAAGGAAATATCCTCAGATGAAATCTGGAAAGAAGCTTTCTGAGAAACTACTTAGTGTTCTGTTAATTCATCTCACAGAGTTACATCTGTATTTCGTGGATCTCTTTGCTAGCCTTATTTCTGTGGAATCTAACAACAGATATTTCGGATCCATTTGAAGACTATAGGGCCAAAGGTAATGTCCTCCGATAACAAAGAGAAAGAAGCTTTCTGAGAAACTTCTTTGTGTTCTGTGAAATCATCTCACAGAGTTACAGCTTTCCCCTCAAGAAGCCTTTCGCTAAGACAGTTCTTGTGGAATTGGCAAAGTGATATTTGGAAGCCCATAGAGGGCTATGGTGAAAAAGGAAATATCCTCAGATGAAATCTGGAAAGAAGCTTTCTGAGAAACTGCTTAGTGTTCTGTTAATTCATCTCACAGAGTTACATCTGTATTTCGTGGATCTCTTTGCTAGCCTTATTTCTGTGGAATCTGAGAACAGATATTTCGGATCCCTTTGAAGACTATAGGACCAAAGGAAATATCCTCCGATAACAAAGAGAAAGAAGCTTTCTGAGAAACTTCTTTGTGTTCTGTGAAATCATCTCACGGAGCAGCTTTCCCCTCTAGAAGCCCTTCGCTAAGACAGTTCTTGTGGAATTGGCAAAGTGATATTTGGAAGCCCATAGAGGGCTATGGTGAAAAAGGAAATATCCTCAGATGAAATCTGGAAAGAAGCTTTCTGAGAAACTGCTTAGTGTTCTGTTAATTCATCTAACAGAGTTACATCTGTATTTCGTGGATCTCTTTGCTAGCCTTATTTCTGTGGAATCTGAGAACAGATATTTCGGATCCCTTTGAAGACTATAGGGCCAAAGGAAATATCCTCCGATAACAAAGAGAAAGAAGCTTTCTGAGAAACTTCTTTGTGTTCTGTGAAATCATCTCACGGATCAGCTTTCCCCTCTAGAAGCCCTTCGCTAAGACAGTTCTTGTGGAATTGGCAAAGTGATATTTGGAAGCCCATAGAGGGCTATGGTGAAAAAGGAAATATCCTCAGATGAAATCTGGAAAGAAGCTTTCAGAGAAACTGCTTAGTGTTCTGTTAATTCATCTCACAGAGTTACATCTGTATTTCGTGGATCTCTTTGCTAGCCTTATTTCTGTGGAATCTGGGAACAGATATTTCAGATCCCTTTGAAGACTATAGGGCCAAAGGAAATATCCTCCGATAACAAAGAGAAAGAAGCTTTCTGAGAAACTTCTTTGTGTTCTGTGAAATCATCTCACAGAGTTACAGCTTTCCCCTCAAGAAGCCTTTTGCTAAGACAGTTCTTGTGGAATGGGCAACGTGATATTTGGAAGCCCTTAGAGGGCTTTGGTGAAAAAGGAAATATCCTCAGATGAAATCTGGAAAGAAGCTTTCTGAGAAACTACTTAGTGTTCTGTTAATTCATCTCACAGAGTTACATCTGTATTTCGTGGATCTCTTTGCTAGCCTTATTTCTGTGGAATCTAAGAACAGATATTTCGGATCCATTTGAAGACTATAGGGCCAAAGGTAATGTCCTCCGATAACAAAGAGAAAGAAGCTTTCTGAGAAACTTCTTTGTGTTCTGTGAAATCATCTCACAGAGTTACAGCTTTCCCCTCAGGAAGCCTTTCGCTAAGACAGTTCTTGTGGAATTGGCAAAGTGATATTTGTAAGCCCATAGAGGGCTATGTCGAAAAAGGAAATATCCTCAGATGAAATCTGGAAAGAATCTTTCTGAGAAACTGCTTAGTGTTCTGTTATTTCCTCTCACAGAGTTACATCTGTATTTCGTGGATCACTTTGCTAGCCTTATTTCTGTGGAATCTGAGAGCAGATATTTCGGATCCCTTTGAAGACTATAGGGCCAAAGGAAATATCCTCCGATAACAAAGAGAAAGAAGCTTTCTGAGAAACTTCTTTGTGTTCTGTGAAATCATCTCACGGAGCAGCTTTCCCCTCTAGAAGCCCTTCGCTAAGACAGTTCTTGTGGAATTGGCCAAGTGATATTTGGAAGCCCATAGAGGGCTATGGTGAAAAAGGAAATATCCTCAGATGAAATCTGGAAAGAAGCTTTCGGAGAAACTGCTTAGTGTTCTGTTAATTCATCTCACAGAGTTACATCTGTATTTCGTGGATCTCTTTGCTAGCCTTATTTCTGTGGAATCTGGGAACAGATATTTCAGATCCCTTTGAAGACTATAGGGCCAAAGGAAATATCCTCCGATAACAAAGAGAAAGAAGCTTTCTGAGAAACTTCTTTGTGTTCTGTGAAATCATCTCACAGAGTTACAGCTTTCCCCTCAAGAAGCCTTTTGCTAAGACAGTTCTTGTGGAATGGGCAACGTGATATTTGGAAGCCCTTAGAGGGCTATGGTGAAAAAGGAAATATCCTCAGATGAAATCTGGAAAGAAGCTTTCTGAGAAACTACTTAGTGTTCTGTTAATTCATCTCACAGAGTTACATCTGTATTTCGTGGATCTCTTTGCTAGCCTTATTTCTGTGGAATCTAAGAACAGATATTTCGGATCCATTTGAAGACTATAGGGCCAAAGGTAATGTCCTCCGATAACAAAGAGAAAGAAGCTTTCTGAGAAACTTCTTTGTGTTCTGTGAAATCATCTCACAGAGTTACAGCTTTCCCCTCAAGAAGCCTTTCACTAAGACAGTTCTCGTGGAATTGGCAAAGTGATATTTGGAAGCCCATAGAGGGCTATGGTGAAAAAGGAAATATCCTCAGATGAAATCTGGAAAGAAGCTTTCTGAGAAACTGCTTAGTGTTCTGTTAATTCATCTCACAGAGTTACATCTGTATTTCGTGGATCTCTTTGCTAGCCTTATTTCTGTGGAATCTGAGAACAGATATTTCGGATCCCTTTGAAGACTATAGGACCAAAGGAAATATCCTCCGATAACAAAGAGAAAGAAGCTTTCTGAGAAACTTCTTTGTGTTCTGTGAAATCATCTCACGGAGCAGCTTTCCCCTCTAGAAGCCCTTCGCTAAGACAGTTCTTGTGGAATTGGCAAAGTGATATTTGGAAGCCCATAGAGGGCTACGGTGAAAAAGGAAATATCCTCAGATGAAATCTGGAAAGAAGCTTTCTGAGAAACTGCTTAGTGTTCTGTTAATTCATCTCACAGAGTTACATCTGTATTTCGTGGATCTCTTTGCTAGCCTTATTTCTGTGGAATCTGAGAACAGATATTTCGGATCCCTTTGAAGACTATAGGGCCAAAGGCAATATCCTCCGATAACAAAGAGAAAGAAGCTTTCTGAGAAACTTCTTTGTGTTCTGTGAAATCATCTCACGGAGCAGCTTTCCCCTCTAGAAGCCCTTCGCTAAGACAGTTCTTGTGGAATTGGCAAAGTGATATTTGGAAGCCCATAGAGGGCTATGGTGAAAAAGGAAATATCCTCAGATGAAATCTGGAAAGAAGCTTTCAGAGAAACTGCTAAGTGTTCTGTTAATTCATCTCACAGAGTTACATCTGTATTTCGTGGATCTCTTTGCTAGCCTTATTTCTGTGGAATCTGGGAACAGATATTTCAGATCCCTTTGAAGACTATAGGGCCAAAGGAAATATCCTCCGATAACAAAGAGAAAGAAGCTTTCTGAGAAACTTCTTTGTGTTCTGTGAAATCATCTCACAGAGTTACAGCTTTCCCCTCAAGAAGCATTTTGCTAAGACAGTTCTTGTGGAATGGGCAACGTGATATTTGGAAGCCCTTAGAGGGCTTTGGTGAAAAAGGAAATATCCTCAAATGAAATCTGGAAAGAAGCTTTCTGAGAAACTACTTAGTGTTCTGTTAATTCATCTCACAGAGTTACATCTGTATTTCGTGGATCTCTTTGCTAGCCTTATTTCTGTGGAATCTAAGAACAGATATTTCGGATCCATTTGAAGACTATAGGGCCAAAGGTAATGTCCTCCGATAACAAAGAGAAAGAAGCTTTCTGAGAAACTTCTTTGTGTTCTGTGAAATCATCTCACAGAGTTACACCTTTCCCCTAAAGAAGCCTTTCGCTAAGACAGTTCTTGTGGAATTGGCAAAGTGATATTTGGAAGCCCATAGAGGGCTATGGTGAAAAAGGAAATATCCTCAGATGAAATCTGGAAAGAAGCTTTCTGAGAAACTGCTTAGTGTTCTGTTAATTCATCTCACAGAGTTACATCTGTATTTCGTGGATCTCTTTGCTAGCCTTATTTCTGTGGAATCTGAGAACAGATATTTCGGATCCCTTTGAAGACTATAGGGCCAAAGGAAATATCCTCCGATAACAAAGAGAAAGAAGCTTTCTGAGAAACTTCTTTGTGTTCTGTGAAATCATCTCACAGAGTTACAGCTTTCCCCTCAGGAAGCCTTTCGCTAAGACAGTTCTTGTGGAATTGGCAAAGTGATATTTGTAAGCCCATAGAGGGCTATGTCGAAAAAGGAAATATCCTCAGATGAAATCTGGAAAGAATCTTTCTGAGAAACTGCTTAGTGTTCTGTTATTTCATCTCACAGAGTTACATCTGTATTTCGTGGATCACTTTGCTAGCCTTATTTCTGAGGAATCTGAGAACAGATATTTCGGATCCCTTTGAAGACTATAGGGCCAAAGGAAATATCCTCCGATAACAAAGAGAAAGAAGCTTTCTGAGAAACTTCTTTGTGTTCTGTAAAATCATCTCACAGAGTTACAGCTTTCCCCTCAAGAAGCCTTTCGCTAAGACAGTTCTTGTGGAATTGGCAAAGTGATATTTGGAAGCCCATAGAGGGTTATGGTGAAAAAGGAAATATCCTCAGATGAAATCTGGAAAGAAGCTTTCTGAGAAACTGCTTAGTGTTCTCTTAATTCATCTCACAGAGATACATCTGTGTTTCGTGGATCTCTTTGCTAGCCTTATTTCTGTGGAATCTCAGAACAGATATTTCGGATCCCTTTGAAGACTGTAGGGCCAAAGGAAATATCCTCCGATAACAAAGAGAAAGAAGCTTTCTGAGAAACTTCTTTGTGTTCTGTGAAATCATCTCACAGAGTTACAGCTTTCCCCTCAAGAAGCCTTTCGCTAAGACAGTTCTTGTGGAATTGGCAAAGTGATATTTGGAAGCCAATAGAGGGCTATGGTGAAAAAGGAAATATCCTCAGATGAATTCTGGAAAGAAGCTTTCTAAGAAACTGCTTAGTGTTCTGTTAATTCATCTCACAGAGTTACATCTGTATTTCGTGGATCTCTTTGCTAGCCTTATTTCTGTGGAATCTGAGAACAGATATTTCGGATCTCTTTGAAGACTGGAGGGCCAAAGGAAATATCCTCCGATAACAAAGAGAAAGAAGCTTTCTGAGAAACTTCTTTGTGTTCTGTGAAATCATCTCACAGAGTTACAGCTTTCCCCTCAAGAAGCCTTTCGCTAAGACAGTTCTTGTGGAATTGGCAAAGTGATATTTGGAAGCCCATAGAGGGCTATGGTGAAAAAGGAAATATCCTCAGATGAAATCTGGAAAGAAGCTTTCTGAGAAACTGCTTGTTATTTCATCTAAAAGAGTTACATCTCTATTTCGTGGATCTCTTTGCTGGCCTTATTTCGGTGGAATCTTAGAACAGATATTTCGGATCCCTTTGAAGACAATAGGGCCAAAGGAAATATCCTCTGATAGCAAAGAGAAAGAAGCTTTCTGAGAAACTTATTTGTGTTCTGTGAAATCATCTCACAGATTTACAGATTTCCCCTCAAGAAGCCTTTCGCTAAGACAGTTCTTGTGGAATGAACAAAGTGATATTTGGAAACCCTTAGAGGGCTATGGTGAAAAAGGAAATATCCTCAGATGAAATCTGGAAAGAAGCTTTCTGAGAAACTGCTTAGTGTTCTGTTAATTCATCTCACAGAGTTACATCTGTATTTCGTGGATCTCTTTGCTAGCCTTATTTCTGTGGAATCTGAGAACAGATATTTCGGATCCCTTTGAAGACTATAGGGCCAAAGGAAATATCCTCCGATAACAAAGAGAAAGAAGCTTTCTGAGAAACTTCTTTGTGTTCTGTGAAATCATCTCACAGAGTTACAGCTTTCCCCTCAAGAAGCCTTTCGCTAAGACAGTTCTTGTGGAATTGGCAAAGTGATATTTGGAAGCCCTTAGAGGTCTATGGTGAAAAAGGAAGTATCCTCAGATGAAATCTGGAAAGAAGCTTTCTGAGAAACTGCTTAGTGTTCTGTTAATTCATCTCACAGAGTTACATCTGTATTTCGTGGATCTCTTTGCTAGCCTTATTTCTGTGGAATCTGAGAACAGATATTTCGGATCCCTTTGAAGACTATAGGGCCAAAGGAAATATCCTCCGATAACAAAGAGAAAGAAGCTTTCTGAGAAACTTCTTTGTGTTCTGTGAAATCATCTCACAGAGTTACAGCTTTCCCCTCAAGAAGCCTTTCGCTAAGACATTTCTTGTGGAATTGGCAAAGTGATATTTGGAAGCCCATAGAGGGCTATGGTGAAAAAGGAAATATCCTCAGATGAAATCTGGAAAGAAGCTTTCTGAGAAACTGCTTAGTGTTCTGTTAATTCATCTCACAGAGTTTCATCTGTATTTCGTGGATCTCTTTGCTAGCCTTATTTCTGTGGAATCTGAGAACAGATAATTCGGATCCCTTTGAAGACTATAGGGCCAAAGGAAATGTCCTCCGATAACAAAGAGAAAGAAGCTTTCTGAGAAACTTCTTTGTGTTCTGTGAAATCATCTCACAGAGTTACAGCTTTCCCCTCAAGAAGCCTTTCGCTAAGACAGTTCTTGTGGAATTGGCAAAGTGATATTTGGAAGCCCATAGAGGGCTATGGTGAAAAAGGAAATATCCTCAGATGAAATCTGGAAAGAAGCTTTGTGAGAAACTGCTTAGTGTTCTGTTAATTCATCTCACAGAGTTACATCTGTATTTCGTGGATCTTTTTTCTAGCCTTATTTCTGTGGAATCTGGGAACAGATATTTCGGATCCCTTTGAAGACTATAGGGCCACAAGAAATATCCTCCGATAACAAAGAGAAAGAAGCCTTCTGAGAAACTTCTTTGTGTTCTGTGAAATCATCTCACAGAGTTACAGCATTCCCCTCAAGAAGCCTTTTGCTAAGACAGTTCTTGTGGAATTGGCAAAGTGATATTTGGAAGCCCATAGAGGGCTATGGTGAAAAAGGAAATATCCTCAGATGAATTCTGGAAAGAAGCCTTCTAAGAAACTGCTTAGTGCTCTGTTAATTCATCTCACAGAGTTACATCTGTATTTCGTGGATCTCTTTGCTAGCCTTATTTCTGTGGAATCTGAGAACAGATATTTCGGATCTCTTTGAAGACTGTAGGGCCAAAGGAAATATCCTCCGATAACAAAGAGAAAGAAGCATTCTGAGAAACTTCTTTGTGTTCTGTGAAATCATCTCACAGAGTTACAGCTTTCCCCTCAAGAAGCCTTTCGCTAAGACAGTTCTTGTGGAATTGGCAAAGTGATATTTGGAAGCCCATAGAGGGCTATGGTGAAAAAGGAAATATCCCCAGATGAAATCTGGAAAGAAGTTTTCTGAGAAACTGCTTAGTGTTCTGTTAATTCATCTCACTTAGTTACATCTGTATTTCGTGGATCTCTTTGCTAGCCTTATTTCTGTGGAATCTGAGAACAGATATTTCGGATCCCTTTGAAGACTATAGGGCCAAAGGAAATATCCTCCGATAACAAAGAGAAAGAAGCTTTCTGAGAAACTTCTTTGTGTTCTGTGAAATCATCTCACAGAGTTACAGCGTTCCCCTCAAGCAGCCTTTCGCTAAGACAGTTCTTGTGGAATTGCAAAGTGATTTTTGGAAGCCCATAGAGGGCTATTGTGAAAAAGGAAATATCCTCAGATGAAATCTGGAAAGAAGCTTTCTGAGAAACTGCTTAGTGTTCTGTTAATTCATCTCACAGAGTTACATCTGTGTTTCGTGGATCTCTTTGATAGCCTTATTTCTGTGGAATCTGAGAACAGATATTTCGGATCCCTTTGAAGACTATAGGGCCAAAGGAAATATCCTCCGATAACAAAGAGAAAGAAGCTTTCTGAGAAACTTCTTTGTGGTCTGTGAAATCATCTCACAGAGTTACAGCTTTCCCCACAAGAAGCCTTTCGTTAAGACAGTTCTTGTGGAATTGGCAAAGTGATATTTGGAAGCCCATAGAGGGCTATGGTGAAAAAGGAAATATCCTCAGATGAATTCTGGAAAGAAGCTTTCTGAGAAACTGCTTAGTGTTCTGTTAATTCATCTCACAGAGTTACATCTGTATTTCGTGGATCTCTTTGCCAGCCTTATTTCTGTGGAATCTGACAACAGATATTTCGGATCTCTTTGAAGACTGTAGGGCCAAAGGAAATATCCTCCGATAACAAAGAGAAAGAAGCTTTCTGAGAAACTTCTTTGTGTTCTGTGAAATCATCTCACAGAGTTACAGCTTTCCCCTCAAGAAGCCTTTCGCTAAGACAGTTCTTATGAAATTGGCAAAGTGATATTTGGAAGCCCATAGAGGGCTATGGTGAAAAAGGAAATATCCTCAGAAGAATTCTGGAAAGAAGCCTTCTAAGAAACTGCTTAGTGTTCTGTTAATTCATCTCACAGAGTTACATCTGTATTTCGTGGATCTCTTTGCTAGCCTTATTTCTGTGGAATCTGAGAACAGATATTTCGGATCCCTTTGAAGACTATAGGGCCAAAGGAAATATCCTCCGATAACAAAGAGAAAGAAGCTTTCGGAGAAACTTCTTTGTGTTCTGTGAAATCATCTCACAGAGTTACAGCTTTCCCCTCAAGAAGCCTTTCGCTAAGACATTTCTTGTGGAATTGGCAAAGTGATATTTGGAAGCCCATAGAGGGCTATGGTGAAAAAGGAAATATCCTCAGATGAAATCTGGAAAGAAGCTTTCTGAGAAACTGCTTAGTGTTCTGTTAATTCATCTCACAGAGTTTCATCTGTATTTCGTGGATCTCTTTGCTAGCCTTATTTCTGTGGAATCTGAGAACAGATAATTCGGATCCCTTAGAAGACTATAGGGCCAAAGGAAATGTCCTCCGATAACAAAGAGAAAGAAGCTTTCTGAGAAACTTCTTTGTGTTCTGTGAAATCATCTCACAGAGTTACAGCTTTCCCCTCAAGAAGCCTTTCGCTAAGACAGTTCTTGTGGAACTGGCAAAGTGATATTTGGAAGCCCATAGAGGGCTATGGTGAAAAAGGAAATATCCTCAGATGAATTCTGGAAAGAAGCCTTCTAAGAAACTGCTTAGTGCTCTGTTAATTCATCTCACAGAGTTACATCTGTATTTCGTGGATCTCTTTGCTAGCCTTATTTCCGCGGAATCTGAGAACAGAGATTTCGGATCTCTTTGAAGACTGTAGGGCCAAAGGAAATATCCTCCGATAACAAAGAGAAAGAAGCTTTCTGAGAAACTTCTTTGTGTTCTGTGAAATCATCTCACAGAGTT
The DNA here is from genome assembly GCF_043159975.1 of Macaca nemestrina. NCBI lineage: Eukaryota > Metazoa > Chordata > Mammalia > Primates > Cercopithecidae > Macaca > Macaca nemestrina. The sequence goes on along the minus strand of NC_092127.1, from coordinate 106,372,228 downwards.
ACAGCTTTCCCCTCAAGAAGCCTTTCGCTAAGACAGTTCTTGTGGAATTGGCATAGTGATATTTGGAAGCCCATAGAGGGCTATGGTGAAAAAGGAAATATCCTCAGATGAAATCTGGAAAGAAGCTTTCTGAGAAACTGCTTGTTATTTCATCTAAAAGAGTTACATCTGTATTTCGTGGATCTCTTTGCTGTCCTTATTTCTGTGGAATCTGAGAACAGATATTTCGGATCCCTTTGAAGACAATAGGGCCAAAGGAAATATCCTCCGATAGCAAAGAGAAAGAAGCTTTCTGAGAAACTTATTTGTGTTCTGTGAAATCATCTCACAGATTTACAGATTTCCCCTCAAGAAGCCTTTCGCTAAGACAGTTCTTGTGGAATGAACAAAGTGATATTTGGAAACCCTAGAGGGCTATGGTGAAAAAGGAAATATCCTCAGATGAAATCTGGAAAGAAGCTTTCTGAGAAACTGCTTAGTGTTCTGTTAATTCATCTCACAGAGTTACATCTGTATTTCGTGGATCTCTTTGCTAGCCTTATTTCTGTGGAATCTGAGAACAGATATTTCGGATCCCTTTGAAGACTATAGGGCCAAAGGAAATATCCTCCGATAAAAAAGAGAAAGAAGCTTTCTGAGAAACTTCTTTGTGTTCTGTGAAATCATCTCACAGAGTTACAGCTTTCCCCTCAAGCAGCCTTTCGCTAATACAGTTCTTGTGGAATTGGCAAAGTGATATTTGGAAGCCCTTTGAGATCTATGGTGAAAAAGGATGTATCCTCAGATGAAATCTGGAAAGAAGCTTTCTGAGAAACTGCTTAGTGTTCTGTTAATTCATCTCACAGAGTTACATCTGTATTTCGTGGATCTCTTTGCTAGCCTTATTTCTGTGGAATCTGAGAACAGATATTTCGGATCTTTTGAAGACTATAGGGCCAAAGGAAATATCCTCCGATAACAAAGAGAAAGAAGCTTTCTGAGAAACTTCTTTGTGTTCTGTGAAATCATCTCACAGAGTTACAGCTTTCCCCTCAAGAAGCCTTTCGCTAAGACATTTCTTGTGGAATTGGCAAAGTGATATTTGGAAGCCCATAGAGGGCTATGGTGAAAAAGGAAATATCCTCAGATGAAATCTGGAAAGAAGTTTTCTGAGAAACTGCTTAGTGTTCTGTTAATTCATCTCACAGAGTTTCATCTGTATTTCGTGGAACTCTTTGCTAGCCTTATTTCTGTGGAATCTGAGAACAGATAATTCGGATCCCTTTGAAGACTATAGGGCCAAAGGAAATGTCCTCCGATAACAAAGAGAAAGAAGCTTTCTGAGAAACTTCTTTGTGTTCTGTGAAATCATCTCACAGAGTTACAGCTTTCCCCTCAAGAAGCCTTTCGCTAAGACAGTTCTTTTGGAATTGGCAAAGTGATATTTGGAAGCCCATAGAGAGCTATGGTGAAAAAGGAAATAACCTCACATGAAGTCTGGAAAGAAGCTTTCTGAGAAACTGCTTAGTGTTCTGTTAATTCATCTCACAGAGTTACATCTGTATTTCGTGGATCTCTTTGCTAGCCTTATTTCTGTGGAATCTGAGAACAGATATTTCGGATCCCTTTGAAGACTATAGGGCCAAAGGAAACATCCTCCGATAACAAAGAGAAAGAAGCTTTCTGAGAAACTTCTTTGTGGTCTGTGAAATCATCTCACAGAGTTACAGCTTTCCCCTCAAGAAGCCTTTCGTTAAGACAGTTCTTGTGGAATTGGCAAAGTGATATTTGGAAGCCCATAGAGGGCTATGGTGAAAAAGGAAATATCCTCAGATGAATTCTGGAAAGAAGTTTTCTGAGAAACTGCTTAGTGTTCTGTTAATTCATCTCACAGAGTTACATCTGTATTTCGTGGATCTCTTTGCTAGCCTTATTTCTGTGGAATCTGAGAACAGATATTTCGGATCCCTTTGAAGACTGTAGGGCCAAAGGAAATATCCTCCGATAACAAAGAGAAAGAAGCTTTCTGAGAAACTCCTTTGTGTTCTGTGAAATCATCTCACAGAGTTACAGCTTTCCCCTCAAGAAGCCTTTCGCTAAGACAGTTCTTGTGGAATTGGCAAAGTGATATTTAGAAGCCCATAGAGGGCTATGGTGAAAAAGGAAATATCCTCAGATGAAATCTGGAAAGAAGCTTTGTGAGAAACTGCTTAGTGTTCTGTTAATTCATCTCACAGAGTTACATCTGTATTTCGTGGATCTTTTGCTAGCCTTATTTCTGTGGAATCTGAGAACAGATATTTCGGATCCCTTTGAAGACTATAGGGCCAAAGGAAATATCCTCCGATAACAAAGAGAAAGAAGCTTTCTGAGAAACTTCTTTGTGTTCTGTGAAATCATCTCACGGAGCAGCTTTCCCCTCAAGAAGCATTTCGCTAAGACAGTTCTTGTGGAATTGGCAAAGTGATATTTGGAAGCCCATAGAGGGCTATGGTGAAAAAGGAAATATCCTCAGATGAAATCTGGAAAGAAGCTTTCTGAGAAACTGCTTAGTGTTCTGTTAATTCATCTCACAGAGTTACATCTGTATTTCGTGGATCTCTTTGCTAGCCTTATTTCTGTGGAATCTGGGAACAGATATTTCGGATCCCTTTGAAGACTATAGGGCCAAAGGAAATATCCTCCGATAACAAAGAGAAAGAAGCTTTCTGAGAAACTTCTTTGTGTTCTGTGAAATCATCTCACAGAGTTACAGCTTTCCCCTCAAGCAGCCTTTCGCTAAGACAGTTCTTGTGGAATTGCAAAGGGATTTTTGGAAGCCCATAGAGGGCTATGGTGAAAAAGGAAATATCCTCAGATGAAATCTGGAAAGAAGCTTTCTGAGAAACTGCTTAGTGTTCTGTTAATTCATCTCACAGAGTTACATCTGTGTTTCGTGGATCTCTTTGCTAGCCTTATTTCTGTGGAATCTGAGAACAGATATTTCGGATCCCTTTGAAGACTATAGTGCCAAAGGAAATATCCTCCGATAACAAAGAGAAAGAAGCTTTCTGAGAAACTTCTTTGTGGTCTGTGAAATCATCTCACAGAGTTACAGCTTTCCCCGCAAGAAGACTTTCGTTAAGACAGTTCTTGTGGAATTGGCAAAGTGATATTTGGAAGCCCATAGAGGGCTATGGTGAAAAAGGAAATATCCTCAGATGAATTCTGGAAAGAAGCTTTCTGAGAAACTGCTTAGTGTTCTGTTAATTCATCTCACAGAGTTACATCTGTATTTCGTGGATCTCTTTGCCAGCCTTATTTCTGTGGAATCTGAGAACAGATATTTCGGATCTCTTTGAAGACTGTAGGGCCAAAGGAAATATCCTCCGATAACAAAGAGAAAGAAGCATTCTGAGAAACTTCTTTGTGTTCTGTGAAATCATCTCACAGAGTTACAGCTTTCCCCTCAAGAAGCCTTTCGCTAAGACAGTTCTTGTGGAATTGGCAAAGTGATATTTGGAAGCCCATAGAGGGCTATGGTGAAAAAGGAAATATCCCCAGATGAAATCTGGAAAGAAGTTTTCTGAGAAACTGCTTAGTGTTCTGTTAATTCATCTCACTTAGTTACATCTGTATTTCGTGGATCTCTTTGCTAGCCTTATTTCTGTGGAATCTGAGAACAGATATTTCGGATCCCTTTGAAGACTATAGGGCCAAAGGAAATATCCTCCGATAACAAAGAGAAAGAAGCTTTCTGAGAAACTTCTTTGTGTTCTGTGAAATCATCTCACAGAGTTACAGCTTTCCCCTCAAGCAGCCTTTCGCTAAGACAGTTCTTGTGGAATTGCAAAGTGATTTTTGGAAGCCCATAGAGGGCTATTGTGAAAAAGGAAATATCCTCAGATGAAATCTGGAAAGAAGCTTTCTGAGAAACTGCTTAGTGTTCTGTTAATTCATCTCACAGAGTTACATCTGTGTTTCGTGGATCTCTTTGATAGCCTTATTTCTGTGGAATCTGAGAACAGATATTTCGGATCCCTTTGAAGACTATAGGGCCAAAGGAAATATCCTCCGATAACAAAGAGAAAGAAGCTTTCTGAGAAACTTCTTTGTGGTCTGTGAAATCATCTCACAGAGTTACAGCTTTCCCCACAAGAAGCCTTTCGTTAAGACAGTTCTTGTGGAATTGGCAAAGTGATATTTGGAAGCCCATAGAGGGCTATGGTGAAAAAGGAAATATCCTCAGATGAATTCTGGAAAGAAGCTTTCTGAGAAACTGCTTAGTGTTCTGTTAATTCATCTCACAGAGTTACATCTGTATTTCGTGGATCTCTTTGCCAGCCTTATTTCTGTGGAATCTGACAACAGATATTTCGGATCTCTTTGAAGACTGTAGGGCCAAAGGAAATATCCTCCGATAACAAAGAGAAAGAAGCTTTCTGAGAAACTTCTTTGTGTTCTGTGAAATCATCTCACAGAGTTACAGCTTTCCCCTCAAGAAGCCTTTCGCTAAGACAGTTCTTATGAAATTGGCAAAGTGATATTTGGAAGCCCATAGAGGGCTATGGTGAAAAAGGAAATATCCTCAGAAGAATTCTGGAAAGAAGCCTTCTAAGAAACTGCTTAGTGTTCTGTTAATTCATCTCACAGAGTTACATCTGTATTTCGTGGATCTCTTTGCTAGCCTTATTTCTGTGGAATCTGAGAACAGATATTTCGGATCCCTTTGAAGACTATAGGGCCAAAGGAAATATCCTCCGATAACAAAGAGAAAGAAGCTTTCGGAGAAACTTCTTTGTGTTCTGTGAAATCATCTCACAGAGTTACAGCTTTCCCCTCAAGAAGCCTTTCGCTAAGACATTTCTTGTGGAATTGGCAAAGTGATATTTGGAAGCCCATAGAGGGCTATGGTGAAAAAGGAAATATCCTCAGATGAAATCTGGAAAGAAGCTTTCTGAGAAACTGCTTAGTGTTCTGTTAATTCATCTCACAGAGTTTCATCTGTATTTCGTGGATCTCTTTGCTAGCCTTATTTCTGTGGAATCTGAGAACAGATAATTCGGATCCCTTAGAAGACTATAGGGCCAAAGGAAATGTCCTCCGATAACAAAGAGAAAGAAGCTTTCTGAGAAACTTCTTTGTGTTCTGTGAAATCATCTCACAGAGTTACAGCTTTCCCCTCAAGAAGCCTTTCGCTAAGACAGTTCTTGTGGAATTGGCAAAGTGATATTTGGAAGCCCATAGAGGGCTATGGTGAAAAAGGAAATATCCTCAGATGAATTCTGGAAAGAAGCCTTCTAAGAAACTGCTTAGTGCTCTGTTAATTCATCTCACAGAGTTACATCTGTATTTCGTGGATCTCTTTGCTAGCCTTATTTCCGCGGAATCTGAGAACAGAGATTTCGGATCTCTTTGAAGACTGTAGGGCCAAAGGAAATATCCTCCGATAACAAAGAGAAAGAAGCTTTCTGAGAAACTTCTTTGTGTTCTGTGAAATCATCTCACAGAGTTACAGCTTTCCCCTCAAGAAGCCTTTCGCTAAGACAGTTCTTGTGGAATTGGCATAGTGATATTTGGAAGCCCATAGAGGGCTATGGTGAAAAAGGAAATATCCTCAGATGAAATCTGGAAAGAAGCTTTCTGAGAAACTGCTTGTTATTTCATCTAAAAGAGTTACATCTGTATTTCGTGGATCTCTTTGCTGTCCTTATTTCTGTGGAATCTGAGAACAGATATTTCGGATCCCTTTGAAGACAATAGGGCCAAAGGAAATATCCTCCGATAGCAAAGAGAAAGAAGCTTTCTGAGAAACTTATTTGTGTTCTGTGAAATCATCTCACAGATTTACAGATTTCCCCTCAAGAAGCCTTTCGCTAAGACAGTTCTTGTGGAATGAACAAAGTGATATTTGGAAACCCTAGAGGGCTATGGTGAAAAAGGAAATATCCTCAGATGAAATCTGGAAAGAAGCTTTCTGAGAAACTGCTTAGTGTTCTGTTAATTCATCTCACAGAGTTACATCTGTATTTCGTGGATCTCTTTGCTAGCCTTATTTCTGTGGAATCTGAGAACAGATATTTCGGATCCCTTTGAAGACTATAGGGCCAAAGGAAATATCCTCCGATAAAAAAGAGAAAGAAGCTTTCTGAGAAACTTCTTTGTGTTCTGTGAAATCATCTCACAGAGTTACAGCTTTCCCCTCAAGCAGCCTTTCGCTAATACAGTTCTTGTGGAATTGGCAAAGTGATATTTGGAAGCCCTTTGAGATCTATGGTGAAAAAGGATGTATCCTCAGATGAAATCTGGAAAGAAGCTTTCTGAGAAACTGCTTAGTGTTCTGTTAATTCATCTCACAGAGTTACATCTGTATTTCGTGGATCTCTTTGCTAGCCTTATTTCTGTGGAATCTGAGAACAGATATTTCGGATCTTTTGAAGACTATAGGGCCAATGGAAATATCCTCCGATAACAAAGAGAAAGAAGCTTTCTGAGAAACTTCTTTGTGTTCTGTGAAATCATCTCACAGAGTTACAGCTTTCCCCTCAAGAAGCCTTTCGCTAAGACATTTCTTGTGGAATTGGCAAAGTGATATTTGGAAGCCCATAGAGGGCTATGGTGAAAAAGGAAATATCCTCAGATGAAATCTGGAAAGAAGTTTTCTGAGAAACTGCTTAGTGTTCTGTTAATTCATCTCACAGAGTTTCATCTGTATTTCGTGGAACTCTTTGCTAGCCTTATTTCTGTGGAATCTGAGAACAGATAATTCGGATCCCTTTGAAGACTATAGGGCCAAAGGAAATGTCCTCCGATAACAAAGAGAAAGAAGCTTTCTGAGAAACTTCTTTGTGTTCTGTGAAATCATCTCACAGAGTTACAGCTTTCCCCTCAAGAAGCCTTTCGCTAAGACAGTTCTTTTGGAATTGGCAAAGTGATATTTGGAAGCCCATAGAGAGCTATGGTGAAAAAGGAAATAACCTCACATGAAGTCTGGAAAGAAGCTTTCTGAGAAACTGCTTAGTGTTCTGTTAATTCATCTCACAGAGTTACATCTGTATTTCGTGGATCTCTTTGCTAGCCTTATTTCTGTGGAATCTGAGAACAGATATTTCGGATCCCTTTGAAGACTATAGGGCCAAAGGAAACATCCTCCGATAACAAAGAGAAAGAAGCTTTCTGAGAAACTTCTTTGTGGTCTGTGAAATCATCTCACAGAGTTACAGCTTTCCCCTCAAGAAGCCTTTCGCTAAGACAGTTCTTGTGGAATTGGCAAAGTGATATTTAGAAGCCCATAGAGGGCTATGGTGAAAAAGGAAATATCCTCAGATGAAATCTGGAAAGAAGCTTTGTGAGAAACTGCTTAGTGTTCTGTTAATTCATCTCACAGAGTTACATCTGTATTTCGTGGATCTTTTGCTAGCCTTATTTCTGTGGAATCTGAGAACAGATATTTCGGATCCCTTTGAAGACTATAGGGCCAAAGGAAATATCCTCCGATAACAAAGAGAAAGAAGCTTTCTGAGAAACTTCTTTGTGTTCTGTGAAATCATCTCACGGAGCAGCTTTCCCCTCAAGAAGCATTTCGCTAAGACAGTTCTTGTGGAATTGGCAAAGTGATATTTGGAAGCCCATAGAGGGCTATGGTGAAAAAGGAAATATCCTCAGATGAAATCTGGAAAGAAGCTTTCTGAGAAACTGCTTAGTGTTCTGTTAATTCATCTCACAGAGTTACATCTGTATTTCGTGGATCTCTTTGCTAGCCTTATTTCTGTGGAATCTGGGAACAGATATTTCGGATCCCTTTGAAGACTATAGGGCCAAAGGAAATATCCTCCGATAACAAAGAGAAAGAAGCTTTCTGAGAAACTTCTTTGTGTTCTGTGAAATCATCTCACAGAGTTACAGCTTTCCCCTCAAGCAGCCTTTCGCTAAGACAGTTCTTGTGGAATTGCAAAGGGATTTTTGGAAGCCCATAGAGGGCTATGGTGAAAAAGGAAATATCCTCAGATGAAATCTGGAAAGAAGCTTTCTGAGAAACTGCTTAGTGTTCTGTTAATTCATCTCACAGAGTTACATCTGTGTTTCGTGGATCTCTTTGCTAGCCTTATTTCTGTGGAATCTGAGAACAGATATTTCGGATCCCTTTGAAGACTATAGTGCCAAAGGAAATATCCTCCGATAACAAAGAGAAAGAAGCTTTCTGAGAAACTTCTTTGTGGTCTGTGAAATCATCTCACAGAGTTACAGCTTTCCCCGCAAGAAGACTTTCGTTAAGACAGTTCTTGTGGAATTGGCAAAGTGATATTTGGAAGCCCATAGAGGGCTATGGTGAAAAAGGAAATATCCTCAGATGAATTCTGGAAAGAAGCTTTCTGAGAAACTGCTTAGTGTTCTGTTAATTCATCTCACAGAGTTACATCTGTATTTCGTGGATCTCTTTGCCAGCCTTATTTCTGTGGAATCTGACAACAGATATTTCGGATCTCTTTGAAGACTGTAGGGCCAAAGGAAATATCCTCCGATAACAAAGAGAAAGAAGCTTTCTGAGAAACTTCTTTGTGTTCTGTGAAATCATCTCACAGAGTTACAGCTTTCCCCTCAAGAAGCCTTTCGCTAAGACAGTTCTTGTGTAATTGGCCAAGTGATATTTGGAAGCCCATAGAGGGCTATGTTGAAAAAGGAAATATCCTCAGATGAAATCTGGAAAGAAGCTTTCTGAGAAACTGCTTAGTGTTCTGTTAATTCCTCTCACAGAGTTACATCTGTATTTCGTGGATCTTTTGCTAGCCTTATTTCTGTGGAATCTGGGAACAGATATTTCGGATCCCTTTGAAGAATATAGGGCCAAAGGAAATATCCTCCGATAACAAAGAGAAAGAAGCTTTCTGAGAAACTTCTTTGTGTTCTGTGAAATCATCTCACAGAGTTACAGCTTTCCCCTCAAGAAGCCTTTCGCTAAGACAGTTCTTATGAAATTGGCAAAGTGATATTTGGAAGGCCATAGAGGGCTATGGTGAAAAAGGAAATATCCTCAGATGAATTCTGGAAAGAAGCCTTCTAAGAAACTGCTTAGTGCTCTGTTAATTCATCTCAAAGAGTTACATCTGTATTTCGTGGATCTCTTTGCTAGCCTTATTTCTGTGGAATCTGAGAACAGATATTTCGGATCTCTTTGAAGACTGTAGGGCCAAAGGAAATATCCTCCGATAACAAAGAGAAAGAAGCTTTCTGAGAAACTTCTTTGTGTTCTGTGAAATCATCTCACAGAGTTACAGCTTTCCCCTCAAGAAGCCTTTCGCTAAGACAGTTCTTGTGGAATTGGCAAAGTGATATTTGGAAGCCCATAGAGGGCTATGGTGAAAAAGGAAATATCCTCAGATGAAATCTGGAAAGAAGTTTTCTGAGAAACTGCTTAGTGTTCTGTTAATTCATCTCACAGAGTTACATCTGTATTTCGTGGATCTCTTTGCTAGCCTTGTTTCTGTGGAATCTGAGAACAGATATTTCGGATCCCTTTGAAGACTATAGGGCCAAAGGAAATATCCTCCGATAACAAAGAAAAAGAAGCTTTCTGAGAAACTTCTTTGTGTTCTGTGAAATCATCTCACGGAGTTAAAATTTTCCCCTCAAGAAGCCTTTCGCTAAGACAGTTCTTGTGGAATTGGCAAAGTGATATTTGGAAGCCCATAGAGGGCTATGGTGAAAAAGGAAATATCCTCAAATGAAATCTGGAAAGAAGCTTTCTGAGAAACTGCTTAGTGTTCTGTTCATTCACCTCACAGAGTTACATCTGTATTTCGTGGATCTCTTTGCTAACCTTATTTCTGTGGAATCTGAGAACAGATATCTCGGATCCCTTTGAAGACTATAGGGCCAAAGGAAATATCCTCCGATAACAAAGAGAAAGAAGCTTTCTGAGAAACTTCTTTGTGTTCTGTGAAATCATCTCACAGAGTTACAGCTTTCCCCTCAAGAAGCCTTTCGCTAAGACAGTTCTTGTGGAATTGCAAAGTGATATTTGGAAGCCCATAGAGGGCTATGGTGCAAAAGGAAATATCCTCAGATGAAATCTGGAAAGAAGCTTTCTGAGAAACTGCTTGTTATTTCATCTCAAAGAGTTACATCTGTATTTCGTGGATCTCTTTGCTGGCCTTATTTCTGTGGAATCTGAGAACAGATATTTCGGATCCCTTTGAAGACTATAGGGCCAAAGGAAATATCCTCCGATAGCAAAGAGAAAGAAGCTTTCTGAGAAACTTCTTTGTGTTCTGTGAAATCATCTCACAGATTTACAGATTTCCCCTCAAGAAGCCTTTCGCTAAGACAGTTCTTGTGGAATGAACAAAGTGATATTTGGAAACCCTTAGAGGGCTATGGTGAAAAAGGAAATATCCTCAGATGAAATCTGGAAAGAAGCTTTCTGAGAAACTGCTTAGTGTTCTGTTAATTCATCTCACAGAGTTACATCTGTATTTCGTGGATCTCTTTGCTAGCCTTATTTCTGTGGAATCTGAGAACAGATATTTCGGATCCCTTTGAAGACTATAGGGCCAAAGGAAATATCCTCCGTTAACAAAGAGAAAGAAGCTTTCTGAGAAACTTCTTTGTGTTCTGTGAAATCATCTCACAGAGTTACAGCTTTCCCCTCAAGAAGCCTTTCGCTAAGACAGTTCTTGTGGAATTGGCAAAGTGATATTTGGAAGCCCTTAGAGGTCTATGGTGAAAAAGGAAGTATCATCAGATGAAATCTGGAAAGAAGCTTTCTGAGAAACTGCTTAGTGTTCTGTTAATTCATCTCACAGAGTTACATCTGTATTTCGTGGATCTCTTTGCTAGCCTTATTTCTGTGGAATCTGAGAACAGATATTTCGGATCCCTTTGAAGTCTATAGGGCCAAAGGAAATATCCTCCGATAACAAAGAGAAAGAAGCTTTCTGAGAAAATTCTTTGTGTTCTGTGAAATTATCTCACAGAGTTACAGCTTTCCCCTCAAGAAGCCTTTCGCTAAGACAGTTCTTGTGGAATTGGCAAAGTGATATTTGGAAGCCCATAGAGGGCTATGGTGAAAAAGGAAATATCCTCAGATGAAATCTGGAAAGAAGCTTTCTGAGAAACTGCTTAGTGTTCTGGTAATTCATCTCACAGAGTTACATCTGTATTTCGTGGATCTCTTTGCTAGCCTTATTTCTGTGGAATCTGAGAACAGATATTTCGGATCCCTTTGAAGACTATAGGGCCAAAGGAAATATCCTCCGATAACAAAGAGAAAGAAGCTTTCTGAGAAACTTCTTTGTGTTCTGTGAAATCATCTCACAGAGTTACAGCTTTCCCCTCAAGAAGCCTTTCGCTAAGACAGTTCTTGTGGAATTGGCAAAGTGATATTTGGAAGCCCATAGAGGGCTATGGTGAAAAAGGAAATATCCTCAGATGAAATCTTGAAAGAAGCTTTCTGAGAAACTGCTTAGTGTTCTGTTAATTCATCTCACAGAGTTACATCTGTATTTCGTGGATCTCTTTGCTGGCCTTATTTCTGTGGAATCTGACAACAGATATTTCGGATCCCTTTGAAGAATATAGGGCCAAAGGAAATATCCTCCGATAACAAAGAGAAAGAAGCTCTCTGAGAAACTTCTTTGTGTTCTGTGAAATCATCTCACAGATTTACAGCTTTCCCCTCAAGAAGAATTTCGCTAAGACAGTTCTTGTGTAATGGGCAAAGTGATATTTGGAAGCCCTTAGAGGCCTATGGTGAAAAAGGAAATATCTTCAGATGAAATCTGGAAAGAAGCTTTATGAGAAACTGCTTAGTGTTCTGTTAATTCATCTCACAGAGTTTCATCTGTATTTCGTGGATCTCTTTGCTAGCCTTATTTCTGTGGAATCTAAGAACAGATATTTCGGATCCCTTTGAAGACTATAGGGCCAAAGGAAATGTCCTCCGATAACAAAGAGAAAGAAGCTTTCTGAGAAACTTCTTTGTGTTCTGTGAAATCATCTCACAGAGTTACACCTTTCCCCTCAAGAAGCCTTTCGCTAAGACAGTTTTTGTGGAATTGGCAAAGTGATATTTGGAAGCCCATAGAGGGCTATGGTGAAAAAGGAAATATCCTCAGATGAAATCTGGAAAGAAGCTTTCTGAGAAACTGCTTAGTGTTCGGTTAATTCATCTCACAGAGTTACATCTGTATTTCGTGGATCTCTTTACTAGCCTTATTTCTGTGGCATCTGAGAACAGATATTTCGGATCCCTTTGAAGACTGTAGGGCCAAAGCAAATATCCTCCGATAACAAAGAGAAAGAAGCTTTCTGAGAAACTTCTTTGTGTTCTGTGAAATCATCTCACAGAGTTACAGCTTTCCCCTCAAGAAGCCTTTCGCTAAGACAGTTCTTGTGGAATTGGCAAAGTGATATTTGGAAGCCCATAGAGGTCTATGGTGAAAAAGGAAATATCCTCAGATGAAATCTGGAAAGAAGCTTTGTGAGAAACTGCTTAGAGTTCTGTTAATTCATCTCACAGAATTACATCTGTATTTCGTGGATCTTTTGCTAGCCTTATTTCTGTGGAATCTGGGAACAGATATTTCGTATCCCTTTGAAGACTATAGGGCCAAAGGAAATATCCTCCGATAACAAAGAGAAAGAAGCTTTCTGAGAAACTTCTTTGTGTTCTGTGAAATCATCTCACAGAGTTACAGCATTCCCCTCAAGAAGCTTTTCGCTAAGACAGTTCTTGTGGAATTGGCAAAGTGATATTTGGAAGCCCATAGAGGGCTATGGTGAAAAAGGAAATATCCTCAGATGAAATCTGGAAAGAAGCCTTCTAAGAAACTGCTTAGTGCTCTGTTAATTCATCTCACAGAGTTACATCTGTATTTCGTGGATCTCTTTGCTAGCCTTATTTCTGTGGAATCTGAGAACAGATATTTCGGATCTCTTTGAAGACTGTAGGGCCAAAGGAAATATCCTCCGATAACAAAGAGAAAGAAGCTTTCTGAGAAACTTCTTTGTGTTCTGTGAAATCATCTCACAGAGTTACAGCTTTCCCCTCAAGAAGCCTTTCGCTAAGACAGTTCTTGTGGAATTGGCAAAGTGATATTTGGAAGCCCATAGAGGGCTATGGTGAAAAAGGAAATATCCTCAGATGAAATCTGGAAAGAAGTTTTCTGAGAAACTGCTTAGTGTTCTGTTAATTCATCTCACAGAGTTACATCTGTATTTCGTGGATCTCTTTGCTAGCCTTATTTCTGTGGAATCTGAGAACAGATATTTCGGATCCCTTTGAAGACTATAGGGCCAAAGGAAATATCCTCCGATAACAAAGAGAAAGAAGCTCTCTGAGAAACTTCTTTGTGTTCTGTGAAATCATCTCACGGAGCAGCTTTCCCCTCAAGAAGCCTTTCGCTAAGACAGTTCTTGTGGAATTGGCAAAGTGATATTTGGAAGCCCATAGAGGGCTATGGTGAAAAAGGAAATATCCTCAGATGAAATCTGGAAAGAAGCTTTCTGAGAAACTGCTTAGTGTTCTGTTAATTCATCTCACAGAGTTACATCTGTATTTCGTGGATCTCTTTGCTAGCCTTATTTCTGTGGAATCTGGGAACAGATATTTCGGATCCCTTTGAAGACTATAGGGCCAAAGGAAATATCCTCCGATAACAAAGAGAAAGAAGCTTTCTGAGAAACTTCTTTGTGTTCTGTGAAATCATCTCACAGAGTTACAGCTTTCCCCTCAAGCAGCATTTCGCTAAGACAGTTCTTGTGGAATTGCAAAGTGATTTTTGGAAGCCCATAGAGGGCTATGGTGAAAAAGGAAATATCCTCAGATGAAATCTGGAAAGAAGCTTTTTTGAGAAACTGCTTAGTGTTCTGTTAATTCATCTCACAGAGTTACATCTGTGTTTCGTGGATCTCTTTGCTAGCCTTATTTCTGTGGAATCTGAGAACAGATATTTCGGATCCCTTTGAAGATTATAGGGCCAAAGGAAATATCCTCCGATAACAAAGAGAAAGAAGCTTTCTGAGAAACTTCTTTGTGGTCTGTGAAATCATCTCACAGAGTTACAGCTTTCCCCGCAAGAAGCCTTTCGTTAAGACAGTTCTTGTGGAATTGGCAAAGTGATATTTGGAGGCCCATAGAGGGCTATGGTGAAAAAGGAAATATCCTCAGATGAATTCTGGAAAGAAGCTTTCTGAGAAACTGCTTAGTGTTCTGTTAATTCATCTCACAGAGTTACATCTGTATTTCGTGGATCTCTTTGCTAGCCTTATTTCTGTGTAATCTGACAACAGATATTTCGGATCTCTTTGAAGACTGTAGGGCCAAAGGAAATATCCTCCGATAACAAAGAAAAAGAAGCTTTCTGAGAAACTTCTTTGTGTTCTGTGAAATCATCTCACAGAGTTACAGCTTTCCCCTCAAGAAGTCTTTCGCTAAGACAGTTCTTGTGGAATTGGCCAAGTGATATTTGGAAGCCCATAGAGGGCTATGTTGAAAAAGGAAATATCCTCAGATGAAATCTGGAAAGAAGCTTTGTGAGAAACTGCTTAGTGTTCTGTTAATTCCTCTCACAGAGTTACATCTGTATTTCGTGGATCTTTTGCTAGCCTTATTTCTGTGGAATCTGGGAACAGATATTTCGGATCCCTTTGAAGACTATAGGGCCAAAGGAAATATCCTCCGATAACAAAGAGAAAGAAGCTTTCTGAGAAACTTCTTTGTGTTCTGTGAAATCATCTCACAGAGTTACAGCTTTCCCCTCAAGAAGCCTTTCGCTAAGACAGTTCTTGTGGAATTGACAAAGTGATATTTGGAAGCCCATAGAGGGCTATGGTGAAAAAGGAAATATCCTCAGATGAATTCTGGAAAGAAGCCTTCTAAGAAACTGCTTAGTGCTCTGTTAATTCATCTCAAAGAGTTACATCTGTATTTCGTGGATCTCTTTGCTAGCCTTATTTCTGTGGAATCTGAGAACAGATATTTCGGATCTCTTTGAAGACTGTAGGGCCAAAGGAAATATCCTCCGATAACAAAGAGAAAGAAGCTTTCTGAGAAACTTCTTTGTGTTCTGTGAAATCATCTCACAGAGTTACAGCTTTCCCCTCAAGAAGCCTTTCGCTAAGACAGTTCTTGTGGAATTGGCAAAGTGATATTTGGAAGCCCATAGAGGGCTATGGTGAAATAGGAAATATCCTCAGATGAAATCTGGAAAGAAGTTTTCTGAGAAACTGCTTAGTGTTCTGTTAATTCATCTCACAGAGTTACATCTGTATTTCGTGGATCTCTTTGCTAGCCTTATTTCTGTGGAATCTGAGAACAGATATTTCGGATCCCTTTGTAGACTATAGGGCCAAAGGAAATATCCTCCGATAACAAAGAGAAAGAAGCTTTCTGAGAAACTTCTTTGTGTTCTGTGAAATCATCTCACGGAGCAGCTTTCCCCTCAAGAAGCCTTTCGCTAAGACAGTTCTTGTGGAATTGGCAAAGTGATATTTGGAAGCCCATAGAGGGCTATGGGAAAAAGGAAATAACCTCAGATGAAATCTGGAAAGAAGCTTTCTGAGAAACTGCTTAGTGTTCTGTTAATTCATCTCACAGAGTTACATCTGTATTTCGTGGATCTCTTTGCTAGCCTTATTTCTGTGGAATCTGGGAACAGATATTTCGGATCCCTTTGAAGACTATAGGGCCAAAGGAAATATCCTCCGATAACAAAGAGAAAGAAGCTTTCTGAGAAACTTCTTTGTGTTCTGTGAAATCATCTCACAGAGTTACAGCTGTCCCCTCAAGAAGCCTTTCGCTAAGACAGTTCTTGTGGAATTGGCAACGTGATATTTGGAAGCCCATAGAGGGCTATGGTGCAAAAGGAAATATCCTCAGATGAAATCTGGAAAGAAGCTTTCTGAGAAACTGCTTAGTGTTTTGTTAATTCATCTCACAGAGTTACATCTGTATTTCGTGGATCTCTTTGCTAGCCTTATTTCTGTGGAATCTGAGAACAGATATTTCGGATCCCTTTGAAGACTATAGGGCCAAAGGAAATATCCTCCGATAACAAAGAGAAAGAAGCTTTCTGAGAAACTTCTTTGTGTTCTGTGAAATCATCTCACGGAGTTAAAATTTTCC
The DNA here is from genome assembly GCF_043159975.1 of Macaca nemestrina. Lineage (NCBI taxonomy): Eukaryota > Metazoa > Chordata > Mammalia > Primates > Cercopithecidae > Macaca > Macaca nemestrina. Next base: position 106,356,147 of record NC_092127.1, on the reverse strand, counting down.
CCTCAAGAAGCCTTTCGCTAAGACAGTTCTTGTGGAATTGGCAAAGTGATATTTGGAAGCCCATAGAGGGCTATGGTGAAAAAGGAAATATCCTCAGATGAAATCTGGAAAGAAGCTTTCTGAGAAACTGCTTAGTGTTCTGTTAATTCATCTCACAGAGTTACATCTGTATTTCGTGGATCTCTTTGCTAGCCTTATTTCTGTGGAATCTGAGAAGAGATATCTCGGATCCCTTTGAAGACTATAGGGCCAAAGGAAATATCCTCCGATAACAAAGAGAAAGAAGCTTTCTGAGAAACTTCTTTGTGTTCTGTGAAATCATCTCACAGAGTTACAGCTTTCCCCTCAAGAAGCCTTTCGCTAAGACAGTTCTTGTGGAATTGGCAAAGTGATATTTGGAAGCCCATAGAGGGCTATGGTGCAAAAGGAAATATCCTCTGATGAAATCTGGAAAGAAGCTTTCTGAGAAACTGCTTGTTATTTCATCTCAAAGAGTTACATCTGTATTTCGTGGATCTCTTTGCTGGCCTTATTTCTGTGGAATCTGAGAACAGATATTTCGGATCCCTTTGAAGACAATAGGGCCAAAGGAAATATCCTCCGATAGCAAAGAGAAAGAAGCTTTCTGAGAAACTTCTTTGTGTTCTGTGAAATCATCTCACAGATTTACAGATTTCCCCTCAAGAAGCCTTTCGCTAAGACAGTTCTTGTGGAATGAACAAAGTGATATTTGGAAACCCTTAGAGGGCTATGGTGAAAAAGGAAATATCCTCAGATGAAATCTGGAAAGATGCTTTCTGAGAAACTTCTTAGTGTTCTCTTAATTCATCTCACAGAGTTACATCTGTATTTCGTGGATCTCTTTGCTAGCCTTATTTCTGTGGAATCTGGGAACAGATATTTCGGATCCCTTTGAAGACTATAGGGCCAAAGGAAATATCCTCCGATAACAAAGAGAAAGAAGCTTTCTGAGAAACTTCTTTGTGTTCTGTGAAATCATCTCACAGAGTTACAGCTTTCCCCTCAAGAAGCCTTTCGCTAAGACAGTTCTTGTGGAATTGGCAAAGTGATATTTGGAAGCCCATAGAGGGCTATGGTGAAAAAGGAAATATCCTCAGATGAATTCTGGAAAGAAGCCTTCTAAGAAACTGCTTAGTGCTCTGTTAATTCATCTCAAAGAGTTACATCTGTATTTCGTGGATCTCTTTGCTAGCCTTATTTCTGTGGAATCTGAGAACAGATGTTTCGGATCTCTTTGAAGACTGTAGGGCCAAAGGAAATATCCTCCGATAACAAAGATTAAGAAGCTTTCTGAGAAACTTCTTTGTGTTCTGTGAAATCATCTCACAGAGTTACCGCTTTCCCCTCAAGAAGCCTTTCACTAAGACAGTTCTTGTGGAATTGGCAAAGTGATATTTGGAAGCCCATAGAGGGCTATGGTGAAAAAGGAAATATCCTCAGATGAATTCTGGAAAGAAGCCTTCTAAGAAACTGCTTAGTGTTCTGTTAATTCATCTCACAGAGTTACATCTGTATTTCGTGGATCTCTTTGCTAGCCTTATTTCTGTGGAATCTGAGAACAGATGTTTCGGATCTCTTTGAAGACTGTAGGGCCAAAGGAAATATCCTCCGATAACAGAGATTAAGAAGCTTTCTGAGAAACTTCTTTGTGTTCTGTGAAATCATCTCACGGAGCAGCTTTCCCCTCAAGAAGCCTTTCGCTAAGACAGTTATTGTGGAATTGGCAAAGTGATATTTGGAAGCCCATAGAGGGCTATGGTGAAAAAGGAAATATCCTCAGATGAAATCTGGAAAGAAGCTTTCTGAGAAACTGCTTAGTGTTCTGTTAATTCATCTCACAGAGTTACATCTGTATTTCGTGGATCTCTTTGCTAGCCTTATTTCTGTGGAATCTGGGAACAGATATTTCGGATCCCTTTGAAGACTATAGGGCCAAAGGAAATATCCTCCGATAACAAAGAGAAAGAAGCTTTCTGAGAAACTTCTTTGTGTTCTGTGAAATCATCTCACAGAGTTACAGCTTTCCCCTCAAGAAGCCTTTCGCTAATACAGTTCTTGTGGAATTGGCAACGTGATATTTGGAAGCCCATAGAGGGCTATGGTGCAAAAGGAAATATCCTCAGATGAAATCTGGAAAGAATCTTTCTGAGAAACTGCTTAGTGTTTTGTTAATTCATCTCACAGAGTTACATCTGTATTTCGTGGATCTCTTTGCTAGCCTTATTTCTGTGGAATCTGAGAACAGATATTTCGGATCCCTTTGAAGACTATAGGGCCAAAGGAAATATCCTCCGATAACAAAGAGAAAGAAGCTTTCTGAGAATCTTCTTTGTGTTCTGTGAAATCATCTCACGGAGTTAAAATTTTCCCCTCAAGAAGCCTTTCGCTAAGACAGTTCTTGTGGAATTGGCAAAGTGATATTTGGAAGCCCATAGAGGGCTATGGTGAAAAACGAAATATCCTCAGATGAAATCTGGAAAGAAGCTTTCTGAGAAACTGCTTAGTGTTCTGTTCATTCATCTCACAGAGTTACATCTGTATTTCGTGGATCTCTTTGCTAGCCTTATTTCTGTGGAATCTGAGAACAGATATCTCGGATCCCTTTGAAGACTATAGGGCCAAAGGAAATATCCTCCGATAACAAAGAGAAAGAAGCTTTCTGAGAAACTTCTTTGTGTTCTGTGAAATCATCTCACAGAGTTACAGCTTTCCCCTCAAGAAGCCTTTCGCTAAGACAGTTCTTGTGGAATTGGCAAAGTGATATTTGGAAGCCCATAGAGGGCTATGGTGCAAAAGGAAATATCCTCAGATGAAATCTGGAAAGAAGCTTTCTGAGAAACTGCTTGTTATTTCGTCTCAAAGAGTTACATCTCTGTTTCGTGGATCTCTTTGCTGGCCTTATTTCTGTGGAATCTGAGAACAGATATTTCGGATCCCTTTGAAGACAATAGGGCCAAAGGAAATATCCTCCGATAGCAAAGAGAAAGAAGCTTTCTGAGAAACTTCTTTGTGTTCTGTGAAATCATCTCACAGATTTACAGATTTCCCCTCAAGAAGCCTTTCGCTAAGACAGTTCTTGTGGAATGAACAAAGTGATATTTGGAAACCCTTAGAGGGCTATGGTGAAAAAGGAAATATCCTCCGATGAAATCTGGAAAGAAGCTTTCTGAGAAACTGCTTAGTGTTCTGGTAATTCATCTCACAGAGTTACATCTGTATTTCGTGGATCTCCTTGCTAGCCTTATTTCTGTGGAATCTGAGAACAGATATTTCGGATCCCTTTGAAGACTATAGGGCCAAAGGAAATATCCTCCGATAACAAAGAGAAAGAAGCTTTCTGAGAAACTTCTTTGTGTTCTGTGAAATCATCTCACAGAGTTACAGCTTTCCCCTCAAGAAGCCTTTCGCTAAGACAGTTCTTGTGGAATTGGCAAAGTGATATTTGGAAGCCCATAGAGGGCTATGGTGAAAAAGGAAATATCCTCAGATGAAATCTGGAAAGAAGCTTTCTGAGAAACTGCTTAGTGTTCTGTTAATTCATCTCACAGAGTTACATCTGTATTTCGTGGATCTCTTTGCTGGCCTTATTTCTGTGGAATCTGAGAACAGATATTTCGGATCCCTTTGAAGACTATAGGGCCAAAGGAAATATCCTCCGATAACAAAGAGAAAGAAGCTCTCTGAGAAACTTCTTTGTGTTCTGTGAAATCATCTCACAGAGTTACAGCTTTCCCCTCAAGAAGCCTTTCGCTAAGACAGTTCTTGTGGAGCTGGCAAAGTGATATTTGGAAGCCCATAGAGGGCTATGGTGAGAAAGGAAATATCCTCAGATGAAATCTGGAAGGAAGCTTTCTGAGAAACTGCTTAGTGTTCTGTTAATTCATCTCACAGAGTTACATCTGTATTTCGTGGATCTCTTTGCTAGCCTTATTTCTGTGGAATCTGAGAACAGATATTTCGGATCCCTTTGAAGACTACAGGGCCAAAAGAAATATCCTCCGATAACAAAGAGAAAGAAGCTTTCTGAGATACTACTTTGTGTTCTGTGAAATCATCTCACAGAGTTACAGCTTACCCCTCAAGAAGCCTTTCGCTAAGACAGTTATTGTGGAATTGGCAATGTGATATTTGGAAGCCCATAGAGGGCTATGGTGAAAAATTAAATATCCTCAGATGAAATCTGGAAAGAAGCTTTCTGAGAAACTGCTTAGTGTTCGGTTAATTCATCTCACAGAGTTACATCTGTATTTCGTGGATCTCTTTACTAGCCTTATTTCTGTGGCATCTGAGAACAGATAATTCAGATCCCTTTGAAGACTACAGGGCCAAGGGAAATATCCCTCGATAACAAAGAGAAAGGAGCTTTCTGAGAATCTTCTTTGTGTTCTGTGAAATCATCTCACAGAGTTACAGCTTTACCCTCAAGAAGCCTTTCGCTAAGACAGTTCTTGTGGAATTGGCAAAGTGATATTTGGAAGCCCGTAGAGGGCTATGGTGAAAAAAGAATTATCCTCAGATGAAATCTGGAAAGAAGCTGTCTGAGAAACTGCTTAGTGTTCTGTTATTTCATCTCACAGAGTTACATCTGTATTTCGTGGATCTCTTTGCTAGCCTTATTTCTGTGAAATCTGAGAACAGATATTTCGGATCCCTTTTGAAGACTATAGGGCCAAAGGAAATATCCTCCGATAACAAAGAGAAAGAAGCTTTCTGAGAAACTTCTTTGTGTTCTGTGAAATCATCTCACGGAGTTAAAATTTTCGCCTCAAGAAGCCTTTCGCTAAGACAGTTCTTGTGGAATTGGCAAAGTGATATTTGGAAGCCCATAGAGGGCTATGGTGAAAAAGGAAATATCCTCAGATGAAATCTGGAAAGAAGCTTTCTGAGAAACTGCTTAGTGTTCTGTTATTCATCTCAAAGAGTTACATCTGTATTTCGTGGATCTCTTTGCTAGTCTTATTTCTGTGGAATCTGAGAACACATATTTCGGATCCCTTTGAAGACTATAGGGCCAAAGGAAATATCCTCCGATAACAAAGAGAAAGAAGCTTTCTGAGAAAATTCTTTGTGTTCTGTGAAATCATCTCACAGAGTTACAGCTTTCCCCTCAAGAAGCCTTTCGCTAAGACAGTTCTTGTGGAATTGGCAAAGTGATATTTGGAAGCCCATAGAGGGCTATGGTGAAAAAGGAAATATCCTCAGATGAAATCTGGAAAGAAGCTTTCAGAGAAACTGCTTAGTGTTCTGGTAATTCATCTCACAGAGTTACATCTGTATTTCGTGGATCTCTTTGCTAGCCTTATTTCTGTGGAATCTGAGAACAGATATTTCGGATCCCTTTGAAGACTCTAGGGCCAAAGGAAATATCCTCCGATAACAAAGAGAAAGAAGCTTTCTGAGAAACTTCTTTGTGTTCTGTGAAATCATCTCACAGAGTTACAGCTTTCCCCTCAAGAAGCCTTTCGCTAAGACAGTTCTTGTGGAATTGGCAAAGTGATATTTGGAAGCCCATAGAGGGCTATGGTGAAAAAGGAAATATCCTCAGATGAAATCTGTAAAGAAGCTTTCTGAGAAACTGCTTAGTGTTCTGTTAATTCATCTCACAGAGTTACATCTGTATTTCGTGGATCTCTTTGCTGGCCTTATTTCTGTGGAATCTGACAACAGATATTTCGGATCCCTTTGAAGAATATAGGGCCAAAGGAAATATCCTCCGATAACAAAGAGAAAGAAGCTCTCTGAGAAACTTCCTTGTGTTCTGTGAAATCATCTCACAGATTTACAGCTTTCCCCTCAAGAAGAATTTCGCTAAGACAGTTCTTGTGTAATGGGCAAAGTGATATTTGGAAGCCCTTAGAGGCCTATGGTGAAAAAGGAAATATCTTCAGATGAAATCTGGAAAGAAGCTTTATGAGAAACTGCTTAGTGTTCTGTTAATTCATCTCACAGTGTTTCATCTGTATTTCGTGAATCTCTTTGCTAGCCTTATTTCTGTGGAATCTAAGAACAGATATTTCGGATCCCTTTGAAGACTATAGGGCCAAAGGAAATGTCCTCCGATAACAAAGAGAAAGAAGCTTTCTGAGAAACTTCTTTGTGTTCTGTGAAATCATCTCACAGAGTTACACCTTTCCCCTCAAGAAGCCTTTCGCTAAGACAGTTCTTGTGGAATTGGCAAAGTGATATTTGGAAGCCCATAGAGGGCTATGGTGAAAAAGGAAATATCCTCAGATGAAATCTGGAAAGAAGCTTTCTGAGAAACTGCTTAGTGTTCTGTTATTTCATCTCACAGAGTTACATCTGTATTTCGTGGATCTCTTTGCTAGCCTTATTTCTGTGGAATCTGAGAACAGATATTTCGGATCCCTTTGAAGACTCTAGGGCCAAAGGAAATATCCTCCGATAACAAAGAGAAAGAAGCTTTCTGAGAAACTTCTTTGTGTTCTGTGAAATCATCTCACAGAGTTACAGCTTTCCCCTCAAGAAGCCTTTCGCTAAGACAGTTCTTCTGGAATGGGCAAAGTGATATTTGGAAGCCCTTAGAAGGCTATGGTGAAAAAGGAAATATCCTCAGATGAAATCTGGAAAGAAGCTTTCTGAGAAACTGCTTAGTGTTCTGTTATTCTTCTCACAGAGTTACATCTGTATTTCGTGGATCTCTTTGCTAGTCTTATTTCTGTGGAATCTGAGAACACATATTTCGGATCCCTTTGAAGACTATAGGGCCAAAGGAAATATCCTCCGATAACAAAGAGAAAGAAGCTTTATGAGAAACTTCTTTGTGTTCTGTGAAATCATCTCACAGAGTTACAGCTTTCCCATCAAGAAGCCTTTCGCTAAGACAGTTCTTCTGGAATGGGCAAGGTGATATTTGGAAGCCCTTAGAAGGCTATGGTGAAAAAGGAAATATCCTCAGATGAAATCTGGAAAGAAGCTTTCTGAGAAACTGCTTAGTGTTCTGTTATTCATCTCACAGAGTTACATCTGTATTTCGTGGATCTCTTTGCTAGTCTTATTTCTGTGGAATCTGAGAACACATATTTCGGATCCCTTTGAAGACTATAGGGCCAAAGGAAATATCCTCCGATAACAAAGAGAAAGAAGCTTTCTAAGAAACTTCTTTGTGTTCTGTGAAATCATCTCACAGAGTTACAGCTTTCCCCTCAAGAAGCCTTTCGCTAAGACAGTTCTTGTGGAATTGGCCAAGTGATATTTGGAAGCCCATAGAGGGCTATGGTGAAAAAGGAAATATCCTCAGATGAAATCTGGAAAGAAGCTTTCTGAGAAACTGCTTAGTGTTCTGTTAATTCCTCTCACAGAGTTACATCTGTATTTCGTGGATCTCTTTGGTAGCCTTATTTCTGTGGAATCTGAGAACAGATATTTCGGATCCCTTTGAAGACTACAGGGCCAAGGGAAATATCCTCCGATAACAAAGAGAAAGAAGCTTTCTGAGAAACTTCTTTGTGTTCTGTGAAATCATCTCACAGAGTTACAGCTTTCCCCTCAAGAAGCCTTTCGCTAAGACAGTTCTTGTGGAATTGGCAAAGTGATATTTGGAAGCCCGTAGAGGGCTATGGTGAAAAAGGAAATATCCTCAGATGAAATCTGGAAAGAAGCTTTGTTAGAAACTGCTTAGTGTTCTGTTATTTCATCTCACAGAGTTACATCTGTATTTCGTGGATCTCTTTGCTAGCCTTATTTCTGTGGAATATGAGAACTGATATTTCGGATCCCTTTTGAAGACTATAGGGCCAAAGGAAATATCCTCCAATAACAAAGAGAAAGAAGCTTTCTGAGAAACTTCTTTGTGTTCTGTGAAATCGTCTGAAGGAGTTAAAGCTTTCCCCTCAAGAAGCCTTTCGCTAAGACAGTTCTTGTGGAATTAGCCAAGTGATATTTGGAAGCCCTTAGAGGGCTATGGTGAAAAAGTAAATATCCTCAGATGAAATCTGGAAAGCAGCTTTCTGAGAAACTGCTTAGTGTTCTGTTAATTCATCTCACAGAGTTACATCTGTATTTCGTGGATCTCTTTGCTAGCCTTATTTCTGTGGAATCTGAGAATAGATATTTCGGATCCCTTTGAAGACTGTAGGGCCAAAGGAAATATCCTCCGATAACAAAGAGAAAGAAGCTTTCTGAGAAACTTCTTTGTGTTCTGTGAAATCACCTCAAAGAGTTACAGCTTTCCCCTCAAGAAGCCTTTCGCTAAGACAGTTCTTGTGGAATTGGCAAAGTGATATTTGGAAGCGCATAGAGGGCTATGGTGAAAAAGGAAATATCCTCAGATGAAATCTGGAAAGAAGCTTTCTGAGAAACTGCTTAGTGTTCTGTTATTTCACTTCAAAGAGTTACATCTGTATTTCGTGGATCTCTTTGCTGGCCTTATTTCTGTGGAATCTGAGAACAGATATTTCGGATCCCTTGGAAGACTATAGGGCCAAAGAAAATATCCTCCGATAACAAAGAGAAAGAAGCTTTCTGAAAAACATCTTTGTGTTCTGTGAAATCATCTCACAGAGTTACAGCTTTCCCCTCAAGAAGCCTTTCGCTAAGACAGTTCTTGTGGAATTGGCAAAGTGATATTTGGAAGCCCATAGAGGGCTATGGTGAAAAAGGAAATATCCTCAGATGAAATCTGGAAAGAAGCTTTCTGAGAAACTGCTTAGTGTTCTGTTAATTCATCTCACAGCGTTACATCTGTATTTCGTGGATCTCTTTGCTAGCCTTATTTCTGTGGAATCTGAGAACAGATATTTCGGATCCCTTTGAAGACTATAGGGCCAAAGGAAATATCCTCCGATAACAAAGAGAAAGAAGCTTTCTGAGAAACTTCTTTGTGTTCTGTGAAATCATCTCACAGAGTTACAGCTTTCCCCTCAAGAAGCCTTTCGCTAAGACAGTTCTTGTGGAATTGGCAAAGTGACATTTGGAAGCCCATAGAGGGCTAGGGTGAAAAAGGAAATATCCTCAGATGAAATCTGGAAAGAAGCTTTCTGAGAAACTGCTTAGTGTTCTGTTAATTCCTCTCACAGAGTTACATCTGTATTTCGTGGATCTCTTTTCTGGCCTTATTTCAGTGGAATCTGAGAACAGATATTTCGGATCCCTTTGAAGACAATAGGGCCAAAGGAAATATCCTCCGATAACAAAGAGAAAGAAGCTTTCTGAGAAACTTCTTTGTGTTCTGTGAAATCATCTCACAGAGTTACAGCTTTCCCCTCAAGAAGCCTTTCGCTAAGACAGTTCTTGTGGAATTGGCAAAGTGACATTTGGAAGCCCATAGAGGGCTAGGGTGAAAAAGGAAATATCCTCAGATGAAATCTGGAAAGAAGCTTTCTGAGAAACTGCTTAGTGTTCTGTTAATTCCTCTCACAGAGTTACATCTGTATTTCGTGGATCTCTTTTCTGGCCTTATTTCAGTGGAATCTGAGAACAGATATTTCGGATCCCTTTGAAGACAATAGGGCCAAAGGAAATATCCTCCGATAACAAAGAGAAAGAAGCTTTCTGAGAAACTTCTTTGTGTTCTGTGAAATCATCTCACAGAGTTACAGCTTTCCCCTCAAGAAGCCTTTCGCTAAGACAGTTCTTGTGGAATTGGCAAAGTGATATTTGGAAGCCCATAGAGGGCTATGGTGAAAAACGAAATATCCTTAGATGAAATCTGGAAAGAAGCTTTCTGAGAAACTGCTTAGTGTTCTGTTATTTCATCTCACAGAGTTACATCTGTATTTCGTGGATCTCTTTGCTAGCCTTATTTCTGTGGAATCTGAGAACACATATTTCGGATCCCTTTGAAGTCTATAGGGTCAAAGGAAATATCCTCCTATAACAAAGAGAAAGAAGCTTTCTGAGAAACTTCTATGTGTTCTGTGAAATCAACTCACAGAGTTACAGCTTTCCCCTCAAGAAGCCTTTCGCTAAGACAGTTGTTGTTGAATTGGCCAAGTGATATTTGGAAGCCCATAGAGGACTATGGTGAAAAAGGAAATATCCTCAGATGAAATCTGGAAAGAAGCTTTCTGAGAAACTGCTTAGGGTTTTGTTAATTCATCTCACAGAGTTGCATCTGTATTTCGTGGATCTCTTTGCTAGCCTTATTTCTGTGGAATCTGAGAACAGATATTTCGGATCCCTTTGAAGACTATAGGGCCAAAGGAAATATCCTCCGATAACAAAGAGAAAGAAGCTTTCTGAGAAACTTCTTTGTGTTCTGTGAAATCGTCTCAAGGAGTTACAGCTTTCCCCTCAAGAAGCCTTTCGCTAAGACAGTTCTTGTGGAATTGGCCAAGTGATATTTGGAAGCCGATAGAGGGCTATGGTGAAAAAGGAAATATCCTTAGATGAAATCTGGAAAGCAGCTTTCTGAGAAACTGCTTAGTGTTCTGTTAATTCATCTCACAGAGTTACATCTGTATTTCGTGGATCTCTTTGCTAGCCTTATTTCTGTGGAATCTGAGAACAGATATTTCGGATCCCTTTGAAGACTATAGGGCCAAAGGAAATATCCTCCGATAACAAAGAGAAAGAAGCTTTCTGAGAAACTTCTTTGTGTTCTGTGAAATCATCTCACAGAGTTACAGATTTCCCCTCAAGATGCCTTTCGCTAAGACAGTTCTTGTGGAATTGGCAACGTGATATTTGGAAGCGCATAGAGGGCTATAGTGAAAAAGGAAATATCCTCAGATGAAATCTGGAAAGAAGCTTTCTGAGAAACTGCTTAGTGTTCTGTTATTTCACCTCAAAGAGTTACATCTGTATTTCGTGGATCTCTTTGCTGGCCTTATTTCTGTGGAATCTGAGAACAGATATTTCGGATCCCTTGGAAGACTATAGGGCCAAAGGAAATATCCTCCGATAACAAAGAGAAAGAAGCTTTCTGAGAAACATCTTTGTGTTCTGTGAAATCATCTCACAGAGTTACAGCTTTCCCCTCAAGAAGCCTTTCGCTAAGACAGTTCTTGTGGAATTGGCAAAGTGATATTTGGAAGCCCATAGAGGGCTATGGTGAGAAAGGAAATATCCTCAGATGAAATCTGGAAAGAAGCTTTCTGAGAAACTGCTTAGTGTTCTGTTAATTCATCTCACAGAGTTACATCTGTATTTCGTGGATCTCTTTGCTAGCCTTATTTCTGTGGAATCTGAGAACAGATATTTCGGATCCCTTTGAAGACTGTAGGGTCAAAGGAAATATCCTCCGACAACAAAGAGAAAGAAGCTTTCTGAGAAACTTCTTTGTGTTCTGTGAAATCATCTCACAGAGTTACAGCTTTCCCCTCAAGAAGCCTTTCGCTAAGACAGTTCTTGTGGAATTGGCAAAGTGATATTTGGAAGCTCATAGAGGGCTATGGTGAAAAAGGAAATATCCTCAGATGAAATCTGGAAAACAGCTTTCTGAGAAACTGCTTAGTGTTCTGTTAATTCATCTCACAGAGTTACATCTGTATTTCGTGGATCTCTTTGCTAGCCTTATTTCTGTGGAATCTGAGAACAGATATTTCGGATCCCTTTGAAGACTATAGGGCCAAAGGAAATATCCTCCGATAACAAAGAGAAAGAAGCTCTCTGAGAAACTTCTTTGTGTTCTGTGAAATCATCTCACAGAGTTACAGCTTTCCCCTCAAGAAGCCTTTCGCTAAGACAGTTCTTGTGGAATTGGGAAAGTGATATTTGGAAGCCCATAGAGGGCTATGGTGAAAAAGGAAATATCCTCAGATGAAATCTGGAAAGAAGCTTTCTGAGAAACTGCTTAGTGTTCTGTTAATTCATCTCACAGAGTTACATCTGTATTTCGTGGATCTCTTTGCTGGCCTTATTCCTGTGGAATCTGAGAACAGATATTTCGGATCCCTTTGAAGACTATAGGGCCAAAGGAAATATCCTCCGATAACAAAGAGAAAGAAGCTCTCTGAGAAACTTCTTTGTGTTCTGTGAAATCATCTCACAGAGTTACAGCTTTCCCCTCAAGAAGCCTTTCGGTAAGACAGTTCTTGTGGAATTGGCAAAGTGATATTTGGAAGCCCATAGAGGGCTTTGGTGAAAAAGGAAATATCCTCAGGTGAAATCTGGAAAGAAGCTTTCTGAGAAACTGCTTAGTGTTCTGTTAATTCATCTCACAGAGTTACATCTGTATTTCGTGGGTCTCTTTGTAGCCTTATTTCTGTGGAATCTGAGAACAGATATTTCGGATCCCTTTGAAGACTATAGGGCCAAAGGAAATATCCTCCGACAACAAAGAGAAAGAAGCTTTCTGAGAAACTTCTTTGTGTTCTGTGAAATCATCTCACAGAGTTACAGCTTTCCCCTCAAGAAGCCTTTCGCTAAGACAGTTCTTGTGGAATTGGCAAAGTGATATTTGGAAGCTCATAGAGGGCTATGGTGAAAAAGGAAATATCCTCAGATGAAATCTGGAAAGAAGCTTTCTCAGAAACTGCTTAGTGTTCTGTTAATTCATCTCACAGAGTTACATCTGTATTTCGTGGATCTCTTTGCTAGCCTTATTTCTGTGGAATCTGAGAACAGATATTTCGGATCCCTTTGAAGACTATAGGGCCAAAGGAAATATCCTCCGATAACAAAGAGAAAGAAGCTTTCTGAGAAACTTCTTTGTGTTCTGTGAAATCATCTCACAGAGTTACAGCTTTCCCCTCAAGAAGCCTTTCGCTAAGACAGTTCTTGTGGAATTGGCAAAGTGATATTTGGAAGCCCATAGAGGGCTATGGTGAAAAAGGAAATATCCTCAGATGAAATCTGGAAAGAAGATTTTGAGAAACTGCTTAGTGTTCTGTTAATTCATCTCACAGAATTACATCTGTATTTCGTGGATCTCTTTGCTAGCCTTATTTCTGTGGAATCTGAGAACAGATATTTCGGATCCCTTTGAAGACTATAGGGCCAAAGGAAATATCCTCCGATAACAAAGAGAAAGAAGCTCTCTGAGAAACTTCTTTGTGTTCTGTGAAATCATCTCACAGAGTTACAGCTTTCCCCTCAAGAAGCCTTTCGCTAAGACAGTTCTTGTGGAATTGGGAAAGTGATATTTGGAAGCCCATAGAGGGCTATGGTGAAAAAGGAAATATCCTCAGATGAAATCTGGAAAGAAGCTTTCTGAGAAACTGCTTAGTGTTCTGTTAATTCATCTCACAGAGTTACATCTGTATTTCGTGGATCTCTTTGCAGGCCTTATTTCTGTGGAATCTGAGAACAGATATTTCGGATCCCTTTGAAGACTATAGGGCCAAAGGAAATATCCTCCGATAACAAAGAGAAAGAAGCTTTCTGAAAAACTTCTTTGTGTTCTGTGAAATCATCTCACAGAGTTACAGCTTTCCCCTCAAGAAGCCTTTCGGTAAGACAGTTCTTGTGGAATTGGCAAAGTGATATTTGGAAGCCCATAGAGGGCTTTGGTGAAAAAGGAAATATCCTCAGGTGAAATCTGGAAAGAAGCTTTCTGAGAAACTGCTTAGTGTTCTGTTAATTCATCTCACAGAGTTACATCTGTATTTCGTGGGTCTCTTTGTAGCCTTATTTCTGTGGAATCTGAGAACAGATATTTCGGATCCCTTTGAAGACTATAGGGCCAAAGGAAATATCCTCCGACAACAAAGAGAAAGAAGCTTTCTGAGAAACTTCTTTGTGTTCTGTGAAATCATCTCACAGAGTTACAGCTTTCCCCTCAAGAAGCCTTTCGCTAAGACAGTTCTTGTGGAATTGGCAAAGTGATATTTGGAAGCTCATAGAGGGCTATGGTGAAAAAGGAAATATCCTCAGATGAAATCTGGAAAGAAGCTTTCTCAGAAACTGCTTAGTGTTCTGTTAATTCATCTCACAGAGTTACATCTGTATTTCGTGGATCTCTTTGCTAGCCTTATTTCTGTGGAATCTGAGAACAGATATTTCGGATCCCTTTGAAGACTATAGGGCCAAAGGAAATATCCTCCGATAACAAAGAGAAAGAAGCTTTCTGAGAAACTTCTTTGTGTTCTGTGAAATCATCTCACAGAGTTACAGCTTTCCCCTCAAGAAGCCTTTCGCTAAGACAGTTCTTGTGGAATTGGCAAAGTGATATTTGGAAGCCCATAGAGGGCTATGGTGAAAAAGGAAATATCCTCAGATGAAATCTGGAAAGAAGATTTTGAGAAACTGCTTAGTGTTCTGTTAATTCATCTCACAGAATTACATCTGTATTTCGTGGATCTCTTTGCTAGCCTTATTTCTGTGGAATCTGAGAACAGATATTTCGGATCCCTTTGAAGACTATAGGGCCAAAGGAAATATCCTCCGATAACAAAGAGAAAGAAGCTCTCTGAGAAACTTCTTTGTGTTCTGTGAAATCATCTCACAGAGTTACAGCTTTCCCCTCAAGAAGCCTTTCGCTAAGACAGTTCTTGTGGAATTGGGAAAGTGATATTTGGAAGCCCATAGAGGGCTATGGTGAAAAAGGAAATATCCTCAGATGAAATCTGGAAAGAAGCTTTCTGAGAAACTGCTTAGTGTTCTGTTAATTCATCTCACAGAGTTACATCTGTATTTCGTGGATCTCTTTGCAGGCCTTATTTCTGTGGAATCTGAGAACAGATATTTCGGATCCCTTTGAAGACTATAGGGCCAAAGGAAATATCCTCCGATAACAAAGAGAAAGAAGCTTTCTGAAAAACTTCTTTGTGTTCTGTGAAATCATCTCACAGAGTTACAGCTTTCCCCTCAAGAAGCCTTTCGGTAAGACAGTTCTTGTGGAATTGGCAAAGTGATATTTGGAAGCCCATAGAGGGCTTTGGTGAAAAAGGAAATATCCTCAGGTGAAATCTGGAAAGAAGCTTTCTGAGAAACTGCTTAGTGTTCTGTTAATTCATCTCACAGAGTTACATCTGTATTTCGTGGGTCTCTTTGTAGCCTTATTTCTGTGGAATCTGAGAACAGATATTTCGGATCCCTTTGAAGACTATAGGGCCAAGGGAAATATCCTCCGACAACAAAGAGAAAGAAGCTTTCTGAGAAACTTCTTTGTGTTCTGTGAAATCATCTCACAGAGTTACAGCTTTCCCCTCAAGAAGCCTTTCGCTAAGACAGTTCTTGTGGAATTGGCAAAGTGATATTTGGAAGCTCATAGAGGGCTATGGTGAAAAAGGAAATATCCTCAGATGAAATCTGAAAAGAAGCTTTCTCAGAAACTGCTTAGTGTTCTGTTAATTCATCTCACAGAGTTACATCTGTATTTCGTGGATCTCTTTGCTAGCCTTATTTCTGTGGAATCTGAGAACAGATATTTCGGATCCCTTTGAAGACTATAGGGCCAAAGGAAATATCCTCCGATAACAAAGAGAAAGAAGCTTTCTGAGAAACTTCTTTGTGTTCTGTGAAATCATCTCACAGAGTTACAGCTTTCCCCTCAAGAAGCCTTTCGCTAAGACAGTTCTTGTGGAATTGGCCAAGTGATATTTGGAAGCCCATAGAGGGCTATGGTTAAAAGGAAATATCCTCAGATGAAATCTGGAAAGAAGCTTTCTGAGAAACTGCTTAGTGTTCTGTTAATTCATCTCACAGAGTTACATCTGTATTTCGTGGATCTCTTTGCTAGCCTTATTTCTGTGGAATCTGAGAACAGATATTTCGGATCCCTTTGAAGACTATAGGGCCAAAGGAAATATCCTCCGATAACAAAGAGAAAGATGTTCTCTGAGAAACTTCTTTGTATTCTGTGAAATCATCTCACAGAGTTACAGCTATCCCCTCAAGAAGCCTTTCGCTAGACAGTTCTTGTGGAATTGGCCAAGTGATATTTGGAAACACATAGTGGGCTATGGTGAAAAAGGAAATATCCTCAGATGAAATCTGGAAAGAAGCTTTCTGAGAAACTGCTTAGTGTTCTGTTAATTCATCTCACAGAGTTACATCTGTATTTCGTGGATCTCTTTGCTAGCCTTATTTCTGTGAAATCTGAGAACAGATATTTCGGATCCCTTTGAAGACTATAGGGCCAAAGGAAATATCCTCCGATAACAAAGAGAAAGAAGCTTTCTGAGAAACTTCTTTGTGTTCTGTGAAATCATCTCACAGAGTTACATCTTTCCCCTCAAGAAGCCGTTCGCTAAGACAGTTCTTGTGGAATTGGGAAAGTGATATTTGGAAGCCCATAGAGGGCTATGGTGAAAAAGGAAATATCCTCAGATGAAATCTGGAAAGAAGCTTTCTGAGAAACTGCTTAGTGTTCTGTTAATTCATCTCACAGAGTTACATCTGTATTTCGTCGATCTCTTTGCTGGCCTTATTTCTGTGGAATCTGAGAACAGATATTTCAGATCCCTTTGAAGACTATAGGGCCAAAGGAAATATCCTCCGATAACAAAGAGAAAGAAGCTCTCTGAGAAACTTCTTTGTGTTCTGTGAAATCATCTCACAGAGTTACAGCTTTCCCCTCAAGAAGCCTTTCGGTAAGACAGTTCTTGTGGAATTGGCAAAGTGATATTTGGAAGCCCATAGAGGGCTTTGGTGAAAAAGGAAATATCCTCAGGTGAAATCTGGAAAGAAGCTTTCTGAGAAACTGCTTAGTGTTCTGTTAATTCATCTCACAGAGTTACATCTGTATTTCGTGGGTCTCTTTGTAGCCTTATTTCTGTGGAATCTGAGAACAGATATTTCGGATCCCTTTGAAGACTATAGGGCCAAGGGAAATATCCTCCGACAACAAAGAGAAAGAAGCTTTCTGAGAAACTTCTTTGTGTTCTGTGAAATCATCTCACAGAGTTACAGCTTTCCCCTCAAGAAGCCTTTCGCTAAGACAGTTCTTGTGGAATTGGCAGAGTGATATTTGGAAGCTCATAGAGGGCTATGGTGAAAAAGGAAATATCCTCAGATGAAATCTGAAAAGAAGCTTTCTCAGAAACTGCTTAGTGTTCTGTTAATTCATCTCACAGAGTTACATCTGTATTTCGTGGATCTCTTTGCTAGCCTTATTTCTGTGGAATCTGAGAACAGATATTTCGGATCCCTTTGAAGACTATAGGGCCAAAGGAAATATCCTCCGATAACAAAGAGAAAGAAGCTTTCTGAGAAACTTCTTTGTGTTCTGTGAAATCATCTCACAGAGTTACAGCTTTCCCCTCAAGAAGCCTTTCGCTAAGACAGTTCTTGTGGAATTGGCCAAGTGATATTTGGAAGCCCATAGAGGGCTATGGTTAAAAGGAAATATCCTCAGATGAAATCTGGAAAGAAGCTTTCTGAGAAACTGCTTAGTGTTCTGTTAATTCATCTCACAGAGTTACATCTGTATTTCGTGGATCTCTTTGCTAGCCTTATTTCTGTGGAATCTGAGAACAGATATTTCGGATCCCTTTGAAGACTATAGGGCCAAAGGAAATATCCTCCGATAACAAAGAGAAAGATGTTCTCTGAGAAACTTCTTTGTATTCTGTGAAATCATCTCACAGAGTTACAGCTATCCCCTCAAGAAGCCTTTCGCTAGACAGTTCTTGTGGAATTGGCCAAGTGATATTTGGAAACACATAGTGGGCTATGGTGAAAAAGGAAATATCCTCAGATGAAATCTGGAAAGAAGTTTTCTGAGAAACTGCTTAGTGTTCTGTTAATTCATCTCACAGAGTTACATCTGTATTTCGTGGATCTCTTTGCTAGCCTTATTTCTGTGAAATCTGAGAACAGATATTTCGGATCCCTTTGAAGACTATAGGGCCAAAGGAAATATCCTCCGATAACAAAGAGAAAGAAGCTTTCTGAGAAACTTCTTTGTGTTCTGTGAAATCATCTCACAGAGTTACATCTTTCCCCTCAAGAAGCCTTTCGCTAAGACAGTTCTTGTGGAATTGGGAAAGTGATATTTGGAAGCCCATAGAGGGCTATGGTGAAAAAGGAAATATCCTCAGATGAAATCTGGAAAGAAGCTTTCTGAGAAACTGCTTAGTGTTCTGTTAATTCATCTCACAGAGTTACATCTGTATTTCGTCGATCTCTTTGCTGGCCTTATTTCTGTGGAATCTGAGAACAGATATTTCAGATCCCTTTGAAGACTATAGGGCCAAAGAAATATCCTCCGATAACAAAGAGAAAGAAGCTCTCTGAGAAACTTCTTTGTGTTCTGTGAAATCATCTCACAGAGTTACAGCTTTCCCCTCAAGAAGCCTTTCGCTAAGACAGTTCTTGTGGAATTGGCAAAGTGATATTTGGAAGCCCATAGAGGGCTTTGGTGAAAAAGGAAATATCCTCAGGTGAAATCTGGAAAGAAGCTTTCTGAGAAACTGCTTAGTGTTCTGTTAATTCATCTCACAGAGTTACATCTGTATTTCGTGGGTCTCTTTGTAGCCTTATTTCTGTGGAATCTGAGAACAGATATTTCGGATCCCTTTGAAGACTATAGGGCCAAAGGAAATATCCTCCGATAACAAAGAGAAAGAAGCTTTCTGAGAAACTTCTTTGTGTTCTGTGAAATCATCTCACAGAGTTACAGCTTTCCCCTCAAGAAGCCTTTCGCTAAGACAGTTCTTGTGGAATTGGCAAAGTGATATTTGGAAGCCCATAGAGGGCTATGGTGAAAAACGAAATATCCTTAGATGAAATCTGGAAAGAAGCTTTCTGAGAAACTGCTTAGTGTTCTGTTATTTCATCGCACAGAGTTACATCTGTATTTCGTGGATCTCTTTGCTAGCCTTATTTCTGTGGAATCTGAGAACACATATTTCGGATCCCTTTGAAGACTATAGGGTCAAAGGAAATATCCTCCGACAACAAAGAGAAAGAAGCTTTCTGAGAAACTTCTTTGTGTTCTGTGAAATCATCTCACAGAGTTACAGCTTTCCCCTCAAGAAGCCTTTCGCTAAGACAGTTCTTGTGGAATTGGCAAAGTGATATTTGGAAGCTCATAGAGGGCTATGGTGAAAAAGGAAATATCCTCAGATGAAATCTGGAAAGAAGTTTTCTGAGAAACTGCTTAGTGTTCTGTTAATTCATCTCACAGAGTTACATCTGTATTTCGTGGATCTCTTTGCTGGCCTTATTTCTGTGGAATCTGAGAACAGATATTTCGGATCCCTTTGAAGACTATAGAGCCAAAGGAAATGTCCTCCGATAACAAAGAGAAAGAAGCTCTCTGAGAAACTTCTTTGTGTTCTGTGAAATCATCTCACAGAGTTACAGCTTTACCCTCAAGAAGCCTTTCGCTAAGACAGTTCTTGTGGAATTGGCAAAGTGATATTTGGAAGCCCATAGAGGGCTTTGGTGAAAAAGGAAATATCCTCAGGTGAAATCTGGAAAGAAGCTTTCTGAGAAACTGCTTAGTGTTCTGTTAATTCATCTCACAGAGTTACATCTGTATTTCGTGGGTCTCTTTGTAGCCTTATTTCTGTGGAATCTGAGAACAGATATTTCGGATCCCTTTGAAGACTATAGGGCCAAAGGAAATATCCTCCGACAACAAAGAGAAAGAAGCTTTCTGAGAAACTTCTTTGTGTTCTGTGAAATCATCTCACAGAGTTACAGCTTTCCCCTTAAGAAGCCTTTCGCTACGACAGTTCTTGTGGAATTGGCAAAGTGATATTTGGAAGCTCATAGAGGGCTATGGTGAAAAAGGAAATATCCTCAGATGAAATCTGGAAAGAAGCTTTCTCAGAAACTGCTTAGTGTTCTGTTAATTCATCTCACAGAGTTACATCTGTATTTCGTGGATCTCTTTGCTAGCCTTATTTCTGTGGAATCTGAGAACAGATATTTCGGATCCCTTTGAAGACTATAGGGCCAAAGGAAATATCCTCCGATAACAAAGAGAAAGATGTTCTCTGAGAAACTTCTTTGTATTCTGTGAAATCATCTCACAGAGTTACAGCTATCCCCTCAAGAAGCCTTTCGCTAGACAGTTCTTGTGGAATTGGCCAAGTGATATTTGGAAACACATAGTGGGCTATGGTGAAAAAGGAAATATCCTCAGATGAAATCTGGAAAGAAGCTTTCTGAGAAACTGCTTAGTGTTCTGTTAATTCATCTCACAGAGTTACATCTGTATTTCGTGGATCTCTTTGCTAGCCTTATTTCTGTGAAATCTGAGAACAGATATTTCGGATCCCTTTGAAGACTATAGGGCCAAAGGAAATATCCTCCGATAACAAAGAGAAAGAAGCTTTCTGAGAAACTTCTTTGTGTTCTGTGAAATCATCTCACAGAGTTACCGCTTTCCCCTCAAGAAGCCTTTCGCTAAGACAGTTCTTGTGGAATTGGGAAAGTGATATTTGGAAGCCCATAGAGGGCTATGGTGAAAAAGGAAATATCCTCAGATGAAATCTGGAAAGAAGCTTTCTGAGAAACTGCTTAGTGTTCTGTTAATTCATCTCACAGAGTTACATCTGTATTTCGTGAATCTCTTTGCTGGCCTTATTTCTGTGGAATCTGAGAACAGATATTTCAGATCCCTTTGAAGACTATAGGGCCAAAGGAAATATCCTCCGATAACAAAGAGAAAGAAGCTCTCTGAGAAACTACTTTGTGTTCTGTGAAATCATCTCACAGAGTTACAGCTTTCCCCTCAAGAAGCCTTTCGCTAAGACAGTTCTTGTGGAATTGGCAAAGTGATATTTGGAAGCCCATAGAGGGCTTTGGTGAAAAAGGAAATATCCTCAGGTGAAATCTGGAAAGAAACTTTCTGAGAAACTGCTTAGTGTTCTGTTAATTCATCTCACAGAGTTACATCTGTATTTCGTGGGTCTCTTTGTAGCCTTATTTCTGTGGAATCTGAGAACAGATATTTCGGATCCCTTTGAAGACTATAGGGCCAAAGGAAATATCCTCCGATAACAAAGAGAAAGAAGCTCTCTGAGAAACTTCTTTGTGTTCTGTGAAATCATCTCACAGAGTTACAGCTTTCCCCTCAAGAAGCGTTTCGGTAAGACAGTTCTTGTGGAATTGGCAAAGTGATATTTGGAAGCCCATAGAGGGCTTTGGTGAAAAAGGAAATATCCTCAGGTCAAATCTGGAAAGAAGCTTTCTGAGAAACTGCTTAGTGTTCTGTTAATTCATCTCACAGAGTTACATCTGTATTTCGTGGGTCTCTTTGCTAGCCTTATTTCTGTGGAATCTGAGAACAGATATTTCGGATCCCTTTGAAGACTATAGGGCCAAAGGAAATATCCTCAGACAACAAAGAGAAAGAAGCTTTCTGAGAAACTTCTTTGTGTTCTGTGAAATCATCTCACAGAGTTACAGCTTTCCCCTCAAGAAGCCTTTCGCTAAGACAGTTCTTGTGGAATTGGCAAAGTGATATTTGGAAGCTCATAGAGGGCTATGGTGAAAAAGGAAATATCCTCAGATGAAATCTGGAAAGAAGCTTTCTAAGAAACTGCTTAGTGTTCTGTTAATTCATCTCACAGAGTTACATCTGTATTTCGTGGATCTCTTTGCTAGCCTTATTTCTGTGGAATCTGAGAACAGATATTTCGGATCCCTTTGAAGACTATAGGGCCAAAGGAAATATCCTCCGATAACAAAGAGAAAGAAGCTTTCTGAGAAAATTATTTGTGTTCTGTGAAATCATCTCACAGAGTTACAGCTTTCCCCTCAAGAAGCCTTTCGCTAAGACAGTTCTTGTGGAATTGGCAAAGTGATATTTGGAAGCCCATAGAGGGCTTTGGTGAAAAACGAAATATCCTCAGATGAAATCTGGAAAGAAGCTTTTTGAGAAACTGCTTAGTGTTCTGTTAATTCATCTCACAGAGTTACATCTGTATTTCGTGGATCTCTTTGCTAGCCTTATTTCTGTGGAATCTGAGAACAGATATTTAGGATCCCTTTGAAGACTATAGGGCCAAAGGAAATATCCTCCGATAACAAAGAGAAAGAAGCTCTCTGAGAAACTTCTTTGTGTTCTGTGAAATCATCTCACAGAGTTACAGCTTTCCCCTCAAGAAGCCTTTCGCTAAGACAGTTCTTGTGGAATTGGCAAAGTGATATTTGGAAGCCCATAGAGGGCTTTGGTGAAAAAGGAAATATCCTCAGGTGAAATCTGGAAAGAAGCTTTCTGAGAAACTGCTTAGTGTTCTGTTAATTCATCTCACAGAGTTACATCTGTATTTCGTGGGTCTCTTTGTAGCCTTATTTCTGTGGAATCTGAGAACAGATATTTCGGATCCCTTTGAAGACTATAGGGCCAAAGGAAATATCCTCCGACAACAAAGAGAAAGAAGCTCTCTGAGAAACTTCTTTGTGTTCTGTGAAATCATCTCACAGAGTTACAGCTTTCCCCTCAAGAAGCCTTTCGCTAAGACAGTTCTTGTGGAATTGGCAAAGTGATATTTGGAAGCTCATAGAGGGCTATGGTGAAAAAGGAAATAACCTCAGATGAAATCTGGAAAGAAGCTTTCTCAGAAACTGCTTAGTGTTCTGTTAATTCATCTCACAGAGTTACATCTGTATTTCGTGGATCTCTTTGCTAGCCTTATTTCTGTGGAATCTGAGAACAGATATTTCGGATCCCTTTGAAGACTATAGGGCCAAAGGAAATATCCTCCGATAACAAAGAGAAAGAAGCTTTCTGAGAAACTTCTTTGTGTTCTGTGAAATCATCTCACAGAGTTACAGCTTTCCCCTCAAGAAGCCTTTCGCTAAGACAGTTCTTGTGGAATTGGCCAAGTGATATTTGGAAGCCCATAGAGGGCTACGGTTAAAAGGAAATATCCTCAGATGAAATCTGGAAAGAAGCTTTCTGAGAAACTGCTTAGTGTTCTGTTAATTCATCTCACAGAGTTACATCTGTATTTCGTGGATCTCTTTGCTAGCCTTATTTCTGTGGAATCTGAGAACAGATATTTCGGATCCCTTTGAAGACTATAGGGCCAAAGGAAATATCCTCCGATAACAAAGAGAAAGATGTTCTCTGGGAAACTTCTTTGTATTCTTTGAAATCATCTCACAGAGTTACAGCTATCTCCTCAAGAAGCCTTTCGCTAGACAGTTCTTGTGGAATTGGCCAAGTGATATTTGGAAATACATAGTGGGCTATGGTGAAAAAGGAAATATCCTCAGATGAAATCTGGAAAGAAGCTTTCTGAGAAACTGCTTAGTGTTCTGTTAATTCATCTCACAGAGTTACATCTGTATTTCGTGGATCTCTTTGCTAGCCTTATTTCTGTGGAATCTGAGAACAGATATTTCGGATCCCTTTGAAGACTATAGGGCCAAAGGAAATATCCTCCGATAACAAAGAGAAAGAAGCTTTCTGAGAAACTTCTTTGTGTTCTGTGAAATCATCTCACAGAGTTACAGCTTTCCCCTCAAGAAGCCTTTCGCTAAGACAGTTCTTTTGGAATTGGCCAAGTGATATTTGGAAGCCCATAGAGGGCTATGGTTAAAAGGAAATATCGTCAGATGAAATCTGGAAAGAAGGTTTCTGAGAAACTGCTTAGTGTTCTGTTAATTCATCTCACAGAGTTACATCTGTATTTCGTGGATCTCTTTGCTAGCCTTATTTCTGTGGAATCTGAGAACAGATATTTCGGATCCCTTTGAAGACTATAGGGCCAAAGGAAATATCCTCCGATAACAAAGAGAAAGATGTTCTCTGAGAAACTTCTTTGTATTCTGTGAAATCATCTCACAGAGTTACATCTATCCCCTCAAGAAGCCTTTCGCTAGACAGTTCTTGTGGAATTGGCCAAGTGATATTTGGAAACACATAGTGGGCTATGGTGAAAAAGGAAATATCCTCAGATGAAATCTGGAAAGAAGCTTTCTGAGAAACTGCTTAGTGTTCTGTTAATTCATCTCACAGAGTTACATCTGTATTTCGTGGATCTCTTTGCTAGCCTTATTTCTGTGAAATCTGAGAACAGATATTTCGGATCCCTTTGAAGACAATAGGGCCAAAGGAAATATCCTCCGATAACAAAGAGAAAGAAGCTTTCTGAGAAACTTCTTTGTGTTCTGTGAAATCATCTCACAGAGTTACAGCTTTCCCCTCAAGAAGCCTTTCGCTAAGACAGTTCTTGTGGAATTGGGAAAGTGATATTTGGAAGCCCATAGAGGGCTATGGTGAAAAAGGAAATATCCTCAGATGAAATCTGGAAAGAAGCTTTCTGAGAAACTGCTTAGTGTTCTGTTAATTCATCTCACAGAGTTACATCTGTATTTCGTGGATCTCTTTGCTGGCCTTATTTCTGTGGAATCTGAGAACAGATATTTCAGATCCCTTTGAAGACTATAGGGCCAAAGGAAATATCCTCCGATAACAAAGAGAAAGAAGCTCTCTGAGAAACTTCTTTGTGTTCTGTGAAATCATCTCACAGAGTTACAGCTTTTCCCTCAAGAAGCCTTTCGGTAAGACAGTTCTTGTGGAATGGGCAAAGTGATATTTGGAAGCCCATAGAGGGCTTTGGTGAAAAAGGAAATATCCTCAGGTGAAATCTGGAAAGAAGCTTTCTGAGAAACTGCTTAGTGTTCTGTTAATTCATCTCACAGAGTTACATCTGTATTTCGTGGGTCTCTTTGTAGCCTTATTTCTGTGGAATCTGAGAACAGATATTTCGGATCCCTTTGAAGACTATAGGGCCAAAGGAAATATCCTCCGACAACAAAGAGAAAGAAGCTTTCTGAGAAACTTCTTTGTGTTCTGTGAAATCATCTCACAGAGTTACAGCTTTCCCCTCAAGAAGCCTTTCGCTAAGACAGTTCTTGTGGAATTGGCAAAGTGATATTTAGAAGCTCATAGAGGGCTATGGTGAAAAAGGAAATATCCTCAGATGAAATCTGGAAAGAAGCTTTCTAAGAAACTGCTTAGTGTTCTGTTAATTCATCTCACAGAGTTACATCTGTATTTCGTGGATCTCTTTGCTAGCCTTATTTCTGTGGAATCTGAGAACAGATATTTCGGATCCCTTTGAAGACTATAGGGCCAAAGGAAATATCCTCCGATAACAAAGAGAAAGAAGCTTTCTGAGAAACTTCTTTGTGTTCTGTGAAATCATCTCACAGAGTTACAGCTTTCCCCTCAAGAAGCCTTTCGCTAAGACAGTTCTTGTGGAGTTGGCAAAGTGATATTTGGAAGCTCATAGAGGGCTATGGTGAAAAAGGAAATGTCCTCAGATGAAATGAGGAAAGAAACTTTCTCAGAAACTGCTTAGTGTTCTGTTAATTCATCTCACAGAGTTACATCTGTATTTCGTGGATCTCTTTGCTAGCCTTATTTCTGTGGAATCTGAGAACAGATATTTCGGATTCCTTTGAAGACTATAGGGCCAAAGGAAATATCCTCCGATAACAAAGAGAAAGAAGCTTTCTGAGAAACTTCTTTGTGTTCTGTGAAATCGTCTCAAGGATTTACAGCTTTCCCCTCAAGAAGCCTTTCGCTAAGAAAGTTCTTGTGGAATTGGCCAAGTGATATTTGGAAGCCCATAGAGGGCTATGGTGAAAAAGGAAATATCCTCAGATGAAATCTGGAAAGAAGCTTTCTCAGAAACTGCTTAGTGTTCTGTTAATTCATCTCACAGAGTTACATCTGTATTTCGTGGATCTCTTTGCTAGCCTTATTTCTGTGGAATCTGAGAACAGATATTTCGGATTCCTTTGAAGACTATAGGGCCAAAGGAAATATCCTCCGATAACAAAGAGAAAGAAGCTTTCTGAGAAACTTCTTTGTGTTCTGTGAAATCATCTCACAGAGTTACAGCTTTCCCCTCAAGAAGCCTTTCGCTAAGACAGTTCTTGTGGAATTGGCCAAGTGATATTTGGAAGCCCATAGAGGGCTATGGTGAAAAAGGAAATATCCTCAGATGAAATCTGGAAAGAAGCTTTTTGAGAAACTGCTTAGTGTTCTGTTAATTCATCTCACAGAGTTACATCTGTATTTCGTGGATCTCTTTGCTGGCCTTATTTCTGTGGAATCTGAGAACAGATATTTCGGATCCCTTTGAAGACTATAGGGCCAAAGGAAATATCCTCCGATAACAAAGAGAAAGAAGCTCTCTGAGAAACTTCTTTGTGTTCTGTGAAATCATCTCACAGAGTTACAGCTTTCCCCTCAAGAAGCCTTTCGCTAAGACAGTTCTTGTGGAATTGGGAAAGTGATATTTGGAAGCCAATAGAGGGCTATGGTGAAAAAGGACATATCCTCAGATGAAATCTGGAAAGAAGCTTTCTGAGAAACTGCTTAGTGTTCTGTTAATTCATCTCACAGAGTTACATCTGTATTTCGTGGATCTCTTTGCTGGCCTTATTTCTGTGGAATCTGAGAACAGATATTTCGGATCCCTTTGAAGACTATAGGGCCAAAGGAAATATCCTCCGATAACAAAGAGAAAGAAGCTTTCTGAAAAACTTCTTTGTGTTCTGTGAAATCATCTCACAGAGTTACAGCTTTCCCCTCAAGAAGCCTTTCGGTAAGACAGTTCTTGTGGAATTGGCAACGTGATATTTGGAAGCCCATAGAGGGCTTTGGTGAAAAAGGAAATATCCTCAGGTGAAATCTGGAAAGAAGCTTTCTGAGAAACTGCTTAGTGTTCTGTTAATTCATCTCACAGAGTTACATCTGTATTTCGTGGGTCTCTTTGTAGCCTTATTTCTGTGGAATCTGAGAACAGATATTTCGGATCCCTTTGAAGACTATAGGGCCAAAGGAAATATCCTCCGACAACAAAGAGAAAGAAGCTTTCTGAGAAACTTCTTTGTGTTCTGTGAAATCATCTCACAGAGTTACAGCTTTCCCCTCAAGAAGCCTTTCGCTAAGACAGTTCTTGTGGAATTGGCAAAGTGATATTTGGAAGCTCATAGAGGGCTATGGTGAAAAAGGAAATATCCTCAGATGAAATCTGGAAAGAAGCTTTCTCAGAAACTGCTTAGTGTTCTGTTAATTCATCTCACAGAGTTACATCTGTATTTCGTGGATCTCTTTGCTAGCCTTATTTCTGTGGAATCTGAGAACAGATATTTCGGATCCCTTTGAAGACTATAGGGCCAAAGGAAATATCCTCTGATAACAAAGAGAAAGAAGCTTTCTGAGAAACTTCTTTGTGTTCTGTGAAATCATCTCACAGAGTTACAGCTTTCCCCTCAAGAAGCCTTTCGCTAAGACAGTTCTTGTGGAATTGGCCAAGTGATATTTGGAAGCCCATAGAGGGCTATGGTTAAAAGGAAATATCCTCAGATGAAATCTGGAAAGAAGGTTTCTGAGAAACTGCTTAGTGTTCTGTTAATTCATCTCACAGAGTTACATCTGTATTTCGTGGATCTCTTTGCTAGCCTTATTTCTGTGGAATCTGAGAACAGATATTTCGGATCCCTTTGAAGACTATAGGGCCAAAGGAAATATCCTCCGATAACAAAGAGAAAGATGTTCTCTGAGAAACTTCTTTGTATTCTGTGAAATCATCTCACAGAGTTACAGCTATCCCCTCAAGAAGCCTTTCGCTAGACAGTTCTTGTGGAATTGGCCAAGTGATATTTGGAAACACATAGTGGGCTATGGTGAAAAAGGAAATATCCTCAGATGAAATCTGGAAAGAAGCTTTCTGAGAAACTGCTTAGTGTTCTGTTAATTCATCTCACAGAGTTACATCTGTATTTCGTGGATCTCTTTGCTGGCCTTATTTCTGTGGAATCTGAGAACAGATATTTCGGATCCCTTTGAAGACTATAGGGCCAAAGGAAATATCCTCCGATAACAAAGAGAAAGAAGCTTTCTGAAAAACTTCTTTGTGTTCTGTGAAATCATCTCACAGAGTTACAGCTTTCCCCTCAAGAAGCCTTTCGGTAAGACAGTTCTTGAGGAATTGGCAAAGTGATATTTGGAAGCCCATAGAGGGCTTTGGTGAAAAAGGAAATATCCTCAGGTGAAATCTGGAAAGAAGCTTTCTGAGAAACTGCTTAGTGTTCTGTTAATTCATCTCACAGAGTTACATCTGTATTTCGTGGGTCTCTTTGTAGCCTTATTTCTGTGGAATCTGAGAACAGATATTTCGGATCCCTTTGAAGACTATAGGGCCAAAGGAAATATCCTCCGACAACAAAGAGAAAGAAGCTTTCTGAGAAACTTCTTTGTGTTCTGTGAAATCATCTCACAGAGTTACAGCTTTCCCCTCAAGAAGCCTTTCGCTAAGACAGTTCTTGTGGAATTGGCAAAGTGATATTTGGAAGCTCATAGAGGGCTATGGTGAAAAAGGAAATATCCTCAGATGAAATCTGGAAAGAAGCTTTCTCAGAAACTGCTTAGTGTTCTGTTAATTCATCTCACAGAGTTACATCTGTATTTCGTGGATCTCTTTGCTAGCCTTATTTCTGTGGAATCTGAGAACAGATATTTCGGATCCCTTTGAAGACTATAGGGCCAAAGGAAATATCCTCTGATAACAAAGAGAAAGAAGCTTTCTGAGAAACTTCTTTGTGTTCTGTGAAATCATCTCACAGAGTTACAGCTTTCCCCTCAAGAAGCCTTTCGCTAAGACAGTTCTTGTGGAATTGGCCAAGTGATATTTGGAAGCCCATAGAGGGCTATGGTTAAAAGGAAATATCCTCAGATGAAATCTGGAAAGAAGGTTTCTGAGAAACTGCTTAGTGTTCTGTTAATTCATCTCACAGAGTTACATCTGTATTTCGTGGATCTCTTTGCTAGCCTTATTTCTGTGGAATCTGAGAACAGATATTTCGGATCCCTTTGAAGACTATAGGGCCAAAGGAAATATCCTCCGATAACAAAGAGAAAGATGTTCTCTGAGAAACTTCTTTGTATTCTGTGAAATCATCTCACAGAGTTACAGCTATCCCCTCAAGAAGCCTTTCGCTAGACAGTTCTTGTGGAATTGGCCAAGTGATATTTGGAAACACATAGTGGGCTATGGTGAAAAAGGAAATATCCTCAGATGAAATCTGGAAAGAAGCTTTCTGAGAAACTGCTTAGTGTTCTGTTAATTCATCTCACAGAGTTACATCTGTATTTCGTGGATCTCTTTGCTAGCCTTATTTCTGTGAAATCTGAGAACAGATATTTCGGATCCCTTTGAAGACAATAGGGCCAAAGGAAATATCCTCCGATAACAAAGAGAAAGAAGCTTTCTGAGAAACTTCTTTGTGTTCTGTGAAATCATCTCACAGAGTTACAGCTTTCCCCTCAAGAAGCCTTTCGCTAAGACAGTTCTTGTGGAATTGGGAAAGTGATATTTGGAAGCCCATAGAGGGCTATGGTGAAAAAGGAAATATCCTCAGATGAAATCTGGAAAGAAGCTTTCTGAGAAACTGCTTAGTGTTCTGTTAATTCATCTCACAGAGTTACATCTGTATTTCGTGGATCTCTTTGCTGGCCTTATTTCTGTGGAATCTGAGAACAGATATTTCAGATCCCTTTGAAGACTATAGGGCCAAAGGAAATATCCTCCGATAACAAAGAGAAAGAAGCTCTCTGAGAAACTTCTTTGTGTTCTGTGAAATCATCTCACAGAGTTACAGCTTTCCCCTCAAGAAGTCTTTCGGTAAGCCAGTTCTTGTGGAATTGGCAAAGTGATATTTGGAAGCCCATAGAGGGCTTTGGTGAAAAAGGAAATATCCTCAGGTGAAATCTGGAAAGAAGCTTTCTGAGAAACTGCTTAGTGTTCTGTTAATTCATCTCACAGAGTTACATCTGTATTTCGTGGGTCTCTTTGTAGCCTTATTTCTGTGGAATATGAGAACAGATATTTCGGATCCCTTTGAAGACTATAGGGCCAAAGGAAATATCCTCCGACAACAAAGAGAAAGAAGCTTTCTGAGAAACTTCTTTGTGTTCTGTGAAATCATCTCACAGAGTTACAGCTTTCCCCTCAAGAAGCCTTTCGCTAAGACAGTTCTTGTGGAATTGGCAAAGTGATATTTAGAAGCTCATAGAGGGCTATGGTGAAAAAGGAAATATCCTCAGATGAAATCTGGAAAGAAGCTTTCTAAGAAACTGCTTAGTGTTCTGTTAATTCATCTCACAGAGTTACATCTGTATTTCGTGGATCTCTTTGCTAGCCTTATTTCTGTGGAATCTGAGAACAGATATTTCGGATCCCTTTGAAGACTATAGGGCCAAAGGAAATATCCTCCGATAACAAAGAGAAAGAAGCTTTCTGAGAAACTTCTTTGTGTTCTGTGAAATCATCTCACAGAGTTACAGCTTTCCCCTCAAGAAGCCTTTCGCTAAGACAGTTCTTGTGGAGTTGGCAAAGTGATATTTGGAAGCTCATAGAGGGCTATGGTGAAAAAGGAAATGTCCTCAGATGAAATCTGGAAAGAAGCTTTCTCAGAAACTGCTTAGTGTTCTGTTAATTCATCTCACAGAGTTACATCTGTATTTCGTGGATCTCTTTGCTAGCCTTATTTCTGTGGAATCTGAGAACAGATATTTCGGATTCCTTTGAAGACTATAGGGCCAAAGGAAATATCCTCCGATAACAAAGAGAAAGAAGCTTTCTGAGAAACTTCTTTGTGTTCTGTGAAATCGTCTCAAGGATTTACAGCTTTCCCCTCAAGAAGCCTTTCGCTAAGAAAGTTCTTGTGGAATTGGCCAAGTGATATTTGGAAGCCCATAGAGGGCTATGGTGAAAAAGGAAATATCCTCAGATGAAATCTGGAAAGAAGCTTTCTCAGAAACTGCTTAGTGTTCTGTTAATTCATCTCACAGAGTTACATCTGTATTTCGTGGATCTCTTTGCTAGCCTTATTTCTGTGGAATCTGAGAACAGATATTTCGGATCCCTTTGAAGACTATAGGGCCAAAGGAAATATCCTCCGATAACAAAGAGAAAGAAGCTCTCTGAGAAACTTCTTTGTGTTCTGTGAAATCATCTCACAGAGTTACAGCTTTCCCCTCAAGAAGCCTTTCGGTAAGACAGTTCTTGGGAATTGGCAAAGTGATATTTGGAAGCCCATAGAGGGCTTTGGTGAAAAAGGAAATATCCTCAGGTGAAATCTGGAAAGAAGCTTTCTGAGAAACTGCTTAGTGTTCTGTTAATTCATCTCACAGAGTTACATCTGTATTTCGTGGGTCTCTTTGTAGCCTTATTTCTGTGGAATCTGAGAACAGATATTTCGGATCCCTTTGAAGACTATAGGGCCAAAGGAAATATCCTCCGACAACAAAGAGAAAGAAGCTTTCTGAGAAACTTCTTTGTGTTCTGTGAAATCATCTCACAGAGTTACAGCTTTCCCCTCAAGAAGCCTTTCGCTAAGACAGTTCTTGTGGAATTGGCAAAGTGATATTTAGAAGCTCATAGAGGGCTATGGTGAAAAAGGAAATATCCTCAGATGAAATCTGGAAAGAAGCTTTCTAAGAAACTGCTTAGTGTTCTGTTAATTCATCTCACAGAGTTACATCTGTATTTCGTGGATCTCTTTGCTAGCCTTATTTCTGTGGAATCTGAGAACAGATATTTCGGATCCCTTTGAAGACTATAGGGCCAAAGGAAATATCCTCCGATAACAAAGAGAAAGAAGCTTTCTGAGAAACTTCTTTGTGTTCTGTGAAATCATCTCACAGAGTTACAGCTTTCCCCTCAAGAAGCCTTTCGCTAAGACAGTTCTTGTGGAGTTGGCAAAGTGATATTTGGAAGCTCATAGAGGGCTATGGTGAAAAAGGAAATGTCCTCAGATGAAATCTGGAAAGAAGCTTTCTCAGAAACTGCTTAGTGTTCTGTTAATTCATCTCACAGAGTTACATCTGTATTTCGTGGATCTCTTTGCTAGCCTTATTTCTGTGGAATCTGAGAACAGATATTTCGGATTCCTTTGAAGACTATAGGGCCAAAGGAAATATCCTCCGATAACAAAGAGAAAGAAGCTTTCTGAGAAACTTCTTTGTGTTCTGTGAAATCATCTCACAGAGTTACAGCTTTCCCCTCAAGAAGCCTTTCGCTAAGACAGTTCTTGTGGAATTGGCCAAGTGATATTTGGAAGCCCATAGAGGGCTATGGTGAAAAAGGAAATATCCTCAGATGAAATCTGGAAAGAAGCTTTTTGAGAAACTGCTTAGTGTTCTGTTAATTCATCTCACAGAGTTACATCTGTATTTCGTGGATCTCTTTGCTAGCCTTATTTCTGTGGAATCTGAGAACAGATATTTCGGATCCCTTTGAAGACTATAGGGCCAAAGGAAATATCCTCCGATAACAAAGAGAAAGAAGCTCTCTGAGAAACTTCTTTGTGTTCTGTGAAATCATCTCACAGAGTTACAGCTTTCCCCTCAAGAAGCCTTTCGCTAAGACAGTTCTTGTGGAATTGGCCAAGTGATATTTGGAAGCCCATAGAGGGCTATGGTGAAAAAGGAAATATCCTCAGATGAAATCTGGAAAGAAGCTTTCTGAGAAACTGCTTAGTGTTCTGTTAATTCATCTCACAGAGTTACATCTGTATTTCGTGGATCTCTTTGCTGGCCTTATTTCTGTGGAATCTGCGAACAGATATTTCGGATCCCGTTGAAGACTATAGGGCCAAAGGAAATATCCTCCGATAACAAAGAGAAAGAAGCTTTCTGAAAAACTTCTTTGTGTTCTGTGAAATCATCTCACAGAGTTACAGCTTTCCCCTCAAGAAGCCTTTCGCTAAGACAGTTCTTGTGGAATTGGCAAAGTGATATTTGGAAGCCCATAGAGGGCTTTGGTGAAAAAGGAAATATCCTCAGGTGAAATCTGGAAAGAAGCTTTCTGAGAAACTGCTTAGTGTTCTGTTAATCATCTCACAGAGTTACATCTGTATTTCGTGGGTCTCTTTGTTGCCTTATTTCTGTGGAATCTGAGAACAGATATTTCGGATCCCTTTGAAGACTATAGGGCCAAAGGAAATATCCTCCGACAACAAAGAGAAAGAAGCTTTCTGAGAAACTTCTTTGTGTTCTGTGAAATCATCTCACAGAGTTACAGCTTTCCCCTCAAGAAGCCTTTCGCTAAGACAGTTCTTGTGGAATTGGCAAAGTGATATTTGGAAGCCCATAGAGGGCTTTGGTGAAAAAGGAAATATCCTCAGGTGAAATCTGGAAAGAAGCTTTCTGAGAAACTGCTTAGTGTTCTGTTAATCATCTCACAGAGTTACATCTGTATTTCGTGGGTCTCTTTGTTGCCTTATTTCTGTGGAATCTGAGAACAGATATTTCGGATCCCTTTGAAGACTATAGGGCCAAAGGAAATATCCTCCGACAACAAAGAGAAAGAAGCTTTCTGAGAAACTTCTTTGTGTTCTGTGAAATCATCTCACAGAGTTACAGCTTTCCCCTCAAGAAGCCTTTCGCTAAGACAGTTCTTGTGGAATTGGCAAAGTGATATTTGGAAGCTCATAGAGGGCTATGGTGAAAAAGGAAATATCCTCAGATGAAATCTGGAAAGAAGCTTTCTCAGAAACTGCTTAGTGTTCTGTTAATTCATCTCACAGAGTTACATCTGTATTTCGTGGATCTCTTTGCTAGCCTTATTTCTGTGGAATCTCAGAACAGATATTTCGGATCCCTTTGAAGACTATAGGGCCAAAGGAAATATCCTCCGATAACAAAGAGAAAGAAGCTTTCTGAGAAACTTCTTTGTGTTCTGTGAAATCATCTCACAGAGTTACAGCTTTCCCCTCAAGAAGCCTTTCGCTAAGACAGTTCTTGTGGAATTGGCCAAGTGATATTTGGAAGCCCATAGAGGGCTATGGTTAAAAGGAAATATCCTCAGATGAAATCTGGAAAGAAGCTTTCTGAGAAACTGCTTAGTGTTCTGTTAATTCATCTCACAGAGTTACATCTGTATTTCGTGGATCTCTTTGCTAGCCTTATTTCTGTGGAATCTGAGAACAGATATTTCGGATCCCTTTGAAGACTATAGGGCCAAAGGAAATATCCTCCGATAACAAAGAGAAAGATGTTCTCTGAGAAACTTCTTTGTATTCTGTGAAATCATCTCACAGAGTTACAGCTATCCCCTCAAGAAGCCTTTCGCTAGACAGTTCTTGTGGAATTGGCCAAGTGATATTTGGAAACACATAGTGGGCTATGGTGAAAAAGGAAATATCCTCAGATGAAATCTGGAAAGAAGCTTTCTGAGAAACTGCTTAGTGTTCTGTTAATTCATCTCACAGAGTTACATCTGTATTTCGTGGATCTCTTTGCTAGCCTTATTTCTGTGAAATCTGAGAACAGATATTTCGGATCCCTTTGAAGACTATAGGGCCAAAGGAAATATCCTCCGATAACAAAGAGAAAGAAGCTTTCTGAGAAACTTCTTTGTGTTCTGTGAAATCATCTCACAGAGTTACCGCTTTCCCCTCAAGAAGCCTTTCGCTAAGACAGTTCTTGTGGAATTGGGAAAGTGATATTTGGAAGCCCATAGTGGGCTATGGTGAAAAAGGAAATATCCTCAGATGAAATCTGGAAAGAAGCTTTCTGAGAAACTGCTTAGTGTTCTGTTAATTCATCTCACAGAGTTACATCTGTATTTCGTGGATCTCTTTGCTGGCCTTATTTCTGTGGAATCTGAGAACAGATATTTCGGATCCCTTTGAAGACTATAGGGCCAAAGGAAATATCCTCCGATAACAAAGAGAAAGAAGCTCTCTGAGAAACTTCTTTGTGTTCTGTGAAATCATCTCACAGAGTTACAGCTTTCCCCTCAAGAAGCCTTTCGCTAAGACAGTTCTTGTGGAATTGGGAAAGTGATATTTGGAAGCCCATAGAGGGCTATGGTGAAAAAGGACATATCCTCAGATGAAATCTGGAAAGAAGCTTTCTGAGAAACTGCTTAGTGTTCTGTTAATTCATCTCACAGAGTTACATCTGTATTTCGTGGATCTCTTTGCTGGCCTTATTTCTGTGGAATCTGAGAACAGATATTTCGGATCCCTTTGAAGACTATAGGGCCAAAGGAAATATCCTCCGATAACAAAGAGAAAGAAGCTTTCTGAAAAACTTCTTTGTGTTCTGTGAAATCATCTCACAGAGTTACAGCTTTCCCCTCAAGAAGCCTTTCGGTAAGACAGTTCTTGTGGAATTGGCAAAGTGATATTTGGAAGCCCATAGAGGGCTTTGGTGAAAAAGGAAATATCCTCAGGTGAAATCTGGAAAGAAGCTTTCTCAGAAACTGCTTAGTGTTCTGTTAATTCATCTCACAGAGTTACATCTGTATTTCGTGGGTCTCTTTGTAGCCTTATTTCTGTGGAATCTGAGAACAGATATTTCGGATCCCTTTGAAGACTATAGGGCCCATGGAAATATCCTCCGACAACAAAGAGAAAGAAGCTTTCTGAGAAACTTCTTTGTGTTCTGTGAAATCATCTCACAGAGTTACAGCTTTCCCCTCAAGAAGCCTTTCGCTAAGACAGTTCTTGTGGAATTGGCAAAGTGATATTTGGAAGCTCATAGAGGGCTATGGTGAAAAAGGAAATATCCTCAGATGAAATCTGGAAAGAAGCTTTCTCAGAAACTGCTTAGTGTTCTGTTAATTCATCTCACAGAGTTACATCTGTATTTCGTGGATCTCTTTGCTAGCCTTATTTCTGTGGAATCTGAGAACAGATATTTCGGATCCCTTTGAAGACTATAGGGCCAAAGGAAATATCCTCCGATAACAAAGAGAAAGAAGCTTTCTGAGAAACTTCTTTGTGTTCTGTGAAATCATCTCACAGAGTTACAGCTTTCCCCTCAAGAAGCCTTTCGCTAAGACAGTTCTTGTGGAATTGGCCAAGTGATATTTGGAAGCCCATAGAGGGCTATGGTTAAAAGCAAATATCCTCAGATGAAATCTGGAAAGAAGGTTTCTGAGAAACTGCTTAGTGTTCTGTTAATTCATCTCACAGAGTTACATCTGTATTTCGTGGATCTCTTTGCTAGCCTTATTTCTGTGGAATCTGAGAACAGATATTTCGGATCCCTTTGAAGACTATAGGGCCAAAGGAAATATCCTCCGATAACAAAGAGAAAGATGTTCTCTGAGAAACTTCTTTGTATTCTGTGAAATCATCTCACAGAGTTACAGCTATCCCCTCAAGAAGCCTTTCGCTAGACAGTTCTTGTGGAATTGGCCAAGTGATATTTGGAAACACATAGTGGGCTATGGTGAAAAAGGAAATATCCTCAGATGAAATCTGGAAAGAAGCTTTCTGAGAAACTGCTTAGTGTTCTGTTAATTCATCTCACAGAGTTACATCTGTATTTCGTGGATCTCTTTGCTAGCCTTATTTCTGTGAAATCTGAGAACAGATATTTCGGATCCCTTTGAAGACAATAGGGCCAAAGGAAATATCCTCCGATAACAAAGAGAAAGAAGCTTTCTGAGAAACTTCTTTGTGTTCTGTGAAATCATCTCACAGAGTTACAGCTTTCCCCTCAAGAAGCCTTTCGCTAAGACAGTTCTTGTGGAATTGGGAAAGTGATATTTGGAAGCCCATAGAGGGCTATGGTGAAAAAGGAAATATGCTCAGATGAAATCTGGAAAGAAGCTTTCTGAGAAACTGCTTAGTGTTCTGTTAATTCATCTCACAGAGTTACATCTGTATTTCGTGGATCTCTTTGCTGGCCTTATTTCTGTGGAATCTGAGAACAGATATTTCAGATCCCTTTGAAGACTATAGGGCCAAAGGAAATATCCTCCGATAACAAAGAGAAAGAAGCTCTCTGAGAAACTTCTTTGTGTTCTGTGAAATCATCTCACAGAGTTACAGCTTTCCCCTCAAGAAGCCTTTCGGTAAGACAGTTCTTGTGGAATTGGCAAAGTGATATTTGGAAGCCCATAGAGGGCTTTGGTGAAAAAGGAAATATCCTCAGGTGAAATCTGGAAAGAAGCTTCCTGAGAAA
Organism: Macaca nemestrina; assembly: GCF_043159975.1. NCBI lineage: Eukaryota > Metazoa > Chordata > Mammalia > Primates > Cercopithecidae > Macaca > Macaca nemestrina. Next base: position 106,319,378 of record NC_092127.1, on the reverse strand, counting down.
CTGCTTAGTGTTCTGTTAATTCATCTCACAGAGTTACATCTGTATTTCGTGGGTCTCTTTGTAGCCTTATTTCTGTGGAATCTGAGAACAGATATTTCGGATCCCTTTGAAGACTATAGGGCCAAAGGAAATATCCTCCGACAACAAAGAGAAAGAAGCTTTCTGAGAAACTTCTTTGTGTTCTGTGAAATCATCTCACAGAGTTACAGCTTTCCCCTCAAGAAGCCTTTCGCTAAGACAGTTCTTGTGGAATTGGCAAAGTGATATTTGGAAGCTCATAGAGGGCTATGGTGAAAAAGGAAATATCCTCAGATGAAATCTGGAAAGAAGCTTTCTAAGAAACTGCTTAGTGTTCTGTTAATTCATCTCACAGAGTTACATCTGTATTTCGTGGATCTCTTTGCTAGCCTTATTTCTGTGGAATCTGAGAACAGATATTTCGGATCCCTTTGAAGACTATAGGGCCAAAGGAAATATCCTCCGATAACAAAGAGAAAGAAGCTTTCTGAGAAACTTCTTTGTGTGCTGTGAAATCATCTCACAGAGTTACAGCTTTCCCCTCAAGAAGCCTTTCGCTAAGACAGTTCTTGTGGAATTGGCAAAGTGATATTTGGAAGCTCATAGTGGGCTATGGTGAAAAAGGAAATATCCTCAGATGAAATCTGGAAAGAAGCTTTCTCAGAAACTGCTAAGTGTTCTGTTAATTCATCTCACAGAGTTACATCTGTATTTCGTGGATCTCTTTGCTAGCCTTATTTCTGTGGAATCTGAGAACAGATATTTCGGATCCCTTTGAAGACTATAGGGCCAAAGGAAATATCCTCCGATAACAAAGAGCAAGAAGCTTTCTGAGAAACTTCTTTGTGTTCTGTGAAATCGTCTCAAGGAGTTACAGCTTTCCCCTCAAGAAGCCTTTCACTAAGACAGTTCTTGTGGAATTGGCCAAGTGATATTTGGAAGCCCATAGAGGGCTATGGTGAAAAAGGAAATATCCTCAGATGAAATCTGGAAAGCAGCTTTCTGAGAAACTGCTTAGTGTTCTGTTAATTCATCTCACAGAGTTACATCTGTATTTCGTGGATCTCTTTGCTAGCCTTATTTCTGTGGAATCTGAGAACAGATATTTCGGATCCCTTTGAAGACTATAGGGCCAAAGGAAATATCCTCCGATAACAAAGAGAAAGAAGCTTTCTGAGAAACTTCTTTGTGTTCTGTGAAATCATCTCACAGAGTTACAGCTTTCCCCTCAAGAAGCCTTTCGCTAAGACAGTTCTTGTGGAATTGGCCAAGTGATATTTGGAAGCCCATAGAGGGCTATGGTTAAAAGGAAATATCCTCAGATGAAATCTGGAAAGAAGCTTTCTGAGAAACTGCTTAGTGTTCTGTTAATTCATCTCACAGAGTTACATCTGTATTTCGTGGATCTCTTTGCTAGCCTTATTTCTGTGGAATCTGAGAACAGATATTTCGGATCCCTTTGAAGACTATAGGGCCAAAGGAAATATCCTCCGATAACAAAGAGAAAGATGTTCTCTGAGAAACTTCTTTGTATTCTGTGAAATCATCTCACAGAGTTACAGCTATCCCCTCAAGAAGCCTTTCACTAGACAGTTCTTGTGGAATTGGCCAAGTGATATTTGGAAACACATAGTGGGCTATGGTGAAAAAGGAAATATCCTCAGATGAAATCTGGAAAGAAGCTTTCTGAGAAACTGCTTAGTGTTCTGTTAATTCATCTCACAGAGTTACATCTGTATTTCGTGGATCTCTTTGCTAGCCTTATTTCTGTGAAATCTGAGAACAGATATTTCGGATCCCTTTGAAGACTATAGGGCCAAAGGAAATATCCTCCGATAACAAAGAGAAAGAAGCTTTCTGAGAAACTTCTTTGTGTTCTGTGAAATCATCTCACAGAGTTACCGCTTTCCCCTCAAGAAGCCTTTCGCTAAGACAGTTCTTGTGGAATTGGGAAAGTGATATTTGGAAGCCCATAGAGGGCTATGGTGAAAAAGGAAATATCCTCAGATGAAATCTGGAAAGAAGCTTTCTGAGAAACTGCTTAGTGTTCTGTTAATTCATCTCACAGAGTTACATCTGTATTTCGTGGATCTCTTTGCTGGCCTTATTTCTGTGGAATCTGAGAACAGATATTTCGGATCCCTTTGAAGACTATAGGGCCAAAGGAAATATCCTCCGATAACAAAGAGAAAGAAGCTCTCTGAGAAACTTCTTTGTGTTCTGTGAAATCATCTCACAGAGTTACAGCTTTCCCCTCAAGAAGCCTTTCGCTAAGACAGTTCTTGTGGAATTGGGAAAGTGATATTTGGAAGCCCATAGAGGGCTATGGTGAAAAAGGACATATCCTCAGATGAAATCTGGAAAGAAGCTTTCTGAGAAACTGCTTAGTGTTCTGTTAATTCATCTCACAGAGTTACATCTGTATTTCGTGGATCTCTTTGCTGGCCTTATTTCTGTGGAATCTGAGAACAGATATTTCGGATCCCTTTGAAGACTATAGGGCCAAAGGAAATATCCTCCGATAACAAAGAGAAAGAAGCTTTCTGAAAAACTTCTTTGTGTTCTGTGAAATCATCTCACAGAGTTACAGCTTTCCCCTCAAGAAGCCTTTCGGTAAGACAGTTCTTGTGGAATTGGCAAAGTGATATTTGGAAGCCCATAGAGGGCTTTGGTGAAAAAGGAAATATCCTCAGGTGAAATCTGGAAAGAAGCTTTCTCAGAAACTGCTTAGTGTTCTGTTAATTCATCTCACAGAGTTACATCTGTATTTCGTGGGTCTCTTTGTAGCCTTATTTCTGTGGAATCTGAGAACAGATATTTCGGATCCCTTTGAAGACTATAGGGCCCATGGAAATATCCTCCGACAACAAAGAGAAAGAAGCTTTCTGAGAAACTTCTTTGTGTTCTGTGAAATCATCTCACAGAGTTACAGCTTTCCCCTCAAGAAGCCTTTCGCTAAGACAGTTCTTGTGGAATTGGCAAAGTGATATTTGGAAGCTCATAGAGGGCTATGGTGAAAAAGGAAATATCCTCAGATGAAATCTGGAAAGAAGCTTTCTCAGAAACTGCTTAGTGTTCTGTTAATTCATCTCACAGAGTTACATCTGTATTTCGTGGATCTCTTTGCTAGCCTTATTTCTGTGGAATCTGAGAACAGATATTTCGGATCCCTTTGAAGACTATAGGGCCAAAGGAAATATCCTCCGATAACAAAGAGAAAGAAGCTTTCTGAGAAACTTCTTTGTGTTCTGTGAAATCATCTCACAGAGTTACAGCTTTCCCCTCAAGAAGCCTTTCGCTAAGACAGTTCTTGTGGAATTGGCCAAGTGATATTTGGAAGCCCATAGAGGGCTATGGTTAAAAGGAAATATCCTCAGATGAAATCTGGAAAGAAGGTTTCTGAGAAACTGCTTAGTGTTCTGTTAATTCATCTCACAGAGTTACATCTGTATTTCGTGGATCTCTTTGCTAGCCTTATTTCTGTGGAATCTGAGAACAGATATTTCGGATCCCTTTGAAGACTATAGGGCCAAAGGAAATATCCTCCGATAACAAAGAGAAAGATGTTCTCTGAGAAACTTCTTTGTATTCTGTGAAATCATCTCACAGAGTTACAGCTATCCCCTCAAGAAGCCTTTCGCTAGACAGTTCTTGTGGAATTGGCCAAGTGATATTTGGAAACACATAGTGGGCTATGGTGAAAAAGGAAATATCCTCAGATGAAATCTGGAAAGAAGCTTTCTGAGAAACTGCTTAGTGTTCTGTTAATTCATCTCACAGAGTTACATCTGTATTTCGTGGATCTCTTTGCTAGCCTTATTTCTGTGAAATCTGAGAACAGATATTTCGGATCCCTTTGAAGACAATAGGGCCAAAGGAAATATCCTCCGATAACAAAGAGAAAGAAGCTTTCTGAGAAACTTCTTTGTGTTCTGTGAAATCATCTCACAGAGTTACAGCTTTCCCCTCAAGAAGCCTTTCGCTAAGACAGTTCTTGTGGAATTGGGAAAGTGATATTTGGAAGCCCATAGAGGGCTATGGTGAAAAAGGAAATATCCTCAGATGAAATCTGGAAAGAAGCTTTCTGAGAAACTGCTTAGTGTTCTGTTAATTCATCTCACAGAGTTACATCTGTATTTCGTGGATCTCTTTGCTGGCCTTATTTCTGTGGAATCTGAGAACAGATATTTCAGGTCCCTTTGAAGACTATAGGGCCAAAGGAAATATCCTCCGATAACAAAGAGAAAGAAGCTCTCTGAGAAACTTCTTTGTGTTCTGTGAAATCATCTCACAGAGTTACAGCTTTCCCCTCAAGAAGCCTTTCGGTAAGACAGTTCTTGTGGAATTGGCAAAGTGATATTAGGAAGCCCATAGAGGGCTTTGGTGAAAAAGGAAATATCCTCAGGTGAAATCTGGAAAGAAGCTTTCTGAGAAACTGCTTAGTGTTCTGTTAATTCATCTCACAGAGTTACATCTGTATTTCCTGGGTCTCTTTGTAGCCTTATTTCTGTGGAATCTGAGAACAGATATTTCGGATCCCTTTGAAGACTATAGGGCCAAAGGAAATATCCTCCGACAACAAAGAGAAAGAAGCTTTCTGAGAAACTTCTTTGTGTTCTGTGAAATCATCTCACAGAGTTACAGCTTTCCCCTCAAGAAGCCTTTCGCTAAGACAGTTCTTGTGGAATTGGCAAAGTGATATTTGGAAGCTCATAGAGGGCTATGGTGAAAAAGGAAATATCCTCAGATGAAATCTGGAAAGAAGCTTTCTAAGAAACTGCTTAGTGTTCTGTTAATTCATCTCACAGAGTTACATCTGTATTTCGTGGATCTCTTTGCTAGCCTTATTTCTGTGGAATCTGAGAACAGATATTTCGGATCCCTTTGAAGACTATAGGGCCAAAGGAAATATCCTCCGATAACAAAGAGAAAGAAGCTTTCTGAGAAACTTCTTTGTGTTCTGTGAAATCATCTCAAGAGTTACAGCTTTCCCCTCAAGAAGCCTTTCGCTAAGACAGTTCTTGTGGAATTGGCAAAGTGATATTTGGAAGCTCATAGTGGGCTATGGTGAAAAAGGAAATATCCTCAGATGAAATCTGGAAAGAAGCTTTCTCAGAAACTGCTAAGTGTTCTGTTAATTCATCTCACAGAGTTACATCTGTATTTCGTGGACCTCTTTGCTAGCCTTATTTCTGTGGAATCTGAGAACAGATATTTCGGATCCCTTTGAAGACTATAGGGCCAAAGGAAATATCCTCCGATAACAAAGAGAAAGAAGCTTTCTGAGAAACTTCTTTGTGTTCTGTGAAATCGTCTCAAGGAGTTACAGCTTTCCCCTCAAGAAGCCTTTCGCTAAGACAGTTCTTGTGGAATTGGCCAAGTGATATTTGGAAGCCCATAGAGGGCTATGGTGAAAAAGGAAATATCCTCAGATGAAATCTGGAAAGCAGCTTTCTGAGAAACTGCTTAGTGTTCTGTTAATTCATCTCACAGAGTTACATCTGTATTTCGTGGATCTCTTTGCTAGCCTTATTTCTGTGGAATCTGAGAACACATATTTCGGATCCCTTTGAAGACTATAGGGTCAAAGGAAATATCCTCCGACAACAAAGAGAAAGAAGCTTTCTGAGAAACTTCTTTGTGTTCTGTGAAATCATCTCACAGAGTTACAGCTTTCCCCTCAAGAAGCCTTTCGCTAAGACAGTTCTTGTGGAATTGGCAAAGTGATATTTGGAAGCTCATAGAGGGCTATGGTGAAAAAGGAAATATCCTCAGATGAAATCTGGAAAGAAGCTTTCTCAGAAACTGCTAAGTGTTCTGTTAATTCATCTCACAGAGTTACATCTGTATTTCGTGGATCTCTTTGCTAGCCTTATTTCTGTGGAATCTGAGAACAGATATTTCGGATCCCTTTGAAGACTATAGGGCCAAAGGAAATATCCTCCGATAACAAAGACAAAGAAGCTTTCTGAGAAACTTCTTTGTGTTCTGTGAAATCGTCTCAAGGAGTTACAGCTTTCCCCTCAAGAAGCCTTTCGCTAAGACAGTTCTTGTGGAATTGGCCAAGTGATATTTGGAAGCCCATAGAGGGCTATGGTGAAAAAGGAAATATCCTCAGATGAAATCTGGAAAGCAGCTTTCTGAGAAACTGCTTAGTGTTCTGTTAATTCATCTCACAGAGTTACATCTGTACTTCGTGGATCTCTTTGCTAGCCTTATTTCTGTGGAATCTGAGAACAGATATTTCGGATCCCTTTGAAGACTATAGGGCCAAAGGAAATATCCTCCGATAACAAAGAGAAAGAAGCTTTCTGAGAAACTTCTTTGTGTTCTGTGAAATCATCTCACAGAGTTACAGCTTTCCCCTCAAGAAGCCTTTCGCTAAGACAGTTCTTGTGGAATTGGCAAAGTGATATTTGGAAGCCCATAGAGGGCTATGATGAAAAAGGAAATATCCTCAGATGAAATCTGGAAAGAAGCTTTCTCAGAAACTGCTTAGTGTTCTGTTAATTCATCTCACAGAGTTACATCTGTATTTCGTGGATCTCTTTGCTGGCCTTATTTCTGTGGAATCTGAGAACAGATATTTCAGATCCCTTTGAAGACTATAGGGCCAAAGGAAATATCCTCCGATAACAAAGAGAAAGAAGCTCTCTGAGAAACTTCTTTGTGTTCTGTGAAATCATCTCACAGAGTTACAGCTTTCCCCTCAAGAAGCCTTTCGGTAAGACAGTTCTTGTGGAATTGGCAAAGTGATATTTGGAAGCCCATAGAGGGCTTTGGTGAAAAAGGAAATATCCTCAGGTGAAATCTGGAAAGAAGCTTTCTGAGAAACTGCTTAGTGTTCTGTTAATTCATCTCACAGAGTTACATCTGTATTTCGTGGGTCTCTTTGTAGCCTTATTTCTGTGGAATCTGAGAACAGATATTTCGGATCCCTTTGAAGACTCTAGGGCCAAAGGAAATATCCTCCGACAACAAAGAGAAAGAAGCTTTCTGAGAAACTTCTTTGTGTTCTGTGAAATCATCTCACAGAGTTACAGATTTCCCCTCAAGAAGCCTTTCGCTAAGACAGTTCTTGTGGAATTGGCAAAGTGATATTTGGAAGCTCATAGAGGGCTATGGTGAAAAAGGAAATATCCTCAGATGAAATCTGGAAAGAAGCTTTCTCAGAAACTGCTTAGTGTTCTGTTAATTCATCTCACAGAGTTACATCTGTATTTCGTGGATCTCTTTGCTAGCCTTATTTCTGTGGAATCTGAGAACAGATATTTCGGATCCCTTTGAAGACTATAGGGCCAAAGGAAATATCCTCCGATAACAAAGAGAAAGAAGCTTTCTGAGAAACTTCTTTGTGTTCTGTGAAATCATCTCACAGAGTTACAGCTTTCCCCTCAAGAAGCCTTTCGCTAAGACAGTTCTTGTGGAATTGGGAAAGTGATATTTGGAAGCCCATAGAGGGCTATGGTGAAAAAGGAAATATCCTCAGATGAAATCTGGAAAGAAGCTTTCTGAGAAACTGCTTAGTGTTCTGTTAATTCATCTCACAGAGTTACATCTGTATTTCGTGGATCTCTTTGCTGGCCTTATTTCTGTGGAATCTGAGAACAGATATTTCAGATCCCTTTGAAGACTATAGGGCCAAAGGAAATATCCTCCGATAACAAAGAGAAAGAAGCTCTCTGAGAAACTTCTTTGTGTTCTGTGAAATCATCTCACAGAGTTACAGCTTTCCCCTCAAGAAGCCTTTCGGTAAGACAGTTCTTGTGGAATTGGCAAAGTGATATTAGGAAGCCCATAGAGGGCTTTGGTGAAAAAGGAAATATCCTCAGGTGAAATCTGGAAAGAAGCTTTCTGAGAAACTGCTTAGTGTTCTGTTAATTCATCTCACAGAGTTACATCTGTATTTCCTGGGTCTCTTTGTAGCCTTATTTCTGTGGAATCTGAGAACAGATATTTCGGATCCCTTTGAAGACTATAGGGCCAAAGGAAATATCCTCCGACAACAAAGAGAAAGAAGCTTTCTGAGAAATTTCTTTGTGTTCTGTGAAATCATCTCACAGAGTTACAGCTTTCCCCTCAAGAAGCCTTTCGCTAAGACAGTTCTTGTGGAATTGGCAAAGTGATATTTAGAAGCTCATAGAGGGCTATGGTGAAAAAGGAAATATCCTCAGATGAAATCTGGAAAGAAGCTTTCTAAGAAACTGCTTAGTGTTCTGTTAATTCATCTCACAGAGTTACATCTGTATTTCGTGGATCTCTTTGCTAGCCTTATTTCTGTGGAATCTGAGAACAGATATTTCGGATCCCTTTGAAGACTATAGGGCCAAAGGAAATATCCTCCGATAACAAAGAGAAAGAAGCTTTCTGAGAAACTTCTTTGTGTTCTGTGAAATCATCTCACAGAGTTACAGCTTTCCCCTCAAGAAGCCTTTCGCTAAGACAGTTCTTGTGGAATTGGCAAAGTGATATTTGGAAGCTCATAGTGGGCTATGGTGAAAAAGGAAATATCCTCAGATGAAATCTGGAAAGAAGCTTTCTCAGAAACTGCTAAGTGTTCTGTTAATTCATCTCACAGAGTTACATCTGTATTTCGTGGACCTCTTTGCTAGCCTTATTTCTGTGGAATCTGAGAACAGATATTTCGGATCCCTTTGAAGACTATAGGGCCAAAGGAAATATCCTCCGATAACAAAGAGAAAGAAGCTTTCTGAGAAACTTCTTTGTGTTCTGTGAAATCGTCTCAAGGAGTTACAGCTTTCCCCTCAAGAAGCCTTTCGCTAAGACAGTTCTTGTGGAATTGGCCAAGTGATATTTGGAAGCCCATAGAGGGCTATGGTGAAAAAGGAAATATCCTCAGATGAAATCTGGAAAGCAGCTTTCTGAGAAACTGCTTAGTGTTCTGTTAATTCATCTCACAGAGTTACATCTGTATTTCGTGGATCTCTTTGCTAGCCTTATTTCTGTGGAATCTGAGAACACATATTTCGGATCCCTTTGAAGACTATAGGGTCAAAGGAAATATCCTCCGACAACAAAGAGAAAGAAGCTTTCTGAGAAACTTCTTTGTGTTCTGTGAAATCATCTCACAGAGTTACAGCTTTCCCCTCAAGAAGCCTTTCGCTAAGACAGTTCTTGTGGAATTGGCAAAGTGATATTTGGAAGCTCATAGAGGGCTATGGTGAAAAAGGAAATATCCTCAGATGAAATCTGGAAAGAAGCTTTCTCAGAAACTGCTAAGTGTTCTGTTAATTCATCTCACAGAGTTACATCTGTATTTCGTGGATCTCTTTGCTAGCCTTATTTCTGTGGAATCTGAGAACAGATATTTCGGATCCCTTTGAAGACTATAGGGCCAAAGGAAATATCCTCCGATAACAAAGACAAAGAAGCTTTCTGAGAAACTTCTTTGTGTTCTGTGAAATCGTCTCAAGGAGTTACAGCTTTCCCCTCAAGAAGCCTTTCGCTAAGACAGTTCTTGTGGAATTGGCCCAGTGATATTTGGAAGCCCATAGAGGGCTATGGTGAAAAAGGAAATATCCTCAGATGAAATCTGGAAAGCAGCTTTCTGAGAAACTGCTTAGTGTTCTGTTAATTCATCTCACAGAGTTACATCTGTATTTCGTGGATCTCTTTGCTAGCCTTATTTCTGTGGAATCTGAGAACAGATATTTCGGATCCCTTTGAAGACTATAGGGCCAAAGGAAATATCCTCCGATAACAAAGAGAAAGAAGCTTTCTGAGAAACTTCTTTGTGTTCTGTGAAATCATCTCACAGAGTTACAGCTTTCCCCTCAAGAAGCCTTTCGCTAAGACAGTTCTTGTGGAATTGGCAAAGTGATATTTGGAAGCCCATAGAGGGCTATGATGAAAAAGGAAATATCCTCAGATGAAATCTGGAAAGAAGCTTTCTCAGAAACTGCTTAGTGTTCTGTTAATTCATCTCACAGAGTTACATCTGTATTTCGTGGATCTCTTTGCTGGCCTTATTTCTGTGGAATCTGAGAACAGATATTTCAGATCCCTTTGAAGACTATAGGGCCAAAGGAAATATCCTCCGATAACAAAGAGAAAGAAGCTCTCTGAGAAACTTCTTTGTGTTCTGTGAAATCATCTCACAGAGTTACAGCTTTCCCCTCAAGAAGCCTTTCGGTAAGACAGTTCTTGTGGAATTGGCAAAGTGATATTTGGAAGCCCATAGAGGGCTTTGGTGAAAAAGGAAATATCCTCAGGTGAAATCTGGAAAGAAGCTTTCTGAGAAACTGCTTAGTGTTCTGTTAATTCATCTCACAGAGTTACATCTGTATTTCGTGGGTCTCTTTGTAGCCTTATTTCTGTGGAATCTGAGAACAGATATTTCGGATCCCTTTGAAGACTCTAGGGCCAAAGGAAATATCCTCCGACAACAAAGAGAAAGAAGCTTTCTGAGAAACTTCTTTGTGTTCTGTGAAATCATCTCACAGAGTTACAGATTTCCCCTCAAGAAGCCTTTCGCTAAGACAGTTCTTGTGGAATTGGCAAAGTGATATTTGGAAGCTCATAGAGGGCTATGGTGAAAAAGGAAATATCCTCAGATGAAATCTGGAAAGAAGCTTTCTCAGAAACTGCTTAGTGTTCTGTTAATTCATCTCACAGAGTTACATCTGTATTTCGTGGATCTCTTTGCTAGCCTTATTTCTGTGGAATCTGAGAACAGATATTTCGGATCCCTTTGAAGACTATAGGGCCAAAGGAAATATCCTCCGATAACAAAGAGAAAGAAGCTTTCTGAGAAACTTCTTTGTGTTCTGTGAAATCATCTCACAGAGTTACAGCTTTCCCCTCAAGAAGCCTTTCGCTAAGACAGTTCTTGTGGAATTGGCCAAGTGATATTTGGAAGCCCATAGAGGGCTTTGGTGAAAAAGGAAATATCCTCAGGTGAAATCTGGAAAGAAGCTTTCTGAGAAACTGCTTAGTGTTCTGTTAATTCATCTCACAGAGTTACATCTGTATTTCGTGGGTCTCTTTGTAGCCTTATTTCTGTGGAATCTGAGAACAGATATTTCGGATCCCTTTGAAGACTATAGGGCCAAAGGAAATATCCTCCGACAACAAAGAGAAAGAAGCTTTCTGAGAAACTTCTTTGTGTTCTGTGAAATCATCTCACAGAGTTACAGCTTTCCCCTCAAGAAGCCTTTCGCTAAGACAGTTCTTGTGGAATTGGCAAAGTGATATTTGGAAGCCCATAGAGGGCTATGGTGAAAAAGGAAATATCCTCAGATGAAATCTGGAAAGAAGCTTTCTCAGAAACTGCTTAGTGTTCTGTTAATTCATCTCACAGAGTTACATCTGTATTTCGTGGATCTCTTTGCTAGCCTTATTTCTGTGGAATCTGAGAACAGATATTTCGGATCCCTTTGAAGACTATAGGGCCAAAGGAAATATCCTCCGATAACAAAGAGAAAGAAGCTTTCTGAGAAACTTCTTTGTGTTCTGTGAAATCATCTCACAGAGTTACAGCTTTCTCCTCAAGAAGCCTTTCGCTAAGACAGTTCTTGTGGAATTGGTAAAGTGATATTTGGAAGCTCATAGTGGGCTATGGTGAAAAAGGAAATATCCTCAGATGAAATCTGGAAAGAAGCTTTCTCAGAAACTGCTAAGTGTTCTGTTAATTCATCTCACAGAGTTACATCTGTATTTCGTGGATCTCTTTGCTAGCCTTATTTCTGTGGAATCTGAGAACAGATATTTCGGATCCCTTTGAAGACTATAGGGCCAAAGGAAATATCCTCCGATAACAAAGAGAAAGAAGCTTTCTGAGAAACTTCTTTGTGTTCTGTGAAATCGTCTCAAGGAGTTACAGCTTTCCCCTCAAGAAGCCTTTCGCTAAGACAGTTCTTGTGGAATTGGCCAAGTGATATTTGGAAGCCCATAGAGGGCTATGGTGAAAAAGGAAATATCCTCAGATGAAATCTGGAAAGCAGCTTTCTGAGAAACTGCTTAGTGTTCTGTTAATTCATCTCACAGAGTTACATCTGTATTTCGTGGATCTCTTTGCTAGCCTTATTTCTGTGGAATCTGAGAACACATATTTCGGATCCCTTTGAAGACTATAGGGTCAAAGGAAATATCCTCCGACAACAAAGAGAAAGAAGCTTTCTGAGAAACTTCTTTGTGTTCTGTGAAATCATCTCACAGAGTTACAGCTTTCCCCTCAAGAAGCCTTTCGCTAAGACAGTTCTTGTGGAATTGGCAAAGTGATATTTGGAAGCTCATAGAGGGCTATGGTGAAAAAGGAAATATCCTCAGATGAAATCTGGAAAGAAGCTTTCTCAGAAACTGCTAAGTGTTCTGTAAATTCATCTCACAGAGTTACATCTGTATTTCGTGGATCTCTTTGCTAGCCTTATTTCTGTGGAATCTGAGAACAGATATTTCGGATCCCTTTGAAGACTATAGGGCCAAAGGAAATATCCTCCGATAACAAAAAGAAAGAAGCTTTCTGAGAAACTTCTTTGTGTTCTGTGAAATCGTCTCAAGGAGTTACAGCTTTCCCCTCAAGAAGCCTTTCGCTAAGACAGTTCTTGTGGAATTGGCCAAGTGATATTTGGAAGCCCATAGAGGGCTATGGTGAAAAAGGAAATATCCTCAGATGAAATCTGGAAAGCAGCTTTCTGAGAAACTGCTTAGTGTTCTGTTAATTCATCTCACAGAGTTACATCTGTATTTCGTGGATCTCTTTGCTAGCCTTATTTCTGTGGAATCTGAGAACACATATTTCGGATCCCTTTGAAGACTATTGGGTCAAAGGAAATATCCTCCGACAACAAAGAGAAAGAAGCTTTCTGAGAAACTTCTTTGTGTTCTGTGAAATCATCTCACAGAGTTACAGCTTTCCCCTCAAGAAGCCTTTCGCTAAGACAGTTCTTGTGGAATTGGCAAAGTGATATTTGGAAGCTCATAGAGGGCTATGGTGAAAAAGGAAATATCCTCAGATGAAATCTGGAAAGAAGCTTTCTCAGAAACTGCTTAGTGTTCTGTTAATTCATCTCACAGAGTTACATCTGTATTTCGTGGATCTCTTTGCTAGCCTTATTTCTGTGGAATCTGAGAACAGATATTTCGGATCCCTTTGAAGACTATAGGGCCAAAGGAAATATCCTCCGATAACAAAGAGAAAGAAGCTTTCTGAGAAACTTCTTTGTGTTCTGTGAAATCGTCTCAAGGAGTTACAGCTTTCCCCTCAAGAAGCCTTTCGCTAAGACAGTTCTTGTGGAATTGGCCAAGTGATATTTGGAAGCCCATAGAGGGCTATGGTGAAAAAGGAAATATCCTCAGATGAAATCTGGAAAGCAGCTTTCTGAGAAACTGCTTAGTGTTCTGTTAATTCATCTCACAGAGTTACATCTGTATTTCGTGGATCTCTTTGCTAGCCTTATTTCTGTGGAATCTGAGAACAGATATTTCGGATCCCTTTGAAGACTATAGGGCCAAAGGAAATATCCTCCGATAACAAAGAGAAAGAAGCTTTCTGAGAAACTTCTTTGTGTTCTGTGAAATCATCTCACAGAGTTACAGCTTTCCCCTCAAGAAGCCTTTCGCTAAGACAGTTCTTGTGGAATTGGCAAAGTGATATTTGGAAGCCCATAGAGGGCTATGATGAAAAAGGAAATATCCTCAGATGAAATCTGGAAAGAAGCTTTCTCAGAAACTGCTTAGTGTTCTGTTAATTCATCTCACAGAGTTACATCTGTATTTCGTGGATCTCTTTGCTGGCCTTATTTCTGTGGAATCTGAGAACAGATATTTCAGATCCCTTTGAAGACTATAGGGCCAAAGGAAATATCCTCCGATAACAAAGAGAAAGAAGCTCTCTGAGAAACTTCTTTGTGTTCTGTGAAATCATCTCACAGAGTTACAGCTTTCCCCTCAAGAAGCCTTTCGGTAAGACAGTTCTTGTGGAATTGGCAAAGTGATATTTGGAAGCTCATAGAGGGCTATGGTGAAAAAGGAAATATCCTCAGATGAAATCTGGAAAGAAGCTTTCTCAGAAACTGCTTAGTGTTCTGTTAATTCATCTCACAGAGTTACATCTGTATTTCGTGGATCTCTTTGCTAGCCTTATTTCTGTGGAATCTGAGAACAGATATTTCGGATCCCTTTGAAGACTATAGGGCCAAAGGAAATATCCTCCGATAACAAAGAGAAAGAAGCTTTCTGAGAAACTTCTTTGTGTTCTGTGAAATCATCTCACAGAGTTACAGCTTTCCCCTCAAGAAGCCTTTCGCTAAGACAGTTCTTGTGGAATTGGCCAAGTGATATTTGGAAGCCCATAGAGGGCTTTGGTGAAAAAGGAAATATCCTCAGGTGAAATCTGGAAAGAAGCTTTCTGAGAAACTGCTTAGTGTTCTGTTAATTCATCTCACAGAGTTACATCTGTATTTCGTGGGTCTCTTTGTAGCCTTATTTCTGTGGAATCTGAGAACAGATATTTCGGATCCCTTTGAAGACTATAGGGCCAAAGGAAATATCCTCCGACAACAAAGAGAAAGAAGCTTTCTGAGAAACTTCTTTGTGTTCTGTGAAATCATCTCACAGAGTTACAGCTTTCCCCTCAAGAAGCCTTTCGCTAAGACAGTTCTTGTGGAATTGGCAAAGTGATATTTGGAAGCTCATAGAGGGCTATGGTGAAAAAGGAAATATCCTCAGATGAAATCTGGAAAGAAGCTTTCTCAGAAACTGCTTAGTGTTCTGTTAATTCATCTCACAGAGTTACATCTGTATTTCGTGGATCTCTTTGCTAGCCTTATTTCTGTGGAATCTGAGAACAGATATTTCGGATCCCTTTGAAGACTATAGGGCCAAAGGAAATATCCTCCGATAACAAAGAGAAAGAAGCTTTCTGAGAAACTTCTTTGTGTTCTGTGAAATCATCTCACAGAGTTACAGCTTTCTCCTCAAGAAGCCTTTCGCTAAGACAGTTCTTGTGGAATTGGTAAAGTGATATTTGGAAGCTCATAGTGGGCTATGGTGAAAAAGGAAATATCCTCAGATGAAATCTGGAAAGAAGCTTTCTCAGAAACTGCTAAGTGTTCTGTTAATTCATCTCACAGAGTTACATCTGTATTTCGTGGATCTCTTTGCTAGCCTTATTTCTGTGGAATCTGAGAACAGATATTTCGGATCCCTTTGAAGACTATAGGGCCAAAGGAAATATCCTCCGATAACAAAGAGAAAGAAGCTTTCTGAGAAACTTCTTTGTGTTCTGTGAAATCGTCTCAAGGAGTTACAGCTTTCCCCTCAAGAAGCCTTTCGCTAAGACAGTTCTTGTGGAATTGGCCAAGTGATATTTGGAAGCCCATAGAGGGCTATGGTGAAAAAGGAAATATCCTCAGATGAAATCTGGAAAGCAGCTTTCTGAGAAACTGCTTAGTGTTCTGTTAATTCATCTCACAGAGTTACATCTGTATTTCGTGGATCTCTTTGCTAGCCTTATTTCTGTGGAATCTGAGAACACATATTTCGGATCCCTTTGAAGACTATTGGGTCAAAGGAAATATCCTCCGACAACAAAGAGAAAGAAGCTTTCTGAGAAACTTCTTTGTGTTCTGTGAAATCATCTCACAGAGTTACAGCTTTCCCCTCAAGAAGCCTTTCGCTAAGACAGTTCTTGTGGAATTGGCAAAGTGATATTTGGAAGCTCATAGAGGGCTATGGTGAAAAAGGAAATATCCTCAGATGAAATCTGGAAAGAAGCTTTCTCAGAAACTGCTAAGTGTTCTGTAAATTCATCTCACAGAGTTACATCTGTATTTCGTGGATCTCTTTGCTAGCCTTATTTCTGTGGAATCTGAGAACAGATATTTCGGATCCCTTTGAAGACTATAGGGCCAAAGGAAATATCCTCCGATAACAAAGAGAAAGAAGCTTTCTGAGAAACTTCTTTGTGTTCTGTGAAATCGTCTCAAGGAGTTACAGCTTTCCCCTCAAGAAGCCTTTCGCTAAGACAGTTCTTGTGGAATTGGCCAAGTGATATTTGGAAGCCCATAGAGGGCTATGGTGAAAAAGGAAATATCCTCAGATGAAATCTGGAAAGCAGCTTTCTGAGAAACTGCTTAGTGTTCTGTTAATTCATCTCACAGAGTTACATCTGTATTTCGTGGATCTCTTTGCTAGCCTTATTTCTGTGGAATCTGAGAACACATATTTCGGATCCCTTTGAAGACTATAGGGTCAAAGGAAATATCCTCCGACAACAAAGAGAAAGAAGCTTTCTGAGAAACTTCTTTGTGTTCTGTGAAATCATCTCACAGAGTTACAGCTTTCCCCTCAAGAAGCCTTTCGCTAAGACAGTTCTTGTGGAATTGGCAAAGTGATATTTGGAAGCTCATAGAGGGCTATGGTGAAAAAGGAAATATCCTCAGATGAAATCTGGAAAGAAGCTTTCTCAGAAACTGCTTAGTGTTCTGTTAATTCATCTCACAGAGTTACATCTGTATTTCGTGGATCTCTTTGCTAGCCTTATTTCTGTGGAATCTGAGAACAGATATTTCGGATCCCTTTGAAGACTATAGGGCCAAAGGAAATATCCTCCGATAACAAAGAGAAAGAAGCTTTCTGAGAAACTTCTTTGTGTTCTGTGAAATCGTCTCAAGGAGTTACAGCTTTCCCCTCAAGAAGCCTTTCGCTAAGACAGTTCTTGTGGAATTGGCCAAGTGATATTTGGAAGCCCATAGAGGGCTATGGTGAAAAAGGAAATATCCTCAGATGAAATCTGGAAAGCAGCTTTCTGAGAAACTGCTTAGTGTTCTGTTAATTCATCTCACAGAGTTACATCTGTATTTCGTGGATCTCTTTGCTAGCCTTATTTCTGTGGAATCTGAGAACAGATATTTCGGATCCCTTTGAAGACTATAGGGCCAAAGGAAATATCCTCCGATAACAAAGAGAAAGAAGCTTTCTGAGAAACTTCTTTGTGTTCTGTGAAATCATCTCACAGAGTTACAGCTTTCCCCTCAAGAAGCCTTTCGCTAAGACAGTTCTTGTGGAATTGGCAAAGTGATATTTGGAAGCCCATAGAGGGCTATGATGAAAAAGGAAATATCCTCAGATGAAATCTGGAAAGAAGCTTTCTCAGAAACTGCTTAGTGTTCTGTTAATTCATCTCACAGAGTTACATTTGTATTTCGTGGATCTCTTTGCTGGCCTTATTTCTGTGGAATCTGAGAACAGATATTTCAGATCCCTTTGAAGACTATAGGGCCAAAGGAAATATCCTCCGATAACAAAGAGAAAGAAGCTCTCTGAGAAACTTCTTTGTGTTCTGTGAAATCATCTCACAGAGTTACAGCTTTCCCCTCAAGAAGCCTTTCGGTAAGACAGTTCTTGTGGAATTGGCAAAGTGATATTTGGAAGCCCATAGAGGGCTTTGGTGAAAAAGGAAATATCCTCAGGTGAAATCTGGAAAGAAGCTTTCTGAGAAACTGCTTAGTGTTTTGTTAATTCATCTCACAGAGTTACATCTGTATTTCGTGGGTCTCTTTCTAGCCTTATTTCTGTGGAATCTGAGAACAGATATTTCGGATCCCTTTGAAGACTATAGGGCCAAAGGAAATATCCTCCGACAACAAAGAGAAAGAAGCTTTCTGAGAAACTTCTTTGTGTTCTGTGAAATCATCTCACAGAGTTACAGCTTTCCCCTCAAGAAGCCTTTCGCTAAGACAGTTCTTGTGGAATTGGCAAAGTGATATTTGGAAGCTCATAGAGGGCTATGGTGAAAAAGGAAATATCCTCAGATGAAATCTGGAAAGAAGCTTTCTCAGAAACTGCTTAGTGTTCTGTTAATTCATCTCACAGAGTTACATCTGTATTTCGTGGATCTCTTTGCTAGCCTTATTTCTGTGGAATCTGAGAACAGATATTTCGGATCCCTTTGAAGACTATAGGGCCAAAGGAAATATCCTCCGATAACAAAGAGAAAGAAGCTTTCTGAGAAACTTCTTTGTGCTCTGTGAAATCATCTCACAGAGTTACAGCTTTCCCCTCAAGAAGCCTTTCGCTAAGACAGTTCTTGTGGAATTGGCCAAGCGATATTTGGAAGCCCATAGAGGGCTATGTTTAAAAGGAAATATCCTCAGATGAAATCTGGAAAGAAGCTTTCTGAGAAACTGCTTAGTGTTCTGTTAATTCATCTCACAGAGTTACATCTGTATTTCGTGGATCTCTTTGCTACCCTTATTTCTGTGGAATCTGAGAACAGATATTTCGGATCCCTTTGAAGACGATAGGGCCAAAGGAAATATCCTCCGATAACAAAGAGAAAGATGTTCTCTGAGAAACTTCTTTGTATTCTGTGAAATCATCTCACAGAGTTACAGCTACCCCTCAAGAAGCCTTTCGCTAGACAGTTCTTGTGGAATTGGCCAAGTGATATTTGGAAACACATAGTGGGCCATGGTGAAAAAGGAAATATCCTCAGATGAAATCTGGAAAGAAGCTTTCTCAGAAACTGCTTAGTGTTCTGTTAATTCATCTCACAGAGTTACATCTGTATTTCGTGGATCTCTTTGCTAGCCTTATTTCTGTGAAATCTGAGAACAGATATTTCGGATCCCTTTGAAGACTATAGGGCCAAAGGAAATATCCTCCGATAACAAAGAGAAAGAAGCTTTCTGAGAAACTACTTTGTGTTCTGTGAAATCATCTCACAGAGTTACAGCTTTCCCCTCAAGAAGCCTTTCGCTAAGACAGTTCTTGTGGAATTGGGAAAGTGATATTTGGAAGCCCATAGAGGGCTATGGTGAAAAAGGAAATATCCTCAGATGAAATTTGCAAAGAAGCTTTCTGAGAAACTGTTTAGTGTTCTGTTAATTCATCTCACAGAGTTACATCTGTATTTCATGGATCTCTTTGCTGGCCTTATTTCTGTGGAATCTGAGAACAGATATTTCGGATCCCTTTGAAGACTATAGGGCCAAAGGAAATATCCTCCGATAACAAAGAGAAAGAAGCTCTCTGAGAAACTTCTTTGTGTTCTGTGAAATCATCTCACAGAGTTACAGCTTTCCCCTCAAGAAGCCTTTCGCTAAGACAGTTCTTGTGGAATTGGCCAAGTGATATTTGGAAGCCCATAGAGGGCTTTGGTGAAAAAGGAAATATCCTCAGGTGAAATCTGGAAAGAAGCTTTCTGAGAAACTGCTTAGTGTTCTGTTAATTCATCTCACAGAGTTACATCTGTATTTCGTGGGTCTCTTTGTAGCCTTATTTCTGTGGAATCTGAGAACAGATATTTCGGATCCCTTTGAAGACTATAGGGCCAAAGGAAATATCCTCCGACAACAAAGAGAAAGAAGCTTTCTGAGAAACTTCTTTGTGTTCTGTGAAATCATCTCACAGAGTTACAGCTTTCCCCTCAAGAAGCCTTTCGCTAAGACAGTTCTTGTGGAATTGGCAAAGTGATATTTGGAAGCTCATAGAGGGCTATGGTGAAAAAAGAAATATCCTCAGATGAAATCTGGAAAGAAGCTTTCTCAGAAACTGCTTAGTGTTCTGTTAATTCATCTCACAGAGTTACATCTGTATTTCGTGGATCTCTTTGCTGGCCTTATTTCTGTGGAATCTGAGAACAGATATTTCGGATCCCTTTGAAGACTATAGGGCCAAAGGAAATATCCTCCGATAACAAAGAGAAAGAAGCTTTCTGAGAATCTTCCTTGTGTTCTGTGAAATCATCTCACAGAGTTACAGCTTTCCCCTCAAGAAGCCTTTCGCTAAGACAGTTCTTGTGGAATTGGCAAAGTGATATTTGGAAGCTCATAGTGGGCTATGGTGAAAAAGGAAATATCCTCAGATGAAATCTGGAAAGAAGCTTTCTCAGAAACTGCTAAGTGTTCTGTTAATTCATCTCACAGAGTTACATCTGTATTTCGTGGATCTCTTTGCTAGCCTTATTTCTGTGGAATCTGAGAACAGATATTTCGGATCCCTTTGAAGACTATAGGGCCAAAGGAAATATCCTCCGATAACAAAGAGAAAGAAGCTTTCTGAGAAACTTCTTTGTGTTCTGTGAAATCGTCTCAAGGAGTTACAGCTTTCCCCTCAAGAAGCCTTTCGCTAAGACAGTTCTTGTGGAATTGGCCAAGTGATATTTGGAAGCCCATAGAGGGCTATGGTGAAAAAGGAAATATCCTCAGATGAAATCTGGAAAGCAGCTTTCTGAGAAACTGCTTAGTGTTCTGTTAATTCATCTCACAGAGTTACATCTGTATTTCGTGGATCTCTTTGCTAGCCTTATTTCTGTGGAATCTGAGAACAGATATTTCGGATCCCTTTGAAGACTATAGGGCCAAAGGAAATATCCTCCGATAACAAAGAGAAAGAAGCTTTCTGAGAAACTTCTTTGTGTTCTGTGAAATCATCTCACAGAGTTACAGCTTTCCCCTCAAGAAGCCTTTCGCTAAGACAGTTCTTGTGGAATTGGCAAAGTGATATTTGGAAGCCCATAGAGGGCTATGGTGAAAAAGGAAATATCCTCAGATGAAATCTGGAAAGAAGCTTTCTCAGAAACTGCTTAGTGTTCTGTTAATTCATCTCACAGAGTTACATCTGTATTTCGTGGATCTCTTTGCTGGCCTTATTTCTGTGGAATCTGAGAACAGATATTTCGGATCCCTTTGAAGACTATAGGGCCAAAGGAAATATCCTCCGATAACAAAGAGAAAGAAGCTCTCTGAGAAACTTCTTTGTGTTCTGTGAAATCATCTCACAGAGTTACAGCTTTCCCCTCAAGAAGCCTTTCGGTAAGACAGTTCTTGTGGAATTGGCAAAGTGATATTTGGAAGCCCATAGAGGGCTTTGGTGAAAAAGGAAATATCCTCAGGTGAAATCTGGAAAGAAGCTTTCTGAGAAACTGCTTAGTGTTATGTTAATTCATCTCACAGAGTTACATCTGTATTTCGTGGGTCTCTTTGTAGCCTTATTTCTGTGGAATCTGAGAACAGATATTTCGGATCCCTTTGAAGACTATAGGGCCAAAGGAAATATCCTCCGACAACAAAGAGAAAGAAGCTTTCTGAGAAACTTCTTTGTGTTCTGTGAAATCATCTCACAGAGTTACAGCTTTCCCCTCAAGAAGCCTTTCGCTAAGACAGTTCTTGTGGAATTGGCAAAGTGATATTTGGAGGCTCATAGAGGGCTATGGTGAAAAAGGAAATATCCTCAGATGAAATCTGGAAAGAAGCTTTCTCAGAAACTGCTTAGTGTTCTGTTAATTCATCTCACAGGGTTACATCTGTATTTCGGGGATCTCTTTGCTAGCCTTATTTCTGTGGAATCTGAGAACAGATATTTCGGATCCCTTTGAAGACTATAGGGCCAAAGGAAATATCCTCCGATAACAAAGAGAAAGAAGCTTTCTGAGAAACTTGTTTTCGTTCTGTGAAATCATCTCACAGAGTTACAGCTTTCCCCTCAAGAAGCCTTTCGCTAAGACAGTTCTTGTGGAATTGGCCAAGTGATATTTGGAAGCCCATAGAGGGCTATGGTTAAAAGGAAATATCCTCAGATGAAATCTGGAAAGAAGCTTTCTGGGAAACTGCTTAGTGTTCTGTTAATTCATCTCACAGAGTTACATCTGTGTTTCGTGGATCTCTTTGCTAGCCTTATTTCTGTGGAATCTGAGAACAGATATTTCGGATCCCTTTGAAGACTATAGGGCCAAAGGAAATATCCTCCGATAACAAAGAGAAAGATGTTCTCTGAGAAACTTCTTTGTATTCTGTGAAATCATCTCACTGAGTTACAGCTATCCCCTCAAGAAGCCTTTCGCTAGACAGTTCTTGTGGAATTGGCCAAGTGATATTTGGAAACACATAGTGGGCTATGGTGAAAAAGGAAATATCCTCAGATGAAATCTGGAAAGAAGCTTTCTGAGAAACTGCTTAGTGTTCTGTTAATTCATCTCACAGAGTTACATCTGTATTTCGTGGGTCTCTTTGTAGCCTTATTTCTGTGGAATCTGAGAACAGATATTTCGGATCCCTTTGAAGACTATAGGGCCAAAGGAAATATCCTCCGACAACAAAGAGAAAGAAGCTTTCTGAGAAACTTCTTTGGGTTCTGTGAAATCATCTCACAGAGTTACAGCTTTCCCCTCAAGAAGCCTTTCGCTAAGACAGTTCTTGTGGAATTGGCAAAGTGATATTTGGAAGCTCATAGAGGGCTATGGTGAAAAAAGAAATATCCTCAGATGAAATCTGGAAAGAAGCTTTCTCAGAAACTGCTTAGTGTTCTGTTAATTCATCTCACAGTGTTACATCTGTATTTCGTGGATCTCTTTGCTGGCCTTATTTCTGTGGAATCTGAGAACAGATATTTCGGATCCCTTTGAAGACTATAGGGCCAAAGGAAATATCCTCCGATAACAAATAGAAAAAAGCTTTCTGAGAATCTTCCTTGTGTTCTGTGAAATCATCTCACAGAGTTACAGCTTTCCCCTCAAGAAGCCTTTCGCTAAGACAGTTCTTGTGGAATTGGCAAAGTGATATTTGGAAGCTCATAGTGGGCTATGGTGAAAAAGGAAATATCCTCAGATGAAATCTGGAAAGAAGCTTTCTCAGAAACTGCTAAGTGTTCTGTTAATTCATCTCACAGAGTTACATCTGTATTTCGTGGATCTCTTTGCTAGCCTTATTTCTGTGGAATCTGAGAACAGATATTTCGGATCCCTTTGAAGACTATAGGGCCAAAGGAAATATCCTCCGATAACAAAGAGAAAGAAGCTTTCTGAGAAACTTCTTTGTGTTCTGTGAAATCGTCTCAAGGAGTTACAGCTTTCCCCTCAAGAAGCCTTTCGCTAAGACAGTTCTTGTGGAATTGGCCAAGTGATATTTGGAAGCCCATAGAGGGCTATGGTGAAAAAGGAAATATCCTCAGATGAAATCTGGAAAGCAGCTTTCTGGGAAACTGCTTAGTGTTCTGTTAATTCATCTCACAGAGTTACATCTGTATTTCGTGGATCTCTTTGCTGGCCTTATTTCTGTGGAATCTGAGAACAGATATTTCGGATCCCTTTGAAGACTATAGGGCCAAAGGAAATATCCTCCGATAACAAAGAGAAAGAAGCTCTCTGAGAAACTTCTTTGTGTTCTGTGAAATCATCTCACAGAGTTACAGCTTTCCCCTCAAGAAGCCTTTCGCTAAGACAGTTCTTGTGGAATTGGCAAAGTGATATTTGGAGGCTCATAGAGGGCTATGGTGAAAAAGGAAATATCCTCAGATGAAATCTGGAAAGAAGCTTTCTCAGAAACTGCTTAGTGTTCTGTTAATTCATCTCACAGGGTTACATCTGTATTTCGGGGATCTCTTTGCTAGCCTTATTTCTGTGGAATCTGAGAACAGATATTTCGGATCCCTTTGAAGACTATAGGGCCAAAGGAAATATCCTCCGATAACAAAGAGAAAGAAGCTTTCTGAGAAACTTCTTTGTGTTCTGTGAAATCGTCTCAAGGAGTTACAGCTTTCCCCTCAAGAAGCCTTTCGCTAAGACAGTTCTTGTGGAATTGGCCAAGTGATATTTGGAAGCCCATAGAGGGCTATGGTGAAAAAGGAAATATCCTCAGATGAAATCTGGAAAGCAGCTTTCTGAGAAACTGCTTAGTGTTCTGTTAATTCATCTCACAGAGTTACATCTGTATTTCGTGGATCTCTTTGCTAGCCTTATTTCTGTGGAATCTGAGAACAGATATTTCGGATCCCTTTGAAGACTATAGGGCCAAAGGAAATATCCTCCGATAACAAAGAGAAAGAAGCTTTCTGAGAAACTTCTTTGTGTTCTGTGAAATCATCTCACAGAGTTACCGCTTTCCCCTCAAGAAGCCTTTCGCTAAGACAGTTCTTGTGGAATTGGCAAAGTGATATTTGGAAGCCCATAGAGGGCAATGGTGAAAAAGGAAATATCCTCAGATGAAATCTGGAAAGAAGCTTTCTCAGAAACTGCTTAGTGTTCTGTTAATTCATCTCACAGAGTTACATCTGTATTTCGTGGATCTCTTTGCTGGCCTTATTTCTGTGGAATCTGAGAACAGATATTTCGGATCCCTTTGAAGACTATAGGGCCAAAGGAAATATCCTCCGATAACAAAGAGAAAGAAGCTCTCTGAGAAACTTCTTTGTGTTCTGTGAAATCATCTCACAGAGTTACAGCTTTCCCCTCAAGAAGCCTTTCGGTAAGACAGTTCTTGTGGAATTGGCAAAGTGATATTTGGAAGCCCATAGAGGGCTTTGGTGAAAAAGGAAATATCCTCAGGTGAAATCTGGAAAGAAGCTTTCTGAGAAACTGCTTAGTGTTATGTTAATTCATCTCACAGAGTTACATCTGTATTTCGTGGGTCTCTTTGTAGCCTTATTTCTGTGGAATCTGAGAACAGATATTTCGGATCCCTTTGAAGACTATAGGGCCAAAGGAAATATCCTCCGACAACAAAGAGAAAGAAGCTTTCTGAGAAACTTCTTTGTGTTCTGTGAAATCATCTCACAGAGTTACAGCTTTCCCCTCAAGAAGCCTTTCGCTAAGACAGTTCTTGTGGAATTGGCAAAGTGATATTTGGAAGCTCATAGAGGGCTATGGTGAAAAAGGAAATATCCTCAGATGAAATCTGGAAAGAAGCTTTCTCAGAAACTGCTTAGTGTTCTGTTAATTCATCTCACAGGGTTACATCTGTATTTCGGGGATCTCTTTGCTAGCCTTATTTCTGTGGAATCTGAGAACAGATATTTCGGATCCCTTTGAAGACTATAGGGCCAAAGGAAATATCCTCCGATAACAAAGAGAAAGAAGCTTTCTGAGAAACTTGTTTTCGTTCTGTGAAATCATCTCACAGAGTTACAGCTTTCCCCTCAAGAAGCCTTTCGCTAAGACAGTTCTTGTGGAATTGGCCAAGTGATATTTGGAAGCCCATAGAGGGCTATGGTTAAAAGGAAATATCCTCAGATGAAATCTGGAAAGAAGCTTTCTGGGAAACTGCTTAGTGTTCTGTTAATTCATCTCACAGAGTTACATCCGTATTTCGTGGATCTCTTTGCTAGCCTTATTTCTGTGGAATCTGAGAACAGATATTTCGGATCCCTTTGAAGACTATAGGGCCAAAGGAAATATCCTCCGATAACAAAGAGAAAGATGTTCTCTGAGAAACTTCTTTGTATTCTGTGAAATCATCTCACAGAGTTACAGCTATCCCCTCAAGAAGCCTTTCGCTAGACAGTTCTTGTGGAATTGGCCAAGTGATATTTGGAAACACATAGTGGGCTATGGTGAAAAAGGAAATATCCTCAGATGAAATCTGGAAAGAAGCTTTCTGAGAAACTGCTTAGTGTTCTGTTAATTCATCTCACAGAGTTACATCTGTATTTCGTGGATCTCTTTGCTAGCCTTATTTCTGTGAAATCTGAGAACAGATATTTCGGATCCCTTTGAAGACTATAGGGCCAAAGGAAATATCCTCCGATAACAAAGAGAAAGAAGCTTTCTGAGAAACTTCTTTGTGTTCTGTGAAATCATCTCACAGAGTTACAGCTTTCCCCTCAAGAAGCCTTTCGCTAAGACAGTTCTTGTGGAATTGGCAAAGTGATATTTGGAAGCCCATAGAGGGCTATGGTGAAAAACGAAATATCCTTAGATGAAATCTGGAAAGAAGCTTTCTGAGAAACTGCTTAGTGTTCTGTTATTTCATCTCACAGAGTTACATCTGTATTTCGTGGATCTCTTTGCTGGCCTTATTTCTGTGGAATCTGAGAACAGATATTTCGGATCCCTTTGAAGACTATAGGGCCAAAGGAAATATCCTCCGATAACAAAGAGAAAGAAGCTTTCTGAGAAACTTGTTTTCGTTCTGTGAAATCATCTTCCAGAGTTACAGCTTTCCCCTCAAGAAGCCTTTCGCTAAGACAGTTCTTGTGGAATTGGCCAAGTGATATTTGGAAGCCCATAGAGGGCTATGGTTAAAAGGAAATATCCTCAGATGAAATCTGGAAAGAAGCTTTCTGGGAAACTGCTTAGTGTTCTGTTAATTCATCTCAAAGAGTTACATCTGTATTTCGTGGATCTCTTTGCTAGCCTTATTTCTGTGGAATCTGAGAAGAGATATTTCGGATCCCTTTGAAGACTATAGGGCCAAAGGAAATATCCTCCGATAACAAAGAGAAAGATGTTCTCTGAGAAACTTCTTTGTATTCTGTGAAATCATCTCACAGAGTTACAGCTATCCCCTCAAGAAGCCTTTCGCTAGACAGTTCTTGTGGAATTGGCCAAGTGAAATTTGGAAACACATAGTGGGCTATGGTGAAAAAGGAAATATCCTCAGATGAAATCTGGAAAGAAGCTTTCTGAGAAACTGCTTAGTGTTCTGTTAATTCATCTCACAGAGTTACATCTGTATTTCGTGGATCTCTTTGCTAGCCTTATTTCTGTGAAATCTGAGAACAGATATTTCGGATCCCTTTGAAGACTATAGGGCCAAAGGAAATATCCTCCGATAACAAAGAGAAAGAAGCTTTCTGAGAAACTTCTTTGTGTTTTGTGAAATCATCTCACAGAGTTACAGCTTTCCCCTCAAGAAGCCTTTCGGTAAGACAGTTCTTGTGGAATTGGCAAAGTGATATTTGGAAGCCCATAGAGGGCTTTGGTGAAAAAGGAAATATCCTCAGGTGAAATCTGGAAAGAAGCTTTCTGAGAAACTGCTTAGTGTTCTGTTAATTCATCTCACAGAGTTACATCTGTATTTCGTGGGTCTCTTTGTAGCCTTATTTCTGTGGAATCTGAGAACAGATATTTCGGATCCCTTTGAAGACTATAGGGCCAAAGGAAATATCCTCCGACAACAAAGAGAAAGAAGCTTTCTGAGAAACTTCTTTGTGTTCTGTGAAATCGTCTCAAGGAGTTACAGCTTTCCCCTCAAGAAGCCTTTCGCTAAGACAGTTCTTGTGGAATTGGCCAAGTGATATTTGGAAGCCCATAGAGGGCTATGGTGAAAAAGGAAATATCCTCAGATGAAATCTGGAAAGCAGCTTTCTGAGAAACTGCTTAGTGTTCTGTTAATTCATCTCACAGAGTTACATCTGTATTTCGTGGATCTCTTTGCTAGCCTTATTTCTGTGGAATCTGAGAACAGATATTTCGGATCCCTTTGAAGACTATCGGGCCAAAGGAAATATCCTCCGATAACAAAGAGAAAGAAGCTTTCTGAGAAACTTCTTTGTGTTCTGTGAAATCATCTCACAGAGTTACAGCTTTCCCCTCAAGAAGCCTTTCGCTAAGACAGTTCTTGTGGAATTGGCAAAGTGATATTTGGAAGCCCATAGAGGGCTATGGTGAAAAAGGAAATATCCTCAGATGAAATCTGGAAAGAAGCTTTTTGAGAAACTGCTTAGTGTTCTGTTAATTCATCTCACAGAGTTACATCTGTATTTCGTGGATCTCTTTGCTAGCCTTATTTCTGTGGAATCTGAGAACAGATATTTCGGATCCCTTTGAAGACTATAGGGCCAAAGGAAATATCCTCCGATAACAAAGAGAAAGAAGCTCTCTGAGAAACTTCTTTGTGTTCTGTGAAATCATCTCACAGAGTTACAGCTTTCCCCTCAAGAAGCCTTTCGCTAAGACAGATCTTGTGGAATTGGGAAAGTGATATTTGGAAGCCCATAGAGGGCTATGGTGAAAAAGGAAATATCCTCAGATGAAATCTGGAAAGAAGCTTTCTGAGAAACTGCTTAGTGTTCTGTTAATTCATCTCACAGAGTTACATCTGTATTTCGTGGATCTCTTTGCTGGCCTTATTTCTGTGGAATCTGAGAACAGATATTTCGGATCCCTTTGAAGACTATAGGGCCAAAGGAAATATCCTCCGATAACAAAGAGAAAGAAGCTTTCTGAGAATCTTCCTTGTGTTCTGTGAAATCATCTCACAGAGTTACAGCTTTCCCCTCAAGAAGCCTTTCGCTAAGACAGTTCTTGTGGAATTGGGAAAGTTATATTTGGAAGCCCATAGAGGGCTATGGTGAAAAAGGAAATATCCTCAGATGAAATTTGCAAAGAAGCTTTCTGAGAAACTGTTTAGTGTTCTGTTAATTCATCTCACAGAGTTACATCTGTATTTCATGGATCTCTTTGCTGGCCTTATTTCTGTGGAATCTGAGAACAGATATTTCGGATCCCTTTGAAGACTATAGGGCCAAAGGAAATATCCTCCGATAACAAAGAGAAAGAAGCTCTCTGAGAAACTTCTTTGTGTTCTGTGAAATCATCTCACAGAGTTACAGCTTTCCCCTCAAGAAGCCTTTCGCTAAGACAGTTCTTGTGGAATTGGCCAAGTGATATTTGGAAGCCCATAGAGGGCTTTGGTGAAAAAGGAAATATCCTCAGGTGAAATCTGGAAAGAAGCTTTCTGAGAAACTGCTTAGTGTTCTGTTAATTCATCTCACAGAGTTACATCTGTATTTCGTGGGTCTCTTTGTAGCCTTATTTCTGTGGAATCTGAGAACAGATATTTCGGATCCCTTTGAAGACTATAGGGCCAAAGGAAATATCCTCCGACAACAAAGAGAAAGAAGCTTTCTGAGAAACTTCTTTGTGTTCTGTGAAATCATCTCACAGAGTTACAGCTTTCCCCTCAAGAAGCCTTTCGCTAAGACAGTTCTTGTGGAATTGGCAAAGTGATATTTGGAAGCTCATAGAGGGCTATGGTGAAAAAAGAAATATCCTCAGATGAAATCTGGAAAGAAGCTTTCTGGGAAACTGCTTAGTGTTCTGTTAATTCATCTCACAGAGTTACATCCGTATTTCGTGGATCTCTTTGCTAGCCTTATTTCTGTGGAATCTGAGAACAGATATTTCGGATCCCTTTGAAGACTATAGGGCCAAAGGAAATATCCTCCGATAACAAAGAGAAAGATGTTCTCTGAGAAACTTCTTTGTATTCTGTGAAATCATCTCACTGAGTTACAGCTATCCCCTCAAGAAGCCTTTCGCTAGACAGTTCTTGTGGAATTGGCCAAGTGATATTTGGAAACACATAGTGGGCTGTGGTGAAAAAGGAAATATCCTCAGATGAAATCTGGAAAGAAGCTTTCTGAGAAACTGCTTAGTGTTCTGTTAATTCATCTCACAGAGTTACATCTGTATTTCGTGGGTCTCTTTGTAGCCTTATTTCTGTGGAATCTGAGAACAGATATTTCGGATCCCTTTGAAGACTATAGGGCCAAAGGAAATATCCTCCGACAACAAAGAGAAATAAGCTTTCTGAGAAACTTCTTTGTGTTCTGTGAAATCATCTCACAGAGTTACAGCTTTCCCCTCAAGAAGCCTTTCGCTAAGACAGTTCTTGTGGAATTGGCAAAGTGATATTTGGAAGCTCATAGAGGGCTATGGTGAAAAAAGAAATATCCTCAGATGAAATCTGGAAAGAAGCTTTCTCAGAAACTGCTTAGTGTTCTGTTAATTCATCTCACAGAGTTACATCTGTATTTCGTGGATCTCTTTGCTGGCCTTATTTCTGTGGAATCTGAGAACAGACATTTCGGATCCCTTTGAAGACTATAGGGCCAAAGGAAATATCCTCCGATAACAAAGAGAAAGAAGCTTTCTGAGAATCTTCCTTGTGTTCTGTGAAATCATCTCACAGAGTTACAGCTTTCCCCTCAAGAAGCCTTTCGCTAAGACAGTTCTTGTGGAATTGGCAAAGTGATATTTGGAAGCTCATAGTGGGCTATGGTGAAAAAGGAAATATCCTCAGATGAAATCTGGAAAGAAGCTTTCTCAGAAACTGCTAAGTGTTCTGTTAATTCATCTCACAGAGTTACATCTGTATTTCGTGGATCTCTTTGCTAGCCTTATTTCTGTGGAATCTGAGAACAGATATTTCGGATCCCTTTGAAGACTATAGGGCCAAAGGAAATATCCTCCGATAACAAAGAGAAAGAAGCTTTCTGAGAAACTTCTTTGTGTTCTGTGAAATCGTCTCAAGGAGTTACAGCTTTCCCCTCAAGAAGCCTTTCGCTAAGACAGTTCTTGTGGAATTGGCCAAGTGATATTTGGAAGCCCATAGAGGGCTATGGTGAAAAAGGAAATATCCTCAGATGAAATCTGGAAAGCAGCTTTCTGAGAAACTGCTTAGTGTTCTGTTAATTCATCTCACAGAGTTACATCTGTATTTCGTGGATCTCTTTGCTAGCCTTATTTCTGTGGAATCTGAGAACACATATTTCGGATCCCTTTGAAGACTATAGGGTCAAAGGAAATATCCTCCGACAACAAAGAGAAAGAAGCTTTCTGAGAAACTTCTTTGTGTTCTGTGAAATCATCTCACAGAGTTACAGCTTTCCCCTCAAGAAGCCTTTCGCTAAGACAGTTCTTGTGGAATTGGCAAAGTGATATTTGGAAGCTCATAGAGGGCTATGGTGAAAAAGGAAATATCCTCAGATGAAATCTGGAAAGAAGCTTTCTCAGAAACTGCTAAGTGTTCTGTTAATTCATCTCACAGAGTTACATCTGTATTTCGTGGATCTCTTTGCTAGCCTTATTTCTGTGGAATCTGAGAACAGATATTTCGGATCCCTTTGAAGACTATAGGGCCAAAGGAAATATCCTCCGATAACAAAGAGAAAGAAGCTTTCTGAGAAACTTCTTTGTGTTCTGTGAAATCGTCTCAAGGAGTTACAGCTTTCCCCTCAAGAAGCCTTTCGCTAAGACAGTTCTTGTGGAATTGGCCAAGTGATATTTGGAAGCCCATAGAGGGCTATGGTGAAAAAGGAAATATCCTCAGATGAAATCTGGAAAGCAGCTTTCTGAGAAACTGCTTAGTGTTCTGTTAATTCATCTCACAGAGTTACATCTGTATTTCGTGGATCTCTTTGCTAGCCTTATTTCTGTGGAATCTGAGAACAGATATTTCGGATCCCTTTGAAGACTATAGGGCCAAAGGAAATATCCTCCGATAACAAAGAGAAAGAAGCTTTCTGAGAAACTTCTTTGTGTTCTGTGAAATCATCTCACAGAGTTACCGCTTTCCCCTCAAGAAGCCTTTCGCTAAGACAGTTCTTGTGGAATTGGCAAAGTGATATTTGGAAGCCCATAGAGGGCTATGGTGAAAAAGGAAATATCCTCAGATGAAATCTGGAAAGAAGCTTTCTCAGAAACTGCTTAGTGTTCTGTTAATTCATCTCACAGAGTTACATCTGTATTTCGTGGATCTCTTTGCTGGCCTTATTTCTGTGGAATCTGAGAACAGATATTTCGGATCCCTTTGAAGACTATAGGGCCAAAGGAAATATCCTCCGATAACAAAGAGAAAGAAGCTCTCTGAGAAACTTCTTTGTGTTCTGTGAAATCATCTCACAGAGTTACAGCTTTCCCCTCAAGAAGCCTTTCGGTAAGACAGTTCTTGTGGAATTGGCAAAGTGATATTTGGAAGCCCATAGAGGGCTTTGGTGAAAAAGGAAATATCCTCAGGTGAAATCTGGAAAGAAGCTTTCTGAGAAACTGCTTAGTGTTATGTTAATTCATCTCACAGAGTTACATCTGTATTTCGTGGGTCTCTTTGTAGCCTTATTTCTGTGGAATCTGAGAACAGATATTTCGGATCCCTTTGAAGACTATAGGGCCAAAGGAAATATCCTCCGACAACAAAGAGAAAGAAGCTTTCTGAGAAACTTCTTTGTGTTCTGTGAAATCATCTCACAGAGTTACAGCTTTCCCCTCAAGAAGCCTTTCGCTAAGACAGTTCTTGTGGAATTGGCAAAGTGATATTTGGAAGCTCATAGAGGGCTATGGTGAAAAAGGAAATATCCTCAGATGAAATCTGGAAAGAAGCTTTCTCAGAAACTGCTTAGTGTTCTGTTAATTCATCTCACAGGGTTACATCTGTATTTCGGGGATCTCTTTGCTAGCCTTATTTCTGTGGAATCTGAGAACAGATATTTCGGATCCCTTTGAAGACTATAGGGCCAAAGGAAATATCCTCCGATAACAAAGAGAAAGAAGCTTTCTGAGAAACTTGTTTTCGTTCTGTGAAATCATCTCACAGAGTTACAGCTTTCCCCTCAAGAAGCCTTTCGCTAAGACAGTTCTTGTGGAATTGGCCAAGTGATATTTGGAAGCCCATAGAGGGCTATGGTTAAAAGGAAATATCCTCAGATGAAATCTGGAAAGAAGCTTTCTGGGAAACTGCTTAGTGTTCTGTTAATTCATCTCACAGAGTTACATCCGTATTTCGTGGATCTCTTTGCTAGCCTTATTTCTGTGGAATCTGAGAACAGATATTTCGGATCCCTTTGAAGACTATAGGGCCAAAGGAAATATCCTCCGATAACAAAGAGAAAGAAGCTCTCTGAGAAACTTCTTTGTGTTCTGTGAAATCATCTCACAGAGTTACAGCTTTCCCCTCAAGAAGCCTTTCGCTAAGACAGATCTTGTGGAATTGGGAAAGTGATATTTGGAAGCCCATAGAGGGCTATGGTGAAAAAGGAAATATCCTCAGATGAAATCTGGAAAGAAGCTTTCTGAGAAACTGCTTAGTGTTCTGTTAATTCATCTCACAGAGTTACATCTGTATTTCGTGGATCTCTTTGCTGGCCTTATTTCTGTGGAATCTGAGAACAGATATTTCGGATCCCTTTGAAGACTATAGGGCCAAAGGAAATATCCTCCGATAACAAAGAGAAAGAAGCTTTCTGAGAATCTTCCTTGTGTTCTGTGAAATCATCTCACAGAGTTACAGCTTTCCCCTCAAGAAGCCTTTCGCTAAGACAGTTCTTGTGGAATTGGGAAAGTTATATTTGGAAGCCCATAGAGGGCTATGGTGAAAAAGGAAATATCCTCAGATGAAATTTGCAAAGAAGCTTTCTGAGAAACTGTTTAGTGTTCTGTTAATTCATCTCACAGAGTTACATCTGTATTTCATGGATCTCTTTGCTGGCCTTATTTCTGTGGAATCTGAGAACAGATATTTCGGATCCCTTTGAAGACTATAGGGCCAAAGGAAATATCCTCCGATAACAAAGAGAAAGAAGCTCTCTGAGAAACTTCTTTGTGTTCTGTGAAATCATCTCACAGAGTTACAGCTTTCCCCTCAAGAAGCCTTTCGCTAAGACAGTTCTTGTGGAATTGGCCAAGTGATATTTGGAAGCCCATAGAGGGCTTTGGTGAAAAAGGAAATATCCTCAGGTGAAATCTGGAAAGAAGCTTTCTGAGAAACTGCTTAGTGTTCTGTTAATTCATCTCACAGAGTTACATCTGTATTTCGTGGGTCTCTTTGTAGCCTTATTTCTGTGGAATCTGAGAACAGATATTTCGGATCCCTTTGAAGACTATAGGGCCAAAGGAAATATCCTCCGACAACAAAGAGAAAGAAGCTTTCTGAGAAACTTCTTTGTGTTCTGTGAAATCATCTCACAGAGTTACAGCTTTCCCCTCAAGAAGCCTTTCGCTAAGACAGTTCTTGTGGAATTGGCAAAGTGATATTTGGAAGCTCATAGAGGGCTATGGTGAAAAAAGAAATATCCTCAGATGAAATCTGGAAAGAAGCTTTCTGGGAAACTGCTTAGTGTTCTGTTAATTCATCTCACAGAGTTACATCCGTATTTCGTGGATCTCTTTGCTAGCCTTATTTCTGTGGAATCTGAGAACAGATATTTCGGATCCCTTTGAAGACTATAGGGCCAAAGGAAATATCCTCCGATAACAAAGAGAAAGATGTTCTCTGAGAAACTTCTTTGTATTCTGTGAAATCATCTCACTGAGTTACAGCTATCCCCTCAAGAAGCCTTTCGCTAGACAGTTCTTGTGGAATTGGCCAAGTGATATTTGGAAACACATAGTGGGCTATGGTGAAAAAGGAAATATCCTCAGATGAAATCTGGAAAGAAGCTTTCTGAGAAACTGCTTAGTGTTCTGTTAATTCATCTCACAGAGTTACATCTGTATTTCGTGGGTCTCTTTGTAGCCTTATTTCTGTGGAATCTGAGAACAGATATTTCGGATCCCTTTGAAGACTATAGGGCCAAAGGAAATATCCTCCGACAACAAAGAGAAATAAGCTTTCTGAGAAACTTCTTTGTGTTCTGTGAAATCATCTCACAGAGTTACAGCTTTCCCCTCAAGAAGCCTTTCGCTAAGACAGTTCTTGTGGAATTGGCAAAGTGATATTTGGAAGCTCATAGAGGGCTATGGTGAAAAAAGAAATATCCTCAGATGAAATCTGGAAAGAAGCTTTCTCAGAAACTGCTTAGTGTTCTGTTAATTCATCTCACAGAGTTACATCTGTATTTCGTGGATCTCTTTGCTGGCCTTATTTCTGTGGAATCTGAGAACAGACATTTCGGATCCCTTTGAAGACTATAGGGCCAAAGGAAATATCCTCCGATAACAAAGAGAAAGAAGCTTTCTGAGAATCTTCCTTGTGTTCTGTGAAATCATCTCACAGAGTTACAGCTTTCCCCTCAAGAAGCCTTTCGCTAAGACAGTTCTTGTGGAATTGGCAAAGTGATATTTGGAAGCTCATAGTGGGCTATGGTGAAAAAGGAAATATCCTCAGATGAAATCTGGAAAGAAGCTTTCTCAGAAACTGCTAAGTGTTCTGTTAATTCATCTCACAGAGTTACATCTGTATTTCGTGGATCTCTTTGCTAGCCTTATTTCTGTGGAATCTGAGAACAGATATTTCGGATCCCTTTGAAGACTATAGGGCCAAAGGAAATATCCTCCGATAACAAAGAGAAAGAAGCTTTCTGAGAAACTTCTTTGTGTTCTGTGAAATCGTCTCAAGGAGTTACAGCTTTCCCCTCAAGAAGCCTTTCGCTAAGACAGTTCTTGTGGAATTGGCCAAGTGATATTTGGAAGCCCATAGAGGGCTATGGTGAAAAAGGAAATATCCTCAGATGAAATCTGGAAAGCAGCTTTCTGAGAAACTGCTTAGTGTTCTGTTAATTCATCTCACAGAGTTACATCTGTATTTCGTGGATCTCTTTGCTAGCCTTATTTCTGTGGAATCTGAGAACACATATTTCGGATCCCTTTGAAGACTATAGGGTCAAAGGAAATATCCTCCGACAACAAAGAGAAAGAAGCTTTCTGAGAAACTTCTTTGTGTTCTGTGAAATCATCTCACAGAGTTACAGCTTTCCCCTCAAGAAGCCTTTCGCTAAGACAGTTCTTGTGGAATTGGCAAAGTGATATTTGGAAGCTCATAGAGGGCTATGGTGAAAAAGGAAATATCCTCAGATGAAATCTGGAAAGAAGCTTTCTCAGAAACTGCTAAGTGTTCTGTTAATTCATCTCACAGAGTTACATCTGTATTTCGTGGATCTCTTTGCTAGCCTTATTTCTGTGGAATCTGAGAACAGATATTTCGGATCCCTTTGAAGACTATAGGGCCAAAGGAAATATCCTCCGATAACAAAGAGAAAGAAGCTTTCTGAGAAACTTCTTTGTGTTCTGTGAAATCGTCTCAAGGAGTTACAGCTTTCCCCTCAAGAAGCCTTTCGCTAAGACAGTTCTTGTGGAATTGGCCAAGTGATATTTGGAAGCCCATAGAGGGCTATGGTGAAAAAGGAAATATCCTCAGATGAAATCTGGAAAGCAGCTTTCTGAGAAACTGCTTAGTGTTCTGTTAATTCATCTCACAGAGTTACATCTGTATTTCGTGGATCTCTTTGCTAGCCTTATTTCTGTGGAATCTGAGAACAGATATTTCGGATCCCTTTGAAGACTATAGGGCCAAAGGAAATATCCTCCGATAACAAAGAGAAAGAAGCTTTCTGAGAAACTTCTTTGTGTTCTGTGAAATCATCTCACAGAGTTACCGCTTTCCCCTCAAGAAGCCTTTCGCTAAGACAGTTCTTGTGGAATTGGCAAAGTGATATTTGGAAGCCCATAGAGGGCTATGGTGAAAAAGGAAATATCCTCAGATGAAATCTGGAAAGAAGCTTTCTCAGAAACTGCTTAGTGTTCTGTTAATTCATCTCACAGAGTTACATCTGTATTTCGTGGATCTCTTTGCTGGCCTTATTTCTGTGGAATCTGAGAACAGATATTTCGGATCCCTTTGAAGACTATAGGGCCAAAGGAAATATCCTCCGATAACAAAGAGAAAGAAGCTCTCTGAGAAACTTCTTTGTGTTCTGTGAAATCATCTCACAGAGTTACAGCTTTCCCCTCAAGAAGCCTTTCGGTAAGACAGTTCTTGTGGAATTGGCAAAGTGATATTTGGAAGCCCATAGAGGGCTTTGGTGAAAAAGGAAATATCCTCAGGTGAAATCTGGAAAGAAGCTTTCTGAGAAACTGCTTAGTGTTATGTTAATTCATCTCACAGAGTTACATCTGTATTTCGTGGGTCTCTTTGTAGCCTTATTTCTGTGGAATCTGAGAACAGATATTTCGGATCCCTTTGAAGACTATAGGGCCAAAGGAAATATCCTCCGACAACAAAGAGAAAGAAGCTTTCTGAGAAACTTCTTTGTGTTCTGTGAAATCATCTCACAGAGTTACAGCTTTCCCCTCAAGAAGCCTTTCGCTAAGACAGTTCTTGTGGAATTGGCAAAGTGATATTTGGAAGCTCATAGAGGGCTATGGTGAAAAAGGAAATATCCTCAGATGAAACCTGGAAAGAAGCTTTCTCAGAAACTGCTTAGTGTTCTGTTAATTCATCTCACAGGGTTACATCTGTATTTCGGGGATCTCTTTGCTAGCCTTATTTCTGTGGAATCTGAGAACAGATATTTCGGATCCCTTTGAAGACTATAGGGCCAAAGGAAATATCCTCCGATAACAAAGAGAAAGAAGCTTTCTGAGAAACTTGTTTTCGTTCTGTGAAATCATCTCACAGAGTTACAGCTTTCCCCTCAAGAAGCCTTTCGCTAAGACAGTTCTTGTGGAATTGGCCAAGTGATATTTGGAAGCCCATAGAGGGCTATGGTTAAAAGGAAATATCCTCAGATGAAATCTGGAAAGAAGCTTTCTGGGAAACTGCTTAGTGTTCTGTTAATTCATCTCACAGAGTTACATCCGTATTTCGTGGATCTCTTTGCTAGCCTTATTTCTGTGGAATCTGAGAACAGATATTTCGGATCCCTTTGAAGACTATAGGGCCAAAGGAAATATCCTCCGATAACAAAGAGAAAGATGTTCTC
Organism: Macaca nemestrina; assembly: GCF_043159975.1. NCBI lineage: Eukaryota > Metazoa > Chordata > Mammalia > Primates > Cercopithecidae > Macaca > Macaca nemestrina. The sequence goes on along the minus strand of NC_092127.1, from coordinate 106,282,208 downwards.
TGAGAAACTTCTTTGTATTCTGTGAAATCATCTCACAGAGTTACAGCTATCCCCTCAAGAAGCCTTTCGCTAGACAGTTCTTGTGGAATTGGCCAAGTGATATTTGGAAACACATAGTGGGCTATGGTGAAAAAGGAAATATCCTCAGATGAAATCTGGAAAGAAGCTTTCTGAGAAACTGCTTAGTGTTCTGTTAATTCATCTCACAGAGTTACATCTGTATTTCGTGGATCTCTTTGCTAGCCTTATTTCTGTGAAATCTGAGAACAGATATTTCGGATCCCTTTGAAGACTATAGGGCCAAAGGAAATATCCTCCGATAACAAAGAGAAAGAAGCTTTCTGAGAAACTTCTTTGTGTTCTGTGAAATCATCTCACAGAGTTACAGCTTTCCCCTCAAGAAGCCTTTCGCTAAGACAGTTCTTGTGGAATTGGCAAAGTGATATTTGGAAGCCCATAGAGGGCTATGGTGAAAAACGAAATATCCTTAGATGAAATCTGGAAAGAAGCTTTCTGAGAAACTGCTTAGTGTTCTGTTATTTCATCTCACAGAGTTACATCTGTATTTCGTGGATCTCTTTGCTGGCCTTATTTCTGTGGAATCTGAGAACAGATATTTCGGATCCCTTTGAAGACTATAGGGCCAAAGGAAATATCCTCCGATAACAAAGAGAAAGAAGCTTTCTGAGAAACTTGTTTTCGTTCTGTGAAATCATCTTCCAGAGTTACAGCTTTCCCCTCAAGAAGCCTTTCGCTAAGACAGTTCTTGTGGAATTGGCCAAGTGATATTTGGAAGCCCATAGAGGGCTATGGTTAAAAGGAAATATCCTCAGATGAAATCTGGAAAGAAGCTTTCTGGGAAACTGCTTAGTGTTCTGTTAATTCATCTCAAAGAGTTACATCTGTATTTCGTGGATCTCTTTGCTAGCCTTATTTCTGTGGAATCTGAGAAGAGATATTTCGGATCCCTTTGAAGACTATAGGGCCAAAGGAAATATCCTCCGATAACAAAGAGAAAGATGTTCTCTGAGAAACTTCTTTGTATTCTGTGAAATCATCTCACAGAGTTACAGCTATCCCCTCAAGAAGCCTTTCGCTAGACAGTTCTTGTGGAATTGGCCAAGTGAAATTTGGAAACACATAGTGGGCTATGGTGAAAAAGGAAATATCCTCAGATGAAATCTGGAAAGAAGCTTTCTGAGAAACTGCTTAGTGTTCTGTTAATTCATCTCACAGAGTTACATCTGTATTTCGTGGATCTCTTTGCTAGCCTTATTTCTGTGAAATCTGAGAACAGATATTTCGGATCCCTTTGAAGACTATAGGGCCAAAGGAAATATCCTCCGATAACAAAGAGAAAGAAGCTTTCTGAGAAACTTCTTTGTGTTTTGTGAAATCATCTCACAGAGTTACAGCTTTCCCCTCAAGAAGCCTTTCGGTAAGACAGTTCTTGTGGAATTGGCAAAGTGATATTTGGAAGCCCATAGAGGGCTTTGGTGAAAAAGGAAATATCCTCAGGTGAAATCTGGAAAGAAGCTTTCTGAGAAACTGCTTAGTGTTCTGTTAATTCATCTCACAGAGTTACATCTGTATTTCGTGGGTCTCTTTGTAGCCTTATTTCTGTGGAATCTGAGAACAGATATTTCCGATCCCTTTGAAGACTATAGGGCCAAAGGAAATATCCTCCGACAACAAAGAGAAAGAAGCTTTCTGAGAAACTTCTTTGTGTTCTGTGAAATCGTCTCAAGGAGTTACAGCTTTCCCCTCAAGAAGCCTTTCGCTAAGACAGTTCTTGTGGAATTGGCCAAGTGATATTTGGAAGCCCATAGAGGGCTATGGTGAAAAAGGAAATATCCTCAGATGAAATCTGGAAAGCAGCTTTCTGAGAAACTGCTTAGTGTTCTGTTAATTCATCTCACAGAGTTACATCTGTATTTCGTGGATCTCTTTGCTAGCCTTATTTCTGTGGAATCTGAGAACAGATATTTCGGATCCCTTTGAAGACTATCGGGCCAAAGGAAATATCCTCCGATAACAAAGAGAAAGAAGCTTTCTGAGAAACTTCTTTGTGTTCTGTGAAATCATCTCACAGAGTTACAGCTTTCCCCTCAAGAAGCCTTTCGCTAAGACAGTTCTTGTGGAATTGGGAAAGTGATATTTGGAAGCCCATAGAGGGCTATGGTGAAAAAGGAAATATCCTCAGATGAAATCTGGAAAGAAGCTTTCTGAGAAACTGCTTAGTGTTCTGTTAATTCATCTCACAGAGTTACATCTGTATTTCGTGGATCTCTTTGCTGGCCTTATTTCTGTGGAATCTGAGAACAGATATTTCGGATCCCTTTGAAGACTATAGGGCCAAAGGAAATATCCTCCGATAACAAAGAGAAAGAAGCTTTCTGAGAATCTTCCTTGTGTTCTGTGAAATCATCTCACAGAGTTACAGCTTTCCCCTCAAGAAGCCTTTCGCTAAGACAGTTCTTGTGGAATTGGGAAAGTTATATTTGGAAGCCCATAGAGGGCTATGGTGAAAAAGGAAATATCCTCAGATGAAATTTGCAAAGAAGCTTTCTGAGAAACTGTTTAGTGTTCTGTTAATTCATCTCACAGAGTTACATCTGTATTTCATGGATCTCTTTGCTGGCCTTATTTCTGTGGAATCTGAGAACAGATATTTCGGATCCCTTTGAAGACTATAGGGCCAAAGGAAATATCCTCCGATAACAAAGAGAAAGAAGCTCTCTGAGAAACTTCTTTGTGTTCTGTGAAATCATCTCACAGAGTTACAGCTTTCCCCTCAAGAAGCCTTTCGCTAAGACAGTTCTTGTGGAATTGGCCAAGTGATATTTGGAAGCCCATAGAGGGCTTTGGTGAAAAAGGAAATATCCTCAGGTGAAATCTGGAAAGAAGCTTTCTGAGAAACTGCTTAGTGTTCTGTTAATTCATCTCACAGAGTTACATCTGTATTTCGTGGGTCTCTTTGTAGCCTTATTTCTGTGGAATCTGAGAACAGATATTTCGGATCCCTTTGAAGACTATAGGGCCAAAGGAAATATCCTCCGACAACAAAGAGAAAGAAGCTTTCTGAGAAACTTCTTTGTGTTCTGTGAAATCATCTCACAGAGTTACAGCTTTCCCCTCAAGAAGCCTTTCGCTAAGACAGTTCTTGTGGAATTGGCAAAGTGATATTTGGAAGCTCATAGAGGGCTATGGTGAAAAAAGAAATATCCTCAGATGAAATCTGGAAAGAAGCTTTCTCAGAAACTGCTTAGTGTTCTGTTAATTCATCTCACAGAGTTACATCTGTATTTCGTGGATCTCTTTGCTGGCCTTATTTCTGTGGAATCTGAGAACAGATATTTCGGATCCCATTGAAGACTATAGGGCCAAAGGAAATATCCTCCGATAACAAAGAGAAAGAAGCTTTCTGAGAATCTTCCTTGTGTTCTGTGAAATCATCTCACAGAGTTACAGCTTTCCCCTCAAGAAGCCTTTCGCTAAGACAGTTCTTGTGGAATTGGCAAAGTGATATTTGGAAGCTCATAGTGGGCTATGGTGAAAAAGGAAATATCCTCAGATGAAATCTGGAAAGAAGCTTTCTCAGAAACTGCTAAGTGTTCTGTTAATTCATCTCACAGAGTTACATCTGTATTTCGTGGATCTCTTTGCTAGCCTTATTTCTGTGGAATCTGAGAACAGATATTTCGGATCCCTTTGAAGACTATAGGGCCAAAGGAAATATCCTCCGATAACAAAGAGAAAGAAGCTTTCTGAGAAACTTCTTTGTGTTCTGTGAAATCGTCTCAAGGAGTTACAGCTTTCCCCTCAAGAAGCCTTTCGCTAAGACAGTTCTTGTGGAATTGGCCAAGTGATATTTGGAAGCCCATAGAGGGCTATGGTGAAAAAGGAAATATCCTCAGATGAAATCTGGAAAGCAGCTTTCTGAGAAACTGCTTAGTGTTCTGTTAATTCATCTCACAGAGTTACATCTGTATTTCGTGGATCTCTTTGCTAGCCTTATTTCTGTGGAATCTGAGAACACATATTTCGGATCCCTTTGAAGACTATAGGGTCAAAGGAAATATCCTCCGACAACAAAGAGAAAGAAGCTTTCTGAGAAACTTCTTTGTGTTCTGTGAAATCATCTCACAGAGTTACAGCTTTCCCCTCAAGAAGCCTTTCGCTAAGACAGTTCTTGTGGAATTGGCAAAGTGATATTTGGAAGCTCATAGAGGGCTATGGTGAAAAAGGAAATATCCTCAGATGAAATCTGGAAAGAAGCTTTCTCAGAAACTGCTAAGTGTTCTGTTAATTCATCTCACAGAGTTACATCTGTATTTCGTGGATCTCTTTGCTAGCCTTATTTCTGTGGAATCTGAGAACAGATATTTCGGATCCCTTTGAAGACTATAGGGCCAAAGGAAATATCCTCCGATAACAAAGAGAAAGAAGCTTTCTGAGAAACTTCTTTGTGTTCTGTGAAATCGTCTCAAGGAGTTACAGCTTTCCCCTCAAGAAGCCTTTCGCTAAGACAGTTCTTGTGGAATTGGCCCAGTGATATTTGGAAGCTCATAGAGGGCTACGGTGAAAAAGGAAATATCCTCAGATGAAATCTGGAAAGCAGCTTTCTGAGAAACTGCTTAGTGTTCTGTTAATTCATCTCACAGAGTTACATCTGTATTTCGTGGATCTATTTGCTAGCCTTATTTCTGTGGAATCTGAGAACAGATATTTCGGATCCCTTTGAAGACTATAGGTCCAAAGGAAATATCCTCCGATAACAAAGAGAAAGAAGCTTTCTGAGAAACTTCTTTGTGTTCTGTGAAATCATCTCACAGAGTTACAGCTTTCCCCTCAAGAAGCCTTTCGCTAAGACAGTTCTTGTGGAATTGGCAAAGTGATATTTGGAAGCCCATAGAGGGCTATGGTGAAAAAGGAAATATCCTCAGATGAAATCTGGAAAGAAGCTTTCTCAGAAACTGCTTAGTGTTCTGTTAATTCATCTCACAGAGTTACATCTGTATTTCGTGGATCTCTTTGCTGGCCTTATTTCTGTGGAATCTGAGAACAGATATTTCGGATCCCTTTGAAGACTATAGGGCCAAAGGAAATATCCTCCGATAACAAAGAGAAAGAAGCTCTCTGAGAAACTTCTTTGTGTTCTGTGAAATCATCTCACAGAGTTACAGCTTTCCCCTCAAGAAGCCTTTCGGTAAGACAGTTCTTGTGGAATTGGCAAAGTGATATTTGGAAGCCCATAGAGGGCTTTGGTGAAAAAGGAAATATCCTCAGGTGAAATCTGGAAAGAAGCTTTCTGAGAAACTGCTTAGTGTTATGTTAATTCATCTCACAGAGTTACATCTGTATTTCGTGGGTCTCTTTTTAGCCTTATTTCTTTGGAATCTGAGAACAGATATTTCGGATCCCTTTGAAGACTATAGGGCCAAAGGAAATATCCTCCGACAACAAAGAGAAAGAAGCTTTCTGAGAAACTTCTTTGTGTTCTGTGAAATCATCTCACAGAGTTACAGCTTTCCCCTCAAGAAGCCTTTCGCTAAGACAGTTCTTGTGGAATTGGCAAAGTGATATTTGGAAGCTCATAGAGGGCTATGGTGAAAAAGGAAATATCCTCAGATGAAATCTGGAAAGAAGCTTTCTCAGAAACTGCTTAGTGTTCTGTTAATTCATCTCACAGGGTTACATCTGTATTTCGGGGATCTCTTTGCTAGCCTTATTTCTGTGGAATCTGAGAACAGATATTTCGGATCCCTTTGAAGACTATAGGGCCAAAGGAAATATCCTCCGATAACAAAGAGAAAGAAGCTTTCTGAGAAACTTGTTTTCGTTCTGTGAAATCATCTCACAGAGTTACAGCTTTCCCCTCAAGAAGCCTTTCGCTAAGACAGTTCTTGTGGAATTGGCCAAGTGATATTTGGAAGCCCATATTGGGCTATGGTTAAAAGGAAATATCCTCAGATGAAATCTGGAAAGAAGCTTTCTGGGAAACTGCTTAGTGTTCTGTTAATTCATCTCACAGAGTTACATCCGTATTTCGTGGATATCTTTGCTAGCCTTATTTCTGTGGAATCTGAGAACAGATATTTCGGATCCCTTTGAAGACTATAGGGCCAAAGGAAATATCCTCCGATAACAAAGAGAAAGATGTTCTCTGAGAAAATTCTTTGTATTCTGTGAAATCATCTCACAGAGTTACAGCTATCCCCTCAAGAAGCCTTTCGCTAGACAGTTCTTGTGGAATTGGCCAAGTGATATTTGGAAACACATAGTGGGCTATGGTGAAAAAGGAAATATCCTCAGATGAAATCTGGAAAGAAGCTTTCTGAGAAACTGCTTAGTGTTCTGTTAATTCATCTCACAGAGTTACATCTGTATTTCGTGGATCTCTTTGCTAGCCTTATTTCTGTGAAATCTGAGAACAGATATTTCGGATCCCTTTGAAGACTATCGGGCCAAAGGAAATATCCTCCGATAACAAAGAGAAAGAAGCTTTCTGAGAAACTTCTTTGTGTTCTGTGAAATCATCTCACAGAGTTACAGCTTTCCCCTCAAGAAGCCTTTCGCTAAGACAGTTCTTGTGGAATTGGCAAAGTGATATTTGGAAGCCCATAGAGGGCTATGGTGAAAAACGAAATATCCTTAGATGAAATCTGGAAAGAAGCTTTCTGAGAAACTGCTTAGTGTTCTGTTATTTCATCTCACAGAGTTACATCTGTATTTCGTGGATCTCTTTGCTGGCCTTATTTCTGTGGAATCTGAGAACAGATATTTCGGATCCCTTTGAAGACTATCGGGCCAAAGGAAATATCCTCCGATAACAAAGAGAAAGAAGCTTTCTGAGAAACTTCTTTGTGTTCTGTGAAATCATCTCACAGAGTTACAGCTTTCCCCTCAAGAAGCCTTTGGCTAAGACAGTTCTTGTGGAATTGGCAAAGTGATATTTGGAAGCCCATAGAGGGCTATGGTGAAAAAGGAAATATCCTCAGATGAAATCTGGAAAGAAGCTTTTTGAGAAACTGCTTAGTGTTCTGTTAATTCATCCCACAGAGTTACATCTGTATTTCGTGGATCTCTTTGCTAGCCTTATTTCTGTGGAATCTGAGAACAGATATTTCGGATCCCTTTGAAGACTATAGGGCCAAAGGAAATATCCTCCGATAACAAAGAGAAAGAAGCTCTCTGAGAAACTTCTTTGTGTTCTGTGAAATCATCTCACAGAGTTACAGCTTTCCCCTCAAGAAGCCTTTCGCTAAGACAGTTCTTGTGGAATTGGGAAAGTGATATTTGGAAGCCCATAGAGGGCTATGGTGAAAAAGGAAATATCCTCAGATGAAATCTGGAAAGAAGCTTTCTGAGAAACTGCTTAGTGTTCTGTTAATTCATCTCACAGAGTTACATCTGTATTTCGTGGATCTCTTTGCTGGCCTTATTTCTGTGGAATCTGAGAACAGATATTTCGGATCCCTTTGAAGACTATAGGGCCAAAGGAAATATCCTCCGATAACAAAGAGAAAGAAGCTCTCTGAGAAACTTCTTTGTGTTCTGTGAAATCATCTCACAGAGTTACAGCTTTCCCCTCAAGAAGCCTTTCGCTAAGACAGTTCTTGTGGAATTGGCAAAGTGATATTTGGAAGCCCATAGAGGGCTTTGGTGAAAAAGGAAATATCCTCAGGTGAAATCTGGAAAGAAGCTTTCTGAGAAACTGCTTAGTGTTCTGTTAATTCATCTCACAGAGTTACATCTGTATTTCGTGGGTCTCTTTGTAGCCTTATTTCTGTGGAATCTGAGAACAGATATTTCGGATCCCTTTGAAGACTATAGGGCCAAAGGAAATATCCTCCGACAACAAAGAGAAAGAAGCTTTCTGAGAAACTTCTTTGTGTTCTGTGAAATCATCTCACAGAGTTACAGCTTTCCCCTCAAGAAGCCTTTCGCTAAGACAGTTCTTGTGGAATTGGCAAAGTGATATTTGGAAGCTCATAGAGGGCTATGGTGAAAAAGGAAATATCCTCAGATGAAATCTGGAAAGAAGCTTTTTCAGAAACTGCTTAGTGTTCTGTTAATTCATCTCACAGAGTTACATCTGTATTTCGTGGATCTCTTTGCTAGCCTTATTTCTGTGGAATCTGAGAACAGATATTTCGGATCCCTTTGAAGACTATAGGGCCAAAGGAAATATCCTCCGATAACAAAGAGAAAGAAGCTCTCTGAGAAACTTCTTTGTGTTCTGTGAAATCATCTCACAGAGTTACAGCTTTCCCCTCAAGAAGCCTTTCTCTAAGACAGTTCTTGTGGAGCTGGCAAAGTGATATTTGCAAGCCCATAGAGGGCTATGGTGAAAAAGGAAATATCCTCAGATGAAATCTGGAAGGAAGCTTTCTGAGAAACTGCTTAGTGTTCTGTTAATTCATCTCACAGAGTTACATCTGTATTTCGTGGATCTCTTTGCTAGCCTTATTTCTGTGGAATCTGAGAACAGATATTTCGGATCCCTTTGAAGACTATAGGGCCAAAGGAAATATCCTCCGATAACAAAGAGAAAGAAGCTTTCTGAGAAACTGCTTTGTGTTCTGTGAAATCATCTCACAGAGTTACAGCTTTCCCCTCAGAAGCCTTTCGCTAAGACAGTTCTTGTGGAATTGGCCAAGTGATATTTGGAAGCCCATAGAGGGCTATGGTTAAAAGGAAATATCCTCAGATGAAATCTAGAAAGAAGCTTTCTGAGAAACTGCTTAGTGTTCTGTTAATTCATCTCACAGAGTTACATCTGTATTTCGTGGATCTCTTTGCTAGCCTTATTTCTGTGGAATCTGAGAACAGATATTTCGGATCCCTTTGAAGACTATAGGGCCAAAGGAAATATCCTCCGATAACAAAGAGAAAGATGTTCTCTGAAAAACTTCTTTGTATTCTGTGAAATCATCTCACAGAGTTACAGCTATCCCCTCAAGAAGCCTTTCGCTAGACAGTTCTTGTGGAATTGGCCAAGTGATATTTGGAAACACATAGTGGGCTATGGTGAAAAAGGAAATATCCTCAGATGAAATATAGAAAGAAGCTTTCTGAGAAACTGCTTAGTGTTCTGTTAATTCATCTCACAGAGTTACATCTGTATTTCGTGGATCTCTTTGCTCGCCTTATTTCTGTGGAATCTGAGAACAGATATTTCGGATCCCTTTGAAGACTATAGGGCCAAAGGAAATATCCTCCGATAACAAAGAGAAAGAAGCTCTCGGAGAAACTTCTTTGTGTTCTGTGAAATCATCTCACAGAGTTACAGCTTTCCCCTCAAGAAGCCTTTCGCTAAGACAGTTCTTGTGGAATTGGCCAAGTGATATTTGGAAGCCCATAGAGGGCTTTGGTGAAAAAGGAAATATCCTCAGGTGAAATCTGGAAAGAAGCTTTCTGAGAAACTGCTTAGTGTTCTGTTAATTCATCTCACAGAGTTACATCTGTATTTCGTGGGTCTCTTTGTTGCCTTATTTCTGTGGAATCTGAGAACAGATATTTCGGATCCCTTTGAAGACTATAGGGCCAAAGGAAATATCCTCCGACAACAAAGAGAAAGAAGCTTTCTGAGAAACTTCTTTGTGTTCTGTGAAATCATCTCACAGAGTTACAGCTTTCCCCTCAAGAAGCCTTTCGCTAAGACAGTTCTTGTGGAATTGGCAAAGTGATATTTGGAAGCTCATAGAGGGCTATGGTGAAAAAGGAAATATCCTCAGATGAAATCTGGAAAGAAGCTTTCTCAGAAACTGCTTAGTGTTCTGTTAATTCATCTCACAGAGTTACATCTGTATTTCGTGGATCTCTTTGCTAGCCTTATTTCTGTGGAATCTGAGAACAGATATTTCGGATCCCTTTGAAGACTATAGGGCCAAAGGAAATATCCTCCGATAACAAAGAGAAAGAAGCTTTCTGAGAAACTTCTTTGTGTTCTGTGAAATCAACTCACAGAGTTACAGCTTTCCCCTCAAGAAGCCTTTCGCTAAGACAGTTCTTGTGGAATTGGCCAAGTGATATTTGGAAGCCCATAGAGGGCTATGGTTAAAAGGAAATATCCTCAGATGAAATCTGGAAAGAAGCTTTCTGAGAAACTGCTTAGTGTTCTGTTAATTCATCTCACAGAGTTACATCTGTATTTCGTGGATCTCTTTGCTAGCCTTATTTCTGTGGAATCTGAGAACAGATATTTCGGATCCCTTTGAAGACTATAGGGCCAAAGGAAATATCCTCCGATAACAAAGAGAAAGATGTTCTCTGAGAAACTTCTTTGTATTCTGTGAAATCATCTCACAGAGTTACAGCTATCCCCTCAAGAAGCCTTTCGCTAGACAGTTCTTGTGGAATTGGCCAAGTGATATTTGGAAGCTCATAGAGGGCTATGGTGAAAAAGGAAATATCCTCAGATGAAATCTGGAAAGAAGCATTCTCAGAAACTGCTTAGTGTTCTGTTAACTCATCTCACAGAGTTACATCTGTATTTCGTGGATCTCTTTGCTAGCCTTATTTCTGTGGAATCTGAGAACAGATATTTCGGATCCCTTTGACGACTATAGGGCCAAAGGAAATATCCTCCGATAACAAAGAGAAAGAAGCTTTCTGAGAAACTTCTTTGTGTTCTGTGAAATCATCTCACAGAGTTACAGCTTTCCCCTCAAGAAGCCTTTCGCTAAGACAGTTCTTGTGGAATTGGCCAAGTGATATTTGGAAGCCCATAGAGGGCTATGGTTAAAAGGAAATATCCTCAGATGAAATCTGGAAAGAAGCTTTCTGAGAAACTGCTTAGTGTTCTGTTAATTCATCTCACAGAGTTACATCTGTATTTCGTGGATCTCTTTGCTAGCCTTATTTCTGTGGAATCTGAGAACAGATATTTCAGATCCCTTTGAAGACTATAGGGCCAAAGGAAATATCCTCCGATAACAAAGAGAAAGATGTTCTCTGAGAAACTTCTTTGTATTCTGTGAAATCATCTCACAGAGTTACAGCTATCCCCTCAAGAAGCCTTTCGCTAGACAGTTCTTGTGGAATTGGCCAAGTGATATTTGGAAACACATAGTGGGCTATGGTGAAAAAGGAAATATCCTCAGATGAAATCTGGAAAGAAGCTTTCTGAGAAACTGCTTAGTGTTCTGTTAATTCATCTCACAGAGTTACATCTGTATTTCGTGGATCTCTTTGCTAGCCTTATTTCTGTGAAATCTGAGAACAGATATTTCGGATCCCTTTGAAGACTATAGGGCCAAAGGAAATATCCTCCGATAACAAAGAGAAAGAAGCTTTCCGAGAAACTTCTTTGTGTTCTGTGAAATCATCTCACAGAGTTACAGCTTTCCCCTCAAGAAGCGTTTCGCTAAGACAGTTCTTGTGGAGCTGGCAAAGTGATATTTGGAAGCCCATAGAGGGCTATGATGAAAAAGGAAATATACTCAGATGAAATCTGGAAGGAAGCTTTCTGAGAAACTGCTTAGTGTTCTGTTAATTCATCTCACAGAGTTACATCTGTATTTCGTGGATCTCTTTGCTAGCCTTATTTCTGTGGAATCTGAGAGCAGATATTTCGGTTCCGTTTGAAGACTATAGGGCCAAAGGAAATATCCTCCGATAACAAAGAGAAAGAAGCTTTCTGAGAAACTTCTTTGTGTTCTGTGAAATCATCTCACAGAGTTACAGCTTTCCCCTCAAGAAGCCTTTCGCTAAGACAGTTCTTGTGGAATAGGCCAAGTGATATTTGGAAGCCCATAGAGGGCTATGGTTAAAAGGAAATATCCTCAGATGAAATCTGGAAAGAAGCTTTCTGAGAAACTGCTCAGTGTTCTGTTAATTCATCTCACAGAGTTACATCTGTATTTCGTGGATCTCTTTGCTACCCTTATTTCTGTGGAATCTGAGAACAGATATTTCGGATCCCTTTGAAGACTATAGGGCCAAAGGAAATATCCTCCGATAACAAAGAGAAAGATGTTCTCTGAGAAACTTCTTTGTATTCTGTGAAATCATCTCACAGAGTTACAGCTATCCCCTCAAGAAGCCTTTCGCTAGACAGTTCTTGTGGAATTGGCCAAGTGATATTTGGAAACACATAGTGGGCTATGGTGAAAAAGGAAATATCCTCAGATGAAATCTGGAAAGAAGCTTTCTGAGAAACTGCTTAGTGTTCTGTTAATTCATCTCACAGAGTTACATCTGTATTTCGTGGATCTCTTTGCTAGCCTTATTTCTGTGAAATCTGAGAACAGATATTTCGGATCCCTTTGAAGACTATAGGGCCAAAGGAAATATCCTCCGATAACAAAGAGAAAGAAGCTTTCTGAGAAACTTCTTTGTGTTCTGTGAAATCATCTCACAGAGTTACAGGTTTCCCCTCAAGAAGCCTTTCGCTAAGACAGTTCTTGTGGAATTGGCAAAGTGATATTTGGAAGCCCATAGAGGGCTATGGTGAAAAAGGAAATATCCTAAGATGAAATCTGGAAAGAAGCTTTTTGAGAAACTGCTTAGTGTTCTGTTAATTCATCTCACAGGGTTACATCTGTATTTCGTGGATCTCTTTGCTAGCCTTATTTCTGTGGAATCTGAGAACAGATATTTCGGATCCCTTTGAAGACTATAGGGCCAAAGGAAATATCCTCCGATAACAAAGAGAAAGAAGCTCTCTGAGAAACTTCTTTGTGTTCTGTGAAATCATCTCACAGAGTTACAGCTTTCCCCTCAAGAAGCCTTTCGCTAAGACAGTTCTTGTGGAATTGGGAAAGTGATATTTGGAAGCCCATAGAGGGCTATGGTGAAAAAGGAAATATCCTCAGATGAAATTTGCAAAGAAGCTTTCTGAGAAACTGTTTAGTGTTCTGTTAATTCATCTCACAGAGTTACATCTGTATTTCGTGGATCTCTTTGCTGGCCTTATTTCTGTGGAATCTGAGAACAGATATTTCGGATCCCTTTGAAGACTATAGGGCCAAAGGAAATATCCTCCGATAACAAAGAGAAAGAAGCTCTCGGAGAAACTTCTTTGTGTTCTGTGAAATCATCTCACAGAGTTACAGCTTTCCCCTCAAGAAGCCTTTCACTAAGACAGTTCTTGTGGAATTGGCCAAGTGATATTTGGAAGCCCATAGAGGGCTTTGGTGAAAAAGGAAATATCCTCAGGTGAAATCTGGAAAGAAGCTTTCTGAGAAACTGCTTAGTGTTCTGTTAATTCATCTCACAGAGTTACATCTGTATTTCGTGGGTCTCTTTGTAGCCTTATTTCTGTGGAATCTGAGAACAGATATTTCGGATCCCTTTGAAGACTATAGGGCCAAAGGAAATATCCTCCGACAACAAAGAGAAAGAAGCTTTCTGAGAAACTTCTTTGTGTTCTGTGAAATCATCTCACAGAGTTACAGCTTTCCCCTCAAGAAGCCTTTCGCTAAGACAGTTCTTGTGGAATTGGCAAAGTGATATTTGGAAGCTCATAGAGGGCTATGGTGAAAAAGGAAATATCCTCAGATGAAATCTGGAAAGAAGCTTTCTCAGAAACTGCTTAGTGTTCTGTTAATTCATCTCACAGAGTTACATCTGTATTTCGTGGATCTCTTTGCTAGCCTTATTTCTGTGGAATCTGAGAACAGATATTTCGGATCCCTTTGAAGACTATAGGGCCAAAGGAAATATCCTCCGATAACAAAGAGAAAGAAGCTTTCTGAGAAACTTCTTTGTGTTCTGTGAAATCATCTCACAGAGTTACAGCTTTCCCCTCAAGAAGCCTTTCGCTAAGACAGTTCTTGTGGAATTGGCCAAGTGATATTTGGAAGCCCATAGAGGGCTATGGTTAAAAGGAAATATCCTCAGATGAAATCTGGAAAGAAGCTTTCTGAGAAACTGCTTAGTGTTCTGTTAATTCATCTCACAGAGTTACATCTGTATTTCGTGGATCTCTTTGCTAGCCTTATTTCTGTGGAATCTGAGAACAGATATTTCGGATCCCTTTGAAGACTATAGGGCCAAAGGAAATATCCTCCGATAACAAAGAGAAAGATGTTCTCTGAGAAACTTCTTTGTATTCTGTGAAATCATCTCACAGAGTTACAGCTATCCCCTCAAGAAGCCTTTCGCTAGACAGTTCTTGTGGAATTGGCCAAGTGATATTTGGAAACACATAGTGGGCTATGGTGAAAAAGGAAATATCCTCAGATGAAATCTGGAAAGAAGCTTTCTGAGAAACTGCTTAGTGTTCTGTTAATTCATCTCACAGAGTTACATCTGTATTTCGTGGATCTCTTTGCTAGCCTTATTTCTGTGAAATCTGAGAACAGATATTTCGGATCCCTTTGAAGACTATAGGCCCAAAGGAAATATCCTCCGATAACAAAGAGAAAGAAGCTCTCTGAGAAACTTCTTTGTGTTCTGTGAAATCATCTCACAGAGTTACAGCTTTCCCCTCAAGAAGCCTTTCGCTAAGACAGTTCTTGTGGAGCTGGCAAAGTGATATTTGGAAGCCCATAGAGGGCTATGGTGAAAAAGGAAATATCCTCAGATGAAATCTGGAAAGAAGCTTTCTGAGAAACTGCTTAGTGTTCTGTTAATTCATCTCACAGAGTTACATCTGTATTTCGTGGATCTCTTTGCTAGCCTTATTTCTGTGGAATCTGAGAACAGATATTTCAGATCCCTTTGAAGACTATAGGGCCAAAGGAAATATCCTCCGATAACAAAGAGAAAGATGTTCTCTGAGAAACTTCTTTGTATTCTGTGAAATCATCTCACAGAGTTACAGCTATCCCCTCAAGAAGCCTTTCGCTAGACAGTTCTTGTGGAATTGGCCAAGTGATATTTGGAAACACATAGTGGGCTATGGTGAAAAAGGAAATATCCTCAGATGAAATCTGGAAAGAAGCTTTCTGAGAAACTGCTTAGTGTTCTGTTAATTCATCTCACAGAGTTACATCTGTATTTCGTGGATCTCTTTGCTAGCCTTATTTCTGTGAAATCTGAGAACAGATATTTCGGATCCCTTTGAAGACTATAGGGCCAAAGGAAATATCCTCCGATAACAAAGAGAAAGAAGCTTTCCGAGAAACTTCTTTGTGTTCTGTGAAATCATCTCACAGAGTTACAGCTTTCCCCTCAAGAAGCGTTTCGCTAAGACAGTTCTTGTGGAGCTGGCAAAGTGATATTTGGAAGCCCATAGAGGGCTATGATGAAAAAGGAAATATACTCAGATGAAATCTGGAAGGAAGCTTTCTGAGAAACTGCTTAGTGTTCTGTTAATTCATCTCACAGAGTTACATCTGTATTTCGTGGATCTCTTTGCTAGCCTTATTTCTGTGGAATCTGAGAGCAGATATTTCGGTTCCGTTTGAAGACTATAGGGCCAAAGGAAATATCCTCCGATAACAAAGAGAAAGAAGCTTTCTGAGAAACTTCTTTGTGTTCTGTGAAATCATCTCACAGAGTTACAGCTTTCCCCTCAAGAAGCCTTTCGCTAAGACAGTTCTTGTGGAATAGGCCAAGTGATATTTGGAAGCCCATAGAGGGCTATGGTTAAAAGGAAATATCCTCAGATGAAATCTGGAAAGAAGCTTTCTGAGAAACTGCTCAGTGTTCTGTTAATTCATCTCACAGAGTTACATCTGTATTTCGTGGATCTCTTTGCTACCCTTATTTCTGTGGAATCTGAGAACAGATATTTCGGATCCCTTTGAAGACTATAGGGCCAAAGGAAATATCCTCCGATAACAAAGAGAAAGATGTTCTCTGAGAAACTTCTTTGTATTCTGTGAAATCATCTCACAGAGTTACAGCTATCCCCTCAAGAAGCCTTTCGCTAGACAGTTCTTGTGGAATTGGCCAAGTGATATTTGGAAACACATAGTGGGCTATGGTGAAAAAGGAAATATCCTCAGATGAAATCTGGAAAGAAGCTTTCTGAGAAACTGCTTAGTGTTCTGTTAATTCATCTCACAGAGTTACATCTGTATTTCGTGGATCTCTTTGCTAGCCTTATTTCTGTGAAATCTGAGAACAGATATTTCGGATCCCTTTGAAGACTATAGGGCCAAAGGAAATATCCTCCGATAACAAAGAGAAAGAAGCTTTCTGAGAAACTTCTTTGTGTTCTGTGAAATCATCTCACAGAGTTACAGGTTTCCCCTCAAGAAGCCTTTCGCTAAGACAGTTCTTGTGGAATTGGCAAAGTGATATTTGGAAGCCCATAGAGGGCTATGGTGAAAAAGGAAATATCCTAAGATGAAATCTGGAAAGAAGCTTTTTGAGAAACTGCTTAGTGTTCTGTTAATTCATCTCACAGGGTTACATCTGTATTTCGTGGATCTCTTTGCTAGCCTTATTTCTGTGGAATCTGAGAACAGATATTTCGGATCCCTTTGAAGACTATAGGGCCAAAGGAAATATCCTCCGATAACAAAGAGAAAGAAGCTCTCTGAGAAACTTCTTTGTGTTCTGTGAAATCATCTCACAGAGTTACAGCTTTCCCCTCAAGAAGCCTTTCGCTAAGACAGTTCTTGTGGAATTGGGAAAGTGATATTTGGAAGCCCATAGAGGGCTATGGTGAAAAAGGAAATATCCTCAGATGAAATTTGCAAAGAAGCTTTCTGAGAAACTGTTTAGTGTTCTGTTAATTCATCTCACAGAGTTACATCTGTATTTCGTGGATCTCTTTGCTGGCCTTATTTCTGTGGAATCTGAGAACAGATATTTCGGATCCCTTTGAAGACTATAGGGCCAAAGGAAATATCCTCCGATAACAAAGAGAAAGAAGCTCTCGGAGAAACTTCTTTGTGTTCTGTGAAATCATCTCACAGAGTTACAGCTTTCCCCTCAAGAAGCCTTTCACTAAGACAGTTCTTGTGGAATTGGCCAAGTGATATTTGGAAGCCCATAGAGGGCTTTGGTGAAAAAGGAAATATCCTCAGGTGAAATCTGGAAAGAAGCTTTCTGAGAAACTGCTTAGTGTTCTGTTAATTCATCTCACAGAGTTACATCTGTATTTCGTGGGTCTCTTTGTAGCCTTATTTCTGTGGAATCTGAGAACAGATATTTCGGATCCCTTTGAAGACTATAGGGCCAAAGGAAATATCCTCCGACAACAAAGAGAAAGAAGCTTTCTGAGAAACTTCTTTGTGTTCTGTGAAATCATCTCACAGAGTTACAGCTTTCCCCTCAAGAAGCCTTTCGCTAAGACAGTTCTTGTGGAATTGGCAAAGTGATATTTGGAAGCTCATAGAGGGCTATGGTGAAAAAGGAAATATCCTCAGATGAAATCTGGAAAGAAGCTTTCTCAGAAACTGCTTAGTGTTCTGTTAATTCATCTCACAGAGTTACATCTGTATTTCGTGGATCTCTTTGCTAGCCTTATTTCTGTGGAATCTGAGTACAGATATTTCGGATCCCTTTGAAGACTATAGGGCCAAAGGAAATATCCTCCGATAACAAAGAGAAAGAAGCTTTCTGAGAAACTTCTTTGTGTTCTGTGAAATCATCTCACAGAGTTACAGCTTTCCCCTCAAGAAGCCTTTCGCTAAGACAGTTCTTGTGGAATTGGCCAAGTGATATTTGGAAGCCCATAGAGGGCTATGGTTAAAAGGAAATATCCTCAGATGAAATCTGGAAAGAAGCTTTCTGAGAAACTGCTTAGTGTTCTGTTAATTCATCTCACAGAGTTACATCTGTATTTCGTGGATCTCTTTGCTAGCCTTATTTCTGTGGAATCTGAGAACAGATATTTCGGATCCCTTTGAAGACTATAGGGCCAAAGGAAATATCCTCCGATAACAAAGAGAAAGATGTTCTCTGAGAAACTTCTTTGTATTCTGTGAAATCATCTCACAGAGTTACAGCTATCCCCTCAAGAAGCCTTTCGCTAGACAGTTCTTGTGGAATTGGCCAAGTGATATTTGGAAACACATAGTGGGCTATGGTGAAAAAGGAAATATCCTCAGATGAAATCTGGAAAGAAGCTTTCTGAGAAACTGCTTAGTGTTCTGTTAATTCATCTCACAGAGTTACATCTGTATTTCGTGGATCTCTTTGCTAGCCTTATTTCTGTGAAATCTGAGAACAGATATTTCGGATCCCTTTGAAGACTATAGGCCCAAAGGAAATATCCTCCGATAACAAAGAGAAAGAAGCTCTCTGAGAAACTTCTTTGTGTTCTGTGAAATCATCTCACAGAGTTACAGCTTTCCCCTCAAGAAGCCTTTCGCTAAGACAGTTCTTGTGGAGCTGGCAAAGTGATATTTGGAAGCCCATAGAGGGCTATGGTGAAAAAGGAAATATCCTCAGATGAAATCTGGAAGGAAGCTTTCTGAGAAACTGCTTAGTGTTCTGTTAATTCATCTCACAGAGTTACATCTGTATTTCGTGGATCTCTTTGCTAGCCTTATTTCTGTGGAATCTGAGAACAGATATTTCGGATCCCTTTGAAGACTATAGGGCCAAAGGAAATATCCTCCGATAACAAAGAGAAAGAAGCTCTCTGAGAAACTGCTTTGTGTTCTGGGAAATCATCTCACAGAGTTACAGCTTTCCCCTCAAGAAGCCTTTCGCTAAGACAGTTCTTGTGGAATTGGGAAAGTGATATTTGGAAGCCCATAGAGGGCTATGGTGAAAAAGGAAATATCCTCAGATGAAATTTGCAAAGAAGCTTTCTGAGAAACTGTTTAGTGTTCTGTTAATTCATCTCACAGAGTTACATCTGTATTTCGTGGATCTCTTTGCTGGCCTTATTTCTGTGGAATCTGAGAACAGATATTTCGGATCCCTTTGAAGACTATAGGGCCAAAGAAAATATCCTCCGATAACAAAGAGAAAGAAGCTCTCGGAGAAACTTCTTTGTGTTCTGTGAAATCATCTCACAGAGTTACAGCTTTCCCCTCAAGAAGCCTTTCGCTAAGACAGTTCTTGTGGAATTGGCCAAGTGATATTTGGAAGCCCATAGAGCACTTTGGTGAAAAAGGAAATATCCTCAGGTGAAATCTGGAAAGAAGCTTTCTGAGAAACTGCTTAGTGTTCTGTTAATTCATCTCACAGAGTTACATCTGTATTTCGTGGGTCTCTTTGTAGCCTTATTTCTGTGGAATCTGAGAACAGATATTTCGGATCCCTTTGAAGACTATAGGGCCAAAGGAAATATCCTCCGACAACAAAGAGAAAGAAGCTTTCTGAGAAACTTCTTTGTGTTCTGTGAAATCATCTCACAGAGTTACAGCTCTCCCCTCAAGAAGCCTTTCGCTAAGACAGTTCTTGTGGAATTGGCAAAGTGATATTTGGAAGCTCATAGAGGGCTATGGTGAAAAAGGAAATATCCTCAGATGAAATCTGGAAAGAAGCTTTCTCAGAAACTGCTTAGTGTTCTGTTAATTCATCTCACAGAGTTACATCTGTATTTCGTGGATCTCTTTGCTAGCCTTATTTCTGTGGAATCTGAGAACAGATATTTCGGATCCCTTTGAAGACTATAGGGCCATAGGAAATATCCTCCGATAACAAAGAGAAAGAAGCTTTCTGAGAAACTTCTTTGCTTTCTGTGAAATCATCTCACAGAGTTACAGCTTTCGCCTCAAGAAGCCTTTCGCTAAGACAGTTCTTGTGGAATTGGCAAAGTGATATTTGGAAGCCCATAGAGGGCTATGGTGAAAAGGAAATATCCTCAGATGAAATCTGGAAAGAAGCTTTCTGAGAAACTGCTTAGTGTTCTGTTAATTCATCTCACAGAGTTACATCTGTATTTCGTGGGTCTCTTTGTAGCCTTATTTCTGTGGAATCTGAGAACAGATATTTCGGATCCCTTTGAAGACTATAGGGCCAAAGGAAATATCCTCCGACATCAAAGAGAAAGAAGCTTTCTGAGAAACTTCTTTGTGTTCTGTGAAATCATCTCACAGAGTTACAGCTTTCCCCTCAAGAAGCCTTTCGCTAAGACAGTTCTTGTGGAATTGGCAAAGTGATATTTGGAAGCTCATAGAGGGCTATGGTGAAAAAGGAAATATCCTCAGATGAAATCTGGAAAGAAGCTTTCTCAGAGACTCCTTAGTGTTCTGTTAATTCATCTCACAGAGTTACATCTGTATTTCGTGGATCTCTTTGCTGGCCTTATTTCTGTGGAATCTGAGAACAGATATTTCGGATCCCTTTGAAGACTATAGGGCCAAAGGAAATATCCTCTGATAACAAAGAGAAAGAAGCTTTCTGAGAAACTTCTTTGCGTTCTGTGAAATCATCTCACAGAGTTACAGCTTTCCCCTCAAGAAGCCTTTCGCTAAGACAGTTCTTGTGGATTTGCCCAAGTGATATTTGGAAGCCCATAGAGGGCTATGGTTAAAAGGAAATATCCTCAGATGAAATCTGGAAAGAAGCTTTCTGAGAAACTGCTTAGTGTTCTGTTAATTCATCTCACAGAGTTACATCTGTATTTCGAGGATCTCTTTGCTAACCTTGTTTCTGTGGAATCTGAGAACAGATATTTCGGATCCCTTTGAAGACTATAGGGAAAATGAAATATCCTCCGATAACAAAGAGAAAGATGTTCTCTGAGAAACTTCTTTGTATTCTGTGAAATCATCTCACAGAGTTACAGCTATCCCCTCAAGAATCCTTTCGCTAGACAGTTCTTGTGGAATTGGCCAAGTGATATTTGGAAACACAAGTGGGCTATGGTGAAAAAGGAAATATCCTCAGATGAAATCTGGAAAGAAGCTTTCTGAGAAACTGCTTAGTGTTCTGTTAATTCATCTCACAGAGTTACATCTGTATTTCGTGGATTTCTTTGCTAGCCTTATTTCTGTGAAATTTGAGAACAGATATTTCGGATCCCTTTGAAGACTATAGGGCCAAAGGAAATATCCTCCGATAACAAAGAGAAAGAAGCTTTCTGAGAAACTTCTTTGTGTTCTGTGAAATCATCTCACAGAGTTACAGCTTTCCCCTCAAGAAGCCTTTCGCTAAGACAGTTCTTGTGGAATTGGCAAAGTGATATTTGGAAGCCCATAGAGGGCTATGGTGAAAACCGAAATATCCTCCGATGAAATCTGGAAAGAAGCTTTCTGAGAAACTGCTTAGTGTTCTGTTATTTCATCTCACAGAGTTACATCTGTATTTCGTGGATCTCTTTGCTAGCCTTATTTCTGTGGAATCTGAGAACAGATATTTCGGATCCCTTTGAAGACTATAGGGCCAAAGGAAATATCCTCCGATAACAAAGAGAAAGATGTTCTCTGAGAAACTTCTTTGTAATCTGTGAAATCATCTCACAGAGTTACAGCTATCCCCTCAAGAAGCCTTTCGCTAGACAGTTCTTGTGGAATTGGCCAAGTGATATTTGGAAACACATAGTGGGCTATGGTGAAAAAGGAAATATCCTCAGATGAAATCTGGAAAGAAGCTTTCTGAGAAACTGCTTAGTGTTCTGTTAATTCATCTCACAGAGTTACATCTGTATTTCGTGGATCTCTTTGCTAGCCTTATTTCTGTGAAATCTGAGAACAGATATTTCGGATCCCTTTGAAGACTATAGGGCCAAAGGAAATATCCTCCGATAACAAAGAGAAAGATGTTCTCTGAGAAACTTCTTTGTATTCTGTGAAATCATCTCACAGAGTTACAGCTATCCCCTCAAGAAGCCTTTCGCTAGACAGTTCTTGTGGAATTGGCCAAGTGATATTTGGAAACACATAGTGGGCTATGGTGAAAACGGAAATATCCTCAGATGAAATCTGGAAAGAAGCTTTCTGAGAAACTGCTTAGTGTTCTGTTAATTCATCTCACAGAGTTACATCTGTATTTCGTGGATCTCTTTGCTAGCCTTATTTCTGTGAAATCTGAGAACAGATATTTCGGATCCCTTTGAAGACTATAGGGCCAAAGGAAATATCCTCCGATAACAAAGAGAAAGAAGCTTTCTGAGAAACTTCTTTGTGTTCTGTGAAATCATCTCACAGAGTTACAGCTTTCCCCTCAAGAAGCCTTTCGCTAAGACAGTTCTTGTGGAATTGGCAAAGTGATATTTGGAAGCCCATAGAGGGCTATGGTGAAAAAGGAAATATCCTCAGATGAAATCTGGAAAGAAGCTTTTTGAGAAACTGCTTAGTGTTCTGTTAATTCATCTCACAGGGTTACATCTGTATTTCGTGGATCTCTTTGCTAGCCTTATTTCTGTGGAATCTGAGAACAGATATTTCGGATCCCTTTGAAGACTATAGGGCCAAAGGAAATATCCTCCGATAACAAAGAGAAAGAAGCTCTCTGAGAAACTTCTTTGTGTTCTGTGAAATCATCTCACAGAGTTACAGCTTTCCCCTCAAGAAGCCTTTCGCTAAGACAGTTCTTGTGGAATTCGGAAAGTGATATTTGGAAGCCCATAGAGGGCTATGGTGAAAAAGGAAATATCCTCAGATGAAATTTGCAAAGAAACTTTCTGAGAAACTGTTTAGTGTTCTGTTAATTCATCTCACAGAGTTACATCTGTATTTCGTGGATCTCTTTGCTGGCCTTATTTCTGTGGAATCTGAGAACAGATATTTCGGATCCCTTTGCAGACTATAGGGCCAAAGGAAATATCCTCCGATAACAAAGAGAAAGAAGCTCTCGGAGAAACTTCTTTGTGTTCTGTGAAATCATCTCACAGAGTTACAGCTTTCCCCTCAAGAAGCCTTTCGCTAAGACAGTTCTTGTGGAATTGGCAAAGTGATATTTGGAAGCCCATAGAGGGCTTTGGTGAAAAAGGAAATATCCTCAGGTGAAATCTGGAAAGAAGCTTTCTGAGAAACTGCTTAGTGTTCTGTTAATTCATCTCACAGAGTTACATCTGTATTTCGTGGGTCTCTTTGTAGCCTTATTTCTGTGGAATCTGAGAACAGCTATTTCGGATCCCTTTGAAGACTATAGGGCCAAAGGAAATATCCTCCGACAACAAAGAGAAAGAAGCTTTCTGAGAAACTTCTTTGTGTTCTGTGAAATCATCTCACAGAGTTACAGCTTTCCCCTCAAGAAGCCTTTCGCTAAGACAGTTCTTGTGGAATTGGCAAAGTGATATTTGGAAGCTCATAGAGGGCTATGGTGAAAAAGGAAATATCCTCAGATGAAATCTGGAAAGAAGCTTTCTCAGAAACTGCTTAGTGTTCTTTTAATTCATCTCACAGAGTTACATCTGTATTTCGTGGATCTCTTTGCTAGCCTTATTTCTGTGGAATCTGAGAACAGATATTTCGGATCCCTTTGAAGACTATAGGGCCAAAGGAAATATCCTCCGATAACAAAGAGAAAGAAGCTTTCTGAGAAACTTCTTTGCGTTCTGTGAAATCATCTCACAGAGTTACAGCTTTCCCCTCAAGAAGCCTTTCGCTAAGACAGTTCTTGTGGAATTGGCCAAGTGATATTTGGAAGCCCATAGAGGGCTATGGTTAAAAGGAAATATCCTCAGATGAAATCTGGAAAGAAGCTTTCTGAGAAACTGCTTAGTGTTCTGTTAATTCATCTCACAGAGTTACATCTGTATTTCGTGGATCTCTTTGCTAGCCTTATTTCTGTGAAATCTGAGAACAGATATTTCGGATCCCTTTGAAGACTATAGGGCCAAAGGAAATATCCTCCGATAACAAAGAGAAAGAAGCTTTCTGAGAAACTTCTTTGTGTTCTGTGAAATCATCTAACAGAGTTACAGCTTTCCCCTCAAGAAGCCTTTCGCTAAGACAGTTCTTGTGGAATTGGCAAAGTGATATTTGGAAGCCCATAGAGGGCTATGGTGAAAAACGAAATATCCCTAGATGAAATCTGGAAAGAAGCTTTCTGAGAAACTGCTTAGTGTTCTGTTATTTCATCTCACAGAGTTACATCTGTATTTCGTTGATCTCTTTGCTAGCCTTATTTCTGTGGAATCTGAGAACACATATTTCGGATCCCTTTGAAGACTATAGGGTCAAAGGAAATATCCTCCGACAACAAAGAGAAAGAAGCTTTCTGAGAAACTTCTTTGTGTTCTGTGAAATCATCTCACAGAGTTACAGCTTTCCCCTCAAGAAGCCTTTCGCTAAGACAGTTCTTGTGGAATTGGCAAAGTGATATTTGGAAGCTCATAGAGGGCTATGGTGAAAAAGGAAATATCCTCAGATGAAATCTGGAAAGAAGCTTTCTCAGAAACTGCTTAGTGTTCTGTTAATTCATCTCACAGAGGTACATCTGTATTTCGTGGATCTCTTTGCTAGCCTTATTTCTGTGGAATCTGAGAACAGATATTTCGGATCCCTTTGAAGACTATAGGGCCAAAGGAAATATCCTCCGATAACAAAGAGAAAGAAGCTTTCTGAGAAACTTCTTTGTGTTCTGTGAAATCATCTCACAGAGTTACAGCTTTCCCCTCAAGAAGCCTTTCACTAAGACAGTTCTTGTGGAATTGGCAAAGTGATATTTGGAAGCCCATAGAGGGCTATGGTGAAAAAGGAAATATCCTCAGATGAAATTTAGAAAGAAGCTTTCTGAGAAACTGCTTAGTGTTCTGTTAATTCATCTCACAAAGTTACATCTGTATTTCGTGGATCTCTTTGCTGGCCTTATTTCTGTGGAATCTGAGAACAGATATTTCGGATCCCTTTGAAGACTATAGGGCCAAAGGAAATATCCTCCGATAACAAAGAGAAAGATGTTCTCTGAGAAACTTCTTTGTGTTCTGTGAAATCATCTCACAGAGTTACAGCTATCCCCTCAAGAAGCCTTTCGCTAGACAGTTCTTGTGGAATTGGCCAAGTGATATTTGGAAACACATAGTGGGCTATGGTGAAAAAGGAAATATCCTCAGATGAAATCTGGAAAGAAGCTTTCTGAGAAACTGCTTAGTGTTCGGTTAATTCATCTCACAGAGTTACATCTGTATTTCGTGGATCTCTTTGCTAGCCTTATTTCTGTGAAATCTGAGAACAGATATTTCGGATCCCTTTGAAGACTATAGGGCCAAAGGAAATATCCTCCGATAACAAAGAGAAAGAAGCTTTCTGAGAAACTTCTTTGTGTTCTGTGAAATCATCTCACAGAGTTACAGCTTTCCCCTCAAGAAGCTTTTCGCTAAGACAGTTCTTGTGGAGCTGGCAAAGTGATATTTGGAAGCCCATAGAGGGCTATGGTGAAAAAGGAAATATACTCAGATGAAATCTGGAAGGAAGCTTTCTGAGAAACTGCTTAGTGTTCTGTTAATTCATCTCACAGAGTTACATCTGTATTTCGTGGATCTCTTTGCTAGCCTTATTTCTGTGGAATCTGAGAGCAGATATTTCGGTTCCGTTTGAAGACTATAGGGCCAAAGGAAATATCCTCCGATAACAAAGAGAAAGAAGCTTTCTGAGAAACTTCTTTGTGTTCTGTGAAATCATCTCACAGAGTTACAGCTTTCCCGTCAAGAAGCCTTTCGCTAAGACAGTTCTTCTGGAATTGGCCAAGTGATATTTGGAAGCCCATAGAGGGATATGGTTAAAAGGAAATATCCTCAGATGAAATCTGGAAAGAAGCTTTCTGAGAAACTGCTTAGTGTTCTGTTAATTCATCTCACAGAGTTACATCTGTATTTCGTGGATCTCTTTGCTACCCTTATTTCTGTGGAATCTGAGAACAGATATTTCGGATCCCTTTGAAGACTATAGGGCCAAAGGAAATATCCTTCGATAACAAAGAGAAAGAAGCTCTCTGAGAAACTTCTTTGTGTTCTGTGAAATCATCTCACAGAGTTACAGCTTTCCCCTCAAGAAGCCTTTCGCTAAGACAGTTCTTGTGGAATTGGCAAAGTGATATTTGGAAGCCCATAGAGGGCTATGGTGAAAAAGGAAATATCCTCAGATGAAATCTGGAAAGAAGCTTTTTGAGAAACTGCTTAGTGTTCTGTTAATTCATCTCAGAGAGTTACATCTGTATTTCGTGGATCTCTTTGCTAGCCTTATTTCTGTGGAATCTGAGAACAGATATTTCGGATCCCTTTGAAGACTATAGGGCCAAAGGAAATATCCTCCGATAACAAAGAGAAAGAAGCTCTCTGAGAAACTTCTTTGTGTTCTCTGAAATCATCTCACAGAGTTACAGCTTTCTCCTCAAGAAGCCTTTCGCTAAGACAGTTCTTGTGGAATTGGCCAAGTGATATTTGGAAGCCCATGGAGGGCTATGGTGAAAAAGGAAATATCCTCAGATGAAATCTGGAAAGAAGCTTTCTGAGAAACTGCTTAGTGTTCTGTTAATTCATCTCACAGAGTTACATCTGTATTTCGTGGATCTCTTTGCTGGCCTTATTTCTGTGGAATCTGAGAACAGATATTTCGGATCCCTGTGAAGACTATAGGGCCAAAAGAAATATCCTCCGATAACAAAGAGAAAGAAGCTTTCTGAGAAACTTCTTTGTGTTCTGTGAAATCATCTCACAGAGTTACAGCTTTCCCCTCTAGAAGCGTTTCGCTAAGACAGTTCTTGTGGAATTGGCAAAGTGATATTTGGAAGCCCATAGAGGGCTATGGTGAAAAAGGAAATATCCTCAGATGAAATCTGGAAAGAAGCTTTCTGAGAAACTGCTTAGTGTTCTGTTAATTCATCTCACAGAGTTACATCTGTATTTCGTGGATCTCTTTGCTAGCCTTATTTCTGTGAAATCTGAGAACAGATATTTCGGATCCCTTTGAAGACTATAGGGCCAAAGGAAATATCCTCCGATAACAAAGAGAAAGAAGCTTTCTGAGAAACTTCTTTGTGTTCTGTGAAATCATCTCACAGAGTTACAGCTTTCCCCTCAAGAAGCTTTTCGCTAAGACAGTTCTTGTGGAGCTGGCAAAGTGATATTTGGAAGCCCATAGAGGGCTATGGTGAAAAAGGAAATATACTCAGATGAAATCTGGAAGGAAGCTTTCTGAGAAACTGCTTAGTGTTCTGTTAATTCATCTCACAGAGTTACATCTGTATTTCGTGGATCTCTTTGCTAGCCTTATTTCTGTGGAATCTGAGAGCAGATATTTCGGTTCCGTTTGAAGACTATAGGGCCAAAGGAAATATCCTCCGATAACAAAGAGAAAGAAGCTTTCTGAGAAACTTCTTTGTGTTCTGTGAAATCATCTCACAGAGTTACAGCTTTCCCGTCAAGAAGCCTTTCGCTAAGACAGTTCTTCTGGAATTGGCCAAGTGATATTTGGAAGCCCATAGAGGGATATGGTTAAAAGGAAATATCCTCAGATGAAATCTGGAAAGAAGCTTTCTGAGAAACTGCTTAGTGTTCTGTTAATTCATCTCACAGAGTTACATCTGTATTTCGTGGATCTCTTTGCTACCCTTATTTCTGTGGAATCTGAGAACAGATATTTCGGATCCCTTTGAAGACTATAGGGCCAAAGGAAATATCCTTCGATAACAAAGAGAAAGAAGCTCTCTGAGAAACTTCTTTGTGTTCTGTGAAATCATCTCACAGAGTTACAGCTTTCCCCTCAAGAAGCCTTTCGCTAAGACAGTTCTTGTGGAATTGGCAAAGTGATATTTGGAAGCCCATAGAGGGCTATGGTGAAAAAGGAAATATCCTCAGATGAAATCTGGAAAGAAGCTTTTTGAGAAACTGCTTAGTGTTCTGTTAATTCATCTCAGAGAGTTACATCTGTATTTCGTGGATCTCTTTGCTAGCCTTATTTCTGTGGAATCTGAGAACAGATATTTCGGATCCCTTTGAAGACTATAGGGCCAAAGGAAATATCCTCCGATAACAAAGAGAAAGAAGCTCTCTGAGAAACTTCTTTGTGTTCTCTGAAATCATCTCACAGAGTTACAGCTTTCTCCTCAAGAAGCCTTTCGCTAAGACAGTTCTTGTGGAATTGGCCAAGTGATATTTGGAAGCCCATGGAGGGCTATGGTGAAAAAGGAAATATCCTCAGATGAAATCTGGAAAGAAGCTTTCTGAGAAACTGCTTAGTGTTCTGTTAATTCATCTCACAGAGTTACATCTGTATTTCGTGGATCTCTTTGCTGGCCTTATTTCTGTGGAATCTGAGAACAGATATTTCGGATCCCTGTGAAGACTATAGGGCCAAAAGAAATATCCTCCGATAACAAAGAGAAAGAAGCTTTCTGAGAAACTTCTTTGTGTTCTGTGAAATCATCTCACAGAGTTACAGCTTTCCCCTCTAGAAGCGTTTCGCTAAGACAGTTCTTGTGGAATTGGCAAAGTGATATTTGGAAGCCCATAGAGGGCTATGGTGAAAAAGGAAATATCCTCAGATGAAATCTGGAAAGAAGCTTTCTGAGAAACTGCTTAGTGTTCTGTTAATTCATCTCACAGAGTTACATCTGTATTTCGTGGATCTCTTTGTAGCCTTATTTCTGTGGAAACTGAGAACAGATATTTCGGATCCCTTTGAAGACTATAGGGCCAAAGAAATATCCTCCGATAACAAAGAGAAAGAAGCTTTCTGAGAAACTTCTTTGTTCTGTGAAATCATCTCACAGAGTTACAGCTTTCCCCTCAAGAAGCCTTTCGCTAAGACAGTTATTGTGGTATTGGCAACGTGATATTTGGAAGCCCTTATAGGGCTATGGTGAAAAAGGAAATCTCCTCAGATGAAATCTGGAAAGAAGCTTTCTGAGAAACTGCTTAGTGTTCTGTTAATTCATCTCACAGAGTTGCATATGTATTTCGTGGATCTCTTTGCTAGCCTTATTTCTGTGGAATCTGAGAACAGGTGTTTCGGATCCCTTTGAAGACTATAGGGCCAAAGGAAATATCCTCCGATAACAAAGAGAAAGAAGCTTTCTGAGAAACTTCTTTGTGTTCTGTGAAATCGTCTCAAGGAGTTACAGCTTTCCCCTCAAGAAGCCTTTCGCTAAGACAGTTCTTGTGGAATTGGCCAAGTGATATTTGGAAGCCCATAGAGGGCTATGGTGAAAAAGGAAATATCCTCAGATGAAATCTGGAAAGCAGCTTTCTGAGAAACTGCTTAGTGTTCTGTTAATTCATCTCACAGAGTTACATCTGTATTTCGTGGATCTCTTTGCTAGCCTTATTTCTGTGGAATCTGAGAACAGATATTTCGGATCCCTTTGAAGACTATAGGGCCAAAGGAAATATCCTCCGATAACAAAGAGAAAGAAGCTTTCTGAGAAACTTCTTTGTGTTCTGTGAAATCATCTCACAGAGTTACATCTTTCCCCTCAAGAAGTCTTTCGCTAGACAGTTCTTGTGGAATTGGCCAAGTGATATTTGGAACCCCTAGAGGGCTATGGTGAAAAAGGAAATATCCTAAGATGAAATCTGGAAAGAAGCTTTCTGAGAAACTGCTTAGTGTTCTGTTAATTCATCTCACAGGGTTACATCTGTATTTCGTGGATCTCTTTGCTAGCCTTATTTCTGTGGAATCTGAGAACAGATATTTCGGATCCCTTTGAAGACTATAGGGCCAAAGGAAATATCCTCCGATAACAAAGAGAAAGAAGCTCTCTGAGAAACTTCTTTGTGTTCTGTGAAATCATCTCACAGAGTTACAGCTTTCCCCTCAAGAAGCCTTTCGCTAAGACAGTTCTTGTGGAATTGGCCAAGTGATATTTGGAAGCCCATAGAGGGCTATGGTGAAAAAGGAAATATCCTCAGATGAAATCTGGAAAGAAGCTTTCTGAGAAACTGCTTAGTGTTCTGTTAATTCATCTCACAGAGTTACATCTGTATTTCGTGGATCTCTTTGCTGGCCTTATTTCTGTGGAATCTGAGAACAGATATTTCGGATCCCTGTGAAGACTATAGGGCCAAAAGAAATATCCTCCGATAACAAAGAGAAAGAAGCTTTCTGAGAAACTTCTTTGTGTTCTGTGAAATCATCTCACAGAGTTACAGCTTTCCCCTCTAGAAGCGTTTCGCTAAGACAGTTCTTGTGGAATTGGCAAAGTGACATTTGGAAGCCCATAGAGGGCTATGGTGAAAAAGGAAATATCCTCAGATGAAATCTGGAAAGAAGCTTTCTGAGAAACTGCTTAGTGTTCTGTTAATTCATCTCACAGAGTTACATCTGTATTTCGTGGATCTCTTTGTAGCCTTATTTCTGTGGAATCTGAGAACAGATATTTCGGATCCCTTTGAAGACTATAGGGCCAAAGAAATATCCTCCGATAACAAAGAGAAAGAAGCTTTCTGAGAAACTTCTTTGTTCTGTGAAATCATCTCACAGAGTTACAGCTTTCCCCTCAAGAAGCCTTTCGCTAAGACAGTTATTGTGGTATTGGCAACGTGATATTTGGAAGCCCTTATAGGGCTATGGTGAAAAAGGAAATCTCCTCAGATGAAATCTGGAAAGAAGCTTTCTGAGAAACTGCTTAGTGTTCTGTTAATTCATCTCACAGAGTTGCATATGTATTTCGTGGATCTCTTTGCTAGCCTTATTTCTGTGGAATCTGAGAACAGATGTTTCGGATCCCTTTGAAGACTATAGGGCCAAAGGAAATATCCTCCGATAACAAAGAGAAAGAAGCTTTCTGAGAAACTTCTTTGTGTTCTGTGAAATCGTCTCAAGGAGTTACAGCTTTCCCCTCAAGAAGCCTTTCGCTAAGACAGTTCTTGTGGAATTGGCCAAGTGATATTTGGAAGCCCATAGAGGGCTATGGTGAAAAAGGAAATATCCTCAGATGAAATCTGGAAAGCAGCTTTCTGAGAAACTGCTTAGTGTTCTGTTAATTCATCTCACAGAGTTACATCTGTATTTCGTGGATCTCTTTGCTAGCCTTATTTCTGTGGAATCTGAGAACAGATATTTCGGATCCCTTTGAAGACTATAGGGCCAAAGGAAATATCCTCCGATAACAAAGAGAAAGAAGCTTTCTGAGAAACTTCTTTGTGTTCTGTGAAATCATCTCACAGAGTTACAGCTTTCCCCTCAAGAAGTCTTTCGCTAGACAGTTCTTGTGGAATTGGCCAAGTGATATTTGGAACCCCTAGAGGGCTATGGTGAAAAAGGAAATATCCTCAGATGAAATCTGGAAAGAAGCTTTCTGAGAAACTGCTTAGTGTTCTGTTAATTCATCTCACAGAGTTACATCTGTATTTCGTGGATCTCTTTGCTAGCCTTATTTCTGTGAAATCTGAGAACAGATATTTCGGATCCCTTTGAAGACTATAGGGCCAAAGGAAATATCCTCCGATAACAAAGAGAAAGAAGCTTTCTGAGAAACTTCTTTGTGTTCTGTGAAATCATCTCACAGAGTTACAGGTTTCCCCTCAAGAAGCCTTTCGCTAAGACAGTTCTTGTGGAATTGGCAAAGTGATATTTGGAAGCCCATAGAGGGCTATGGTGAAAAAGGAAATATCCTAAGATGAAATCTGGAAAGAAGCTTTTTGAGAAACTGCTTAGTGTTCTGTTAATTCATCTCACAGGGTTACATCTGTATTTCGTGGATCTCTTTGCTAGCCTTATTTCTGTGGAATCTGAGAACAGATATTTCGGATCCCTTTGAAGACTATAGGGCCAAAGGAAATATCCTCCGATAACAAAGAGAAAGAAGCTCTCTGAGAAACTTCTTTGTGTTCTGTGAAATCATCTCACAGAGTTACAGCTTTCCCCTCAAGAAGCCTTTCGCTAAGACAGTTCTTGTGGAATTGGGAAAGTGATATTTGGAAGCCCATAGAGGGCTATGGTGAAAAAGGAAATATCCTCAGATGAAATTTGCAAAGAAGCTTTCTGAGAAACTGTTTAGTGTTCTGTTAATTCATCTCACAGAGTTACATCTGTATTTCGTGGATCTCTTTGCTGGCCTTATTTCTGTGGAATCTGAGAACAGATATTTCGGATCCCTTTGAAGACTATAGGGCCAAAGGAAATATCCTCCGATAACAAAGAGAAAGAAGCTCTCGGAGAAACTTCTTTGTGTTCTGTGAAATCATCTCACAGAGTTACAGCTTTCCCCTCAAGAAGCCTTTCGCTAAGACAGTTCTTGTGGAATTGGCAAAGTGATATTTGGAAGCCCATAGAGGGCTATGGTGAAAAAGGAAATATCCTCAGATGAAATCTGGAAAGAAGCTTTTTGAGAAACTGCTTAGTGTTCTGTTAATTCATCTCAGAGAGTTACATCTGTATTTCGTGGATCTCTTTGCTAGCCTTATTTCTGTGGAATCTGAGAACAGATATTTCGGATCCCTTTGAAGACTATAGGGCCAAAGGAAATATCCTCCGATAACAAAGAGAAAGAAGCTCTCTGAGAAACTTCTTTGTGTTCTCTGAAATCATCTCACAGAGTTACAGCTTTCTCCTCAAGAAGCCTTTCGCTAAGACAGTTCTTGTGGAATTGGCCAAGTGATATTTGGAAGCCCATAGAGGGCTATGGTGAAAAAGGAAATATCCTCAGATGAAATCTGGAAAGAAGCTTTCTGAGAAACTGCTTAGTGTTCTGTTAATTCATCTCACAGAGTTACATCTGTATTTCGTGGATCTCTTTGCTGGCCTTATTTCTGTGGAATCTGAGAACAGATATTTCGGATCCCTGTGAAGACTATAGGGCCAAAAGAAATATCCTCCGATAACAAAGAGAAAGAAGCTTTCTGAGAAACTTCTTTGTGTTCTGTGAAATCATCTCACAGAGTTACAGCTTTCCCCTCTAGAAGCGTTTCGCTAAGACAGTTCTTGTGGAATTGGCAAAGTGACATTTGGAAGCCCATAGAGGGCTATGGTGAAAAAGGAAATATCCTCAGATGAAATCTGGAAAGAAGCTTTCTGAGAAACTGCTTAGTGTTCTGTTAATTCATCTCACAGAGTTACATCTGTATTTCGTGGATCTCTTTGTAGCCTTATTTCTGTGGAATCTGAGAACAGATATTTCGGATCCCTTTGAAGACTATAGGGCCAAAGAAATATCCTCCGATAACAAAGAGAAAGAAGCTTTCTGAGAAACTTCTTTGTTCTGTGAAATCATCTCACAGAGTTACAGCTTTCCCCTCAAGAAGCCTTTCGCTAAGACAGTTATTGTGGTATTGGCAACGTGATATTTGGAAGCCCTTATAGGGCTATGGTGAAAAAGGAAATCTCCTCAGATGAAATCTGGAAAGAAGCTTTCTGAGAAACTGCTTAGTGTTCTGTTAATTCATCTCACAGAGTTGCATATGTATTTCGTGGATCTCTTTGCTAGCCTTATTTCTGTGGAATCTGAGAACAGATGTTTCGGATCCCTTTGAAGACTATAGGGCCAAAGGAAATATCCTCCGATAACAAAGAGAAAGAAGCTTTCTGAGAAACTTCTTTGTGTTCTGTGAAATCGTCTCAAGGAGTTACAGCTTTCCCCTCAAGAAGCCTTTCGCTAAGACAGTTCTTGTGGAATTGGCCAAGTGATATTTGGAAGCCCATAGAGGGCTATGGTGAAAAAGGAAATATCCTCAGATGAAATCTGGAAAGCAGCTTTCTGAGAAACTGCTTAGTGTTCTGTTAATTCATCTCACAGAGTTACATCTGTATTTCGTGGATCTCTTTGCTAGCCTTATTTCTGTGGAATCTGAGAACAGATATTTCGGATCCCTTTGAAGACTATAGGGCCAAAGGAAATATCCTCCGATAACAAAGAGAAAGAAGCTTTCTGAGAAACTTCTTTGTGTTCTGTGAAATCATCTCACAGAGTTACAGCTTTCCCCTCAAGAAGTCTTTCGCTAGACAGTTCTTGTGGAATTGGCCAAGTGATATTTGGAACCCCTAGAGGGCTATGGTGAAAAAGGAAATATCCTCAGATGAAATCTGGAAAGAAGCTTTCTGAGAAACTGCTTAGTGTTCTGTTAATTCATCTCACAGAGTTACATCTGTATTTCGTGGATCTCTTTGCTAGCCTTATTTCTGTGAAATCTGAGAACAGATATTTCGGATCCCTTTGAAGACTATAGGGCCAAAGGAAATATCCTCCGATAACAAAGAGAAAGAAGCTTTCTGAGAAACTTCTTTGTGTTCTGTGAAATCATCTCACAGAGTTACAGGTTTCCCCTCAAGAAGCCTTTCGCTAAGACAGTTCTTGTGGAATTGGCAAAGTGATATTTGGAAGCCCATAGAGGGCTATGGTGAAAAAGGAAATATCCTAAGATGAAATCTGGAAAGAAGCTTTTTGAGAAACTGCTTAGTGTTCTGTTAATTCATCTCACAGGGTTACATCTGTATTTCGTGGATCTCTTTGCTAGCCTTATTTCTGTGGAATCTGAGAACAGATATTTCGGATCCCTTTGAAGACTATAGGGCCAAAGGAAATATCCTCCGATAACAAAGAGAAAGAAGCTCTCTGAGAAACTTCTTTGTGTTCTGTGAAATCATCTCACAGAGTTACAGCTTTCCCCTCAAGAAGCCTTTCGCTAAGACAGTTCTTGTGGAATTGGGAAAGTGATATTTGGAAGCCCATAGAGGGCTATGGTGAAAAAGGAAATATCCTCAGATGAAATTTGCAAAGAAGCTTTCTGAGAAACTGTTTAGTGTTCTGTTAATTCATCTCACAGAGTTACATCTGTATTTCGTGGATCTCTTTGCTGGCCTTATTTCTGTGGAATCTGAGAACAGATATTTCGGATCCCTTTGAAGACTATAGGGCCAAAGGAAATATCCTCCGATAACAAAGAGAAAGAAGCTCTCGGAGAAACTTCTTTGTGTTCTGTGAAATCATCTCACAGAGTTACAGCTTTCCCCTCAAGAAGCCTTTCACTAAGACAGTTCTTGTGGAATTGGCCAAGTGATATTTGGAAGCCCAAACAGGGCTTTGGTGAAAAAGGAAATATCCTCAGGTGAAATCTGGAAAGAAGCTTTCTGAGAAACTGCTTAGTGTTCTGTTAATTCATCTCACAGAGTTACATCTGTATTTCGTGGGTCTCTTTGTAGCCTTATTTCTGTGGAATCTGAGAACAGATATTTCGGATCCCTTTGAAGACTATAGGGCCAAAGGAAATATCCTCCGACAACAAAGAGAAAGAAGCTTTCTGAGAAACTTCTTTGTGTTCTGTGAAATCATCTCACAGAGTTACAGCTTTCCCCTCAAGAAGCCTTTCGCTAAGACAGTTCTTGTGGAATTGGCAAAGTGATATTTGGAAGCTCATAGAGGGCTATGGTGAAAAAGGAAATATCCTCAGATGAAATCTGGAAAGAAGCTTTCTCAGAAACTGCTTAGTGTTCTGTTAATTCATCTCACAGAGTTACATCTGTATTTCGTGGATCTCTTTGCTAGCCTTATTTCTGTGGAATCTGAGAACAGATATTTCGGATCCCTTTGAAGACTATAGGGCCAAAGGAAATATCCTCCGATAAGAAGGAGAAAGAAGCTTTCTGAGAAACTTCTTTGTGTTCTGTGAAATCATCTCACAGAGTTACAGCTTTCCCCTCAAGAAGCCTTTCGCTAAGACAGTTCTTGTGGAATTGGCCAAGTGATATTTGGAAGCCCATAGAGGGCTATGGTTAAAAGGAAATATCCTCAGATGAAATCTGGAAGGAAGCTTTCTGAGAAACTGCTTAGTGTTCTGTTAATTCATCTCACAGAGTTACATCTGTATTTCGTGGATCTCTTTGCTAGCCTTATTTCTGTGGAATCTGAGAACAGATATTTCGGATCCCTTTGAAGACTATAGGGCCAAAGGAAATATCCTCCGATAACAAAGAGAAAGATGTTCTCTGAGAAACTTCTTTGTATTCTGTGAAATCATCTCACAGAGTTACAGCTATCCCCTCAAGAAGCCTTTCGCTAGACAGTTCTTGTGGAATTGGCCAAGTGATATTTGGAAACACATAGTGGGCTATGGTGAAAAAGGAAATATCCTCAGATGAAATCTGGAAAGAAGCTTTCTGAGAAACTGCTTAGTGTTCTGTTAATTCATCTCACAGAGTTACATCTGTATTTCGTGGATCTCTTTGCTAGCCTTATTTCTGTGAAATCTGAGAACAGATATTTCGGATCCCTTTGAAGACTATAGGGCCAAAGGAAATATCCTCCGATAACAAAGAGAAAGAAGCTCTCTGAGTAACTTCTTTGTGTTCTGTGAAATCATCTCACAGAGTTACAGCTTTCCCTTCAAGAAGCCTTTCGCTAAGACAGTTCTTGTGGAGCTGGCAAAGTGATATTTGGAAGCCCATAGAGGGCTATGGTGAAAAAGGAAATATCCTCAGATGAAATCTGGAAGGAAGCTTTCTGAGAAACTGCTTAGTGTTCTGTTAATTCATCTCACAGAGTTACATCTGTATTTCGTGGATCTCTTTGCTAGCCTTATTTCTGTGGAATCTGAGAACAGATATTTCGGATCCCTTTGAAGACTATAGGGCCAAAGGAAATATCCTCCGATAACAAAGAGAAAGATGTTCTCTGAGAAACTTCTTTGTATTCTGTGAAATCATCTCACAGAGTTACAGCTATCCCCTCAAGAAGCCTTTCGCTAGACAGTTCTTGTGGAATTGGCCAAGTGATATTTGGAAACACATAGTGGGCTGTGGTGAAAAAGGAAATATCCTCAGATGAAATCTGGAAAGAAGCTTTCTGAGAAACTGCTTAGTGTTCTGTTAATTCATCTCACAGAGTTACATCTGTATTTCGTGGATCTCTTTGCTACCCTTATTTCTGTGGAATCTGAGAACAGATATTTCGGATCCCTTTGAAGACTATAGGGCCAAAGGAAATATCCTCCGATAACAAAGAGAAAGAAGCTCTCTGAGAAACTTCTTTGTGTTCTGTGAAATCATCTCACAGAGTTACAGCTTTCCCCTCAAGAAGCCTTTCGCTAAGACAGTTCTTGTGGAATTGGGAAAGTGATATTTGGAAGCCCATAGAGGGCTATGGTGAAAAAGGAAATATCCTCAGATGAAATTTGCAAAGAAGCTTTCTGAGAAACTGTTTAGTGTTCTGTTAATTCATCTCACAGAGTTACATCTGTATTTCGTGGATCTCTTTGCTGGCCTTATTTCTGTGGAATCTGAGAACAGATATTTCGGATCCCTTTGAAGACTATAGGGCCAAAGGAAATATCCTCCGATAACAAAGAGAAAGAAGCTCTCGGAGAAACTTCTTTGTGTTCTGTGAAATCATCTCACAGAGTTACAGCTTTCCCCTCAAGAAGCCTTTCACTAAGACAGTTCTTGTGGAATTGGCCAAGTGATATTTGGAAGCCCAAACAGGGCTTTGGTGAAAAAGGAAATATCCTCAGGTGAAATCTGGAAAGAAGCTTTCTGAGAAACTGCTTAGTGTTCTGTTAATTCATCTCACAGAGTTACATCTGTATTTCGTGGGTCTCTTTGTAGCCTTATTTCTGTGGAATCTGAGAACAGATATTTCGGATCCCTTTGAAGACTATAGGGCCAAAGGAAATATCCTCCGACAACAAAGAGAAAGAAGCTTTCTGAGAAACTTCTTTGTGTTCTGTGAAATCATCTCACAGAGTTACAGCTTTCCCCTCAAGAAGCCTTTCGCTAAGACAGTTCTTGTGGAATTGGCAAAGTGATATTTGGAAGCTCATAGAGGGCTATGGTGAAAAAGGAAATATCCTCAGATGAAATCTGGAAAGAAGCTTTCTCAGAAACTGCTTAGTGTTCTGTTAATTCATCTCACAGAGTTACATCTGTATTTCGTGGATCTCTTTGCTAGCCATATTTCTGTGGAATCTGAGAACAGATATTTCGGATCCCTTTGAAGACTATAGGGCCAAAGGAAATATCCTCCGATAAGAAGGAGAAAGAAGCTTTCTGAGAAACTTCTTTGTGTTCTGTGAAATCATCTCACAGAGTTACAGCTTTCCCCTCAAGAAGCCTTTCGCTAAGACAGTTCTTGTGGAATTGGCCAAGTGATATTTGGAAGCCCATAGAGGGCTATGGTTAAAAGGAAATATCCTCAGATGAAATCTGGAAAGAAGCTTTCTGAGAAACTGCTTAGTGTTCTGTTAATTCATCTCACAGAGTTACATCTGTATTTCGTGGATCTCTTTGCTAGCCTTATTTCTGTGGAATCTGAGAACAGATATTTCGGATCCCTTTGAAGACTATAGGGCCAAAGGAAATATCCTCCGATAACAAAGAGAAAGATGTTCTCTGAGAAACTTCTTTGTATTCTGTGAAATCATCTCACAGAGTTACAGCTATCCCCTCAAGAAGCCTTTCGCTAGACAGTTCTTGTGGAATTGGCCAAGTGATATTTGGAAACACATAGTGGGCTATGGTGAAAAAGGAAATATCCTCAGATGAAATCTGGAAAGAAGCTTTCTGAGAAACTGCTTAGTGTTCTGTTAATTCATCTCACAGAGTTACATCTGTATTTCGTGGATCTCTTTGCTAGCCTTATTTCTGTGAAATCTGAGAACAGATATTTCGGATCCCTTTGAAGACTATAGGGCCAAAGGAAATATCCTCCGATAACAAAGAGAAAGAAGCTCTCTGAGAAACTTCTTTGTGTTCTGTGAAATCATCTCACAGAGTTACAGCTTTCCCTTCAAGAAGCCTTTCGCTAAGACAGTTCTTGTGGAGCTGGCAAAGTGATATTTGGAAGCCCATAGAGGGCTATGGTGAAAAAGGAAATATCCTCAGATGAAATCTGGAAGGAAGCTTTCTGAGAAACTGCTTAGTGTTCTGTTAATTCATCTCACAGAGTTACATCTGTATTTCGTGGATCTCTTTGCTAGCCTTATTTCTGTGGAATCTGAGAACAGATATTTCGGATCCCTTTGAAGACTATAGGGCCAAAGGAAATATCCTCCGATAACAAAGAGAAAGATGTTCTCTGAGAAACTTCTTTGTATTCTGTGAAATCATCTCACAGAGTTACAGCTATCCCCTCAAGAAGCCTTTCGCTAGACAGTTCTTGTGGAATTGGCCAAGTGATATTTGGAAACACATAGTGGGCTATGGTGAAAAAGGAAATATCCTCAGATGAAATCTGGAAAGAAGCTTTCTGAGAAACTGCTTAGTGTTCTGTTAATTCATCTCACAGAGTTACATCTGTATTTCGTGGATCTCTTTGCTACCCTTATTTCTGTGGAATCTGAGAACAGATATTTCGGATCCCTTTGAAGACTATAGGGCCAAAGGAAATATCCTCCGATAACAAAGAGAAAGAAGCTCTCTGAGAAACTTCTTTGTGTTCTGTGAAATCATCTCACAGAGTTACAGCTTTCCCCTCAAGAAGCCTTTCGCTAAGACAGTTCTTGTGGAGCTGGCAAAGTGATATTTGGAAGCCCATAGAGGGCTATGGTGAAAAAGGAAATATCCTCAGATGAAATCTGGAAGGAAGCTTTCTGAGAAACTGCTTAGTGTTCTGTTAATTCATCTCACAGAGTTACATCTGTATTTCGTGGATCTCTTTGCTAGCCTTATTTCTGTGGAATCTGAGAACAGATATTTCGGATCCCTTTGAAGACTATAGGGCCAAAGGAAATATCCTCCGATAACAAAGAGAAAGAAGCTCTCTGAGAAACTGCTTTGTGTTCTGGGAAATCATCTCACAGAGTTACAGCTTTCCCCTCAAGAAGCCTTTCGCTAAGACAGTTCTTGTGGAATTGGGAAAGTGATATTTGGAAGCTCATAGAGGGCTATGGTGAAAAAGGAAATATCCTCAGATGAAATTTGCAAAGAAGCTTTCTGAGAAACTGTTTAGTGTTCTGTTATTTCATCTCACAGAGTTACATCTGTATTTCGTGGATCTCTTTGCTGGCCTTATTTCTGTGGAATCTGAGAACAGATATTTCGGATCCCTTTGAAGACTATAGGGCCAAAGAAAGTATCCTCCGATAACAAAGAGAAAGAAGCTTTCTGAGAAACTTCTTTGTGTTCTGTGAAATCATCTCACAGAGTTACAGCTTTCCCCTCAAAAAGCCTTTCGCTAAGACAGTTCTTGTGGAATTGGCCAAGTGATATTTGGAAGCCCATAGAGGGCTTTGGTGAAAAAGGAAATATCCTCAGGTGAAATCTGGAAAGAAGCTTTCTGAGAAACTGCTTAGTGTTCTGTTAATTCATCTCACAGAGTTACATCTGTATTTCGTGGGTCTCTTTGTAGCCTTATTTCTGTGGAATCTGAGAACAGATATTTCGGATCCCTTTGAAGACTATAGGGCCAAAGGAAATATCCTCCGACAACAAAGAGAAAGAAGCTTTCTGAGAAACTTCTTTGTGTTCTGTGAAATCATCTCACAGAGTTACAGCTCTCCCCTCAAGAAGCCTTTCGCTAAGACAGTTCTTGTGGAATTGGCAAAGTGATATTTGGAAGCTCATAGAGGGCTATGGTGAAAAAGGAAATATCCTCAGATGAAATCTGGAAAGAAGCTTTCTCAGAAACTGCTTAGTGTTCTGTTAATTCATCTCACAGAGTTACATCTGTATTTCGTGGATCTCTTTGCTAGCCTTATTTCTGTGGAATCTGAGAACAGACATTTCGGATCCCTTTGAAGACTATAGGGCCAAAGGAAATATCCTCCGATAACAAAGAGAAAGAAGCTTTCTGGGAAACTTCTTTGCTTTCTGTGAAATCATCTCACAGAGTTACAGCTTTCGCCTCAAGAAGCCTTTCGCTAAGACAGTTCTTGTGGAATTGGCCAAGTGATATTTGGAAGCCCATAGAGGGCTATGGTTAAAAGGAAATATCCTCAGATGAAATCTGGAAAGAAGCTTTCTGAGAAACTGCTTAGTGTTCTGTTAATTCATCTCACAGAGTTACATCTGTATTTCGTGGGTCTCTTTGTAGCCTTATTTCTGTGGAATCTGAGAACAGATATTTCGGATCCCTTTGAAGACTATAGGGCCAAAGGAAATATCCTCCGACATCAAAGAGAAAGAAGCTTTCTGAGAAACTTCTTTGTGTTCTGTGAAATCATCTCACAGAGTTACAGCTTTCCCCTCAAGAAGCCTTTCGCTAAGACAGTTCTTGTGGAATTGGCAAAGTGATATTTGGAAGCTCATAGAGGGATATGGTGAAAAAGGAAATATCCTCAGATGAAATCTGGAAAGAAGCTTTCTCAGAGACTGCTTAGTGTTCTGTTAATTCATCTCACAGAGTTACATCTGTATTTCGTGGATCTCTTTGCTGGCCTTATTTCTGTGGAATCTGAGAACAGATATTTCGGATCCCTATGAAGACTATAGGGCCAAAGGAAATATCCTCCGATAACAAAGAGAAAGAAGCTTTCTGAGAAACTTCTTTGCGTTCTGTGAAATCATCTCACAGAGTTACAGCTTTCCCCTCAAGAAGCCTTTCGCTAAGACAGTTCTTGTGGAATTGGCCAAGTGATATTTGGAAGCCTATAGAGGGCTATGGTTAAAAGGAAATATCCTCAGATGAAATCTGGAAAGAAGCTTTCTGAGAAACTGTTTGGGGTTCTGTTAATTCATCTCACAGAGTTACATCTGTATTTCGAGGATCTCTTTGCTAACCTTGTTTCTGTGGAATCTGAGAACAGATATTTCGGATCCCTTTGAAGACTATAGGGAAAATGAAATATCCTCCGATAACAAAGAGAAAGATGTTCTCTGAGAAACTTCTTTGTATTCTGTGAAATCATCTCACAGAGTTACAGCTATCCCCTCAAGAAGCCTTTCGCTAGACAGTTCTTGTGGAATTGGCCAAGTGATATTTGGAAACACAAGTGGGCTATGGTGAAAAAGGAAATATCCTCAGATGAAATCTGGAAAGAAGCTTTCTGAGAAACTGCTTAGTGTTCTGTTAATTCATCTCACAGAGTTACATCTGTATTTCGTGGATTTCTTTGCTAGCCTTATTTCTGTGAAATCTGAGAACAGATATTTCGGATCCCTTTGAAGACTATAGGGCCAAAGGAAATATCCTCCGATAACAAAGAGAAAGAAGCTTTCTGAGAAACTTCTTTGTGTTCTGTGAAATCATCTCACAGAGTTACAGCTTTCCCCTCAAGAAGCCTTTCGCTAAGACAGTTCTTGTGGAATTGGCAAAGTGATATTTGGAAGCCCATAGAGGGCTATGGTGAAAAACGAAATATCCTCCGATGAAATCTGGAAAGAAGCTTTCTGAGAAACTGCTTAGTGTTCTGTTATTTCATCTCACAGAGTTACATCTGTATTTCGTGGATCTCTTTGCTAGCCTTATTTCTGTGGAATCTGAGAACAGATATTTCGGATCCCTTTGAAGACTATAGGGCCAAAGGAAATATCCTCCGATAACAAAGAGAAAGATGTTCTCTGAGAAACTTCTTTGTAATCTGTGAAATCATCTCACAGAGTTACAGCTATCCCCTCAAGAAGCCTTTCGCTAGACAGTTCTTGTGGAATTGGCCAAGTGATATTTGGAAACACATAGTGGGCTATGGTGAAAAAGGAAATATCCTCAGATGAAATCTGGAAAGAAGCTTTCTGAGAAACTGCTTAGTGTTCTGTTAATTCATCTCACAGAGTTACATCTGTATTTCGTGGATCTCTTTGCTAGCCTTATTTCTGTGAAATCTGAGAACAGATATTTCGGATCCCTTTGAAGACTATAGGGCCAAAGGAAATATCCTCCGATAACAAAGAGAAAGAAGCTCTCTGAGAAACTTCTTTGTGTTCTGTGAAATCATCTCACAGAGTTACAGCTTTCCCCTCAAGAAGCCTTTCGCTAAGACAGTTCTTGTGGAGCTGGCAAAGTGATATTTGGAAGCCCATAGAGGGCTATGGTGAAAAAGGAAATATCCTCAGATGAAATCTGGAAGGAAGCTTTCTGAGAAACTGCTTAGTGTTCTGTTAATTCATCTCACAGAGTTACATCTGTATTTCGTGGATCTCTTTGCTAGCCTTATTTCTGTGGAATCTGAGAACAGATATTTCGGATCCCTTTGAAGACTATAGGGCCAAAGGAAATATCCTCCGATAACAAAGAGAAAGAAGCTTTCTGAGAAACTGCTTTGTGTTCTGTGAAATCATCTCACAGAGTTACAGCTTTCCCCTCAAGAAGCCTTTCTCTAAGACAGTTCTTGTGGAATTGGCCAAGTGATATTTGGAAGCCCATAGAGGGCTATGGTTAAAAGGAAATATCCTCAGATGAAATCTGGAAAGAAGCTTTCTGAGAAACTGCTTAGTGTTCTGTTAATTCATCTCACAGAGTTACATCTGTATTTCGTGGATCTCTTTGCTAGCCTTATTTCTGTGAAATCTGAGAACAGATATTTCGGATCCCTTTGAAGACTATAGGGCCAAAGGAAATATCCTCCGATAACAAAGAGAAAGATGTTCTCTGAGAAACTTCTTTGTATTCTGTGAAATCATCTCACAGAGTTACAGCTATCCCCTCAAGAAGCCTTTCGCTAGACAGTTCTTGTGGAATTGGCCAAGTGATATTTGGAAACACATAGTGGGCTATGGTGAAAAAGGAAATATCCTCAGATGAAATCTGGAAAGAAGCCTTCTGAGAAACTGCTTAGTGTTCTGTTAATTCATCTCACAGAGTTACATCTGTATTTCGTGGATCTCTTTGCTAGCCTTATTTCTGTGAAATCTGAGAACAGATATTTCGGATCCCTTTGAAGACTATAGGGCCAAAGGAAATATCCTCCGATAACAAAGAGAAAGAAGCTTTCTGAGAAACTTCTTTGTGTTCTGTGAAATCATCTCACAGAGTTACAGCTTTCCCCTCAAGAAGCCTTTCGCTAAGACAGTTCTTGTGGAATTGGCAAAGTGATATTTGGAAGCCCATAGAGGGCTATGGTGAAAAAGGAAATATCCTCAGATGAAATCTGGAAAGAAGCTTTTTGAGAAACTGCTTAGTGTTCTGTTAATTCATCTCACAGGGTTACATCTGTATTTCGTGGATCTCTTTGCTAGCCTTATTTCTGTGGAATCTGAGAACAGATATTTCGGATCCCTTTGAAGACTATAGGGCCAAAGGAAATATCCTCCGATAACAAAGAGAAAGAAGCTCTCTGAGAAACTTCTTTGTGTTCTGTGAAATCATCTCACAGAGTTACAGATTTCCCCTCAAGAAGCCTTTCGCTAAGACAGTTCTTGTGGAATTCGGAAAGTGATATTTGGAAGCCCATAGAGGGCTATGGTGAAAAAGGAAATATCCTCAGATGAAATTTGCAAAGAAGCTTTCTGAGAAACTGTTTAGTGTTCTGTTAATTCATCTCACAGAGTTACATCTGTATTTCGTGGATCTCTTTGCTGGCCTTATTTCTGTGGAATCTGAGAACAGATATTTCGGATCCCTTTGCAGACTATAGGGCCAAAGGAAATATCCTCCGATAACAAAGAGAAAGAAGCTCTCGGAGAAACTT
This sequence comes from Macaca nemestrina, assembly GCF_043159975.1. Classification (NCBI taxonomy): domain Eukaryota; kingdom Metazoa; phylum Chordata; class Mammalia; order Primates; family Cercopithecidae; genus Macaca; species Macaca nemestrina. The sequence continues at coordinate 106,238,029 of NC_092127.1, read as the reverse complement.
CTTTGTGTTCTGTGAAATCATCTCACAGAGTTACAGCTTTCCCCTCAAGAAGCCTTTCGCTAAGACAGTTCTTGTGGAATTGGCAAAGTGATATTTGGAAGCCCATAGAGGGCTTTGGTGAAAAAGGAAATATCCTCAGGTGAAATCTGGAAAGAAGCTTTCTGAGAAACTGCTTAGTGTTCTGTTAATTCATCTCACAGAGTTACATCTGTATTTCGTGGGTCTCTTTGTAGCCTTATTTCTGTGGAATCTGAGAACAGCTATTTCGGATCCCTTTGAAGACTATAGGGCCAAAGGAAATATCCTCCGACAACAAAGAGAAAGAAGCTTTCTGAGAAACTTCTTTGTGTTCTGTGAAATCATCTCACAGAGTTACAGCTTTCCCCTCAAGAAGCCTTTCGCTAAGACAGTTCTTGTGGAATTGGCAAAGTGATATTTGGAAGCTCATAGAGGGCTATGGTGAAAAAGGAAATATCCTCAGATGAAATCTGGAAAGAAGCTTTCTCAGAAACTGCTTAGTGTTCTGTTAATTCATCTCACAGAGTTACATCTGTATTTCGTGGATCTCTTTGCTAGCCTTATTTCTGTGGAATCTGAGAACAGATATTTCGGATCCCTTTGAAGACTATAGGGCCAAAGGAAATATCCTCCGATAACAAAGAGAAAGAAGCTTTCTGAGAAACTTCTTTGCGTTCTGTGAAATCATCTCACAGAGTTACAGCTTTCCCCTCAAGAAGCCTTTCGCTAAGACAGTTCTTGTGGAATTGGCCAAGTGATATTTGGAAGCCCATAGAGGGATATTGTTAAAAGGAAATATCCTCAGATGAAATCTGGAAAGAAGCTTTCTGAGAAACTGCTTAGTGTTCTGTTAATTCATCTCACACAGTTACATCTGTATTTCGTGGATCTCTTTGCTAACCTTATTTCTGTGGAATCTGAGAACAGATATTTCGGATCCCTTTGAAGACTATAGGGAAAATGAAATATCCTCCGATAACAAAGAGAAAGATGTTCTCTGAGAAACTTCTTTGTATTCTGTGAAATCATCTCACAGAGTTACAGCTATCCCCTCAAGAAGCCTTTCGCTAGACAGTTCTTGTGGAATTGGCCAAGTGATATTTGGAAACACAAGTGGGCTATGGTGAAAAAGGAAATATCCTCAGATGAAATCTGGAAAGAAGCTTTCTGAGAAACTGCTTAGTGTTCTGTTAATTCATCTCACAGAGTTACATCTGTATTTCGTGGATCTCTTTGCTAGCCTTATTTCTGTGAAATCTGAGAACAGATATTTCGGATCCCTTTGAAGACTATAGGGCCAAAGGAAATATCCTCCGATAACAAAGAGAAAGAAGCTTTCTGAGAAACTTCTTTGTATTCTGTGAAATCATCTCACAGAGTTACAGCTTTCCCCTCAAGAAGCCTTTCGCTAAGACAGTTCTTGTGGAATTGGCAAAGTGATATTTGGAAGCCCATAGAGGGCTATGGTGAAAAACGAAATATCCTTAGATGAAATCTGGAAAGAAGCTTTCTGAGAAACTGCTTAGTGTTCTGTTATTTCATCTCACAGAGTTACATCTGTATTTCGTGGATCTCTTTGCTAGCCTTATTTCTGTGGAATCTGAGAACACATATTTCGGATCCCTTTGAAGACTATAGGGTCAAAGGAAATATCCTCCGACAACAAAGAGAAAGAAGCTTTCTGAGAAACTTCTTTGTGTTCTGTGAAATCATCTCACAGAGTTACAGCTTTCCCCTCAAGAAGCCTTTCGCTAAGACAGTTCTTGTGGAATTGGCAAAGTGATATTTGGAAGCTCATAGAGGGCTATGGTGAAAAAGGAAATATCCTCAGATGAAATCTGGAAAGAAGCTTTCTCAGAAACTGCTTAGTGTTCTGTTAATTCATCTCACAGAGTTACATCTGTATTTCGTGGATCTCTTTGCTAGCCTTATTTCTGTGGAATCTGAGAACAGATATTTCGGATCCCTTTGAAGACTATAGGGCCAAAGGAAATATCCTCCGATAACAAAGAGAAAGAAGCTTTCTGAGAAACTTCTTTGTGTTCTGTGAAATCATCTCACAGAGTTACAGCTTTCCCCTCAAGAAGCCTTTCACTAAGACAGTTCTTGTGGAATTGGCAAAGTGATATTTGGAAGCCCATAGAGGGCTATGGTGAAAAAGGAAATATCCTCAGATGAAATCTGGAAAGAAGCTTTTTGAGAAACTGCTTAGTGTTCTGTTAATTCATCTCACAGGGTTACATCTGTATTTCGTGGATCTCTTTGCTAGCCTTATTTCTGTGGAATCTGAGAACAGATATTTCGGATCCCTTTGAAGACTATAGGGCCAAAGGAAATATCCTCCGATAACAAAGAGAAAGAAGCTCTCTGAGAAACTACTTTGTGTTCTGTGAAATCATCTCACAGAGTTACAGCTTTCCCCTCAAGAAGCCTTTCGCTAAGACAGTTCTTGTGGAATTGGGAAAGTGATATTTGGAAGCCCATAGAGGGCTATGGTGAAAAAGGAAATATCCTCAGATGAAATTTAGAAAGAAGCTTTCTGAGAAACTGCTTAGTGTTCTGTTATTTCATCTCACAAAGTTACATCTGTATTTCGTGGATCTCTTTGCTGGCCTTATTTCTGTGGAATCTGAGAACAGATATTTCGGATCCCTTTGAAGACTATAGGGCCAAAGGAAATATCCTCCGATAACAAAGAGAAAGAAGCTCTCTGAGAAACTTCTTTGTGTTCTCTGAAATCATCTCACAGAGTTACAGCTTTCCCCTCAAGAAGCCTTTCGCTAAGACAGTTCTTGTGGAATTGGCAAAGTGATATTTGGAAGCTCATAGAGGGCTATGGTGAAAAAGGAAATATCCTCAGATGAAATCTGGAAAGAAGCTTTCTCAGAAACTGCTTAGTGTTCTGTTAATTCATCTCACAGAGTTACATCTGTATTTCGTGGATCTCTTTGCTAGCCTTATTTCTGTGGAATCTGAGAACAGATATTTCGGATCCCTTTGAAGACTATAGGGCCAAAGGAAATATCCTCCGATAACAAAGAGAAAGAAGCTTTCTGAGAAACTTCTTTGTGTTCTGTGAAATCATCTCACAGAGTTACAGATTTCCCCTCAAGAAGCCTTTCGCTAAGACAGTTCTTGTGGAATTGGCCAAGTGATATTTGGAAGCCCATAGAGGGCTATGGTTAAAAGGAAATATCCTCAGATGAAATCTGGAAAGAAGCTTTCTGAGAAACTGCTTAGTGTTCTGTTAATTCATCTCACAGTGTTACATCTGTATTTCGTGGATCTCTTTGCTAGCCTTATTTCTGTGGAATCTGAGAACAGATATTTCGGATCCCTTTGAAGACTATAGGGCCAAAGGAAATATCCTCCGATAACAAAGAGAAAGATATTCTCTGAGAAACTTCTTTGTATTCTGTGAAATCATCTCACAGAGTTACAGCTATCCCCTCAAGAAGCCTTTCGCTAGACAGTTCTTGTGGAATTGGCCAAGTGATATTTGGAAACACATAGTGGGCTATGGTGAAAAAGGAAATATCCTCAGATGAAATCTGGAAAGAAGCTTTCTGAGAAACTGCTTAGTGTTCTGTTAATTCATCTCACAGAGTTACATCTGTATTTCGTGGATCTCTTTGCTAGCCTTATTTCTGTGAAATCTGAGAACAGATATTTCGGATCCCTTTGAAGACTATAGGGCCAAAGGAAATATCCTCCGATAACAAAGAGAAAGAAGCTTTCTGAGAAACTTCTTTGTGTTCTGTGAAATCATCTCACAGAGTTACAGCTTTCCCCTCAAGAAGCGTTTCGCTAAGACAGTTCTTGTGGAGCTGGCAAAGTGATATTTGGAAGCCCTTAGAGGGCTATGGTGAAAAAGGAAATATACTCAGATGAAATCTGGAAGGAAGCTTTCTGAGAAACTGCTTAGTGTTCTGTTAATTCATCTCACAGAGTTACATCTGTATTTCGTGGATCTCTTTGCTAGCCTTATTTCTGTGGAATCTGAGAGCAGATATTTCGGTTCCGTTTGAAGACTATAGGGCCAAAGGAAATATCCTCCGATAACAAAGAGAAAGAAGCTTTCTGAGAAACTTCTTTGTGTTCTGTGAAATCATCTCACAGAGTTACAGCTTTCCCCTCAAGAAGCCTTTCGCTAAGACAGTTCTTGTGGAATTGGCCAAGTGATATTTGGAAGCCCATAGAGGGATATGGTTAAAAGGAAATATCCTCAGATGAAATCTGGAAAGAAGCTTTCTGAGAAACTGCTTAGTGTTCTGTTAATTCATCTCACAGAGTTACATCTGTATTTCGTGGATCTCTTTGCTGGCCTTATTTCTGTGGAATCTGAGAACAGATATTTCGGATCCCTTTGAAGACTATAGGGAAAATGAAATATCCTCCGATAACAAAGAGAAAGATGTTCTCTGAGAAACTTCTTTGTATTCTGTGAAATCATCTCACAGAGTTACAGCTATCCCCTCAAGAAGCCTTTCGCTAGACAGTTCTTGTGGAATTGGCCAAGTGATATTTGGAAACACAAGTGGGCTATGGTGAAAAAGGAAATATCCTCAGATGAAATCTGGAAAGAAGCTTTCTGAGAAACTGCTTAGTGTTCTGTTAATTCATCTCACAGAGTTACATCTGTATTTCGTGGATCTCTTTGCTAGCCTTATTTCTGTGAAATCTGAGAACAGATATTTCGGATCCCTTTGAAGACTATAGGGCCAAAGGAAATATCCTCCGATAACAAAGAGAAAGAAGCTTTCTGAGAAACTTCTTTGTGTTCTGTGAAATCATCTCACAGAGTTACAGCTTTCCCCTCAAGAAGCCTTTCGCTAAGACAGTTCTTGTGGAATTGGCAAAGTGATATTTGGAAGCCCATAGAGGGCTATGGTGAAAAACGAAATATCCTTAGATGAAATCTGGAAAGAAGCTTTCTGAGAAACTGCTTAGTGTTCTGTTATTTCATCTCACAGAGTTACATCTGTATTTCGTGGATCTCTTTGCTAGCCTTATTTCTGTGGAATCTGAGAACACATATTTCGGATCCCTTTGAAGACTATAGGGTCAAAGGAAATATCCTCCGACAACAAAGAGAAAGAAGCTTTCTGAGAAACTTCTTTGTGTTCTGTGAAATCATCTCACAGAGTTACAGCTTTCCCCTCAAGAAGCCTTTCGCTAAGACAGTTCTTGTGGAATTGGCAAAGTGATATTTGGAAGCTCATAGAGGGCTATGGTGAAAAAGGAAATATCCTCAGATGAAATCTGGAAAGAAGCTTTCTCAGAAACTGCTTAGTGTTCTGTTAATTCATCTCACAGAGTTACATCTGTATTTCGTGGATCTCTTTGCTAGCCTTATTTCTGTGGAATCTGAGAACAGATATTTCGGATCCCTTTGAAGACTATAGGGCCAAAGGAAATATCCTCCGATAACAAAGAGAAAGAAGCTTTCTGAGAAACTTCTTTGTGTTCTGTGAAATCATCTCACAGAGTTACAGCTTTCCCCTCAAGAAGCCTTTCACTAAGACAGTTCTTGTGGAATTGGCAAAGTGATATTTGGAAGCCCATAGAGGGCTATGGTGAAAAAGGAAATATCCTCAGATGAAATCTGGAAAGAAGCTTTTTGAGAAACTGCTTAGTGTTCTGTTAATTCATCTCACAGGGTTACATCTGTATTTCGTGGATCTCTTTGCTAGCCTTATTTCTGTGGAATCTGAGAACAGATATTTCGGATCCCTTTGAAGACTATAGGGCCAAAGGAAATATCCTCCGATAACAAAGAGAAAGAAGCTCTCTGAGAAACTACTTTGTGTTCTGTGAAATCATCTCACAGAGTTACAGCTTTCCCCTCAAGAAGCCTTTCGCTAAGACAGTTCTTGTGGAATTGGGAAAGTGATATTTGGAAGCCCATAGAGGGCTATGGTGAAAAAGGAAATATCCTCAGATGAAATTTAGAAAGAAGCTTTCTGAGAAACTGCTTAGTGTTCTGTTATTTCATCTCACAAAGTTACATCTGTATTTCGTGGATCTCTTTGCTGGCCTTATTTCTGTGGAATCTGAGAACAGATATTTCGGATCCCTTTGAAGACTATAGGGCCAAAGGAAATATCCTCCGATAACAAAGAGAAAGAAGCTCTCTGAGAAACTTCTTTGTGTTCTCTGAAATCATCTCACAGAGTTACAGCTTTCCCCTCAAGAAGCCTTTCGCTAAGACAGTTCTTGTGGAATTGGCAAAGTGATATTTGGAAGCTCATAGAGGGCTATGGTGAAAAAGGAAATATCCTCAGATGAAATCTGGAAAGAAGCTTTCTCAGAAACTGCTTAGTGTTCTGTTAATTCATCTCACAGAGTTACATCTGTATTTCGTGGATCTCTTTGCTAGCCTTATTTCTGTGAAATCTGAGAACAGATATTTCGGATCCCTTTGAAGACTATAGGGCCAAAGGAAATATCCTCCGATAACAAAGAGAAAGAAGCTTTCTGAGAAACTTCTTTGTGTTCTGTGAAATCATCTCACAGAGTTACAGCTTTCCCCTCAAGAAGCGTTTCGCTAAGACAGTTCTTGTGGAGCTGGCAAAGTGATATTTGGAAGCCCATAGAGGGCTATGGTGAAAAAGGAAATATACTCAGAGGAAATCTGGAAGGAAGCTTTCTGAGAAACTGCTTAGTGTTCTGTTAATTCATCTCACAGAGTTACATCTGTATTTCGTGGATCTCCTTGCTAGCCTTATTTCTGTGGAATCTGAGAGCAGATATTTCGGTTCCGTTTGAAGACTATAGGGCCAAAGGAAATATCCTCCGATAACAAAGAGAAAGAAGCTTTCTGAGAAACTTCTTTGTGTTCTGTGAAATCATCTCACAGAGTTACAGCTTTCCCCTCAAGAAGCCTTTCGCTAAGACAGTTCTTGTGGAATTGGCCAAGTGATATTTGGAAGCCCATAGAGGGCTATGGTTAAAAGGAAATATCCTCAGATGAAATCTGGAAAGAAGCTTTCTGAGAAACTGATTAGTGTTCTGTTAATTCATCTCACAGAGTTACATCTGTATTTCGTGGATCTCTTTGCTAGCCTTATTTCTGTGGAATCTGAGAACAGATATTTCGGATCCCTTTGAAGACTATAGGGCCAAAGGAAATATCCTCCGATAACAAAGAGAAAGAAGCTCTCTGAGAAACTACTTTGTGTTCTGTGAAATCATCTCACAGAGTTACAGCTTTCCCCTCAAGAAGCCTTTCGCTAAGACAGTTCTTGTGGAATTGGGAAAGTGATATTTGGAAGCCCATAGAGGGCTATGGTGAAAAAGGAAATATCCTCAGATGAAATTTAGAAAGAAGCTTTCTGAGAAACTGCTTAGTGTTCTGTTATTTCATCTCACAAAGTTACATCTGTATTTCGTGGATCTCTTTGCTGGCCTTATTTCTGTGGAATCTGAGAACAGATATTTCGGATCCCTTTGAAGACTATAGGGCCAAAGGAAATATCCTCCGATAACAAAGAGAAAGAAGCTCTCTGAGAAACTTCTTTGTGTTCTCTGAAATCATCTCACAGAGTTACAGCTTTCCCCTCAAGAAGCCTTTCGCTAAGACAGTTCTTGTGGAATTGGCAAAGTGATATTTGGAAGCTCATAGAGGGCTATGGTGAAAAAGGAAATATCCTCAGATGAAATCTGGAAAGAAGCTTTCTCAGAAACTGCTTAGTGTTCTGTTAATTCATCTCACAGAGTTACATCTGTATTTCGTGGATCTCTTTGCTAGCCTTATTTCTGTGAAATCTGAGAACAGATATTTCGGATCCCTTTGAAGACTATAGGGCCAAAGGAAATATCCTCCGATAACAAAGAGAAAGAAGCTTTCTGAGAAACTTCTTTGTGTTCTGTGAAATCATCTCACAGAGTTACAGCTTTCCCCTCAAGAAGCGTGTCGCTAAGACAGTTCTTGTGGAGCTGGCAAAGTGATATTTGGAAGCCCATAGAGGGCTATGGTGAAAAAGGAAATATACTCAGAGGAAATCTGGAAGGAAGCTTTCTGAGAAACTGCTTAGTGTTCTGTTAATTCATCTCACAGAGTTACATCTGTATTTCGTGGATCTCCTTGCTAGCCTTATTTCTGTGGAATCTGAGAGCAGATATTTCGGTTCCGTTTGAAGACTATAGGGCCAAAGGAAATATCCTCCGATAACAAAGAGAAAGAAGCTTTCTGAGAAACTTCTTTGTGTTCTGTGAAATCATCTCACAGAGTTACAGCTTTCCCCTCAAGAAGCCTTTCGCTAAGACAGTTCTTGTGGAATTGGCCAAGTGATATTTGGAAGCCCATAGAGGGCTATGGTTAAAAGGAAATATCCTCAGATGAAATCTGGAAAGAAGCTTTCTGAGAAACTGATTAGTGTTCTGTTAATTCATCTCACAGTGTTACATCTGTATTTCGTGGATCTCTTTGCTAGCCTTATTTCTGTGGAATCTGAGAACAGATATTTCGGATCCCTTTGAAGACTATAGGGCCAAAGGAAATATCCTCCGATAACAAAGAGAAAGATGTTCTCTGAGAAACTTCTTTGTATTCTGTGAAATCATCTCACAGAGTTACAGCTATCCCCTCAAGAAGCCTTTCGCTAGACAGTTCTTGTGGAATTGGCCAAGTGATATTTGGAAACACATAGTGGGCTATGGTGAAAAAGGAAATATCCTCAGATGAAATCTGGAAAGAAGCTTTCTGAGAAACTGCTTAGTGTTCTGTTAATTCATCTCACAGAGTTACATCTGTATTTCGTGGATATCTTTGCTAGCCTTATTTCTGTGAAATCTGAGAACAGATATTTCGGATCCCTTTGAAGACTATAGGGCCAAAGGAAATATCCTCCGATAACAAAGAGAAAGAAGCTTTCTGAGAAACTTCTTTGTGTTCTGTGAAATCATCTCACAGAGTTACAGCTTTCCCCTCAAGAAGCGTTTCGCTAAGACAGTTCTTGTGGAGCTGGCAAAGTGATATTTGGAAGCCCATAGAGGGCTATGGTGAAAAAGGAATTATACTCAGATGAAATCTGGAAGGAAGCTTTCTGAGAAACTGCTTAGTGTTCTGTTAATTCATCTCACAGAGTTACATCTGTATTTCGTGGATCTCTTTGCTAGCCTTATTTCTGTGGAATCTGAGAGCAGATATTTCGGTTCCGTTTGAAGACTATAGGGCCAAAGGAAATATCCTCCGATAACAAAGAGAAAGAAGCTTTCTGAGAAACTTCTTTGTGTTCTGTGAAATCATCTCACAGAGTTACAGCTTTCCCCTCAAGAAGCCTTTCGCTAAGACAGTTCTTGTGGAATTGGCCAAGTGATATTTGGAAGCCCATAGAGGGATATGGTTAAAAGGAAATATCCTCAGATGAAATCTGGAAAGAAGCTTTCTGAGAAACTGCTTAGTGTTCTGTTAATTCATCTCACAGAGTTACATCTGTATTTCGTGGATCTCTTTGCTGGCCTTATTTCTGTGGAATCTGAGAACAGATATTTCGGATCCCTTTGAAGACTATAGGGAAAATGAAATATCCTCCGATAACAAAGAGAAAGATGTTCTCTGAGAAACTTCTTTGTATTCTGTGAAATCATCTCACAGAGTTACAGCTATCCCCTCAAGAAGCCTTTCGCTAGACAGTTCTTGTGGAATTGGCCAAGTGATATTTGGAAACACAAGTGGGCTATGGTGAAAAAGGAAATATCCTCAGATGAAATCTGGAAAGAAGCTTTCTGAGAAACTGCTTAGTGTTCTGTTAATTCATCTCACAGAGTTACATCTGTATTTCGTGGATCTCTTTGCTAGCCTTATTTCTGTGAAATCTGAGAACAGATATTTCGGATCCCTTTGAAGACTATAGGGCCAAAGGAAATATCCTCCGATAACAAAGAGAAAGAAGCTTTCTGAGAAACTTCTTTGTGTTCTGTGAAATCATCTCACAGAGTTACAGCTTTCCCCTCAAGAAGCCTTTCGCTAAGACAGTTCTTGTGGAATTGGCAAAGTGATATTTGGAAGCCCATAGAGGGCTATGGTGAAAAACGAAATATCCTTAGATGAAATCTGGAAAGAAGCTTTCTGAGAAACTGCTTAGTGTTCTGTTATTTCATCTCACAGAGTTACATCTGTATTTCGTGGATCTCTTTGCTAGCCTTATTTCTGTGGAATCTGAGAACACATATTTCGGATCCCTTTGAAGACTATAGGGTCAAAGGAAATATCCTCCGACAACAAAGAGAAAGAAGCTTTCTGAGAAACTTCTTTGTGTTCTGTGAAATCATCTCACAGAGTTACAGCTTTCCCCTCAAGAAGCCTTTCGCTAAGACAGTTCTTGTGGAATTGGCAAAGTGATATTTGGAAGCTCATAGAGGGCTATGGTGAAAAAGGAAATATCCTCAGATGAAATATGGAAAGAAGCTTTCTCAGAAACTGCTTAGTGTTCTGTTAATTCATCTCACAGAGTTACATCTGTATTTCGTGGATCTCTTTGCTAGCCTTATTTCTGTGGAATCTGAGAACAGATATTTCGGATCCCTTTGAAGACTATAGGGCCAAAGGAAATATCCTCCGATAACAAAGAGAAAGAAGCTTTCTGAGAAACTTCTTTGTGTTCTGTGAAATCATCTCACAGAGTTACAGCTTTCCCCTCAAGAAGCCTTTCACTAAGACAGTTCTTGTGGAATTGGCAAAGTGATATTTGGAAGCCCATAGAGGGCTATGGTGAAAAAGGAAATATCCTCAGATGAAATCTGGAAAGAAGCTTTTTGAGAAACTGCTTAGTGTTCTGTTAATTCATCTCACAGGGTTACATCTGTATTTCGTGGATCTCTTTGCTAGCCTTATTTCTGTGGAATCTGAGAACAGATATTTCGGATCCCTTTGAAGACTATAGGGCCAAAGGAAATATCCTCCGATAACAAAGAGAAAGAAGCTCTCTGAGAAACTACTTTGTGTTCTGTGAAATCATCTCACAGAGTTACAGCTTTCCCCTCAAGAAGCCTTTCGCTAAGACAGTTCTTGTGGAATTGGGAAAGTGATATTTGGAAGCCCATAGAGGGCTATGGTGAAAAAGGAAATATCCTCAGATGAAATTTAGAAAGAAGCTTTCTGAGAAACTGCTTAGTGTTCTGTTATTTCATCTCACAAAGTTACATCTGTATTTCGTGGATCTCTTTGCTGGCCTTATTTCTGTGGAATCTGAGAACAGATATTTCGGATCCCTTTGAAGACTATAGGGCCAAAGGAAATATCCTCCGATAACAAAGAGAAAGAAGCTCTCTGAGAAACTTCTTTGTGTTCTCTGAAATCATCTCACAGAGTTACAGCTTTCCCCTCAAGAAGCCTTTCGCTAAGACAGTTCTTGTGGAATTGGCAAAGTGATATTTGGAAGCTCATAGAGGGCTATGGTGAAAAAGGAAATATCCTCAGATGAAATCTGGAAAGAAGCTTTCTCAGAAACTGCTTAGTGTTCTGTTAATTCATCTCACAGAGTTACATCTGTATTTCGTGGATCTCTTTGCTAGCCTTATTTCTGTGAAATCTGAGAACAGATATTTCGGATCCCTTTGAAGACTATAGGGCCAAAGGAAATATCCTCCGATAACAAAGAGAAAGAAGCTTTCTGAGAAACTTCTTTGTGTTCTGTGAAATCATCTCACAGAGTTACAGCTTTCCCCTCAAGAAGCGTTTCGCTAAGACAGTTCTTGTGGAGCTGGCAAAGTGATATTTGGAAGCCCATAGAGGGCTATGGTGAAAAAGGAAATATACTCAGATGAAATCTGGAAGGAAGCTTTCTGAGAAACTGCTTAGTGTTCTGTTAATTCATCTCACAGAGTTACATCTGTATTTCGTGGATCTCTTTGCTAGCCTTATTTCTGTGGAATCTGAGAGCAGATATTTCGGTTCCGTTTGAAGACTATAGGGCCAAAGGAAATATCCTCCGATAACAAAGAGAAAGAAGCTTTCTGAGAAACTTCTTTGTGTTCTGTGAAATCATCTCACAGAGTTACAGCTTTCCCCTCAAGAAGCCTTTCGCTAAGACAGTTCTTGTGGAATTGGCCAAGTGATATTTGGAAGCCCATAGAGGGATATGGTTAAAAGGAAATATCCTCAGATGAAATCTGGAAAGAAGCTTTCTGAGAAACTGCTTAGTGTTCTGTTAATTCATCTCACAGAGTTACATCTGTATTTCGTGGATCTCTTTGCTGGCCTTATTTCTGTGGAATCTGAGAACAGATATTTCGGATCCCTTTGAAGACAATAGGGCCAAAGGAAATATCCTCCGATAACAAAGAGAAAGATGTTCTCTGAGAAACTTCTTTGTATTCTGTGAAATCATCTCACAGAGTTACAGCTATCCCCTCAAGAAGCCTTTCGCTAGACAGTTCTTGTGGAATTGGCCAAGTGATATTTGGAAACACATAGTGGGCTATGGTGAAAAAGGAAATATCCTCAGATGAAATCTGGAAAGAAGCTTTCTGAGAAACTGCTTAGTGTTCTGTTAATTCATCTCACAGAGTTACATCTGTATTTCGTGGATCTCTTTGCTAGCCTTATTTCTGTGAAATCTGAGAACAGATATTTCGGATCCCTTTGAAGACTATAGGGCCAAAGGAAATATCCTCCGATAACAAAGAGAAAGAAGCTTTCTGAGAAACTTCTTTGTGTTCTGTGAAATCATCTCACAGAGTTACAGCTTTCCCCTCAAGAAGCCTTTCGCTAAGACAGTTCTTGTGGAGCTGGCAAAGTGATATTTGGAAGCCCATAGAGGGCTATGGTGAAAAAGGAAATATCCTCAGATGAAATCTGGAAGGAAGCTTTCTGAGAAACTGCTTAGTGTTCTGTTAATTCATCTCAGAGAGTTACATCTGTATTTCGTGGATCTCTTTGCTAGCCTTATTTCTGTGGAATCTGAGAACAGATATTTCAGATCCCTTTGAAGACTATAGGGCCGAAGGAAATATCCTCCGATAACAAAGAGAAAGAAGCTTTCTGAGAAACTGCTTTGTGTTCTGTGAAATCATCTCACAGAGTTACAGCTTTCCCCTCAAGAAGCCTTTCGCTAAGACAGTTCTTGTGGAATTGGCAAAGTGATATTTGGAAGCCCATAGAGGGCTATGGTGAAAAAGGAAATATCCTCAGATGAAATCTGGAAAGAAGCTTTCTGAGAAACTGCTTAGTGTTCTGTTAATTCATCTCACAGAGTTACATCTGTATTTCGTGGATCTCTTTGCTGGCCTTATTTCTGTGGAATCTGAGAACAGATATTTCGGATCCCTTTGAAGACTATAGGGCCAAAGGAAATATCCTTCGATAACAAAGAGAAAGAAGCTCTCTGAGAAACTTCTTTGTGTTCTGTGAAATCATCTCACAGAGTTACAGCTTTCCCCTCAAGAAGCCTTTCGCTAAGACAGTTCTTGTGGAATTGGCAAAGTGATATTTGGAAGCCCATAGAGGGCTATGGTGAAAAAGGAAATATCCTCAGATGAAATCTGGAAAGAAGCTTTTTGAGAAACTGCTTAGTGTTCTGTTAATTCATCTCAGAGAGTTACATCTGTATTTCGTGGATCTCTTTGCTAGCCTTATTTCTGTGGAATCTGAGAACAGATATTTCGGATCCCTTTGAAGACTATAGGGCCAAAGGAAATATCCTCCGATAACAAAGAGAAAGAAGCTCTCTGAGAAACTTCTTTGTGTTCTGTGAAATCATCTCACAGAGTTACAGCTTTCTCCTCAAGAAACCTTTCGCTAAGACAGTTCTTGTGGAATTGGCCAAGTGATATTTGGAAGGCCATAGAGGGCTATGGTGAAAAAGGAAATATCCTCAGATGAAATCTGGAAAGAAGCTTTCTGAGAAACTGCTTAGTGTTCTGTTAATTCATCTCACAGAGTTACATCTGTATTTCGTGGATCTCTTTGCTGGCCTTATTTCTGTGGAATCTGAGAACAGATATTTCGGATCCCTGTGAAGACTATAGGGCCAAAAGAAATATCCTCCGATAACAAAGAGAAAGAAGCTTTCTGAGAAACTTCTTTGTGTTCTGTGAAATCATCTCACAGAGTTACAGCTTTCCCCTCTAGAAGCCTTTCGCTAAGACAGTTCTTGTGGAATTGGCAAAGTGATATTTGGAAGCCCATAGAGGGCTATGGTGAAAAAGGAAATATCCTCAGATGAAATCTGGAAAGAAGCTTTCTGAGAAACTGCTTAGTGTTCTGTTAATTCATCTCACAGAGTTACATCTGTATTTCGTGGATCTCTTTGTAGCCTTATTTCTGTGGAATCTGAGAACAGATATTTCGGATCCCTTTGAAGACTATAGGGCCAAAGAAATATCCTCCGATAACAAAGAGAAAGAAGCTTTCTGAGAAACTTCTTTGTTCTGTGAAATCATCTCACAGAGTTACAGCTTTCCCCTCAAGAAGCCTTTCGCTAAGACAGTTATTGTGGAATTGGCAACGTGATATTTGGAAGCCCTTATAGGGCTATGGTGAAAAAGGAAATCTCCTCAGATGAAATCTGGAAAGAAGCTTTCTGAGAAACTGCTTAGTGTTCTGTTAATTCATCTCACAGAGTTGCATATGTATTTCGTGGATCTCTTTGCTAGCCTTATTTCTGTGGAATCTGAGAACAGATGTTTCGGATCCCTTTGAAGACTATAGGGCCAAAGGAAATATCCTCCGATAACAAAGAGAAAGAAGCTTTCTGAGAAACTTCTTTGTGTTCTGTGAAATCGTCTCAAGGAGTTACAGCTTTCCCCTCAAGAAGCCTTTCGCTAAGACAGTTCTTGTGGAATTAGCCAAGTGATATTTGGAAGCCCATAGAGGGCTATGGTGAAAAAGGAAATATCCTCAGATGAAATCTGGAAAGCAGCTTTCTGAGAAACTGCTTAGTGTTCTGTTAATTCATCTCACAGAGTTACATCTGTATTTCGTGGATCTCTTTGCTAGCCTTATTTCTGTGGAATCTGAGAACAGATATTTCGGATCCCTTTGAAGACTATAGGGCCAAAGGAAATATCCTCCGATAACAAAGAGAAAGAAGCTTTCTGAGAAACTTCTTTGTGTTCTGTGAAATCATCTCACAGAGTTACATCTTTCCCCTCAAAAAGCCTTTCGCTAGACAGTTCTTGTGGAATTGGCCAAGTGATATTTGGAACCCCTAGAGGGCTATGGTGAAAAAGGAAATATCCTCAGATGAAATCTGGAAAGAAGCTTTCTGAGAAACTGCTTAGTGTTCTGTTAATTCATCTCACAGAGTTACATCTGTATTTCGTGGATCTCTTTGCTGGCCTTATTTCTGTGGAATCTGAGAACAGATATTTCGGATCCCTGTGAAGACTATAGGGCCAAAAGAAATATCCTCCGATATCAAAGAGAAAGAAGCTCTCTGAGAAACTTCTTTGTGTTCTGTGAAATCATCTCAAAGAGTTACAGCTTTCCCCTCGAGAAGCCTTTCGCTAAGACAGTTCTTGTGGAATTGGCCAAGTGATATTTGGAAGCCCATAGAGGGCTATGTTGAAAAAGGAAATATCCTTAGATGAAATCTGGAAAGAAGCTTTCTTAGAAACTGCTTAGTGTTCCTCTATTTCATCTCACAGAGTTACATCTGTATTTCGTGGATCTCTTTGTTAGCCTTATTTCTGTGGAATCTGAGAACAGATATTTCGGATCCCTTTGAAGACTATAGGGCCAAAGGAAATATCCTCCGATAAAAAAGAGAAAGAAGCTTACTGAGAAAATTCTTTGTGTTCTGTGAAATCATCTCACAGAGTTACAGCTTTCCCCTCAAGAATCCTTTCGCTAAGACAGTTCTTGTGGAATTGGCAAAGTGATATTTGGAAGCCCATAGAGGGCTATGGTGAAAAAGGAAATATCCTCAGATGAAATCTGCAAAGAAGCTTTCTGAGAAACTGCTTAGTGTTCTCTTAATTCATCTCAGAGAGTTACATCTGTATTTCGTGGATCTCTTTGCTAGCCTTATTTCTGTGGAATCTGACAACAGATATTTCGGATCCCTTTGAAGACTATAGGGCCAAAGGAAATATCCTCCGATAACAAGGAGAAAGAAGCTTTCTGAGAAACTTCTTTGTGTTCTGTGAAATCATCTCAAAGAGTTACAGCTTTCCGCGCAAGAAGCATTTAGCTAAGACAGTTCTTGTGGAATTGGCAAAGTGATATTTGGAAGCCCGTATAGGGCTATGGTGAAAAAGGAAATATCCTTAGATGAAATCTGGAAAGAAGATTTCTGAGAAATTGCTTAGCGTTCTGTTAATTCATCTCACAGAGTTACATCTGTATTTCGTGGATCTCTTTGCTGGCCTAATTTCTGTGGAATCTGAGAAGAGATATTTCGGATCCCTTTGAAGACTATAGGGCCAAACGAAATATCCTCGATAACAAAGAGAAAGAAGCTTTCTGAGAAACTTCTTTGTGTTCTATTAAATCATCTCACAAAGTTACAGCTTTCCCGTCAAGAAGCCTTTCGCTAAGACACTTCTTGTGGAATTGGAAAAGTGATATTTACAAGCCCATATAGGGCTATTGTGAAAAAGGAAATATCCTTAGATGAAATCTGGAAAGAAGCTTTCTGTGAAACTGCTTAGTGTTCTGTTAATTCATCTCACAGAGTTACATCTGTATTTCGTGGATCTCTTTGCCAGCCTTATTTCTGTGGAATCTGAGAAGAGATATTTCGGATCCCTTTGAAGACTATAGGGCCAAAGGAAATATCCTCCGACAACAAAGAGAAAGAAGCTTTCTGAGAAACTTCTTTGTGTTCTGTGAAATCATCTCACAGAGTTACAGCTTTCCCCTCAAGAAGCCTTTCGCTAAGACAGTTCTTGTGGAATTGGCAACGTGATATTTGGAAGCCCATAGAGGTCTATGGTGAAAAAGGAAATATCCTCAGATGAAATCTGGAAAGAAACTTTCTGAGAAACTGCTTAGTGTTCTGTTAATTCATCTCACAGAGTAACATCTGTATTTCGTGGATCTCTTTGCTAGCCTTATTTCTCTGGAATCTGAGAACAGATATTTCGGATCCCTTTGAAGACTATAGGGCCCAAGGAAATATCCTCCGATAACAAAGAGAAAGAAGCTTTCTGAGAAACTTCTTTGTGTTCTGTGAAATCATCTCACAGAGTTACAGCTTTCCCCTCAAGAAGCCTTTCGCTAAGACAGTTCTTGTGGAATTGGCAAAGTGATATTTGGAATCCCATAGAGGGCTATTGTGAAAAAGGAAATATCCTCAGATGAAATCTGGAAAGAAACTTTCTGAGAAACTGCTTAGTGTTCTGTTAATTCACCTCACAGAGTTACATCTGTATTTCGTGGATCTCTTTGCTAGCCTTATTTCTTTGGAATCTGAGAGCAGATATTTCTGATCCCTTTGAAGACTATAGGGCCAAAGGAAATATCCTCCGATAACAAAGAGAAAGAAGCTTTCTGAGAAACTACTTTGTGTACTGTGCAATCATCTGACAGAGTTACAGCTTTCCCCTCAAGAAGCCTTTCGCTAAAACAGTTCTTGTGGAATTGGCAAAGTGATATTTGGAAGCCCATAGAGGGCTATGGTGAAAAAGGAAATATCCTCAGATGAAATCTGGAAAGAAGCTTTCTGAGAAACTGCTTAGTGTTCTGTTAATTCATCTCACAGAGTTACATCTGTATTTCGTGTATCTCTTTGCTAGCCTTATTTCTGTGGAATCTGAGAACAGATATTTCGGATCCCTTTGAAGACTATAGGTCCAAAGGAAATATCCTCCGATAACAAAGAGAAAGAAGCTTTCTGAGAAACTTCTTTGTGTTCTGTGAAATCATCTCACAGAGTTACAGCTTTCCCCTCAAGTAGCCTTTCGCTAAGACAGTTCTTGTTGAATTGACAAAGTGATATTTGGAAGCCCATAGAGGGCTATGGTGAAAAAGGAAATATCCTCAGATGAAATCTGGAAAGAAGCTTTCTGAGAAACTGCTTAGTGTTCTGTTAATTCATCTCACAGAGTTACATCTGCATTTCGTGGATCTCTTTGCTAGCCTTATTTCTGTGGAATCTGAGAACAGATATTTCGGATCCCTTTGAAGACGATAGGGCCGAAGGAAATATCCTCCGATAACAAAGAGAAAGAAGCTTTCTGAGAAACTTCTTTGTGTTCTGTGAAATCATCTCACAGAGTTACAGCTTTCCCCTCAAGAAGCCTTTCGCTAAGACAGTTCTTGTGGAATTGGCAAAGTGATATTTGGAAGCCCATAGAGGGTTATGGTGAAAAAGGAAATATCCTCAGATGAAATCCGGAAAGAAGCTTTCTGAGAAAGTGCTTAGTGTTCTCTTAATTCATCTCACAGAGTTACATCTGTATTTCGTGGATCTCTTTGCTAGCCTTATTTCTGTGGAATCTGAGAACAGATATTTCGGATCCCTTTGAAGACTAAAGGGCCTAAGGAAATAACCTCCGTTAACAGAGAGAAAGAAGCTTTCTGAGAAACTTCTTTGTGTTCTGTGAAATCATCTCACAGAGTTACAGCTCTCCCCTCAAGAAGCCTTTCGCTAAGACAGGTCTTGTGGAATTGGCAAAGTGATATTTGGAAGCACATAGACGGCTAAGGTGAAAAAGGAAATATCCTCAGATGAAATCTGGAAAGAAGCTTTCTGAGAAACTGCTTAGTGTTCTGTTAATTCATATCACAGAGTTACATCTGTATGTCGTGGATCTCTTTGTTAGCCTTATTTCTGTGGAATCTGAGAACAGATATTTCGGATCCCTTTGAAGACTATAGGGCCAAAGGAAATATCCTCCGATAACAAAGAGAAAGAAGCTTTCAGAGAAACTTCTTTGTGTTCTGTGAAATCATCTCAAAGAGTTACAGCTTTCCCCTCAAGAAGCCTTTCACTAAGACAGTTCTTGTGGAATTGGCAAAGTGATATTTGGAAGCCCATAGAGGGCTATGGTGAAAAAGGAAATATCCTCAGATGAAATCTGGAAAGAAACTTTCTGAGAAACTGCTTAGTGTTCTGTTAATTCACCTCACAGAGTTACATCTGTATTTCGTGGATCTCTTTGCTAGCCTTATTTCTTTGGAATCTGAGAGCAGATATTTCGGATCCATTTGAAGAATATAGGGCCAAAGGAAATATCCTCCGATAACAAAGAGAAAGAAGCTTTCTGAGAAACTTCTTTGTGTACTGTGAAATCATCTGACAGAGTTACAGCTTTCCCCTCAAGAAGCCTTTCGCTAAGACAGTTCTTGTGGAATTGGAAAAGTGATATTTGGAAGCCCATAGAGGGCTATGGTGAAAAAGGAAATATCCTCAGATGAAATCTGGAAAGAAACTTTCTAAGAAACTGCTTAGTGTTCTGTTAATTCACCTCACAGAGTTACATCTGTATTTCGTGAATCTCTTTGCTAGCCTTATTTCTTTGGAATCTGAGAGCAGATATTTCTGATCCCTTTGAAGACTATAGGGCCGAAGGAAATATCCTCCGATAACAAAGAGAAAGAAGCTTTCTGAGAAACTTCTTTGTGTTCTGTGAAATCATCTCACAGAGTTACAGCTTTCCGCTCAAGAAGCCTTTCGCTAAGACAGTTCTTGTGGAATTGGCAAAGTGATATTTGGAAGCCCATAGAGGACTATGGTGAAAAAGGAAATATCCTCAGATGAAATCCGGAAAGAAGCTTTCTGAGAAACTGCTTAGTGTTCTGTTAATTCATCTCACAGTGTTACATCTGTATTTCGTGGATCTCTTTGCTAGCCTTATTTCTGTGGAATCTGAGAACAGATATTTCGGATCCCTTTGAAGACTATAGGGCCGAAGGAAATATCCTCCGATAACAAAGAGAAAGAAGCTTTCTGAGAAACTTCTTTGTGTTCTGTGAAATCATCTCACAGAGTTACAGCTTTCCCCTCAAGAAGCCTTTCGCCAAGACAGTTCTTGTGGAATTGGCAAAGTGATATTTGGAAGCCCATAGAGGGTTATGGTGAAAAAGGAAATATCCTCAGATGAAATCCGGAAAGAAGCTTTCTGAGAAAGTGCTTAGTGTTCTGTTAATTCATCTCACAGAGTTACATCTGTACTTCGTGGATCTCTTTGCTAGCCTTATTTCTGTGGAATCTGAGAACAGATATTTCGGATCCCTTTGAAGACTAAAGGGCCTAAGGAAATAACCTCCGTTAACAGAGAGAGAGAAGCTTTCTGAGAAACTTCTTTGTGTTCCGTGAAATCATCTCACAGAGTTACAGCTTTCCCCTCAAGAAGCCTTTCGCTAAGACAGGTCTTGTGGAATTGGCAAAGTGATATTTGGAAGCCCATAGAGGGCTATGGTGAAAAAGGAAATATCCTCAGATGAAATCTGGAAAGAATCTTTTTGAGAAACTGCTTAGTGTTCTGTTAATTCATCTCACAGAGTTACATCTGTATTTCGTGGATCTCTTTGCTAGCCTTATTTCTTTGGAATCTGAGAGCAGATATTTCTGATCCCTTTGAAGACTATAGGGCCAAAGGAAATATCCTCCGATAACAAAGAGAAAGAAGCTTTCTGAGAAACTACTTTGTGTACTGTGAAATCATCTCACAGAGTTACAGCTTTCCCCTCAAGAAGCCTTTCGC
The DNA here is from genome assembly GCF_043159975.1 of Macaca nemestrina. NCBI lineage: Eukaryota > Metazoa > Chordata > Mammalia > Primates > Cercopithecidae > Macaca > Macaca nemestrina. The sequence continues at coordinate 106,217,416 of NC_092127.1, read as the reverse complement.
TAAGACTGTTCTTGTGGAATTGGCAAAGTGATATTTGGAAGCCCATAGAGGGCTATGGTGAAAAAGGAAATATCCTCAGATGAAATCTGGAAAGAAGCTTTCTGAGAAACTGCTTAGTGTTCTGTTAATTCATCTCACAGAGTTACATCTGTATTTCGTGGATCTCTTTGCTAGCCTTATTTCTGTGGAATCTGAGAACAGATATTTCGGATCCCTTTGAAGACTATAGGGCCAAAGGAAATATCCTCCGATAACAAAGAGAAAGAAGCTCTCTGAGAAACTTCTTTGTGTTCTGTGAAATCATCTCACAGAGTTACAGCTTTCCCCTCAAGAAGCCTTTCGCTAAGACAGTTCTTGTGGAATTGGCAAAGTGATATTTGGAAGCCCGTAGGGAGCTATGGTGAAACAGGAAATATCCTCAGATGAAATAGGCAAAGAAGCTTTCTGAGAAACTGCTTAGTGTTCTGTTAATTCATCTCACAGTGTTACATCTGTATTTCGTGGATCTCTTTGCTAGCCTTATTTCTGTAGAATCTGAGAACAGATATTTCGGATCACTTTGAAGACTAAAGGGCCAAAGGAAATATCCTCCGATAACAAAGAGAAAGAAGGTGTCTGAGAAACTTCTTTGTGTTCTGTGAAATCATCTCACAGAGTTATAGCTTTCCCCTCAAGTAGCCTTTCGCTAAGTCAGGTCTTGTGGAATTGGCAAAGTGATATTTGGAAGCCCATAGAGGGCTATGGTGAAAAAGGAAATATCCTAGGATGAAATCTGGAAAGAAGCTTTCTGAGAAACTGCTTAGTGTTCTGTTAATTCATCTCACAGAGTTACATCTGTATTTCGTGGATCTCTTTGCTAGCCTTATTTCTGTGGAATCTGAGAACAGATATTTCGGATCCCTTTGAAGACTATAGGGCCGAAAGAAATATCCTCCGATAACAAAGAGAAAGAAGCTTTCTGAGAATCTTCTTTGTGTTCTGTGAAATCATCTCACAGAGTTACAGCTTTCCCCTCAAGAAGCCTTTCGCTAAGACAGTTCTTGTGGAATTGGCAAAGTGATATTTGGAAGCCCGTAGGGAGCTATGGTGAAACAGGGAATATCCTCAGATGAAATAGGCAAAGAAGCTTTCTGAGAAACTGCTTAGTGTTCTGTTAATTCATCTCACAGTGTTACATCTGTATTTCGTGGATCTCTTTGCTAGCCTCATTTCTGTGGAATCTGAGAACAGATATTTCGGATCCCTTTGAAGACTATGGAGCCAAAGGAAATATCCTCCGATAACAAAGAGAAAGGAGCTTTCTGAGAAACTTCTTTGTGTTCTGTGAAATCATCTCACAGAGTTACAGCATTCCTCTCAAGAAGCCTTTCGCTAAGACAGTTCTTGTGGAATTGGCAAAGTGATATTTGGAAGACCATAGAGGGCTATGGTGAAAAAGGAAATATCCTCAGATGAAATCTGGAAAGAAGCTTTCTGAGAAACTGCTTAGTGTTCTGTTAATTCATCTCACAGAGTTACATCTGTATTTCGTGGATCTCTTTGCTAGCCTTATTTCTGTGGAATCTGAGAACAGATATTTCGGATCCCTTTGAAGACTATAGGGCCAAAGGAAATATCCTCCGATAACAAAGAGAAAGAAGCTCTCTGAGAAACTTCTTTGTGTTCTGTGAAATCATCTCACAGAGTTACAGCTTTCTCCTCAAGAAACCTTTCGCTAAGACAGTTCTTGTGGAATTGGCCAAGTGATATTTGGAAGGCCATAGAGGGCTATGGTGAAAAAGGAAATATCCTCAGATGAAATCTGGAAAGAAGCTTTCTGAGAAACTGCTTAGTGTTCTGTTAATTCATCTCACAGAGTTACATCTGTATTTCGTGGATCTCTTTGCTGGCCTTATTTCTGTGGAATCTGAGAACAGATATTTCGGATCCCTGTGAAGACTATAGGGCCAAAAGAAATATCCTCCGATAACAAAGAGAAAGAAGCTTTCTGAGAAACTTCTTTGTGTTCTGTGAAATCATCTCACAGAGTTACAGCTTTCCCCTCTAGAAGCCTTTCGCTAAGACAGTTCTTGTGGAATTGGCAAAGTGATATTTGGAAGCCCATAGAGGGCTATGGTGAAAAAGGAAATATCCTCAGATGAAATCTGGAAAGAAGCTTTCTGAGAAACTGCTTAGTGTTCTGTTAATTCATCTCACAGAGTTACATCTGTATTTCGTGGATCTCTTTGTAGCCTTATTTCTGTGGAATCTGAGAACAGATATTTCGGATCCCTTTGAAGACTATAGGGCCAAAGAAATATCCTCCGATAACAAAGAGAAAGAAGCTTTCTGAGAAACTTCTTTGTTCTGTGAAATCATCTCACAGAGTTACAGCTTTCCCCTCAAGAAGCCTTTCGCTAAGACAGTTATTGTGGAATTGGCAACGTGATATTTGGAAGCCCTTATAGGGCTATGGTGAAAAAGGAAATCTCCTCAGATGAAATCTGGAAAGAAGCTTTCTGAGAAACTGCTTAGTGTTCTGTTAATTCATCTCACAGAGTTGCATATGTATTTCGTGGATCTCTTTGCTAGCCTTATTTCTGTGGAATCTGAGAACAGATGTTTCGGATCCCTTTGAAGACTATAGGGCCAAAGGAAATGTCCTCCGATAACAAAGAGAAAGAAGCTTTCTGAGAAACTTCTTTTTGTTCTGTGAAATCGTCTCAAGGACTTACAGCTTTCCCCTCAAGAAGCCTTTCGCTAAGACAGTTCTTGTGGAATTAGCCAAGTGATATTTGGAAGCCCATAGAGGGCTATGGTGAAAAAGGAAATATCCTCAGATGAAATCTGGAAAGCAGCTTTCTGAGAAACTGCTTAGTGTTCTGTTAATTCATCTCACAGAGTTACATCTGTATTTCGTGGATCTCTTTGCTAGCCTTATTTCTGTGGAATCTGAGAACAGATATTTCGGATCCCTTTGAAGACTATAGGGCCAAAGGAAATATCCTCCGATAACAAAGAGAAAGAAGCTTTCTGAGAAACTTCTTTGTGTTCTGTGAAATCATCTCACAGAGTTACATCTTTCCCCTCAAAAAGCCTTTCGCTAGACAGTTCTTGTGGAATTGGCCAAGTGATATTTGGAACCCCTAGAGGGCTATGGTGAAAAAGGAAATATCCTCAGATGAAATCTGGAAAGAAGCTTTCTGAGAAACTGCTTAGTGTTCTGTTAATTCATCTCACAGAGTTACATCTGTATTTCGTGGATCTCTTTGCTGGCCTTATTTCTGTGGAATCTGAGAACAGATATTTCGGATCCCTGTGAAGACTATAGGGCCAAAAGAAATATCCTCCGATATCAAAGAGAAAGAAGCTCTCTGAGAAACTTCTTTGTGTTCTGTGAAATCATCTCAAAGAGTTACAGCTTTCCCCTCGAGAAGCCTTTCGCTAAGACAGTTCTTGTGGAATTGGCCAAGTGATATTTGGAAGCCCATAGAGGGCTATGTTGAAAAAGGAAATATCCTTAGATGAAATCTGGAAAGAAGCTTTCTTAGAAACTGCTTAGTGTTCCTCTATTTCATCTCACAGAGTTACATCTGTATTTCGTGGATCTCTTTGTTAGCCTTATTTCTGTGGAATCTGAGAACAGATATTTCGGATCCCTTTGAAGACTATAGGGCCAAAGGAAATATCCTCCGATAAAAAAGAGAAAGAAGCTTACTGAGAAAATTCTTTGTGTTCTGTGAAATCATCTCACAGAGTTACAGCTTTCCCCTCAAGAATCCTTTCGCTAAGACAGTTCTTGTGGAATTGGCAAAGTGATATTTGGAAGCCCATAGAGGGCTATGGTGAAAAAGGAAATATCCTCAGATGAAATCTGCAAAGAAGCTTTCTGAGAAACTGCTTAGTGTTCTCTTAATTCATCTCAGAGAGTTACATCTGTATTTCGTGGATCTCTTTGCTAGCCTTATTTCTGTGGAATCTGAGAACAGATATTTCGGATCCCTTTGAAGACTATAGGGCCAAAGGAAATATCCTCCGATAACAAGGAGAAAGAAGCTTTCTGAGAAACTTCTTTGTGTTCTGTGAAATCATCTCAAAGAGTTACAGCTTTCCGCGCAAGAAGCATTTAGCTAAGACAGTTCTTGTGGAATTGGCAAAGTGATATTTGGAAGCCCGTATAGGGCTATGGTGAAAAAGGAAATATCCTTAGATGAAATCTGGAAAGAAGATTTCTGAGAAATTGCTTAGCGTTCTGTTAATTCATCTCACAGAGTTACATCTGTATTTCGTGGATCTCTTTGCTGGCCTAATTTCTGTGGAATCTGAGAAGAGATATTTCGGATCCCTTTGAAGACTATAGGGCCAAACGAAATATCCTCGATAACAAAGAGAAAGAAGCTTTCTGAGAAACTTCTTTGTGTTCTATTAAATCATCTCACAGAGTTACAGCTTTCCCGTCAAGAAGCCTTTCGCTAAGACACTTCTTGTGGAATTGGAAAAGTGATATTTACAAGCCCATATAGGGCTATTGTGAAAAAGGAAATATCCTTAGATGAAATCTGGAAAGAAGCTTTCTGTGAAACTGCTTAGTGTTCTGTTAATTCATCTCACAGAGTTACATCTGTATTTCGTGGATCTCTTTGCCAGCCTTATTTCTGTGGAATCTGAGAAGAGATATTTCGGATCCCTTTGAAGACTATAGGGCCAAAGGAAATATCCTCCGACAACAAAGAGAAAGAAGCTTTCTGAGAAACTTCTTTGTGTTCTGTGAAATCATCTCACAGAGTTACAGCTTTCCCCTCAAGAAGCCTTTCGCTAAGACAGTTCTTGTGGAATTGGCAACGTGATATTTGGAAGCCCATAGAGGTCTATGGTGAAAAAGGAAATATCCTCAGATGAAATCTGGAAAGAAACTTTCTGAGAAACTGCTTAGTGTTCTGTTAATTCATCTCACAGAGTAACATCTGTATTTCGTGGATCTCTTTGCTAGCCTTATTTCTCTGGAATCTGAGAACAGATATTTCGGATCCCTTTGAAGACTATAGGGCCAAAGGAAATATCCTCCGATAACAAAGAGAAAGAAGCTTTCTGAGAAACTTCTTTGTGTTCTGTGAAATCATCTCACAGAGTTACAGCTTTCCCCTCAAGTAGCCTTTCGCTAAGACAGTTCTTGTTGAATTGGCAAAGTGATATTTGGAAGCCCATAGAGGGCTATGGTGAAAAAGGAAATATCCTCAGATGAAATCTGGAAAGAAGCTTTCTGAGAAAGTGCTTAGTGTTCTCTTAATTCATCTCACAGAGTTACATCTGTATTTCGTGGATCTCTTTGCTAGCCTTATTTCTGTGGAATCTGAGAACAGATATTTCGGATCCCTTTGAAGACTAAAGGGCCTAAGGAAATAACCTCCGTTAACAGAGAGAAAGAAGCTTTCTGAGAAACTTCTTTGTGTTCTGTGAAATCATCTCACAGAGTTACAGCTCTCCCCTCAAGAAGCCTTTCGCTAAGACAGGTCTTGTGGAATTGGCAAAGTGATATTTGGAAGCACATAGACGGCTAAGGTGAAAAAGGAAATATCCTCAGATGAAATCTGGAAAGAAGCTTTCTGAGAAACTGCTTAGTGTTCTGTTAATTCATATCACAGAGTTACATCTGTATGTCGTGGATCTCTTTGTTAGCCTTATTTCTGTGGAATCTGAGAACAGATATTTCGGATCCCTTTGAAGACTATAGGGCCAAAGGAAATATCCTCCGATAACAAAGAGAAAGAAGCTTTCAGAGAAACTTCTTTGTGTTCTGTGAAATCATCTCAAAGAGTTACAGCTTTCCCCTCAAGAAGCCTTTCACTAAGACAGTTCTTGTGGAATTGGCAAAGTGATATTTGGAAGCCCATAGAGGGCTATGGTGAAAAAGGAAATATCCTCAGATGAAATCTGGAAAGAAACTTTCTGAGAAACTGCTTAGTGTTCTGTTAATTCACCTCACAGAGTTACATCTGTATTTCGTGGATCTCTTTGCTAGCCTTATTTCTTTGGAATCTGAGAGCAGATATTTCGGATCCATTTGAAGAATATAGGGCCAAAGGAAATATCCTCCGATAACAAAGAGAAAGAAGCTTTCTGAGAAACTTCTTTGTGTACTGTGAAATCATCTGGCAGAGTTACAGCTTTCCCCTCAAGAAGCCTTTCGCTAAGACAGTTCTTGTGGAATTGGCAAAGTGATATTTGGAAGCCCATAGAGGGCTATGGTGAAAAAGGAAATATCCTCAGATGAAATCTGGAAAGAAACTTTCTAAGAAACTGCTTAGTGTTCTGTTAATTCACCTCACAGAGTTACATCTGTATTTCGTGGATCTCTTTGCTAGCCTTATTTCTTTGGAATCTGAGAGCAGATATTTCTGATCCCTTTGAAGACTATAGGGCCGAAGGAAATATCCTCCGATAACAAAGAGAAAGAAGCTTTCTGAGAAACTTCTTTGTGTTCTGTGAAATCATCTCACAGAGTTACAGCTTTCCGCTCAAGAAGCCTTTCGCTAAGACAGTTCTTGTGGAATTGGCAAAGTGATATTTGGAAGCCCATAGAGGACTATGGTGAAAAAGGAAATATCCTCAGATGAAATCCGGAAAGAAGCTTTCTGAGAAACTGCTTAGTGTTCTGTTAATTCATCTCACAGTGTTACATCTGTATTTCGTGGATCTCTTTGCTAGCCTTATTTCTGTGGAATCTGAGAACAGATATTTCGGATCCCTTTGAAGACTATAGGGCCGAAGGAAATATCCTCCGATAACAAAGAGAAAGAAGCTTTCTGAGAAACTTCTTTGTGTTCTGTGAAATCATCTCACAGAGTTACAGCTTTCCCCTCAAGAAGCCTTTCGCCAAGACAGTTCTTGTGGAATTGGCAAAGTGATATTTGGAAGCCCATAGAGGGTTATGGTGAAAAAGGAAATATCCTCAGATGAAATCCGGAAAGAAGCTTTCTGAGAAAGTGCTTAGTGTTCTGTTAATTCATCTCACAGAGTTACATCTGTACTTCGTGGATCTCTTTGCTAGCCTTATTTCTGTGGAATCTGAGAACAGATATTTCGGATCCCTTTGAAGACTAAAGGGCCTAAGGAAATAACCTCCGTTAACAGAGAGAGAGAAGCTTTCTGAGAAACTTCTTTGTGTTCCGTGAAATCATCTCACAGAGTTACAGCTTTCCCCTCAAGAAGCCTTTCGCTAAGACAGGTCTTGTGGAATTGGCAAAGTGATATTTGGAAGCCCATAGAGGGCTATGGTGAAAAAGGAAATATCCTCAGATGAAATCTGGAAAGAATCTTTTTGAGAAACTGCTTAGTGTTCTGTTAATTCATCTCACAGAGTTACATCTGTATTTCGTGGATCTCTTTGCTAGCCTTATTTCTTTGGAATCTGAGAGCAGATATTTCTGATCCCTTTGAAGACTATAGGGCCAAAGGAAATATCCTCCGATAACAAAGAGAAAGAAGCTTTCTGAGAAACTACTTTGTGTACTGTGAAATCATCTCACAGAGTTACAGCTTTCCCCTCAAGAAGCCTTTCGCTAAGACTGTTCTTGTGGAATTGGCAAAGTGATATTTGGAAGCCCATAGAGGGCTATGGTGAAAAAGGAAATATCCTCAGATGAAATCTGGAAAGAAGCTTTCTGAGAAACTGCTTAGTGTTCTGTTAATTCATCTCACAGAGTTACATCTGTATTTCGTGGATCTCTTTGCTAGCCTTATTTCTGTGGAATCTGAGAACAGATATTTCGGATCCCTTTGAAGACTATAGGGCCAAAGGAAATATCCTCCGATAACAAAGAGAAAGAAGCTCTCTGAGAAACTTCTTTGTGTTCTGTGAAATCATCTCACAGAGTTACAGCTTTCCCCTCAAGAAGCCTTTCGCTAAGACAGTTCTTGTGGAATTGGCAAAGTGATATTTGGAAGCCCGTAGGGAGCTATGGTGAAACAGGAAATATCCTCAGATGAAATAGGCAAAGAAGCTTTCTGAGAAACTGCTTAGTGTTCTGTTAATTCATCTCACAGTGTTACATCTGTATTTCGTGGATCTCTTTGCTAGCCTTATTTCTGTAGAATCTGAGAACAGATATTTCGGATCACTTTGAAGACTAAAGGGCCAAAGGAAATATCCTCCGATAACAAAGAGAAAGAAGGTGTCTGAGAAACTTCTTTGTGTTCTGTGAAATCATCTCACAGAGTTATAGCTTTCCCCTCAAGTAGCCTTTCGCTAAGTCAGGTCTTGTGGAATTGGCAAAGTGATATTTGGAAGCCCATAGAGGGCTATGGTGAAAAAGGAAATATCCTAGGATGAAATCTGGAAAGAAGCTTTCTGAGAAACTGCTTAGTGTTCTGTTAATTCATCTCACAGAGTTACATCTGTATTTCGTGGATCTCTTTGCTAGCCTTATTTCTGTGGAATCTGAGAACAGATATTTCGGATCCCTTTGAAGACTATAGGGCCGAAAGAAATATCCTCCGATAACAAAGAGAAAGAAGCTTTCTGAGAATCTTCTTTGTGTTCTGTGAAATCATCTCACAGAGTTACAGCTTTCCCCTCAAGAAGCCTTTCGCTAAGACAGTTCTTGTGGAATTGGCAAAGTGATATTTGGAAGCCCATAGTGGGCTATGGTGAAAAAGGAAATATCCTCAGATGAAATCTGGAAAGAAGCTTTCTGAGAAACTGCTTAGTGTTCTGTTAATTCATCTCACAGAGTTACATCCGTATTTCGTGGATCTCTTTGCCAGCCTTATTTCTCTGGAATCTGAGAACAGATATTTCGGATCCCTTTGAAGACTATAGGGCCGAAGGAAATATCCTCCGATAACAAAGAACAAGAAGCTTTCTGAGAAACTTCTTTGTATTCTGTGAAATCATCTCACAGAGTTACAGCTTTCCCCTCAAGAAGCCTTTCGCTAAGACAGTTCTTGTGGAATTGGCAAAGTGATATTTGGAAGCCCATAGAGGGCTATGGTGAAAAAGGAAATATCCTCAGATGAAATCTGGAAAGAAGCTTTCTGAGAAACTGCTTAGTGTTCTGTTAATTCATCTCACAGAGTTACATCTGTATTTCGTGGATCTCTTTGCTAGCCTTATTTCTGTGGAATCTGAGAACAGATATTTCGGATCCCTTTGAAGACTATAGGGCCAAAGGAAATATCCTCCGATAACAAAGAGAAAGAAACTCTCGGAGAAACTTCTTTGTGTTCTGTGAAATCATCTCACAGAGTTACAGCTTTCCCCTCAAGAAGCCTTTCGCTAAGACAGTTCTTGTTGAATTGGCAAAGTGATATTTGGAAGCCCATAGAGGGCTATGGTGAAAAAGGAAATATCCTCAGATGAAATCTGGAAAGAAGCTTTCTGAGAAACTGCTTAGTGTTCTGTTAATTCATCTCACAGAGTTACATCTGTATTTCGTGGATCTCTTTGCTAGCCTTATTTCTGTGGAATCTGAGAACAGATATTTCGGATCCCTTTGAAGACTATAGGGCCGAAGGAAATATCCTCCGATAACAAAGAGAAAGAAGCTTTCTGAGAAACTTCTTTGTGTTCTGTGAAATCATCTCACAGAGTTACAGCTTTCCCCTCAAGAAGCCTTTCGCTAAGACAGTTCTTGTGGAATTGGCAAAGTGATATTTGGAAGCCCATAGAGGGTTATGGTGAAAAAGGAAATATCCTCAGATGAAATCCGGAAAGAAAGTGCTTAGTGTTCTCTTAATTCATCTCACAGAGTTACATCTGTATTTCGTGGATCTCTTTGCTAGCCTTATTTCTGTGTAATCTGAGAACAGATATTTCGGATCCCTTTGAAGACTAAAGGGCCTAAGGAAATAACCTCCGTTAACAGAGAGAAAGAAGCTTTCTGAGAAACTTCTTTGTGTTCTGTGAAATCATCTCACAGAGTTACAGCTCTCCCCTCAAGAAGCCTTTCGCTAAGACAGGTCTTGTGGAATTGGCAAAGTGATATTTGGAAGCACATAGAGGGCTAAGGTGAAAAAGGAAATATCCTCAGATGAAATCTGGAAAGAAGCTTTCTGAGAAATTGCTTAGTGTTCTGTTAATTCATCTCACAGAGTTACATCTGTATGTCGTGGATCTCTTTGTTAGCCTTATTTCTGTGGAATCCGAGAACAGATATTTCGGATCCCTTTGAAGACTATAGGGCCAAAGGAAATATCCTCCGATAACAAAGAGAAAGAAGCTTTCAGAGAAACTTCTTTGTGTTCTGTGAAATCATCTCAAAGAGTTACAGCTTTCCCCTCAAGAAGCCTTTCGCTAAGACAGTTCGTGTGGAATTGGCAAAGTGATATTTGGAAGCCCATAGAGGGCTATGGTGAAAAAGGAAATATCCTCAGATGAAATCTGGAAAGAAACTTTCTGAGAAACTGCTTAGTGTTCTGTTAATTCACCTCACAGAGTTATATCTGTATTTCGTGGATCTCTTTGCTAGCCTTATTTCTTTGGAATCTGAGAGCAGATATTTCGGATCCATTTGAAGACTATAGGGCCAAAGGAAATATCCTCCGATAACAAAGAGAAAGAAGGTTTCTGAGAAACTTCTTTGCGTTCTGTGAAGTCATCTGACAGAGTTACAGCTTTCCCCTCAAGAAGCCTTTCGCTAAGACAGTTCTTGTGGAATTGGCAAAGTGATATGTGGAAGCCCATAGAGGGCAATGGTGAAAAAAGAAATATCCTCAGATGAAATCTGGAAAGAAGCTTTCTGAGAAACTGCTTAGTGTTCTGTTAATTCATCTCACAGAGTTACATCTGTATTTCGTGGATCTCTTTGCTAGCGTTATTTCTGTGGAATCTGAGAACAGATATTTCGGATCACTTTGAAGACTAAAGGGCCAAAGGAAATATCCTCCGATAACAAAGAGAAAGAAGGTGTCTGAGAAACTTCTTTGTGTTCTGTGAAATCATCTCACAGAGTTATAGCTTTCCCCTCAAGTAGCCTTTCGCTAAGTCAGGTCTTGTGGAATTGGCAAAGTGATATTTGGAAGCCCATAGAGGGCTATGGTGAAAAAGGAAATATCCTAGGATGAAATCTGGAAAGAAGCTTTCTGAGAAACTGCTTAGTGTTCTGTTAATTCATCTCACAGAGTTACATCTGTATTTCGTGGATCTCTTTGCTAGCCTTATTTCTGTGGAATCTGAGAACAGATATTTCGGATCCCTTTGAAGACTATAGGGCCGAAAGAAATATCCTCCGATAACAAAGAGAAAGAAGCTTTCTGAGAATCTTCTTTGTGTTCTGTGAAATCATCTCACAGAGTAACAGCTTTCCCCTCAAGAAGCCTTTCGCTAAGACAGTTCTTGTGGAATTGGCAAAGTGATATTTGGAAGCCCGTAGGGAGCTATGGTGAAACAGGGAATATCCTCAGATGAAATAGGCAAAGAAGCTTTCTGAGAAACTGCTTAGTGTTCTGTTAATTCATCTCACAGTGTTACATCTGTATTTCGTGGATCTCTTTGCTAGCCTCATTTCTGTGGAATCTGAGAACAGATATTTCGGATCCCTTTGAAGACTATGGAGCCAAAGGAAATATCCTCCGATAACAAAGAGAAAGGAGCTTTCTGAGAAACTTCTTTGTGTTCTGTGAAATCATCTCACAGAGTTACAGCATTCCTCTCAAGAAGCCTTTCGCTAAGACAGTTCTTGTGGAATTGGCAAAGTGATATTTGGAAGACCATAGAGGGCTATGGTGAAAAAGGAAATATCCTCAGATGAAATCTGGAAAGAAGCTTTCTGAGAAACTGCTTAGTGTTCTGTTAATTCATCTCACAGAGTTACATCTGTATTTCGTGGATCTCTTTGCTAGCCTTATTTCGGTGGAATCTGAGAACAGATATTTCGGATCCCTTTGAAGACTATAGGGCCAAAGGAAATATCCTCCGATAACAAAGAGAAAGAAGCTCTCTGAGAAACTTCTTTGTGTTCTGTGAAATGATCTCACAGAATTACAGCTTTCCCCTCAAGAAGCCTTTCGCTAAGACAGTTCTTGTGGAATTGGCAAAGTGATATTTGGAAGCCCATAGTGGGCTATGGTGAAAAAGGAAATATCCTCAGATGAAATCTGGAAAGAAGCTTTCTGAGAAACTGCTTAGTGTTCTGTTAATTCATCTCACAGAGTTACATCCGTATTTCGTGGATCTCTTTGCCAGCCTTATTTCTCTGGAATCTGAGAACAGATATTTCGGATCCCTTTGAAGACTATAGGGCCGAAGGAAATATCCTCCGATAACAAAGAACAAGAAGCTTTCTGAGAAACTTCTTTGTATTCTGTGAAATCATCTCACAGAGTTACAGCTTTCCCCTCAAGAAGCCTTTCGCTAAGACAGTTCTTGTGGAATTGGCAAAGTGATATTTGGAAGCCCATAGAGGGCTATGGTGAAAAAGGAAATATCCTCAGATGAAATCTGGAAAGAAGCTTTCTGAGAAACTGCTTAGTGTTCTGTTAATTCATCTCACAGAGTTACATCTGTATTTCGTGGATCTCTTTGCTAGCGTTATTTCTGTGGAATCTGAGAACAGATATTTCGGATCCCTTTGAAGACTATAGGGCCAAAGGAAATATCCTCCGATAACAAAGAGAAAGAAACTCTCGGAGAAACTTCTTTGTGTTCTGTGAAATCATCTCACAGAGTTACAGCTTTCCCCTCAAGAAGCCTTTCGCTAAGACAGTTCTTGTTGAATTGGCAAAGTGATATTTGGAAGCCCATAGAGGGCTATGGTGAAAAAGGAAATATCCTCAGATGAAATCTGGAAAGAAGCTTTCTGAGAAACTGCTTAGTGTTCTGTTAATTCATCTCACAGAGTTACATCTGTATTTCGTGGATCTCTTTGCTAGCCTTATTTCTGTGGAATCTGAGAACAGATATTTCGGATCCCTTTGAAGACTATAGGGCCGAAGGAAATATCCTCCGATAACAAAGAGAAAGAAGCTTTCTGAGAAACTTCTTTGTGTTCTGTGAAATCATCTCACAGAGTTACAGCTTTCCCCTCAAGAAGCCTTTCGCTAAGACAGTTCTTGTGGAATTGGCAAAGTGATATTTGGAAGCCCATAGAGGGTTATGGTGAAAAAGGAAATATCCTCAGATGAAATCCGGAAAGAAAGTGCTTAGTGTTCTCTTAATTCATCTCACAGAGTTACATCTGTATTTCGTGGATCTCTTTGCTAGCCTTATTTCTGTGTAATCTGAGAACAGATATTTCGGATCCCTTTGAAGACTAAAGGGCCTAAGGAAATAACCTCCGTTAACAGAGAGAAAGAAGCTTTCTGAGAAACTTCTTTGTGTTCTGTGAAATCATCTCACAGAGTTACAGCTCTCCCCTCAAGAAGCCTTTCGCTAAGACAGGTCTTGTGGAATTGGCAAAGTGATATTTGGAAGCACATAGAGGGCTAAGGTGAAAAAGGAAATATCCTCAGATGAAATCTGGAAAGAAGCTTTCTGAGAAATTGCTTAGTGTTCTGTTAATTCATCTCACAGAGTTACATCTGTATGTCGTGGATCTCTTTGTTAGCCTTATTTCTGTGGAATCCGAGAACAGATATTTCGGATCCCTTTGAAGACTATAGGGCCAAAGGAAATATCCTCCGATAACAAAGAGAAAGAAGCTTTCAGAGAAACTTCTTTGTGTTCTGTGAAATCATCTCAAAGAGTTACAGCTTTCCCCTCAAGAAGCCTTTCGCTAAGACAGTTCGTGTGGAATAGGCAAAGTGATATTTGGAAGCCCATAGAGGGCTATGGTGAAAAAGGAAATATCCTCAGATGAAATCTGGAAAGAAACTTTCTGAGAAACTGCTTAGTGTTCTGTTAATTCACCTCACAGAGTTACATCTGTATTTCGTGGATCTCTTTGCTAGCCTTATTTCTTTGGAATCTGAGAGCAGATATTTCGGATCCATTTGAAGACTATAGGGCCAAAGGAAATATCCTCCGATAACAAAGAGAAAGAAGGTTTCTGAGAAACTTCTTTGCGTTCTGTGAAATCATCTGACAGAGTTACAGCTTTCCCCTCAAGAAGCCTTTCACTAAGACAGTTCTTGTGGAATTGGCAAAGTGATATTTGGAAGCCCATAGAGGGCAATGGTGAAAAAAGAAATATCCTCAGATGAAATCTGGAAAGAAGCTTTCTGAGAAACTGCTTAGTGTTCTGTTAATTCATCTCACAGAGTTACATCTGTATTTCGTGGATCTCTTTGCTAGCCTTATTTCTGTGGAATCTGAGAACAGATATTTCGGATCCCTTTGAAGACTCTAGGGCCAAAGGAAATATCCTCCGATAACAAAGAGAAAGAAGCTTTCTGAGAAACTTCTTTGTGTTCTGTGAAATCATCTCACAGAGTTACAGCTTTCCCCTCCAGAAGCCTTTCGCTAAGACAGTTCTTGTGGAATTGGCAAAGTGATATTTGGAAGCCCATAGAGGGCTATGGTGAAAAAGGAAATATCCTCAGATGAAATCTGGAAAGAAACTTTCTAAGAAACTGCTTAGTGTTCTGTTAATTCCCCTAACAGAGTTACATCTGTATTTCGTGGATCTCTTTGCTAGCCTTATTTCTTTGGAATCTGAGAGCAGATATTTCTGATCCCTTCGAAGAATATAGGGCCGAAGGAAATATCCTCCGATAACAAAGAGAAAGAAGCTTTCTGAGAAACTTCTTTGTTTTCTGTGAAATCATCTCACAGAGTTACAGCTTTCCCCTCAAGAAGCCTTTCTCTAAGACAGTTCTTGTGGAATTGGCAAAGTGGTATTTGGAAGCCCACAGAGGGCTATGGTGAAAAGGGAAATATCCTCAGATGAAATCCGGAAAGAAGCTTTCTGAGAAACTGCTTAGTGTTCTGTTAATTCATCTCACAGTGCTACATCTGTATTTCGTGGATCTCTTTGCTAGCCTTATTTCTTTGGAATCTGAGAACAGATATTTCGGATCCCTTTGAAGACTATAGGGCCGAAGGAAATATCCTCCGATAACAAAGAGAAAGAAGCTTTCTGAGAAACTTCTTTGTGTTCTGTGAAATCATCTCACAGAGTTACAGCTTTCCCCTCAAGAAGCCTTTCGCTAAGACAGTTCTTGTGGAATTGGCAAAGTGATATTTGGAAGCCCATAGAGGGTTATGGTGAAAAAGGAAATATCCTCAGATGAAATCCGGAAAGAAGCTTTCTGAGAAAGTGCTTAGTGTTCTGTTAATTCATCTCATAGAGTTACATCTGTATTTCGTGGATCTCTTTGCTAGCCTTATTTCTGTGGAATCTGAGAACAGATATTTCGGATCCCTTTGAAGACTAAAGGGCCTAAGGAAATAACCTCCGTTAACAGAGAGAAAGAAGCTTTCTGAGAAACTTCTTTGTGTTCTGTGAAATCATCTCACAGAGTTACAGCTTTCCCCTCAAGAAGCCTTTCGCTAAGACAGGTCTTGTTGAATTGGCAAAGTGATATTTGGAAGCCCATAGAGGGCTATGGTGAAAAAGGAAATATCCTCAGATGAAATCTGGAAAGAAGCTTTCTGAGAAACTGCTTAGTGTTCTGTTAATTCATCTCACAGAGTTACATCTGTATTTCGTGGATCTCTTTGCTAGCCTTATTTCTGTGGAATCTGAGAACAGATATTTCGGATCCCTTTGAAGACTATAGGGCCGAAGGAAATATCCTCCGATAACAAAGAGAAAGAAGCTTTCTGAGAAACTTCTTTGTGTTCTGTGAAATCATCTCACAGAGTTACAGCTTTCCCCTCAAGAAGCCTTTCGCTAAGACAGTTCTTGTGGAATTGGCAAAGTGATATTTGGAAGCCCATAGAGGGTTATGGTGAAAAAGGAAATATCCTCAGATGAAATCCGGAAAGAAAGTGCTTAGTGTTCTCTTAATTCATCTCACAGAGTTACATCTGTATTTCGTGGATCTCTTTGCTAGCCTTATTTCTGTGGAATCTGAGAACAGATATTTCGGATCCCTTTGAAGACTATAGGGCCGAAGGAAATATCCTCCGATAACAAAGAGAAAGAAGCTTTCTGAGAAACTTCTTTGTGTTCTGTGAAATCATCTCACAGAGTTACAGGTTTCCCCTCAAGAAGCCTTTCGCTAAGACAGTTCTTGTGGAATTGGCAAAGTGATATTTGGAAGCCCATAGAGGGTTATGGTGAAAAAGGAAATATCCTCAGATGAAATCCGGAAAGAAGCTTTCTGAGAAAGTGCTTAGTGTTCTCTTAATTCATCTCACAGAGTTACATCTGTATTTCGTGGATCTCTTTGCTAGCCTTATTTCTGTGGAATCTGAGAACAGATATTTCGGATCCCTTTGAAGACTATAGGGCCTAAGGAAATAACCTCCGTTAACAGAGAGAAAGAAGCTTTCTGAGAAACTTCTTTGTGTTCTGTGAAATCATCTCACAGAGTTACAGCTCTCCCCTCAAGAAGCCTTTCGCTAAGACAGGTCTTGTGGAATTGGCAAAGTGATATTTGGAAGCACATAGAGGGCTAAGGTGAAAAAGGAAATATCCTCAGATGAAATCTGGAAAGAAGCTTTCGGAGAAACTGCTTAGTGTTCTGTTAATTCATCTCACAGAGTTACATCTGTATGTCGTGGATCTCTTTGTTAGCCTTTTTTCTGTGGAATCTGAGAACAGATATTTCGGATCCCTTTGAAGACTAAAGGGCCAAAGGAAATATCCTCCGATAACAAAGAGAAAGAAGCTTTCTGAGAAACTTCTTTGTGTTCTGTGAAATCATCTCACAGAGTTACAGCTTTCCCCTCAAGAAGCCTTTCGCTAAGACAGTTCTTGTGGAATTGGCAAAGTGATATTTGGAAGCCCATAGAGGGCTATGGTGAAAAAGGAAATATCCTCAGATGAAATCTGGAAAGAAAATTTCTGAGAAACTGCTTAGTGTTCTGTTAATTCACCTCACAGAGTTACATCTGTATTTCGTGGATCTCTTTGCTAGCCTTATTTCTTTGGAATCTGAGAGCAGATATTTCGGATCCATTTGAGGACTATAGGGCCAAAGGAAATATCCTCCGATAACAAAGAGAAAGAAGCTCTCTGAGAAACTTCCTTGTGTTCTGTGAAATGATCTCACAGAATTACAGCTTTCCCCTCAAGAAGCCTTTCGCTAAGACAGTTCTTGTGGAATTGGCAAAGTGATATTTGGAAGCCCATAGTGGGCTATGGTGAAAAAGGAAATATCCTCAGATGAAATCTGGAAAGAAGCTTTCTGAGAAACTGCTTAGTGTTCTGTTAATTCATCTCACAGAGTTACATCTGTATTTCGTGGATCTCTTTGCTAGCGTTATTTCTGTGGAATCTGAGAACAGATATTTCGGATCCCTTTGAAGACTCTAGGGCCAAAGGAAATATCCTCCGATAACAAAGAGAAAGAAGCTCTCTGAGAAACTTCTTTGTGTTCTGTGAAATCATCTCACAGAGTTACAGCTTTTCCCTCCAGAAGCCTTTCGCTAAGACAGTTCTTCTGGAATTGGCAAAGTGATATTTGGAAGCCCATAGAGGGCTATGGTGAAAAAGGAAATATCCTCAGATGAAATCTGGAAAGACGCTTTCTGAGATACTGCTTAGTGTTCTGTTAATTCATCTCACAGAGTTACATCTGTATTTCGTGGATCTCTTTGCTAGCCTTATTTCTGTGGAATCTGAGAACAGATATTTCGGATCCCTTTGAAGACTAAAGGGCCTAAGGAAATAACCTCCGTTAACAGAGAGAAAGAAGCTTTCTGAGAAACTTCTTTGTGTTCTGTGAAATCATCTCACAGAGTTACAGCTTTCCCCTCAAGAAGCCTTTCGCTAAGACAGGTCTTGTGGAATTGGCAAAGTGATATTTGGAAGCCCATAGAGGGCTATGGTGAAAAAGGAAATATCCTCAGATGAAATCTGGAAAGAAGCTTTCTGAGAAACTGCTTAGTGTTCTGTTAATTCATCTCACAGAGTTACATCTGTATTTCGTGGATCTCTTTGCTAGCCTTATTTCTGTGGAATCTGAGAACAGATATTTCGGATCCCTTTGAAGACTATAGGACCAAAGGAAATATCCTCCGATAACAAAGAGAAAGAAGCTTTCTGAGAAACTTCTTTGGGTTCTGTGAAATCATCTCACAGAGTTACAGCTTTCCCCTCAAGAAGCCTTTCGCCAAGACAGTTCTTGTGGAATTGGCAAAGTGATATTTGGAATCCCATAGAGGGCTATTGTGAAAAAGGAAATATCCTTAGATGAAATCTGGAAAGAAACTTTCTGAGAAACTGCTTAGTGTTCTGTTAATTCACCTCACAGAGTTACATCTGTATTTCGTGGATCTCTTTGCTAGCCTTATTTCTTTGGAATCTGAGAGCAGATATTTCTGATCCCTTTGAAGACTATAGGGCCAAAGGAAATATCCCCCGATAACAAAGAGAAAGAAGCTTTCTGAGAAACTACTTTGTGTACTGTGCAATCATCTGACAGAGTTACAGCTTTCCCCTCAAGAAGCCTTTCGCTAAAACAGTTCTTGTGGAATTGGCAAAGTGATATTTGGAAGCCCATAGAGGGCTATGGTGAAAAAGGAAATATCCTCAGATGAAATCTGGAAAGAAGCTTTCTGAGAAACTGCTTAGTGTTCTGTTAATTCATCTCACAGAGTTACATCTGTATTTCGTGGATCTCTTTGCTAGCCTTATTTCTGTGGAATCTGAGAACAGATATTTCGGATCCCTTTGAAGAGTATAGGGCCAAAGGAAATATCCTCCGATAACAAAGAGAAAGCAGCTCTCTGAGAAACTTCTTTGTGTCTGTGAAATGATCTCACAGAATTACAGCTTTCCCCTCAAGAAGACTTTCGCTAAGACAGTTCTTGTGGAATTGGCAAAGTGATATTTGGAAGCCCATAGTGGGCTATGGTGAAAAAGGAAATATCCTCAGATGAAATCTGGAAAGAAGCTTTCTGAGAAACTTCTTAGTGTTTTGTTAATTCATCTCACAGTGTTACATCTGTATTTCGTGGATCTCTTTGCTAGCCTTATTTCTGTGGAATCTGAGAACAGATATTTCGGATCCCTTTGAAGACTATGGAGCCAAAGGAAATATCCTCCGATAACAAAGAGAAAGAAGCTTTCTGAGAAACTTCTTTGTGTTCTGTGAAGTCATCTCACAGAGTTACAGCATTCCTCTCAAGAAGCCTTTCGCTAAGACAGTTCTTGTGGAATTGGCAAAGTGATATTTGGAAGCCCATAGAGGGCTATGGTGAAAAAGGAAATATCCTCAGATGAAATCTGGAAAGAAGCTTTCTGAGAAACTGCTTAGTGTTCTGTTAATTCATCTCACAGAGTTACATCTGTATTTCGTGGATCTCTTTGCTAGCCTTATTTCTGTGGAATCTGAGAACAGATATTTCGGATCCCTTTGAAGACTATAGGGCCAAAGGAAATATCCTCCGATAACAAAGAGAAAGAAGCTCTCTGAGAAACTTCCTTGTGTTCTGTGAAATGATCTCACAGAATTACAGCTTTCCCCTCAAGAAGCCTTTCGCTAAGACAGTTCTTGTGGAATTGGCAAAGTGATATTTGGAAGCCCATAGTGGGCTATGGTGAAAAAGGAAATATCCTCAGATGAAATCTGGAAAGAAGCTTTCTGAGAAACTGCTTAGTGTTCTGTTAATTCATCTCACAGAGTTACATCCGTATTTCGTGGATCTCTTTGCCAGCCTTATTTGTCTGGAATCTGAGAGCAGATATTTCGGATCCCTTTGAAGACTATAGGGCCGAAGGAAATATCCTCCGATAACAAAGAACAAGAAGTTTCTGAGAAACTTCTTTGTATTCTGTGAAATCATCTCACAGAGTTACAGCTTTCCCCTCAAGAAGCCTTTCGCTAAGACAGTTCTTGTGGAATTGGCAAAGTGATATTTGGAAGCCCATAGAGGGCTATGGTGAAAAAGGAAATATCCTCAGATTAAATCTGGAAAGAAGCTTTCTGAGAAACTGCTTAGTGTTCTGTTAATTCATCTCGCAGAGTTACATCTGTGTTTCGTGGATCTCTTTGCTAGCCTTATTTCTGTGGAATCTGAGAACAGATATTTCGGATCCCTATGAAGACTATAGGACTAAAGGAAATATCCTCCGATAACAAAGAGAAAGAAGCTTTCTGAGAAACTTCTTTGTGTTCTGTGAAATCATCTCACAGAGTTACAGCTTTCCCCTCAAGAAGCCTTTCACTAAGACAGTTCTTGTGGAATTGGCAAAGTGATATTTGGAAGCCCATAGAGGGCTATGGTGAAAAAGGAAATATCCTCAGATGAAATTTGGAAAGAAAATTTCTGAGAAACTGCTTAGTGTTCTGTTAATTCATCTCGCAGAGTTACATCTGTGTTTCGTGGATCTCTTTGCTAGCCTTATTTCTGTGGAATCTGAGAACAGATATTTCGGATCCCTTTGAAGACTATAGGGCCAAAGGAAATATCCTCTGATAACAAAGAGAAAGAAGCTTTCAGAGAAACTTCTTTGTGTTCTGTGAAATCATCTCAAAGAGTTACAGCTTTCCCCTCAAGAAGCCTTTAGCTAAGACAGTTCTTGTGGAATTGGCAAAGTGATATTTGGAAGCCCATAGAGGGCTATGGTGAAAAAGGAAATATCCTCAGATGAAATCTGGAAAGAAAATTTCTGAGAAACTGCTTAGTGTTCTGTTAATTCACCTCACAGAGTTACATCTGTATTTCGTGGATCTCTTTGCTAGCCTTATTTCTTTGGAATCTGAGAGTAGATATTTCGGATCCATTTGAGGACTATAGGGCCAAAGGAAATATCCTCCGATAACAAAGAGAAAGAAGCTCTCTGAGAAACTTCCTTGTGTTCTGTGAAATGATCTCACAGAATTACAGCTTTCCCCTCAAGAAGCCTTTCGCTAAGACAGTTCTTGTGGAATTGGCAAAGTGATATTTGGAAGCCCATAGTGGGCTATGGTGAAAAAGGAAATATCCTCAGATGAAATCTGGAAAGAAGCTTTCTGAGAAACTGCTTAGTGTTCTGTTAATTCATCTCACAGAGTTACATCCGTATTTCGTGGATCTCTTTGCCAGCCTTATTTCTCTGGAATCTGAGAACAGATATTTCGGATCCCTTTGAAGACTATAGGGCCGAAGGAAATATCCTCCGATAACAAAGAACAAGAAGCTTTCTGAGAAACTTCTTTGTATTCTGTGAAATCATCTCACAGAGTTACAGCTTTCCCCTCAAGAAGCCTTTTGCTAAGACAGTTCTTGTGGAATTGGCAAAGTGATATTTGGAAGCCCATAGAGGGCAATGGTGAAAAAGGAAATATCCTCAGATGAAATCTGGAAAGAAGCTTTCTGAGAAACTGCTTAGTGTTCTGTTAATTCATCTCACAGAGTTACATCTGTATTTCGTGGATCTCTTTGCTAGCGTTATTTCTGTGGAATCTGAGAACAGATATTTCGGATCCCTTTGAAGACTCTAGGGCCAAAGGAAATATCCTCCGATAACAAAGAGAAAGAAGCTCTCTGAGAAACTTCTTTGTGTTCTGTGAAATCATCTCACAGAGTTACAGCTTTCCCCTCCAGAAGCCTTTCGCTAAGACAGTTCTTGTGGAATTGGCAAAGTGATATTTGGAAGCCCATAGAGGGCTATGGTGAAAAAGGAAATATCCTCAGATGAAATCTGGAAAGACGCTTTCTGAGATACTGCTTAGTGTTCTGTTAATTCATCTCACAGAGTTACATCTGTATTTCGTGGATCTCTTTGCTAGCCTTATTTCTGTGGAATATGAGAACAGATATTTCGGATCCCTTTGAAGACTAAAGGGCCTAAGGAAATAACCTCCGTTAACAGAGAGAAAGAAGCTTTCTGAGAAACTTCTTTGTGTTCTGTGAAATCATCTCACAGAGTTACAGCTTTCCCCTCAAGAAGCCTTTCGCTAAGACAGGTCTTGTGGAATTGGCAAAGTGATATTTGGAAGCCCATAGAGGGCTATGGTGAAAAAGGAAATATCCTCAGATGAAATCTGGAAAGAAGCTTTCTGAGAAACTGCTTAGTGTTCTGTTAATTCATCTCACAGAGTTACATCTGTATTTCGTGGATCTCTTTGCTAGCCTTATTTCTGTGGAATCTGAGAACAGATATTTCGGATCCCTTTGAAGACTATAGGACCAAAGGAAATATCCTCCGATAACAAAGAGAAAGAAGCTTTCTGAGAAACTTCTTTGTGTTCTGTGAAATCATCTCACAGAGTTACAGCTTTCCCCTCAAGAAGCCTTTCGCTAAGACAGTTCTTGTGGAATTGGCAAAGTGATATTTGGAATCCCATAGAGGGCTATTGTGAAAAAGGAAATATCCTTAGATGAAATCTGGAAAGAAACTTTCTGAGAAACTGCTTAGTGTTCTGTTAATTCACCTCACAGAGTTACATCTGTATTTCGTGGATCTCTTTGCTAGCCTTATTTCTTTGGAATCTGAGAGCAGATATTTCTGATCCCTTTGAAGACTATAGGGCCAAAGGAAATATCCTCCGATAACAAAGAGAAAGAATCTTTCTGAGAAACTACTTTGTGTACTGTGCAATCATCTGACAGAGTTACAGCTTTCCCCTCAAGAAGCCTTTCGCTAAAACAGTTCTTGTGGAATTGGCAAAGTGATATTTGGAAGCCCATAGAGGGCTATGGTGAAAAAGGAAATATCCTCAGATGAAATCTGGAAAGAAGCTTTCTGAGAAACTGCTTAGTGTTCTGTTAATTCATCTCACAGAGTTACATCTGTATTTCGTGGATCTCTTTGCTAGCCTTATTTCTGTGGAATCTGAGAACAGATATTTCGGATCCCTTTGAAGAGTATAGGGCCAAAGGAAATATCCTCCGATAACAAAGAGAAAGCAGCTCTCTGAGAAACTTCTTTGTGTTCTGTGAAATGATCTCACAGAATTACAGCTTTCCCCTCAAGAAGACTTTCGCTAAGACAGTTCTTGTGGAATTGGCAAAGTGATATTTGGAAGCCCATAGTGGGCTATGGTGAAAAAGGAAATATCCTCAGATGAAATCTGGAAAGAAGCTTTCTGAGAAACTTCTTAGTGTTTTGTTAATTCATCTCACAGTGTTACATCTGTATTTCGTGGATCTCTTTGCTAGCCTTATTTCTGTGGAATCTGAGAACAGATATTTCGGATACCTTTGAAGACTATGGAGCCAAAGGAAATATCCTCCGATAACAAAGAGAAAGAAGCTTTCTGAGAAACTTCTTTGTGTTCTGTGAAGTCATCTCACAGAGTTACAGCATTCCTCTCAAGAAGCCTTTCTCTAAGACAGTTCTTGTGGAATTGGCAAAGTGATATTTGGAAGCCCATAGAGGGCTATGGTGAAAAAGGAAATATCCTCAGATGAAATCTGGAAAGAAGCTTTCTGAGAAACTGCTTAGTGTTCTGTTAATTCATCTCACAGAGTTACATCTGTATTTCGTGGATCTCTTTGCTAGCCTTATTTCTGTGGAATCTGAGAACAGATATTTCGGATCCCTTTGAAGACTATAGGGCCAAAGGAAATATCCTCCGATAACAAAGAGAAAGAAGCTCTCTGAGAAACTTCCTTGTGTTCTGTGAAATGATCTCACAGAATTACAGCTTTCCCCTCAAGAAGCCTTTCGCTAAGACAGTTCTTGTGGAATTGGCAAAGTGATATTTGGAAGCCCATAGTGGGCTATGGTGAAAAAGGAAATATCCTCAGATGAAATCTGGAAAGAAGCTTTCTGAGAAACTGCTTAGTGTTCTGTTAATTCATCTCACAGAGTTACATCCGTATTTCGTGGATCTCTTTGCCAGCCTTATTTGTCTGGAATCTGAGAGCAGATATTTCGGATCCCTTTGAAGACTATAGGGCCGAAGGAAATATCCTCCGATAACAAAGAACAAGAAGTTTCTGAGAAACTTCTTTGTATTCTGTGAAATCATCTCACAGAGTTACAGCTTTCCCCTCAAGAAGCCTTTCGCTAAGACAGTTCTTGTGGAATTGGCAAAGTGATATTTGGAAGCCCATAGAGGGCTATGGTGAAAAAGGAAATATCCTCAGATTAAATCTGGAAAGAAGCTTTCTGAGAAACTGCTTAGTGTTCTGTTAATTCATCTCGCAGAGTTACATCTGTGTTTCGTGGATCTCTTTGCTAGCCTTATTTCTGTGGAATCTGAGAACAGATATTTCGGATCCCTATGAAGACTATAGGACTAAAGGAAATATCCTCCGATAACAAAGAGAAAGAAGCTTTCTGAGAAACTTCTTTGTGTTCTGTGAAATCATCTCACAGCGTTACAGCTTTCCCCTCAAGCAGCCTTTCACTAAGACAGTTCTTGTGGAATTGGCAAAGTGATATTTGGAAGCCCATAGAGGGCTATGGTGAAAAAGGAAATGTCCTCAGATGAAATCTGGAAAGAAGCTTTCTGAGAAACTGCTTAGTGTTCTGTTAATTCATCTCACAGAGTTACATCTGTATTTCGTGGATCTCTTTGCTAGCCTTATTTCTGTGGAATCTGAGAACAGATATTTCGGATCCCTTTGAAGACTATAGGGCCAAAGGAAATATCCTCCGATAACAAAGAGAAAGAAGCTTTCTGAGAAACTTCTTTGTGTTCTGTGAAATCATCTCACAGAGTTACAGCTTTCCCCTCAAGTAGCCTTTCGCTAAGACAGTTCTTGTTGAATTGGCAAAGTGATATTTGGAAGCCCATAGAGGGCTATGGTGAAAAAGGAAATATCCTCAGATGAAATCTGGAAAGAAGCTTTCTGAGAAACTGCTTAGTGTTCTGTTAATTCATCTCACAGAGTTACATCTGTATTTCGTGGATCTCTTTGCTAGCCTTATTTCTGTGGAATCTGAGAACAGATATTTCGGATCCCTTTGAAGACTATAGGACCAAAGGAAATATCCTCCGATAACAAAGAGAAAGAAGCTTTCTGAGAAACTTCTTTGGGTTCTGTGAAATCATCTCACAGAGTTACAGCTTTCCCCTCAAGAAGCCTTTCGCCAAGACAGTTCTTGTGGAATTGGCAAAGTGATATTTGGAATCCCATAGAGGGCTATTGTGAAAAAGGAAATATCCTTAGATGAAATCTGGAAAGAAACTTTCTGAGAAACTGCTTAGTGTTCTGTTAATTCACCTCACAGAGTTACATCTGTATTTCGTGGATCTCTTTGCTAGCCTTATTTCTTTGGAATCTGAGAGCAGATATTTCTGATCCCTTTGAAGACTATAGGGCCAAAGGAAATATCCCCCGATAACAAAGAGAAAGAAGCTTTCTGAGAAACTACTTTGTGTACTGTGCAATCATCTGACAGAGTTACAGCTTTCCCCTCAAGAAGCCTTTCGCTAAAACAGTTCTTGTGGAATTGGCAAAGTGATATTTGGAAGCCCATAGAGGGCTATGGTGAAAAAGGAAATATCCTCAGATGAAATCTGGAAAGAAGCTTTCTGAGAAACTGCTTAGTGTTCTGTTAATTCATCTCACAGAGTTACATCTGTATTTCGTGGATCTCTTTGCTAGCCTTATTTCTGTGGAATCTGAGAACAGATATTTCGGATCCCTTTGAAGAGTATAGGGCCAAAGGAAATATCCTCCGATAACAAAGAGAAAGCAGCTCTCTGAGAAACTTCTTTGTGTCTGTGAAATGATCTCACAGAATTACAGCTTTCCCCTCAAGAAGACTTTCGCTAAGACAGTTCTTGTGGAATTGGCAAAGTGATATTTGGAAGCCCATAGTGGGCTATGGTGAAAAAGGAAATATCCTCAGATGAAATCTGGAAAGAAGCTTTCTGAGAAACTTCTTAGTGTTTTGTTAATTCATCTCACAGTGTTACATCTGTATTTCGTGGATCTCTTTGCTAGCCTTATTTCTGTGGAATCTGAGAACAGATATTTCGGATCCCTTTGAAGACTATGGAGCCAAAGGAAATATCCTCCGATAACAAAGAGAAAGAAGCTTTCTGAGAAACTTCTTTGTGTTCTGTGAAGTCATCTCACAGAGTTACAGCATTCCTCTCAAGAAGCCTTTCGCTAAGACAGTTCTTGTGGAATTGGCAAAGTGATATTTGGAAGCCCATAGAGGGCTATGGTGAAAAAGGAAATATCCTCAGATGAAATCTGGAAAGAAGCTTTCTGAGAAACTGCTTAGTGTTCTGTTAATTCATCTCACAGAGTTACATCTGTATTTCGTGGATCTCTTTGCTAGCCTTATTTCTGTGGAATCTGAGAACAGATATTTCGGATCCCTTTGAAGACTATAGGGCCAAAGGAAATATCCTCCGATAACAAAGAGAAAGAAGCTCTCTGAGAAACTTCCTTGTGTTCTGTGAAATGATCTCACAGAATTACAGCTTTCCCCTCAAGAAGCCTTTCGCTAAGACAGTTCTTGTGGAATTGGCAAAGTGATATTTGGAAGCCCATAGTGGGCTATGGTGAAAAAGGAAATATCCTCAGATGAAATCTGGAAAGAAGCTTTCTGAGAAACTGCTTAGTGTTCTGTTAATTCATCTCACAGAGTTACATCCGTATTTCGTGGATCTCTTTGCCAGCCTTATTTGTCTGGAATCTGAGAGCAGATATTTCGGATCCCTTTGAAGACTATAGGGCCGAAGGAAATATCCTCCGATAACAAAGAACAAGAAGTTTCTGAGAAACTTCTTTGTATTCTGTGAAATCATCTCACAGAGTTACAGCTTTCCCCTCAAGAAGCCTTTCGCTAAGACAGTTCTTGTGGAATTGGCAAAGTGATATTTGGAAGCCCATAGAGGGCTATGGTGAAAAAGGAAATATCCTCAGATTAAATCTGGAAAGAAGCTTTCTGAGAAACTGCTTAGTGTTCTGTTAATTCATCTCGCAGAGTTACATCTGTGTTTCGTGGATCTCTTTGCTAGCCTTATTTCTGTGGAATCTGAGAACAGATATTTCGGATCCCTATGAAGACTATAGGACTAAAGGAAATATCCTCCGATAACAAAGAGAAAGAAGCTTTCTGAGAAACTTCTTTGTGTTCTGTGAAATCATCTCACAGAGTTACAGCTTTCCCCTCAAGAAGCCTTTCACTAAGACAGTTCTTGTGGAATTGGCAAAGTGATATTTGGAAGCCCATAGAGGGCTATGGTGAAAAAGGAAATATCCTCAGATGAAATTTGGAAAGAAAATTTCTGAGAAACTGCTTAGTGTTCTGTTAATTCATCTCGCAGAGTTACATCTGTGTTTCGTGGATCTCTTTGCTAGCCTTATTTCTGTGGAATCTGAGAACAGATATTTCGGATCCCTTTGAAGACTATAGGGCCAAAGGAAATATCCTCTGATAACAAAGAGAAAGAAGCTTTCAGAGAAACTTCTTTGTGTTCTGTGAAATCATCTCAAAGAGTTACAGCTTTCCCCTCAAGAAGCCTTTAGCTAAGACAGTTCTTGTGGAATTGGCAAAGTGATATTTGGAAGCCCATAGAGGGCTATGGTGAAAAAGGAAATATCCTCAGATGAAATCTGGAAAGAAAATTTCTGAGAAACTGCTTAGTGTTCTGTTAATTCACCTCACAGAGTTACATCTGTATTTCGTGGATCTCTTTGCTAGCCTTATTTCTTTGGAATCTGAGAGTAGATATTTCGGATCCATTTGAGGACTATAGGGCCAAAGGAAATATCCTCCGATAACAAAGAGAAAGAAGCTCTCTGAGAAACTTCCTTGTGTTCTGTGAAATGATCTCACAGAATTACAGCTTTCCCCTCAAGAAGCCTTTCGCTAAGACAGTTCTTGTGGAATTGGCAAAGTGATATTTGGAAGCCCATAGTGGGCTATGGTGAAAAAGGAAATATCCTCAGATGAAATCTGGAAAGAAGCTTTCTGAGAAACTGCTTAGTGTTCTGTTAATTCATCTCACAGAGTTACATCCGTATTTCGTGGATCTCTTTGCCAGCCTTATTTCTCTGGAATCTGAGAACAGATATTTCGGATCCCTTTGAAGACTATAGGGCCGAAGGAAATATCCTCCGATAACAAAGAACAAGAAGCTTTCTGAGAAACTTCTTTGTATTCTGTGAAATCATCTCACAGAGTTACAGCTTTCCCCTCAAGAAGCCTTTTGCTAAGACAGTTCTTGTGGAATTGGCAAAGTGATATTTGGAAGCCCATAGAGGGCAATGGTGAAAAAGGAAATATCCTCAGATGAAATCTGGAAAGAAGCTTTCTGAGAAACTGCTTAGTGTTCTGTTAATTCATCTCACAGAGTTACATCTGTATTTCGTGGATCTCTTTGCTAGCGTTATTTCTGTGGAATCTGAGAACAGATATTTCGGATCCCTTTGAAGACTCTAGGGCCAAAGGAAATATCCTCCGATAACAAAGAGAAAGAAGCTCTCTGAGAAACTTCTTTGTGTTCTGTGAAATCATCTCACAGAGTTACAGCTTTCCCCTCCAGAAGCCTTTCGCTAAGACAGTTCTTGTGGAATTGGCAAAGTGATATTTGGAAGCCCATAGAGGGCTATGGTGAAAAAGGAAATATCCTCAGATGAAATCTGGAAAGACGCTTTCTGAGATACTGCTTAGTGTTCTGTTAATTCATCTCACAGAGTTACATCTGTATTTCGTGGATCTCTTTGCTAGCCTTATTTCTGTGGAATATGAGAACAGATATTTCGGATCCCTTTGAAGACTAAAGGGCCTAAGGAAATAACCTCCGTTAACAGAGAGAAAGAAGCTTTCTGAGAAACTTCTTTGTGTTCTGTGAAATCATCTCACAGAGTTACAGCTTTCCCCTCAAGAAGCCTTTCGCTAAGACAGGTCTTGTGGAATTGGCAAAGTGATATTTGGAAGCCCATAGAGGGCTATGGTGAAAAAGGAAATATCCTCAGATGAAATCTGGAAAGAAGCTTTCTGAGAAACTGCTTAGTGTTCTGTTAATTCATCTCACAGAGTTACATCTGTATTTCGTGGATCTCTTTGCTAGCCTTATTTCTGTGGAATCTGAGAACAGATATTTCGGATCCCTTTGAAGACTATAGGACCAAAGGAAATATCCTCCGATAACAAAGAGAAAGAAGCTTTCTGAGAAACTTCTTTGTGTTCTGTGAAATCATCTCACAGAGTTACAGCTTTCCCCTCAAGAAGCCTTTCGCTAAGACAGTTCTTGTGGAATTGGCAAAGTGATATTTGGAATCCCATAGAGGGCTATTGTGAAAAAGGAAATATCCTTAGATGAAATCTGGAAAGAAACTTTCTGAGAAACTGCTTAGTGTTCTGTTAATTCACCTCACAGAGTTACATCTGTATTTCGTGGATCTCTTTGCTAGCCTTATTTCTTTGGAATCTGAGAGCAGATATTTCTGATCCCTTTGAAGACTATAGGGCCAAAGGAAATATCCTCCGATAACAAAGAGAAAGAATCTTTCTGAGAAACTACTTTGTGTACTGTGCAATCATCTGACAGAGTTACAGCTTTCCCCTCAAGAAGCCTTTCGCTAAAACAGTTCTTGTGGAATTGGCAAAGTGATATTTGGAAGCCCATAGAGGGCTATGGTGAAAAAGGAAATATCCTCAGATGAAATCTGGAAAGAAGCTTTCTGAGAAACTGCTTAGTGTTCTGTTAATTCATCTCACAGAGTTACATCTGTATTTCGTGGATCTCTTTGCTAGCCTTATTTCTGTGGAATCTGAGAACAGATATTTCGGATCCCTTTGAAGAGTATAGGGCCAAAGGAAATATCCTCCGATAACAAAGAGAAAGCAGCTCTCTGAGAAACTTCTTTGTGTTCTGTGAAATGATCTCACAGAATTACAGCTTTCCCCTCAAGAAGACTTTCGCTAAGACAGTTCTTGTGGAATTGGCAAAGTGATATTTGGAAGCCCATAGTGGGCTATGGTGAAAAAGGAAATATCCTCAGATGAAATCTGGAAAGAAGCTTTCTGAGAAACTTCTTAGTGTTTTGTTAATTCATCTCACAGTGTTACATCTGTATTTCGTGGATCTCTTTGCTAGCCTTATTTCTGTGGAATCTGAGAACAGATATTTCGGATACCTTTGAAGACTATGGAGCCAAAGGAAATATCCTCCGATAACAAAGAGAAAGAAGCTTTCTGAGAAACTTCTTTGTGTTCTGTGAAGTCATCTCACAGAGTTACAGCATTCCTCTCAAGAAGCCTTTCTCTAAGACAGTTCTTGTGGAATTGGCAAAGTGATATTTGGAAGCCCATAGAGGGCTATGGTGAAAAAGGAAATATCCTCAGATGAAATCTGGAAAGAAGCTTTCTGAGAAACTGCTTAGTGTTCTGTTAATTCATCTCACAGAGTTACATCTGTATTTCGTGGATCTCTTTGCTAGCCTTATTTCTGTGGAATCTGAGAACAGATATTTCGGATCCCTTTGAAGACTATAGGGCCAAAGGAAATATCCTCCGATAACAAAGAGAAAGAAGCTCTCTGAGAAACTTCCTTGTGTTCTGTGAAATGATCTCACAGAATTACAGCTTTCCCCTCAAGAAGCCTTTCGCTAAGACAGTTCTTGTGGAATTGGCAAAGTGATATTTGGAAGCCCATAGTGGGCTATGGTGAAAAAGGAAATATCCTCAGATGAAATCTGGAAAGAAGCTTTCTGAGAAACTGCTTAGTGTTCTGTTAATTCATCTCACAGAGTTACATCCGTATTTCGTGGATCTCTTTGCCAGCCTTATTTGTCTGGAATCTGAGAGCAGATATTTCGGATCCCTTTGAAGACTATAGGGCCGAAGGAAATATCCTCCGATAACAAAGAACAAGAAGTTTCTGAGAAACTTCTTTGTATTCTGTGAAATCATCTCACAGAGTTACAGCTTTCCCCTCAAGAAGCCTTTCGCTAAGACAGTTCTTGTGGAATTGGCAAAGTGATATTTGGAAGCCCATAGAGGGCTATGGTGAAAAAGGAAATATCCTCAGATTAAATCTGGAAAGAAGCTTTCTGAGAAACTGCTTAGTGTTCTGTTAATTCATCTCGCAGAGTTACATCTGTGTTTCGTGGATCTCTTTGCTAGCCTTATTTCTGTGGAATCTGAGAACAGATATTTCGGATCCCTATGAAGACTATAGGACTAAAGGAAATATCCTCCGATAACAAAGAGAAAGAAGCTTTCTGAGAAACTTCTTTGTGTTCTGTGAAATCATCTCACAGCGTTACAGCTTTCCCCTCAAGCAGCCTTTCACTAAGACAGTTCTTGTGGAATTGGCAAAGTGATATTTGGAAGCCCATAGAGGGCTATGGTGAAAAAGGAA
Organism: Macaca nemestrina; assembly: GCF_043159975.1. Taxonomy (NCBI): domain Eukaryota; kingdom Metazoa; phylum Chordata; class Mammalia; order Primates; family Cercopithecidae; genus Macaca; species Macaca nemestrina. The sequence continues at coordinate 106,186,183 of NC_092127.1, read as the reverse complement.
ATGTCCTCAGATGAAATCTGGAAAGAAGCTTTCTGAGAAACTGCTTAGTGTTCTGTTAATTCATCTCACAGAGTTACATCTGTATTTCGTGGATCTCTTTGCTAGCCTTATTTCTGTGGAATCTGAGAACAGATATTTCGGATCCCTTTGAAGACTATAGGGCCAAAGGAAATATCCTCCGATAACAAAGAGAAAGAAGCTTTCTGAGAAACTTCTTTGTGTTCTGTGAAATCATCTCACAGAGTTACAGCTTTCCCCTCAAGTAGCCTTTCGCTAAGACAGTTCTTGTTGAATTGGCAAAGTGATATTTGGAAGCCCATAGAGGGCTATGGTGAAAAAGGAAATATCCTCAGATGAAATCTGGAAAGAAGCTTTCTGAGAAACTGCTTAGTGTTCTGTTAATTCATCTCACAGAGTTACATCTGTATTTCTTGGATCTCTTTGCTAGCCTTATTTCTGTGGAATCTGAGAACAGATATTTCGGATCCCTTTGAAGACTATAGGGCCGAAGGAAATATCCTCCGATAACAAAGAGAAAGAAGCTTTCTGAGAAACTTCTTTGTGTTCTGTGAAATCATCTCACAGAGTTACAGCTTTCCCCTCAAGAAGCCTTTCGCTAAGACAGTTCTTGTGGAATTGGCAAAGTGATATTTGGAAGCCCATAGAGGGTTATGGTGAAAAAGGAAATATCCTCAGATGAAATCCGGAAAGAAGCTTTCTGAGAAAGTGCTTAGTGTTCTCTTAATTCATCTCACAGAGTTACATCTGTATTTCGTGGATCTCTTTGCTAGCCTTATTTCGGTGGAATCTGAGAACAGATATTTCGGATCCCTTTGAAGACTAAAGGGCCTAAGGAAATAACCTCCGTTAACAGAGAGAAAGAAGCTTTCTGAGAAACTTCTTTGTGTTCTGTGAAATCATCTCACAGAGTTACAGCTCTCCCCTCAAGAAGCCTTTCGCTAAGACAGGTCTTGTGGAATTGGCAAAGTGATATTTGGAAGCACATAGAGGGCTAAGGTGAAAAAGGAAATATCCTCAGATGAAATCTGGAAAGAAGCTTTCTGAGAAACTGCTTAGTGTTCTGTTAATTCATATCACAGAGTTACATCTGTATGTCGTGGATCTCTTTGTTAGCCTTATTTCTGTGGAATCTGAGAACAGATATTTCGGATCCCTTTGAAGACTATAGGGCCAAAGGAAATATCCTCCGATAACAAAGAGAAAGAAGCTTTCAGAGAAACTTCTTTGTGTTCTGTGAAATCATCTCAATGAGTTACAGCTTTCCCCTCAAGAAGCCTTTCACTAAGACCGTTCTTGTGGAATTGGCAAAGTGATATTTGGAAGCCCATAGAGGGCTATGGTGAAAAAGGAAATATCCTCAGATGAAATCTGGAAAGAAACTTTCTGAGAAACTGCTTAGTGTTCTGTTAATTCACCTCACAGAGTTACATCTGTATTTCGTGGATCTCTTTGCTAGCCTTATTTCTTTGGAATCTGAGAGCAGATATTTCTGATCCCTTTGAAGACTATAGGGCCAAAGGAAATATCCTCCGATAACAAAGAGAAAGAAGCTTTCTGAGAAACTACTTTGTGTACTGTGAAATCATCTCACAGAGTTACAGCTTTCCCCTCAAGAAGCCTTTCGCTAAGACTGTTCTTGTGGAATTGGCAAAGTGATATTTGGAAGCCCATAGAGGGCTATGGTGAAAAAGGAAATATCCTCAGATGAAATCTGGAAAGAAGCTTTCTGAGAAACTGCTTAGTGTTCTGTTAATTCATCTCACAGAGTTACATCTGTATTTAGTGGATCTCTTTGCTAGCGTTATTTCTGTGGAATCTGAGAACAGATATTTCGGATCCCTTTGAAGACTATAGGGCCAAAGGAAATATCCTCCGATAACAAAGAGAAAGAAGCTCTCTGAGAAACTTCTTTGTGTTCTGTGAAATCATCTCACAGAGTTACAGCTTTCCCCTCAAGAAGCCTTTCGCTAAGACAGTTCTTGTGGAATTGGCAAAGTGATATTTGGAAGCCCGTAGGGAGCTATGGTGAAACAGGAAATATCCTCAGATGAAATAGGCAAAGAAGCTTTCTGAGAAACTGCTTAGTGTTCTGTTAATTCATCTCACAGAGTTACATCTGTATTTCATGGATCTCTTTGCTAGCCTTATTTCTGTGGAATCTGAGAACAGATATTTCGGATCCCTTTGAAGACTATAGGGCCGAAGGAAATATCCTCCGATAACAAAGAGAAAGAAGCTTTCTGAGAAACTTCTTTGTGTTCTGTGAAATCATCTCACAGAGTTACAGCTTTCCCCTCAAGAAGCCTTTCGCTAAGACAGGTCTTGTGGAATTGGCAAAGTGATATTTGGAAGCCCATAGAGGGCTATGGTGAAAAAGGAAATATCCTCAGATGAAATCTGGAAAGAATCTTTCTGAGAAACTGCTTAGTGTTCTGTTAATTCATCTCACAGAGTTACATCTGTATTTCGTGGATCTCTTAGCTAGCCTTATTTCTGTGGAATCTGAGAACAGATATTTCGGATCCCTTTGAAGACTATAGGACCAAAGGAAATATCCTCCGATAACAAAGAGAAAGAAGCTTTCTGAGAAACTTCTTTGTGTTCTGTGAAATCATCTCACAGAGTTACAGCTTTCCCCTCAAGAAGCCTTTCGCTAAGACAGTTCTTGTGAAGCTGGCAAAGTGATATTTGGAAGCCCATAGAGGGCTATGGTGATAAAGGAAATATCCTCAGATGAAATCTGGAAAGAAGCTTTCTGAGAAACTGCTTAGTGTTCTGTTAATTCATCTCAGAGAGTTACATCTGCATTTCGTGGATCTCTTTGCTAGCCTTATTTCTGTGGAATCTGAGAACAGAGATTTCGGATCCCTTTGAAGACTATAGGGCCAAAAGAAATATCCTCCGATAACAAAGAGAAAGAAGCTTTCTGAGAAACTTCTTTGTGTCCTGTGAAATCATCTCACAGAGTTACAGCTTTCCCCTCAAGAAGCCTTTCGCTAAGACAGTTCTTGTGGAATTGGCAAAGTGATATTTAGAAGCCCTTATACGGCTATGTTGAAAAAGGAAATATCCTTAGATGAAATCTGGAAAGATGCTTTCTGAGAAACTGCTTAGTGTTCTGTTATTTCATCTCACAGAGTTACATCTGTATATCTTGGATCTCTTTGTTAGCCTTATTTCTGTGGAATCTGAGAACAGATATTTCGGATCCCTTTGAAGACTATAGGGCCAAAGGAAATATCCTCCGATAACAAAGAGAAAGAAGTTTCAGTGAAACTTCTTTGTGTTCTGTGAAATCATCTCAAAGAGTTACAGCTTTCCCCTCAAGAAGCCTTTCGCTAAGACAGTTCTTGTGGAATTGGCAAAGTGATATTTGGAAGCCCATAGAGGGCTATGGTGAAAAAGGAAATATCCTCAGATGAAATCTGGAAAGAAACTTTCTGAGAAACTGCTTAGTGTTCTGTTAATTCACCTCACAGAGTTACATCTGTATTTCGTGGATCTCTTTGCTAGCCTTATTTCTTTGGAATCTGAGAGCAGATATTTCGGATCCCTTTGAAGACTATAGGGCCAAAGAAAATATCCTCCGATAACAAAGAGAAAGAAGCTTTCTGAGAAACTACTTTGTGTACTGTGAAATCATCTCACAGAGTTACAGCTTTCCCCTCAAGAAGCCTTTCGCTAAGACAGTTCTTGTGGAATTGGCAAAGTGATATTTCGAAGCCCATAGAGGGCTATGGTGAAAAAGGAAATATCCTCAGATGAAATCTGGAAAGAAGCTTTCTGAGAAACTGCTTAGTGTTCTGTTAATTCATCTCACAGAGTTACATCTGTATTTAGTGGATCTCTTTGCTAGCGTTATTTCTGTGGAATCTGAGAACAGATATTTCGGATCCCTTTGAAGACTATAGGGCCAAAGGAAATATCCTCCGATAACAAAGAGAAAGAAGCTCTCTGAGAAACTTCTTTGTGTTCTGTGAAATCATCTCACAGAGTTACAGCTTTCCCCTCAAGAAGCCTTTCGCTAAGACAGTTCTTGTGGAATTGGTAAAGTGATATTTGGAAGCCCGTAGGGAGCTATGGTGAAACAGGAAATATCCTCAGATGAAATAGGCAAAGAAGCTTTCTGAGAAACTGCTTAGTGTTCTGTTAATTCATCTCACAGTGTTACATCTGTATTTCGTGGATCTCTTTGCTAGCCTTATTTCTGTAGAATCTGAGAACAGATATTTCGGATCACTTTGAAGACTAAAGGGCCAAAGGAAATATCCTCCGATAACAAAGAGAAAGAAGGTGTCTGAGAAACTTCTTTGTGTTCTGTGAAATCATCTCACAGAGTTACAGCTTTCCCCTCAAGTAGCCTTTCGCTAAGACAGGTCTTGTGGAATTGGCAAAGTGATATTTGGAAGCCCATAGAGGGCTATGGTGAAAAAGGAAATATCCTCAGATGAAATCTGGAAAGAAGCTTTCTGAGAAACTGCTTAGTGTTCTGTTAATTCATCTCACAGAGTTACATCTGTATTTCGTGGATCTCTTTGCTAGCCTTATTTCTGTGGAATCTGAGAACAGATATTTCGGATACCTTTGAAGACTATGGAGCCAAAGGAAATATCCTCCGATAACAAAGAGAAAGAAGCTTTCTGAGAAACTTCTTTGTGTTCTGTGAAGTCATCTCACAGAGTTACAGCATTCCTCTCAAGAAGCCTTTCGCTAAGACAGTTCTTGTAGAATTGGCAAAGTGATATTTGGAAGCCCATAGAGGGCTATGGTGAAAAAGGAAATATCCTCAGATGAAATCTGGAAAGAAGCTTTCTGAGAAACTGCTTAGTGTTCTGTTAATTCATCTCACAGAGTTACATCTGTATTTCGTGGATCTCTTTGCTAGCCTTATTTCTGTGGAATCTGAGAACAGATATTTCGGATCCCTTTGAAGACTATAGGGCCAAAGGAAATATCCTCCGATAACAAAGAGAAAGAAGCTCTCTGAGAAACTTCCTTGTGTTCTGTGAAATGATCTCACAGAATTACAGCTTTCCCCTCAAGAAGCCTTTCGCTAAGACAGTTCTTGTGGAATTGGCAAAGTGATATTTGGAAGCCCATAGTGGGCTATGGTGAAAAAGGAAATATCCTCAGATGAAATCTGGAAAGAAGCTTTCTGAGAAACTGCTTAGTGTTCTGTTAATTCATCTCACAGAGTTACATCCGTATTTCGTGGATCTCTTTGCCAGCCTTATTTGTCTGGAATCTGAGAGCAGATATTTCGGATCCCTTTGAAGACTATAGGGCCGAAGGAAATATCCTCCGATAACAAAGAACAAGAAGTTTCTGAGAAACTTCTTTGTATTCTGTGAAATCATCTCACAGAGTTACAGCTTTCCCCTCAAGAAGCCTTTCGCTAAGACAGTTCTTGTGGAATTGGCAAAGTGATATTTGGAAGCCCATAGAGGGCTATGGTGAAAAAGGAAATATCCTCAGATTAAATCTGGAAAGAAGCTTTCTGAGAAACTGCTTAGTGTTCTGTTAATTCATCTCGCAGAGTTACATCTGTGTTTCGTGGATCTCTTTGCTAGCCTTATTTCTGTGGAATCTGAGAACAGATATTTCGGATCCCTATGAAGACTATAGGACTAAAGGAAATATCCTCCGATAACAAAGAGAAAGAAGCTTTCTGAGAAACTTCTTTGTGTTCTGTGAAATCATCTCACAGAGTTACAGCTTTCCCCTCAAGCAGCCTTTCACTAAGACAGTTCTTGTGGAATTGGCAAAGTGATATTTGGAAGCCCATAGAGGGCTATGGTGAAAAAGGAAATATCCTCAGATGAAATCTGGAAAGAAGCTTTCTGAGAAACTGCTTAGTGTTCTGTTAATTCATCTCACAGAGTTACACCTGTATTTCGTGGATCTCTTTGCTAGCCTTATTTCTGTGGAATCTGAGAACAGATATTTCGGATCCCTTTGAAGACTATAGGGCCAAAGGAAATATCCTCCGATAACAAAGAGAAAGAAGCTTTCTGAGAAACTTCTTTGTGTTCTGTGAAATCATCTCACAGAGTTACAGCTTTCCCCTCAGGTAGCCTTTCGCTAAGACAGTTCTTGTTGAATTGGCAAAGTGATATTTGGAAGCCCATAGAGGGCTATGGTGAAAAAGGAAATATCCTCAGATGAAATCTGGAAAGAAGCTTTCTGAGAAACTGCTTAGTGTTCTGTTAATTCATCTCACAGAGTTACATCTGTATTTCGTGGATCTCTTTGCTAGCCTTATTTCTGTGGAATCTGAGAACAGATATTTCGGATCCCTTTGAAGACTATAGGGCCGAAGGAAATATCCTCCGATAACAAAGAGAAAGAAGCTTTCTGAGAAACTTCTTTGTGTTCTGTGAAATCATCTCACAGAGTTACAGCTTTCCCCTCAAGAAGCCTTTCGCTAAGACAGTTCTTGTGGAATTGGCAAAGTGATATTTGGAAGCCCATAGAGGGTTATGGTGAAAAAGGAAATATCCTCAGATGAAATCCGGAAAGAAGCTTTCTGAGAAAGTGCTTAGTGTTCTCTTAATTCATCTCACAGAGTTACATCTGTATTTCGTGGATCTCTTTGCTAGCCTTATTTCTGTGGAATCTGAGAACAGATATTTCGGATCCCTTTGAAGACTAAAGGGCCTAAGGAAATAACCTCCGTTAACAGAGAGAAGGAAGCTTTCTGAGAAACTTCTTTGTGTTCTGTGAAATCATCTCACAGAGTTACAGCTCTCCCCTCAAGAAGCCTTTCGCTAAGACAGGTCTTGTGGAATTGGCAAAGTGATATTTGGAAGCACATAGAGGGCTAAGGTGAAAAAGGAAATATCCTCAGATGAAATCTGGAAAGAAGCTTTCTGAGAAACTGCTTAGTGTTCTGTTAATTCATATCACAGAGTTACATCTGTATGTCGTGGATCTCTTTGTTAGCCTTATTTCTGTGGAATCTGAGAACAGATATTTCGGATCCCTTTGAAGACTATAGGGCCAAAGGAAATATCCTCCGATAACAAAGAGAAAGAAGCTTTCAGAGAAACTTCTTTGTGTTCTGTGAAATCATCTCAATGAGTTACAGCTTTCCCCTCAAGAAGCCTTTCACTAAGACCGTTCTTGTGGAATTGGAAAAGTGATATTTGGAAGCCCATAGAGGGCTATGGTGAAAAAGGAAATATCCTCAGATGAAATCTGGAAAGAAACTTTCTGAGAAACTGCTTAGTGTTCTGTTAATTCACCTCACAGAGTTACATCTGTATTTCGTGGATCTCTTTGCTAGCCTTATTTCTTTGGAATCTGAGAACAGATATTTCGGATCCCTTTGAAGACTAAAGGGTCTAAGGAAATAACCTCCGTTAACAGAGAGAAAGAAGCTTTCTGAGAAACTTCTTTGTGTTCTGTGAAATCATCTCACAGAGTTACAGCTTTCCCCTCAAGAAGCCTTTCGCTAAGACAGGTCTTGTGGAATTGGCAAAGTGATATTTGGAAGCCCATAGAGGGCTATGGTGAAAAAGGAAATATCCTCAGATGAAATCTGGAAAGAATCTTTCTGAGAAACTGCTTAGTGTTCTGTTAATTCATCTCACAGAGTTACATCTGTATTTCGTGGATCTCTTTGCCAGCCTTATTTCTGTGGTATCTGAGAACAGATATTTCGGATCCCTTTGAAGACTATAGGACCAAAGGAAATATCCTCCGATAACAAAGAGAAAGAAGCTTTCTGAGAAACTTCTTTGTGTTCTGTGAAATCATCTCACACAGTTACAGCTTTCCCCTCAAGAAGCCTTTCGCTAAGACAGTTCTTGTGAAGCTGGCAAAGTGATATTTGGAAGCCCATACAGGGCTATGGTGATAAAGGAAATATCCTCAGATGAAATCTGGAAGGAAGCTTTCTGAGAAACTGCTTAGTGTTCTGTTAATTCATCTCAGAGAGTTACATCTGCATTTCGTGGATGTCTTTGCTAGCCTTATTTCTGTGGAATCTGAGAACAGAGATTTCGGATCCCTTTGAAGACTATAGGGCCAAAAGAAATACCCTCCGATAACAAAGAGAAAGAAGCTTTCTGAGAAACTTCTTTGTGTCCTGTGAAATCATCTCACAGAGTTACAGCTTTCCCCTCAAGAAGCCTTTCGCTAAGACAGTTCTTGTGGAATTGGCAAAGTGATATTTGGAAGCCCTTATAGGGCTATGGTAAAAAAGGAAATATCCTTAGATGAAATCTGGAAAGATGCTTTCTGAGAAACTGCTTAGTGTTCTGTTATTTCATCTCACAGAGTTACATCTGTATATCTTGGATCTCTTTGTTAGCCTTATTTCTGTGGAATCTGAGAACAGATATTTCGGATCCCTTTGAAGACTATAGGGCCAAAGGAAATATCCTCCGATAACAAAGAGAAAGAAGTTTCAGGGAAACTTCTTTGTGTTCTGTGAAATCATCTCAAAGAGTTACAGCTTTCCCCTCAAGAAGCCTTTCGCTAAGACAGTTCTTGTGGAATTGGCAAAGTGATATTTGGAATCCCATAGAGGGCTATGGTGAAAAAGGAAATATCCTCAGATGAAATCTGGAAAGAAACTTTCTGAGAAACTGCTTAGTGTTCTGTTAATTCACCTCACAGAGTTACATCTGTATTTCGTGGATCTCTTTGCTAGCCTTATTTCTTTGGAATCTGAGAGCAGATATTTCTGATCCCTTTGAAGACTATAGGGCCAAAGGTAATATCCTCCGATAACAAAGAGAAAGAAGCTTTCTGAGAAACTACTTTGTGTACTGTGAAATCATCTCACAGAGTTACAGCTTTCCCCTCAAGAAGCCTTTCGCTAAGACTGTTCTTGTGGAATTGGCAAAGTGATATTTGGAAGCCCATAGAGGGCTATGGTGAAAAAGGAAATATCCTCAGATGAAATCTGGTAAGAAGCTTTCTGAGAAACTGCTTAGTGTTCTGTTAATTCATCTCACAGAGTTACATCTGTATTTAGTGGATCTCTTTGCTAGCGTTATTTCTGTGGAATCTGAGAACAGATATTTCGGATCCCTTTGAAGACTCTAGGGCCAAAGGAAATATCCTCCGATAACAAAGAGAAAGAAGCTCTCTGAGAAACTTCTTTGTGTTCTGTGAAATCATCTCACAGAGTTACAGCTTTCCCCTCAAGAAGCCTTTCGCTAAGACAGTTCTTGTGGAATTGGCAAAGTGATATTTGGAAGCCCGTAGGGAGCTATGGTGAAACAGGAAATATCCTCAGATGAAATAGGCAAAGAAGCTTTCTGAGAAACTGCTTAGTGTTCTGTTAATTCATCTCACAGTGTTACATCTGTATTTCGTGGATCTCTTTGCTAGCCTTATTTCTGTAGAATCTGAGAACAGATATTTCGGATCACTTTGAAGACTAAAGGGCCAAAGGAAATATCCTCCGATAACAAAGAGAAAGAAGGTGTCTGAGAAACTTCTTTGTGTTCTGTGAAATCATCTCACAGAGTTATAGCTTTCCCCTCTAGTAGCCTTTCGCTAAGACAGGTCTTGTGGAATTGGCAAAGTGATATTTGGAAGCCCATAGAGGGCTATGGTGAAAAAGGAAATATCCTCAGATGAAGTCTGGAAAGAAGCTTTCTGAGAAACTGCTTAGTGTTCTGTTAATTCATCTCACAGAGTTACATCTGTATTTCGTGGATCTCTTTGCTAGCCTTATTTCTGTGGAATCTGAGAACAGATATTTCGGATCCCTTTGAAGACTATAGGGCCGAAAGAAATATCTTCCGATAACAAAGAGAAAGAAGCTTTCTGAGAATCTTCTTTGTGTTCTGTGAAATCATCTCACAGAGTTACAGCTTTCCCCTCAAGAAGCCTTTCGCTAAGACAGTTCTTGTGGAATTGGCAAAGTGATATTTGGAAGCCCGTAGGGAGCTATGGTGAAACAGGGAATATCCTCAGATGAAATAGGCAAAGAAGCTTTCTGAGAAACTGCTTAGTGTTCTGTTAATTCATCTCACAGTGTTACATCTGTATTTCGTGGATCTCTTTGCTAGCCTCATTTCTGTGGAATCTGAGAACAGATATTTCGGATCCCTTTGAAGACTATGGAGCCAAAGGAAATATCCTCCGATAACAAAGAGAAAGGAGCTTTCTGAGAAACTTCTTTGTGTTCTGTGAAATCATCTCACAGAGTTACAGCATTCCTCTCAAGAAGCCTTTCGCTAAGACAGTTCTTGTGGAATTGGCAAAGTGATATTTGGAAGACCATAGAGGGCTATGGTGAAAAAGGAAATATCCTCAGATGAAATCTGGAAAGAAGCTTTCTGAGAAACTGCTTAGTGTTCTGTTAATTCATCTCACAGAGTTACATCTTTATTTCGTGGATCTCTTTGCTAGCCTTATTTCTGTGGAATCTGAGAACAGATATTTCGGATCCCTTTGAAGACTATAGGGCCAAAGGAAATATCCTCCGATAACAAAGAGAAAGAAGCTCTCTGAGAAACTTCTTTGTGTTCTGTGAAATGATCTCACAGAATTACAGCTTTCCCCTCAAGAAGCCTTTCGCTAAGACAGTTCTTGTGGAATTGGCAAAGTGATATTTGGAAGCCCATAGTGGGCTATGGTGAAAAAGGAAATATCCTCAGATGAAATCTGGAAAGAAGCTTTCTGAGAAACTTCTTAGTGTTCTGTTAATTCATCTCGCAGTGTTACATCTGTATTTTGTGGATCTCTTTGCTAGCCTTATTTCTGTGGAATGTGAGAACAGATATTTCGGATCCCTTTGAAGACTAAAGGGCCTAAGGAAATAACCTCCGTTAACAGAGAGAAAGAAGCTTTATGAGAAACTTCTTTGTGTTCTGTGAAATCATCTCACAGAGTTACAGCTTTCCCCTCAAGAAGCCTTTCGCTAAGACAGTTCTTGTGGAATTGGCAAAGTGATATTTGGAAGCCCATAAAGGGCTATGGTGAAAAAGGAAATATCCTCAGATGAAATCTGGAAAGAATCTTTCTGAGAAACTGCTTAGTGTTCTGTTAATTCATCTCACAGAGTTACATCTGTATTTCGTGGATCTCTTTGCTAGCCTTATTTCTGTGGAATCTGAGAACAGATATTTCGGATCCCTTTGAAGACTATAGGACCAAAGAAAATATCCTCCGATAACAAAGAGAAAGAAGCTTTCTGAGAAACTTCTTTGTGTTCTGTGAAATCATCTCACACAGTTACAGCTTTCCCCTCAAGAAGCCTTTCGCTAAGACAGTTCTTGTGAAGCTGGCGAAGTGATATTTGGAAGCCCATAGAGGGCAATGGTGAAAAAGGAAATATCCTCAGATGAAATCTGGAAGGAAGCTTTCTGAGAAACTGCTTAGTGTTCTGTTAATTCATCTCAGAGAGTTACATCTGCATTTCGTGGATGTCTTTGCTAGCCTTATTTCTGTGGAATCTGAGAACAGAGATTTCGGATCCCTTTGAAGACTATAGGGCCAAAAGAAATATCCTCCGATAACAAAGAGAAAGAAGCTTTCTGAGAAACTTCTTTGTGTCCTGTGAAATCATCTCACAGAGTTACAGCTTTCCCCTCAAGAAGACTTTCGCTAAGACAGTTCTTGTGGAATTGGCAAAGTGATATTTGGAAGCCCTTATAGGGCTATGGTGAAAAAGGAAATATCCTTAGATGAAATCTGGAAAGATGCTTTCTGAGAAACTGCTTAGTGTTCTGTTATTTCATCTCACAGAGTTACATCTGTATATCTTGTATCTCTTTGTTAGCCTTATTTCTGTGGAATCTGAGAACAGATATTTCGGATCCCTTTGAAGACTATAGGGCCAAAGGAAATATCCTCCGATAACAAAGAGAAAGAAGTTTCAGGGAAACTTCTTTGTGTTCTGTGAAATCATCTCAAAGAGTTACAGCTTTCCCCTCAAGAAGCCTTTCGCTAAGACAGTTCTTGTGGAATTGGCAAAGTGATATTTGGAATCCCATAGAGGGCTATGGTGAAAAAGGAAATATCCTCAGATGAAATCTGGAAAGAAACTTTCTGAGAAACTGCTTAGTGTTCTGTTAATTCACCTCACAGAGTTACATCTGTATTTCGTGGATCTCTTTGCTAGCCTTATTTCTTTGGAATCTGAGAGCAGATATTTCTGATCCCTTTGAAGACTATAGGGCCAAAGGTAATATCCTCCGATAACAAAGAGAAAGAAGCTTTCTGAGAAACTACTTTGTGTACTGTGAAATCATCTCACAGAGTTACAGCTTTCCCCTCAAGAAGCCTTTCGCTAAGACTGTTCTTGTGGAATTGGCAAAGTGATATTTGGAAGCCCATAGAGGGCTATGGTGAAAAAGGAAATATCCTCAGATGAAATCTGGTAAGAAGCTTTCTGAGAAACTGCTTAGTGTTCTGTTAATTCATCTCACAGAGTTACATCTGTATTTAGTGGATCTCTTTGCTAGCGTTATTTCTGTGGAATCTGAGAACAGATATTTCGGATCCCTTTGAAGACTATAGGGCCAAAGGAAATATCCTCCGATAACAAAGAGAAAGAAGCTCTCTGAGAAACTTCTTTGTGTTCTGTGAAATCATCTCACAGAGTTACAGCTTTCCCCTCAAGAAGCCTTTCGCTAAGACAGTTCTTGTGGAATTGGCAAAGTGATATTTGGAAGCCCGTAGGGAGCTATGGTGAAACAGGAAATATCCTCAGATGAAATAGGCAAAGAAGCTTTCTGAGAAACTGCTTAGTGTTCTGTTAATTCATCTCACAGTGTTACATCTGTATTTCGTGGATCTCTTTGCTAGCCTTATTTCTGTAGAATCTGAGAACAGATATTTCGGATCACTTTGAAGACTAAAGGGCCAAAGGAAATATCCTCCGATAACAAAGAGAAAGAAGGTGTCTGAGAAACTTCTTTGTGTTCTGTGAAATCATCTCACAGAGTTATAGCTTTCCCCTCTAGTAGCCTTTCGCTAAGACAGGTCTTGTGGAATTGGCAAAGTGATATTTGGAAGCCCATAGAGGGCTATGGTGAAAAAGGAAATATCCTCAGATGAAGTCTGGAAAGAAGCTTTCTGAGAAACTGCTTAGTGTTCTGTTAATTCATCTCACAGAGTTACATCTGTATTTCGTGGATCTCTTTGCTAGCCTTATTTCTGTGGAATCTGAGAACAGATATTTCGGATCCCTTTGAAGACTCTAGGGCCGAAAGAAATATCTTCCGATAACAAAGAGAAAGAAGCTTTCTGAGAATCTTCTTTGTGTTCTGTGAAATCATCTCACAGAGTTACAGCTTTCCCCTCAAGAAGCCTTTCGCTAAGACAGTTCTTGTGGAATTGGCAAAGTGATATTTGGAAGCCCGTAGGGAGCTATGGTGAAACAGGGAATATCCTCAGATGAAATAGGCAAAGAAGCTTTCTGAGAAACTGCTTAGTGTTCTGTTAATTCATCTCACAGTGTTACATCTGTATTTCGTGGATCTCTTTGCTAGCCTCATTTCTGTGGAATCTGAGAACAGATATTTCGGATCCCTTTGAAGACTATGGAGCCAAAGGAAATATCCTCCGATAACAAAGAGAAAGGAGCTTTCTGAGAAACTTCTTTGTGTTCTGTGAAATCATCTCACAGAGTTACAGCATTCCTCTCAAGAAGCCTTTCGCTAAGACAGTTCTTGTGGAATTGGCAAAGTGATATTTGGAAGACCATAGAGGGCTATGGTGAAAAAGGAAATATCCTCAGATGAAATCTGGAAAGAAGCTTTCTGAGAAACTGCTTAGTGTTCTGTTAATTCATCTCACAGAGTTACATCTGTATTTCGTGGATCTCTTTGCTAGCCTTATTTCGGTGGAATCTGAGAACAGATATTTCGGATCCCTTTGAAGACTATAGGGCCAAAGGAAATATCCTCCGATAACAAAGAGAAAGAAGCTCTCTGAGAAACTTCTTTGTGTTCTGTGAAATGATCTCACAGAATTACAGCTTTCCCCTCAAGAAGCCTTTCGCTAAGACAGTTCTTGTGGAATTGGCAAAGTGATATTTGGAAGCCCATAGTGGGCTATGGTGAAAAAGGAAATATCCTCAGATGAAATCTGGAAAGAAGCTTTCTGAGAAACTGCTTAGTGTTCTGTTAATTCATCTCACAGAGTTACATCCGTATTTCGTGGATCTCTTTGCCAGCCTTATTTCTCTGGAATCTGAGAACAGATATTTCGGATCCCTTTGAAGACTATAGGGCCGAAGGAAATATCCTCCGATAACAAAGAACAAGAAGCTCTCTGAGAAACTTCTTTGTATTCTGTGAAATCATCTCACAGAGTTACAGCTTTCCCCTCAAGAAGCCTTTCGCTAAGACAGTTCTTGTGGAATTGGCAAAGTGATATTTGGAAGCCCATAGAGGGCTATGGTGAAAAAGGAAATATCCTCAGATGAAATCTGGAAAGAAGCTTTCTGAGAAACTGCTTAGTGTTCTGTTAATTCATCTCACAGAGTTACATCTGTATTTCGTGGATCTCTTTGCTAGCGTTATTTCTGTGGAATCTGAGAACAGATATTTCGGATCCCTTTGAAGACTATAGGGCCAAAGGAAATATCCTCCGATAACAAAGAGAAAGAAGCTCTCGGAGAAACTTCTTTGTGTTCTGTGAAATCATCTCACAGAGTTACAGCTTTCCCCTCAAGAAGCCTTTCGCTAAGACAGTTCTTGTTGAATTGGCAAAGTGATATTTGGAAGCCCATAGAGGGCTATGGTGAAAAAGGAAATATCCTCAGATGAAATCTGGAAAGAAGCTTTCTGAGAAACTGCTTAGTGTTCTGTTAATTCATCTCACAGAGTTACATCTGTATTTCATGGATCTCTTTGCTAGCCTTATTTCTGTGGAATCTGAGAACAGATATTTCGGATCCCTTTGAAGACTATAGGGCCGAAGGAAATATCCTCCGATAACAAAGAGAAAGAAGCTTTCTGAGAAACTTCTTTGTGTTCTGTGAAATCATCTCACAGAGTTACAGCTTTCCCCTCAAGAAGCCTTTCGCTAAGACAGGTCTTGTGGAATTGGCAAAGTGATATTTGGAAGCCCATAGAGGGCTATGGTGAAAAAGGAAATATCCTCAGATGAAATCTGGAAAGAATCTTTCTGAGAAACTGCTTAGTGTTCTGTTAATTCATCTCACAGAGTTACATCTGTATTTCGTGGATCTCTTTGCTAGCCTTATTTCTGTGGAATCTGAGAACAGATATTTCGGATCCCTTTGAAGACTATAGGACCAAAGGAAATATCCTCCGATAACAAAGAGAAAGAAGCTTTCTGAGAAACTTCTTTGTGTTCTGTGAAATCATCTCACAGAGTTACAGCTTTCCCCTCAAGAAGCCTTTCGCTAAGACAGTTCTTGTGAAGCTGGCAAAGTGATATTTGGAAGCCCATAGAGGGCTATGGTGATAAAGGAAATATCCTCAGATGAAATCTGGAAGGAAGCTTTCTGAGAAACTGCTTAGTGTTCTGTTAATTCATCTCAGAGAGTTACATCTGCATTTCGTGGATCTCTTTGCTAGCCTTATTTCTGTGGAATCTGAGAACAGAGATTTCGGATCCCTTTGAAGACTATAGGGCCAAAAGAAATATCCTCCGATAACAAAGAGAAAGAAGCTTTCTGAGAAAGTTCTTTGTGTCCTGTGAAATCATCTCACAGAGTTACAGCTTTCCCCTCAAGAAGCCTTTCGCTAAGACAGTTCTTGTGGAATTGGCAAAGTGATATTTGGAAGCCCTTATACGGCTATGTTGAAAAAGGAAATATCCTTAGATGAAATCTGGAAAGATGCTTTCTGAGAAACTGCTTAGTGTTCTGTTATTTCATCTCACAGAGTTACATCTGTATATCTTGGATCTCTTTGTTAGCCTTATTTCTGTGGAATCTGAGAACAGATATTTCGGATCCCTTTGAAGACTATAGGGCCAAAGGAAATATCCTCCGATAACAAAGAGAAAGAAGTTTCAGTGAAACTTCTTTGTGTTCTGTGAAATCATCTCAAAGAGTTACAGCTTTCCCCTCAAGAAGCCTTTCGCTAAGACAGTTCTTGTGGAATTGGCAAAGTGATATTTGGAATCCCATAGAGGGCTATGGTGAAAAAGGAAATATCCTCAGATGAAATCTGGAAAGAAACTTTCTGAGAAACTGCTTAGTGTTCTGTTAATTCACCTCACAGAGTTACATCTGTATTTCGTGGATCTCTTTGCTAGCCTTATTTCTTTGGAATCTGAGAGCAGATATTTCTGATCCCTTTGAAGACTATAGGGCCAAAGGAAATATCCTCCGATAACAAAGAGAAAGAAGCTTTCTGAGAAACTACTTTGTGTACTGTGAAATCATCTCACAGAGTTACAGCTTTCCCCTCAAGAAGCCTTTCGCTAAGACAGTTCTTGTGGAATTGGCAAAGTGATATTTCGAAGCCCATAGAGGGCTATGGTGAAAAAGGAAATATCCTCAGATGAAATCTGGAAAGAAGCTTTCTGAGAAACTGCTTAGTGTTCTGTTAATTCATCTCACAGAGTTACATCTGTATTTCGTGGATCTCTTTGCTAGCCTTATTTCTGTGGAATCTGAGAACAGATATTTCGGATCCCTTTGAAGACTATAGGGCCGAAAGAAATATCCTCCGATAACAAAGAGAAAGAAGCTTTCTGAGAATCTTCTTTGTGTTCTGTGAAATCATCTCACAGAGTTACAGCTTTCCCCTCAAGAAGCCTTTCGCTAAGACAGTTCTTGTGGAATTGGCAAAATGATATTTGGAAGCCCGTAGGGAGCTATGGTGAAACAGGGAATATCCTCAGATGAAATAGGCAAAGAAGCTTTCTGAGAAACTGCTTAGTGTTCTGTTAATTCATCTCACAGTGTTACATCTGTATTTCGTGGATCTCTTTGCTAGCCTCATTTCTGTGGAATCTGAGAACAGATATTTCGGATCCCTTTGAAGACTATGGAGCCAAAGGAAATATCCTCCGATAACAAAGAGAAAGGAGCTTTCTGAGAAACTTCTTTGTGTTCTGTGAAATCATCTCACAGAGTTACAGCATTCCTCTCAAGAAGCCTTTCGCTAAGACAGTTCTTGTGGAATTGGCAAAGTGATATTTGGAAGCCCATAGAGGGCTATGGTGAAAAAGGAAATATCCTCAGATGAAATCTGGAAAGAAGCTTTCTGAGAAACTACTTAGTGTTCTGTTAATTCATCTCACAGAGTTACATCTTTATTTCGTGGATCTCTTTGCTAGCCTTATTTCTGTGGAATCTGAGAACAGATATTTCGGATCCCTTTGAAGACTATAGGGCCAAAGGAAATATCCTCCGATTACAAAGAGAAAGAAGCTCTCTGAGAAACTTCTTTGTGTTCTGTGAAATGATCTCACAGAATTACAGCTTTCCCCTCAAGAAGCCTTTCGCTAAGACAGTTCTTGTGGAATTGGCAAAGTGATATTTGGAAGCCCATAGTGGGCTATGGTGAAAAAGGAAATATCCTCAGATGAAATCTGGAAAGAAGCTTTCTGAGAAACTTCTTAGTGTTCTGTTAATTCATCTCACAGTGTTACATCTGTATTTCGTGGATCTCTTTGCTAGCCTTATTTCTGTGGAATCTGAGAACAGATATTTCGGATACCTTTGAAGACTATGGAGCCAAAGGAAATATCCTCCGATAACAAAGAGAAAGAAGCTTTCTGAGAAACTTCTTTGTGTTCTGTGAAATCATCTCACAGAGTTACAGCATTCCTCTCAAGAAGCCTTTCGCTAAGACAGTTCTTGTGGAATTGGCAAAGTGATATTTGGAAGCCCATAGTGGGCTATGTTGAAAAAGGAAATATCCTCAGATGAAATCTGGAAAGAAGCTTTCTGAGAAACTGCTTAGTGTTCTGTTAATTCATCTCACAGAGTTACATCCGTATTTCGTGGATCTCTTTGCCAGCCTATTTCTCTGGAATCTGAGAACAGATATTTCGGATCCCTTTGAAGACTATAGGGCCGAAGGAAATATCCTCCGATAACAAAGAACAAGAAGCTTTCTGAGAAACTTCTTTGTATTCTGTGAAATCATCTCACAGAGTTACAGCTTTCCCCTCAAGAAGCCTTTCGCTAAGACAGTTCTTGTGGAATTGGCAAAGTGATATTTGGAAGCCCATAGAGGGCTATGGTGAAAAAGGAAATATCCTCAGATGAAATCTGGAAAGAAGCTTTCTGAGAAACTGCTTAGTGTTCTGTTAATTCATCTCACAGTGTTACATCTGTATTTCGTGGATCTCTTTGCTAGCCTCATTTCTGTGGAATCTGAGAACAGATATTTCGGATCCCTTTGAAGACTATGGAGCCAAAGGAAATATCCTCCGATAACAAAGAGAAAGGAGCTTTCTGAGAAACTTCTTTGTGTTCTGTGAAATCATCTCACAGAGTTACAGCATTCCTCTCAAGAAGCCTTTCGCTAAGACAGTTCTTGTGGAATTGGCAAAGTGATATTTGGAAGACCATAGAGGGCTATGGTGAAAAAGGAAATATCCTCAGATGAAATCTGGAAAGAAGCTTTCTGAGAAACTGCTTAGTGTTCTGTTAATTCATCTCACAGAGTTACATCTTTATTTCGTGGATCTCTTTGCTAGCCTTATTTCTGTGGAATCTGAGAACAGATATTTCGGATCCCATTGAAGACTATAGGGCCAAAGGAAATATCCTCCGATAACAAAGAGAAAGAAGCTCTCTGAGAAACTTCTTTGTGTTCTGTGAAATGATCTCACAGAATTACAGCTTTCCCCTCAAGAAGCCTTTCACTAAGACAGTTCTTGTGGAATTGGCAAAGTGATATTTGGAAGCCCATAGTGGGCTATGGTGAAAAAGGAAATATCCTCAGATGAAATCTGGAAAGAAGCTTTCTGAGAAACTTCTTAGTGTTCTGTTAATTCATCTCACAGTGTTACATCTGTATTTCGTGGATCTCTTTGCTAGCCTTATTTCTGTGGAATCTGAGAACAGATATTTCGGATACCTTTGAAGACTATGGAGCCAAAGGAAATATCCTCCGATAACAAAGAGAAAGAAGCTTTCTGAGAAACTTCTTTGTGTTCTGTGAAATCATCTCACAGAGTTACAGCATTCCTCTCAAGAAGCCTTTCGCTAAGACAGTTCTTGTGGAATTGGCAAAGTGATATTTGGAAGCCCATAGAGGGCTATGGTGAAAAAGGAAATATCCTCAGATGAAATCTGGAAAGAAGCTTTCTGATAAACTGCTTAGTGTTCTGTTAATTCATCTCACAGAGTTACATCTGTATTTCGTGGATCTCTTTGCTAGCCTTATTTCGGTGGAATCTGAGAACAGATATTTCGGATCCCTTTGAAGACTATAGGGCCAAAGGAAATATCCTCCGATAACAAAGAGAAAGAAGCTCTCTGAGAAACTTCTTTGTGTTCTGTGAAATGATCTCACAGAATTACAGCTTTCCCCTCAAGAAGCCTTTCGCTAAGACAGTTCTTGTGGAATTGGCAAAGTGATATTTGGAAGCCCATAGAGGGCTATGGTGAAAAAGGAAATATCCTCAGATGAAATCTGGAAAGAAGCTTTCTGAGAAACTGCTTAGTGTTCTGTTAATTCATCTCACAGAGTTACATCCGTATTTCGTGGATCTCTTTGCCAGCCTTATTTCTCTGGAATCTGAGAACAGATATTTCGGATCCCTTTGAAGACTATAGGGCCGAAGGAAATATCCTCCGATAACAAAGAACAAGAAGCTCTCTGAGAAACTTCTTTGTATTCTGTGAAATCATCTCACAGAGTTACAGCTTTCCCCTCAAGAAGCCTTTCGCTAAGACAGTTCTTGTGGAATTGGCAAAGTGATATTTCGAAGCCCATAGAGGGCTATGGTGAAAAAGGAAATATCCTCAGATGAAATCTGGAAAGAAGCTTTCTGAGAAACTGCTTAGTGTTCTGTTAATTCATCTCACAGAGTTACATCTGTATTTAGTGGATCTCTTTGCTAGCGTTATTTCTGTGGAATCTGAGAACAGATATTTCGGATCCCTTTGAAGACTATAGGGCCAAAGGAAATATCCTCCGATAACAAAGAGAAAGAAGCTCTCTGAGAAACTTCTTTGTGTTCTGTGAAATCATCTTACAGAGTTACAGCTTTCCCCTCAAGAAGCCTTTCGCTAAGACAGTTCTTGTGGAATTGGTAAAGTGATATTTGGAAGCCCGTAGGGAGCTATGGTGAAACAGGAAATATCCTCAGATGAAATAGGCAAAGAAGCTTTCTGAGAAACTGCTTAGTGTTCTGTTAATTCATCTCACAGTGTTACATCTGTATTTCGTGGATCTCTTTGCTAGCCTTATTTCTGTAGAATCTGAGAACAGATATTTCGGATCACTTTGAAGACTAAAGGGCCAAAGGAAATATCCTCCGATAACAAAGAGAAAGAAGGTGTCTGAGAAACTTCTTTGTGTTCTGTGAAATCATCTCACAGAGTTACAGCTTTCCCCTCAAGTAGCCTTTCGCTAAGACAGGTCTTGTGGAATTGGCAAAGTGATATTTGGAAGCCCATAGAGGGCTATGGTGAAAAAGGAAATATCCTCAGATGAAATCTGGAAAGAAGCTTTCTGAGAAACTGCTTAGTGTTCTGTTAATTCATCTCACAGAGTTACATCTGTATTTCGTGGATCTCTTTGCTAGCCTTATTTCTGTGGAATCTGAGAACAGATATTTCGGATCCCTTTGAAGACTATAGGGCCGAAAGAAATATCCTCCGATAACAAAGAGAAAGAAGCTTTCTGAGAATCTTCTTTGTGTTCTGTGAAATCATCTCACAGAGTTACAGCTTTCCCCTCAAGAAGCCTTTCGCTAAGACAGTTCTTGTGGAATTGGCAAAGTGATATTTGGAAGCCCGTAGGGAGCTATGGTGAAACAGGGAATATCCTCAGATGAAATAGGCAAAGAAGCTTTCTGAGAAACTGCTTAGTGTTCTGTTAATTCATCTCACAGTGTTACATCTGTATTTCGTGGATCTCTTTGCTAGCCTCATTTCTGTGGAATCTGAGAACAGATATTTCGGATCCCTTTGAAGACTATGGAGCCAAAGGAAATATCCTCCGATAACAAAGAGAAAGGAGCTTTCTGAGAAACTTCTTTGTGTTCTGTGAAATCATCTCACAGAGTTACAGCATTCCTCTCAAGAAGCCTTTCGCTAAGACAGTTCTTGTGGAATTGGCAAAGTGATATTTGGAAGCCCATAGAGGGCTATGGTGAAAAAGGAAATATCCTCAGATGAAATCTGGAAAGAAGCTTTCTGAGAAACTACTTAGTGTTCTGTTAATTCATCTCACAGAGTTACATCTTTATTTCGTGGATCTCTTTGCTAGCCTTATTTCTGTGGAATCTGAGAACAGATATTTCGGATCCCTTTGAAGACTATAGGGCCAAAGGAAATATCCTCCGATAACAAAGAGAAAGAAGCTCTCTGAGAAACTTCTTTGTGTTCTGTGAAATGATCTCACAGAATTACAGCTTTCCCCTCAAGAAGCCTTTCGCTAAGACAGTTCTTGTGGAATTGGCAAAGTGATATTTGGAAGCCCATAGTGGGCTATGGTGAAAAAGGAAATATCCTCAGATGAAATCTGGAAAGAAGCTTTCTGAGAAACTTCTTAGTGTTCTGTTAATTCATCTCACAGTGTTACATCTGTATTTCGTGGATCTCTTTGCTAGCCTTATTTCTGTGGAATCTGAGAACAGATATTTCGGATACCATTGAAGACTGTGGAGCCAAAGGAAATATCCTCCGATAACAAAGAGAAAGAAGCTTTCTGAGAAACTTCTTTGTGTTCTGTGAAATCATCTCACAGAGTTACAGCATTCCTCTCAAGAAGCCTTTCGCTAAGACAGTTCTTGTGGAATTGGCAAAGTGATATTTGGAAGCCCATAGTGGGCTATGTTGAAAAAGGAAATATCCTCAGATGAAATCTGGAAAGAAGCTTTCTGAGAAACTGCTTAGTGTTCTGTTAATTCATCTCACAGAGTTACATCTGTATTTCGTGGATCTCTTTGCCAGCCTATTTCTCTGGAATCTGAGAACAGATATTTCGGATCCCTTTGAAGACTATAGGGCCGAAGGAAATATCCTCCGATAACAAAGAACAAGAAGCTTTCTGAGAAACTTCTTTGTATTCTGTGAAATCATCTCACAGAGTTACAGCTTTCCCCTCAAGAAGCCTTTCGCTAAGACAGTTCTTGTGGAATTGGCAAAGTGATATTTGGAAGCCCATAGAGGGCTATGGTGAAAAAGGAAATATCCTCAGATGAAATCTGGAAAGAAGCTTTCTGAGAAACTGCTTAGTGTTCTGTTAATTCATCTCACAGAGTTACATCTGTATTTCGTGGATCTCTTTGCTAGCGTTATTTCTGTGGAATCTGAGAACAGATATTTCGGATCCCTTTGAAGACTATAGGGCCAAAGGAAATATCCTCCGATAACAAAGAGAAAGAAGCTCTCGGAGAAACTTCTTTGTGTTCTGTGAAATCATCTCACAGAGTTACAGCTTTCCCCTCAAGAAGCCTTTCGCTAAGACAGTTCTTGTAGAATTGGCAAAGTGATATTTGGAAGCCCATAGAGGGCTATGGTGAAAAAGGAAATATCCTCAGATGAAATCCGGAAAGAAGCTTTCTGAGAAACTGCTTAGTGTTCTCTTAATTCATCTCACAGAGTTACATCTGTATTTCGTGTATCTCTTTGCTAGCCTTATTTCTGTGGAATCTGAGAACAGATATTTCGGATCCCTTTGAAGACTAAAGGGCCTAAGGAAATAACCTCCGTTAACAGAGAGAAAGAAGCTTTCTGAGAAACTTCTTTGTGTTCTGTGAAATCATCTCACAGAGTTACAGCTCTCCCCTCAAGAAGACTTTCGCTAAGACAGGTTTTGTGGAATTGGCAAAGTGATATTTGGAAGCACATAGAGGGCTAAGGTGAAAAAGGAAATATCCTCAGATGAAATCTGGAAAGAAGCTTTCTGAGAAACTGCTTAGTGTTCTGTTAATTCATCTCACAGAGTTACATCTGTATGTCGTGGATCTCTTTGTTAGCCTTATTTCTGTGGAATCTGAGAACAGATATTTCGGATCCCTTTGAAGACTATAGGGCCAAAGGAAATATCCTCCGATAACAAAGAGAAAGAAGCTTTCAGAGAAACTTCTTTGTGTTCTGTGAAATCATATCAAAGAGTTACAGCTTTCCCCTCAAGAAGCCTTTCGCTAAGACAGTTCTTGTGGAATTGGCAAAGTGATATTTGGAAGCCCATAGAGGGCTATGGTGAAAAAGGAAATATCCTCAGATGAAATCTGGAAAGAAACTTTCTGAGAAACTGCTTAGTGTTCTGTTAATTCACCTCACAGAGTTACATTTGTATTTCGTGGATCTCTTTGCTAGCCTTATTTCTTTGGAATCTGAGAGCAGATATTTCGGATCCATTTGAAGACTATAGGGCCAAAGGAAATATCCTCCGATAACAAAGAGAAAGAAGATTTCTGAGAAACTTCTCTGTGTACTGTGAAATCATCTCACAGAGTTACAGCTTTCCCCTCAAGAAGCCTTTCGCTAAGACAGTTCTTGTGGAATTGGCAAAGTGATATTTGGAAGCCCATAGAGGGCAATGGTGAAAAAGGAAATATCCTCAGATGAAATCTGGAAAGAAGCTTTCTGAGAAACTGCTTAGTGTTCTGTTAATTCATCTCACAGAGTTACATCTGTATTTCGTGGATCTCTTTGCTAGCGTTATTTCTGTGGAATCTGAGAACAGATATTTCGGATCCCTTTGAAGACTCTAGGGCCAAAGTAAATATCCTCCGATAACAAAGAGAAATAAGCTCTCTGAGAAACTTCTTTGTGTTCTGTGAAATCATCTCACAGAGTTACAGCTTTCCCCTCAAGAAGCCTTTCGCTAAGATAGTTCTTGTGGAATTGGCAAAGTGATATTTGGAAGCCCATAGAGGGCTATGGTGAAAAAGGAAATATCCTCAGATGAAATCTGGAAAGAAACTTTCTAAGAAACTGCTTAGTGTTCTGTTAATTCACCTCACAGAGTTACATCTGTATTTCGTGGATCTCTTTGCTAGCCTTATTTCTTTGGAATCTGAGAGCAGATATTTCTGATCCCTTTGAAGAATATAGGGCCGAAGGAAATATCCTCCGATAACAAAGAGAAAGAAGCTTTCTGAGAAACTTCTTTGTTTTCTGTGAAATCATCTCACAGAGTTACAGCTTTCCCCTCAAGAAGCCTTTCTCTAAGACAGTTCTTGTGGAATTGGCAAAGTGATATTTGGAAGCCCATAGAGGGCTATGGTGAAAAAGGAAATATCCTCAGATGAAATCCGGAAAGAAGCTTTCTGAGAAACTGCTTAGTGTTCTGTTAATTCATCTCACAGTGCTACATCTGTATTTCGTGGATCTCTTTGCTAGCCTTATTTCTTTGGAATCTGAGAACAGATATTTCGGATCCCTTTGAAGACTATAGGGCCGAAGGAAATATCCTCCGATAACAAAGAGAAAGAAGCTTTCTGAGAAACTTCTTTGTGTTCTGTGAAATCATCTCACAGAGTTACAGCTTTCCCCTCAAGAAGCCTTTCGCTAAGACAGTTCTTGTGGAATTGGCAAAGTGATATTTGGAACCCCATAGAGGGTTATGGTGAAAAAGGAAATATCCTCAGATGAAATCCGGAAAGAAGCTTTCTGAGAAAGTGCTTAGTGTTCTGTTAATTCATCTCACAGAGTTACATCTGTATTTCGTGGATCTCTTTGCTAGCCTTATTTCTGTGGAATCTGACAACAGATATTTCGGATCCCTTTGAAGACTAAAGGGCCTAAGGAAATAACCTCCGTTAACAGAGAGAAAGAAGCTTTCTGAGAAACTTCTTTGTGTTCTGTGAAATCATCTCACAGAGTTACAGCTTTCCCCTCAAGAAGCCTTTCGCTAAGACAGGTCTTGTGGAATTGGCAAAGTGATATTTGGAAGCCCATAGAGGGCTATGGTGAAAAAGGAAATATCCTCAGATGAAATCTGTAAAGAATCTTTCTGAGAAACTGCTTAGTGTTCTGTTAATTCATCTCACAGAGTTACATCTGTATTTCGTGGATCTGTTTGCTAGCCTTATTTCTGTGGAATCTGAGAACAGATATTTCGGATCCCTTTGAAGACTATAGGACCAAAGGAAATATCCTCCGATAACAAAGAGAAAGAAGCTTTCTGAGAAAATTCTTTGTGTTCTGTGAAATCATCTCACAGAGTTACAGCTTTCCCCTCAAGAAGTCTTTCGCCATGTCACTTATTGTGGAATTGGCAACGTGATATTTGGAAGCCCATAGAGGGCTATGGTGAAAAAGGAAATATCCTCAGATGAAATCTGGAAAGAAGCTTTCTGAGAAACTGCTTAGTGTTCTGCTAATTCATCTCACAGAGTTACATCTGTATTTCGTGGATTTCTTTGCTAGCCTTATTTCTGTGGAATCTGAGAACAGATATTTCGGATCCCTTTGAAGACTTTAGGGCCAAAGGAAATATCCTGCGATAACAAAGAGAAAGTAGCTTTCTGAGAAACTTCTTTGTATTCTGTGAAATCATCTCACAGAGTTACAGCTTTCCATTCAAGAAGCCTTTCGCTAAGACAGTTCCTGTGGAATTGGCCAAGTGATATTTGGAAACCCATAGAGGGCTATGGTGAAAAAGGAAATATCCTCAGATGAAATCTGGAAAGAAGCTTTCTGAGAAACTGCTTAGTGTTCTGTTAATTCATCTCACAGAGTTACATCTGTATTTCGTGGATCTCTTTGCTAACCTTATTTCTGTGAAATCTGAGAACAGATATTTCGGATCACTTTGAAGTCTATAGGGCCAAAGGAAATATCCTCCTATAACAAAGAAAAAGAAGCTTTCTGAGAAACTTCTTTGTGTTCTGTGAAATCATCTCACAGAGTTACAGCTTGCCCCTCAAGAAGCCTTTCGCTAAGACAGTTCTTGTGAAGCTGGCAAAGTGATATTTGGAAGCCCATAGAGGGCTATGGTGATAAAGGAAATATCCTCAGATGAAATCTGGAAGGAAGCTTTCTGAGAAACTGCTTAGTGTTCTGTTAATTCATCTCAGAGAGTTACATCTGTATTTCGTGGATCTCTTTGCTAGCCTTATTTCTGTGGAATCTGAGAACAGATATTTCGGATACCTTTGAAGACTATAGGGCCAAAAGAAATATCCTCCGATAACAAAGAGAAAGAAGCTTTCTTAGAAACTTCTTTGTGTCCTGCGAAATCATCTCACAGAGTTACAGCTTTCCCTTCAAGAAGCCTTTCGCTAAGACAGTTCTTGTGGAATTGGCAAAGTGATATTTGGAAGCCCTTATAGGGCTATGGTGAAAAAGGAAATATCCTTAAATGAAATCTGGAAATATGCTTTCGGAGAAACTGCTTAGTGTTCTGTTATTTCATCTCACAGAGTTACATCTGTATATCTTGGATCTCTTTGTTAGCCTTATTTCTGTGGAATCTGAGAACAGATATTTCGGATCCCTTTGAAGACTATAGGGCCAAAGGAAATATCCTCCGATAACAAAGAGAAAAAAGCTCTCTGAGAAACTTCTTTGTGTTCTGTGAAATGATCTCACAGAATTACAGCTTTCCCCTCAAGAAGCCTTTCGCTAAGACAGTTCTTGTGGAATTGGCAAAGTGATATTTGGAAGCCCATAGTGGGCTATGGTGAAAAAGGAAATATCCTCAGATGAAATCTGGAAAGAAGCTTTCTGAGAAACTTCTTAGTGTTCTGTTAATTCATCTCACAGTGTTACATCTGTATTTCGTGGATCTCTTTGCTAGCCTTATTTCTGTGGAATCTGAGAACAGATATTTCGGATACCTTTGAAGACTATGGAGCCAAAGGAAATATCCTCCGATAACAAAGAGAAAGAAGCTTTCTGAGAAACTTCTTTGTGTTCTGTGAAATCATCTCACAGAGTTACAGCTTTCCCCTCGAGAAGCCTTTCGCTAAGACAGTTCTTGTGGAATTGGCAAAGTGATATTTGGAAGCCCATAGAGGGCTATGGTGAAAAAGGAAATATCCTCAGATGAAATCTGGAAAGAAACTTTCTAAGAAACTGCTTAGTGTTCTGTTAATTCACCTCACAGAGTTACATCTGTATTTCGTGGATCTCTTTGCTAGCCTTATTTCTTTGGAATCTGAGAGCAGATATTTCTGATCCCTTTGAAGAATATAGGGCCGAAGGAAATATCCTCCCATAACAAAGAGAAAGAAGCTTTCTGAGAAACTTCTTTGTTTTCTGTGAAATCATCTCACAGAGTTACAGCTTTCCCCTCAAGAAGCCTTTCTCTAAGACAGTTCTTGTGGAATTGGCAAAGTGATATTTGGAAGCCCATAGAGGGCTATGGTGAAAAAGGAAATATCCTCAGATGAAATCCGGAAAGAAGCTTTCTGAGAAACTGCTTAGTGTTCTGTTAATTCATCTCACAGTGCTACATCTGTATTTCGTGGATCTCTTTGCTAGCCTTATTTCTTTGGAATCTGAGAACAGATATTTCGGATCCCTTTGAAGACTGTAGGGCCGAAGGAAATATCCTCCGATAACAAAGAGAAAGAAGCTTTCTGAGAAACTTCTTTGTGTTCTGTGAAATCATCACACAGAGTTACAGCTTTCCCCTCAAGAAGCCTTTCGCTAAGACAGTTCTTGTGGAATTGGCAAAGTGATATTTGGAACTCCATAAAGGGTTACGGTGAAAAAGGAAATATCCTCAGATGAAATCCGGAAAGAAGCTTTCTGAGAAAGTGCTTAGTGTTCTGTTAATTCATCTTACAGAGTTACATCTGTATTTCGTGGATCTATTTGCTAGCCTTATTTCTGTGGAATCTGAGAACAGATATTTCGGATCCCTTTGAAGACTAAAGGGCCTAAGGAAATAACCTCCGTTAACAGAGAGAAAGAAGCTTTCTGAGAAACTTCTTTGTGTTCTGTGAAATCATCTCACAGAGTTACAGCTTTCGCCTGAAGAAGCCTTTCGCTAAGACAGGTCTTGTGGAATTGGCAAAGTGATATTTGGAAGCCCATAGAGGGCTATGGTGAAAAAGGAAATATCCTCAGATGAAATCTGTAAAGAATCTTTCTGAGAAACTGCTTCGTGTTCTGTTAATTCATCTCACAGAGTTACATCTGTATTTCGTGGATCTGTTTGCTAGCCTTATTTCTGTGGAATCTGAGAACAGATATTTCGGATCCCTTTGAAGACTATAGGACCAAATTAAATATCCTCCGATAACAAAGAGAAAGAAGCTTTCTGAGAAAATTCTTTGTGTTCTGTGAAATCATCTCACAGAGTTACAGCTTTCCCCTCAAGAAGTCTTTCGCCATGTCACTTATTGTGGAATTGGCAACGTGATATTTGGAAGCCCATAGAGGGCTATGGTGAAAAAGGAAATATCCTCAGATGAAATCTGGAAAGAAGCTTTCTGAGAAACTGCTTAGTGTTCTGCTAATTCATCTCACAGAGTTACATCTGTATTTCGTGGATCTCTTTGCTAGCCTTATTTCTGTGGAATCTGAGAACAGATATTTCGGATCCCTTTGAAGACTTTAGGGCCAAAGGAAATATCCTCCGATAACAAAGAGAAAGTAGCTTTCTGAGAAACTTCTTTGTATTCTGTGAAATCATCTCACAGAGTTACAGCTTTCCCCTCAAGAAGCCTTTCGCTAAGACAGTTCCTGTGGAATTGGCCAAGTGATATTTGGAAACCCATAGAGGGCTATGGTGAAAAAGGAAATATCCTCAGATGAAATCTGGAAAGAAGCTTTCTGAGAAACTGCTTAGTGTTCTGTTATTTCATCTCACAGAGTTACATCTGTATATCTTGGATCTCTTTGTTAGCCTTATTTCTGTGGAATCTGAGAACAGATATTTCGGATCCCTTTGAAGACTATAGGGCCAAAGGAAATATCCTCCGATAACAAAGAGAAAGAAGCTCTCTGAGAAACTTCTTTGTGTTCTATGAAATGATCCCACAGAATTACAGCTTTCCCCTCAAGAAGCCTTTCGCTAAGACAGTTCTTGTGGAATTGGCAAAGTGATATTTGGAAGCCCATAGTGGGCTATGGTGAAAAAGGAAATATCCTCAGATGAAATCTGGAAAGAAGCTTTCTGAGGAACTTCTTAGTGTTCTGTTAATTCATCTCACAGTGTTACATCTGTATTTCGTGGATCTCTTTGCTAGCCTTATTTCTGTGGAATCTGAGAACAGATATTTCGGATACCTTTGAAGACTATGGAGCCAAAGGAAATATCCTCCGATAACAAAGAGAAAGAAGCTTTCTGAGAAACTTCTTTGTGTTCTGTGAAATCATCTCACAGAGTTACAGCATTCCTCTCAAGAAGCCTTTCGCTAAGACAGTTCTTGTGGAATTGGCAAAGTGATATTTGGAAGCCCATAGAGGGCTATGGTGAAAAAGGAAATATCCTCAGATGAAATCTGGAAAGAAGCTTTCTGAGAAACTGCTTAGTGTTCTGTTAATTCATCTCACAGTGTTACATCTGTATTTCGTGGATCTCTTTGCTAGCCTTATTTCTGTGGAATCTGAGAACAGATATTTCGGATCCCTTTGAAGACTATAGGGCCAAAGGAAATATCCTCCGATAACAAAGAGAAAGAAGCTCTCTGAGAAACTTCTTTGTGTTCTGTGAAATGATCTCACAGAATTACAGCTTTCCCCTCAAGAAGCCTTTCGCTAAGACAGTTCTTGTGGAATTGGCAAAGTGATATTTGGAAGCCCACAGTGGGCTATGGTGAAAAAGGAAATATCCTCAGATGAAATCTGGAAAGAATCTTTCTGAGAAACTGCTTAGTGTTCTGTTAATTCATCTCACAGTGTTACATCTGTATTTCGTGGATCTCTTTGCTAGCCTTATTTCTGTGGAATCTGAGAACAGATATTTCGGATCCCTTTGAAGACTATAGGGCCAAAGGAAATATCCTCCGATAACAAAGAGAAAGAAGCTTTCTGAGAAACTTCTTTGTGTTCTGTGAAATCATCTCACTGAGTTACAGCTTTCCCCTCAAGAAGCCTTTCGCTAAGACAGTTCTTGTGGAATTGGCAAAGTGATATTTGGAAGCCCATAGAGGGTTATGGTGAGAAAGGAAATATCCTCAGATGAATTCCGGAAAGAAGCTTTCTGAGAAAGTGCTTAGTGTTCTCTTAATTCATCTCACAGAGTTACATCTGTATTTCGTGGATCTCTTTGCTAGCCTTATTTCTGTGGAATCTGAGAACAGATATTTCGGATCCCTTTGAAGACTAAAGGGCCTAAGGAAATAACCTCCGTTAACAGAGAGAAAGAAGCTTTCTGAGAAACTTCTTTGTGTTCTGTGAAATCATCTCACAGAGTTACAGCTCTCCCCTCAAGAAGCCTTTCGCTAAGACAGGTCTTGTGGAATTGGCAAAGTGATATTTGGAAGCACATAGAGGGCTAAGGTGAAAAAGGAAATATCCTCAGATGAAATCTGGAAAGAAGCTTTCTGAGAAACTGCTTAGTGTTCTGTTATTTCATCTCACAGAGTTACATCTGTATGCCGTATCTCTTTGTTAGCTTTATTTCTGTGGAATCTGAGAACAGATATTTCGGATCCCTTTGAAGACTATAGGGCCGAAGGAAATATCCTCCGATAACAAAGAGAAAGAAGCTTTCAGAGAAACTTCTTTGTGTTCTGTGAAATCATCTCAAAGAGTTACAGCTTTCCCCTCAAGAAACCTTTCGCTAAGACAGTTCTTGTGGAATTGGCAAAGTGATATTTGGAAGCCCATAGAGGGCTATGGTAAAAAAGGAAATATCCTCAGATGAAATCTGGAAAGAAACATTCTGGGAAACTGCTTAGCGTTCTGTTAATTCACCTCACAGAGTTACATCTGTATTTCGTGGATCTATTTGCTAGCCTTATTTCTTTGGAATCTGAGAGCAGATATTTCTGATCCCTTTGAAGACTATAGGGCCGAAGGAAATATCCTCCGATAACAAAGAGAAAGAAGCTTTCTGAGAAACTTCTTTGTGTTCTGTGAAATCATCTCACAGAGTTACAGCTTTCCCCTCAAGAAGACTTTCGCTAAGACAGTTCTTGTGGAATTGGCAAAGTGATATTTGGAAGCCCATAGAGGGCTATGGTGAAAAAGGAAATATCCTCAGATGAAATCCGGAAAGAAGCTTTCTGAGAAACTGCTTAGTGTTCTGTTAATTCATCTCACAGTGTTACATCTGTATTTCGTGGATCTCTTTGCTAGCCTTATTTCTGTGGAATCTGAGAACAGATATTTCGGATCCCTTTGAAGACTATAGGGCCGAAGGAAATAACCTCCGTTAACAAAGAGAAAGAAGCTTTCTGAGAAACTTCTTTGTGTTCTGTGAAATCATCTCACAGAGTTACAGCTTTCCACTCAAGAAGCCTTTCGCTAAGACAGGTCTTGTGGAATTGGCAAAGTGATATTTGGAAGCCCATAGAGGGCTATGGTGAAAAAGGAAATATCCTCAGATGAAATCTGGAAAGAAGCTTTCAGAGAAACTGCTTAGTGTTCTGTTAATTCATCTCACAGAGTTACATCTGTATTTCGTGGATCTCTTTGCTAGCCTTATTTCTGTGGAATCTGAGAACAGATATTTCGGATCCCTTTGAAGACTATAGGACCAAAGGAAATATCCTCCGATAACAAAGAGAAAGAAGCTTTCTGAGAAACTTCTTTGTGTTCTGTGAAATCATCTCACAGAGTTACAGCTTTCCCCTCAAGAAGTCTTTCGCCATGTCACTTATTGTGGAATTGGCAACGTGATATTTGGAAGCCCATAGAGGGCTATGGTGAAAAAGGAAATATCCTCAGATGAAATCTGGAAGGAAGCTTTCTGAGAAACTGCTTAGTGTTCTGTTAATTCATCTCAGAGAGTTACATCTGCATTTCGTGGATCTCTTTGCTAGCCTTATTTCTGTGGAATCTGAGAACAGATATTTCGGATCCCTTTGAAGACTATAGGGCCAAAAGAAATATCCTCCGATAACAAAGAGAAAGAAGCTTTCTGAGAAACTTCTTTGTGTTCTGTGAAATCATCTCACAGAGTTACAGCTTTCCCCTCAAGAAGCCTTTCGCTAAGACAGTTCTTGTGGAATTGGCAAAGTGATATTTGGAAGCCCTTATAGGGCTATGGTGAAAAAGGAAATATCCTTAGATGAAATCTGGAAAGATGCTTTCTGAGAAACTGCTTAGTGTTCTGTTATTTCATCTCACAGAGTTACATCTGTATGTCGTGGATCTCTTTGTTAGCCTTATTTCTGTGGAATCTGAGAACAGATATTTCGGATCCCTTTGAAGACTCTAGGGCCAAAGGAAATATCCTCCGATAACAAAGAGAAAGAAGTTTCAGTGAAACTTCTTTGTGTTCTGTGAAATCATCTCAAAGAGTTACAGCTTTCCCCTCAAGAAGCCTTTCGCTAAGACAGTTCTTGTGGAATTGGCAAAGTGATATTTGGAATCCCATAGAGGGCTATGGTGAAAAAGGAAATATCCTCAGAAGAAATCTGGAAAGAAACTTTCTGAGAAACTGCTTAGTGTTCTGTTAATTCACCTCACAGAGTTACATCTGTATTTCGTTGATCTCTTTGCTAGCCTTATTTCCTTGGAATCTGAGAGCAGATATTTCTGATCCCTTTGAAGACTATAGGGCCAAAGGAAATATCCTCCGATAACAAAGAGAAAGAAGCTTTCTGAGAAACTACTTTGTGTACTGTGAAATCATCTGACAGAGTTACAGCTTTCCCCTCAAGAAGACTTTCGCTAAGACAGTTCTTGTGGAATTGGCAAAGTGATATTTGGAAGCCCATAGAGGGCTATGGTGAAAAAGGAAATAACCTCAGATGAAATCTGGAAAGAAGCTTTCTGAGAAACTGCTTAGTGTTCTGTTAATTCATCTCACAGAGTTACATCTGTATTTCGTGGATCTCTTTGCTAGCGTTATTTCTGTGGAATCTGAGAACAGATATTTCGGATCCCTTTGGAGACTATAGGGCCAAAGGAAATATCCTCCGATAACAAAGAGAAAGAAGCTCTCTGAGAAACTTCTTTGTGTTCTGTGAAATCATCTCACAGAGTTACAGCTTTCCCCTCAAGAAGCCTTTCGCTAAGACAGTTCTTGTGGAATTGGCAAAGTGATATTTGGAAGCCCGTAGGGAGCTATGGTGAAACAGGAAATATCCTCAGATGAAATAGGCAAAGAAGCTTTCTGAGAAACTGCTTAGTGTTCTGTTAATTCATCTCACAGTGTTACATCTGTATTTCGTGGATCTCTTTGCTAGCCTTATTTCTGTGGAATCTGAGAACAGATATTTCGGATCCCTTTGAAGACTATAGGGCCGAAGGAAATAACCTCCGTTAACAAAGAGAAAGAAGCTTTCTGAGAAACTTCTTTGTGTTCTGTGAAATCATCTCACAGAGTTACAGCTTTCCCCTCAAGAAGCCTTTCGCTAAGACAGGTCTTGTGGAATTGGCAAAGTGATATTTGGAAGCCCATAGAGGGCTATGGTGAAAAAGGAAATATCCTCAGATGAAATCTGGAAAGAAGCTTTCAGAGAAACTGCTTAGTGTTCTGTTAATTCATCTCACAGAGTTACATCTGTATTTCGTGGATCTCTTTGCTAGCCTTATTTCTGTGGAATCTGAGAACAGATATTTCGGATCCCTTTGAAGACTATAGGACCAAAGGAAATATCCTCCGATAACAAAGAGAAAGAAGCTTTCTGAGAAACTTCTTTGTGTTCTGTGAAATCATCTCACAGAGTTACAGCTTTCCCCTCAAGAAGTCTTTCGCCATGTCACTTATTGTGGAATTGGCAACGTGATATTTGGAAGCCCATAGAGGGCTATGGTGAAAAAGGAAATATCCTCAGATGAAATCTGGAAGGAAGCTTTCTGAGAAACTGCTTAGTGTTCTGTTAATTCATCTCAGAGAGTTACATCTGCATTTCGTGGATCTCTTTGCTAGCCTTATTTCTGTGGAATCTGAGAACAGATATTTCGGATCCCTTTGAAGACTATAGGGCCAAAAGAAATATCCTCCGATAACAAAGAGAAAGAAGCTTTCTGAGAAACTTCTTTGTGTTCTGTGAAATCATCTCACAGAGTTACAGCTTTCCCCTCAAGAAGCCTTTCGCTAAGACAGTTCTTGTGGAATTGGCAAAGTGATATTTGGAAGCCCTTATAGGGCTATGGTGAAAAAGGAAATATCCTTAGATGAAATCTGGAAAGATGCTTTCTGAGAAACTGCTTAGTGTTCTGTTATTTCATCTCACAGAGTTACATCTGTATATCGTGGATCTCTTTGTTAGCCTTATTTCTGTGGAATCTGAGAACAGATATTTCGGATCCCTTTGAAGACTCTAGGGCCAAAGGAAATATCCTCCGATAACAAAGAGAAAGAAGTTTCAGGGAAACTTCTTTGTGTTCTGTGAAATCATCTCAAAGAGTTACAGCTTTCCCCTCAAGAAGCCTTTCGCTAAGACAGTTCTTGTGGAATTGGCAAAGTGATATTTGGAATCCCATAGAGGGCTATGGTGAAAAGGAAATATCCTCAGAAGAAATCTGGAAAGAAACTTTCTGAGAAACTGCTTAGTGTTCTGTTAATTCACCTCACAGAGTTACATCTGTATTTCGTTGATCTCTTTGCTAGCCTTATTTCCTTGGAATCTGAGAGCAGATATTTCTGATCCCTTTGAAGACTATAGGGCCAAAGGAAATATCCTCCGATAACAAAGAGAAAGAAGCTTTCTGAGAAACTACTTTGTGTACTGTGAAATCATCTGACAGAGTTACAGCTTTCCCCTCAAGAAGACTTTCGCTAAGACAGTTCTTGTGGAATTGGCAAAGTGATATTTGGAAGCCCATAGAGGGCTATGGTGAAAAAGGAAATAACCTCAGATGAAATCTGGAAAGAAGCTTTCTGAGAAACTGCTTAGTGTTCTGTTAATTCATCTCACAGAGTTACATCTGTATTTCGTGGATCTCTTTGCTAGCGTTATTTCTGTGGAATCTGAGAACAGATATTTCGGATCCCTTTGGAGACTATAGGGCCAAAGGAAATATCCTCCGATAACAAAGAGAAAGAAGCTCTCTGAGAAACTTCTTTGTGTTCTGTGAAATCATCTCACAGAGTTACAGCTTTCCCCTCAAGAAGCCTTTCACTAAGACAGTTCTTGTGGAATTGGCAAAGTGATATTTGGAAGCCCGTAGGGAGCTATGGTGAAACAGGAAATATCCTCAGATGAAATAGGCAAAGAAGCTTTCTGAGAAACTGCTTAGTGTTCTGTTAATTCATCTCACAGTGTTACATCTGTATTTCGTGGATCTCTTTGCTAGCCTTATTTCTGTAGAATCTGAGAACAGATATTTCGGATCACTTTGAAGACTAAAGGGCCAAAGGAAATATCCTCCGATAACAAAGAGAAAGAAGGTGTCTGAGAAACTTCTTTGTGTTCTGTGAAATTATCTCACAGAGTTACAGCTTTCCCCTCAAGTAGCCTTTCGCTAGGACAGGTCTTGTGGAATTGGCAAAGTGATATTTGGAAGCCCATAGAGGGCTATGGTGAAAAGGAAATATCCTCAGATGAAATCTGGAAAGAAGCTTTCTGAGAAACTGCTTAGTGTTCTGTTAATTCATCTCACAGAGTTACATCTGTATTTCGTGGATCTCTTTGCTAGCCTTATTTCTGTGGAATCTGAGAACATATATTTCGGATCCCTTTGAAGACTATAGGGCCGAAGGAAATATCCTCCGATAAGAAAGAGAAAGAAGCTTTCTGAGAAACTTCTTTGTGTTCTGTGAAATCATCTCACAGAGTTACAACTTTCCCCTCAAGAAGCCTTTCGCTAAGACAGTTCTTGTGGAATTGGCAAAGTGATATTTGGAAGCCCATAGAGGACTATGGTGAAAAAGGAAATATCCTCAGATGAAATCTGGAAAGAAGCTTTCTGAGAAACTGCTTAGTGTTCTGTTAATTCATCTCACAGAGTTACATCTGTATTTCGTGGATCTCTTTGCTAGCCTCATTTCTGTGGAATCTGAGAACAGATATTTCGGATCCCTTTGAAGACTATGGAGCCAAAGGAAATATCCTCCGATAACAAAGAGAAAGGAGCTTTCTGAGAAACTTCTTTGTGTTCTGTGAAATCATCTCACAGAGTTACAGCATTCCTCTCAAGAAGCCTTTCGCTAAGACAGTTCTTGTGGAATTGGCAAAGTGATATTTGGAAACCCATAGAGGGCTATGGTTAAAAAGGAAATATCCTCAGATGAAATCTGGAAAGAAGCTTTCTGAGAAACTGCTTAGTGTTCTGTTAATTCATCTCACAGAGTTATATCTGTATTTCGTGGATCTCTTTGCTAGCCTTATTTCTGTGGAATCTGAGAACAGATATTTCGGATCCCTTTGAAGACTACAGGGCCAAAGGAAATATCCTCCGATAACAAAGAGAAAGAAGCTCTCTGAGAAACTTCTTTGTGTTCTGTGAAATCATCTCACAGAATTACAGCTTTCCCCTCAAGAAGCCTTTCGCTAAGACAGTTCTTGTGGAATTGGCAAAGTGATATTTGGAAGCCCATAGTGGGCTATGTTGAAAAAGGAAATATCCTCATATGAAATCTGGAAAGAAGCTTTCTGAGAAACTGCTTAGTGTTCTGTTAATTCATCTCACAGAGTTACATCCGTATTTCGTGGATCTCTTTGCCAGCCTTATTTCTCTGGAATCTGAGAACAGATATTTCGGATCCCTTTGAAGACTATAGGGCCGAAGGAAATATCCTCCGATAACAAAGAACAAGAAGCTTTCTGAGAAACTTCTTTGTATTCTGTGAAATCATCTCACAGAGTTACAGCTTTCCCCTCAAGAAGCCTTTCGCTAAGACAGTTCTTGTGGAATTGGCAAAGTGATTATTGGAAGCCCATAGAGGGCTATGGTGAAAAAGGAAATATCCTCAGATGAAATCTGGAAAGAAGCTTTCTGAGAAACTGCTTAGTGTTCTGTTAATTCATCTCACAGAGTTACATCTGTGTTTCGTGGATCTCTCTGATAGCCTTATTTCTGTGGAATCTGAGAACAGATATTTCGGATCCCTTTGAAGACTATAGGGCCAAAGGAAATATCCTCCGATAACAAAGAGAAAGAAGCTTTCTGAGAAACTTCTTTGTGTTCTGTGAAATCATCTCACAGAGGTACAGCTTTCCCCTCAAGAAGACTTTCAATAAGACAGTTCTTGTGGAATTGGCCAAGTGATATTTGGAAGCCCATAGAGGGCTATGGTGAAAAAGGAAATATCCTCAGATGAAATCTGGAAAGAAGCTTTCTGAGAAACTGCTTAGTGTTTTGTTAATTAATCTCACAGAGTTACATCTGTATTTCGTGGATCTCTTTGCTAGCCTTATTTCTGTGGAATCTGAGAACAGATATTTCGGATCCCTTTGAAGACTATAGGGCCAAAGGAAATATCCTCCGATAACAAAGAGAAAGATGCTTTCTGAGAAACTTCTTTGTGTTCTGTGAAATCATCTCACAGAGTTTCAGCTTTCCCCTCAAGAAGCCTTTCGCTAAGACAGTTCTTGTGGAATTGGCAAAGTGATATTTGGAAGCCCACAGTGGGCTATGGTGAAAAAGGAAATATCCTCAGATGAAATCTGGAAAGAAGCTTTCTGAGAAACTTCTTAGTGTTCTGTTAATTCATCTCACAGTGTTACATCTGTATTTCGTGGGTCTCTTTGCTAGCCTTATTTCTGTGGAATCTGAGAACAGATATTTCGGATCCCTTTGAAGACTATAGGGCCAAAGGAAATATCCTCCGATAACAAAGAGAAAGAAGCTTTCTGAGAAACTTCTTTGTGTTCTGTGAAATCATCTCACAGAGTTACAGCTTTCCCCTCAAGAAGCCTTTCGCTAAGACAGTTCTTGTGGAATTGGCAAAGTGATATTTGGAAGCCCATAGAGGGTTATGGTGAAAAAGGAAATATCCTCAGATGAAATCCGGAAAGAAGCTTTCTGAGAAAGTGCTTAGTGTTCTCTTAATTCATCTCACAGAGTTACATCTGTATTTCGTGGATCTCTTTGCTAGCCTTATTTCTGTGGAATCTGAGAACAGATATTTCGGATCCCTTTGAAGACTAAAGGGCCTAAGGAAATAACCTCCGTTAACAGAGAGAAAGAAGCTTTCTGAGAAACTTCTTTGTGTTCTGTGAAATCATCTCACAGAGTTACAGCTCTCCCCTCAAGAAGCCTTTCGCTAAGACAGGTCTTGTGGAATTGGCAAAGTGATATTTGGAAGCACATAGAGGGCTAAGGTGAAAAAGGAAATATCCTCAGATGAAATCTGGAAAGAAGCTTTCTGAGAAACTGCTTAGTGTTCTGTTATTTCATCTCACAGAGTTACATCTGTATGCCGTATCTCTTTGTTAGCTTTATTTCTGTGGAATCTGAGAACAGATATTTCGGATCCCTTTGAAGACTATAGGGCCAAAGGAAATATCCTCCGATAACAAAGAGAAAGAAGCTTTCAGAGAAACTTCTTTGTGTTCTGTGAAATCATCTCAAAGAGTTACAGCTTTCCCCTCAAGAAAACTTTCGCTAAGACAGTTCTTGTGGAATTGGCAAAGTGATATTTGGAAGCCCATAGAGGGCTATGGTAAAAAAGGAAATATCCTCAGATGAAATCTGGAAAGAAACATTCTGGGAAACTGCTTAGCGTTCTGTTAATTCACCTCACAGAGTTACATCTGTATTTCGTGGATCTATTTGCTAGCCTTATTTCTTTGGAATCTGAGAGCAGATATTTCTGATCCCTTTGAAGACTATAGGGCCGAAGGAAATATCCTCCGATAACAAAGAGAAAGAAGCTTTCTGAGAAACTTCTTTGTGTTCTGTGAAATCATCTCACAGAGTTACAGCTTTCCCCTCAAGAAGACTTTCGCTAAGACAGTTCTTGTGGAATTGGCAAAGTGATATTTGGAAGCCCATAGAGGGCTATGGTGAAAAAGGAAATATCCTCAGATGAAATCCGGAAAGAAGCTTTCTGAGAAACTGCTTAGTGTTCTGTTAATTCATCTCACAGTGTTACATCTGTATTTCGTGGATCTCTTTGCTAGCCTTATTTCTGTGGAATCTGAGAACAGATATTTCGGATCCCT
The DNA here is from genome assembly GCF_043159975.1 of Macaca nemestrina. NCBI lineage: Eukaryota > Metazoa > Chordata > Mammalia > Primates > Cercopithecidae > Macaca > Macaca nemestrina. Next base: position 106,146,949 of record NC_092127.1, on the reverse strand, counting down.
TTGAAGACTATAGGGCCGAAGGAAATAACCTCCGTTAACAAAGAGAAAGAAGCTTTCTGAGAAACTTCTTTGTGTTCTGTGAAATCATCTCACAGAGTTACAGCTTTCCCCTCAAGAAGCCTTTCGCTAAGACAGGTCTTGTGGAATTGGCAAAGTGATATTTGGAAGCCCATAGAGGGCTATGGTGAAAAAGGAAATATCCTCAGATGAAATCTGGAAAGAAGCTTTCAGAGAAACTGCTTAGTGTTCTGTTAATTCATCTCACAGAGTTACATCTGTATTTCGTGGATCTCTTTGCTAGCCTTATTTCTGTGGAATCTGAGAACAGATATTTCGGATCCCTTTGAAGACTATAGGACCAAAGGAAATATCCTCCGATAACAAAGAGAAAGAAGCTTTCTGAGAAACTTCTTTGTGTTCTGTGAAATCATCTCACAGAGTTACAGCTTTCCCCTCAAGAAGTCTTTCGCCATGTCACTTATTGTGGAATTGGCAACGTGATATTTGGAAGCCCATAGAGGGCTATGGTGAAAAAGGAAATATCCTCAGATGAAATCTGGAAGGAAGCTTTCTGAGAAACTGCTTAGTGTTCTGTTAATTCATCTCAGAGAGTTACATCTGCATTTCGTGGATCTCTTTGCTAGCCTTATTTCTGTGGAATCTGAGAACAGATATTTCGGATCCCTTTGAAGACTATAGGGCCAAAAGAAATATCCTCCGATAACAAAGAGAAAGAAGCTTTCTGAGAAACTTCTTTGTGTTCTGTGAAATCATCTCACAGAGTTACAGCTTTCCCCTCAAGAAGCCTTTCGCTAAGACAGTTCTTGTGGAATTGGCAAAGTGATATTTGGAATCCCATAGAGGGCTATGGTGAAAAAGGAAATATCCTCAGATGAAATCTGGAAAGAAACTTTCTGAGAAACTGCTTAGTGTTCTGTTAATTCACCTTACAGAGTTACATCTGTATTTCGTGGATCTCTTTGCTAGCCTTATTTCTTTGGAATCTGAGAGCAGATATTTCTGATCCCTTTGAAGACTATAGGGCCAAAGGAAATATCCTCCGATAACAAAGAGAAAGAAGCTTTCTGAGAAACTACTTTGTGTACTGTGAAATCATCTCACAGAGTTACAGCTTTCCCCTCAAGAAGCCTTTCGCTAAGACTGTTCTTGTGGAATTGGCAAAGTGATATTTGGAAGCCCATAGAGGGCTATGGTGAAAAAGGAAATATCCTCAGATGAAATCTGGAAAGAAGCTTTCTGAGAAACTGCTTAGTGTTCTGTTAATTCATCTCACAGAGTTACATCTGTATTTAGTGGATCTCTTTGCTAGCGTTATTTCTGTGGAATCTGAGAACAGATATTTCGGATCCCTTTGAAGACTATAGGGCCAAAGGAAATATCCTCCGATAACAAAGAGAAAGAAGCTCTCTGAGAAACTTCTTTGTGTTCTGTGAAATCATCTCACAGAGTTACAGCTTTCCCCTCAAGAAGCCTTTCGCTAAGACAGTTCTTGTGGAATTGGCAAAGTGATATTTGGAAGCCCGTAGGGAGCTATGGTGAAACAGGAAATATCCTCAGATGAAATAGGCAAAGAAGCTTTCTGAGAAACTGCTTAGTGTTCTGTTAATTCATCTCACAGTGTTACATCTGTATTTCGTGGATCTCTTTGCTAGCCTTATTTCTGTAGAATCTGAGAACAGATATTTCGGATCACTTTGAAGACTAAAGGGCCAAAGGAAATATCCTCCGATAACAAAGAGAAAGAAGGTGTCTGAGAAACTTCTTTGTGTTCTGTGAAATCATCTCACAGAGTTATAGCTTTCCCCTCAAGTATCCTTTCGCTAAGACAGGTCTTGTGGTATTGGCAAAGTGATATTTGGAAGCCCATAGAGGGCTATGGTGAAAAAGGAAATATCCTCAGATGAAATCTGGAAAGAAGCTTTCTGAGAAACTGCTTAGTGTTCTGTTAATTCATCTCACAGAGTTACATCTGTATTTCGTGGATCTCTTTGCTAGCCTTATTTCTGTGGAATCTGAGAACAGATATTTCGGATCCCTTTGAAGACTATAGGGCCGAAAAAAATATCCTCTGATAAGAAAGAGAAAGAAGCTTTCTGAGAATCTTCTTTGTGTTCTGTGAAATCATCTCACAGAGTTACAGCTTTCCCCTCAAGAAGCCTTTCGCTAAGACAGTTCTTGTGGAATTGGCAAAGTGATATTTGGAAGCCCGTAGGGAGCTATGGTGAAACAGGGAATATCCTCAGATGAAATAGGCAAAGAAGCTTTCTGAGAAACTGCTTAGTGTTCTGTTAATTCATCTCACAGAGTTACATCTGTATTTCGTGGATCTCTTTGCTAGCCTCATTTCTGTGGAATCTGAGAACAGATATTTCGGATCCCTTTGAAGACTATGGAGCCAAAGGAAATATCCTCCGATAAAAAAGAGAAAGGAGCTTTCTGAGAAACTTCTTTGTGTTCTGTGAAATCATCTCACAGAGTTACAGCATTCCTCTCAAGAAGCCTTTCGCTAAGACAGTTCTTGTGGAATTGGCAAAGTGATATTTGGAAGACCATAGAGGGCTATGGTGAAAAAGGAAATATCCTCAGATGAAATCTGGAAAGAAGCTTTCTGAGAAACTGCTTAGTGTTCTGTTAATTCATCTCACAGAGTTACATCTTTATTTCGTGGATCTCTTTGCTAGCCTTATTTCTGTGGAATCTGAGAACAGATATTTCGGATCCCTTTGAAGACTATAGGGCCAAAGGAAATATCCTCCGATAACAAAGAGAAAGAAGCTCTCTGAGAAACTTCTTTGTGTTCTGTGAAATGATCTCACAGAATTACAGCTTTCCCCTCAAGAAGCCTTTCGCTAAGACAGTTCTTGTGGAATTGGCAAAGTGATATTTGGAAGCCCATAGTGGGCTATGGTGAAAAAGGAAATATCCTCAGATGAAATCTGGAAAGAAGCTTTCTGAGAAACTTCTTAGTGTTCTGTTAATTCATCTCACAGTGTTACATCTGTATTTTGTGGATCTCTTTGCTAGCCTTATTTCTGTGGAATGTGAGAACAGATATTTCGGATCCCTTTGAAGACTAAAGGGCCTAAGGAAATAACCTCCGTTAACAGAGAGAAAGAAGCTTTCTGAGAAACTTCTTTGTGTTCTGTGAAATCATCTCACAGAGTTACAGCTTTCCCCTCAAGAAGCCTTTCGCTAAGACAGTTCTTGTGGAATTGGCAAAGTGATATTTGGAAGCCCATAAAGGGCTATGGTGAAAAAGGAAATATCCTCAGATGAAATCTGGAAAGAATCTTTATGAGAAACTGCTTAGTGTTCTGTTAATTCATCTCACAGAGTTACATCTGTATTTCGTGGATCTCTTTGCTAGCCTTATTTCTGTGGAATCTGAGAACAGATATTTCGGATCCCTTTGAAGACTATAGGACCAAAGAAAATATCCTCCGATAACAAAGAGAAAGAAGCTTTCTGAGAAACTTCTTTGTGTTCTGTGAAATCATCTCACACAGTTACAGCTTTCCCCTCAAGAAGCCTTTCGCTAAGACAGTTCTTGTGAAGCTGGCGAAGTGATATTTGGAAGCCCATAGAGGGCAATGGTGAAAAAGGAAATATCCTCAGATGAAATCTGGAAGGAAGCTTTCTGAGAAACTGCTTAGTGTTCTGTTAATTCATCTCAGAGAGTTACATCTGCATTTCGTGGATGTCTTTGCTAGCCTTATTTCTGTGGAATCTGAGAACAGAGATTTCGGATCCCTTTGAAGACTATAGGGCCAAAAGAAATATCCTCCGATAACAAAGAGAAAGAAGCTTTCTGAGAAACTTCTTTGTGTCCTGTGAAATCATCTCACAGAGTTACAGCTTTCCCCTCAAGAAGACTTTCGCTAAGACAGTTCTTGTGGAATTGGCAAAGTGATATTTGGAAGCCCTTATAGGGCTATGGTGAAAAAGGAAATATCCTTAGATGAAATCTGGAAAGATGCTTTCTGAGAAACTGCTTAGTGTTCTGTTATTTCATCTCACAGAGTTACATCTGTATATCTTGTATCTCTTTGTTAGCCTTATTTCTGTGGAATCTGAGAACAGACATTTCGGATCCCTTTGAAGACTATAGGGCCAAAGGAAATATCCTCCGATAACAAAGAGAAAGAAGTTTCAGTGAAACTTCTTTGTGTTCTGTGAAATCATCTCAAAGAGTTACAGCTTTCCCCTCAAGAAGCCTTTCGCTAAGACAGTTCCTGTGGAATTGGCAAAGTGATATTTGGAATCCCATAGAGGGCTATGGTGAAAAAGGAAATATCCTCAGATGAAATCTGGAAAGAAACTTTCTGAGAAACTGCTTAGTGTTCTGTTAATTCACCTCACAGAGTTACATCTGTATTTCGTGGATCTCTTTGCTAGCCTTATTTCTTTGGAATCTGAGAGCAGATATTTCTGATCCCTTTGAAGACTATAGGGCCAAAGGAAATATCCTCCGATAACAAAGAGAAAGAAGCTTTCTGAGAAACTACTTTGTGTACTGTGAAATCATCTCACAGAGTTACAGCTTTCCCCTCAAGAAGCCTTTCGCTAAGACTGTTCTTGTGGAATTGGCAAAGTGATATTTGGAAGCCCATAGAGGGCTATGGTGAAAAAGGAAATATCCTCAGATGAAATCTGGAAAGAAGCTTTCTGAGAAACTGCTTAGTGTTCTGTTAATTCATCTCACAGAGTTACATCTGTATTTAGTGGATCTCTTTGCTAGCGTTATTTCTGTGGAATCTGAGAACAGATACTTCGGATCCCTTTGAAGACTATAGGGCCAAAGGAAATATCCTCCGATAACAAAGAGAAAGAAGCTCTCTGAGAAACTTCTTTGTGTTCTGTGAAATCATCTCACAGAGTTACAGCTTTCCCCTCAAGAAGCCTTTCGCTAAGACAGTTCTTGTGGAATTGGCAAAGTGATATTTGGAAGCCCGTAGGGAGCTATGGTGAAACAGGAAATATCCTCAGATGAAATAGGCAAAGAAGCTTTCTGAGAAACTGCTTAGTGTTCTGTTAATTCATCTCACAGTGTTACATCTGTATTTCGTGGATCTCTTTGCTAGCCTTATTTCTGTAGAATCTGAGAACAGATATTTCGGATCACTTTGAAGACTAAAGGGCCAAAGGAAATATCCTCCGATAACAAAGAGAAAGAAGGTGTCTGAGAAACTTCTTTGTGTTCTGTGAAATCATCTCACAGAGTTATAGCTTTCCCCTCTAGTAGCCTTTCGCTAAGACAGGTCTTGTGGAATTGGCAAAGTGATATTTGGAAGCCCATAGAGGGCTATGGTGAAAAAGGAAATATCCTCAGATGAAATCTGGAAAGAAACTTTCTGAGAAACTGCTTAGTGTTCTGTTAATTCACCTCACAGAGTTACATCTGTATTTCGTGGATCTCTTTGCTAGCCTTATTTCTTTTGAATCTGAGAGCAGATATTTCTGATCCCTTTGAAGACTATAGGGCCAAAGGAAATATCCTCCGATAACAAAGAGAAAGAAGCTTTCTGAGAAACTACTTTGTGTACTGTGAAATCATCTCACAGAGTTACAGCTTTCCCCTCAAGAAGCCTTTCGCTAAGACTGTTCTTGTGGAATTGGCAAAGTGATATTTGGAAGCCCATAGAGGGCTATGGTGAAAAAGGAAATATCCTCAGATGAAATCTGGAAAGAAGCTTTCTGAGAAACTGCTTAGTGTTCTGTTAATTCATCTCACAGAGTTACATCTGTATTTAGTGGATCTCTTTGCTAGCGTTATTTCTGTGGAATCTGAGAACAGATACTTCGGATCCCTTTGAAGACTATAGGGCCAAAGGAAATATCCTCCGATAACAAAGAGAAAGAAGCTCTCTGAGAAACTTCTTTGTGTTCTGTGAAATCATCTCACAGAGTTACAGCTTTCCCCTCAAGAAGCCTTTCGCTAAGACAGTTCTTGTGGAATTGGCAAAGTGATATTTGGAAGCCCGTAGGGAGCTATGGTGAAACAGGAAATATCCTCAGATGAAATAGGCAAAGAAGCTTTCTGAGAAACTGCTTAGTGTTCTGTTAATTCATCTCACAGTGTTACATCTGTATTTCGTGGATCTCTTTGCTAGCCTTATTTCTGTAGAATCTGAGAACAGATATTTCGGATCACTTTGAAGACTAAAGGGCCAAAGGAAATATCCTCCGATAACAAAGAGAAAGAAGGTGTCTGAGAAACTTCTTTGTGTTCTGTGAAATCATCTCACAGAGTTATAGCTTTCCCCTCTAGTAGCCTTTCGCTAAGACAGGTCTTGTGGAATTGGCAAAGTGATATTTGGAAGCCCATAGAGGGCTATGGTGAAAAAGGAAATATCCTCAGATGAAGTCTGGAAAGAAGCTTTCTGAGAAACTGCTTAGTGTTCTGTTAATTCATCTCACAGAGTTACATCTGTATTTCGTGGATCTCTTTGCTAGCCTTATTTCTGTGGAATCTGAGAACAGATATTTCGGATCCCTTTGAAGACTATAGGGCCGAAAGAAATATCCTCCGATAACAAAGAGAAAGAAGCTTTCTGAGAATCTTCTTTGTGTTCTGTGAAATCATCTCACAGAGTTACAGCTTTCCCCTCAAGAAGCCTTTCGCTAAGACAGTTCTTGTGGAATTGGCAAAGTGATATTTGGAAGCCCATAGGGAGCTATGGTGAAACAGGGAATATCCTCAGATGAAATAGGCAAAGAAGCTTTCTGAGAAACTGCTTAGTGTTCTGTTAATTCATCTCACAGTGTTACATCTGTATTTCGTGGATCTCTTTGCTAGCCTCATTTCTGTGGAATCTGAGAACAGATATTTCGGATCCCTTTGAAGACTATGGAGCCAAAGGAAATATCCTCCGATAACAAAGAGAAAGGAGCTTTCTGAGAAACTTCTTTGTGTTCTGTGAAATCATCTCACAGAGTTACAGCATTCCTCTCAAGAAGCCTTTCGCTAAGACAGTTCTTGTGGAATTGGCAAAGTGATATTTGGAAGACCATAGAGGGCTATGGTGAAAAAGGAAATATCCTCAGATGAAATCTGGAAAGAAGCTTTCTGAGAAACTGCTTAGTGTTCTGTTAATTCATCTCACAGAGTTACATCTTTATTTCGTGGATCTCTTTGCTAGCCTTATTTCTGTGGAATCTGAGAACAGATATTTCGGATCCCTTTGAAGACTATAGGGCCAAAGGAAATATCCTCCGATAACAAAGAGAAAGAAGCTCTCTGAGAAACTTCTTTGTGTTCTGTGAAATGATCTCACAGAATTACAGCTTTCCCCTCAAGAAGCCTTTCACTAAGACAGTTCTTGTGGAATTGGCAAAGTGATATTTGGAAGCCCATAGTGGGCTATGGTGAAAAAGGAAATATCCTCAGATGAAATCTGGAAAGAAGCTTTCTGAGAAACTGCTTAGTGTTCTGTTAATTCATCTCACAGTGTTACATCTGTATTTCGTGGATCTCTTTGATAGCCTTATTTCTGTGGAATCTGAGAACAGATATTTCGGATACCTTTGAAGACTATGGAGCCAAAGGAAATATCCTCCGATAACAAAGAGAAAGAAGCTTTCTGAGAAACTTCTTTGTGTTCTGTGAAATCATCTCACAGAGTTACAGCATTCCTCTCAAGAAGCCTTTCGCTAAGACAGTTCTTGTGGAATTGGCAAAGTGATATTTTGAAGCCCATAGAGGGCTATGGTGAAAAAGGAAATATCCTCAGATGAAATCTGGAAAGAAGCTTTCTGATAAACTGCTTAGTGTTCTGTTAATTCATCTCACAGAGTTACATCTGTATTTCGTGGATCTCTTTGCTAGCCTTATTTCGGTGGAATCTGAGAACAGATATTTCGGATCCCTTTGAAGACTATAGGGCCAAAGGAAATATCCTCCGATAACAAAGAGAAAGAAGCTCTCTGAGAAACTTCTTTGTGTTCTGTGAAATGATCTCACAGAATTACAGCTTTCCCCTCAAGAAGCCTTTCGCTAAGACAGTTCTTGTGGAATTGGCAAAGTGATATTTGGAAGCCCATAGTGGGCTATGGTGAAAAAGGAAATATCCTCAGATGAAATCTGGAAAGAAGCTTTCTGAGAAACTGCTTAGTGTTCTGTTAATTCATCTCACAGAGTTACATCCGTATTTCGTGGATCTCTTTGCCAGCCTTATTTCTCTGGAATCTGAGAACAGATATTTCGGATCCCTTTGAAGACTATAGGGCCGAAGGAAATATCCTCCGATAACAAAGAACAAGAAGCTCTCTGAGAAACTTCTTTGTATTCTGTGAAATCATCTCACAGAGTTACAGCTTTCCCCTCAAGAAGCCTTTCGCTAAGACAGTTCTTGTGGAATTGGCAAAGTGATATTTGGAAGCCCATAGAGGGCTATGGTGAAAAAGGAAATATCCTCAGATGAAATCTGGAAAGAAGCTTTCTGAGAAACTGCTTAGTGTTCTGTTAATTCATCTCACAGAGTTACATCTGTATTTCATGGATCTCTTTGCTAGCCTTATTTCTGTGGAATCTGAGAACAGATATTTCGGATCCCTTTGAAGACTATAGGGCCGAAGGAAATATCCTCCGATAACAAACAGAAAGAAGCTTTCTGAGAAACTTCTTTGTGTTCTGTGAAATCATCTCACAGAGTTACAGCTTTCCCCTCAAGAAGCCTTTCGCTAAGACAGGTCTTGTGGAATTGGCAAAGTGATATTTGGAAGCCCATAGAGGGCTATGGTGAAAAAGGAAATATCCTCAGATGAAATCTGGAAAGAATCTTTCTGAGAAACTGCTTAGTGTTCTGTTAATTCATCTCACAGAGTTACATCTGTATTTCGTGGATCTCTTTGCTAGCCTTATTTCTGTGGAATCTGAGAACAGATATTTCGGATCCCTTTGAAGACTATAGGACCAAAGGAAATATCCTCCGATAACAAAGAGAAAGAAGCTTTCTGAGAAACTTCTTTGTGTTCTGTGAAATCATCTCACAGAGTTACAGCTTTCCCCTCAAGAAGCCTTTCGCTAAGACAGTTCTTGTGAAGCTGGCAAAGTGATATTTGGAAGCCCATAGAGGGCTATGGTGATAAAGGAAATATCCTCAGATGAAATCTGGAAGGAAGCTTTCTGAGAAACTGCTTAGTGTTCTGTTAATTCATCTCAGAGAGTTACATCTGCATTTCGTGGATCTCTTTGCTAGCCTTATTTCTGTGGAATCTGAGAACAGAGATTTCGGATCCCTTTGAAGACTATAGGGCCAAAAGAAATATCCTCCGATAACAAAGAGAAAGAAGCTTTCTGAGAAACTTCTTTGTGTTCTGTGAAATCATCTCACAGAGTTACAGCTTTCCCCTCAAGAAGCCTTTCGCTAAGACAGTTCTTGTGGAATTGGCAAAGTGATATTTGGAATCCCATAGAGGGCTATGGTGAAAAAGGAAATATCCTCAGATGAAATCTGGAAAGAAACTTTCTGAGAAACTGCTTAGTGTTCTGTTAATTCACCTTACAGAGTTACATCTGTATTTCGTGGATCTCTTTGCTAGCCTTATTTCTTTGGAATCTGAGAGCAGATATTTCTGATCCCTTTGAAGACTATAGGGCCAAAGGAAATATCCTCCGATAACAAAGAGAAAGAAGCTTTCTGAGAAACTACTTTGTGTACTGTGAAATCATCTCACAGAGTTACAGCTTTCCCCTCAAGAAGCCTTTCGCTAAGACTGTTCTTGTGGAATTGGCAAAGTGATATTTGGAAGCCCGTAGGGAGCTATGGTGAAACAGGGAATATCCTCAGATGAAATAGGCAAAGAAGCTTTCTGAGAAACTGCTTAGTGTTCTGTTAATTCATCTCACAGTGTTACATCTGTATTTCGTGGATCTCTTTGCTAGCCTCATTTCTGTGGAATCTGAGAACAGATATTTCGGATCCCTTTGAAGACTATGGAGCCAAAGGAAATATCCTCCGATAACAAAGAGAAAGGAGCTTTCTGAGAAACTTCTTTGTGTTCTGTGAAATCATCTCACAGAGTTACAGCATTCCTCTCAAGAAGCCTTTCGCTAAGACAGTTCTTGTGGAATTGGCAAAGTGATATTTGGAAGACCATAGAGGGCTATGGTGAAAAAGGAAATATCCTCAGATGAAATCTGGAAAGAAGCTTTCTGAGAAACTGCTTAGTGTTCTGTTAATTCATCTCACAGAGTTACATCTTTATTTCGTGGATCTCTTTGCTAGCCTTATTTCTGTGGAATCTGAGAACAGATATTTCGGATCCCTTTGAAGACTATAGGGCCAAAGGAAATATCCTCCGATAACAAAGAGAAAGAAGCTCTCTGAGAAACTTCTTTGTGTTCTGTGAAATGATCTCACAGAATTACAGCTTTCCCCTCAAGAAGCCTTTCACTAAGACAGTTCTTGTGGAATTGGCAAAGTGATATTTGGAAGCCCATAGTGGGCTATGGTGAAAAAGGAAATATCCTCAGATGAAATCTGGAAAGAAGCTTTCTGAGAAACTTCTTAGTGTTCTGTTAATTCATCTCACAGTGTTACATCTGTATTTCGTGGATCTCTTTGATAGCCTTATTTCTGTGGAATCTGAGAACAGATATTTCGGATACCTTTGAAGACTATGGAGCCAAAGGAAATATCCTCCGATAACAAAGAGAAAGAAGCTTTCTGAGAAACTTCTTTGTGTTCTGTGAAATCATCTCACAGAGTTACAGCATTCCTCTCAAGAAGCCTTTCGCTAAGACAGTTCTTGTGGAATTGGCAAAGTGATATTTGGAAGCCCATAGAGGGCTATGGTGAAAAAGGAAATATCCTCAGATGAAATCTGGAAAGAAGCTTTCTGATAAACTGCTTAGTGTTCTGTTAATTCATCTCACAGAGTTACATCTGTATTTCGTGGATCTCTTTGCTAGCCTTATTTCGGTGGAATCTGAGAACAGATATTTCGGATCCCTTTGAAGACTATAGGGCCAAAGGAAATATCCTCCGATAACAAAGAGAAAGAAGCTCTCTGAGAAACTTCTTTGTGTTCTGTGAAATGATCTCACAGAATTACAGCTTTCCCCTCAAGAAGCCTTTCGCTAAGACAGTTCTTGTGGAATTGGCAAAGTGATATTTGGAAGCCCATAGTGGGCTATGGTGAAAAAGGAAATATCCTCAGATGAAATCTGGAAAGAAGCTTTCTGAGAAACTGCTTAGTGTTCTGTTAATTCATCTCACAGAGTTACATCCGTATTTCGTGGATCTCTTTGCCAGCCTTATTTCTCTGGAATCTGAGAACAGATATTTCGGATCCCTTTGAAGACTATAGGGCCGAAGGAAATATCCTCCGATAACAAAGAACAAGAAGCTCTCTGAGAAACTTCTTTGTATTCTGTGAAATCATCTCACAGAGTTACAGCTTTCCCCTCAAGAAGCCTTTCGCTAAGACAGTTCTTGTGGAATTGGCAAAGTGATATTTGGAAGCCCATAGAGGGCTATGGTGAAAAAGGAAATATCCTCAGATGAAATCTGGAAAGAAGCTTTCTGAGAAACTGCTTAGTGTTCTGTTAATTCATCTCACAGAGTTACATCTGTATTTCGTGGATCTCTTTGCTAGCGTTATTTCTGTGGAATCTGAGAACAGATATTTCGGATCCCTTTGAAGACTATAGGGCCAAAGGAAATATCCTCCGATAACAAAGAGAAAGAAGCTCTCGGAGAAACTTCTTTGTGTTCTGTGAAATCATCTCACAGAGTTACAGCTTTCCCCTCAAGAAGCCTTTCGCTAAGACAGTTCTTGTTGAATTGGCAAAGTGATATTTGGAAGCCCATAGAGGGCTATGGTGAAAAAGGAAATATCCTCAGATGAAATCTGGAAAGAAGCTTTCTGAGAAACTGCTTAGTGTTCTGTTAATTCATCTCACAGAGTTACATCTGTATTTCATGGATCTCTTTGCTAGCCTTATTTCTGTGGAATCTGAGAACAGATATTTCGGATCCCTTTGAAGACTATAGGGCCGAAGGAAATATCCTCCGATAACAAAGAGAAAGAAGCTTTCTGAGAAACTTCTTTGTGTTCTGTGAAATCATCTCACAGAGTTACAGCTTTCCCCTCAAGAAGCCTTTCGCTAAGACAGGTCTTGTGGAATTGGCAAAGTGATATTTGGAAGCCCATAGAGGGCTATGGTGAAAAAGGAAATATCCTCAGATGAAATCTGGAAAGAATCTTTCTGAGAAACTGCTTAGTGTTCTGTTAATTCATCTCACAGAGTTACATCTGTATTTCGTGGATCTCTTTGCTAGCCTTATTTCTGTGGAATCTGAGAACAGATATTTCGGATCCCTTTGAAGACTATAGGACCAAAGGAAATATCCTCCGATAACAAAGAGAAAGAAGCTTTCTGAGAAACTTCTTTGTGTTCTGTGAAATCATCTCACAGAGTTACAGCTTTCCCCTCAAGAAGCCTTTCGCTAAGACAGTTCTTGTGAAGCTGGCAAAGTGATATTTGGAAGCCCATAGAGGGCTATGGTGATAAAGGAAATATCCTCAGATGAAATCTGGAAGGAAGCTTTCTGAGAAACTGCTTAGTGTTCTGTTAATTCATCTCAGAGAGTTACATCTGCATTTCGTGGATCTCTTTGCTAGCCTTATTTCTGTGGAATCTGAGAACAGAGATTTCGGATCCCTTTGAAGACTATAGGGCCAAAAGAAATATCCTCCGATAACAAAGAGAAAGAAGCTTTCTGAGAAACTTCTTTGTGTCCTGTGAAATCATCTCACAGAGTTACAGCTTTCCCCTCAAGAAGCCTTTCGCTAAGACAGTTCTTGTGGAATTGGCAAAGTGATATTTGGAAGCCCTTATACGGCTATGTTGAAAAAGGAAATATCCTTAGATGAAATCTGGAAAGATGCTTTCTGAGAAACTGCTTAGTGTTCTGTTATTTCATCTCACAGAGTTACATCTGTATATCTTGGATCTCTTTGTTAGCCTTATTTCTGTGGAATCTGAGAACAGATATTTCGGATCCCTTTGAAGACTATAGGGCCAAAGGAAATATCCTCCGATAACAAAGAGAAAGAAGTTTCAGTGAAACTTCTTTGTGTTCTGTGAAATCATCTCAAAGAGTTACAGCTTTCCCCTCAAGAAGCCTTTCGCTAAGACAGTTCTTGTGGAATTGGCAAAGTGATATTTGGAATCCCATAGAGGGCTATGGTGAAAAAGGAAATATCCTCAGATGAAATCTGGAAAGAAACTTTCTGAGAAACTGCTTAGTGTTCTGTTAATTCACCTCACAGAGTTACATCTGTATTTCGTGGATCTCTTTGCTAGCCTTATTTCTTTGGAATCTGAGAGCAGATATTTCTGATCCCTTTGAAGACTATAGGGCCAAAGGAAATATCCTCCGATAACAAAGAGAAAGAAGCTTTCTGAGAAACTACTTTGTGTACTGTGAAATCATCTCACAGAGTTACAGCTTTCCCCTCAAGAAGCCTTTCGCTAAGACAGTTCTTGTGGAATTGGCAAAGTGATATTTCGAAGCCCATAGAGGGCTATGGTGAAAAAGGAAATATCCTCAGATGAAATCTGGAAAGAAGCTTTCTGAGAAACTGCTTAGTGTTCTGTTAATTCATCTCACAGAGTTACATCTGTATTTAGTGGATCTCTTTGCTAGCGTTATTTCTGTGGAATCTGAGAACAGATATTTCGGATCCCTTTGAAGACTATAGGGCCAAAGGAAATATCCTCCGATAACAAAGAGAAAGAAGCTCTCTGAGAAACTTCTTTGTGTTCTGTGAAATCATCTCACAGAGTTACAGCTTTCCCCTCAAGAAGCCTTTCGCTAAGACAGTTCTTGTGGAATTGGTAAAGTGATATTTGGAAGCCCGTAGGGAGCTATGGTGAAACAGGAAATATCCTCAGATGAAATAGGCAAAGAAGCTTTCTGAGAAACTGCTTAGTGTTCTGTTAATTCATCTCACAGTGTTACATCTGTATTTCGTGGATCTCTTTGCTAGCCTTATTTCTGTAGAATCTGAGAACGGATATTTCGGATCACTTTGAAGACTAAAGGGCCAAAGGAAATATCCTCCGATAACAAAGAGAAAGAAGGTGTCTGAGAAACTTCTTTGTGTTCTGTGAAATCATCTCACAGAGTTACAGCTTTCCCCTCAAGTAGCCTTTCGCTAAGACAGGTCTTGTGGAATTGCCAAAGTGATATTTGGAAGCCCATAGAGGGCTATGGTGAAAAAGGAAATATCCTCAGATGAAATCTGGAAAGAAGCTTTCTGAGAAACTGCTTAGTGTTCTGTTAATTCATCTCACAGAGTTACATCTGTATTTCGTGGATCTCTTTGCTAGCCTTATTTCTGTGGAATCTGAGAACAGATATTTCGGATCCCTTTGAAGACTATAGGGCCGAAAGAAATATCCTCCGATAACAAAGAGAAAGAAGCTTTCTGAGAATCTTCTTTGTGTTCTGTGAAATCATCTCACAGAGTTACAGCTTTCCCCTCAAGAAGCCTTTCGCTAAGACAGTTCTTGTGGAATTGGCAAAGTGATATTTGGAAGCCCGTAGGGAGCTATGGTGAAACAGGGAATATCCTCAGATGAAATAGGCAAAGAAGCTTTCTGAGAAACTGCTTAGTGTTCTGTTAATTCATCTCACAGTGTTACATCTGTATTTCGTGGATCTCTTTGCTAGCCTCATTTCTGTGGAATCTGAGAACAGATATTTCGGATCCCTTTGAAGACTATGGAGCCAAAGGAAATATCCTCCGATAACAAAGAGAAAGGAGCTTTCTGAGAAACTTCTTTGTGTTCTGTGAAATCATCTCACAGAGTTACAGCATTCCTCTCAAGAAGCCTTTCGCTAAGACAGTTCTTGTGGAATTGGCAAAGTGATATTTGGAAGCCCATAGAGGGCTATGGTGAAAAAGGAAATATCCTCAGATGAAATCTGGAAAGAAGCTTTCTGAGAAACTACTTAGTGTTCTGTTAATTCATCTCACAGAGTTACATCTTTATTTCGTGGATCTCTTTGCTAGCCTTATTTCTGTGGAATCTGAGAACAGATATTTCGGATCCCTTTGAAGACTATAGGGCCAAAGGAAATATCCTCCGATAACAAAGAGAAAGAAGCTCTCTGAGAAACTTCTTTGTGTTCTGTGAAATGATCTCACAGAATTACAGCTTTCCCCTCAAGAAGCCTTTCGCTAAGACAGTTCTTGTGGAATTGGCAAAGTGATATTTGGAAGCCCATAGTGGGCTATGGTGCAAAAGGAAATATCCTCAGATGAAATCTGGAAAGAAGCTTTCTGAGAAACTTCTTAGTGTTCTGTTAATTCATCTCACAGTGTTACATCTGTATTTCGTGGATCTCTTTGCTAGCCTTATTTCTGTGGAATCTGAGAACAGATATTTCGGATACCATTGAAGACTATGGAGCCAAAGGAAATATCCTCCGATAACAAAGAGAAAGAAGCTTTCTGAGAAACTTCTTTGTGTTCTGTGAAATCATCTCACAGAGTTACAGCATTCCTCTCAAGAAGCCTTTCGCTAAGACAGTTCTTGTGGAATTGGCAAAGTGATATTTGGAAGCCCATAGTGGGCTATGTTGAAAAAGGAAATATCCTCAGATGAAATCTGGAAAGAAGCTTTCTGAGAAACTGCTTAGTGTTCTGTTAATTCATCTCACAGAGTTACATCCGTATTTCGTGGATCTCTTTGCCAGCCTATTTCTCTGGAATCTGAGAACAGATATTTCGGATCCCTTTGAAGACTATAGGGCCGAAGGAAATATCCTCCGATAACAAAGAACAAGAAGCTTTCTGAGAAACTTCTTTGTATTCTGTGAAATCATCTCACAGAGTTACAGCTTTCCCCTCAAGAAGCCTTTCGCTAAGACAGTTCTTGTGGAATTGGCAAAGTGATATTTGGAAGCCCATAGAGGGCTATGGTGAAAAAGGAAATATCCTCAGATGAAATCTGGAAAGAAGCTTTCTGAGAAACTGCTTAGTGTTCTGTTAATTCATCTCACAGAGTTACATCTGTATTTCGTGGATCTCTTTGCTAGCGTTATTTCTGTGGAATCTGAGAACAGATATTTCGGATCCCTTTGAAGACTATAGGGCCAAAGGAAATATCCTCCGATAACAAAGAGAAAGAAGCTCTCGGAGAAACTTCTTTGTGTTCTGTGAAATCATCTCACAGAGTTACAGCTTTCCCCTCAAGAAGCCTTTCGCTAAGACAGTTCTTGTAGAATTGGCAAAGTGATATTTGGAAGCCCATAGAGGGCTATGGTGAAAAAGGAAATATCCTCAGATGAAATCCGGAAAGAAGCTTTCTGAGAAACTGCTTAGTGTTCTCTTAATTCATCTCACAGAGTTACATCTGTATTTCGTGTATCTCTTTGCTAGCCTTATTTCTGTGGAATCTGAGAACAGATATTTCGGATCCCTTTGAAGACTAAAGGGCCTAAGGAAATAACCTCCGTTAACAGAGAGAAAGAAGCTTTCTGAGAAACTTCTTTGTGTTCTGTGAAATCATCTCACAGAGTTACAGCTCTCCCCTCAAGAAGACTTTCGCTAAGACAGGTCTTGTGGAATTGGCAAAGTGATATTTGGAAGCACATAGAGGGCTAAGGTGAAAAAGGAAATATCCTCAGATGAAATCTGGAAAGAAGCTTTCTGAGAAGCTGCTTAGTGTTCTGTTAATTCATCTCACAGAGTTACATCTGTATGTCGTGGATCTCTTTGTTAGCCTTATTTCTGTGGAATCTGAGAACAGATATTTCGGATCCCTTTGAAGACTATAGGGCCAAAGGAAATATCCTCCGATAACAAAGAGAAAGAAGCTTTCTGAGAAACTTCTTTGTGTTCTGTGAAATCATATCAAAGAGTTACAGCTTTCCCCTCAAGAAGCCTTTCGCTAAGACAGTTCTTGTGGAATTGGCAAAGTGATATTTGGAAGCCCATAGAGGGCTATGGTGAAAAAGGAAATATCCTCAGATGAAATCTGGAAAGAAACTTTCTGAGAAACTGCTTAGTGTTCTGATAATTCACCTCACAGAGTTACATTTGTATTTCGTGGATCTCTTTGCTAGCCTTATTTCTTTGGAATCTGAGAGCAGATATTTCGGATCCATTTGAAGACTATAGGGCCAAAGGAAATATCCTCCGATAACAAAGAGAAAGAAGATTTCTGAGAAACTTCTCTGTGTACTGTGAAATCATCTGACAGAGTTACAGCTTTCCCCTCAAGAAGCCTTTCGCTAAGACAGTTCTTGTGGAATTGGCAAAGTGATATTTGGAAGCCCATAGAGGGCAATGGTGAAAAAGGAAATATCCTCAGATGAAATCTGGAAAGAAGCTTTCTGAGAAACTGCTTAGTGTTCTGTTAATTCATCTCACAGAGTTACATCTGTATTTCGTGGATCTCTTTGCTAGGGTTATTTCTGTGGAATCTGAGAACAGATATTTCGGATCCCTTTGAAGACTCTAGGGCCAAAGTAAATATCCTCCGATAACAAAGAGAAATAAGCTCTCTGAGAAACTTCTTTGTGTTCTGTGAAATCATCTCACAGAGTTACAGCTTTCCCCTCAAGAAGCCTTTCGCTAAGACAGTTCTTGTGGAATTGGCAAAGTGATATTTGGAAGCCCATAGAGGGCTATGGTGAAAAAGGAAATATCCTCAGATGAAATCTGGAAAGAAACTTTCTAAGAAACTGCTTAGTGTTCTGTTAATTCACCTCACAGAGTTACATCTGTATTTCGTGGATCTCTTTGCTAGCCTTATTTCTTTGGAATCTGAGAGCAGATATTTCTGATCCCTTTGAAGAATATAGGGCCGAAGGAAATATCCTCCGATAACAAAGAGAAAGAAGCTTTCTGAGAAACTTCTTTGTGTTCTGTGAAATCATCTCACAGAGTTACAGCTTTCCCCTCAAGAAGCCTTTCGCTAAGACAGTTCTTGTGGAATTGGCAAAGTGATATTTGGAAGCCCGTAGGGAGCTATGGTGAAACAGGAAATATCCTCAGATGAAATAGGCAAAGAAGCTTTCTGAGAAACTGCTTAGTGTTCTGTTAATTCATCTCACAGTGTTACATCTGTATTTCGTGGATCTCTTTGCTAGCCTTATTTCTGTGGAATCTGAGAACAGATATTTCGGATCCCTTTGAAGACTATAGGGCCGAAGGAAATAACCTCCGTTAACAAAGAGAAAGAAGCTTTCTGAGAAACTTCTTTGTGTTCTGTGAAATCATCTCACAGAGTTACAGCTTTCCCCTCAAGAAGCCTTTCGCTAAGACAGGTCTTGTGGAATTGGCAAAGTGATATTTGGAAGCCCATAGAGGGCTATGGTGAAAAAGGAAATATCCTCAGATGAAATCTGGAAAGAAGCTTTCAGAGAAACTGCTTAGTGTTCTGTTAATTCATCTCACAGAGTTACATCTGTATTTCGTGGATCTCTTTGCTAGCCTTATTTCTGTGGAATCTGAGAACAGATATTTCGGATCCCTTCGAAGACTATAGGACCAAAGGAAATATCCTCCGATAACAAAGAGAAAGAAGCTTTCTGAGAAACTTCTTTGTGTTCTGTGAAATCATCTCACAGAGTTACAGCTTTCCCCTCAAGAAGTCTTTCGCCATGTCACTTATTGTGGAATTGGCAACGTGATATTTGGAAGCCCATAGAGGGCTATGGTGAAAAAGGAAATATCCTCAGATGAAATCTGGAAGGAAGCTTTCTGAGAAACTGCTTAGTGTTCTGTTAATTCATCTCAGAGAGTTACATCTGCATTTCGTGGATCTCTTTGCTAGCCTTATTTCTGTGGAATCTGAGAACAGATATTTCGGATCCCTTTGAAGACTATAGGGCCAAAAGAAATATCCTCCGATAACAAAGAGAAAGAAGCTTTCTGAGAAACTTCTTTGTGTTCTGTGAAATCATCTCACAGAGTTACAGCTTTCCCCTCAAGAAGCCTTTCGCTAAGACAGTTCTTGTGGAATTGGCAAAGTGATATTTGGAAGCCCTTATAGGGCTATGGTGAAAAAGGAAATATCCTTAGATGAAATCTGGAAAGATGCTTTCTGAGAAACTGCTTAGTGTTCTGTTATTTCATCTCACAGAGTTACATCTGTATATCGTGGATCTCTTTGTTAGCCTTATTTCTGTGGAATCTGAGAACAGATATTTCGGATCCCTTTGAAGACTCTAGGGCCAAAGCAAATATCCTCCGATAACAAAGAGAAAGAAGTTTCAGTGAAACTTCTTTGTGTTCTGTGAAATCATCTCAAAGAGTTACAGCTTTCCCCTCAAGAAGCCTTTCGCTAAGACAGTTCTTGTGGAATTGGCAAAGTGATATTTGGAATCCCATAGAGGGCTATGGTGAAAAAGGAAATATCCTCAGAAGAAATCTGGAAAGAAACTTTCTGAGAAACTGCTTAGTGTTCTGTTAATTCACCTCACAGAGTTACATCTGTATTTCGTTGATCTCTTTGCTAGCCTTATTTCCTTGGAATCTGAGAGCAGATATTTCTGATCCCTTTGAAGACTATAGGGCCAAAGGAAATATCCTCCGATAACAAAGAGAAAGAAGCTTTCTGAGAAACTACTTTGTGTACTGTGAAATCATCTGACAGAGTTACAGCTTTCCCCTCAAGAAGACTTTCGCTAAGACAGTTCTTGTGGAATTGGCAAAGTGATATTTGGAAGCCCATAGAGGGCTATGGTGAAAAAGGAAATAACCTCACATGAAATCTGGAAAGAAGCTTTCTGAGAAACTGCTTAGTGTTCTGTTAATTCATCTCACAGAGTTACATCTGTATTTCGTGGATCTCTTTGCTAGCATTATTTCTGTGGAATCTGAGAACAGATATTTCGGATCCCTTTGGAGACTATAGGGCCAAAGGAAATATCCTCCGATAACAAAGAGAAAGAAGCTCTCTGAGAAACTTCTTTGTGTTCTGTGAAATCATCTCACAGAGTTACAGCTTTCCCCTCAAGAAGCCTTTCGCTAAGACAGTTCTTGTGGAATTGGCAAAGTGATATTTGGAAGCCCGTAGGGAGCTATGGTGAAACAGGAAATATCCTCAGATGAAATAGGCAAAGAAGCTTTCTGAGAAACTGCTTAGTGTTCTGTTAATTCATCTCACAGTGTTACATCTGTATTTCGTGGATCTCTTTGCTAGCCTTATTTCTGTAGAATCTGAGAACAGATATTTCGGATCACTTTGAAGACTAAAGGGCCAAAGGAAATATCCTCCGATAACAAAGAGAAAGAAGGTGTCTGAGAAACTTCTTTGTGTTCTGTGAAATTATCTCACAGAGTTACAGCTTTCCCCTCAAGTAGCCTTTCGCTAGGACAGGTCTTGTGGAATTGGCAAAGTGATATTTGGAAGCCCATAGAGGGCTATGGTGAAAAGGAAATATCCTCAGATGAAATCCGGAAAGAAGCTTTCTGAGAAACTGCTTAGTGTTCTGTTAATTCATCTCACAGAGTTACATCTGTATTTCGTGGATCTCTTTGCTAGCCTTATTTCTGTGGAATCTGAGAACATATATTTCGGATCCCTTTGAAGACTATAGGGCCGAAGGAAATATCCTCCGATAACAAAGAGAAAGAAGCTTTCTGAGAAACTTCTTTGTGTTCTGTGAAATCATCTCACAGAGTTACAACTTTCCCCTCAAGAAGCCTTTCGCTAAGACAGTTCTTGTGGAATTGGCAAAGTGATATTTGGAAGCCCATAGAGGACTATGGTGAAAAAGGAAATATCCTCAGATGAAATCTGGAAAGAAGCTTTCTGAGAAACTGCTTAGTGTTCTGTTAATTCATCTCACAGAGTTACATCTGTATTTCGTGGATCTCTTTGCTAGCCTCATTTCTGTGGAATCTGAGAACAGATATTTCGGATCCCTTTGAAGACTATGGAGCCAAAGGAAATATCCTCCGATAACAAAGAGAAAGGAGCTTTCTGAGAAACTTCTTTGTGTTCTGTGAAATCATCTCACAGAGTTACAGCATTCCTCTCAAGAAGCCTTTCGCTAAGACAGTTCTTGTGGAATTGGCAAAGTGATATTTGGAAGCCCATAGAGGGCTATGGTTAAAAAGGAAATATCCTCAGATGAAATCTGGAAAGAAGCTTTCTGAGAAACTGCTTAGTGTTCTGTTAATTCATCTCACAGAGTTATATCTGTATTTCGTGGATCTCTTTGCTAGCCTTATTTCTGTGGAATCTGAGAACAGATATTTCGGATCCCTTTGAAGACTACAGGGCCAAAGGAAATATCCTCCGATAACAAAGAGAAAGAAGCTCTCTGAGAAACTTCTTTGTGTTCTGTGAAATCATCTCACAGAATTACAGCTTTCCCCTCAAGAAGCCTTTCGCTAAGACAGTTCTTGTGGAATTGGCAAAGTGATATTTGGAAGCCCATAGTGGGCTATGTTGAAAAAGGAAATATCCTCATATGAAATCTGGAAAGAAGCTTTCTGAGAAACTGCTTAGTGTTCTGTTAATTCATCTCACAGAGTTACATCCGTATTTCGTGGATCTCTTTGCCAGCCTTATTTCTCTGGAATCTGAGAACAGATATTTCGGATCCCTTTGAAGACTATAGGGCCGAAGGAAATATCCTCCGATAACAAAGAACAAGAAGCTTTCTGAGAAACTTCTTTGTATTCTGTGAAATCATCTCACAGAGTTACAGCTTTCCCCTCAAGAAGCCTTTCGCTAAGACAGTTCTTGTGGAATTGGCAAAGTGATTATTGGAAGCCCATAGAGGGCTATGGTGAAAAAGGAAATATCCTCAGATGAAATCTGGAAAGAAGCTTTCTGAGAAACTGCTTAGTGTTCTGTTAATTCATCTCACAGAGTTACATCTGTGTTTCGTGGATCTCTCTGATAGCCTTATTTCTGTGGAATCTGAGAACAGATATTTCGGATCCCTTTGAAGACTATAGGGCCAAAGGAAATATCCTCCGATAACAAAGAGAAAGAAGCTTTCTGAGAAACTTCTTTGTGTTCTGTGAAATCATCTCACAGAGGTACAGCTTTCCCCTCAAGAAGACTTTCAATAAGACAGTTCTTGTGGAATTGGCCAAGTGATATTTGGAAGCCCATAGAGGGCTATGGTGAAAAAGGAAATATCCTCAGATGAAATCTGGAAAGAAGCTTTCTGAGAAACTGCTTAGTGTTTTTTTAATTCATCTCACAGAGTTACATCTGTATTTCGTGGATCTCTTTGCTAGCCTTATTTCTGTGGAATCTGAGAACAGATATTTCGGATCCCTTTGAAGACTATAGGGCCAAAGGAAATATCCTCCGATAACAAAGAGAAAGATGCTTTCTGAGAAACTTCTTTGTGTTCTGTGAAATCATCTCACAGAGTTTCAGCTTTCCCCTCAAGAAGCCTTTCGCTAAGACAGTTCTTGTGGAATTGGCAAAGTGATATTTGGAAGCCCACAGTGGGCTATGGTGAAAAAGGAAATATCCTCAGATGAAATCTGGAAAGAAGCTTTCTGAGAAACTTCTTAGTGTTCTGTTAATTCATCTCACAGTGTTACATCTGTATTTCGTGGATCTCTTTGCTAGCCTTATTTCTGTGGAATCTGAGAACAGATATTTCGGATCCCTTTGAAGACTATAGGGCCAAAGGAAATATCCTCCGATAACAAAGAGAAAGAAGCTTTCTGAGAAACTTCTTTGTGTTCTGTGAAATCATCTCACAGAGTTACAGCTTTCCCCTCAAGAAGCCTTTCGCTAAGACAGTTCTTGTGGAATTGGCAAAGTGATATTTGGAAGCCCATAGAGGGTTATGGTGAAAAAGGAAGTATCCTCAGATGAAATCCGGAAAGAAGCTTTCTGAGAAAGTGCTTAGTGTTCTCTTAATTCATCTCACAGAGTTACATCTGTATTTCGTGGATCTCTTTGCTAGCCTTATTTCTGTGGAATCTGAGAACAGATATTTCGGATCCCTTTGAAGACTAAAGGGCCTAAGGAAATAACCTCCGTTAACAGAGAGAAAGAAGCTTTCTGAGAAACTTCTTTGTGTTCTGTGAAATTATCTCACAGAGTTACAGCTCTCCCCTCAAGAAGCCTTTCGCTAAGACAGGTCTTGTGGAATTGGCAAAGTGATATTTGGAAGCACATAGAGGGCTAAGGTGAAAAAGGAAATATCCTCAGATGAAATCTGGAAAGAAGCTTTCTGAGAAACTGCTTAGTGTTCTGTTATTTCATCTCACAGAGTTACATCTGTATGCCGTATCTCTTTGTTAGCTTTATTTCTGTGGAATCTGAGAACAGATATTTCGGATCCCTTTGAAGACTATAGGGCCAAAGGAAATATCCTCCGATAACAAAGAGAAAGAAGCTTTCAGAGAAACTTCTTTGTCTTCTGTGAAATCATCTCAAAGAGTTACAGCTTTCCCCTCAAGAAAACTTTCGCTAAGACAGTTCTTGTGGAATTGGCAAAGTGATATTTGGAAGCCCATAGAGGGCTATGGTAAAAAAGGAAATATCCTCAGATGAAATCTGGAAAGAAACATTCTGGGAAACTGCTTAGCGTTCTGTTAATTCACCTCACAGAGTTACATCTGTATTTCGTGGATCTATTTGCTAGCCTTATTTCTTTGGAATCTGAGAGCAGATATTTCTGATCCCTTTGAAGACTATAGGGCCGAAGGAAATATCCTCCGATAACAAAGAGAAAGAAGCTTTCTGAGAAACTTCTTTGTGTTCTGTGAAATCATCTCACAGAGTTACAGCTTTCCCCTCAATAAGACTTTCGCTAAGACAGTTCTTGTGGAATTGGCAAAGTGATATTTGGAAGCCCATAGAGGGCTATGGTGAAAAAGGAAATATCCTCAGATGAAATCCGGAAAGAAGCTTTCTGAGAAACTGCTTAGTGTTCTGTTAATTCATCTCACAGTGTTACATCTGTATTTCGTGGATCTCTTTGCTAGCCTTATTTCTGTGGAATCTGAGAACAGATATTTCGGATCCCTTTGAAGACTATAGGGCCGAAGGAAATAACCTCCGTTAACAAAGAGAAAGAAGCTTTCTGAGAAACTTCTTTGTGTTCTGTGAAATCATCTCACAGAGTTACAGCTTTCCCCTCAAGAAGCCTTTCGCTAAGACAGGTCTTGTGGAATTGGCAAAGTGATATTTGGAAGCCCATAGAGGGCTATGGTGAAAAAGGAAATATCCTCAGATGAAATCTGGAAAGAAGCTTTCAGAGAAACTGCTTAGTGTTCTGTTAATTCATCTCACAGAGTTACATCTGTATTTCGTGGATCTCTTTGCTAGCCTTATTTCTGTGGAATCTGAGAACAGATATTTCGGATCCCTTTGAAGACTATAGGACCAAAGGAAATATCCTCCGATAACAAAGAGAAAGAAGCTTTCTGAGAAACTTCTTTGTGTTCTGTGAAATCATCTCACAGAGTTACAGCTTTCCCCTCAAGAAGTCTTGCGCCATGTCACTTATTGTGGAATTGGCAACGTGATATTTGGAAGCCCATAGAGGGCTATGGTGAAAAAGGAAATATCCTCAGATGAAATCTGGAAGGAAGCTTTCTGAGAAACTGCTTAGTGTTCTGTTAATTCATCTCAGAGATTACATCTGCATTTCGTGGATCTCTTTGCTAGCCTTATTTCTGTGGAATCTGAGAACAGATATTTCGGATCCCTTTGAAGACTATAGGGCCAAAAGAAATATCCTCCGATAACAAAGAGAAAGAAGCTTTCTGAGAAACTTCTTTGTGTTCTGTGAAATCATCTCACAGAGTTACAGCTTTCCCCTCAAGAAGCCTTTCGCTAAGACAGTTCTTGTGGAATTGGCAAAGTGATATTTGGAAGCCCTTATAGGGCTATGGTGAAAAAGGAAATATCCTTAGATGAAATCTGGAAAGATGCTTTCTGAGAAACTGCTTAGTGTTCTGTTATTTCATCTCACAGAGTTACATCTGTATATCGTGGATCTCTTTGTTAGCCTTATTTCTGTGGAATCTGAGAACAGATATTTCGGATCCCTTTGAAGACTCTAGGGCCAAAGGAAATATCCTCCGATAACAAAGAGAAAGAAGTTTCAGTGAAACTTCTTTGTGTTCTGTGAAATCATCTCAAAGAGTTACAGCTTTCCCCTCAAGAAGCCTTTCGCTAAGACAGTTCTTGTGGAATTGGCAAAGTGATATTTGGAATCCCATAGAGGGCTATGGTGAAAAAGGAAATATCCTCAGAAGAAATCTGGAAAGAAACTTTCTGAGAAACTGCTTAGTGTTCTGTTAATTCACCTCACAGAGTTACATCTGTATTTCGTTGATCTCTTTGCTAGCCTTATTTCCTTGGAATCTGAGAGCAGATATTTCTGATCCCTTTGAAGACTATAGGGCCAAAGGAAATATCCTCCGATAACAAAGAGAAAGAAGCTTTCTGAGAAACTACTTTGTGTACTGTGAAATCATCTGACAGAGTTACAGCTTTCCCCTGAAGAAGACTTTCGCTAAGACAGTTCTTGTGGAATTGGCAAAGTGATATTTGGAAGCCCATAGAGGGCTATGGTGAAAAAGGAAATAACCTCAGATGAAATCTGGAAAGAAGCTTTCTGAGAAACTGCTTAGTGTTCTGTTAATTCATCTCACAGAGTTACATCTGTATTTCGTGGATCTCTTTGCTAGCGTTATTTCTGTGGAATCTGAGAACAGATATTTCGGATCCCTTTGGAGACTATAGGGCCAAAGGAAATATCCTCCGATAACAAAGAGGAAGAAGCTCTCTGAGAAACTTCTTTGTGTTCTGTGAAATCATCTCACAGAGTTACAGCTTTCCCCTCAAGAAGCCTTTCGCTAAGACAGTTCTTGTGGAATTGGCAAAGTGATATTTGGAAGCCCGTAGGGAGCTATGGTGAAACAGGAAATATCCTCAGATGAAATAGGCAAAGAAGCTTTCTGAGAAACTGCTTAGTGTTCTGTTAATTCATCTCACAGTGTTACATCTGTATTTCGTGGATCTCTTTGCTAGCCTTATTTCTGTAGAATCTGAGAACAGATATTTCGGATCACTTTGAAGACTAAAGGGCCAAAGGAAATATCCTCCGATAACAAAGAGAAAGAAGGTGTCTGAGAAACTTCTTTGTGTTCTGTGAAATTATCTCACAGAGTTACAGCTTTCCCCTCAAGTAGCCTTTCGCTAGGACAGGTCTTGTGGAATTGGCAAAGTGATATTTGGAAGCCCATAGAGGGCTATGGTGAAAAGGAAATATCCTCAGATGAAATCTGGAAAGAAGCTTTCTGAGAAACTGCTTAGTGTTCTGTTAATTCATCTCACAGAGTTACATCTGTATTTCGTGGATCTCTTTGCTAGCCTTATTTCTGTGGAATCTGAGAACATATATTTCGGATCCCTTTGAAGACTATAGGGCCGAAGGAAATATCCTCCGATAACAAAGAGAAAGAAGCTTTCTGAGAAACTTCTTTGTGTTCTGTGAAATCATCTCACAGAGTTACAACTTTCCCCTCAAGAAGCCTTTCGCTAAGACAGTTCTTGTGGAATTGGCAAAGTGATATTTGGAAGCCCATAGAGGGCTATGGTGAAAAAGGAAATATCCTCAGATGAAATCTGGAAAGAAGCTTTCTGAGAAACTGCTTAGTGTTCTGTTAATTCATCTCACAGAGTTACATCTGTATTTCGTGGATCTCTTTGCTAGCCTCATTTCTGTGGAATCTGAGAACAGATATTTCGGATCCCTTTGAAGAATATGGAGCCAAAGGAAATATCCTCCGATAACAAAGAGAAAGGAGCTTTCTGAGAAACTTCTTTGTGTTCTGTGAAATCATCTCACAGAGTTACAGCATTCCTCTCAAGAAGCCTTTCGCTAAGACAGTTCTTGTGGAATTGGCAAAGTGATATTTGGAAACCCATAGAGGGCTATGGTTAAAAAGGAAATATCCTCAGATGAAATCTGGAAAGAAGCTTTCTGAGAAACTGCTTAGTGTTCTGTTAATTCATCTCACAGAGTTATATCTGTATTTCGTTCATCTCTTTGCTAGCCTTATTTCTGTGGAATCTGAGAACAGATATTTCGGATCCCTTTGAAGACTACAGGGCCAAAGGAAATATCCTCCGATAACAAAGAGAAAGAAGCTCTCTGAGAAACTTCTTTGTGTTCTGTGAAATCATCTCACAGAATTACAGCTTTCCCCTCAAGAAGCCTTTCGCTAAGACAGTTCTTGTGGAATTGGCAAAGTGATATTTGGAAGGCCATAGTGGGCTATGTTGAAAAAGGAAATATCCTCAGATGAAATCTGGAAAGAAGCTTTCTGAGAAACTGCTTAGTGTTCTGTTAATTCATCTCACAGAGTTACATCCGTATTTCGTGGATCTCTTTGCCAGCCTTATTTCTCTGGAATCTGAGAACAGATATTTCGGATCCCTTTGAAGACTATAGGGCCGAAGGAAATATCCTCCGATAACAAAGAACAAGAAGCTTTCTGAGAAACTTCTTTGTATTCTGTGAAATCATCTCACAGAGTTACAGCTTTCCCCTCAAGAAGCCTTTCGCTAAGACAGTTCTTGTGGAATTGGCAAAGTGATTATTGGAAGCCCATAGAGGGCTATGGTGAAAAAGGAAATATCCTCAGATGAAATCTGGAAAGAAGCTTTCTGAGAAACTGCTTAGTGTTTTGTTAATTCATCTCACAGAGTTACATCTGTATTTCGTGGATCTCTTTGCTAGCCTTATTTCTGTGGAATCTGAGAACAGATATTTCGGATCCCTTTGAAGACTATAGGGCCAAAGGAAATATCCTCCGATAACAAAGAGAAAGATGCTTTCTGAGAAACTTCTTTGTGTTCTGTGAAATCATCTCACAGAGTTTCAGCTTTCCCCTCAAGAAGCCTTTCGCTAAGACAGTTCTTGTGGAATTGGCAAAGTGATATTTGGAAGCCCACAGTGGGCTATGGTGAAAAAGGAAATATCCTTAGATGAAATCTGGAAAGATGCTTTCTGAGAAACTGCTTAGTGTTCTGTTATTTCATCTCACAGAGTTACATCTGTATATCGTGGATCTCTTTGTTAGCCTTATTTCTGTGGAATCTGAGAACAGATATTTCGGATCCCTTTGAAGACTCTAGGGCCAAAGGAAATATCCTCCGATAACAAAGAGAAAGAAGTTTCAGTGAAACTTCTTTGTGTTCTGTGAAATCATCTCAAAGAGTTACAGCTTTCCCCTCAAGAAGCCTTTCGCTAAGACAGTTCTTGTGGAATTGGCAAAGTGATATTTGGAATCCCATAGAGGGCTATGGTGAAAAAGGAAATATCCTCAGAAGAAATCTGGAAAGAAACTTTCTGAGAAACTGCTTAGTGTTCTGTTAATTCACCTCACAGAGTTACATCTGTATTTCGTTGATCTCTTTGCTAGCCTTATTTCCTTGGAATCTGAGAGCAGATATTTCTGATCCCTTTGAAGACTATAGGGCCAAAGGAAATATCCTCCGATAACAAAGAGAAAGAAGCTTTCTGAGAAACTACTTTGTGTACTGTGAAATCATCTGACAGAGTTACAGCTTTCCCCTGAAGAAGACTTTCGCTAAGACAGTTCTTGTGGAATTGGCAAAGTGATATTTGGAAGCCCATAGAGGGCTATGGTGAAAAAGGAAATAACCTCAGATGAAATCTGGAAAGAAGCTTTCTGAGAAACTGCTTAGTGTTCTGTTAATTCATCTCACAGAGTTACATCTGTATTTCGTGGATCTCTTTGCTAGCGTTATTTCTGTGGAATCTGAGAACAGATATTTCGGATCCCTTTGGAGACTATAGGGCCAAAGGAAATATCCTCCGATAACAAAGAGGAAGAAGCTCTCTGAGAAACTTCTTTGTGTTCTGTGAAATCATCTCACAGAGTTACAGCTTTCCCCTCAAGAAGCCTTTCGCTAAGACAGTTCTTGTGGAATTGGCAAAGTGATATTTGGAAGCCCGTAGGGAGCTATGGTGAAACAGGAAATATCCTCAGATGAAATAGGCAAAGAAGCTTTCTGAGAAACTGCTTAGTGTTCTGTTAATTCATCTCACAGTGTTACATCTGTATTTCGTGGATCTCTTTGCTATCCTTATTTCTGTAGAATCTGAGAACAGATATTTCGGATCACTTTGAAGACTAAAGGGCCAAAGGAAATATCCTCCGATAACAAAGAGAAAGAAGGTGTCTGAGAAACTTCTTTGTTTTCTGTGAAATTATCTCACAGAGTTACAGCTTTCCCCTCAAGTAGCCTTTCGCTAGGACAGGTCTTGTGGAATTGGCAAAGTGATATTTGGAAGCCCATAGAGGGCTATGGTGAAAAGGAAATATCCTCAGATGAAATCTGGAAAGAAGCTTTCTGAGAAACTGCTTAGTGTTCTGTTAATTCATCTCACAGAGTTACATCTGCATTTCTTGGATCTCTTTGCTAGCCTTATTTCTGTGGAATCTGAGAACAGATATTTCGGATCCCTTTGAAGACTATAGGGCCAAAAGAAATATCCTCCGATAACAAAGAGAAAGAAGCTTTCTGAGAAACTTCTTTGTGTTCTGTGAAATCATCTCACAGAGTTACAGCTTTCCCCTCAAGAAGCCTTTCGCTAAGACAGTTCTTGTGGAATTGGCAAAGTGATATTTGGAAGCCCTTATAGGGCTATGGTGAAAAAGGAAATATCCTTAGATGAAATCTGGAAAGATGCTTTCTGAGAAACTGCTTAGTGTTCTGTTATTTCATCTCACAGAGTTACATCTGTATATCGTGGATCTCTTTGTTAGCCTTATTTCTGTGGAATCTGAGAATAGATATTTCGGATCCCTTTGAAGACTCTAGGGCCAAAGGAAATATCCTCCGATAACAAAGAGAAAGAAGTTTCAGTGAAACTTCTTTGTGTTCTGTGAAATCATCTCAAAGAGTTACAGCTTTCCCCTCAAGAAGCCTTTCGCTAAGACAGTTCTTGTGGAATTGGCAAAGTGATATTTGGAATCCCATAGAGGGCTATGGTGAAAAAGGAAATATCCTCAGAAGAAATCTGGAAAGAAACTTTCTGAGAAACTGCTTAGTGTTCTCTTAATTCACCTCACAGAGTTACATCTGTATTTCGTTGATCTCTTTGCTAGCCTTATTTCCTTGGAATCTGAGAGCAGATATTTCTGATCCCTTTGAAGACTATAGGGCCAAAGAAATATCCTCCGATAACAAAGAGAAAGAAGCTTTCTGAGAAACTACTTTGTGTACTGTGAAATCATCTGACAGAGTTACAGCTTTCCCCTGAAGAAGACTTTCGCTAAGACAGTTCTTGTGGAATTGGCAAAGTGATATTTGGAAGCCCTTAGAGGGCTATGGTGAAAAAGGAAATAACCTCAGATGAAATCTGGAAAGAAGCTTTCTGAGAAACTGCTTAGTGTTCTGTTAATTCATCTCACAGAGTTACATCTGTATTTCGTGGATCTCTTTGCTAGCGTTATTTCTGTGGAATCTGAGAACAGATATTTCGGATCCCTTTGGAGACTATAGGGCCAAAGGAAATATCCTCCGATAACAAAGAGGAAGAAGCTCTCTGAGAAACTTCTTTGTGTTCTGTGAAATCATCTCACAGAGTTACAGCTTTCCCCTCAAGAAGCCTTTCGCTAAGACAGTTCTTGTGGAATTGGCAAAGTGATATTTGGAAGCCCGTAGGGAGCTATGGTGAAACAGGAAATATCCTCAGATGAAATAGGCAAAGAAGCTTTCTGAGAAACTGCTTAGTGTTCTGTTAATTCATCTCACAGTGTTACATCTGTATTTCGTGGATCTCTTTGCTAGCCTTATTTCTGTAGAATCTGAGAACAGATATTTCGGATCACTTTGAAGACTAAAGGGCCAAAGGAAATATCCTCCGATAACAAAGAGAAAGAAGGTGTCTGAGAAACTTCTTTGTGTTCTGTGAAATTATCTCACAGAGTTACAGCTTTCCCCTCAAGTAGCCTTTCGCTAGGACAGGTCTTGTGGAATTGGCAAAGTGATATTTGGAAGCCCATAGAGGGCTATGGTGAAAAGGAAATATCCTCAGATGAAATCTGGAAAGAAGCTTTCTGAGAAACTGCTTAGTGTTCTGTTAATTCATCTCACAGAGTTACATCTGTATTTCGTGGATCTCTTTGCTAGCCTTATTTCTGTGGAATCTGAGAACATATATTTCGGATCCCTTTGAAGACTATAGGGCCGAAGGAAATATCCTCCGATAACAAAGAGAAAGAAGCTTTCTGAGAAACTTCTTTGTGTTCTGTGAAATCATCTCACAGAGTTACAACTTTCCCCTCAAGAAGCCTTTCGCTAAGACAGTTCTTGTGGAATTGGCAAAGTGATATTTGGAAGCCCATAGAAGGCTATGGTGAAAAAGGAAATATCCTCAGATGAAATCTGGAAAGAAGCTTTCTGAGAAACTGCTTAGTGTTCTGTTAATTCATCTCACAGAGTTACATCTGTATTTCGTGGATCTCTTTGCTAGCCTCATTTCTGTGGAATCTGAGAACAGATATTTCGGATCCCTTTGAAGACTATGGAGCCAAAGGAAATATCCTCCGATAACAAAGAGAAAGGAGCTTTCTGAGAAACTTCTTTGTGTTCTGTGAAATCATCTCACAGAGTTACAGCTTTCCCCTCAAGAAGCCTTTCGCTAAGACAGTTCTTGTGGAATTGGCAAAGTGATATTTGGAAACCCATAGAGGGCTATGGTTAAAAAGGAAATATCCTCAGATGAAATCTGGAAAGAAGCTTTCTGAGAAACTGCTTAGTGTTCTGTTAATTCATCTCACAGAGTTATATCTGTATTTCGTGGATCTCTTTGCTAGCCTTATTTCTGTGGAATCTGAGAACAGATATTTCGGATCCCTTTGAAGACTACAGGGCCAAAGGAAATATCCTCCGATAACAAAGAGAAAGAAGCTCTCTGAGAAACTTCTTTGTGTTCTGTGAAATCATCTCACAGAATTACAGCTTTCCCCTCAAGAAGCCTTTCGCTAAGACAGTTCTTGTGGAATTGGCAAAGTGATATTTGGAAGCCCATAGTGGGCTATGTTGAAAAAGGAAATATCCTCAGATGAAATCTGGAAAGAAGCTTTCTGAGAAACTGCTTAGTGTTCTGTTAATTCATCTCACAGAGTTACATCCGTATTTCGTGGATCTCTTTGCCAGCCTTATTTCTCTGGAATCTGAGAACAGATATTCGGATCCCTTTGAAGACTATAGGGCCGAAGGAAATATCCTCCGATAACAAAGAACAAGAAGCTTTCTGAGAAACTTCTTTGTATTCTGTGAAATCATCTCACAGAGTTACAGCTTTCCCCTCAAGAAGCCTTTCGCTAAGACAGTTCTTGTGGAATTGGCAAAGTGATTATTGGAAGCCCATAGAGGGCTATGGTGAAAAAGGAAATATCCTCAGATGAAATCTGGAAAGAAGCTTTCTGAGAAACTGCTTAGTGTTTTGTTAATTCATCTCACAGAGTTACATCTGTATTTCGTGGATCTCTTTGCTAGCCTTATTTCTGTGGAATCTGAGAACAGATATTTCGGATCCCTTTGAAGACTATAGGGCCAAAGGAAATATCCTCCGATAACAAAGAGAAAGATGCTTTCTGAGAAACTTCTTTGTGTTCTGTGAAATCATCTCACAGAGTTTCAGCTTTCCCCTCAAGAAGCCTTTCGCTAAGACAGTTCTTGTGGAATTGGCAAAGTGATATTTGGAAGCCCACAGTGGGCTATGGTGAAAAAGGAAATATCCTCAGATGAAATCTGGAAAGAAACATTCTGGGAAACTGCTTAGCGTTCTGTTAATTCACCTCACAGAGTTACATCTGTATTTCGTGGATCTATTTGCTAGCCTTATTTCTTTGGAATCTGAGAGCAGATATTTCTGATCCCTTTGAAGACTATAGGGCCGAAGGAAATATCCTCCGATAACAAAGAGAAAGAAGCTTTCTGAGAAACTTCTTTGTGTTCTGTGAAATCATCTCACAGAGTTACAGCTTTCCCCTCAAGAAGACTTTCGCTAAGACAGTTCTTGTGGAATTGGCAAAGTGATATTTGGAAGCCCATAGAGGGCTATGGTGAAAAAGGAAATATCCTCAGATGAAATCCGGAAAGAAGCTTTCTGAGAAACTGCTTAGTGTTCTGTTAATTCATCTCACAGTGTTACATCTGTATTTCGTGGATCTCTTTGCTAGCCTTATTTCTGTGGAATCTGAGAACAGATATTTCGGATCCCTTTGAAGACTATAGGGCCGAAGGAAATAACCTCCGTTAACAAAGAGAAAGAAGCTTTCTGAGAAACTTCTTTGTGTTCTGTGAAATCATCTCACAGAGTTACAGCTTTCCCCTCAAGAAGCCTTTCGCTAAGACAGGTCTTGTGGAATTGGCAAAGTGATATTTGGAAGCCCATAGAGGGCTATGGTGAAAAAGGAAATATCCTCAGATGAAATCTGGAAAGAAGCTTTCAGAGAAACTGCTTAGTGTTCTGTTAATTCATCTCACAGAGTTACATCTGTATTTCGTGGATCTCTTTGCTAGCCTTATTTCTGTGGAATCTGAGAACAGATATTTCGGATCCCTTTGAAGACTATAGGACCAAAGGAAATATCCTCCGATAACAAAGAGAAAGAAGCTTTCTGAGAAACTTGTTTGTGTTCTGTGAAATCATCTCACAGAGTTACAGCTTTCCCCTCAAGAAGTCTTTCGCCATGTCACTTATTGTGGAATTGGCAACGTGATATTTGGAAGCCCATAGAGGGCTATGGTGAAAAAGGAAATATCCTCAGATGAAATCTGGAAGGAAGCTTTCTGAGAAACTGCTTAGTGTTCTGTTAATTCATCTCAGAGAGTTACATCTGCATTTCGTGGATCTCTTTGCTAGCCTTATTTCTGTGGAATCTGAGAACAGATATTTCGGATCCCTTTGAAGACTATAGGGCCAAAAGAAATATCCTCCGATAACAAAGAGAAAGAAGCTTTCTGAGAAACTTCTTTGTGTTCTGTGAAATCATCTCACAGAGTTACAGCTTTCCCCTCAAGAAGCCTTTCGCTAAGACAGTTCTTGTGGAATTGGCAAAGTGATATTTGGAAGCCCTTATAGGGCTATGGTGAAAAAGGAAATATCCTTAGATGAAATCTGGAAAGATGCTTTCTGAGAAACTGCTTAGTGTTCTGTTATTTCATCTCACAGAGTTACATCTGTATATCGTGGATCTCTTTGTTAGCCTTATTTCTGTGGAATCTGAGAACAGATATTTCGGATCCCTTTGAAGACTCTAGGGCCAAAGGAAATATCCTCCGATAACAAAGAGAAAGAAGTTTCAGTGAAACTTCTTTGTGTTCTGTGAAATCATCTCAAAGAGTTACAGCTTTCCCCTCAAGAAGCCTTTCGCTAAGACAGTTCTTGTGGAATTGGCAAAGTGATATTTGGAAGCCCATAGAGGGCTATGGTGAAAAAGGAAATATCCTCAGATGAAATCTGGAAAGAAGCTTTCTGAGAAACTGCTTAGTGTTCTGTTAATTCATCTCACAGAGTTACATCTGTATTTCGTGGATCTCTTTGCTAGCCTCATTTCTGTGGAATCTGAGAACAGATATTTCGGATCCCTTTGAAGACTATGGAGCCAAAGGAAATATCCTCCGATAACAAAGAGAAAGGAGCTTTCTGAGAAACTTCTTTGTGTTCTGTGAAATCATCTCACAGAGTTACAGCATTCCTCTCAAGAAGCCTTTCGCTAAGACAGTTCTTGTGGAATTGGCAAAGTGATATTTGGAAACCCATAGAGGGCTATGGTTAAAAAGGAAATATCCTCAGATGAAATCTGGAAAGAAGCTTTCTGAGAAACTGCTTAGTGTTCTGTTAATTCATCTCACAGAGTTATATCTGTATTTCGTGGATCTCTTTGCTAGCCTTATTTCTGTGGAATCTGAGAACAGATATTTCGGATCCCTTTGAAGACTACAGGGCCAAAGGAAATATCCTCCGATAACAAAGAGAAAGAAGCTCTCTGAGAAACTTCTTTGTGTTCTGTGAAATCATCTCACAGAATTACAGCTTTCCCCTCAAGAAGCCTTTCGCTAAGACAGTTCTTGTGGAATTGGCAAAGTGATATTTGGAAGCCCATAGTGGGCTATGTTGAAAAAGGAAATATCCTCAGATGAAATCTGGAAAGAAGCTTTCTGAGAAACTGCTTAGTGTTCTGTTAATTCATCTCACAGAGTTACATCCGTATTTCGTGGATCTCTTTGCCAGCCTTATTTCTCTGGAATCTGAGAACAGATATTTCGGATCCCTTTGAAGACTATAGGGCCGAAGGAAATATCCTCCGATAACAAAGAACAAGAAGCTTTCTGAGAAACTTCTTTGTATTCTGTGAAATCATCTCACAGAGTTACAGCTTTCCCCTCAAGAAGCCTTTCGCTAAGACAGTTCTTGTGGAATTGGCAAAGTGATTATTGGAAGCCCATAGAGGGCTATGGTGAAAAAGGAAATATCCTCAGATGAAATCTGGAAAGAAGCTTTCTGAGAAACTGCTTAGTGTTTTGTTAATTCATCTCACAGAGTTACATCTGTATTTCGTGGATCTCTTTGCTAGCCTTATTTCTGTGGAATCTGAGAACAGATATTTCGGATCCCTTTGAAGACTATAGGGCCAAAGGAAATATCCTCCGATAACAAAGAGAAAGATGCTTTCTGAGAAACTTCTTTGTGTTCTGTGAAATCATCTCACAGAGTTTCAGCTTTCCCCTCAAGAAGCCTTTCGCTAAGACAGTTCTTGTGGAATTGGCAAAGTGATATTTGGAAGCCCACAGTGGGCTATGGTGAAAAAGGAAATATCCTCAGATGAAATCTGGAAAGAAACATTCTGGGAAACTGCTTAGCGTTCTGTTAATTCACCTCACAGAGTTACATCTGTATTTCGTGGATCTATTTGCTAGCCTTATTTCTTTGGAATCTGAGAGCAGATATTTCTGATCCCTTTGAAGACTATAGGGCCGAAGGAAATATCCTCCGATAACAAAGAGAAAGAAGCTTTCTGAGAAACTTCTTTGTGTTCTGTGAAATCATCTCACAGAGTTACAGCTTTCCCCTCAAGAAGACTTTCGCTAAGACAGTTCTTGTGGAATTGGCAAAGTGATATTTGGAAGCCCATAGAGGGCTATGGTGAAAAAGGAAATATCCTCAGATGAAATCCGGAAAGAAGCTTTCTGAGAAACTGCTTAGTGTTCTGTTAATTCATCTCACAGTGTTACATCTGTATTTCGTGGATCTCTTTGCTAGCCTTATTTCTGTGGAATCTGAGAACAGATATTTCGGATCCCTTTGAAGACTATAGGGCCGAAGGAAATAACCTCCGTTAACAAAGAGAAAGAAGCTTTCTGAGAAACTTCTTTGTGTTCTGTGAAATCATCTCACAGAGTTACAGCTTTCCCCTCAAGAAGCCTTTCGCTAAGACAGGTCTTCTGGAATTGGCAAAGTGATATTTGGAAGCCCATAGAGGGCTATGGTGAAAAAGGAAATATCCTCAGATGAAATCTGGAAAGAAGCTTTCAGAGAAACTGCTTAGTGTTCTGTTAATTCATCTCACAGAGTTACATCTGTATTTCGTGGATCTCTTTGCTAGCCTTATTTCTGTGGAATCTGAGAACAGATATTTCGGATCCCTTTGAAGACTATAGGACCAAAGGAAATATCCTCCGATAACAAAGAGAAAGAAGCTTTCTGAGAAACTTCTTTGTGTTCTGTGAAATCATCTCACAGAGTTACAGCTTTCCCCTCAAGAAGTCTTTCGCCATGTCACTTATTGTGGAATTGGCAACGTGATATTTGGAAGCCCATAGAGGGCTATGGTGAAAAAGGAAATATCCTCAGATGAAATCTGGAAGGAAGCTTTCTGAGAAACTGCTTAGTGTTCTGTTAATTCATCTCAGAGAGTTACATCTGCATTTCGTGGATCTCTTTGCTAGCCTTATTTCTGTGGAATCTGAGAACAGATATTTCGGA
Organism: Macaca nemestrina; assembly: GCF_043159975.1. Lineage (NCBI taxonomy): Eukaryota > Metazoa > Chordata > Mammalia > Primates > Cercopithecidae > Macaca > Macaca nemestrina. The sequence goes on along the minus strand of NC_092127.1, from coordinate 106,109,927 downwards.
TCCCTTTGAAGACTATAGGGCCAAAAGAAATATCCTCCGATAACAAAGAGAAAGAAGCTTTCTGAGAAACTTCTTTGTGTTCTGTGAAATCATCTCACAGAGTTACAGCTTTCCCCTCAAGAAGCCTTTCGCTAAGACAGTTCTTGTGGAATTGGCAAAGTGATATTTGGAAGCCCTTATAGGGCTATGGTGAAAAAGGAAATATCCTTAGATGAAATCTGGAAAGATGCTTTCTGAGAAACTGCTTAGTGTTCTGTTATTTCATCTCACAGAGTTACATCTGTATATCGTGGATCTCTTTGTTAGCCTTATTTCTGTGGAATCTGAGAACAGATATTTCGGATCCCTTTGAAGACTCTAGGGCCAAAGGAAATATCCTCCGATAACAAAGAGAAAGAAGTTTCAGTGAAACTTCTTTGTGTTCTGTGAAATCATCTCAAAGAGTTACAGCTTTCCCCTCAAGAAGCCTTTCGCTAAGACAGTTCTTGTGGAATTGGCAAAGTGATATTTGGAATCCCATAGAGGGCTATGGTGAAAAAGGAAATATCCTCAGAAGAAATCTGGAAAGAAACTTTCTGAGAAACTGCTTAGTGTTCTGTTAATTCACCTCACAGAGTTACATCTGTATTTCGTTGATCTCTTTGCTAGCCTTATTTCCTTGGAATCTGAGAGCAGATATTTCTGATCCCTTTGAAGACTATAGGGCCAAAGGAAATATCCTCCGATAACAAAGAGAAAGAAGCTTTCTGAGAAACTACTTTGTGTACTGTGAAATCATCTGACAGAGTTACAGCTTTCCCCTGAAGAAGACTTTCGCTAAGACAGTTCTTGTGGAATTGGCAAAGTGATATTTGGAAGCCCATAGAGGGCTATGGTGAAAAAGGAAATAACCTCAGATGAAATCTGGAAAGAAGCTTTCTGAGAAACTGCTTAGTGTTCTGTTAATTCATCTCACAGAGTTACATCTGTATTTCGTGGATCTCTTTGCTAGCGTTATTTCTGTGGAATCTGAGAACAGATATTTCGGATCCCTTTGGAGACTATAGGGCCAAAGGAAATATCCTCCGATAACAAAGAGAAAGAAGCTCTCTGAGAAACTTCTTTGTGTTCTGTGAAATCATCTCACAGAGTTACAGCTTTCCCCTCAAGAGGCCTTTCGCTAAGACAGTTCTTGTGGAATTGGCAAAGTGATATTTGGAAGCCCGTAGGGAGCTATGGTGAAACAGGAAATATCCTCAGATGAAATAGGCAAAGAAGCTTTCTGAGAAACTGCTTAGTGTTCTGTTAATTCATCTCACAGTGTTACATCTGTATTTCGTGGATCTCTTTGCTAGCCTTATTTCTGTAGAATCTGAGAACAGATATTTCGGATCACTTTGAAGACTAAAGGGCCAAAGGAAATATCCTCCGATAACAAAGAGAAAGAAGGTGTCTGAGAAACTTCTTTGTGTTCTGTGAAATTATCTCACAGAGTTACAGCTTTCCCCTCAAGTAGCCTTTCGCTAGGACAGGTCTTGTGGAATTGGCAAAGTGATATTTGGAAGCCCATAGAGGGCTATGGTGAAAAGGAAATATCCTCAGATGAAATCTGGAAAGAAGCTTTCTGAGAAACTGCTTAGTGTTCTGTTAATTCATCTCACAGAGTTACATCTGTATTTCGTGGATCTCTTTGCTAGCCTTATTTCTGTGGAATCTGAGAACATATATTTCGGATCCCTTTGAAGACTATAGGGCCGAAGGAAATATCCTCCGATAACAAAGAGAAAGAAGCTTTCTGAGAAACTTCTTTGTGTTCTGTGAAATCATCTCACAGAGTTACAACTTTCCCCTCAAGAAGCCTTTCGCTAAGACAGTTCTTGTGGAATTGGCAAAGTGATATTTGGAAGCCCATAGAGGGCTATGGTGAAAAAGGAAATATCCTCAGATGAAATCTGGAAAGAAGCTTTCTGAGAAACTGCTTAGTGTTCTGTTAATTCATCTCACAGAGTTACATCTGTATTTCGTGGATCTCTTTGCTAGCATCATTTCTGTGGAATCTGAGAACAGATATTTCGGATCCCTTTGAAGACTATGGAGCCAAAGGAAATATCCTCCGATAACAAAGAGAAAGGAGCTTTCTGAGAAACTTCTTTGTGTTCTGTGAAATCATCTCACAGAGTTACAGCATTCCTCTCAAGAAGCCTTTCGCTAAGACAGTTCTTGTGGAATTGGCAAAGTGATATTTGGAAACCCATAGAGGGCTATGGTTAAAAAGGAAATATCCTCAGATGAAATCTGGAAAGAAGCTTTCTGAGAAACTGCTTAGTGTTCTGTTAATTCATCTCACAGAGTTATATCTGTATTTCGTGGATCTCTTTGCTAGCCTTATTTCTGTGGAATCTGAGAACAGATATTTCGGATCCCTTTGAAGACTATAGGGCCAAAGGAAATATCCTCCGATAACAAAGAGAAAGAAGCTCTCTGAGAAACTTCTTTGTGTTCTGTGAAATCATCTCACAGAATTACAGCTTTCCCCTCAAGAAGCCTTTCGCTAAGACAGTTCTTGTGGAATTGGCAAAGTGATATTTGGAAGGCCATAGTGGGCTATGTTGAAAAAGGAAATATCCTCAGATGAAATCTGGAAAGAAGCTTTCTGAGAAACTGCTTAGTGTTCTGTTAATTCATCTCACAGAGTTACATCCGTATTTCATGGATCTCTTTGCCAGCCTTATTTCTCTGGAATCTGAGAACAGATATTTCGGATCCCTTTGAAGACTATAGGGCCGAAGGAAATATCCTCCGATAACAAAGAACAAGAAGCTTTCTGAGAAACTTCTTTGTATTCTGTG